>NW_027362765.1:282725404-283936237 GCF_046119375.1 Phyllobates terribilis
TCTAGCTGTATGTGGGACTTGTTCTATTAGTCCATCTATACTGACCTCCATAAGGTTGCAAACTGAATATCATTTTTTTCTGCATCTACCTCTGAAAAAATATTTGGCCTTCTAGCTGTGTGTGGGACTTGTTCTATTAGTCCATCTATACTGACCTCCATAAGGTTGCAAACTGAATATAATTTTTTTCTGCATCTACCTCTGAAAAAATATTTGGCCTTCTAGCTGTGTGTGGGACTTGTTCTATTAGTCCATCTATACTGACCTCCATAAGGTTGCAAACTGAATATAATTTTTTTCTGCATCTACCTCTGAAACAATATTTGGCCTTCTAGCTGTGTGTGGGACTTGTTCTATTAGTCCATCTATACTGACCTCCATAAGGTTGCAAACTGAATATAATTTTTTTCTGCATCTACCTCTGAAAAAATATTTGGCCTTCTAGCTGTGTGTGGGACTTGTTCTATTAGTCAATCTATACTGACCTACATAAGGTTGCAAACTGAATATAATTTTTTTCTGCATCTACCTCTGAAAAAATATTTGGCCTTCTAGCTGTTTGTGGGACTTGTTCTATTAGTCCATCTATACTGACCTCCATAAGGTTGCAAACTGAATATAATTTTTTTCTGCATCTACCTCTGAAAAAATATTTGGCCTTCTAGCTGTGTGTGGGACTTGTTCTATTAGTCCATCTATACTGACCTCCATAAGGTTGCAAACTGAATATAATTTTTTTCTGCATCTACCTCTGAAACAATATTTGGCCTTCTAGCTGTGTGTGGGACTTGTTCTATTAGTCCATCTATACTGACCTCCATAAGGTTGCAAACTGAATATAATTTTTTTCTGCATCTACCTCTGAAACAATATTTGGCCTTCTAGCTGTGTGTGGGACTTGTTCTATTAGTCCATCTATACTGACCTCCATAAGGTTGCAAACTGAATATAATTTTTTTCTGCATCTACCTCTGAAAAAATATTTGGCCTTCTAGCTGTGTGTGGGACTTGTTCTATTAGTCCATCTATACTGACCTCCATAAGGTTGCAAACTGAATATAATTTTTTTCTGCATCTACCTCTGAAAAAATATTGGGCTTCTAGCTGTGTGTGGGACTTGTTCTATTAATCCGTCTATACAGACCTCCATCAGGTTGCAAACTGAATATATTTTTTTCTGCATCTACCTCTGAAAAAATATTGGGCTTCTAGCTGTGCGTGGGACTTGTTGTATTAGTCCATCTATAAAGACCTCCATCAGGTTGCAAATTGAATATAATTTTTTTCTGCATCTAACCCAGCCAATAGTTTTGGCCTAATACCACAGTTTGGCCACTCAGCTCTGCTCGGTTCCCATCCATTGTTTTTTTGTGCAAACAACTCCAGAGTTGTGAATTAGTTAACCACCAAAATGAGTGGAAAAAGGCCTGCTGCTGGTGGAAAGGGGAATAGGCGTGTTGGGAAGGGGAAAAAAGGTTGTGTCCGTGGGGTAGGTGTTAAAGCAACAGTAACATCTGCAGAAGAAAGACCATCTTCCAGCCAAACTAAAATGTCTACTTCTTTTAGCGGACAATGTGATAAGATCCCTTTCTTACGGCCACGCCAATCGCTACAAATTCCAGATGAGGCACAAAAACAGCAGGTGCTTCAACGGATATCAAGTGCTCCTTTAAGTGGGCTCTCCTCCACATCAACTTCAACATCACAAATACTCCAGTCCTCAAAGGTGTCACCCCAATCGCACTTGCTTCCTCACAGCTCCCAAATCTCCAGCTGCCCGTCTGAGTATGAGGTAGAACAGATGGTTGAGTCTGCAGAGCTGTTTACTCATACTATAGCCTGGGAATCAGAGGTCGACTCCAGCGCTTCTGTGAATCCAGACGAGGAAATGATCTGCACTGATGCCCAGAATCTTTATGAGTCGGATCCAGGACCAGACGCAGAAGGTTCTGACCATAATGTAGACCCTCATTCCCAAACTGTAACTCCTGTTGGTGGAGACAATGAGGAAGACGATGATAAGACTCAAATACCTGATTGGAGCGACAACTTTAGTTTTTTGTCAGGGCAGGAACAGGTTGGCTCTGAGGACGACGGGTGTGATAACGCACAGGGTGATGATGATGAGGTTGGAGATCCCACTTACTGTCAACCCACAGTCAGCCAAGAGATGAGGTCAGCAGAGGAGGTGGAGGAAGATGCTAGTGACGACGAGGTCAGGTTGCGCCTTCCTGGACAGAGACGTAGTACTGGAAACACGTCAACAACTGCATCCTCAAACACAACTCTGCCTCTAACCACAAGTCGTGGTGGCTCTTCAGGTCGCATGGGTGCTAAGCCTTGCATAGCCTGGGCATTTTTTCAGATCGATAAAGATGACCCAACTCGTGTTATCTGTAACATTTGTCAGCAAAAGCTAAGTAGAGGCCAAAAAATACATAGTTTGAGTACTTCATGCATGAACCGGCACATGGACATGAAACATAAGTTGCAGTGGGAAGCTCAGTGTGCTACAATGCGGCCTAGCCGGCCGGGCCAACCACCGTCTGCCATATCTTGTGCATCCATGGCCTCTTCATCCTCTGTGACTGGGGGGACAGCAGTCACACCTGTTTTGGGGCGCAGACCTGCCACCTCTTTACCCGCAACAGCCAGCGTGATTGGCAGGTCATCATTTTCTTTGGAGGTGGTAACACCAGCTGGTGTTGAGCGCTGTCTGACATCGATAGCACCACCTTTGGATCAAGGCAACCTAACATGTCCGCCTGCATCTTCCTCACAGACCGGCAGTTTGCCGGGGACACCTTTATCAACCCCGTCTAAGCACAATAGCCAGCCCTCGGTCCCTCAGATGTGGACAAGTAAAAGGCCATTTCCTCCTAGCCATGAGAAAGCTAAGAGGTTGAATTTCACCATCTGCAAGCTCTTGGCTACAGAAATGCTGCCTTTCCGCCTGGTGGACATAGAGGATTTTCGAGACCTTATGTCCGTCGCAGTGCCCCAGTACCAGATGCCCAGTCGGCACTACTTCTCAAAGAAAGGTGTGCCTGCGCTCCACCAGCATGTCGCACACAACAACACCGCTTCTTTGAGAAACTCTGTGTGTGACAGGGTGCATTTCACCACAGACACTTGGACGAGTAGGCATGGACAGGGGCGTTACATGTCGCTGACTGGGCACTGGGTAACTATGGTGACAGCAGGACAAGGGGCTGCTGTCCAAGTCTTTCCGTCCCCACGAGTTGTGCGTCAATCCTCTTTATGTCAAAGTTCCTCCACTGCTTCTGCCTCCTCAACCTCCTCTCGGTCCTCCACCTGCACCCAAAGCCTGTCTGGTCATGCCACAAGCTTTCTAACTGCGCAGAAGGGATCCTGCACACCTCCTTACTATGCTGGCAGTAGGGCTCAACGTCATCAGGCGGTTTTTACATTGAAATGTCTGGGAAATGTGAGTCACACAGCTGAGGAGTTGTGGTCAGCTCTGGAGAACCAATTTCATGAATGGTTGTCTCCACTGGACCTGAAACCAGGGAAGGCCGTGTGCGACAATGCTGCAAACCTGGGTGCGGCCCTTCGCCGGGGCAATGTCACACACGTGCCTTGTATGGCTCACGTGTTGAACCTGGTTGTCCAGCAATTTTTAGCCCACTATCCCAGACTAGATCGCCTTCTGCAGAGGGCACGGTCGCTGTGTGCTCACTTCCGCCGTTCGCATCCCGCAGCTCAGCGACTTACATCTCTACAGAAGTCGTTGGGCCTGCCACTTCACCGGCTAAAATGCGATGTGCCTACCCGGTGGAAGTCAACTCTGCACATGTTGCAGTGACTGTGGCAGCACAGACAAGCCCTGGTGCAATACGTTCTGACGTATAGCCTGGGCCAAAGAGATTCAGAGGTGGGGCAAATCACGCTGGAGGAGTGGTCTCAGATCAGGGACCTATGCACCCTTCTGCACAGTTTTGAAATGGCGACGAAGATGTTTAGTGCTGACGATGCCATTATCAGCATGACTATTCCGGTGATTTACATGCTGGAGCACATGTTAAACAGAATTCGGAGTCAGGTGGTGGCACAAGAGGAGGTGGAGGGAGTAGAGGAGGAGGAGTTGTATGCGGAAGGGCTAACATCTGCAAGGTCCAGACGGTCGGCAGCACCAAGGCGGCAGGCATGTGAGGGTGGGGGAGATGGTTTTACCAGGGCGCATTGGTAGCAGCCAAACTAGTGAGGAAGGTGCAGGAGCCCAGGAAGAAGTGGAGGACGAACTGATGGAAGACTCATCAGATGAGGGAGACCTTGATCACATTTCTGTTGTGCGAGGTTGGGGGGAGAGGACAGAGGAAGGAAGCATGATTGTTACCTCGCCACCAACACAACAGGGACTTGGTGCTCTGGATGCGCAACACACATGAGTGCCTTCTTGCTGCACTACCTGCAACATGACCCTCGAATTGTAAGAATTAGAAATAATCCTGACTACTGGGTTGCCACACTGTTAGATCCCCGGTACAAAAGTAAATTTGCAGAAATTATTCCTGCCATAGAAAGGGATGCATGCATGCAGGAGTATCAGCAGAGACTGTTGCAGAATCTTACATGTGCTTTTCCACAAAATACCAGTGGTGCACGTAGTGAATCTCACAGTTCCAACTTGCCAACCGTGGGACCGTCAAGTGTTCAGCACTCAAACCGTAACAGAACCAGAGTATCTGCTGGTAACATCAATTTTGCGGAATCATTTCACCACTTTTTTAGCCCATCCTTTGCAAGGCCACAGGAGACAAGAAGTCTGACACATAGTCAACGCCTAGAGACGATGGTACAGGAGTATCTCCAAGTAAACATTGAAGCCACGACTGTGTCACTGGACCCTTGCTCTTTTTGGGCTTCCAATCTGGATAAATGGCCGGAGCTAGCCACTTACGCCTTGGAGATCTTGTCATGCCCCGCAGCCAGCGTTCTGTCTGAACGTGTGTTCAGCGCTGCTGGTGGTGTGCTGACAGATAAGCGCACGCGGCTCTCCAATGATAATGTAGACAGACTCACGTTCATAAAGATGAACAAATCATGGATCCGAAACGACTTTTCTACCCCTGTGTCATCCTGGGGAGAGTAAAAGCTTGATGATTGGTTAAAATCACCCTACCAACCGTTTTAAGCTTTCAAATTACTAATCATGTTTATCTGTATCTTGGCTGGAAAATAATTTGGGCTTTGTAGCAGTGTGCAGCACTGATTCTATTAGGCCATCTATAATAAGCTCCACCAGATTTAAAATTACTAATCATGTTTATCTGTATCTTGACTGGAAAATAATTTGGGCTTTGTAGCAGTGTGCAGCATTGATCCTATTAGGCCATCTATACTAAAGCTTCACCAGATTTAAAATTAATAATAATTTTTAGCTGCATCTAGCCCGGAAAATAATTTTGGGGCTCCGAGATGCGCAAGACACATAAGTGCCTTCTTGCTGCACTACCTGCAGCATGACCCTCATATTGTCAGAATTCGAAGTAATCATGACTACTGGGTTGCCACACTCTTAGATCCCCCAAACTTTTCGATCAACCTTTTCATTTTAATAAAGACCAAAAAAATGGTCATTTTTGAAATTATAAGCATTAGCAGGTTGTTAGAAACTGAAATCAAACAGTTTTCAACTCAAAACTTTATTCTAGGTGATGTTACATTTTCACATAGGACCCCTTGTTCGAAAGGAGCTTCTGAACTCTCTCGTCCATTGAATTTGTCAGGTTTTGGATGGTTTCTGCTTCAATTGTTTTGCATGAGGACAGAATACCCTCCCAGAGCTGTTGCTTAGATGTGAACTGCCTCCCGCCATCATAGACACTCCTTTTAATGATGCTCCAAAGGTTCTGAATGGGGTAGAGGTCAGGGGAGCATGAGGGTCACACCATAAGTTTGTCCCCTTTTATGCCCATATCAGCCAGAGATGCAGATGTTTTATGTGCAGCATGAGATGGTGCATTATCATGCAGAAAAATGATGTTGCTGTGAAATACACGGTTCTTCTTCTTGAACCATGGCAGGAAGTGCTGTTTGAGAAAATCCACATACATTATGGAGTTCATCTTTAGCGCCTTCAGGGATCCTAAAGGGGCCGACAATCTCTCTCCCCATGATTCCAGCCCAAAACATTACTCCACCTCCTCCTTGTTGGCGCTGTAGCCGTGTTTGCGTGGGGTGTCCATCAACCAGCCATCCTCCACTCCATCCATCTGGACCATCGAGCGCTGCACGGCACTCATCCGTGAACAAAACAGTTTTGAAATCAGTCTTCATGTAATGTTTAGCCCACTGGAGCCGTTTCTGCTTGTGTGAAGTGGATAGAGGAGGTCGACAGGATGGCGTATGCACAGCTGCAAACCTCTGAAGGACCCTGCATCTTGTTGTTCGGGGGACGTTTGAGGCACAAGCAGCTTCAAAAACTTGTCTGCTGCTATGACAAGGCTTTTTTGCCGTTGCTCTTTCAACCTGACGTAATTGCCTATAGGAAAGAGTCCTCAATTTGCCCTTATCAGCACGCACACGTGTGTACTGTGAATCAGCTACATACTTCTTGATTGCCAAGACACTTCATCCTGATCATCGCACAATGTTGATTGTAGTCATGCCTTGACCTAAACACTCCACAATTTGTTGCTTCTCAGCAGCCGACACATCCTTTTTCTTTCCCATTTTGGCAGAAAATGTAGGCTGCTTAATAATGTGAGAGAGCCTTCTTAAGTAGTCTTGCCTTTCATTGGACACACCTGCCAAACTAATTAGCACAGGTGTCTGCAATTGCTTACAGTGATATAAAGAGCCCTGACACACATCACCATCAATGAGTTTAACTGACAAACAAACAAATTCTTCCCTTATCACTCCTAAACACTTTTTGCATAATAATTTGGAACGCAGTGTACATGTGCTTTTCCACAAAACACCAGTGGTTCACGTAGTGAATCTTACAGTTCTAACTTGCCAACCGTGGTCTGTATGGAGTTGTTCAATAAAGGGCCCAAAATTAAGATAACATAGATGGGAGAGGTCTCTATGAATAGGAATTCCTAAGTATTTGATACCCTGTGAGGGCCAGGCAAAGGGAAAGTTGGACTGGATGGAATCCTATATGGATTTGGGGAGGGAGACATCGAGGGCCTCAGACTTCGCTGCATTGATTTTAAAATTTGACCATGTAACAAAGTGATCTATTTCAGCCATAACAGCATGGATGGATATATGTGATTGAGTGATATATACTAGGACATCATCAGCAAATAGAGAGCACTTGTACTCGGTGCCTCCCACCTCAATCCACCTAATATTGGGGTTATGGCGAATTGATGAGAGCAGGTGCTCCGTCACTAGGATGTATAAGAGAGGGGACAGAGGACATCCCTGCCTTGTCCCATTGGTGATTGTGAAAGGTGATGAAAATGTTCTGACGCACCCCCTGGGCCTTGGGACACCCGGAGCCGGACCCTTTTTGGTGGATGCTGGTGGTTGTAGTCTTCGTGGCGGCGACCCGGTTCCGTGGCTCAGGGTGGTCAAACCAGTGGCGGAACTATTTATGTGGTTTTGATGTTTAAATGTCCGACTACGCCACCCGTGGATTGCGGTCAGAGTGAACCGCCGCTACAGGGCAGACCGCTGAGGCTGGTGTTGTGGGTGCAGCAGAGCGTAGCATAACTCCCCACGGGAGGAGTATAGCCTCAGGGCAGTGTATGCGGAGGATGGGGGTGATGGTGCAGGGCAGCAGAAGTAACGACACGGAGTCAGTGATGCAGTTCAGGGCCTTTACTCACAGTTCTTATTATCCAGACCACGTCTGCAGGTAACGGCTGCCCACGTCGTACTGTGCTCACCAGGTGAGGGGCTCAGACAACTCCCAGATAACTTTGGAGCGCTTCACAGGACCCCATTTGTGTGTCCTTTGTCTGGCCTTTCTTACCAACACTTCTGTCCGGCTGCCTCGGGCCTCCTCTTGGTAAACTTGGCGCCAGTTTCCCTGACCCTATGTGGTGCCTTCCTAGCGGGTGTAGCGAGGGGCTGCGCCACATAAAATGTCAGAGCCTCCGGTTTCTATAGCTGAGGGTCGTTTCCTGCCTCCACTAGTTCGGGGACCGGTCTCCCACTTTGGCCTGACCCCTCCACGCAGGTGGATTCGGGCGTGCGGTGGCAACTCGCCCGTCCGCACCCCTGGGATCCCTTCATTCCTCGTTCCTGGAGCCTTCTCCGCTCCTCTTCCTTCCTTCTCCCTCATGCAGGCCTGGGCCTCTGTTACTAGGCCCGCCTCCCGAGCAGAGCTCATGTAGAGACCCTGCTCCCTGCTACTTCTGCTCAGACTTCTCTGCACTGAACTAAGATGGTGCCCACCTTTTATACTCCCTTCTCAATGCACCCAGGAACTGCTTCCTCCCTGCTCCTGCACTACAGGGTTCCCCTTCCTCAGTGTTCCCTCCCCCCACTCCAGCCAGGGACAGGGACTGTCGTGCCCATCTCAGGGGCATATTGGTCGTCCTGCCCCACGGCAATGTGGTGTAATGCATGCAGGTGTCGGGTCCTGATCCACACTCCATCCTTACCTGAGAGTGAGATATCACACCTCTGGGTGAGGTGCAATACGTCTGTAGCAACCGAGCCCTCAGGGTGCTACAGTTCCATTTATCTTCAGCCTAGGTGACGTATTGTGATACAGGGCCGTGATTTTGGCTATAAAAGGGTCCCCTAGACCCCTACCCCAAGCTTTTTAAGAGAATCATATATGGCGTGCCAGGAGACTCTATGGAATGCTTTCTCAGCATCCAACGAGAGTATCTACTTACAAATTTTTAACTGCATCTAGCCCAGGAAATACTTTGTGCCTAGTAGCAGTGTCTGCTAGTCAGCGGATTATCCCGGCTGTTAAGCAAGCTACACCACCTGTAGTTTGGACACTTAATTTTTTCAAAGGAAATGCTTCGGGACCACGGGATACTCAGTGAAGAGCATCAGGAGGCACCCCAAGGCATAGGGGCTGGGACTGGCAGTAGGATGCCTTGCGGTGGACAGCCGAGCTCGATCCTTATAAAAGCTTTTTAACTGCAGCAGCTTTAGTGGACGCTACTGGAACTGGAATTACGCGGCTGCTGGCATGAGACTTGCCCTCCAATAGATCCTTGTAAATGGATTTAAAGTGTATTCATTCAAATTAGAGAGACAATTTAAATTAAAAAACTTAGAGCTGCCTCCACCACAGGGGGGCTCGCTCGACCCACCAGCGGACAGGCACCAGTATTGGGAGAGGGGGGCTGGCCGTCAGGGTTCACCGCGGCTCTGGCACAAACCCGGCGACACGGAGGTGGCACGGGCAGGAGCGGACTGAACGTGTCGGCTTCTCACTTTTTGGATTTTAGAAGGGCATGACATGCCTATATCTGTGTCTCCCCCTCCTTTTACTCCTCCACCTCTTTTCTTTTCTCATGACTATATGTACTTGTCACTTTTCCATGTGTTAGTTGTGTCTTCTGAGCAGTTTGTCAGCTTTTGGACACCTTTGAAGGTGTTTTCTATGTGTTTCTATGTGTTTTTGTTTGCCTGCCATTGGTTTTAACGGTGTTCGAAGGTGTTCGACGAACAGTTCGACGAACAGTTCGGCGAACACACGGGTGTTCGACGAACCGAACCGAACTCGAACACTACGGGGGTGGCTCAACACTACTGAAGACTCTTCCGACATGCGTACAACCTGCGGTAAACCTTGCTCCACTATACCGCTGCACAACCAGCTCTATCCTCACCTACTGAATCCTCACCCATGCCTTGTAGACTGAGCCCTCACAGGCAGGGTCCTCTCCTCTCCTGTACCATTCGCTGTCGCATTTTTGTTCAAGATTATTGTAATTGTTTTTGCGATGTATATCCCTTTTTCACAATAAAATGCCATGGAATAAATGGCGATAAAGTAATAATAATAAAGTGATCCAGACTCACATCTACGGAAACTTGACCATGTGCAACACAGGGTGGTGGTGGTGGCAAACTGACTGGAAACCTTATCTGCTATCCAACCAACAACCTTTTCACACTGCTCTGGCTTCAATTGTGGTGTTCCGCGGCTCCCTAGAAATTGGGACAGGAAGGCAATTCGACATGACGTGGGTGTTTGTTGTGCTCCCTCAGCAGGCACAGTTTCATCTTGCCCACGGCCTCTGTGTGCACTATCACGATCACCATAACGTCCACTTCCCTGTCCCTTGACACACACCTTGCCCATTTTAAATAGAGTTTAAGATTTGTCACGTTGCCAAAAATGTCTGTATTATTACCGCAGTAATATAGGGTCACATCTGATGAGATGACCGCAGTTTTGGGCAGTGCCCTGGGAGTCAGAGATGCTTCCAGGGGTCTTCCCAATGCTGTTAACATGTCTTTTCAGCACCATATGAATGTGTCTGATCATGTCTCACACACCACATGGCCAGATAAGAGAGTAAAATGTTAAAATGATATTTCCAGGTGAATGCATTTTTCACCGTTGAAGCAATGCAAAAGTGCAAAAACGCATCAAAAATGCTAAGTGTGAACATACCCCAAAGTGTGGAGGAGTATTTTTGTTTTTGTATTTTTATTTTGCCTTATATACAAGTCATTGTCCTGGAAAGGATGTTCCTTAACATTTTTCCCAGGAAAATCCATTTTGGTTTAGTTTTTGTATGTTTTATTGTGAGTCTGTAAAAGTGGCATAATACATCTGACAACATTGTTGACAGCAGTGGCCAAGGATTCAGATGCTTCCAGGGGTCTTCCCCATGCTGTTCCCATGTAATTTGAGCACTCTTCCCATCGATTTAGGCAATATTTAGGCCCTCTGCAGACCGCCGGGGGGGGGGGGGGCCGCCGGAAAAGTGCTCGAGTTTCCCATAGACTTACATTGGGCTCATTGCTCGGACCGAGCACTCAAGCATTTCAATTTGCTCGACCTGAGCAACAAGTACCCGCACATTTTAGTGCTCGCTCATCACTACTGTCCACAACTCTTCACCTGTGTGACTGCAATCTCCAAGACATTAATTTTAAGACTGCCTGATTGTGGTGAGTCCTGGCTGCGCAGTATGGAGGTGGTGGAGATTTGCTATGCACTGTTGGAACGTGTGTCTCATTAAGGCAGATGTGGAGGAGGCAGAAGTAGTGAAGTAAGTATTGGATACAGAGGTTTGTCCCGTAATCCTTGGGGATTCCAAGACTTGTGGAGCAGCCCCTTCCCCGTCTGCCCCCAAAGCCACCAGAGTCACTCAGTGCCCAGTCAGCGAGATGTGATGCCTTTGGCCATGCTTACTCATCCAGGTGTCTGTTGTAAAATGCACCCTAACAGATATAGATTTAGTCAAGGAACAGGTGATGTTGTCTGTGACATGCTGGTGTAGCGCATGCACAGCTTTCTTAGAGAAGTAATGGCAACTAGGCGACTGATACTGGGGGACTGCAATTGCCATCAGCTTTCGGAAACATCTGTATCCACCAGGTGGGAAGGCAGCATTTCCGTGGCCAACAGATTTGAGATGGTGAAGTTAAACCTCTTAGCTTTGTCATGTGTAGGATGAAACAATCTTTTACGTGACCACAACTGCGGGACCGAGCACTGGCTGCTGTGCTGAGAGAGGGCGGAGTAGGGTGAACACGATAAACTGCTGGACCGTGAGTGATATGCAAGCAGAGATGTTACGGTGGATTGAGAAAGATGTGGCATGCTCAGTGAAGCCAAAACAGCAGTCATGCCCACTTCCTTTACAGCTGATGGGCTCTCACTCAGCCTGACTGGAGCTGGTAAACAAGTGGAGCTTCTGCGACTGGAGACCTGTGTGACAACACTTGGCATGGTGATGGAGGAGGAAGAAGCAGCAGATGCAGTTGATGAGGCAGCCGATGGTTGGTGAGGTCCGCTGGTCCACATTTTATCGCAGTGAGTTTGGCAAACTAACGCATGTTGATCGTGCATGTGACGGTTCATGCACGTAGTAGTCAAATTACTGCAATTTTTCTCTATTGAGTCTTTTTTGCAACGTTGGCAGATAACATGAGTTGGCTCATCCTTTGCGGTGTCAAAAAAGGCCCAGGCTAATCAACTCTTGCCGCCCCTGCAAAATGCATACCCACGACCACTGCTTGCGACACCCACAGTTGTGGGTGAGGATGCACTGCTGAGCGTGGTTGCATCACTCCGTGTCCGTGGGTAGGCCTCGTCTTCCTCCTCCTCCTCCTCAGATGAGCTACTCAGCTGCATGCCTCTGGGTTCACACGAAATTGGATCTACAACCTCATCATCATCCTCTCTGTTCTCTCATTCCACACCCTGAAAGTCACCCTCCTCCTCTTCCTGCCCTGACAGCAAAGTACAGTCTGCATGCACCTCAGGTATCTGAGTCTCATCATACACTCCCCCCCATGGGGGTTATCGTCTGATGGTGAGTGTCTGGATTCTGCTCGGACCCTACATTTTCCTGCCCCGGATCCAACATAAAAATATTTTGGGCATCGGTGCAAATTCTTTCCTCCTCTTGAGTCTGTGGAATCTTTGAAGCAGACCTCTGATGCCCAAGGCATAGAATGTGTGAACAGCACTGCAGACTCTCCCATGTGTGGTTTGCTACAGTCAGTTGGGCGGTTGGACAGTTATGAAATGGAGGGAAACAAAGGAAAATGGGGTGCGACCACTGAGGACTGTACTGTGTATGATGTTGAGGTGGAGGAAGAGGAGGAGAGGCCACTTGATTCAGCACATGCCATCCACTGGAATACATGCTCCTTCTGGCCCTCATCAACAAGGAGTACCTCTGTGAAGTTGCCAAAGAAAGGGAGTGGACTTGCCCATCCAGTAATAGAAGTTGTCAGTTGTGTTTGGATAGGCCGTGATTGTGTTGGTTCACTAGAGCTTTCACTAACATTACCACCTACCCCACGTACACCATGAACATCAAATCTACTCCCCCTTCCACTACAACCTCACTTTTTCCCTCTCATGTTGCTCAGATAGTGTGGTTGGAGCAAGCTATTAGCAACAAAAAAAATAATTTTTTACTGTGGAGCCCTAGATACAGCAGAATCTCAGTTTGAGAAGTGGCCTTCTGTATGTATCACAGTAGTAACAGAGGAAATTAGAATTTTTACTGTGGACGAGCCCTGTATACAGCTCAATCTCAGCACAAAAAAATTACAAGCTGAGATGTGGCCTGCTGTATGCATCACATTAGTAACAGAAGAAATTAGATTTTTTACCGTGTATATTAGGCCTTTATACAGCAGAATATATGCACCAAAAAATTACAAGCTGAGATGTGGCCTGCTGTATGTATCATGGTAATAACAGAAAAAATGCACATTTTTACAGTTGAGCCCCGGATACGGCTGAATCTCAGCACAAAAGAATTACAAGCTCAGATGTATCCTCCTTTATGTAGCATGGTAGAAACAGAAAAATTAAAGTTTCAAAGGTGTACTTCTACATGGAGCACAAAATCAGCAGTGCACAACAGAGTTCTATGATTGATCTGCTGGAAGGTCGATTTCACAGCCACACAGGATCGTATCTGTCTAAACTATCTGACTTAGAAGCAACCACCTAGCTAAGTACCTCAATCTCTCAGTATCCAGGAACAGTGTCAGGAGCAGCCTCTCTGAGCTGTTACACTGACAAAATGGCACTAAAACAACATGTCAGCTTTTTATATGGAGAGTGACATGTGACTTCAGCAGCCAATGGCACAAGCCCTTGTGTCTGGACATTGTAGATGGTTCCTGCGCCCTGATTGGCTTGCCGGAATCTGCACACATTAAGTTAGGAAAAAAAATTAAGATTAATAGCCCGCCTCTACTCTGACCTTTCCCTTGCATTCATCAAACACGTCCCCCTCTGCTCATCATACAGCACCACTATCGTAGCCAAAGTCCTAAAAATACAGTAGTGGAAACGTGATCATTTCCCGCACTTTTGCCAAATTGGGCCGATTTTCAGTAAAATGCTCGGGTGTCCGATCACGAATCCGAATGTGCAATGTTCTTGCCGAATTTGAAAGAAAAAAAACATTTTCCGAACATGTTCGCTCATCTCTACTATTGAGCACCTTAACCGCTAAAAAGTACTGTGAAGATGAAAGACAGAACAGTCGGAAGCTAACTGCGCAGAGAAACAGGTGATGGCTGGCTGGGGCAAGGTGATTTTTTTTGTTTGTACATTTATTATGTTATGAGGTCTACAGAGATCTCAGAGCATAGTAACACAAATTTGTTTCAGATTGAATAAGTTCAATGAAAATTGAGTTTTGCATTCAAATTTGACCAAATATGTCAATAGCTTTATCTGCAACTGGAACAGTAGCTTCTAAGTCCCCCATAAATCAAACTTTTTTGATTCTTCACTAGTGGCTGCAATTTCCAGGCTCTGTACTTGACATATGCAGCTCACAGGTAAACACTGTACAAAAAAAAAAACCTGCCTTGCCAGAGGGAAGAACAGATTTAACAATTATTGCAAAAGTCTCTAATTGTCTGTAGATATATATTTAACTGTTCTGGTAGCTGTGGCAATTGGCCACTGGATAACAAGTGTAACAGTCTTTACACTTCCTCAGCAAAAATAATATGATACAAACAAGTGATGGGTAGCCCGGATCTTTTAAGTGACATGGACCATTTGGCTATGCTTACAAAAAAGAGCAAATGCCTATTAAATATGTGTTCACCCGCAGGTTAGAGCCATTCAAAAATTGCAAGCGGCTCCCTTCGGTGACTGATTATCTTTGTACTGGATCGGTAATAAACAACCCACCATTAATATAACGGAATTTTGTTACAGCCTGTACTTCAGCTAACTTGAAAAAAAGTGGCTTCAAGGGCTTTTGGAAAGAACAAGACTGGGTTAGTCAAAAGAAAGATTTACCAGATAGGAGTATAGAACCTAGGACCAAAGGCGGATGAGCTTCATAGAACTACTGTAGAAAACTGCTGCAGAAATGCTTCCATTTCAATTATTTCAGCAGCCACAGGAAGCAGAAGGTAGCTGGTGGATAGGACAACCTGTCTATTGATTCAGTTTTAAATGATCTTCCATAAATCTTCTGGGTCCCTAAACCGGCATTAGGATTTGAAATTAAATGCAGAGCCACTAGACTTGGGGTTATCATGTGCACAGTGTGATATTAATTTATTTTTTTGTTTAGCAATTCTCCTGTACGGTTCATTAAACTTTCAAATAAGTCATAAATTCAAACTCCAGTATTCCTCTATAGAGATTTGTCTCTTACACCTGCTGGGCTTTTTGATAAAGCTGATTTTATACTGCAAGTCAAGACTTAAATACAAACATTTCCCATATTATCATGTCATACGGCAAGGAAAAATATAAAAGCTGATTTATCAATACTGTTGCAGGAGCACGTTCTAGCACTATGTAAAAACTGTCATACAATTGAGTGATGCATGTGACATATTTATTAAAATACTGCATGACTGCTGATGGATCCCATTAATACTAATGAAGACGTTTTAAAATAGTTAGTACATAGATAATTAGGGTGCACTCAGTTAGAGTAGAGAGGTGCTGATGGAACAGGCCTGTGATGCCTGGATCATGCAGAAGATTAATTCATCGCACACTCATAGGATAATTTTGCAGTGGTATTTATTTAACAGGCATAAAAAATTAGATCAAACCATAGGTGTGTAAGCGACAATTTGTGAAGGCGACAGTAGACGTTTCGGCCACAACATAGACCTTATTCATTGAGTCGCTACTGAAAAGAGAGACAACAGTGTCAGAATACAACCATAAAACAGTAAAAAATAGACAAATACATAGCTCTAGGGGGGCAGCTAGTGAAACATAGAACGGACAAGGGAGGATGGGGGATGAGGAAAAGAGGTAGGGTGGGGAAGAGGGGGGAAAATAGGAGGGATGGGGGTGGGTGAAGGGAGAGGAGGAAGCGGGAGGCGGAGAGAGGGATCAGGTGGGGTGTATTTACATATACAGAATATAGTACACTTGGTATAAAGACATATAGGCATGTAGGCAAGAGTATTATTGTAAGTACAGTTCAATTTTACTTTTGATGAAGTGTGCATGTGAGCCAGATATTTTGGGTAGAGGCCACAGCATGGCAGGAGGCAAGTGGAAGGGCTGTAATAATAGGAGGCATGTCAGAGTCACAGTTACAGGAGTATGTTGTGGGGTAAAAGGGGAAGCAGACATACAGGTACCTTTACTGTGGTTCCTAGGGTTATTTAGCCTGTGGAGATCTAAAGTACATAGGACAGAGGTTAGGAAAGTGACAGGGGTATAAAGTCCTTAGTCAAACTTCAGTATAAGCCTCCACCAATTGAGGTACCTGTGCTCTGAGCGCGTTCAGGCGCTGGTGTGCTTGGGTCTGTAGTCCTTGTGGGGATGTGGAGCGGCGTTCCCATGCCTTGCTGCTGGGTGGTGTGGCTGCATAGTGCCTGAGGGGGTATTTAAGCGCTAGCGCCGAGCGCCAGGGCGGAAGTGCGTCATCGGAGGGGGCGTGGCCAAGGCTGTAACAGGCCGAGGCCGGGGCAGCGGTCTGCGGCTGTCAGCGCAGTGGTCTGCAGTCTGCAGCCCGTGCATGCTCAGAGGCGCATAGTGTCTGTGCGCAATGCAATGGTTGCAAGGGCAATGGGATAAACAATGTAAGAAGTGGAACAGAGCTAATGTAGTGGCACAAAAGGAGCCAGGGGATGTGGATAGAGTAGTCCCCATAGATAATAGGCTGCAGGGGAAGTTATGGGTATATCAATGACAATATGTAACACAGGGGTGACCCCTGAAGGTAGATGTGGGGGGGAAGGTGTTGATGTATAAAGAGTAAAGAGTAAATGGTGGGCAGGCCATATATGGGACTAATCAGGAGAGGTGGTAAGGGGTACAACTTATCTAGGGGGCCAGTGGGATACAGTGGGTGTAAGTGACCAATTAGATTCAGTGGGTCTGTAGGGAGAAAAAAGACATTAGTGCATCCAGACTATTTATCTAAGTCCTTTAGGGGACAAGGTCTGGAGAGTATATATCCAGTAGGATTCCCGTTGTTTGAGCAGTTTTATGTGATTGCGTCCTCGTCTGGGTCTAGCTATGTGATCTATGACCTGAAAGCGGAGTTGGGCCACAGTGTGTCTTGCCCTGGTGAAGTGCTCAGGCAAAGGGAGCCAGTTCTTACCACAACGAATGGTTGACTTGTGACTGGCAATTCTGTCACGAATGTGCTGTGTGGTTTCTCCGACATATAGGAGTCCACAGGGGCACTTGATCACATAGATCACGAAGTTGGATTCGCAAGTATACAATCCTCTGATAGGGAAACTTTTGCCTGTCCTAGGGTGGGTGAGGGTGTCGGATTTTATATTGTTGGAGCAGGCTGCACAGCTCAGGCAAGGAAAGGTCCCGTGGTGCCGAGTACTAAGTAGGCGTTGGGCCGGGGTCGTGTGTGCGCTGCCCAGGTCTGCTCTAACGATTCTATCTTTGATGTTGGGAGCCCTCCTGGTACACATAAGGGCAGGGGTTCTGAAGGCTGGGATCTCGGGGTATGCTTTAGCTAAGAGGGGCCAGTGTCTCCTAATGGTGGTGTGTATCTTGGGCATCAGAGGGTGGTGGGTGTGAACAAATGGTACACGTTCAGTCTTAGTAGTAGGGGGTTCTGGTGGTTTGGGGTCAAGTGCTTTGGTTATTTCTTGGTCTAGCAGACGGGTGGGGTAGTGGCATTCTTGAAACTTTAGTGACATGTCCTGTAGGCGTTGGGGAAGGGTACCAGAGTCTGAGACTATTTTGGTAACCCTATGAAACTGAGAACGGGAGAGACTATTTTTGGTGGCTTTAGTATGACAGCTGGAATAATGTAGTAGACTGTTGCAATCCGTGGGTTAGATGAAAAAGTGTGAGGTGAAGCTGCCATTGTCATGGTGAATCACTAGTGTGTCGAGGAAGGCTATCTGTTTTTTATCGTAATTTAGTGTGAATTGGAGCTCGGGCCTAATTGAGTTGAGGTGTGAGAAGAAGGTGGTTAGTGATTCCAACGGACCTGACCATATGAGGAAGATAGCATTGATATATCGATAATAGGTGCTGCAATGTGCCTTGAAGAGGGTGTTGGTATATATGAAGTCCTCTTCGAATTTATGCATATAGGCATTAGCATACGCCGGGGCTACCAGCGAGACCATTGCTGTCCCACGCTTCTGTACATAAAAGTCGTCCCTGAACAGAAAATAATTCTCATGGAGAACTAGAGAGAGTAGTGTCAGGCAGAATTGGATGGATAAGGGTGACAGGTTAGATTGTAGTAAGAGATGGAAGGTGACCTCTAATCCTTTCTCGTGTGAAATTGACGTGTATAAGCTATTTACGTCCAGGGTCACAAGCCAGCTCTCCGTCGCTGTGGTCGGGAGGTTCTTGATAATACCAAGAAAAGCACTAGTGTCCAGCAGAAAGGCGCGTGTTTTTTCGACCAGTGGTGTCAGTAATTTTTGTAGGTAAATAGCCAGAGGAGAGAGGATCGAGTCGGTGGAGGCTACAATTGGTCGGCCAGGGGGGTTGGTTAGAGACTTATGTATTTTGGGAAAGATGTAGAAGACTGGAGTTATAGGGTGCGGGTTAGTGAGATATGTAGCTGTCTTGGAGTCAATGACCTTCAGGTCCAGATATGTAGAGAGAACGGATTGGATTTTAGACCGAATGATGTTAGAAGGGTGAGTATTCACACGTCTGTAAGTGTCAGAATCCCCTAGCTGAGGTAAGATCTCATTCATGTAAGCTGTCTGGTCCATAATGACCGTGGCCCCACCTTTGTCAACTTGTTTAATTACTATGCGTTTGTTCTCCTGCAGACTACTAATGGCTCTTTTCTCATCTAGGGTGAGATTTTGGTGTGTGGGGAAGAAGCCTAAACGCTCTTGGTGTATCAAGCTCTTGACATCTCTTTCAGTAAGGGCTATAGTTGTCTCCATGGCATGGTTGGAGTGAGGGGAATTAAATGCACTTTATGTAAATACACCCCACCTGATCCCTCTCTCCGCCTCCCGCTTCCTCTTCTCCCTTCACCCACCCCCATCCCTCCTATTTCCCCCCCCTACCTCATTCCTCATCCCCCCTACCTCTTTTCCTCATCCCCCATCCTCCCTAGTCCGTTCTATGTTTCACTAGCTGCCCCCTAGAGCTATGTATATATGTCTATTTTTTACTGTTTTATGGTTGTATTCTGACACTGTTGTCTCTCTTTTCAGTAGCGACTCAATGAATAAGGTCTATGTTGTGGCCAAAACGTCTACTGTCGCCTTCACAAATTGTCGCTTACACACCTATGGTTTGATCTAATTTTTTATGCCTGTTAAATAAATACCACTGCAAAATTATCCTATGAGTGTGCGATGAATTAATCTTCTACGTTTTAAAATAGGCACAAGCTAGCTGACTCTAAAATGGCCTAATGGTGCAACAATCTTGTAAGACAGAATTGTACTATATCCAGATCTTCCTCTGCCGCACTCTGTCACTCCTCATGTGTGTCTTAAAAGTACCGGACGAGCCTCCTAAAACACCTAGTATTCTAGAGTGTTACAGCTAAAACACAAAAATAAGAATTAATGGCATATTTATCAAGCACACTTGCTACTTCTTGTGATATTTTTGTAGTTATATAACAAAGAGTATAACAAAAACTATGGATTACTACTCCTCTGTTTCTGTTTAGTTTAAAGAAGCTCTCCCACTAACATTTTTATTGTTTAAATGTGTGTTTATGTGTATGTAATGTAGTGTAAGTGTGCTATTATACTCACCTACCACCGCTTTCTCCAGTGTCCAGAGACATTCTTTTGCTCTTCTCATCACAAATGAGAGCTGCTGGATCACTCTATATACTATGCAGGGAGTTGCTGTTATAATGAAAGCCTATGGAGTCTTGTTCTGACGCTCCATAGGCTTACATTGTAAAAATCAATTCAGAGTGCAACGTGACCTGGAGGCATCTGCAGAGAGCTGACATCATTCAGAAAAGGGGCAGAACAATGCTGGACACCGGAGAGAGCAGCGCTAGGTGAGTATATTAATGCACTCACACAGTATAACATGCATGTACACATATATTTTTAAACAATAAAAATGTTAGTGGGACTGCTTCTATAATAGATGTGTCATACTCTGTAACGGACTTGTGCTCTAGATGCTTCCACCCTTATCCTTTCTTGAACTAAGTATATACAGTTTGCCATCAAACTAATTTAATACAATGTTGTGCCATTCACTAAAAATTAAATATATTTATGTTTTAAGTCCTACTTATTCGTTAGGCTAACTAAATCGATGGGTTTTGGCCAATAGTCTAATGCGTATGAGGGCCCGGACAGATGATTGTCAAGGGAGTTAAGGATCTGGCATGTCCAATTTCGAACTGCAAATTCTTCTTTTTCTCCTTGATATAAGCTGCCACCGGAGATGTCGAGCAGGGTCTAGTTACAAAAAAAGCTAAGCAGCTGTACTTAATGTCAGGCAGCAACTGCAAAAAATAAAAAAGATTTTAGGGTGTATAAAAAGAGAGACAAAATCTTGTGATCTAAAATGTATTATTACCCCTCTATAAATCATTCGTAATACCACATCTTGAATATGAGATCCAATTTTGGGCCCATCATTTTAAAAAGGATATTCAGAACTGAAAATGAGAGCAAACTAGATTATTACATAGGACGGAAGGCCTCTCCTATAGTGAGAGGTTAGAAAAATTGGTCTTGTTTAGCTTAGAAAAAAGACGCCTCAGGGTGATCTCATTGATATGTATAAATACTTGTATGGTGGCAATGGCTGATTGGATCTATGAAGGCTACGCCATCTTGATGTGATAGAATATACCTGCCATTCATCTACTAGGCGCACTCTCTCTCTCGTCTGGATTATATATTTGGATCCCGTAACTTGGCAGTTTGGGTGGGAGAGGTAAAGCATGGGAATATAAATATTTCAGACCACAGCCCAGTAATAATTAACATTAGGTCCGGTTGGACTGGTAATAACTCTTTTTGGAAACTAAATCCATTCTGGCTGAAAATGATAGGCCCTAACGGCTGAACAATAGACCAACTGGACTGTTTTATTTCGACCCACCCGAAACAACAATCTATTTTGGGATACACTAAAAGCATACCTGAGAGGCTGTCTGTCCTCTACAATATCATATATCAAACGAGTAACATCAAAAGAGGATGAGGAAATGGAAGAAAAATTGAGAGAATCAGAAAAAGCTTACATTTCTAATCAGACAAATGAAAATAGAATTGAATGGTTAAACTCCCAAAGATTATACACACAATATATAGATACAAAATCCAAACGTAAATTATTTTTTACCCGTCAATAATACATTGAACTAGGTAACCAATCCAGTAAATAGCATCTATGGTCCGTCAGCACAATCCATCGGATACTATACTTCAAATTCAAAAACCAAATGGCCCTTTAGCTACTTCAA
The DNA here is from genome assembly GCF_046119375.1 of Phyllobates terribilis. Taxonomy (NCBI): domain Eukaryota; kingdom Metazoa; phylum Chordata; class Amphibia; order Anura; family Dendrobatidae; genus Phyllobates; species Phyllobates terribilis. The sequence continues at coordinate 282,746,905 of NW_027362765.1, forward strand.
CTGATGATATACTTGAATGTTTCTATGAGTATTACAAAACATTATATAGATCTGGAAGTGAAACTGATACTTCAGCAAGCCTTAAATATGTTCTGTCCAGAGTTATAGGCTTGTAGCCCAAGAGAGGCATGTAGGCAGAGTAGTACCCATCAGACGGGAGGTCACCTTGCAGCGGTTGATGGGCACACATGAATTGGCCAGTTTATGTGCTAAGAACCTCCGTTTTTTGTAAGTAAAGTTCATTGAGTAATAACACAGTTTAAATCAAACGTTTTTATTGTCTTTATGTATTTTGGCCATAATGGAGTGCTGCTGCGCTTTCTTTTTATATATCTTATTCAGTTTCTGCAGCTTGCACCTGTTCACATTAGGATGTGCTGGTCAGTTCTTTTTACATATTACTATAGGAGGTGGTAACTGCCTCCTGTTTGACCTTGCACTCCCCCCATTTAACCAGCAGGTGATGTATATTCTACTCTACCAGCCCATTTAAATTGTAGGTGTTTCAGCCCAGAAGTGACATGTTCTGTCCAGAGTTATAGGCTTGTAGCCCAAGAGAGGCATGTAGGCAGAGTAGTACCCATCAGATGGGAGGTCGCCTTGCAGCGGTTGATGGGCACACATGAATTGGCCAGTTTATGTGCTAAGAACCTCCGTTTTTTGTAAGTAAAGTTCATTGAGTAATAATACAGTTTAAATCAAACGTTTTTATTGTCTTTATGTATTTTGGCCATAATGGAGTGCCGCTGCGCTTTCTTTTTATATATATTAAATATTTATCAGATATAAAATTTCTTACATTAAAGGGGTTTTCCCACAAATAAAAGTACATTTTAATCAATAGATCTTGGAATAACAATAATTTCCACAATTGGATGTGATTAAATAAAATGTTCCTGTGCTGAGGTAATCTTATAAATGTGCCCCTGCTGTGTACTGTGTAATGGCTGTGTCTGACCATGCAGGAACATGGTGTGATCATACCACATCTCCTGGGCAGGGGAGGAAGCAAAAGAGTATACAGACATTACAGCAGGGGATCACAAATGATTCTTTTTTTGTAGTGAAAGATTGCTTAAAAACAGGGAAATGTTTCACTTCACAAAAAAAATCATTTGTGATCCCATGTTGTAAGGTCCGTATACTTTTTTGCTTCCTCCCCTGCCCAGGAGATGTGGTATGATCAGACCATGTTCCTGCACAGTCAGGCACAGCTATTACACAGTACACAGCAGAGGCACATATATCAGATTATCTGAGCACAGGAACATTTTATTTAAACACATCCAATTATGGAACTTATTATTCTTCCAAGATCTATTGATTGGTGGCCATTCAACTGTCCCACAATGACCAATCCACTTTCCAGGAAACTGTTCATGTAGGAATGCTCAGACCTAACAGCCATAATGTTGTGGTGCAACATCTTGTTGGAAAAACTCAGGGAACGTGCCATCTTCAGTGCATAAAGAGGGCAACACATCATCATGTAGCAATTTCAGATATCCAGTGGCATTGAAGTTTCCATTGATGAAGAATGGCCCCACTATCTTTGTACCCCATATACCACACCATAACATCAAGATACGAGATGTGCAGCATCTGAAACAACGGATACTGGAAGCCTGTGTTAGCATTTCTTCTGCGGTGTTGCTATCAGTGTGTCAAGAGTGGGAAAAGAGGGTTGCATTGACAATCCAACACAATGGGCAGCACTTTGAACACATTTTATAAGTTCTCATAAACTTGTAAAACACTTATGAAAGAATAAAGTTACGTTAAAACCAAGCATACCATTGTTTTTCTTATGAAATTCTCAATAAGTTTTATGCATCACATGACCCTCTTTCCATTGAAAAAATAAAGTTGGTTCCAAAATGGCTGACTTCAAAATGGCCACCGTGGTCACCACCCATCAGGAAAAGTTTTCCCCCTCCCATATACTAATGTGCCACAAAGAGGAAGTTAATATCACCAACCATTCCCATTTAATTTAGGTGTATCCATATAAATGGCCCACCCTGTATTTCTATTAAAAGACATATACGAACAAAACGCCCTAATGTCCTTTGAACAATTACAAAACAAATATGGAATTCCTAGGTCCCAATTTTTTGATACCTTCAACTTAAAACAGCAACTTAATCTCACTTACAAATTATGAGAACCATCAATTTAATATCATCTTTCCCTTTAATAGGCATACTCAAATCACAAGGCCCAAAGGGCCTCATTTCCACTTTATATAGATATATGTTATCCATAGGTGTTGAATCTACTCCCTGGGGGTTAAAAAAAATGGGAGCTTCTTCTTCCTAGTATTCAGGATGAGTACTGGGAAGAGATTTTCTCTGTGTGCTAAAAAAAAAAAAGATCCAATTGTACATTATACATCAATCATATTTAACCCCATTGAGGTTATTTAGGATGGGGCAATCCCAGACCTCGGAATGTTTGAGATGTCATGCTCCTGACACCGACTTTATACACATGGTGTGGAAATGCCCAACTATTCTTTCTTTTTGTGAATGAGGTTACTTCACTACTATCTTCCCTAATATCTATTCCAATTCCCCATGACCCGTTAATTTGCTTATTTCGTGTTCTGGAGGAAAAGTGGTTGGGACATCACACTAAAATTTTCCTAAGGGAAACCCTCTTCTTAGCCAGGAAATTACTAGTTCTACACTGGATGGGCAAATGCCACCCATCTCTTAGATCCTGGATTGAACTGGTCAATTCATTCATGCCATATGAACGAATGGTTTATCAGAATAGAGGATGTTTGGAGAAATTTTATAAGATCTTGGATCTCTGGAATTCATCCCATAATACTGTCCCGACACACAAATAATGATTTGAGATATAAATACGAATAAAACAAAAGGTATAGTGACTCATATTTTATTTTCGTAATACAGTGCACAGCAACTTTAATTATCCTTCTACATTTCTGTAATAGGATAATTTTTGGCAACAAAGTAGTTCTTTTTTGTAGTTATAGAGAACACTTGTTTTGTTAGACATGTCAATCGGGGTAATAATTAATAACACGTACACAAACTTGAAACAATAAGTTTATTGACTTTATAAACCTTGTGTACAATATATGGTTGTGTAAATGGAAAAAATGGAAATGATTCATTTTTATGAATATTCTTCTTTATTAATGTAAAAATCTATAATATCTATCAGTGGAATATGCATTATTCTCAATGGAAAATGTATATTTGTTAATAAACAAATTAAAAAAAAATACAAGTATGGTCAATACAAAGGACTGACACATGACTCTCTTTCATTATGTGGTGGTAATTTGTGATCCGGCCATGGTGTGACGATATTTCTCTTTTGTATGTGATATTATTGGTCATTTTAAAAAATGTACTTGACACATTCCCTTAAAGAAAAATAAATACAAATATACCTAAAAAAAGTATTGGATATTTTAACAAAAGAGTCTCATTGTCGTGGTGGCAGTTTAAAAAATCTTTTGGCCAAAACAAAAGCTGATGGCTATGTATGTGATCTGGTGTTCAATGGGAACTGTTAGTGTGTGATTGGTGAGGAAATGGTGCAGAAGTGGAGTTTTTCCAAGAGTTAGGGGTGGGAATCTGGAAGTTTTGCGGTGTGGAGGAGGAGCTGAGGTGGAGGTGGAGCTGGGGTGGAGCTTGGGAGGAGTCTCACGGGGGCCCGAAAATTTTGCCAGTATGGGGCCCTGAAATTCCAGGTGACAGCCCTGAACCTATCTGTACTATGCATGACTAGTACATCAAAAATGAAGGAGAAATGCAGAGTCTTAAAGGTATAAAATATGTTAATTTTTATTAATGCATTCAATACAAAAAAGGGGGGTATATCATAAATAAAGCATAGACTGACAATGAGTGGCAATATAGTATCAGAACCCTCCCTAAGTAAATATGTATGGTAAAGTACCCACACATGTATGTATAGATACATGTAATCTGGCAAACAAACCTTAAGTAAGTAGTCATAGAACAAAAGTCAAGATTAACAATAGTATATTAGTATAGTTTAAGCAAGGTTTCCTTACCACCAGTTGGAAGTCAGGTACAACAAGATTAGGGAGGAGAGGGTAGATGCTGGAATGCAAGGTAGCGCCTCGACGCGCGTTTCGCCGCCAGGGAATCGGCTTTCTCAAGAGGCGAAATACTGCATCCCACAGTATGGTGCCCTGAAGATGGAAATAGTTCTGTTAAGAAACTAACCGCAGATAATAATGACTAAGGCATTCTGTCATTCAAGGTCTCTGACATGTTGCCATCCTAGAGGTTGTCCACCAGGAAGAGGTGCCAAGTCAATGCTAATTGGGGTGCCAAGTCAACTGCCTCTTTGTCTGCACTGGAGGCTAGTGCAGTCACTTGCAGTGTTTCCCCAAATTAGGAAGCTGGGTTAGAGAAGCAGAGCAGCAGCATGCAGATGTTGAGCATAAAAAAGGCAAAGTTGTAGATAAAGTTAAATAAAGTTGTAAAAAATAAAAAAATATTATGCAACAACGATTATATGGTACTAGCTATTGAACGCGTTCTACGCCCGGGTGGTGAGCATTTTTATTGCTTATGGTCTCCCATGTTGGTATGTGCTGCCCCCCTCCTGGTATTTGTGCTGCCCCCACCATCATATCCCGGTATGCGTGGCACCCCTCATCCCCAATCCCGGTATGCGTGGCACCCCTCATCACCAATCCCGGTATGCGTGGCTCCCCTCATCCCCAATCCCGGTATGCGTGGCTCCCCTCATCCCCAATCCTGGTATGCGTGGCACCCCTCATCCCTATTCTGTATGCGTGGCACCTTTCATCCCCAATCCTGGTATGCGTGGCACCCCTCATCCCCAATCCAGGTATGCGTGGCACCCCTCATCCCCAATCCCGGTATGCGTGGCACCCCTCATCCCTATTCTGGTATGCGTGGCACCCCTCATCCCTATTCTGGTATGCGTGGCACCTTTCATCCCCAATACTGGTATGCATGGCACCCCTCATCCCCAATCCAGGTATGCGTGGCACCCATCATCCCTATTCTGGTATGCGTGGCACCTTTCATCCCCAATCCTGGTATGCATGGCACCCCTCATCCCCAATCCCGGTATGCGTGGCTTCCCTTATCCCCAATGCCATTATGCGTGGCACCCCTCATCCCCAATCCTGGTATGCGTGTCACCCCTCATCCCCAATCCTGGTATGCGTGTCACCCCTCATCTCCAATCCTGGTATGCATGGCACCCCTCATCCCCAATCCTGGTATGCGTGGCACCCCTCATCCCTATTCTGGTATGCGTGGCACCTCTCATCCCTATTCTGCTATGCGTGGCACCCCTCATCCCCAATCCCGGTATGCATGGCACCCCTCATCCCCAATCCCGGTATGCATGGCACCCCTCATCCCCAATCCCGGTATGCGTGTCACCCCTCATCCCCAATCCCGGTATGCGTGCCACCCCTCGTCCCCAATCCCGGTATGCGTGTCACCACTCATCCCTATTTTGGCATGCGTGGCACCCCTCATCCCCAATCCTGGTATGCGTGGCACCCCTCATCCCCAATCCTGGTATGCGTGGCACCCCTCATCCCCAATCCTGGTATGTGTGGCACCCCTCATCCCTATTCTGGTATGCATCGCACCCCTCATCCCCAATCCTGCTATGCATGGCACCCCTCATCCCCAATCCTGGTATGCGTGTCACCCCTCATCCCCAATCCCAGTATGCGTGGCATCCCTCATCCCTATTCTGGTATGCATGGCTCCCCTCATCACTATTCTGGTATGCATGGCTCCCCTAATCCCGGTATGCGTGGCACCCCTCACCCCCCCACTATACACACATCCCCAAAAAAATCAACAGTTATACTCACCTTTCTTCTCTGTACTCCAGCGCTGCAGCGTCCTGTTCTGCCGGAGGCCGGGGGAGGAGTGCGGCGACAGAGCACCGCCCTGTCCGACGCCAGAGCACCGCGCTGTCCAGCGCCATTTTGCTGAAGACTCACTGTAAATGTGTCTTCAGTAAAATGGCGCCGGATAGCGCTATGCGCACGCGCCGATCCGATGTCTCACTCCGTCCCTGGTCTCCGCTGAAGAGAGGCGCCGTGGCAACGCTCTTCCCAGTCAGGTAAGTATGGCGCCGGAGATCGCAGTGTGCGTTCAGTGCCTATGCATACCGCGATCTCCGACGCCATACACCTCCTCTTACCTGTAAAGGCTGGATGCGGTCTTCCGTCTGGAGCCAGACTGCGCGTCACGCATGTGCAGTCTATCGAGGCTTCGGACAGAGACCCGCATCCCCGGTTATATTATAGATATACACCATACAGGAATATATATGACATAGAAAAAAAATAAAAAAGATAAACATAGTGCACATACATATCATAGAATACATCTCATACATGTATCATAGTAATCTCATACCCAATGATGCAAAATATATTTCAGAAAAATATAAGACTAGATCAAGATTGTTAAAGTGAACAACGTGCATGTAATAATTATTATATATATATTACACATTAAAGCAGTGTCATACCTGACTAAAGTAACATAATAAGCCTGTGTAAGGAATATACATCCTTAGTATAACCTATTGAATGCCCATAATCTATACCATGCAGAGGTACAATAAACTAAGCTAAGATGCAGTATATAAAGTGGACAAAGTGCTTGAAGTAATCACTGTGTAGATAGCACATTATAGTGGCAAGATTGTAGTATGAACATGAAAAATGGCTATTTTATATTTCAAATCGATATTGAAATAAAATAGGAACCAGACATGTCAGCATTTGTAGATATCCTACCTCAGTAGACTAGGGGTCATTAGTCCAGACATACTAAAACATAGCTTTGGGTTAAGTTTGCTAACAGCCTGAGGTTTAATCTTTATTACTGAAGGGAATTAGATTTTTGTATACGCCATGAGAGATCCGATGTAGAACCAGACACAGACAATTACACAATATTGTAAATAAGACTACAGGCATATTGCTTAAGATGGAGAAGCTTATTGTAGTTCCAAAAATATACCAACTTTTAATTAATATTCTGATTATATATTCTGTGTTAAGGTATACTTAATCTGTGAATGTGTCTCACTGATACATAGCTTCTTAACACAATATACTGTCTGGGAAGAAAACCTTGTTCTGATTTATAACCCGGTGTAGGATTTACTCTTATTATTTGTAAACATTATGACAGAAGTAGAATGGTCCGTGAACAGGTCTTGTCCGGTATTGCTTATCTGTGATAGCTGGCCACTGTCACGGGATTGGAATCTTGGACAACAACCTTGAGTTTTCATGCTACGTAATATTAGGTTGTGTAAGTCTTTTTCTAAAATATAAAAGCTGTTGATGAATTCAGTTATGGCAGAAGCATTGTGGACCTGTGAAGAGGACGCTCTTCACAGTATAGGACCCAGTACTCATTCTCTGCCCATCACTGAACGCTTCTCTAGCTGAAGTTTCGGGACAGATGATGTACATGCTACTAGGGAAATCTTTTTCTTCTTCTATCTAATAGTCAGTATTAGTGTTGAGCCACCCCCGTAGTGTTCGAGTTCGGTTCGGTTCGTCGAACACCCGTGTGTTCGCCGAACTGTTCGTCGAACTGTTCGTCGAACACCTTCGAACACCGTTAAAACCAATGGCAGGCAAACAAAAACACATAGAAACACATAGAAAACACCTTCAAAGGTGTCCAAAAGCTGACAAACTGCTCAGAAGACACAACTAACACATGGAAAAGTGACAAGTACATATAGTCATGCGAAAAGAAAAGAGGTGGAGGAGTAAAAGGAGGGGGAGACACAGATATAGGCATGTCATGCCCTTCTAAAATCCAAAAAGTGAGAAGCCGAGACGGCCAGTCCGCTCCTGCCCGTGCCACCTCCGTGTCGCCGGGTTTGTGCCAGAGCCGCGGTGAACCCTGACGGCCAGCCCCCTGTCACGCTGTCTCTGTATACTGGAGGTAGGGGGCCTAAGCTGACCCTAAGCTGGGGCCCTGACTAATCCCTCAACCTGGAGGTACTGTTAAAGGTACAGAGGTCCAGGCCGCCAGCGTAACCCCTACCTCCTGAAGATCCCTGCACCTCAGTAATCTAGTCCTGAGAAGGACCCCGATCACAACCAAAGGGAACAAGAAATAATATGCCCAAACACAGTATTTAGACGAACGAGACAGTACAAGGGAAAAACCAAAACCACCTTGCATACAAACAACTTCTCAACTACAACAGAGGGAAAACCAACGGGAAAGGAGATAAATGATAAAGCGAGGAAAGGGAAAGAACTCTTCCAAATACACTTATCTCAGCAACTCCAAACACCACGATCCGCTCTGTCAGTCTGAATGAAATGCTTTCACCGACACCTCCCAAACAGACCAGCAGGTATATGAAGGAGTCTCACTACAGAAGTATTGATTGCAGCTGGGCGAGGCTGGACCTCATCTAGCCCAGAGAGAGAGAGAGAATTAACTCCCTCACTGCCGAGAAACACAAAGCACCAACAAGTCAGCTGCGAGAAGTCAGGCTGTGTACTCGTGACGATCTTCGTGGCAACACACCCGTGACAGTACCCCCCCTTCTACGAGGGGCCTCCGGACCCTCAGGGCCAGGTTTATCCGGGTGAGTTGTGTGGAAGGCCCGAACTAATCGGTCTGCGTTAATATCCGACGCAGGAACCCACATCCTCTCCTCAGGACCATACCCCTTCCAATGAACCAGGTGCTGAAGGGACCGGCGATTAAAGCGTGAATCAATGACCCTCGATACCTGGAACTCCAAGTTACCATTGACAACCACTGGAGGGGGAGGTAAAAGTGACGGTACCACCGGCGCCACATACCTCTTAAGCAATGATCTGTGAAACACGTTGTGAATTTTAAACGTAGGGGGGAGGTCAAGACGGAATGCCACCGGATTAATAATAGAACTGATTCTGTACGGCCCGATGAACCTGGGACCCAGTTTCCAGGAGGGAACCTTAAGTTTTATATTCCTGGTAGACAACCATACCCGATCGTTCACACTTAGGTCCGGACCAGACACTCTCCTCCTATCAGCCATACGTTTGTATCGGTTCCCCATAGTATTCAGATTCTTCAGCACCCCTCTCCATACTGAAGCGAGTGATGAGGAAAATCGTTCCTCCTCAGGAACCCCCGAAGAGCCCCCCCCACTGAAAGTACAAATCTGGGGGTGAAAACCATATGCCCCAAAAAACGGGGACTTACCAGTGGACTCGCTCCGCCTATTATTAAGAGCAAACTCTGCCAGAGGTAAGAAAGAAGCCCAGTCCTCCTGGTTCTCTGACACAAAACACCGGAGATATGTCTCCAAGCTCTGGTTCATACGTTCCGTCTGACCATTGGTCTGAGGATGAAAAGCCGATGAGAATGACAACTGCATCCCCCGCCGAGCACAAAACGCCTTCCAGAACTTAGACACAAACTGAGACCCCCGATCAGACACCACCTCGGAGGGTACCCCGTGAAGCCTCACAATCTCCCCAATGAACACCTGCGCAAGAGTTTTAGCATTAGGGAGAGCCGGAAGAGCGATAAAATGTGCCATCTTGCTGAACCTGTCCACTACTACGAGTATGACCGTTTTACCCGAAGACGGAGGGAGGTCCGTAATAAAGTCCATAGACAGATGAGTCCAAGGACGCTCCGGGATCTTCAAAGGTAAGAGGGCCCCAGACGGACGGGTATGTGAGGTCTTAGAGCGCGCACAAACCCCACAGGACGCGACAAAAGTTACCACCTCCTTATGTAAATTAGGCCACCAAAACCGACGCGAGAGGAGATCCACAGTAGCTTTACTCCCCGGGTGTCCTGCAAAAACTGAGTTATGGTGTGCCTCGATCACCTTTTGTCGCAACTGATCTGGAACAAACAATCTCCCTGGAGGTCCAACAGGGGCGTCCCCCTGAGCCTCCAATACCTCCTCCTCCAGCTCAGAGCATACTGCCGAAACCACCACCCCCTCCTGAAGGATAGGAATCGGGTCGTCCGTATTCCCGGCCCCCGGGAAACTACGAGATAAGGCATCCGCCTTTACATTTTTTGACCCAGGACGATATGTAACGACAAAATTAAACCTGGTAAAAAACAATGACCACCTAGCTTGTCTGGGATTCAGACGTTTCGCGGACTCCAGATATAGCAGGTTCTTGTGATCGGTGATGACGGTGACCGGATGAACAGCCCCCTCCAGAAAATGGCGCCACTCCTCAAAAGCTAACTTAATGGCCAAGAGTTCCCTATTGCCGACATCGTAATTCCTCTCAGCGGACGACAATTTTTTAGAGAAAAAGGCGCACGGATGCCACTTACCAGGGGACGAACCCTGTGACAATACTGCTCCCACCCCTACCTCGGAAGCGTCTACCTCTACAATGAATGGCTGAGACGCATCAGGTTGAATGAGTATGGGCGCCGAGGCAAAACATTTTTTCAAAGAGGAGAATGCTTGACAAGCCTTGTCAGACCACCTAGAAAAATCCGTCCCCTTTTTAGTCATGTCAGTGAGAGGCTTAACCATGGACGAGAAATTACGAATGAACTTCCGGTAATAATTAGCAAACCCCAGGAAACGTTGTAGTGCCTTAAGATTCTCTGGCCGATCCCACTCAAGAACTGCCCGCACTTTCCCAGGGTCCATACGAAAACCGGACGCTGAAACCAGGAAGCCTAAAAACTGGAGTTCCTGTACGGCGAACACACACTTTTCCCACTTGGCATACAGTTTATTATCCCGCAAGATCTGTAACACCTGCCTAACGTGCTCCTGATGAGACACCAGATCCGGCGAGTAAATTAGGATATCATCCAGATATATGACAACAAACTGTCCCACCAAGCGGCGAAAAATGTCATTAACAAAGTGTTGGAACACCGCCGGGGCATTAGTCAGACCGAATGGCATGACAAGGTTCTCATAATGCCCCTCTGGAGTGTTAAACGCCGTCTTCCACTCATCCCCCTCCTTCATCCTAATCAGATTGTACGCCCCCCTGAGATCCAACTTAGAAAACCATTTGGCGCCCACGATCTGATTAAAGAGATCGGGAATAAGTGGGAGCGGATACGGATCTCGGACCGTAATCCGATTAAGTTCACGGAAATCCAGGCAAGGGCGTAGGCCTCCATCTTTCTTCTTAACAAAGAAGAACCCCGCAGCCACCGGTGAAGATGAAGGTCTAATATGCTCCTTAGCCAGACTTTCTGAGATATAATCCTTCATGGCCTGCCTCTCAGGACCAGAAAGGTTATACAACCTAGCTTTAGGTAACTTGGCCTCAGGGAGCAGTTTTACAGAACAGTCATACACGCGATGAGGAGGTAGTTCCTGACACCCTTTCTCCGAGAATACATCCTCAAAGTCCGCCAGAAATGGAGGTAAGACCCAAGGAGTAACCGCACCAATGACCGTGTTCATGCAGTTTTTATTACAGAATTTACTCCATTGGCTTATCTCCCTGGTTTGCCAATTAATAACCGGGTTATGCTTAGCTAACCAAGGAAGGCCCAACACAATAGGAGTGGGAAGACCCTCCAACACGTAGCAAGACAACAGTTCTTTATGTATTGCCCCCACTTGAAGTTTTACGTCATGCACAACTTGCAAAAAACTTCCCTGCCCGAGAGGCCTGGCATCGATCGAGAATATGGGGATGGGTTTAGCCAACTCACTCAACCGCATACCTTGAACCCGGGCAAACCGAGCATCAACCAGATTAGCCCCGGCCCCACTATCCAGAAGAACAGATATCCTCTCAGTTCTCGTACCCACCACCACCTCCGCCGGTACGAGAAACTGAGACGAACCTAGGGACGAAATACCTACTCCCAGATTGCCGTCCACCACACAACCTGGGATCAACAGTTTTCCGACGACTCTTCAATCTGCAAGGGACGGGATGGACACCCCCCAATAAAATGTCCCTTTCTCCCGCAGAAGAAACACCTTCCTGCCTTATGGTGCACCACCGGTCCCCTCCCCCGAAATGATGTCCCTCCTAATTGCATAGGCTCCTCAGGACTGACCAGGGGAACCACCATATGAGGGGACCTTGTAGGAGGTGGAGTCATCACAGGGGGTAGAGTTATCCCGCACCTCTCCCGAAGCCGTCTGTCCATGCGAATAGCGAGGGCCATAGCGGCTTCCAGAGACACGGGAGAGTCATACTGTGCCAACACATCCTGTAATTTGTCGGATAAACCATGACAAAACTGGCTCCTAAGAGCCGGGTCATTCCACTGGGTGTCCGTGGCCCACCTACGGAACTCCGAACAGAATTCCTCCGCCGGACGATCTCCCTGCTGGATCCTACGTAACTTAGACTCAGCAAGGGAGATCCGATCTGGGTCATCATATACGAGTCCCAGGGCAGCGAAAAACCTATCCACTGACTGGAGAGCCGGGGAACCCGGGGGAAGAGAGAACGCCCAAGATTGTGGGTCCCCTTGTAGGAGCGAGATGACAATTCCCACCCTTTGTTCTTCACTCCCCGATGACCGAGGCCGCAGCCGAAAGTACAATTTACATGCCTCCCGGAAAACAAAAAACTTGTCCCGCCCCCCAGTGAACCTATCAGGGAGAGCTACTTTAGGTTCTGGTCCGGCTTGCTCCTGAGGATGCCAAACCTTGGACCTAACGTCCGCCAGCTCCATGGACAAACTCTGCAATTGCCGAGCTAGACCGGCTACTGGATCCATAGTAGCTGGAGAAAAACTAAGTGGGTCGGTGAAAATGTCACGCTGTCTCTGTATACTGGAGGTAGGGGGCCTAAGCTGACCCTAAGCTGGGGCCCTGACTAATCCCTCAACCTGGAGGTACTGTTAAAGGTACAGAGGTCCAGGCCGCCAGCGTAACCCCTACCTCCTGAAGATCCCTGCACCTCAGTAATCTAGTCCTGAGAAGGACCCCGATCACAACCAAAGGGAACAAGAAATAATATGCCCAAACACAGTATTTAGACGAACGAGACAGTACAAGGGAAAAACCAAAACCACCTTGCATACAAGCAACTTCTCAACTACAACAGAGGGAAAACCAACGGGAAAGGAGATAAATGATAAAGCGAGGAAAGGGAAAGAACTCTTCCAAATACACTTATCTCAGCAACTCCAAACACCACGATCCGCTCTGTCAGTCTGAATGAAATGCTTTCACCGACACCTCCCAAACAGACCAGCAGGTATATGAAGGAGTCTCACTACAGAAGTATTGATTGCAGCTGGGCGAGGCTGGACCTCATCTAGCCCAGAGAGAGAGAGAGAATTAACTCCCTCACTGCCGAGAAACACAAAGCACCAACAAGTCAGCTGCGAGAAGTCAGGCTGTGTACTCGTGACGATCTTCGTGGCAACACACCCGTGACACCCCCCTCTCCCAATACTGGTGCCTGTCCGCTGGTGGGTCGAGAGAGCCCCCCTGTGGTGGAGGCAGCTCTAAGCTTTTTAATTTAAATTGTCCCTCTAATTTGAATGAATACACTTTAAATCCATTTACAAGGATCTATTGGAGGGCAAGTCTCATGCCAGCAGCCGCGTAATTCCAGCTCCAGTAGCGTCCACTAAAGCTGCTGCAGTTAAAAAGCTTTTATAAGGATCGAGCTCGGCTGTCCACCGCAAGGCATCCTAGTGCCAGTCCCAGCCCCTATGCCTTGGGGTGCCTCCTGATGCTCTTCACTAAGTATCCCGTGGTCCCGAAGCATTTCCTTTGAAAAAATTAAGTGTCCAAACTACAGGTGGTGTAGCTTGCTTAACAGCCGGGATAATCCGCTGACTAGCAGACACTGCTACTAGGCACAAAGTATTTCCTGGGCTAGATTCAGTTAAAAATTTGTAAGTAGATACTCTCGTTGGATGCTGAGAAAGCATTCCATAGAGTCTCCTGGCACGCCATATATGATTCTCTTAAAAATCTTGGGGTAGGGGTCCCTTTTATAGCCAAAATCACGGCCCTGTATCACAATACGTCACCTAGGCTGAAGATAAATGGAACTGTAGCACCGAGGTCTCGGTTGCTACAGACGTATTGCACCTCACCCAGAGGTGTGATATCTCACTCTCAGATAAGGATGGAGTGTGGATCAGGACCCGACACCTGCATGCATTACACCACATTGCCGTGGGGCAGGGCGACCAATATGCCCCTAAGATGGGCATGACAGTCCCTGTCCCTGGCTGGAGTGGGGGGAGGGAACACTGAGGAAGGGGAACCCTGCAGTGCAGGAGCAGGGAGGAAGCAGTTCCTGGGTGCATTGAGAAGGGAGTATAAAAGGTGGGCACCATCTTAGTTCAGTGCAGAGAAGTCTGAGCAGAAGTGGCAGGGAGCAGGGGCTCTGCATGAGCTCTGCTCCGGAGGCGGGCCTAGTAACAGAGGCCCAGGCCTGCAAGAGGGAGAAGGAAGGAAGAGGAGCGGAGAAGGCTCCAGGAACGAGGAATGAAGGGATCCCAGGGGTGCGGACGGGCGAGTCGCCACCGCACGCCCGAATCCACCTGCGTGGAGGGGTCAGGCCAAAGGGGGAGACCGGTCCCCGAACTAGTGGAGGCAGGAAACGACCCTCAGCTAGAAACCGGAGGCTCTGACATTTTATGTGGCGCAGCCCCTTGCTCCACCCGCTAGGAAGGCACCACATAGGGTCAGGGAAACTGGCGCCAAGTTTACCAAGAGGAGGCCCGAGGCAGCCGGACAGAAGTGTTGGTAAGAAAGGCCAGACAAAGGACACACAAAGGGGGTCCTGTGAAGCACTCCAAAGTTATCTGGGAGTTGTCTGAGCCCCTCACCTGGTGAGCACAGTACGACGTGGGCAGCCGTTACCTGCAGACGTGGTCTGGATAATAAGAACTGTGAGTAAAGGCCCTGAACTGCATCACTGACTCCGTGTCGTTACTGCTGCTGCCCTGCACCATCACCCCCATCCTCCGCATACACTGCCCTGAGGCTATACTCCTCCCGTGGGGAGTTATGCTACGCTCTGCTGCACCCACAACACCAGCCTTAGCGGTCTGCCCTGTAGCGGCGGTTCACTCTGACCGCAATCCACGGGTGGCGTAGTCGGACATTTAAACATCAAAACCACATAAATAGTTCCGCCACTGGTTTGACCGCCCTGAGCCACGGAACCGGATCGCCGCCACGAAGACTACAACCACCAGCATCCACCAAAAAGGGTCCGGCTCCGGGTGTCCCAAGGCCCAGGGGGTGCGTCAGAACATTTTCATCACCTTTCACAATCACCAATGGGACAAGGCAGGGATGTCCTCTGTCCCCTCTCTTATACATCCTAGTGACGGAGCACCTGCTCTCATCAATTCGCCATAACCCCAATATTAGGTGGATTGAGGTGGGAGGCACCGAGTACAAGTGCTCTCTATTTGCTGATGATGTCCTAGTATATATCACTCAATCACATATATCCATCCCTGCTGTTATGGCTGAAATAGATCACTTTGTTACATGGTAAAATTTTAAAATCAATGCAGCGAAGTCTGAGGCCCTCGATGTCTCCCTCCCTAAATCCATATAGGATTCCATCCAGTCCAACTTTCCCTTTGCCTGGCCCTCACAGGGTATCAAATACTTAGGAATTCCTATTCATAGAGACCTCTCCCATCTATGTTATCTTAATTTTGGGCCCTTTATTGAACAATTCCATACAGACCACGGTTGGCAAGTTAGAACTGTAAGATTCACTACGTGAACCACTGGTGTTTTGTGGAAAAGCACATGTACACCGCGTTCCAAATTATTATGCAAAAAGTGTTTAGGAGTGATAAGGGAAGAATTTGTTTGTTTGTCAGTTAAACTCATTGATGGTGATGTGTGTCAGGGCTCTTTATATCACTGTAAGCAATTGCAGACACCTGTGCTAATTAGTTTGGCAGGTGTGTCCAATGAAAGGCAAGACTACTTAAGAAGGCTCTCTCACATTATTAAGCAGCCTACATTTTCTGCCAAAATGGGAAAGAAAAAGGATGTGTCGGCTGCTGAGAAGCAACAAATTGTGGAGTGTTTAGGTCAAGGCATGACTACAATCAACATTGTGCGATGATCAGGATGAAGTGTCTTGGCAATCAAGAAGTATGTAGCTGATTCACAGTACACACGTGTGCGTGCTGATAAGGGCAAATTGAGGACTCTTTCCTACAGGCAATTACGTCAGGTTGAAACAGCAGCGGCAAAAAAGCCTTGTCATAGCAGCAGACAAGTTTTTGAAGCTGCTTGTGCCTCCAACGTCCCCCGAACAACAAGATGCAGGGTCCTTCAGAGGTTTGCAGCTGTGCATATGCCATCCTGTCGACCTCCTCTATCCACTTCACACAAGCAGAAACGGCTCCAGTGGGCCAAACATTACATGAAGACTGATTTCAAAACTGTTTTGTTCACGGATGAGTGCCGTGCAGCGCTCGATGGTCCAGATGAATGGAGTGGAGGATGGCTGGTTGATGGACACCCCACGCAAACACGGCTACAGCGCCAACAAGGAGGAGGTGGAGTAATGTTTTGGGCTGGAATCATGGGGAGAGAGATTGTCGGCCCCTTTAGGATCCCTGAAGGCGCTAAAGATGAACTCTATAATGTATGTGGATTTTCTCAAACAGCACTTCCTGCCATGGTTCAAGAAGAAGAACCGTGTATTTCACAGCAAGATCATTTTTCTGCATGATAATGCACCATCTCATGCTGCACATAAAACATCTGCATCTCTGGCTGATATGGGCATAAAAGGGGACAAACTTATGGTGTGACCCCCATGCTCCCCTGACCTCTACCCCATTCAGAACCTTTGGAGCATCATTAAAAGGAGTGTCTATGATGGCGGGAGGCAGTTCACATCTAAGCAACAGCTCTGGGAGGGTATTCTGTCCTCATGCAAAACAATTGAAGCAGAAACCATCCAAAACCTGACAAATTCAATGGACGAGAGAGTTCAGAAGCTCCTTTCGAACAACGGGTCCTATGTGAAAATGTAACATCACCTAGAATAAAGTTTTGAGTTGAAAACTGTTTGATTTCAGTTTCTAACAACCTGCTAATGCTTATAATTTCAAAAATGACCATTTTTTTGGTCTTTATTAAAATGAAAAGGTTGATCGAAAAGTTTGGGGGATCTAAGAGTGTGGCAACCCAGTAGTCATGATTACTTCGAATTCTGACAATATGAGGGTCATGCTGCAGGTAGTGCAGCAAGAAGGCACTTATGTGTCTTGCGCATCTCGGAGCCCCAAAATTATTTTCCGGGCTAGATGCAGCTAAAAATTATTTTTAATTTTAAATCTGGTGAAGCTTATTATAGATGGCCTAATAGGATCAGTGCTGCACACTGCTACAAAGCCCAAATTATTTTCCAGTCAAGATACAGATAAACATGATTAGTAATTTGAAAGCTTAAAACGGTTGGTAGGGTGATTTTAACCAATCATCAAGCTTTTACTCTCCCCAGGATGACACACGGGTAGAAAAGTCGTTTCGGATCCATGATTTGTTCATCTTTATGAACGTGAGTCTGTCTACATTATCAGTGGAGAGCCGCGTGCGCTTATCTGTCAGCACACCACCAGCAGCGCTGAACACACGTTCAGACAGAACGCTGGCTGCGGGGCATGACAAGATCTCCAAGGCGTAAGTGGCTAGCTCCGGCCATTTATCCAGATTGGAAGCCCAAAAAGAGCAAGGGTCCAGTGACACAGTCGTGGCTTCAATGTTTACTTGGAGATACTCCTGTACCATCGTCTCTAGGCGTTGACTATGTGTCAGACTTCTTGTCTCCTGTGGCCTTGCAAAGGATGGGCTAAGAAAGTGGTGAAATGATTCCGCAAAATTGATGTTACCAGCAGATACTGTGGTTCTGTTACGGTTTGAGTGCTGAACACTTGACGGTCCCACGGTTGGCAAGTTGGAACTGTGAGATTCACTGCGTGCACCACTGGTATTTTGTGGAAAAGCACATGTAAGATTCTGCAACAGTCTCTGCTGATACTCCTGCATGCGTGCATCCCTTTCTATGGCAGGAATAATTTCTGCAAATTTACTTTTGTACCGGGGATCTAACAGTGTGGCAACCCAGTAGTCAGGATTATTTCTAATTCTCACAATTCGAGGGTCATGTTGCAGGTAGTGCAGCAAGAAGGCACTCATGTGTGTTGCGCATCCAGGAGCACCAAGTCCCTGTTGTGTTGGTGGCGAGGTAGCAATCATGCTTCCTTCCTCTGTCCTCTCCCCCCAACCTCGCACAACAGAAATGTGATCAAGGTCTCCCTCATCTGATGAGTCTTCCATCAGTTCGTCCTCCACTTCTTCCTGGGCTCCTGCACCTTCCTCACTAGTTTGGCTGCTACCATGCGCCCTGGTAAAATCATCTCCCCCACCCTCACATGCCTGCCGCCTTGGTGCTGCCGACCGTCTGGACCTTGCAGATGTTAGCCCTTCCGCATACAACTCCTCCTCCTCTACTTCCTCCACCTCCTCTTGTGCCACCACCTGACTCCGAATTCTGTTTAACATGTGCTCCAGCATGTAAATCACCGGAATAGTCATGCTGATAATGGCATCGTCAGCACTAAACATCTTCGTCGCCATTTCAAAACTGTGCAGAAGGGTGCATAGGTCCCTGATCTGAGACCATTCCTCCAGCGTGATTTGCCCCACCTCTGAATCTCGTTGGCCCAGGCTATACGTCAGAACGTATTGCACCAGGGCTTGTCTGTGCTGCCACAGTCGCTGCAACATGTGCAGAGTTGAATTCCACCGGGTAGGCACATCGCATTTTAGCCGGTGAAGTGGCAGGCCCAACGACTTCTGTAGAGATGTAAGTCGCTGAGCTACGGGATGCGAACGGCGGAAGTGAGCACACAGCGACCGTGCCCTCTGCAGAAGGCCATCTAGTCTGGGATAGTGGGCTAAAAATTGCTGGACAACCAGGTTCAACACGTGAGCCATACAAGGCACGTGTGTGACATTGCCCCGGCGAAGGGCCGCACCCAGGTTTGCAGCATTGTCGCACATGGCCTTCCCTGGTTTCAGATCCAGTGGAGACAACCATTCATGATATTGGTTCTCCAGATCTGACCACAACTCCTCAGCTGTGTGACTCACATTTCCCAGACATTTCAATGTAAAAACCGCCTGATGACGTTGAGCCCTACTGCCAGCATAGTAAGGAGGTGTGCAGGATCCCTTCTGCGCAGTTAGAAAGCTTGTGGCATGACCAGACAGCCTTTGGGTGCAGGTGGAAGACCGAGAGGAGGTTGAGGAGGCAGAAGCAGTGGAGAAAAAATGACATAAAGAGGATTGACGCACAACTCGTGGGGACGGCAAGACTTGGACAGCAGCCCCTTGTCCTGCTGTCACCACAGTTACCCAGTGCCCAGTCAGCGACATGTAACGCCCCTGTCCATGCCTACTCGTCCAAGTGTCTGTGGTGAAATGCACCCTGTCACACACAGAGTTTCTCAAAGAAGCGGTGATGTTGTGTGCGACATGCTGGTGGAGCGCAGGCACACCTTTCTTTGAGAAGTAGTGCCGACTGGGCATCTGGTACTGGGGCACTGCGACGGACATAAGGTCTCGAAAATCCTCTGTGTCCACCAGGCGGAAAGGCAGCATTTCTGTAGCCAAGAGCTTGCAGATGGTGAAATTCAACCTCTTAGCTTTCTCATGGCTAGGAGGAAATGGTCTTTTACTTGTCCACATCTGAGGGACCGAGGGCTGGCTATTGTGCTTAGACGGGGTTGATAAGGGTGTCCCCGGCAAACTGCCGGTCTGTGAGGAAGATGCAGGCGGACATGTTAGGTTGCCTTGATCCAAAGGTGGTGCTATCGATGTCGGACAGCGCTCAAGACCAGCTGGTGTTACCACCTCCAAAGAAAATGATGACCTGCCAATCACGCTGGCTGTTGCGGGTAAAGAGGTGGCAGGTCTGCGCCCCAAAACAGGTGTGACTGCTGTCCCCCCAGTCACAGGGGATGAAGAGGCCGCGGATGCACAAGATATGGCAGACGGTGGTTGGCCCGGCCGGCTAGGCCACATTGTAGCACACTGAGCTTCCCACTGCAACTTATGCTTCATGTCCATGTGCCGGGTCATGCATGAAGTACTCAAACTATGTATTTTTTGGCCTCTACTTAGCTTTTGCTGACAAATGTTACAGATAACACGAGTTGGGTCATCTTTATCGATCTGAAAAAATGCCCAGGCTATGCAAGGCTTAGCACCCATGCGACCTGAAGAGCCACCACGACTTGTGGTGAGAGGCAGAGTTGTGTTTGAGGATGCAGTTGTTGACGTGCTTCCAGTACTACGTCTCTGTCCAGGAAGGCGCAACCTGACCTCGTCGTCACTAGCATCTTCCTCCACCTCCTCTGCTGACCTCATCTCTTGGCTGACTGTGGGTTGACAGTAAGTGGGATCTCCGACCTCATCATCATCACCCTGTGCGTTATCACACCCGTCGTCCTCAGAGCCAACCTGTTCCTGCCCTGACAAAAAACTAAAGTTGTCGCTCCAATCAGGTATTTGAGTCTTATCATCGTCTTCCTCATTGTCTCCACCAACAGGAGTTACAGTTTGGGAATGAGGGTCTACATTATGGTCAGAACCTTCTGCGTCTGGTCCTGGATCCGACTCATAAAGATTCTGGGCATCAGTGCAGATCATTTCCTCGTCTGGATTCACAGAAGCGCTGGAGTCGACCTCTGATTCCCAGGCTATAGTATGAGTAAACAGCTCTGCAGACTCAACCATCTGTTCTACCTCATACTCAGACGGGCAGCTGGAGATTTGGGAGCTGTGAGGAAGCAAGTGCGATTTGGGTGACACCTTTGAGGACTGGAGTATTTGTGATGTTGAAGTTGATGTGGAGGAGAGCCCACTTAAAGGAGCACTTGATATCCGTTGAAGCACCTGCTGTTTTTGTGCCTCATGTGGAATTTGTAGCGATTGGCATGGCCGTAAGAAAGGGATCTTATCACATTGTCCGCTAAAAGAAGTAGACATTTTAGTTTGGCTGGAAGATGGTCTTTCTTCTGCACCTACCCCACGGACACAACCTTTTTTCCCCTTCCCAACACGCCTATTCCCCTTTCCACCAGCAGCAGGCCTTTTTCCACTCATTTTGGTGGTTAACTAATTCACAACTCTGGAGTTGTTTGCACAAAAAAACAATGGATGGTAACCGAGCAGAGCTGAGTGGCCAAACTGTGGTATTAGGCCAAAACTATTGGCTGGGTTAGATGCAGAAAAAAAATATTTTTAATTTGCAACCTGATGGAGGTCAGTATAGATGGACTAATAGACCAAGTCCCACACACCGCTAGAAGCCCAAATATTTTTTCAGAGCTAGATGCAGAAATTTTTTTTATTCAATTTGCAACCTGATGGAGGTCAGTATAGATGGACTAATAGACCAAGTCCCACACACTGCTAGAAGCCCAAATATTTTTTCAGAGCTAGATGCAGAAAAAAAATATTTTTAATTTGCAACCTGATGGAGGTCAGTATAGATGGACTAATAGACCAAGTCCCACACACCGCTAGAAGCCCAAATATTTTTTCAGAGCTAGATGCAGAAAAAAATTATTTTTAATTTGCAACCTGATGGAGGTCAGTATAGATGGACTAATAGACCAAGTCCCACACACCGCTAGAAGCCCAAATATTTTTTCAGAGCTAGATGCAGAAAATTTTTTTATTCAATTTGCAACCTGATGGAGGTCAGTATAGATGGACTAATAGACCAAGTCCCACACACTGCTAGAAGCCCAAATATTTTTTCAGAGCTAGATGCAGAAAAAAATTATTTTTAATTTGCAACCTGATGGAGGTCAGTATAGATGGACTAATAGACCAAGTCCCACACACCGCTAGAAGCCCAAATATTTTTTCAGAGCTAGATGCAGAAAAAAATTATTTTTAATTTGCAACCTGATGGAGGTCAGTATAGATGGACTAATAGACCAAGTCCCACACACCGCTAGAAGCCCAAATATTTTTTCAGAGCTAGATGCAGAAAAAAATTATATTCAATTTGCAACCTGCTGGAGGTCAGTATAGAAGGACTAATAGAACAAGTCCCACACACTGCTAGAAGCCCAAATATTTTTTCAGAGCTAAATGAAGAAAAAAATTATTTTTAATTTGCAACCTGATGGAGGTCAGTATAGATGGACTAATAGACCAAGTCCCACACACTGCTAGAAGCCCAAATATTTTTTCTGAGCTAGATGCAGAAAAAAATTATTTTTAATTTGCAACCTGATGGAGGTCAGTATAGATGGACTAATAGACCAAGTCCCACACACTGCTAGAAGCCCAAATATTTTTTCAGAGCTAGATGCAGAAAAAAAATATTTTTAATTTGCAACCTGATGGAGGTCAGTATAGATGGACTAATAGACCAAGTCCCACACACCGCTAGAAGCCCAAATATTTTTTCAGAGCTAGATGCAGAAAAAAATTATATTCAATTTGCAACCTGCTGGACGTCAGTATAGAAGGACTAATAGAACAAGTCCCACACACTGCTAGAAGCCCAAATATTTTTTCAGAGCTAAATGAAGAAAAAAATTATTTTTAATTTGCAACCTGATGGAGGTCAGTATAGATGGACTAATAGACCAAGTCCCACACACCGCTAGAAGCCCAAATATTTTTTCAGAGCTAGATGCAGAAATTTTTTTTATTCAATTTGCAACCTGATGGAGGTCAGTATAGATGGACTAATAGACCAAGTCCCACACACTGCTAGAAGCCCAAATATTTTTTCAGAGCTAGATGCAGAAAAAAATTATTTTTAATTTGCAACCTGATGGAGGTCAGTATAGATGGACTAATAGACCAAGTCCCACACACTGCTAGAAGCCCAAATATTTTTTCAGAGCTAGATGCAGAAAAAAATTATTTTTAATTTGCAACCTGATGGAGGTCAGTATAGATGGACTAATAGACCAAGTCCCACACACTGCTAGAAGCCCAAATATTTTTTCAGAGCTAGATGCAGAAAAAAATTATTTTTAATTTGCAACCTGATGGAGGTCAGTATAGATGGACTAATAGACCAAGTCCCACACACTGCTAGAAGCCCAAATATTTTTTCAGAGCTAGATGCAGAAAAAAATTATTTTTAATTTGCAACCTGATGGAGGTCAGTATAGATGGACTAA
Organism: Phyllobates terribilis; assembly: GCF_046119375.1. Taxonomy (NCBI): domain Eukaryota; kingdom Metazoa; phylum Chordata; class Amphibia; order Anura; family Dendrobatidae; genus Phyllobates; species Phyllobates terribilis. Next base: position 282,770,100 of record NW_027362765.1, read on the forward strand.
TAGACCAAGTCCCACACACTGCTAGAAGCCCAAATATTTTTTCAGAGCTAGATGCAGAAAAAAATTATATTCAGTTTGCAACCTGATGGAGGTCAGTATAGATGGACTAATAGAATGATGCTATGCCCAAAAGATTTTACTTCACTAGGTGCAGTAAAAAAATTGGTATTCTATACACAGGTGGTATATCTTGCAACACAGATAGGCTACTCCACTGACTAACACACTCTGCAATAGGCCAAAAAGGATTAGCTTTGCTAGATTCAGCCAAATGCTGTGAAAAAAACTTGCACAGCACTGGCACAGACCTGCCTGGCAAAAACTGATAGGAACTGATGTAACCTAGTCCTGAAAAGGACTCCAATTACAATTAGTCTTTACTCCCACAATCTATCTATTTAAGAGCACAGACCTGCCTGATAAAAGTCGTAGGAAATGCTGTAACCTAGTCCTTAAAAGGACTGCAATCACAACTATTCCCTACTCCCAAGCTATCTGTATATTTGTGCGAAAATTGGCTTGAAATTAACAAGGTATAGCGCACACAGCAACAGCGGTGCCGTCTAACACGCAGCTGCAGCAGTGAGAAAATGGTGGCGACGGTGAAAATGGCTTGGTCTTATAGGGCAAGGACATGTGACATACACTGCCAATCACACATGCCCTTGCTTGTGTGAAAAAAAGCACTTCGCTCCGTGTGTGCGCTGCTGATAGGCTGACAGATTGCACCTCCCCACTGCAAATGCGGGAAAGAGAAAAAAAAATGGAGATCTTCATTGTTCCTGCAGAGATCCATCCCCTGCCCCTCCCCCCGCCCCGCTGTACACTCAAACTGCGTATTAACATTAATTTTCATCATTACTGAGAAAAAATCCAGTTATGATTTTGGTGCACGAACAGTTATCGAACATAACCTCGAACAGCCGAATTTTTCTCAAATTGTTCGTGTTCGCCGACCGGCTCGAACACCGCCCAAAACAGCTCGAATTTGAGATTGGCGAACAGTTCGAGTAGAACAACGCTCATCTCTAGTCAGTATGTAACCTTTATAAGTATTTAACCTTTGTAACCTTTAATCTACAAAAGTGTATGCAATATCATAATATCATACTATTCCTTTGATTCTCTATTTTATCTTTCAAATTAACTGTTATAAATAAAATTGCGTTATATTACAAGTGGTTGCCTTCTTTAAAACCGTATCCAAACCTTATTGCTAAAAACTTGGCAATACAAACATACTTAGCTAAAGTGACATAATTAACCTGTGCATGGAATGTGCATGATGTATATTACCTTTTAGATGCCTGACGTGTGTTTCGCCTTGGCTTCTTCCAGGCCACTGAAATGACCTGCTAGTGAGAAGTCTTGCTGGAATGGCCTGTGAATGTAACCTCTGGACAGCAAAGAGGGTAAGTTGGCACCTGGAGATATTGGAGTATATGTGCTCTTCTGTGCACCTTCCCCTCTGTAAGACAAGTTGAGCCCAAAGTGTCTGTTCATACAGCAAAAAGAAGAAGAGTAAAGATGTGAGTGAAGCTGAGGGTGTTCAGTCTGGAGGTGAAGGCGCTGCTGTATGTCATAGTCACAATGGTGGAGAACAGGGTTGATTCAATGATGCATGTACAATAGATAGTTCTGGACTGTAAATAGCATTGCTGTGCATATTGTAACCAATGACATAGCTTTACTGAGCAATCATGAATTAATCACATACTAAACCCTGTCCTCAATGTGAACATAAGGCTGTCATGAACTGTCCAAAAAAATATGCCCTGTTATTGGAAGACTGTAACTCTCTGTGACCCCCTGCTGTTACTCCATACCATGCTTCACCCACACGTTGCAAGATGAAAAAAATTAATTTAAGCTACAATGGAAATGTAAGTAGGAATAAAAAAGTCCTTATTCATATATTTTTCAAAGTGTCTCACTGTCTTGCAAAAGCCTGAGTATTTTATTTTTCAGTCTTATTTTTAAATAGCAAAAATCTTGACTTGCTGAAATAAAGTAACTATATGTAACCTGGACCCAGTCCATAGCTCCTGAGGCAAGAACACATTGCAAAGACCTAATTGTGGCACAGAGGCAGACATGATGATTTATTAGTACCCCAGATGACTTCACTAAACCAAGCAAATTAAGAGCATTGAGATTTCCAACAAACAGAGCTGGAAGTAAACTAATATTTTTGCTTGATCAGGAAGTATTTTATGTACCTCACCAGGATATTGCCAGTAGGCAGGATGTCATAAATAAAGTCAAGCTTTCCTCAACTCTACAATAAATGCTTTGGCGCAGCAGTTAAAAGTTGACAGAAATTCTCTTAATAAAGGGAACACAATGTGGAAATTAAAGCAGACAAGGCGGCGAATCCCAGAAGTCTTCAATAATTTTACAGCCGGGTTTCTGAAGAGCACAAATAGCAGGTCTGAGTGATAAAACTACTAAGCAGATGGTGACAGAACTTCTCTTTTAGGCCTTTGTGTTCTACGAGCAGAAATTTGTTGCAAAGCATCAACTGCATAGTCAACCAAAAGTATAGTCCCTATTGTACAGGATGAGGTGCGAGGCAAGCCTCATACTGACACCTGTTCCTGAGTGATAAAAGCTTTTACAAATTGGCAGAAGTGAAGCAAACAACTGTATATTTGTAGCTTTGATCAGTAGCATTCCGCAGGCACAATCACTCAAACAGAAGCATTAGGAAAAGGTTGTTACATTTTTTTGTAGCTTTAATTGTATGCAGATCAGTGGAGGACTGGGTCCAGACACTCATCAACCCACTCAAAAGACCCATGAGAAGTGCACAGCTCAGGATACAGGTTCACAGCTCCTGCTTTATCACTTTGAGATTCTGTCTCCTGAGCAGTGCACTTTTCAGTGGTCTTTTGAGTGATCTGTGGGATTCTCAGAATCCGTACACCTGAAGACAATTAAAGGGCCAAAACATACTGTATATATACATATTTAATCTTTAGTATTAATTGGGATTTCATCATTGGCATAATTGTTCATTTCAGAAAGTGGGGAGGGGAATGCTGCTTTACAAAATAATAGATATTTTGGAGTTCAATCCAGGTGCAAAAATATTTAGATTTGAGAGTCCTCAGTGGTTGATACCTTTTAATGGCTAACTGGAAAGATGGTAACAAATTGCAAGCTCTGAGACTACTCAGGCCTTTTCATCAGCCCTGATAAAGAGACCTGAATAGTCTCAATAGCTTGCAATTTGTTACCATATTTTCAGTTAGCCATTAAAAGGTATCAACCACTAAGGACTCTCAAATCTTAATATTTTTCTATCTACTGGCTAACACGGTACAAATATATATCTTTTTGCTGAATCTAGGTGCAGTAATTTTGATGGGTCATTTTTGTAGAACCTTGAAGAGCTGCAACAATTTTACATCTATATTATTCCTGTTAATGATAATAGATCATGTACCTTTAATGCACTCTTCCTTGGTGAAATTTCATAACATGATATAAGCCCTGCTTATATTTAAATGGAATCTTTCACCAGGTATTTGCTATGTAGTCTTAGCGCAGCATTATCTTGGGGAAGAGAGCCTAATTACAACAATGTTACTTACTGCTCTATGATTTGCAGGTTTAATCAGTGCTTTATCAGCAGGAGATTATCTCTACAGGACAACTGGCCTTGTGCTTCCTAGTCCAACCACCAACCACGCCTCCAGCACTGATTATCAGCTCTCCGTCACTATACAGTATACACAGAAAGCTGTGGTGTGGGCGGGTTATACACAGCTCAACAATTGAGCTCATCTAGAACTGCAACAAAGAAAACTGGGACTCTTTCACAATTGCTGAAGCCAGTTAACTAAGTGATGCATTGATGGAATCAGACTCTCTAACCCTACCTCATGGTGCTGAGAGATTACAAAACCCTATTGACAGATTCTTTTTAACATCATAAAATAATAAGTGTTATATTTTTGTGTAACATCTAAGACCAAATACCCCACATGCAGGAAAGATAAAAAATGAACATTTTTTTTGCTAAATTAACCATTGCCTACAGGATCATTCCAGTGCCATAGCTAGGCTTTCTTTTACCTGGAAAAGATTCTGTCTTCTGCACTAGCACAGTATCTAATCACCTTGGCTAAAGTAAGTGTTTTTTGGCCCTCTTTACTGCAGCAATCAGCACACAGGGCATGATCGAACTCTGAAAAGACTTTCTTTGAGTTTCTTTGTGAACTAAAAGTCACTTTGTCATTGTAAGTCTATAAGAATTAAAACGAGGCTGTCATAGGCTTAAAATCACATGATGCAGAAGAGGGACTGCAGCAGCAGAAGGCAATTACCAGTAAGTAATTTAATAAATACACTTAATATACATTAGTGATAGCTAACGTATAGGGAGATAAAAAGAAAACTGCTGGAGGTGTACTTTAAATTTATATTTTAAGTATGCCCCATTGTCCTGATTCCAGTGTTGTTCTATTCCACTTCCATAATTGTTCCGACACAGAAAGAGAGCTCCCACTACTGTTTATGCTGCTCCAGACTAGTGACGTGCATGAAGAGAGCTTGCTGTCTGTATCTGTTCATTAGCTAAGTCAGCACCCTTCTCTGTCTCTGCATCCGCCATGATGGAAAAGTGGCTTAATTATCAACTGAGCCTGACAGACTGCCCCTTCAAGCATAACATTAGTTATGTGTCAACACAAAGAAGGGAGAAGCTTCTTCATTCTCGGAATAAAACCTGAAAGTAGACTGGGCAAGCAGAGAAATTAGAACATTGGTGAACATATAAGAATTAAAACATTAGGGCTTTCAGTGCTGAATAGTAGAAATGAGCAAATGTTTTGATGTTCAGATTCGGCGAATAAACTCAAACATCAAAAAAATGTTCGTGTTCGGGCTCCCGATCACGAACCCAAACACGAACATGGCCCAGAATAAACCTGGTTTCGGCTCTGTCATCTGCATGATAGTGTGGGAATCAAGGGCTGTGACTGGGGGTAAGATCGCTACCGCCGGTCACAGCGCTGCGGGAGCATACTGACAGCTGTCAGCGTGATGCCCACAGCTATGACAGTGACCCGCGGTAAAAAGCTTACCACAAGTCACAGGCACCAGCTGATGGGACTACTAGCCTCATCATCTGGTACCACCTGTCACTGTACACAAGCGACGCTGATTGAAGACGTAATCTCTCATAAGCACGCTTGCGCAGTAAAAGTGAAAATTAAAAAAAAAACACATCATACTCACCTATTACTTACCTACACCTTGACGCTGATGTTCTCATGCCCTATAAAAAAAATAAAAAAAATACCATATACACCTTACAGCTAATCCCCGAAGCCGATGCTCACCTGCAATAAAGGTAAAATAATAAACCAACCTCATCCTCACCTGTCCGCCGTAGTCCATAAACCGAGTGTCCCATGGTGATCTCAGTGATTCCACAGCCACATCCGGAGATGTGACCATGCTATCAGGCAGCCGGTGATACACTGACAGGAGCTATGTCTCCCGCAGTGTATCACGAGAAGCAGGCTCAGGTCGCCGGAGTACAAACAGCTGATGATCAGACATTTCAATCAGTCAAATCTGCAGCAGAGAGTTGTGTCTCCGCTACAGAAATTAACATGCTGCGAGTGACACAGCGTCAAATACAAGCACAGTGGGCATTGGAGTTCTTATAAATCAAACAAAATGAATAATTAAATTAAAAAATGGCGTGGGCTTCCATGTCATTTTTGTAACCAGAAGAGGGAAAGCCTACCTCTGGGGGCTGATATTACTAGCCGGGGAGCAGGGCATTAGCCAAAGATGTTCCCTGGATATTAATAACAGCTCACAGCTGTTTGCTTAGCTTTTACTGGCTGAATTACATGGGGATCCCACAAAAAAATTGACATAGGGTTCCTCTATAAAATGTAACCATCAAAGACTAAACAGACAACTGTGAGCTGATATTAATAGCCAGGGAAGGAGCCGTGGATACTGGCCCCCTCTGGGGCTAATGACATCAGCCCTCAGCAGTCCCAGATATGGCGCATTCTTAAGATGCACCAATTCTAGCACTTAGCCTCGCTCTTTCCACTGCCGTGTAGCACTGGTAAGTGGAGTAATAGGACTTTAAGACGCCCCCATTACTGATCACGTAGTAAAGGTTTACGATGCTTTTTCAATAAAGACACCGCCAGAATTAAGTATTTTCTTTAAATAAAATTCCACAGTAATCACTCTTGTCAGTGTATAGTGCTGCTGCTGGGGCTGAGGTCACTTGAGTTCAAACAGCTGATGATCAGCTGAGAGCTCCAATGATCTCACTTATGGCATTAAGTGCTGCGTGGGAAAATTCTCACACAGCACTAATGGTGAATGTCAGGTCCCGGAGCTCTAAGCTGATCATCAGCTGTTTGAACTCCGGTGACGTGAGCCAGCAGCTTCTCGCGATACACTGCTGGAGCCATAGCTCTTGTCAGTCTATCGCTGGCTGCCTGATAGCACGGTCACATCTTAGGATGTGGCCGTGCTATCACTGAGATTGTCGTGGGACACTTGCTATATGGACTACGGTGGGCAGAGGAGGATGAGGTTGGTATATTATTTTACCTTTATTGCAGGTGAGCATGGACTTCAGGGATTAGCTGTAAGGTGAGTATATGGTGTTTTTTTATTTTTGATTTTTTACAGGGGATGAGAACATTGGGTTCAAGGTGTAGGTAAGTGATAGGTGAGTATGATGTGCTTATTATTTTTAATAAAATATTTATTTATTTTAACATTTTTTTTTTTACTTTTACTGCGCAAGGGTGCTGATGAGAGATTGCTTCTACCATCAGCTCCACTAGTGTACAGTGACAAGCAGGCACCAGATGTTGGGGCTAGTAGTCCCTTCAGCTGGCACCTGTGACCTGCGATAAGCTTTTTACTGCGGGTCACTGTCACAGCTGAGGGATCATGCTGACAGCTGTCACTATGATCCTGCAGCACTGTGACCAGTGGTAACGATATTACCGCGGGTCACTATCACAGCTGGGGGGATCATGCTTACAGCAGTATGATCCCGCAGTGCTGTGACTAGCGGTAGCGATCTTACCGCCGGTCACAGCCCCTGATTCCCGGGTCACTGTCACAGCTGTGGAGATCATGCAGACAGCATGATCCCCGCAGCGCTGTTACCAGTGATAACGAACTTACCTCCGGTCACAGCCCAAATGGCGAACATTGTGAGGTCACGACGTATGCCATGATCTCAAAGGCATGCTCAGCGACTGAATCCTCAGTGCAGAGTGAAGATGGCCAAAGAGGATGTTGAACACTGAGGACCAGATAGTGGGCAGTGGCGGCGGGTCAAGTAAGCAGTGATGTTTTAAAAAAAAAATGTAAACATGTTTTCGAGTCTGTACAAATAATCAAAATGTTGGCAGGCCCTCATTTTATTGAATTGTCACAATCTGAATTGCAAAAAAATTTGGATTCCAGAGAATACACATATTTTTGTAAAATTCGAGGCAAATTCAATTAGCCTTGAACAAGTTTGCTCTTCTCTAATATTAGCAAGTTTATGCAATTTTAATTACCACCACACTAACAACTTTCTATGTCACTGGACAACTGCAATAAAATAGTCTGCCAGTTTTCAGTCAAGGTTTTCTAACAGAGACATTGTTAGTTTTGCCACTAAACTCCTAACTCCTGATGCTCAGGAAAAAAACATTTATGAGAACAGAGGCTTACATCTGCTAAATTTAAAATGATGAACAATTCACTGAGTGATACAAATGAGAATGATTTTCCATGACTCTCAAAGTTTATATAACAATTTGCTATGAAGTAGAGAATTATAGATTATACACTGAATTATTCTTTAAGGTAAGTCAAGGTGATGGAGTTCTCATTACTTTCGATATAATATGATTATGCCCACACCTATCACCATTATGAGCTTTATAAATGGATTTATATATGTAATTGCATAGTCTCTTCAAGGCCACATTAAACATTAATCATTATCATTCTTGCAAAGAATAAGTGATGCTGTAAGAGTGTTCCACTAAAGGCTCAGGTTTTATTATCATGATATAAAAAAAAATATAACCTCGAACCAAAAGCAAAGATGTTCCTGCTTATTTACATTCTTCTCACAGAATATGAATTTACAGTATTTAATGGCTATCTTTGTTTGCTACACAATTCTGTGCTCAAGATTTCAACTTTAAAAGATATTTCTATTGTGTTTGTTTATATAGTTTGTGACAAAGTCACTGGCAAAGTACTGGAGGGAAGATATGTAGCACTGAGATTAACAGCTGCAGTAATTACACATAGGAAAAAGGTTCCAGCACACAAGTGGGTTAATCAGCCATCTTAGTGCTAGGGTGATTAAGCACCTGTAGAAACGGAGGAACTCAGAGGATACAATCAAAGCCTATCAGAGCATTTGGTGTGGGGAGGGCCTGGAGGAACAAGCTCTGGAGCTGTGGTGTGCATGTTAAGGAAAGCTAAACTTTGGTTTGTCTTGTTCCTGAAGCGGGCGGTTACCCATAGCAACAAGGACTGTGCCATGCATTTGTAGCACACCGAGGGCTCGGTTGCTACAGAGGAATTTCACCTCACCCAGAGGTGTGATATCTCACTCTCAGGTAAGGATGGAGCGTGGATCAGGACCCCGACACCGGCATGCATTACACCACATTTCCGGGGGGGCAGGGCGACCGATATGCTCCAAGTAGAGCACGACAGTCGCTGTCCTTGGCTGGAGTGGGGGGAGGGAACACCGAGGAAGGGGGAACCCTGTAGTGCATAGGAGGGAGAGGGCAGTTCCTGGGTGCACATAGAGGGAGGTATAAAAGGTGGGCACCATCTTAGTTCAGGAGTAGTAGGTGGAGAGAAGTCAGTGAGTACAGTGGTTGGGAGCAGAGGCTCTGCATGGGCTCTGCTCCTCAGGCGGGCCTGAGAGGGAGGCCGGGGCCTGGAGGAGGAAGAAGGAAGAAAGAGGAGCGGAGGAGGCTCTAGGAACAAGGAACGAAGGGACCCCAGGGGGTGTGGACCGGTGAGTCGCCACCGCACGCCCGAATCTACCTGCGTTGAAGGGTCAGGCCAAAGGGGGAGACCGGTCCCCGAAGCTAGTGGAGGCGGGGAACTACCCTCAGCTAGAAACCAGAGGCTGTGACATTTCATGTGGCGCAGCCCCTCGCTACACCCGCTAGGAAGGCACCATATAGAGACAGGCGAGAGAATGGACACATAAAGGGGGTCCTGTGAAACACTCCAAAGTTATCTGGGAGTAGGCCAAGCCCCTCACCTGGTGAACACAGTGCGACGAGGGACGTTATGACCAGCTGAAGTAACGTGGATAAAGAACTGTGAGTAAATACCCTGGACTGCATTACAGGACTCTGTGTCGTTACTGCTGCTCCCGCGCACCATCACCCCCAACATCTCGACTTGCTGCCCTGAGGCTATACTCCTCCCGTGGGGAGTTATACTATTTCCTGCTGCACTCACAACACCAGCCTCAGTGGTCTGCCCTGCAGCAGCGGTTCACTCTGACCGCAATCCACGGGGGGCGTAGTCGGACATTTAATCACAAAACCTTATAAATAGAATGCCATTTGGGTTGACCACCCTGAGCCACGGGACCGGGTCCCCGCCACGCAAGGACTACAACCCCCAGCATCCGCAACGGGCCCGGTTCCGGGTATCCCCACACACACACGGCCCAGGGGCGTGTCAACTTATGCTTAGTTTTTCCTCTTAGGCCGGGAAGGCTGTGTTTTGTTTTGCTATCAATGCTGTGGCTCATGCAGTGGTCTTAATAAACCACAGAAGATTTAAAGAGACAGTGTTCCTGTATACCTCTGTGTGCAACCAAGTGAGCCGATCTACCACAAGTTATATAATATTATGCAGCAATTTACAAACATTATTATTATCACTGTCCTCATTGTAGCTCACAATCTAAATTTCCTATCACTATGTCTTTGGAGTGTGCGAGGAAGCTGGAGTACGCAGAATAATCTTAATCAAACTTACTGTACATGCAGAACTTCCACACTGCAAAGCAACAGTGCTAACCACTGAACCACAGTGCTGAAAATAATCCAAAACAAAAAGAAGTTACCTGAAAAAACAATGTGTCAGAAAATATGGAAATACAATGGCTGGCTGGTCAGAAATGTACCATTTATATAATTAACATTGCACAAACGATTAATAGAGTTACCCACCTGTTCAGGATCCAATGCCAGCTTTGTTCCCTTCCCCTAATGCCAATGCCCTTTTTAACCCCTTAACCCCCGAGGGTGGTTTGCACGTTAATGACCAGGCCAATTTTCACAATTCTGACCACTGTCACTTTATGAGGTAATAACTCTGGCATACTTCAACGGATCCCACTGATTCCGAGATTGTTTTTTCATGATATGTTGTACTTCATGATAGTGGTAAAATTTCTTTGATACCACTTGTGTTTATTTGTGAAAAAAATGGAAATTTGGCAAAAATTTTGAAAATTTCGCAATTTTCAAACTTTGAATTTTTATGCCCTTAAATCAGAAAGATATGTCACACAAAATAGTTAATAAATAACATGTCTACTTTACATCAGCACAATTTTGGAACTAACATTTTTTTTTTGTTAGGAAGTTATAAGGGTTAAAAGTTGACCAGCAATTTCTCATTTTTACAACAAAATTTACAAAACCATATTTCTAGGGACTACATCCCATTTCAAGTGACTTTAAGGGGCTTTTATGACAGAAAAAAAACAAAAGTGACACCATTATAAAAACTGCACCCCTCAAGGTGCTCAAAACCACATTCAAGAAGTTTATTAACCCTTCAGGTGCTTCACAGGAATTTTTGGAATGTGGAAGAAGAAACATTTGACTTTTTTCACAAAAATGTTACTTTAGACCCCAATTTTTTATTTTTGCAAGGGTATCAGGAAAAAATGGACCCCAAAATTTGTTGTGCAATTCCTCCTGAGCACGCTGAAACCACTGTTTGGCACACGGCAGGGTTCGGAAGGGAAGGAGCGCCATTTGACTTTTTGAATGTAAAATTTGTTAAGTTTGTGGAAACCCCCCACATGTGACCCCATTTTGAAAACTAGACCCCTCAGGGAACTTATTTAGATGTGTGGTGAGCACCTTGAACCCCCAGGTGCTCCACAGAAGTTAATAACTTTGAGCCGTAAAAATAAAATTTTCACATTTTTCCAACAAAAATGTTTTTCAGCCTCCAATTTTGCATTTTCATGAGGGTAACAGGAGAAATTGCAACATGCAGTTTTTTTGTGCAATTTCTCCTAAGTAAGAAGATACCCCATATGTGGGGGAAAACCACTGTTTGGGCACATGGCAGGGTTCGGAAGGGAAGGAGCGCCATTTGACTTTTTTTTTTAACAATACTTGTTATTGAAATTTTCACTTTATACAACTGTATTCCAAGTATTGGACTCTGGATACATTAAGGTACATCTCTCTCAAAGGTAACATCGTTGATCAATAGTATTATTCCGGATTTTTGAATATCATGTTCAGTGAGAAAAAAAACAAAAAAAAACAAACAGAAAACAATTTAACAGAATAATCCCCAACTACCCTCCCTCATCCCAGACATACAAGAATACCTATGTACAGCGACCTTGTTAGTTCTGTCTTTATTTATTTCAGTGTCTTATAGCTCCTCTCGCCTATGCGACATGTTCTATAGCTTCCTTCCCTTCCACATTTGGATCAGCAATTTTTAACCTCCCCAATGTTCCACTCATATCTTCTACTATATACCAGCTAGTACACAGAAATGGCTTCACAGCTCCTTGAATTTCCTCATTTGTGTAATACTTCAATATATATCACGCTCGGCTTCCAGCTTCCAGCTTTTCCCAGTGAAACAGGGCTTTCAATTGGGCTATGATTTCATTCGGACTTGGAATAGAGTCAGAAAACCAATGTTTTAGTAAACTTCTTTTAGCTATTAAACGCATTGTATGGAACATTGGGGCCAAAACATTCCCACCTTCTGTTGTGCATTTTCTTCAGTATCTCAAAAATGAAAAAGAAAGCAGATGTAGATCTATATTGTGGATGCCTAAGTTCTCTAGTATACTTTTTGTATCCATCCAAAAGTTTTGCACTTTGGGGCAGCTCCACAGACCGTGCAGTAGGTTAGAACTTTTGAGCTTGCACTTTGGGCAGTGTGTCAGGCAGTCTATCATATTTTTGGAAACTGGTATATTAAAGGCTATAATTGCTCTATGCATAATTCTGAATTGCGTGTCTCTCCAGGTCTCACTCAATATGTTTTTACGCACCGCCTGCCAACCTAATAGAATTTTTTCCCCATTTTCTACCCTTTCTATTTGACTTTCCCAAGATCCAAATATTTGTTTCACATCCGCCCTCACAAGGATTTCTTTAATACCTTTATATATTGCAGAAACACTGTGATGCGAACTTGCCCGGTTTAGCAGCAGGGTATCCATTGCATTCCTTTTTGTTTCTTCCTTGACATTTATCAAGTGAACCATCACTGTCTTTCTTATCTGTTCAAATTGTAGGTATTGTTGCTTTTTTAGATTAAATTTTGAGATGGTCTCCTCTTCAGATAGCCACCTGTTTTCCTTCTCATGTAGTAGGTTAGCAACCTTATGTATCCCCTTTATTTTCCACTCTTGGAAAAGCTTGTTTTCCCCTATTTGTCTTAGTGCTGGATTATCCCACAGAGGCAAATCCCTAGATATTCTCCATGATAATTTTAGTCACTTTCTAATTTCCTTCCATGTTGCTATCGTGTCCCGGTATATTATTGAATTCTTAATTTTGCTAGGTAGTACATTTAGAGGTGTGTGTAGCAGGGCAACTAAATTCCAGGGCCCTGCATAATGTTTTTCCAGGTTCATGTCAGAATATTTACTAGTATCTTTCAACCAGTCTATTATGTGTCTAGATATGCATGCCAGATTGTACCCTCTTATGTCTGGTAGATTGGCACCTCCCTCATTCCTTGTTGCCATCAGTGTTTTCAGTTTTATCCGAGGTCTCCGACCCTTCCATATGAATTTCCTAATAGAAGAATTTATCCTTTTCACATCTACATGTTTTAAAAGAGTTGGTATAGTTTGCAGCGGGTACATGAGTTTTGCAGTGCTCATCATTTTTATTAGGTGTACCCTGCCTAATAGGCTCAGGGGCAAGTTTTGCCATCTTTCTAGTTCTTGCTGTATTTTAGATATAATTGGGGGAAAGCTTAAGTTATACACTGACTCTGGTCTCCTACCCAGTTTGATGCCCAGATAGGTTATGTATGCTCCAGCTATCGGTATATCATGCAGCTCTTTTCTCACTGTGTGCCCTCTTCCTTTTTCTTTTAATTCCAGTATTTCACACTTATTTTTGTTTAGCGTAAACCCTGAGCATTTCCCAAAAGCCTCCAGAAGTTTCAACACTCCTGGTAAATCTCTTTCTACCTCTGCCATATAAAGTCTTATGTCGTCTTATGTCGTCCGCAAAGTACGAGGCCTTAATCTTCTCATCTCCTATTTTCAGCCCTTCAAATACTTCATACTGCTGCAGATAGCATGACAAAGGTTCAAGCACTAAATTAAATATAAGTGGCGACAAAGGGCAGCCCTGGCGTGTTCCTTTTTCCAACAGGAAGCTAGCGGAAAGGTGCCCAGGGGTTTGAATTTTCGCCATGGGATTATTGTATAGGGCTTTTATAAGGTTTCTAAATTTGCCCATCACCCCCATTTTGTCTAGGACTTGTTTTAACCAGGACCATTTCACCTTGTCAAATGCCTTCTCTGCATCTAATGTAACTAAGGCCGGGCCTTTACTCTTATTGTCTCCATTCCTTACTGTGTCTAATGCTAGTAATGTACGCCTGATGTTTGTGACTGCGCTCATGCCCTTTACAAAGCCCACTTGTGCTGGTGACACTAGTGTCGGGAGTATTTCTGCTAGCCTGTTCGCCATCAGTTTGGATATAATTTTAATATTCTGATTTATCAGGGATATAGGTCTGTAGGCCGCTGGATCCTCCCCATCCTTCCCTTCTTTTGGTATCAAACTTATATAGGCCATGTTGGTTCCTCCCAACAGTTCACCACCCTGTAGCAACTCATTATACCATTTAGTCAAAATAGGAGCTACTTGATGGGACATGACCGTAAAAAAACCTATCAGGCCCAGGGGCTTTACTGCCTGGTAGACCTCCAATAATGCTTTTCACTTCTTCCTCTGTTACAGGCACATTTAACATGTTCAGTTCTGACTCAGTTATGGCAGGCATTTTAATTTTGCTGAGGAAGGTCATTCCCATATCCTCCTCGCAGCCATCTTCTGAGTATAAAGCCGCATAGGATTCCCTTAAGACATGGTTTATCTCTTTGGGATTATCTACAGCTATCCCCTTCTCGTTCTTAAGTTTCAGTATGCCTTTCCTCTCCTGTCTTCCTTTTGCTAAGTTTGCCAGTAGCCGTCCCGCTTTATCCCCAAACCTCCTTAGTTCAATTTCCATTTGTGACTTCCTAAATCCTTCTTTCTTCTCCGCCCATTCATCAAAGTTTTTTGGCCTCCTTCCAATCTTCCCTTGCCCTTTCCGTTTTTAATTGTTGGAAGAGTACGTACTTTCTCCTCAGATCACTGCTAACCTCTTCGTATTTTGTGTTCGTTTTTTGCTTCAGTGTATGGACATATGCCATCAGTCTCCCTCTCAAAACAGTTTTCCCTGCTTCCCAGAATGTTTGTGTCTTTAATTCGTCTGATGAATTGTGGAAAGTGTATTCCTCCCACCATTGCTGTAGTGTAATGATAAAATGTTGCTCTCTAAGAAGAAAGGCAGGGAATTTCCATATATAGTACTTGGCCTAGGCGGCCCTATTCTGTGCGCTCTTTCCACTCTCATTTTTGGTGCTAAACCCAGAGCTGATGGCAGATCCTCCTCGAATAGCCTCTGAAGTTGTCCAGGCTTTATCGCTTCAGGCAGGCCCACTACGCGTACGTTGTTTCTGCGTGACCGGTTCTCTAGGTCCTCAATGCGGTCAGCCATAATGTACACTTGTTTCTGCAGTAGGTTAACATCCTTTTCTATGTGCTCAGTTTTATCCTCCACTTTCCTTGTTCTTTCCTCAGCTTCATCCAGTCTCTGCCCCGGCTGTGCAATGTCCTCTTTAAGGGCTGCCAGTGACTGCTGTATTGTGTTGGCTAGAGAGGCAGTGATCTCTGGGACAAGGTGTTTTGCTACTTCTTGTGCCAAGTCGTTATAGTTCATGCTGTCAGGCTGTGTGCCCACGTGGCGTTTTTCAAGCGTTTATGCTGCGGAATTTCTGCAGCGGAAACGCTTGTTAAACGCTAGGTAATCCGCACCCCATGGTCCCCAAGGGGATTCCGCATGTTCTATGCACATGCTGCGAATTTTACCGCAGCGTTTATGCTGCGTACAAAAATCCGCAGCATGTCATTTAATTTTGCGGAAGCGCAGCGGAACTCCCGCCATTGACTTGCATTGAGACGCATAGAAACCGCGACTGTACATTTGTACAAGCGGCTTCTATGCGTCTCTATGTGCGGATGGTACCCAGTTCTGGAGGAGAGGAGACTCTCATCCAGACCTGGGTACCATTGTACCTGTAAAAAAAGAAAAAAATAACAAATAAAGTTTATATTCACCTGTCCGGCGGCTTGTCTCTGAATGCCGGCATCGCTTGAGGACCTGCGGTGACGTCACAGTCATGTGACCGCAGGCCCTTCACCGCTCTGTCTCGCGAGATGCCGGCAGCCAGGAACCAGACAGGAACGAGCGCTGCTGCACACACCGGGGCCTCGGGGGTGAGTATAGCTTTATTTGTTTTAATTTTTACGGTTCACACTATATAAATCCATGCTGTTTGCATGGATTTATATAGTGTGACCTAGTTGTTAAGCACTTTCCAAGTGATGCTATCGCCTGGAAAGCGCTTGTCAATCTGCATGCAGAAACGCATGTGAATCCGCATGTGGATCTGCATGTATTCTGCAGGAAAAACGCATGCACAATCTGCATGGGTTTTTTTCTGCCAGGGAGATGCAGAAATGCTGCAGAAATTTTCTGCTTCATTTCTGCATCGTGGGCACATAGCCTCAGAGTTTATTGCACCAGCCACCAGTGAAAGCTTCTCACACTGATGTGCTTTTCTGTTCATTTGGCAATGATCTACCTCTCTGACTCCAGCATCGGCTTGCATCTCCTCCCCTGAAACTGCTAGCTCCCCCTCTCCACTTGCTGTGAGCATTCAGTGTGCTTGCCTTTATCAGTGTCGGCCATCTTATCTCCTCTTTGCTCTCCACGCTTCTTGCCTGCCACAGGGATTTTACAGCCACTTCTGAGGATGTACTGGTCCATGTGTGAAGCCCAGCTGTGCTTGGTATCACAGATCCTAGAAGGGTGTATTGAAGGATTCCTCCACAAGAGGACCCATAACCATTCACACATCTCCACCTTCCACCTCAGACCACCAGAGGGAGCCCGTTAGGGAGATATAAAAGGGAAGGTGGAGCCAGGCAGCAGTTACTGAGTTGGAGTCAGAGTCTAAGTGAGAGTCTGGTTTAGCAGTGAGTCCAGTACAGCCTGAGAGGAGTTACCTCAGAGGACAAAAGCCTGTTCTTGCTCCTGCAATTGCTATCCTGCAGTGGAGCTTATCCAGATCGAGACTCGGTGTAGCTCAGTGAGGTGAGCTTTAGGTGTGCCGGCGCCATAAGATTGGTGAAGAGCGGCACGCTGCCGTTAGTGTGAGTAGCCTATTGAGGGTCCGAGTAGGCCGAAAGAATAGAGAGAGTTAGTTCATAGGGGGCAGAGGAGCTTAACTAGCTCACCCCGAAGAAGCAGTTACCGGACACCGGGTCCGAAGCTTACCGGTCTCCATGACCCAGTAAGATAAACCAGAATCCGTGGAGAACTACAAGTCCCAGGATCGCTAAGGTGCTGATACGTACCAGAGCCAGGAGACACATAGGCCCCGTAGGTCGGGATCGTGCACTCCAAGAGAAGGCCCTACCACAAGGTCAGCCAAAGCAGGACAGAGACAAAGTTAGGCCTAGCTCCAGGCAGGTCAGAAACTTATTACGCAGCAGCAAGAACCAGGAGGCCCAAAACCTGCTCATTGGGGAGGATCCGGACATACACCCTTCACCCTAAAGTACTCCGGGGAGTGCCTGAATTTCCATCAGTAAAAGGTACTGAAGTGACTTTTGTGTCCATCCCTGTTCTTGCTCCGACTCGGCTGAGTCTCCTTGTCCTGCATCCCCGTTCTTATACTGCCCTGAGGCCCAGCTCCACCTGTGGGGAGCTATACCATCAAGCTGCCTTATCATCAGCCTCAGTGGACTGCGCAGCACTGGTGATCGTCACTAGAAACCATAGGTGGCGTCACGAACTTTTAATAAAACTTAATATCTATCAACGCCTTTTTAAAGAGAGACCCCAGAGTACGGGGCCGGGAGCAGACCACCGCGACCTCCTTAAGGCTAAAGGCCCGGGTAACCGAGTCATCCCCATTTCCCCCTGGGCTTGTCATCTCTTCTGGCATCACGAACAGGATTGCGTGCCCGCTGCAACGGCGGAGTGTTGTGCCTGTTGCCACCGGGTACTGTGCGCCTTTATTCTGAACTGTGTACGTTAAGTTGTGGTGAAGATAGCCGCCATTGTTGGGCCGTTGAGCGAGAAGAAGGGCGTAACCTTGGGAAAATAAGGGGCGTACCTGCAAAAGAGCGCGAAGTCCCGGACACGCCCCACGCCTCGACGTCAAAGCAGGAAGCGCCAGGTCCTGTACGGAGCGTCGCTGAACGCTCTGACGGAGGACGCAAGCGACACAAGGTCCTGAAGATAACCGTCACCTGCGGAGCTGCGGCCTACCGGAAGAAAAAACAGAAGGTAAGCCACGGTTAACTAGGGGGGCGCTAAAAGTCCGTCGAACAGCAGAACGCCGACCTACCGGTCAACGTCCCTGAAGTTCAGCCCGCACCCGATGATGAGCAGGCCGAAGCCGCCGCTCCACCGGCAGCGCCTGTAACACCTGTGATTCCTATGACTTTACCGTACATTCCTGGAGCAAAGTGGCTCCCCCAGTACAACGGCAAACCAGATACCCTGTCTGGATTCAAGCGGAAGATATGTGGTATTTTGGACATGTACTCTATGACCGGCAAACAAAGAGCTGCCGTTGTATTAGGACAACTGACCGATGCTGCGGAGCGGGAAATGGAAACATGGTCAGCCGCAGACCAGGAGTCAGTGTCCACAATATTCCAAAAACTACAGACTGTATTTGAGGACCTTACTGAGGCGGACCTCCGGATGAGGTTTTACAGCTGCTCCCAACAACCAGAGGACAATGTTCGGGACTACGCCTGGCGTCTCCAAGGGGACCTGCGAGCTCTGAACCAGGTTAGTCCAACCAGCGTTGAGAATGAGAACAAAATGCTGAAGGAACAGTTTGTCCGGGAACTGAAGTCTCCAGAGGAGAGCAGGACTGTGCATTGGTGGTCCCTGGATCATCCCGATGCCACCTTTGACAATCTTAAGGACATGGCTATAAAAGGACTGCGGCCCCTGGAAACAAATGCCATCCAACGTTACCAGGGTGGGGCTACTCCAGTGCCTGCTACACCCACCTTTTCCCCAGTGGCTGCTGAAGCTAAGGTTCCAGCAACATCCCCTAAAGAACTGGACAGTTTGCGCTCTGAGGTGCGTCAGTTGAGCAAAACTCTGACCACCGTGCTGAGTGCTCTGCAGCTGCGGACGGAGCCCGAGGAAGGAGGGAAGATCCTGCTAGCCGAAAGCCCTGAGGATGTCCCCTGGATGCGGAGGAGGAGGAGGCCAACACCACCCTCGACAAGGACCAGTGACCAGCGCCGCCCACCGAAGGACCCTACCTGCTACCGATGCCGTAGGACCGGACACCTCGCCCAGAAGTGTCCTTTAAACGAGAAAACCCTGGGTCCGAGGGCCGACACCCAGGAGTAGACTCACCAGGCCCATCAGACAGGTACAACAGGTTCGACGGAGGAAGACCTTTCCTGTCCATTGTACTGGACGGGATCCCGACGCATTCTCTGCTGGACACAGGATCTCAGGTAACCATCATGCCTGAAGTCCTCTACAAGAGGTTCTGGTCCATGGACGATCTACGTCTGCCAGCTCCAAATTTGTCTGTCTATGCTTCAAATGGACTCCCCCTTAACCTACTCGGGGTTAAGAATGTGACTGTAAAGGTGGGGAGAGTGGAGCTGAAGGACCAGGGACTAATTGTAGTGGAGACTAACCCTGATGACAGCAACCCATATATGGTGCTTGGCACTAACATTGTTGGTAACTGTTTGGGAGAGGTTGTGTTCTTACTCCAACAGATAGCTGACACTGCCAAACCAGGACAGAGGAGGGCGCTACAGAAGGAGATCTGCATCCTGATGTATCAACAGCAAGTAAGGCTAACAGACGGTGAAATCGGTAATGTGAGGGTAACAGACCCCATACCCATTGTAATCCCCCCAATGAGTGAAATGCTTATCTTGTGTAGAGCTGCCATAGGTCTTAGAGGACAGAGCTACCAGGCGGTAGTAGAACCCCTTTGCTCCGAACATAGACCCACGCTCTTAACCGCCAGGGGAGTGGTAGATGTACGCAATGGGAGGGTGCCCGTCCGTCTTCTCAACTTAGGGGAAGACGAGGTCAAACTGCCACTTTATGCCACTGTTGCCAAATTACATGCTGTCAACAATAACTGCATCCAAGAGGCGGAGTCATTAACCTCACCAGATGAAGTAGAGGATAATGACCCTGCAACCCAGGTGGAGGATTGGTGTCAACAGCTCCATGTTGGGACAGACACCACTCCTGCCCATCAAAAACAGGGTGTACACCGGGTGGTTCAGGAATACTCGCAGGTGTTCAGTAAACATCCACTAGATTCGGGAGGATTAAGGGGGTTCAACATCATATCCCCACAGGCAGCCATTCCCCAATCAAAGAACGTTATAGGCCTATACCCCCAGCTCACTACCAGAAGGCAAAAGAAATGCTGCATGACATGAGGAAGGCGGGAGTAATAAGGGATAGTTGTAGTCCCTGGGCAGCTCCCCTAGTGCTGGTTAGGAAAAAGGACGGGAGCATGAGAATGTGTGTAGATTACCATCAAGTAAATCGCATTACACATAAAGATGCATACCCTTTACCACGCATAGAGGTGTCCCTAGCTGTCTTGAAGTCTGCAAATTACTTTTCCACCCTTGACCTCACTAGTGGATACTGGCAAGTAGCTGTGGCTGAGGAGGATCGAGAGAAGACGGCCTTCACCACCCCGATGGGACTCTGCGAGTTCAACAGCATGCCGTTTGGACTCTGCAATGCCCCCGGAACGTTCCAGAGATTGATGGAGTGCTGCCTGGGACACCGCAACTTCGAGACTGTGTTACTTTACCTGGATGGCGTAATTGTGTACTCCAGAACGTATGAGGACCACTTGAAACACCTGGCAGAGGTATTTGAGTCACTGTCCCGGTACGGGATGAAGTTGAAGCCCTCAAAG
Source organism: Phyllobates terribilis (assembly GCF_046119375.1). NCBI lineage: Eukaryota > Metazoa > Chordata > Amphibia > Anura > Dendrobatidae > Phyllobates > Phyllobates terribilis. The sequence continues at coordinate 282,790,657 of NW_027362765.1, forward strand.
TGCCACCTGCTCAAGAGGAAGGTACAGTACCTGGGGCACATTGTCAGTCCGGAAGTGGTAGCACCAGACCCGGAGAAAGTCACAGCCATCCAGAAGTGGCCGGAGCCGAAGAACCTTAAGGAGGTGCGTCAGTTCTTGGGACTAGTAGGATACTACCGGAGGTTCGTAAAGGACTACACAAAGAAAGCAGCTCCTCTGCAAGACCTCCTAGTAGGGCAGTCCCCCAAAGGCAAAAAACCTCCATTCCACTGGGGTAAGGAGCAAGCAGAGTCGTTTCAGGAGATGAATGAGATCCTGACAGGTGATGAGATCCTAGCCTACCCTGACTACAGCCAACCGTTCCTGCTGTATACGGATGCCAGCAACGAAGGCCTGGGCGCTGTCTTAAGTCAGAAGCAGAATGGGCAAGAGAATGTCATCGCATACGCAAGCAGGAAGCTCCGTCCGACTGAGAGGAACCCAGAGAACTATAGCAGCTTCAAGTTGGAGTTCCTGGCCTTGGTCTGGGCCATCACTGAAAGATTCAAGCACTATCTGGCTTTCAGCAAATTCACTGCCTTTACTGATAACAATCCCTTGACCCATCTTGAATGAGCTAAGTTGGGGGCTCTGGAACAACGATGGATGGCTCGGCTGTCAAACTACCAATTTACAATTAAATACCGGGCGGGCCGCAAGAACGCCAACGCCGATGCCCTGTCTAGGATGCCTCACCAGTCAGACACAGAAGAAGAAGTGGATGACCTGGAAGAGATAGAGCTACCTGCCTTTCACTGGAGAGGGATGATCCATGAGCAACGAGCCTCCAGGAAGCCGCGTGAAAAGACGTTAAACCCCCTTCCTCACCACAGCTGGAAAGAGACCCAGGACAGCGACCCGGTTGTCAGCCGCATCAAACAGCTGATAACCAAAGAAGGTGCCTCCCTGGAGAAAGATGCGTCTCTGCAAGCAAAGCAGCTGTGGAACGAGAGAAGCCGGCTGTTTATCTACCGTGAGAAGCTGTGCCGGAGGTACGTTAATCCAAGAACCCATGAGATGGTATGGCAGATTGTGGTCCCGAAAACAGACATCCAGAATGTATTAGAAGCTTACCACGATCAGGTGGGGCACTTTGGCTGGAAAAAGCTAGAGACCCTGCTGAAATGTCGATTCTACTGGGTAGGAATGCGCAGCTCCATTGAGAGGGGACTGTGGACCCTGTGGCCTAAGAAGAAAAGACTTCAGAAGCCAGAAGGCACCCCTGCAACCCATCAAGATGACTCGCCCTCTGGAGATCGTGGCCCTGGACCATGTCAAGTTGTCACCCAGCAGGTCAGGGTACTCCTATGCTCTGACTATGGTGGATCATTACTCACGTTTCCTAGTGGTCGCCCCTGTCAAAGACCTGACAGCAGAGACAGCAGCAAAGACATTCCAAGCGTACTTCTGCAGACCCCATGGATATCCTGAGCAAGTATTGACTGACCAAGGCCCGGCCTTTGAGGCTGAATTGTTCAAGAAGTTCTGCCATCTCTACGGGTGTAAAAAGATCAGGACTACACCGCACCACCCACAAACCAACGGTCTCTGCGAAAAGATGAACAACATCATCATCGACCTGCTAAAGACCATACCACTTGAGGATAGAAACCAGTGGCCAGACCTACTACCAGACCTAGTGGATCTGTACAATCATATACCAGTCAGTTCCACCAATTGCACTCCGGCATATCTCATGCGGGCAAGGCCAGGAAAGCTGCCCATGGATCTGGAGCTTGGTGTTGTTGAACCTGAAGCTGATATGACCACTGAGGACTGGGACACCACCAGACAAGAGCAGTACAGAAGGGTACAAGCTTGTGTCAAGGACAGTCTTACTCGGGTGAGAGAAAAGCAGGAAATGCACTACAACAAAAACGCACCAGCAGAACCTTTCACACCCGGTGAAACAGTACTAAAAAGGAAAAGACGCAACCACAAACTCGACGACCAGTGGGAAAAAGACCCCTACACTGTGTTACCGTCAAGGTTTGACAACAAAAAGACCTGCATAATTAGTCGTGATGGAGGAAGAACATCTGCTACAGTGTCCAGGGACCATCTAAAATTGTGTCCACATCTACTAAGAACTCAGGAAGAATTGTCTCTCACAACCCAGGAAGAACCTAAAGAAGCGGTGATACACACTGACCTAGGAGACTTCCCAGCGGATTGACCTCAAGTAGGAGGTGCAGTAATCATTCCAGTACTCCAATTCTATGCACAGCCAGAAAACCCTCCACAGCAAGTTGAACCTGTAAGTGCTGCAGAAGAGCCAGCTCAAGAAGCATCCCCAGATGAAGGATCCCCGGCAGAAGCGGAGCAAGTGGGCCCAGCCAATGGTAGACTTGCCAGTCCAAGAGAGAGGTTAAGGCAGTTTTACAACATGGTTACACATAGAACTCATAGAGTAACTGAGGATACAGATACTGACACTCCACCAACCACAGCACTACGCAGATCAGTACGTAGCACGAGAGGTAAACCCCCTGCTAGGTACACTGAGTAAAGTAGCACAATTTCAGAGACTGTAGAAAGTTACCCCTGGGGTATTGAGTATTAAATTGTAATGTACTGCATAATTGTGTATTTCCCATGCAAATGTACATTATTTTGTGTTTTGCTTATTTTTGAACAGTTTAAGTGATATGGACACTTTGCCTATTTACTTCTTTATTTACCAAAGAACTTCGTGGCTGAGGACTGTGTGTAGCCCAAAAACTCTTATTGTATATAATTGCGCTCCCTGGAGTGCCCTTTAGGTGACCTCAGAAGAAAAACCTGTATGGAGTGGCTCTCTTGGAGGTCCAACTCGGGATATTCATGCCCTGCAGCCACCCCAGGGCCTACATAGAGGGTTTAGGACAGGTCCCTCAAAAACCACAAAGTACTCTACCTTGTGAGATGGACTTCCTTCTTGGGAACCTCACCACAAGAGACTTGGATTCTGAGGACACTCTGTAATTGTTTTGTTATGCAACGTTTAAGATTTGTGCCTCCCATAAAGGGAAGATTGTTTTAGTATTGCTTATGTTTCCTATTGTTACTGTTTTTATAAAATGTACTTCAGCCCGGGAGTGCTGAGTTGAACTAGGGGGGAATGTGAAGCCCAGCTGTGCTTGGTCTCACAGATCCTAGAAGGGTGTTTTGAAGGATTCCTCCACAAGAGGAACCCATAACCATTCACACATCTCCACCTTCCACCTCAGACCACCAGAGGGAGCCCGTTAGGGAGATATAAAAGGGAAGGTGGAGCCAGGCAGCAGTTAGTGAGTTGGAGTCAGAGTCTAAGTGAGAGTCTGGTTTAGCAGTGAGTCCAGTACAGCCTGAGAGGAGTTACCTCAGAGGACAAAAGCCTGTTCTAGCTCCTGCAATTGCTATCCAGTAGTGGAGCTTATCCAGATGAAGACTCGGTGTAGCTCAGTGAGGTGAGCTTTAGGTGTGCCGGCACCATAAGATCGGTGAAGAGCGGCACGCGCCCATTAGTGTGAGTAGCCTATTGAGGGTCCGAGTAGGCCAAAGGCGAAAGAGTAGAGAGAGTTAGTTCATAGGGGGCAGAGGAGCTTAACTAGCTCACCCCGAAGAAGCAGTTACCGGACACCGGGTCCGAAGTTTACCGGGATATCCATGACCCAATAAGATAAACCAGAATCCCTGGAGAACTACAAGTCCCAGGATCGCTAAAGTGCTGACACGTACCAGAGCCAGGAGACACATAGGCCCCGTAGGTCGGGAGCGTGCACTCCAAGAGAAGGCCCTACTACAAGGTCAGCCAGCGCAGGACAGAGACAAAGTTAGGCATAGGTCCAGGCAGGTCTGAAAATTATTACGCAGCAGCAAGAACCAGGAGGCCCAAAACCTGCTCATTGGGGAGGATCCGGACATACACCCTTCACCCTACAGTGCTCCGAGGAGTGCCTGAATTTCCATCAGTAAAAGGTACTGAAGTGACTTTTGTATCCGTCCCTGTTCTTGCTCCGACTCGGCTGAGTCTCCTTGTCCTGCATCCCCGTTCTTATACTGCCCTGAGGCCCAGCTCCTCCTGTGGGGAGCTATACCATCAAGCTGCCTTATCATCAGCCTCAGTGGACTGCGCAGCACTGGTGATCATCACCAGAAACCATACGAACTTTTAATAAAACTTAATATCTATCAACGCCTTTTTAAAGAGAGACCCCAGAGTACGGGCCCGGGAGCCGACCACCGTGACCTCCTTAAGGCTAAAGGCCCGGGTAACCGAGTCATCCCCATATCCCCCTGGGCTTGTCACATGTGCAGCCTTGGTACTTTCCCACTATCTTCCGGACCCTCTGCCCAGCGTCTCTGTATGTTTTTATGTGCTTGAGGGGGTGGTAATCACTGGGGTTTTGCGGAGCTCTCAGCCTTCAATTCTTCTTAGCCAGGGCCGGATCCGGAAGTCCGCGCCATTTGACTTTTTGAATGAAAAATTTGCTTGAATAATTAGTGGACGCTATGTTACTGTACGTTTCAGAAGCCCCTGATGTGCCTAAACAGTGGAAACCCCCCAGAAGTGACCCCATTTTGGAAACTAGACCCCTCAGGTAACTTATCTAGATGGTGGCGAGCACCTTGAACCCCCAGGTGCTTCACAGAAGTTTATAACATTGAACTGTAAAAATAACATTTTCACATTTTTCCAATCAAAATATTTTCAGCCTCAAATTTTGCATTTTCATAAGGGTAACAGGAGAAATTGCACCATGCAATTTGTTGTGCAATTTCTCCTGAGTGAGCAGATACCCCATATATGTGGGGGAAAACCACTGATTGGGCGCACAACAGGGTTCGGAAGGGAAGTAGCGCCATTTGACTTTTTGAAATTTGCTTGATTAATTAGCGGATGCCATGTTGCGTTTGGGGAGCCCCTGATGTGCCTAAACAGTGGAAACCCCCACAAGTGACTCCATTTTGGAAACTAGACTCCTCAAAGATTTTATCAAGGGGTATAGTGTACATTTTGAACCCAGAGGTACGTCAGAATTTGATAACATTAGGTCATCATATTGAATAAGTTGTCATTAGTCTTGATGCAAGTGCTCACTAATTGAGTTTGCATCGGGTACTAGGGTTTGCACCAAGTATCACGGATGCTCAAGTGACATGCTCGAGTCCCTGCCTGCATGTTTCACTGTTGTTAGACACCCAAAATAAAAATGCATAGATGACTCGTGCATGGCAGGCAATCCCCGCGAGGTTTTTTTAGCTGTATAACAGCTGCAAAACATATGGGGCGAAGAATCGAGCATGTCACTCGAGCACCCGCAATATTCGGTGCATACCCGAGCACCCGATGCAGACTCAAGTAGCGAACACTTGCGCTCAACATTAATCGTCATATTGTCATTATTTTTTTTCTTTACGTCTGAGAAAATCCCAACCCCAACCCTAGCCCTAACCCTAACCTTAACCCTAGCCCTAGCCCTAACCCAACCCTAACCCTAGCCCAACCCTAACCCTAGCCCAACCCTAACCCTATCGCAACCATAACCCTAGGCCAACCTTAACCCTAGCCCTAACCCAAGCTCTAACCCTAGCCCAACCCTAAACCTAGCCCAAACCTAACCCTAGCACAACCCTAACCCTAAAACAACCCTAACCCTAGTCCAACCCTAACCCTAGCCCAACCGTAACCCTAGCACAATCCTAACCCTAGCACAACCATAACCCTAGCACAACCCCAACCCTAGACTTTATTTTTTAGGCTGTTACTCGTGCAGTATAAGTGATTAGATGACTTTATTCTTCGGGTCGGTGTGATTACAGCGATACCAGATTGATATCAGGTTTTTATGATTGACAGCTGTCACACACTAAAAAACCCTATGTTTTGCAAAGACTAGTTTTTGCATTGCCATATTTTGAGAGCTATAATTTTTCCATATTTTGGATGACAGAGTCATGTGATGGCTTGTTTTTTGCGGGATGAGTTGATGTTTTTATTGGTACCATTTTTGGGCACGTGACATTTTTTGAATCGCTTTCTATTCCGATTTTTGGGAGGCAGAATAAACAAAAACCAACAATTCAGGAATAGTTTTTTTTGTTGTTGTTTTTATGCTGTTCTGCGTGTGGTGAAATTGATAAGGTAGCTTTATTCTTCAGGTCAGTGCATTTACAACGGTACCACATTTATAGATTTTTTTATGTGTTGGCGCTTTTACACAAAAAAACTATTTTATAGAAAAAATAATTGTTTTTGTATCCTTCCATTCTGAGAGCTATAACTTTTTTATTTTTCGGCCGTTGGAGCTGTATGGCGGTTTGTTTTTTGTGGGACAACTAGTGGGACAGTTTTATAGGTCAGGTCATTCCAGACACGGTGATAACAAATATGTGTACTTTTATTTGGTTTATTTTTTTTTTACATAAGAATATTTATTTATGTGTACAGTATATTTTTATTTTTTTGGGATTATTTTTTTCTTTTTTTAAATATTTTTACAATTTTTTTTCACTTTTTGACACTTTTGGAACTTTTATACTTTGTCCCGCTATGGGTCTTTCACTTTTTAATTTATGATCGGCTGTGTCAGCTCTGCACAGGGAGAGGTTAATTTGGTTGCCAACTGCGCATGACTAAAGTAACTTCTTGCCTCCAGGTGAACCAGATATTGTCATGACGACATTGGGTCACCATAACAACATCCAGGAACAGGCACAGACATCGCAGGACGCCGGAGAGGAGGTAAGTATTGGCGCTTACCTCCCCCATTGCTCCTACAATGCTGCGATCGACTTCTATCAAAGTATTTCACGGGCTAATGTACAGTGAGCAGTGCAGGACCAGCCCCAGCACACAGCACCGGGTGTCAGCTGTGACAATCAGCCTGTGTGTGGGCGAAATTGCCAGGGCGTACTAATACGTATTCCAGCCAAGGGCGCAGATATGTATTAGTACGCCTTGGGCCGGAAAGGGGTTAATATTCCAGAAAACACCTCTGACATTGACACCCAAGGCCCTTTAAGGCCAGCTCAGGCAGCCAAGTGCTGTCTGAGTATTTAGAAAGTTCGCATGTGTTCGTCAGGAGTTGCTTCACCATCCACTTAGCTCAGCTGCAGCCAGGAGTCCAATTATCTCGTGCTATTCCTGAATTCCAATCAACTACCAGCATTTAAGTTTTGTACATCCTATATAGCTGACCACTAGTGATGAGCGAGTATGTTCTGTTAACCCTTTCGGCGAGCATGCTCGGGTGCTCACCGAGTATCTTCAGCGTGCTCGGGTGCTATGCTTTAGTCACTCCGTTCACATGATTTGCGACTGTTTGACAGCTTTAATATATGTGAGGAATGCCTAAGAAACAAGCATTTTCATATGTCTTGCACTGAGGAGAGACTTATGTTGGGCCACTCTGCCATAAAGGCCCAACTGGTGGAGGGCTGCAGTGATAGTTGACTTTGTGGAACTTTCTCCCATCTCCCTACTGTATCTCTGGAGCTCAGCCACAGTGATCTTGGGCTTCTTCTTTACCTCTCTCACCATGGCTCTTCTCTCATTATTGCTCAGTTTGGCTAGACGGCCAGGTCTAGAAAGACTTCTGGTGGTCCCAAATTTCTGCCATTTAAGGATTATGGAGGCCACTGTGCTCTTAGGAACCTTGAGTAATGCAGAAATTCTTTTGTAACCTTGGCCAGATCTGTGACTTGCCACAATTCTGTCTCTGAGCTCCTTGGGTAGTTCCTTTGAGCACATGATTCTCATTTGGTCTGACATGGACTGTGAGCTGTGAGGTCTTATATAGATAGGCGTGTGCCTCTCCAAATCAAATCCTATCAGTTTAATTAAACACAGCTGGACTCCATTGAAGGAGTAGAACCATCTCAAGGAGGATCACAAGGAAATGGACAGCATGTGGTTTAAATTTGAGTGTTTGAGCAAAGGGTCTGAATACTTATGACCATGTGATATTTCAGTTTTGCTTTTTTAATAAATTTGCAAAAATTTCTACATTTCTGTTTTTTTTCAGTCGAGATGGGGTGCAGAGTGTACTTTAATGAGAAAAAAAATTAACTTTTTTGAATTTACCAAATGGCTGCAATGAAAGAAAGAGTGAAAAATTTAAAGGGGTCTGAATACTTTCCGTACCCACTGTATGTGCTGCATGTATACCAACTTAAACCAAGTTCTAATTTTGTGTTTTTTCTTTGTATTTTTTGCATTCTGTGAAAACCTGGGTGTGATCTCCCTTCCTAGAGCTGGAAAATACATTTAAAGCTTCCTTATTCTGGTGTTCACAGTTTAGGACTCAGTCCTTTGTCTGACCTTATTCACACATTGAGGTCAACTTTGACACATGGTAAGGTTTTTAATATTAGACAGTGTAGGACCGTCCCCACGGGTTCACCTTGTTGATGGTGGGATGGCTTATATACTATTTTTGATCAAAAACTGTGTTACTAAGAACCCTATTTTATTTAAATGCACTTGCTTTTTATTTATTTACAGCAGGGTTTATGTTCATTTTGCTTCTTGTAGGTTTTTCTGATTCATGGCCATGTTGAAACATGCATTTATGTGCTTGCTGCATGCATACCAACTTAAACCAAGCTCCAATTTTGTGCTTTTTCTTTGTATTTTTTGCATTCTGTGCAAAGCATAATGTTGGAAAAGAGACCCCGATTCCAACAATGTATCACTAAGTTTACTGGGTGCCACAATTGTTCAAGTTCTGGTTCAAGTTCAGGTACAGTTCTGGTATCCAAACCAAACTTTGGAATAAAGTTTAGGTCATTTACGAGAACCTGAACTTCCACGGGTCCACTCCCGTTGCTATCCGCACCCACAACAGGCTCTGCAGGTACATTGTCTATTGTCAGTAAGCTGCTTATCACAGGAGGCGTGGTCGGACTAGGTCTCACACCCTGCTGTAGCTGCTGTCCAAGCAGTGATAAGGTTCTGAGTTCTGAGTTCAAGTAAAAACCTGAAAAGAATCATCAGATTATCTCTGCATTTTTTTAAGCTTTTTTCACTGTTTTCAGAACATTAACAATAAGAACATGGAAGAGTCCAGGAGCCATTTGGTGAGCTGCATATCCTGCTACATGTTCACAGACTTGCCAGTGGAAAAGCCAAACTTCACATGCCAGAAATGCAAGCTTGTGTCCCTGTTGGAGGAAAAGTTGCGAAATCTAGAAGAGAGGTTAACTACCTTGAAAATCATTAAGGAAGGTGAAGAGTTCTTAGACAGAGCAGAATTATCTCTTCATGATTCAGAAAGAGAAGAAATTTGAACTGCACCTGACGAAAAAGAGGAATGGAAGCATGTGACCCACAGAAGCAGGAGGATCGAGAGGCAGTCAGCACCCATACTGCTCAGGAACCAGTACCAGGCTCTCACGCAGGAGAACCATGAAGAAATACAGCAAAATAAGACTTTACCAGCAATGAATAACCTTGTAAGCCCTCAGAATCCTCCTGGATGGAGAAAGAAGAATGTTGTGAAGAAAAAACGGAGAGTGGTGGTCATGGGGGATTCCCTGTTAAGAGGAACAGAGGCCGCTATCTGCAGACCAGAAATAACCTCAAGAGAAATGTGCTGTCTTCCAGGAGCAAAAATTAAAGATGTGTCTGACAGGATATCAAGACTCTTCAGACCTACAGATCACTACCCATTCCTGCTAATACATGTGGGGACAAATGACACCGCAAGAAAGGACCTGGAAACCATCTGCAGTGACTTTGAAGACTTAGGCAAGAAAGTGAAAGAATTGGGAGCGCAGGTGGTCTTCTCATCCATCCTCCCAGTGGATGGCCATGGAACAATGAGGTGGAATAAGATTCTACAGGTGAACAACTGGCTACGTCGATGGTGCCGTCAACAAGGATTTGGATTTCTGGATCACGGAATGAATTACCTATACGATGGACTACTTGCTAGAGATGGGGTGCACCTTACGAAGACTGGAAAACATGTATTTGGAAGTCGCCTTGCTACACTCATCAGAAGAGCTTTAAACTAGAACAATGTGGGAAGGGAAGCAAAAGGCCAGAAAAAGCCATACAGCTGACAAATACTATTGAGATCTCTGCTACTGGAAGTGGAAAGGAAGAACAAAGACAAAACAATTTAAATAATAAAAATATGGGAGGAAGAGAAACCAATCACAAACTAAAATGTTTTTATACAAATGCACAAAGCATGGGCAACAAACAAGGAGAATTGGAACTACTAATGCAGGAAAAGGAATATGATGTCATTGGAATCACTGAAACTTGGTGGGACGATACACATGATTGGAATAAAAGGCTAAAAGGATACAACTTATTTGCAAGAAACAGACTTGATAAACGAGGAGGAGGTGTTGCATTGTATGTTAGAAAAGCGTATATCTGCACAGAGACTGAAGCTTCAGAGACTGGGAGTTCTGTGGAAACTGTTTGGGTAAGAATACAAGGAGAGAACAACGGAAAGGACTCCATTGTAGGCATTTACTACAGGCCACCTGGGCAAGCTGAAGATATGGATGAACTCTTTATGTATCAAATGACCAAGTTCTCCAAAAAATATGACGTAGTGGTCATGGGAGATTTCAACTATCCAGACATTTGTTGGGAATCTCTCTCAAGTAAAACTAACAGGTCAAGAAAATTCTTATCCTCTCTTGCTGACAACTTTATCTTCCAAAAGGTAGGGGAGAAAACAAGGGGATCTGCTACTTTGGATCTAATCCTTATAAACAGGGAGGAAATGGTTGAGGAGGTAAAGGTGGCTGGGACCCTAGGAGGCAGCGATCATGCTATTATAGAATTTTGGATAACTAGAGGAGGAAGACATGTGAAGACTCAAACTTCAAGGTTAGATTTTAGAAAGGCAGATTTTAAGAGACTCAGAAAGAGAATAGGAGGGATCCAATGGCTGGATGTCCTTAAGGACAAAAATGTCCAGGAAGGATGGGAAATTTTTAAAAATGAGATTCTCAAAGCACAATCGTTAACAATCCCGAAAAGTAGGAAGAATGGGAAGCATTTAAGGAAACCAGGATGGATGAACACAGAACTTAAACACATGCTAAAAAGAAAGAAAGAAATGTTTATTAAATGGAAAGAGGGAGGCATATCTAAAGAAGATTATAATGCAGTCTGCAGATCCTGCAGGGCACGTATCAGGTTAGCTAAAGCTGACAATGAATTAAGGCTTGCAAGATATGTCAAAAGCAATAAAAAAGGATTTTGGGGGTATGTCAAAAGTAAAAGAAAAGTCAAAGATGCTATAGGATTTTTACAGGATGAAAATGGAGAAATGGTAAGAGAGGATGTTGAGAAGGCCGAACTTTTTAATTCCTATTTTGCATCTGTTTTCTCTCAGAAAGAAAATGTAACATCAACTGATCTTCACTGTCCTTTTAAAGGAATAGAGGAATCAAAGTTATCTGTAAACAGAAAGATTGTGAGGGAATATTTAGCTAACATAAATGAGTTCAAGTCTCCAGGTCCAGATGAATTACACCCCAGAGTACTGAAGGAGATCGTAGAAGAAATTTTAGAACCACTCTCCATAATCTTTGAAAATTCTTGGAGAACAGGAGAAGTCCCAGAAGACTGGAGAAGAGCAAATGTTGTTCCTATCTTCAAAAAGGGGAAGAAGGTGGACCCAGGGAACTATAGGCCGGTGAGTCTGACTTCTATACCAGGAAAGATCTTTGAACAAATTATTAAACAACATGTATGTAAGAACATGGATAAGAATGAAGTGATTAACCAGAGTCAGCATGGGTTTGTAACTAACAAGTCATGTCAGACTAACTTAATTTCCTTCTATGACAGAATCACTGACTGGGTGGATCAGGGAAATGCTGTAGATATAGTATATCTTGACTTCAGCAAAGCATTTGACAAAGTATCTCACACCATCCTTATTGAAAAAATGACCAAGTATGCAATGGACCAGGCAACTGTTAGGTGGATTCATAACTGGCTTAGTGATCGGACTCAAAGGGTGGTTGTAAATGGCTTCACATCCAGCTGGATGAATGTCTCAAGTGGGGTACCACAGGGCTCCGTCCTGGGACCTGTATTGTTCAACATCTTTATCAATGATTTAGATGAAGGAATTGAGGGTAAACTGATTAAATTTGCTGATGACACAAAGCTAGGAGGGATAGCTAATACTAGAGAAGAGAGAGAGAGGATTCAAAAAGACCTAAATAAACTGGAGCAGTGGGCAGCAACCAACAGAATGGTTTTTAACAGGGAAAAATGCAAAGTACTACATCTGGGCAATAAAAATGAAAAAAGCATATACAGAATGGGAGGAATAGAGCTAAGCAACAGTACATGTGAAAAAGACTTAGGTATACTAATAGATCATAGACTGAACATGAGTCAACAGTGTGATGCAGCAGCAAAAAAGGCAAATACAATTCTGGGATGTATTAACAGAAGCATACAGTCTAGATCACGTGAAGTCATTATCAGTCTTTACTCCTCTTTGGTCAGACCTCATCTGGAATACTGTGTACAGTTTTGGGCACCACATTTTAAAAAAGACATAGACAAACTGGAGCAAGTTCAGAGAAGAGCGACCAGAATGGTGACTGGTCTGCAAACAATGTCCTATGAGGAACGGTTGCAGGATTTGGGAATGTTTAGCTTGCAAAAAAGAAGACTGAGAGGAGACTTAATAGCTGTCTACAAATATGTCAAGGGCTGTCACATTGTAGAAGGATCATCTTTATTCTCATTTGCACAGGGAAAGACTAGAAGCAATGGGATGAAACTAAATGGGAGGAGACACAGATTAGATATTAGAAAAAACTTTTTGACAGTTAGGGTGATTAATGAGTGGAACAGGCTGCCACGAGAGGTGGTGTGTTCCCCTTCAATGGACGTCTTCAAACAGAGGCTGGACAGACATCTGTCTGAGATGATCTAGTGAATCCTGCTTTGAGCAGGGGGTTGGACCAGATGACCCAGGAGGTCCCTTCCAACTCTACCATTCTATGATTCTATGATTCTATGCATAATAAAATATTTATATTGTTCTTTATTGTTTTACAACCACTGTTGGTTATGAAATAAAAATCACTAGTTAAAAAAACAGGGGATTCAGCCAGTGCTGTCTGTTTTTTTCCAGGTCTATCCAGGCCCATGCAGTGCTGATCTGAATCACAGCAAATCTTCAATCTGTGGGCAGGTATCGAGCAAACAGTCACATGACTGGAAATATGCCCTTCACCCTTGCTTTGGCGTTCCGACATGGTGTACACATTGAAAAAGCACATTCACAGCAAGGAAGCCTGTCACTGAGGCAATGTGCCCACGTAGCATATTTGATGCAGAGCGTTTTTGCCTCTCTCTGGCAGAAAAAAACGCATGCAGATTTACATGCGTTTTTTCTGCCAGAGCGAAGCGTTTTTTCAGCGTTTTCGCATGCATTTTTTCAAGCACTTTTCCAAGCGATTTTGAGCATCACTTGGAAAGTGCTTGACAAGTTGGTCACACAACATAAATCCATGCAAACGGCATGGATTTATATTGTGTAACCAACTTAGATGCTTTGAATGCTGCATCTATAATAAAAAAAAAAGAATTAAAAAGTTAAAAATAAAAAAAATTGTATATTCACCTCTCTGGCGGCCCCCAAGTCTGCTCCCTGCGGCGTCCTCTCTCTTCGGCGTCCAGCGGTGTACTGGCAGGACCTGCGGTGACGTCATTTAGTCAGCTGATGGTCACGCGACGATCACCTGACCGTCGACGTCAGTGGTTGACCATCAGCTGACTATATGACTAGTGTTGAGCCACCCCCGTAGTGTTCGGGTTCGGTTCGGTTCGTCGAACACCGGGATGTTCGAGGAACTGTTCGTCGAACTGTTCGTCGAACACCTAAGAACACCGTCGAACACCGTTAAAACCAATGGCAGGCAAACAAAAACACATAGGAACACATAGAAAACACCTTCAAAGGTGTCCAAAAGCTGACAAACTGCTCAGAAGACGCTTTCTTTAAAAAAGCCGGCCGGCAATTCAGCAGCGGCATACACTGGTACCCGACAATTTAGACATGAAGGAATAGAGCATCACACATAGATTAGATAGATAGAAACATGTCAGTCACATATATATGAAGTACAGTGACAGTGTTGCTTACTGTACTTGTCATTTAGTGTAAAGGATTTATTAAAAAATATAATAGTGTTTTCGTGCACCGTCTCTTTAAAAAAGCCGGCCGGCAATTCAGCAGCGGTACCCGACAATTTATAACAGACAGAATAGAGCTTCACACATAGATTAGATAGATAGAAACATGTCAGTCACATATATATGAAGTACTGTGACAGTGTTGCTTACTGTACTTGTCATTTACTGCAAAGGATTTATTAAAAAAAATAATAGTGTTTTCATGCACAGTCTCTTTAAAAAAGCCGGCCGGCAATTCAGCATCTGTACCCGACAATTTAGAATAGAAGGAATAGAGAATCACACCTAGATTAGATAGATAGAAACATGTCAGCCACATATATATGAAGTACTGTGACAGTGTTGCTTACTGTACTTGTCATTTACTGCAAAGGATTTATTAAAAAAAATATTAGTGTTTCCATGCACCGTCTCTTTAAAAAAGCCGGCTGGCAATTCAGCATCTGTACCCGACAATTTAGAATAGAAGGAATAGAGAATCACACATAGATTAGATAGATAGAAACATGTCAGCCACATATATACGAAGTACAGTGACAGTGTTGCTTACTGTACTTGTCATTTAGTGTAAAGGATTTATTAAAAAATAAAATAGTGTTTTCGTGCACCGTCTCTTTAAAAAAGCCGGCCGGCAATTCAGCAGCGGTACCCGACAATTTATAACAGACAGAATAGAGCTTCACACATAGATTAGATAGATAGAAACATGTCAGTCACATATATAATAAGTACTGTGACAGTGTTGCTTACTGTACTTGTCATTTACTGCAAAGGATTTATTAAAAAAAATAATAGTGTTTTCAAGCACCGTCTCTTTAAAAAAGCCGGCCGGCAATTCAGCATCTGTACCCGACAATTTATAACAGAAAGAATAGAGAATCACACATAGATTAGATAGATAGAAACATGTCAGTCACATATATATGAAGTACTGTGACAGTGTTGCTTACTGTACTTGTCATTTAGTATTAAAATAAAGGATTTATTATTAAAAAAAATTGGCGTGGGGTTCCCCGTAATTTTAGTCTCTAGCGGAGGTTAAGCAGACAGCTGGGGCAGATGTTTGAAGCCTGGGAAGGGGGTAATACCCACGGAGCTTCCCAGGCTACTAATATCAGCCCCCAGCTGAATACCTAGCCTTTACTAGCTATTAAAATGGAGGACCCCCCCAAAAAAAATGACGTGGGGTCCCCCCTAATTTAATAGCTAGCAAAGGCTAGGCAGACAGCTGGGGGCTGATATTAATAGCCCAGGAAGGGAGCCATGAATATTGGCCCCCTCCCAGGCTAGAAACACCAGCCGTCAGCCGCCCCAGAAATGGCGCATCCATAGGATGCGCCAATTCTGGCACTTAGCCTCGCTCTTCCACGCTGCCCTGGTGCGGTGGCAGGGGGTAATAGGGTTGGGGTTGATGTCAGCTTATAATGCCAGCTGACATCAAGCCCAGGTTAGTAATGGAGAGGCGTCTATAAGACACCCCCATTACTAACCCCATAGTCAAAGTTAAAAAAAAAAACACAAACACCCAGAATAAAGTCCTTTAATTGAAATAAAGACACAATTCTTTATTGTTCTAAATTAAACCATACTTACCATCACGCCCATTCCAGCTGAAGCCAACGATCTCCTGCAATAAAAGAAAAATAATAAAGCAACCTCATCCTTGCCTTTCCATGGTTCCCAGGACAGCTTCAGCTCTGCTACATCGAGATGACAGGCTGGACCGCAGCAGAACGCTGCCATCCAGCCTGTCATCCCGCAGACACTGAGAAGCGCAGGCATGCTTGCGCTCCTCAGTGTCTGACTGTGACGGCATCCAGATGAGCCGACAATGAACTCGGCTCACCTCATGTACGTCACTGACAGCGTGGGAAAATTCTCCTGCACTCAGCGCTTCAGCGTGAGAATTTTCCCACGCTGTCAGTGACGTGCATGAGGTGAGCCGAGTTCATTGGACATGACCTCGGCTCATCTGGATGCCGTCACAGTCAGACACTGAGTAGCGCAAGTAAGCCTGCGCTTCTCAATGTCTGCGGGATGACAGGCTGGATGGCAGCGTTCTGCTGCGGTCCAGCCTGTCATCTCGATGTAGCAGAGCTGAAGCTGTCGTGGGAGCCATGGAAAGGTAAGGATGATGATGCTTTATTATTTTACTTTTATTGCAGGAGATCAGTGGCTTCAGCTGGAATGGGCGTGGCGGTAAGTATGGTTTAATTTAGAACAATAAAGAATTGTGTGTTTATTTCAATTAAAGGACTTTTTTCTGGGTGTTTGTGTTTTTTTTAAATACTTTACTAGAAATTCATGGTGGTCATGTCTAATATTGGCGTGACCCCATGAATTTCGGGCTTAGGGCCAGCTGATAATGCCAAGCTGGCCTTAACCCCTTTATTACCCAGTGAGCCACCACACCAGGGCCCTGGATGAGTTGGGTACAGCGCCAGAAGATGGCGCTTCTATGAACGCGCCATTTTCCGGGGCGGCTGCGGACTGCAATTTGCAGCGGGTGGGGCCCAGAAAGCTTGGGCCTCCCTGCGCTGCAGATTCCAGCCCCCAGCTGCCTAGTTGTACCTGGCTGGACACAAAAATAGGGCGAAGCTCCACGTATTTTTTTTTTAAATTCATGAAATTCATGGAATAATTAAGAAAAAAAGGGCTTCCCTATATTGCTGTGTCCAACCAGGTACAAATAGGCAGCTGGTGGTTGGGAGCAGCCCGTTCCTGCCTGCTGTACCTGACTGGACACAAATATAGGGCGAAGCCCCACATCAATTTTTTTTTCATTATTTCATGAATTTCCTGAAATAATTTTAAAAAAATTGACGTGGGGCTTCGCCCTATATTTGTGTCCAGTCAGGTACAGCAGGCAGGAACGGGCTGCCCCCAACCACCAGCTGCCTATTTGTACCTGGCCAGACACAACAATATAGGGAAGCCCTTTTTTAAAAAAATTATTTCATGAACTAATTAAAAAAAAATTGACGTGGGGCTTCGCACTATATTTGTGTCCAGCGACGTACAGCAGGCAGGGACGGGCTGCCCCCAACCACCAGCTGCCTATTTGTACCTGGTTGGACACAACAATATAGGGAAGCCCTTTTTTTCTTAATTATTCCATGAATTTCATGAAATAATTAAAAAAAAAAATGCGTGGGGCTTCGCCCTATTTTTGTGCCCAGCCAGGTACAACTAGGCAGCTGGGAGCTGGAATCCGCAGCGCAGGGAGGCCCAAGCTTTCTGGGCCCCACCCGCTGCAAATTGCAGTCTGCAGCCGCCCCAGAAAATGGCGCGTTCATAGAAGCGCCATCTTCTGGCGCTGTACCCAACTCATCCAGGGCCCTGGTGCGGTGGCTCACTGGGTAATAAAGGGGTTAAGGCCAGCTTGGCATTATCAGCTGGCCCTAAGCCCGAAATTCATGGGGTCACGCCAATATTAGACATGACCACCATGAATTTCTAGTAAAGTATTTAAAAAAACACAACACCCAGAATAAAGTCCTTTAATTGAAATAAACACACAATTCTTTATTGTTCTAAATTAAACCATACTTACCGTCACGCCCATTCCAGCTGAAGCCAATGTCTTCTGCAATAAAAGTAAAATAATTAAGCAACCTCATCCTTACCTTTCCATGGTTCCCACGACAGCTTCAGCTCTGCTACATCGAGATGACAGGCTGGACCGCAGCAGAATGCTGCCATCCAGCCTGTCATCCCGCGGACACTCAGAAGCGCAGGCATGCTTGCGCTCCTCAGTGTCTCGCTGTGACGGCATAAAGATGAGACAAGCTCATGTCCAGTGAACTCGGCGCACCTCATGCACGTCACTGACAGCGTGGGAGAATTCTCCTGCACTCAGCACTTCAGCGTGAAAATTCTCCCACGCTGTCAGTGACGTACATGAGGTCAGCTGAGTTCATTGGACATGAATGAGCTCACCTCATGCACGTCACTGACAGCGTGGGAAAATTCTCACGCTGAAGCGCTGAGTGCAGGAGAATTTTCCCACGCTGTCAGTGACGTGCATGAGGTGAGCTCATTCATGTCCAATGATCTCAGCTCACCTCATGCACGTCACTGACAGCGTGGGAAAATTCTCCTGCACTCAGCGCTACAGCGTGAGAATTCTCCCACGCTGTCAGTGACGTGCATGAGGTGAGCTCATTCATGTCCAATGAACTCAGCTGACCTCATGCACGTCACTGACAGCGTGGGAGAATTCTCACGCTGAAGTGCTGAGTGCATGAGAATTCTCCCACCCTGTCAGTGACGTGCATGAGGTGCGCCGAGTTCATTGGACATGAACTCGTCTCATCTTTATGCCGTCACAGCCAGACACTGCAGAGCGCAAGCATGCCTGCGCTTCTCAGTGTCTGCGGGATGACAGGCTGGATGGCAGCGTTCTGCTGCGGTCCAGCCTGTTATCTCGATGTAGCAGAGCTGAAGCTGTCGTGGGAACCATGGAAAGGTAAGGATGAGGTTGCTTTATTATTTTTCTTTTATTGCAGGAGATCGTTGGCTTCAGCTGGAATGGGCGTGATGGTAAGTATGGTTTAATTTAGAACAATAAAGAATTGTGTCTTTATTTCAATTAAAGGACTTTATTCTGGGTGTTTGTGTTTTCTTTTAACTTTGACTATGGGGTTAGTAATGGGGGTGTCTTATAGACGCCTCTCCATTACTAACCTGGGCTTGATGTCAGCTGGCATTATAAGCTGACATCAACCCCAACCCTATTACCCCCTGCCACCGCACCAGGGCAGCGTGGAAGAGCGAGGCTAAGTGCCAGAATTGGCGCATCCTATGGATGCGCCATTTCTGGGGCGGCTGACGGCTGGTGTTTCTAGCCTGGGAGGGGGCCAATATTCATGGCTCCCTTCCTGGGCTATTAATATCAGCCCCCAGCTGTCTGCCTAGCCTTTGCTAGCTATTAAATTAGGGGGGACCCCACGTCATTTTTTTGGGGGGGGTCCTCCATTTTAATAGCTAGTAAAGGCTAGGTATTCAGCTGGGTGCTGATATTAGTAGCCTGGGAAGCTCCGTGGGTATTACCCCCTTCCCAGGCTTCAAACATCTGCCCCAGCCGTCTGCTTAACCTCCGCTAGAGACTAAAATTACGGGGAACCCCACGCCAATTTTTTTTAATAATAAATCCTTTATTTTAATAGTAAATGACAAGTACAGTAACCAACACTGTCACTGTACTTATTATATATGTGACTGACATGTTTCTATCTATCTAATCTATGTGTGAAGCTCTATTCTGTCTGTTATAAATTGTCGGGTACAGATGCTGAATTGCCGGCCGGCTTTTTTAAAGAGACGGTGCATGAAAACACTATTATTTTTTTTGAGAAATCCTTTACACTAAATGACAAGTACAGTAAGCAACACTGTCACTGTACTTCTTATATATGTGACTGACATGTTTCTATCTATCTAATCTATGTGTGAAGCTCTATTCTTTCGGTTCTAAATTGTCGGGTACCGGTGTATGCCGCTGCTGAATTGCCGGCTTTTCATGTTTCACTGTGAGCACTGTTCCCATCGATTTGGGCAATCACTGTAATGCCACAACCACCATGGCTGTGGCATTACAGTGAGTGGCAGACAATCCCTGCATGATTGGTGCTCTAAATAGCGCCAGACATGCAGGACACGCTTTTGGTGCACGAACAGTTATCGAACATAACCTCGAACAGCCGAATTTTTTGCAAATCGTTCGGGTTCGTCGAACAACTCGAACACCGCCCAAAACAGCTCGAATTTGAGATTGGCGAACAGTTCTAGTCGAACACCGCTCATCTCTATATATGACGTCACCGCAGGTCCTGACAGTACACCGCGAGACGCTGAAGAGAGAGGACGCCGCAGGGAGCAGAGCAGGGGCCGCCGGATAGGTGAGTATACATTTTTTTTTTAATTTTTAACTTTTTTATTTCTTTTTTTCACTGCGTGGTAGCCGGGATGAAGAGGAGTTGTAGTTTCCTCTTCATCCCGGGTACCACACGCACCGCGATTATGCTGCAAATTCGCGGCCATTGAATTTAATTGAAACGCAGCAAATCTACATATACCTGCGGGTTTGCTGCGTTTCAATATTACTCAATGGCCGCGAATTTGCAGCGTAATCGCGGTATAAATGGTCATGCAGCGTTTTGCAACGCAATGCAAATTTGGCGCGCTAATTAGCGCATCATGTGCACAGCACATCCGAATTCACATTGCTTTGCATGGCAGACGGTTTTACAAGCATTTTCGCAGCTGTAAAAACGCCGCAAAAACGCTACATGGGCACATGGCCTGAAGCTGGTGTTACACAAGCATGGATTCTTTCATGCGAGAGAATCAGGCCGATTATGTTATTGACACCCAGATCAAACTCTGTTAGAGTTTGATCCATCAGTCATCTTATTGTGATCCTATTTTCTTGCATGAGAGAATTGCAGCACAGGTGTGGAGAGTATGGAGAACTTAATTTCTCCATCTTCTCCATTCTCTGTGTCTGCAGATGTTAGACTGCACTCGAATGACATCTGAGTGCAGTCTGATGTTTCATACGCAGTCATAGAATTGTATTGGTATGCGTGATCCAATCATTGGATGTACGCGCAGCATGCTGCTGTTTGACACTTAAATTGGACGAGACTCATAGAATCATAGTGTTAGGAGGGCGGTTGCAGACAACTTTAATATAATGGAACGCAACCGACCCCGGGGTCCGCGATGCAGCCTGGTGGACTGCTGCCGAACACTTTCCGGGTGGAAAGGGAAGCAACCAACTTAAATGTAAAACCCTTCCGTGTTTCTGCACACTGGAATGGGTATAGCAATTCGCACTATCTCCGTTAGCTGCACGAGAGATAGGCGGAGAAAAACTATCTGTAGTCCTGTTACAGCACAGGGACTACACTGGCGGCGCTAGGATGCGTGTGTGACTACGCTGATGAGTACACGTGCCTCCAGCCGGCGTGCTACCGGACTCTAGGGTACTACGCCACGTGGCTGACAGGCGAAAGCCGCGGATAGGACGTCTGCAGGCTGCTCAGGGTGATAGGTGACCCCTTTGGCTGAGCCAGGCTGCAAGACGAAGCTACCTGCCTATGCACATCTAAGCCTGCCTAAGCAACCTGAGTTAATCAGCCGAGAGAACTCTGGCATCGGCAGGTCACGGAGTGAACAGCTAGGGAACACATGGAACACAGTCATCCACGCAACAGCATCACTTGCTCAAATGATCAGAGCGTGCCGCCATGTTTGTGGGTGGGCCTTTTAAAGACTAAGCCCTGCCCACCGACGCACCATTGGTGACGCCACCCGTGGACCAATCAGGCGGTGCCAGGTCACCGGGTCAGGTGGGTGCCAAACCACCAATCACGATCCGCCAGGTCACAGGCATGCTCAGTGCAACTAATCCTGGACTTAGATTCCAAGCACCCTGTCTCCCTCTGCAACCTATGCTTAACATTGCTAGGTACCAATACACAGGAGACAATCTGTATGTCTCGTGGACCAGCTAGGCGTTGGGGCTGACAATGATGCTGAGCAGCATCAGCCCCAGCTGGACTGAAATGGGAGACCACAGAAGGTCCTGGACCCATTTCAAATCCAGCCACAGACTGACACCTAACACATTGAATGTTAGAGTTGGAAGAGACCTTCAGGGTCTTTGTGCCAACCCCCCTGCTCAATGCAGGATTCATTAAACCATCTTAGACAGATCTCTGTCCAGCCTCTGTTTGAAGACTTCCAGGAGAACTCACCGCCTCTCATGGCAGCATGTTTCACTGATTGCTCACCATCATTGTCAAAAAGTTTTTATCTAATCTGTAGCTTCTCGCTTTCAGTTTCATTCCATTGCTCCTCGTGTTTCCATGTGCAAGACTTTCCAGACTTGCCCATTCAAGTCTATGGCTGCGTGGAAATCATCAGACTGCACTCGTATGACATCTGAGTGCAGTTCGATTTCTGCAAACTCAAAGAATGGAGAAGATGGAGAAACTTTCTCACATCTGAGAGAAATGGATGACATTAAGCTGACACTCGGATCAAACTCTGATCAGACTTTGTTCAGAGTGTCATTCGAATAATCAACCCCATTCTCTTGTATGAGAGAATCTACGGTTGTGTGACCCTGGCCTAAGTTGGTGGATTTGTCTGAAATAAAGAAATCCTGTAAAAAAGGTCCCCAGACTTTTGTCATCTTAGCCTCCAGAGATATCTTCTGAAGACGAATATATTTCTTGTACTTAAATAGTGGTCAATCAGTTGAAATTCCAAAACATTTTTCGGCAGAAAAAGCTGTGGCCAAATTTGATATATGGCATATGTTTGTAGTTGTAGATTGTTGTGGTCAATATGGATTTCATCATGTTATATGGAAAACATATCACATGAAACACTGGAAAAAAAAGATCATGATTGCTGGAAGAAGCATTTCCACGTAACTTAGGCTTATAGAGAGGCACAATTACAGATGCTACACAATGATATTAAATCCCTGGGCATCATACCTGTTACTTTTGAAGAAGTAAAAAAATGTGTATGCTAAAAAGATACGAATTTCAGCACGGGTCCTGTAAGCGATACATATTTCCTAACAAGCAGCAGTGGAATCTACTAAGGCTTTTTTGAAGTTTTGAGATGAAAACTATTCAGACATCTAAAGTAGTTTCCCAATTAGATGCACACACATAAATACCTGCTGCACCTTACGTACTTTCCATCTCTGGTGTTTTGACTGCAAATTCAGTCGGTGAATATCAATTGAATATTAAATTAAAAGCATACTTTTTCTTTCATTTTATGTCTAACCTTGTCTACAGTTTTTAGTGCGGAGAAGACAGAAGTAAGCAATGTGAGAACATTTTGCTGACCTGCTTAGGAAGCATAGACTCATTATTTTAAGAAATCTGTATCATGCCTTCCCCATCTATCTACAGTACCTGCATCCTGCTTTTACCATAAACATTGAAGAGCTTTTTTTCTTTCTGTATCCGCCATTTAGTTGGCACCAGAATTAATCTAAAACCACAAGCAAGAATATAGAAGTAAACAGAGAAGAAAATACAAATTTTCAGCCGTTTATATTATGACAATGTCTACCCCCAAAAAATAATTTTCTTACAGTGACCCTGAAAGTAAACTCGTGATCTTGAATCAGATACCAATCTGAAAGTATGAGTTTGTTGTGATTTTTCGCTATAATTTTTTTTCTAGTTTAATTGGGACTTTATCTAAACTAAAAAGCTTGAACTATCCAATGACTCACCTGACCATTGTTCCTTTTTTACCCTTTAGTAATTTTTGTCATGGTTGACCAATGCTGTTAAAAAAAGCTCGAGTTACTTAAGAACTACAAAATCTTCACCTACTTTTGTTTGTGGTATTTATATAGTCTAGAAATAAATAACATTTAAAAAACTCCACTGAGAATTCTTTTTTATGTTTTAGTCTTTTTTAACTTGTTTTTCCCAATACATTACATATTTGTGAGCATATACAGGAGTCACCATTAAAAAATGTTCTATGTGAAATGTAAAATCACAGTTTTCTTCCCAACCTTTTAAACTAGGGCCCCAATGGTCATGGGACAGCAAGGACTACAACAAGATGTGTTCCTCAAAACATTTGTGTAATTTGTCTGCTACTTTTTATCACAGGACAAATTTAGAGTTGCAATTTAGATGTAAAAAGGCAACCTAATCACAATCACTCAACTTGTATTTGACGTCTATGAAGAGAAGGTCATGAGCAACTTTAGCCTTTCCCTAAAACCCAAATGCAACACAAGAAAAAAAAATGGAAACAAAAAAAACTGAACTAATTATTTTACACGGGGTCTGATACTGGGTGTCTCAAGGGTATCATCATTGTTATTGTGTTGTAATAATGTTTTTTTATAGATTAATAATGAGTTTTTAAGTATTTCTATATATACACTATTGGAGTTTTGGCAGAATTCCAATTTTAGACAATAAAAGTCAAGAAATGCAAGAAAAGTTCTTTCAAATACATTGCATTGGCACTTCTAAAGCTTGTTGTAGACATACACGACCCTATACAGTGGCATGAAAAAGTTTGGGCACTTCTAGTTAAAATTACTGTTATTGTGAACCGTTAAGCAAGTTGAAGATGAAATGATCTCTAAAATGCCAAAAGCTAAAGATAACACATTTCATTTGTATTTTGGCACAAAGAAAAATTTATATATATTTTCATCTTTTAAATTTTAAAAACTATAAAAAGGAAAATGGGCCGATGCAAAAGTTTTGGCACCCTTGGAGATTTGTGTGCTCAAATAAATTTGACCAAGGTTTCAGACCTTAATTAGCCTGTTAGGATAATGGCTTGTTCACTATTATCATTAAGAAATGGCAGGTGATGCATATTACCCAGTTTTATAAAAACTCAGCCTTCTCTACTCTTGTGCCAAAAAACAGTAGCCATTGGTTCTTCTACACAGCTGCCTAGCACTCTGAAAATGAAAATGGTGGAGGCCCACAAAGCAGGAGAAGGCTATAAGAAGATTGCAAAGTGTTTTCTTGTTGCCCTTTCCTCAGTTCGAAATGTAATTAAGAAATGGCAGTTTACAGGAACAGTGGAGGCCAAGATAAGGTCTGGAAGACCAAGAAAAATTTCCGAGACACTGGCACAAACATGGCATTCGTGGAAAAGCATCAGAAGAGAACATTTCCTGCGTCCTCACCTTGAAATTTAACACCAGAATTATGCAATAGAACATCTAAACAAGCCTGATGCATTTTTGAAACGAATCCTGTGGATCAATAAGGTTAAAATGGAACTCTCATACAATAATCAAAGGTATGTGTGGATAAAAATGGCACAGAATTTAATGAAAAGAACATCTTGCCAAACATTAAGCATGGGGTGGATCAATCATGCTTTGGGGTTGTGTTGCAGCCAATGGCACAGGGATCATTTCACGGGAATAGGGAAGAATGGATACAATGAAATTTCAACAAATTCTTGATGCAAACATAACACCATCTGTAAAAAGCTGAAGCTGAAAAGAGGATGGCTTCTACAAATGAATAATAATCCTAAACAAACCTCAAAATCCACAATAGACTACCTCAAAAGGCGCAAATTGATAGCATTACAATGGCCCTCACAGTCCCCTGATCTGAACATCATACGAAATCTGTGGCTAGACCTCAAAATAGCAGTGCATGCAAGATGACCCAGGAATCTCACAGAACTGGAACAATTTTCTTAGGAAGAATGGATAAAAAAACCCTCAAACAAGAATAGAAAGATTCTTAGCTTGCTACAAAAAAGCATTTATAAGCTGTGATACTTTCAAAAGGGGGTGCTACTAGATAATAACCATGCAGGGTGTCCAAACTTTTCCATCAGCCCATTTTCCTATTTGTAATTTTTAAAATGTATAAGTTGAAAATACATACAGTACAGACCAAAAGTTTGGACACACCTTCTCATTTAAAGATTTTTCTGTATTTTCATGACTATGAAAATTGTACATTCACACTGAAGGCATCAAAACTATGAATTAACACATGTGGAATTATATACTTAAGAAAAAAGTGTCAAACAACTGAAAATATGTCTTATATTCTAGGTTCTTCAAAGTAGCCACCTTTTTGCTTTGATGACTGCTTTGCACACTCTTGGCATTCTCTTGATGAGCTTCAAGAGGTAGTCACTGGAAATGGTCTTCCAACAATCTTGAAGGAGTTCCCAGAGATGCTTAGCACTTGTTGGCCCTTTTGCCTTCACTCTGCGGTCCAGCTCACCCCGAACCATCTCGATTGGGTTCAGGTCTGGTGACTGTGGAGACCAGGTCATCTGGCGTAGCACCCCATCACTCTCCTTCTTGGTCAAATAGCCCTTACACAGCCTGGAGGTGTGTTTGGGGTAATTGTCCTGTTGAAAAATAAATGATGGTCCAACTAAACGCAAACCGGATGGAATAGCATGCCGCTGCAAGATGCTGTGGTAGCCATGCTGGTTCAGTATGCCTTTAATTTTGAATAAATCACCAACAGTGTCACCAGCAAACCCCCACACCATCACACCTCCTCCTCCATGCTTCACGGTGGGAACCAGGCATGTAGAGTCCATCCGTTCACCTTTTCTGCGTCTCACAAAGACACGGTGGTTAGAATCAAAGATCTCAAATTTGGACTCATCAGACCAAAGCACAGATTTCCACTGGTCTAATGTCCATTCCTTGTGTTCTTTAGGCCAAACAAGTCTCTTCTGCTTGTTGCCTGTCCTTAGCAGTGGTTTCCTACCAGCTATTTTACCATGAAGGCCTGCTGCACAAAGTCTCCTCTTAACAGTTGTTGTAGAGATGTGTCTGCTGCTAGAACTCTGTGTGGCATTGACCTGGTCTCTAATCTGAGCTGCGGTTAACCTGCGATTTCTGAGGCTGGTGACTCGGATAAACTAATCCTCAGAAGCAGAGGTGACTCTTGGTTTTCCTTTCCTGGGGCGGTCCTCATGTGAGCCAGTTTCTTTGTAGCGCTTGATGGTTTTTGCAACTGCACTTGGGGACAATTTCAAAGTTTTCCCAATTTTTCGCACTGACTGACCTTCATTTCTTAAAGTAATGATGGCCACTCGTTTTTCTTTACTTAGCTGCTTTTTTTCTTGCCATAATACAAATTCTAACAGTCTTTTCAGTAGGACTATCAGCTGTGTATCCACCTGACTTCTGCACAACACAACTGATGGTCCCAACCCCATTTATAAGGCAAGAAATCCAACTTATTAAACCTGACAGGGCACACCTGTGAAGAGAAAACCATTTCCGGTGACTACCTCTTGAAGCTCATCAAGAGAATGCCAAGAGTGTGCAAAGCAGTCATCAAAGCAAAAGGTGGCTACTTTGAAGAACCTAGAATATAAGACATATTTTCAGTTGTTTCACACTTTTTTGTTAAGTATATAATTCCACATGTGTTAATTCATAGTTTTGATGCCTTCAGTGTGAATGTACAATTTTCATAGTCATGAAAATACAGAAAAATCTTTAAATGAGAAGGTGTGTCCAAACTTTTGGTCTGTACTGTATATATTTTTGTGCCTAAAATACAAAGGAAATGTGTCATCTTTATCTTCAGGCTTTTTAGAGATCATTTCATCTTCAACTTGCTTAACTGTTCACAATAACAGTCATTTTGACCAGGGGTGCCCAAACTTTTACATGCCATTGTAATTGCCTGTTTCCTATGTGATATATTATGATATACATATGTTACAGGGGTGTTGCTTGTTTCTTATTGTTAGAATAGCCACTAAAAAACAACAGTTCTTGTGGACTGAGGCCATTTGTGTATTACATGGATGGACAATCATCTAAAGTGGCCCCTAACTACCTGTATATTCCTCCTTCAAAATCAGTGGAGGCTTTCATATATAAAAAGTTTAACATGATGAGCCTACAAGTTTAAGGCTCCACTAAGAGCGGTAACAACATTGGTCAGGGAAAAAACAAAATTTTGAGATGAAGATATCACAATATCCTGCACAACGTATATTATCAGCACATATTTATAATTATTAAGATAATTCCTCAGTAGAAAAAATATACAGTGGCTTGCAAAAGTATTCAACCCCTTTGTCATTTTTTGTGTTTTGCTACCTCACAACTTGGAATTTCACTGTTTTTTAAGGTTTCCATAAGTTTATGTAAAGAACATGTCTATAACTGTGAACATTTGGCTTTCTTGTGAAACAAACAGAAAATAGGACTAAATAACTGAAAGCTTCAGTATGCATAACTATTCACCCCCTAAAGTCAGTACTTTGTAGAGCCTCCTTTTGTGGCAATTACAGCTGAAAGTCGCTTTGGATAAGTCTCTATGAGCTTTCCAAATCTAGCCACTGGGATTTTTGCTCATTCCTCAAGGAAAAACTGCTCAACCTCCTTCAAGTTAGATGGTTACCTTTGTTGAACAGCAATCTTCGAGTCTGACCACCGATTCTCAATTGGATTAAGGACTGGGTTTTGACTAGGCCGCTTCAAAACATTTACACGTTTTCCCTTAATCCACTTGAGTGTTGCTTTAGCAGTATGCCTTGGGTCATTGTTTTGTTGGAAGGTGAACCTCCGTCCCAGTCTCAAATCACTGACAGACTGAAACAGGTTTTGCTAAAGAATATCCCTGCATTTCGCACCATCCATCTTCTCCTCAAATCAGACCATTTTCTCTGTGCCTGCTGTCAAAAAACATCCCCACAGCATGATGTTGCCAGCACCATGTTTCATTGTGGGGATGGTGTTCTTGGTGTGATGAGCTATGTTGGTTTGGCGCCAGATATAGAGTTTACCTTCGTGGCCTTGGTCATCTGACAACAGCACCTTCCTCCATACATTTGTGGAGTCTCTCATATGTCTTTTTTCAAACTCAGGATGAGCCTTACAATTTGTGTGTGTAAGTAAAAGCGTTTTCTGCCCACTCTTCCATAAAGGTCATCTCTATGGAGTGTATAGCTTATTGTGGTCATATGAACAGATATTTCAGTCTCTGCTTGGGAACTCTGCAGCTCCATCAGGGTTACCTTTGGTCTCTGTGCTGCCTCTCTCATTAATGCCCTTCTTGCCCAGGCTGAGTTTGGTGAGTGGCCCTCTCTTTTCAGGTTTGTTGTGGTACCATGTTGTTTCCATTTAATGATAATGGATTTCATGGTGCTCCGGGGAGGGTCATCAGATATTGGGATTTTTTTTAAAACCCAACCTTGACTTATACTTCTTTATCCCTGACTTGTTTGGAGATCTCTTAGGTCTTCATGGTGTTGTTTCATTAGTGGTGCCGCTTAATGGTGTTGCAGTCTCTGTGGCCTTTCTGTGGTTCTGATTATGTAGCAATCTATAACATGCTTCATGTTAAAGCTAAAAAATCCTCAAAACAGTTTTGATGTTATAAGGTGGATTGGTGTGTCATTTCAGCTAGAATTCGGTAAAGTCATGGTTGACCTAGTTGGGTTATGAAAAATGCCAGTAGTCCGATAATATGAGACTTGCAGAACCAAGCAGGAAACATAGAGAGGATGATGGTTCAAATAAATATCTCCCTTGTTCTTGAAAGAATCAGTCATGACCATTTCTAACCACAAACAACACTATGGACCTAATTCATTAAAACTGGCATTTTGTACTCCAGTCTTAATGTGGAGTGTGTAGGCGTAAGATGAGCCAAATTCACTAAGAGGCACACAACACTTAATAAATTCAGTGCATCTTATCAGTGGTATGTGCCTCCGTGCTCCTTGTCAGAAATATTACCCCGGTCAGAGAATGTAGTAACATTTCTGGTGCAAGCAACACCACAACTATTAATTAATTTGTTGGGCGAGCATAGCCACGCCCCGTCTTGCTACTGCTCCTCCTCAGCACCACACATCTTGGAGAAACTGATAGTGTTGTGAAAAAATGCTGTGCAAAAATGTTGTGACTTTTTTCAAAGTGTATTACAACAATTGCTTGGCATAAACACTTTGATGAATCAGTGCCTATGTGGTTAAATCTCATCTTAAGTGTCACTGAGAGGGGAAGACTTGAGTAATCTGACACAATGGACTTTGCGAGCACTATTCTACATTATGTATTTGGAGTGTTAAACTACCCTCTGTAGAAAATCACATGCCTTTTGTTTTCTTTGGCAAAGGTGATGCTGATTTTATTTGATCCTGGAAATAGCAATTACAACTTCTGAGTATCTCCCAGTTGTCCTGATTTACTGGTACCCAGGGATTAATTTATCCTTCTGGAGACAGTGGGTACATCAATTTTGGTGTCAAAATCTTCCCTTTTAACCAGCCACACTTTTACACAGATTGTTTAGTAGTTCATTGTTTCTTTAAAAATACATTCTTTTTGGAAAATAGTATTTTAACCCAATACAAAGCAAGATCAATTGTATCTAGAAATGGCAAGTTGTAATCTAGAAGGATCAAGTCTTCTCCTGCAAGTCCAACAGATGAAGCATGTTAAAATGACTGATTTTTGAAAAAGTAATTAAATAAAGAAAAAAAAATGCATGTATTCTAAATTCTACATTCTCTGTCTCAGAGTTTGCGTTTCAAGATACTTGGCTATTATTAATATTGATGCTTTTACTGATGAGCGAGTAAATTCACAGCGTCACCTCGAGTATTTAAAACCGGGCGCCGCCATCTTGGACACAGTCGCTCCGGATCAGACAGTGTAGGGAGAGTGCTGCTGAGCTAGGGAGAGATTTATACTGCGAAATAGGTAGTGTAGGGTCTCTAAATCCTGCAAAATCAAACAAACAGTCCTTCTGAGGACTAATATCCATCCCAGATATCAGGCAGGCAGGCTGTATAGGAGACCCAGTGGTTATACCAACAAACACTGCATTACAGTCCTGTGTGCTGCTGCTGCTCAAATTGCTAGACTTAGCCCCTGGTCTCAGGGGCCAGGAAAAATCCTTTTTTTTTACATCTAAATTGTAACATACCTGGCGGCGTCCTTGCATAGTGGTCCATTTCCCACTGTGCAGGAGCGCGCACTTGATCTCCTGTCCGGAATGTCTCTCTGGCTTCCCTCCATGCTGTCTGTTTGTGTCTGTCTCTGCTGCTTAAGGGCGGCGCCCGATCACTTCCTGCTTTTTGTACCTGCTGTGGGTCACACCCCTTGTGCGTCCTCAGCCTATTGCTGTCTGACACTTGGTATATAGCTCAGCAGCTCCCTTCTATCCCTGCCTGAGCATAGTGTTTTCCTTCAGTGTGTGCTTGCACTCTGAAGGTGCCAGGTCCCGTCTTTGTTTCCTTTTCTGCCTTTCCTGGAGGCTGTATTTCCAGGCCTGTCTGAACTTAGTCCTGTATGTCTCCTGCTTTGCGGTATTAGTTCCCGTGTCTGAACTAAGTCCTGTATGTCTCCTGCTTTTCGGTATTAGTTCCCGTGTCTGAACTGAGTCCTGTATGTCTCCTGCTTTTTGTATCAGTTCCCGTGTCTGAACTGAGTCCTGTATGTCTCCTGCTTTTTGTATCAGTTCCCGTGTCTGAACTGAGTCCTGTATGTCTCCTGCTTTTTGTATCAGTTCCCGTGTCTGAACTGAGTCCTGTATGTCTCCTGCTTTTTGTATCAGTTTCCGTGTCTGAACTGAGTCCTGTATTTCTCCTGCTTTGCGGTATTAGTTCCCGTGTCTGAACTAAGTCCTGTATGTCTCC
Organism: Phyllobates terribilis; assembly: GCF_046119375.1. NCBI lineage: Eukaryota > Metazoa > Chordata > Amphibia > Anura > Dendrobatidae > Phyllobates > Phyllobates terribilis. The sequence continues at coordinate 282,822,014 of NW_027362765.1, forward strand.
TGTTTTTTGTATCAGTTCCCGTGTCTGAACTGAGTCCTGTATGTCTCCTGCTTTTTGTATCAGTTCCCGTGTCTGAACTGAGTCCTGTATGTCTCCTGCTTTGCGGTATCAGCTCCCGTGTCTGAACTGTGTCCTGTATGTCTCCTGCTTTGCGGTATTAGTTCCCGTGTCTGAACTAAGTCCTGTATGTCTCCTGCTTTGCGGTATTAGTTCCCGTGTCTGAACTGAGTCCTTTCTGTGTTCTCTTGTCTGTCCTGTCTGAACACGCTCCTTGCCTGTTCGTTCCGCCTTCTAGTGGCCGATTTCCTAGACCCGCTCCTGTTTCTGGTCTGTCCTGTCTGAACACGCTCCTTGCCTGTTCGTTCCGCCTCTCTGGGGGCCGTATTCCCAGACCCGCTCCTGTATCCCGCTGCAGTGTCGGTCTCCTCCGTACACTCAGTTCCAGTCTGAACACTCTCCTGTCCTTTACCTGTTTTGCCTCTATGTCCGTTCCCTTCCTTTTTCTGCAGAGTCTGAACTCGTACCTAACTCCTGCTTGTTTTCTCTGCAAGTACTGTGTGAGTATCTGGCTCTGTCTTTCCCTTCCTGTCTGTTCCGTGTGAACAGAGCCCTGTCCTCCCTGCTCAGCCTTGTCTGCACTCTAGCAGTGCTTGCCTGTAACCCTCTGCCTGTATTGTTCCTGAGTCCCGGTGTGTACTGGGTCCTATCCCGCCTGTGTTCCTACCTGCTAGAGCCTCCCAGTCTGCACTCTAGCTGTGCTTGCCTTTACCCCCCTGCCTGCATACCCGCCTGCCTGCATACCAGTCGTGCCTGCCTATACCCACCAGTCTGTGTGCCAGCCTACCAGCCTGTTCCTGTATTCCCCTGTGTGGGTCAACAGCCGTGTCCGGGGTCTGTCCTGGAGTAGCACCTGGTCCCTCTGCTCGGTTCCTCCTTGGTGCACTGGCGTCGTATGCCGTCGTGCGACCCTGGTCGGATCGGGTGAATACTTAGTCACGCCCCTCCAGGCATTCACTCTCCGGCACGGTCCAGTGGAATCACTACCAATCACACGCACACGCCGCTTAGCCCGGGCGTGTGCATAACAGCATGCTCAGGCCATGGTTCCCGTTGAGCCCCACGGCCTTCGCCCTCTGAGAAGTTTTCCAGCGAATATATGCATTAAAATAAATAAATAAATTTTTTTTCTCTTAGCTGAGTTCCAGGCGAAATTACGCACCGTCCAGATGGATCTATCAGCTCTCGTTCCTGCGGATCCGCCACGTTACTATGGGGATCCAAGACAGTGTCGTGCATTTGTGGAGCAATGCATGCTACACTTTAAGGCCTACCCTCTCTACTTTCCTTCCGATTGGGCTAAAGTGGCCTTTATGATGTCTTACCTGGCGGGTGATGCCTTGGAATGGATCAACCCCCTATATGAAACACAGGATCCGATCCTCCGGGACCTAATGGCCTTCCTGGTGGCCTTTCTAATGGTCTTCGATGATCCTAACCCGGAGGCTCCTGCTGAAGCTTCACCTCCCAATATCCCGGAGCAGCCCCGATGGGTAATGTGTGTGGGTAGCGCAATAGTCCTCCAGCCCAATGAGACTACTGCCCACCCAGAATCCTCACAGGGTGACTACGCTTTCCGGAATACTTCTCTCAACCTCAAGAGGCAGTCCAGACGTGCTAGACGTAGAGGCAAGCCGTCACGCCAGGGTCTGTCCTCCCTGAGACCTCCTGACCCCAACCTTGAAGTCCCTACTGAAGCTTCATCTCCCTGTATCCCGGAGAAACCCCAATGGGTAATGTGCGTGGGTAGTGCACCAGTTCTCCTGCCCGAAGAGACTTCTGCCCATCCAGACTCCACACAGGAGAACTTCCTGCACCCGGCATCAGATGCTTCTCTCTCTTTAACCGGTGTGCATGTCCAAGGATGCTCCAAAGCTGTGGTTACCTCTGAGTCTGTGCACCTCTACTACCTGGCGGAGGATCCCCTGTTGCCTCCTGAATCCTCCGGGATACCACTCGATGACAAATGGAGAGAGACTTCTCTACACCCGGTACTCTATACTTTGTCCGCTTCGTCCTGTGAGCCTGACAATGGGTACCCCAAAGTGGTAGTTACCTCCGAGTCTCTACACCCCTCCGACCAGGCGGAGGATCTCCAGTTGTCTCCTGAACCCTTCGGGGTGCTACCTGGTAACGAAAGGACAGAGACTCTCCTATACTCTGTACCTGATACCTCGTTCGCTTCGTCCAGTGAGTCCAACCTAGTGTACTCCGAAGCAGAAGTTACTCCCGAGTCTCTACACCCCTCCGACCAGGCGGAGGACCTCCAGTTGTGTTCAGAACCCTTCGGGGTGCCACCTGGTGGTGAATGGACAGAGACTTTCCTATACTCGGTACCCGATACCTCGCCTGCTTCCTCCAGTGAGTCCAACCTAGTGTACTCCGAAGCAGAGGTTACTCCCGAGTCTCTACACCCCTCCGACCAGGCGGAGGACCTCCAGTTGTGTTCAGAACCCTTCGGGGTGCCACCTGGTGGTGAATGGACAGAGACTTTCCTATACTCGGTACCCGATACCTCGCCTGCTTCCTCCAGTGAGTCCAACCTAGTGTACTCCGAAGCAGAGGTTACTCCCGAGTCTCTACACCCCTCCGACCAGGCGGAGGGCCTCCAGTTGTGTTCAGAACCCTTCGGGGTGCCACCTGGTGGTGAATGGACAGAGACTTTCCTATACTCGGTACCCGATACCTCGCCTGCTTCCTCCAGTGAGTCCGACCTAGTGTACTCTGAAGCAGTTGTTTTCTCTGAGCCTCTGCACTCTTCTGACCCGGCGGAGGACCTCCAGTTGTTTCCTGAATCCTCCGGGGTACCACCAGATAACAAAGAGACAGTGACTTTTCCTCATTATGTACCTGATAACCCGTCTATTTTTTCCTGTGAGCTTGACAAGATGTACCTCGAAGCAGAGATTACCCTCAAGTCTCTGTCCCCCTCCAACCCAGTGTACGACTGGTCCTCGAATTCCCTGCGGAAGATTCTGGCAGGTCTGAAGAAGAGGGGGCGTAAGGGGGGAGGTACTGTAACATACCTGGCGGCGTCCTTGCATAGTGGTCCATTTCCCACTGTGCAGGAGCGCGCACTTGATCTCCTGTCCGGAATGTCTCTCTGGCTTCCCTCCATGCTGTCTGTTTGTGTCTGTCTCTGCTGCTTAAGGGCGGCGCCCGATCACTTCCTGCTTTTTGTACCTGCTGTGGGTCACACCCCTTGTGCGTCCTCAGCCTATTGCTGTCTGACACTTGGTATATAGCTCAGCAGCTCCCTTCTATCCCTGCCTGAGCATAGTGTTTTCCTTCAGTGTGTGCTTGCACTCTGAAGGTGCCAGGTCCCGTCTTTGTTTCCTTTTCTGCCTTTCCTGGAGGCTGTATTTCCAGGCCTGTCTGAACTTAGTCCTGTATGTCTCCTGCTTTGCGGTATTAGTTCCCGTGTCTGAACTAAGTCCTGTATGTCTCCTGCTTTTCGGTATTAGTTCCCGTGTCTGAACTGAGTCCTGTATGTCTCCTGCTTTTTGTATCAGTTCCCGTGTCTGAACTGAGTCCTGTATGTCTCCTGCTTTTTGTATCAGTTCCCGTGTCTGAACTGAGTCCTGTATGTCTCCTGCTTTTTGTATCAGTTCCCGTGTCTGAACTGAGTCCTGTATGTCTCCTGCTTTTTGTATCAGTTTCCGTGTCTGAACTGAGTCCTGTATTTCTCCTGCTTTGCGGTATTAGTTCCCGTGTCTGAACTAAGTTCTGTATGTCTCCTGTTTTTTGTATCAGTTCCCGTGTCTGAACTGAGTCCTGTATGTCTCCTGCTTTTTGTATCAGTTCCCGTGTCTGAACTGAGTCCTGTATGTCTCCTGCTTTGCGGTATCAGCTCCCGTGTCTGAACTGTGTCCTGTATGTCTCCTGCTTTGCGGTATTAGTTCCCGTGTCTGAACTAAGTCCTGTATGTCTCCTGCTTTGCGGTATTAGTTCCCGTGTCTGAACTGAGTCCTTTCTGTGTTCTCTTGTCTGTCCTGTCTGAACACGCTCCTTGCCTGTTCGTTCCGCCTTCTAGTGGCCGATTTCCTAGACCCGCTCCTGTTTCTGGTCTGTCCTGTCTGAACACGCTCCTTGCCTGTTCGTTCCGCCTCTCTGGGGGCCGTATTCCCAGACCCGCTCCTGTATCCCGCTGCAGTGTCGGTCTCCTCCGTACACTCAGTTCCAGTCTGAACACTCTCCTGTCCTTTACCTGTTTTGCCTCTATGTCCGTTCCCTTCCTTTTTCTGCAGAGTCTGAACTCGTACCTAACTCCTGCTTGTTTTCTCTGCAAGTACTGTGTGAGTATCTGGCTCTGTCTTTCCCTTCCTGTCTGTTCCGTGTGAACAGAGCCCTGTCCTCCCTGCTCAGCCTTGTCTGCACTCTAGCAGTGCTTGCCTGTAACCCTCTGCCTGTATTGTTCCTGAGTCCCGGTGTGTACTGGGTCCTATCCCGCCTGTGTTCCTACCTGCTAGAGCCTCCCAGTCTGCACTCTAGCTGTGCTTGCCTTTACCCCCCGGCCTGCATACCCGCCTGCCTGCATACCAGTCGTGCCTGCCTATACCCACCAGTCTGTGTGCCAGCCTACCAGCCTGTTCCTGTATTCCCCTGTGTGGGTCAACAGCCGTGTCCGGGGTCTGTCCTGGAGTAGCACCTGGTCCCTCTGCTCGGTTCCTCCTTGGTGCACTGGCGTCGTATGCCGTCGTGCGACCCTGGTCGGATCGGGTGAATACTTAGTCACGCCCCTCCAGGCATTCACTCTCCGGCACGGTCCAGTGGAATCACTACCAATCACACGCACACGCCGCTTAGCCCGGGCGTGTGCATAACATAAATCCTCTTTTTTTTTTTTCTTAGTAAGACTGTACAAATACCCATCTTATTAACTTTTTGGCATCCCCCCCCCCCAAAAAAAAAATTGAGTGTGTCTGTTAGTGTTCAGACACAAATATATCTGTTTAAAAGAGTCTGGTTTCAGCCAGATAACTAGAACTGTGGTTTTGCAGTTCCACGGTTCAAATCTTTGTATTATCCACTTTTTTGCATTTTTTCCATAAAAAAAAACAGTTTGAGTGTCTCGCTGACTGTTCAGACACAAATATATCTATTTAAAAAAGTCTGGTATACACCAGGAAGTTAGAGCTGAGGTTTTCCTCTTCCCAGTTCAAATCTGGGTGTTATCCCGCTTTTTGCCTTTTTTCCATAATTAAAAACAGTTTGAGTGTCTCGCTGACTGTTCAGACACAAATATATCTGTTTAAAAGATTCTGGTGTAGGCCAGAGAAACAGAACTGTGGTTTTCCTCTTCCACGGTTCAAATCTAGGTGTTATCCACCTTTTTGCCTTTTTTCCATAAAAAAAAACAGTTTGAGTGTCTCGCTGACTGTTCAGACACAAATATATCTGTTTAAAAGATTCTGGGGTAGGCCAGAGAACTAGAACTGTGGTTTTCCTCTTCCACGGTTAAAATCTCCTTTTTATTACCCTGTTGCCATTGAAAACGCTAGTGTAAGCTATTTTTCTTCATTTACAATGGGCAAGGCGCGTGGCAAGGGACGTTGGACTGGACGTTCTGGTGATGGTGCGTGCAGAGGAAGGGGCCGTGGCCAAGGTGAAAATGTGCCACAACCAACAGCCACATCTTCTTGCTCCCAGTTCTTGACCGAATTGCTATGGAAGCACAAAACAACACCACTATTGCGAACTTATCAGTATGAACTGTAACGGGTCTGGGAGGCGGAACCTCTGGGCTGCTATACAAGGGAGCGGTCCTTGTAAGGGAGCGGGTGGCGACCAGGCAGGCAGTCACAGCAGGTGACCGGGACAGTCTCTGGGTGTACGGGCAGGAGGTCACGGCAAGTGATCAGGGCAGTCTCTGGAAGAACGGGCTGGAGGTCACGGCAAGTGACCGGGGCAGTCTCTGGAAGAACGGGCTGGAGGTCACGGCAAGTGACCGGGGCAGTCTCTAGGTAAAGGGTAGGTACGACCTGTGATGGCTGAACCTCCAGGTAGGCTAGCAAGGCAGATGGAGGATGTGTGCTCCCAGGTGAGCAAGCGAGAGTCTCTGGAATAGCAGGTGGTCACAGCACGTGACGGCGGAGCCCCCGGGCAGGCAAGCAGGCAGGTAGCAGAGAAGCGCTCCCAGGTGAGCGGGCAAGAGTCTGGAATAACTGGTGGTCACAGCACGTGACAGCGGAGCCTCCGGGCAGGCAAGCAGGCAGGTAGCGGAGAAGCGCTCCCAGGTGAGCGGGCAAGAGTCTGGAATAGCTGGTGGTCACAGCACGTGACAGCGGAGCCTCCGGGCAGGCAAGCAGGCAGGTAGCGGAGAAGCGCTCCCAGGTGAGCGGGCAAGCTGGTCCATAGACAGACTGACCGGAGTTGTAAGGCAGACAGTCGGACCTCAGGCAAGCAGGCAGGTAGCTGATGTGCGCTCCCAGGTGAGCGGGCAAGTTGGTCCTTAGACAGACTGACCGGAGTTGTAAGGCAGACCGTCGGACCTCAGGCAGGCAGGCAGGTAACAGGAAATCAGGCAGGATTAGGACAGCAAGCTGGCAGGAATCTGGCAGGTAACTGGCAGGTAACTGGCAACGGGACCTGAGGGCTGAAGCAGAGTAGAACGGTGCAACAACATTGCTCGGGCACCTCCATTTTGGAGGAGGTGCCTTATATATGGTAAAGTCCTCCGGCCATTGGCCGGGGACTCCTTAGGACGGCGCGCGCGGCCCCTTTAAGAGGGAGGGAGGGCGCGCGCGCGAGCCCTAAGCACAGTGGCCGGGAAGGAGCGCGCGCTGCCAGCAGAGCGGGAGAGGGACGCCGGGCACGGAGCAGAGCGGTGAGGGGAACAGCGTCCCTGCCTAGCAGAGGGCAGGGACGCCGGCACTACAGTACCCCCCCCTTTAGGCCCCCCCTTTTTTAGGCCAGATAGAAATTTAGCTAGGATGAGAGGGGCATGGATGTTCTCCCGGGGCTCCCACGTTCTCTCCTCAGGACCAAACCCCTTCCAATCTACCAGAAAAAAGGTCTTTCCTCTTACCCTTTTGGTGGCAAGAATGTTCTCTACCTCAAACTCGTCCTCAGCAGAAACCGGAGCAGGAGGCGTACCTGTAGACTTGGAAAAAGAGTTAAGCACCACGGGTTTGAGGAGAGATACATGGAAGGAGTTAGGGATCCGTAAGTTGGCCGGGAGTTTCAATTTATAGGCCACCGGGTTGATCTGACTGATGACCTCCAGAGGACCGATGAACCGAGGCCCTAACTTGTAAGAAGGTATCTTGAGTCGAACATATTTAGATGAGAGCCAGACTTTATCTCCTGGACGAAATTGTGGAGGATCCAGGCGTTTTTTGTCAGCGTGTCTTTTCATACGCTCGGATGACAGAAGGAGTGCGGACCGGGTACTCTCCCATATGGAGGAAAATTTGCTAACGAGAGATTCCGCAGCCGGGTTGTCCACAGAGGTGGAGACAGGAAAAGGAATCCGAGGATGCTGACCAAAGACTACAAAAAACGGGGATTTGGAGGAGGATTCGCTCTCGTGATTATTATAAGAGAACTCGGCCCATGGTAGGAGATCCACCCAGTCAGAATGGTGGGCATTAACGAAGTGCCGGAGGTAACTGGTCAGGTTCTGATTGATCCGCTCCACTTGACCATTGGACTGTGGGTGGTAAGCGGAAGAGAAGTCCAGGGTGACGTCTAGTAGTTTACAAGTGGCTCTCCAGAAACGTGAGGTGAACTGTACCCCACGATCCGACACGATGTGGAGGGGCAGGCCATGAAGACGGAAGATGTGGCGGATAAAGTCTTTAGCCAGCTCGGGTGCAGACGGAAGGCCTGGCAGGGGAATAAAGTGAGCCATCTTGGAAAAGCGGTCAGCGACCACCCAAATGACCGTACAACCGGCAGAGACGGGGAGATCAGTTATAAAGTCCATTGCTATATGCTGCCAGGGGGCAGCAGGTACAGGAAGCGGAAGGAGGCGTCCGGCTGGCAGATGTCTCGGGACTTTGTTGCGGGCGCAGGACACACAGGCAGAAACAAAGTCTATTATGTCCTTGTGCAGGGTAGGCCACCAATAGTGCCGGGCAATAAGCTGGAAGGTCTTTTTCTGACCGGCGTGGCCAGCTAGTTTAGACGAATGGCCCCAGCGTAGGATCTTCTCCCGATCAGGTACTGAAACAAACGTCTTACCGGGAGGGAGACGATTTAGACTCACGGGAGCCACCTGCATTACTCTGGCGGGATCGATGATATGTTTAGGTTCTTCCTCGAGATCGGACACCAGAAAGGATCGGGACAAGGCGTCTGCTTTGACGTTTTTGTCTGCCGGGCGAAAATGAAGAACAAAATCAAAGCGAGCAAAAAACAAGGACCACCGGGCTTGGCGCAGGTTAAGTCTCTGGGCATGCTGGAGGTAAGCCAAGTTCTTGTGGTCAGTGTAAATTATTACCGGATGAAGAGCCCCCTCGAGTAGGTAACGCCACTCCTCCAACGCCAGCTTATGGCCAATAACTCTCGGTCTCCTATGGAATAGTTGCGCTCAGAAGAGGAGAAGAGTTTGGAGAAGAAGCCACAAGTTACCATTCTCCCGGAAGATGATTTTTGAGTAAGTACCGCTCCGGCTCCAGAGGAGGAGGCGTCAACTTCCAGGAAGAACTGCTTGTTGCCGTCCGGGCGATGCAGCACCGGGGCGGAAGAGAAGGCCTGTTTTAGGGAAAGAAAGGCCTCCTCTGCTTCGGGCGGCCACTCTTTGGGATTAGTACCCTTACGGGTGAGAGCGGAAATTGGGGCAGTCCGGGAAGAGAAGTGCGGGATGAAGAGGCGGTAATAGTTGGCGAAGCCCAGGAACCGTTGAATAGCCTTCAACCCCTCTGGTCGGGGCCATTTCTCGATGGCAGACAGTTTCTCAGGATCCATTTGTAGGCCGGTCTGAGAGATAATGTAGCCCAGAAACGGAAGCGAGGTCTGCTCAAAGAGGCACTTCTCATATTTAGCGTAGAGATGGTTCTGCCTGAGCCTGAGCAGGACCTGACGAACATCCCTCCGGTGAGTCTGGAGATCCGGAGAGAAGACCAAGATGTCGTCCAGGTACACCACTACGCAGGAGTAGAGAAGGTCCCGGAAGATGTCATTGACCAACCCTTGAAAGACGGCAGGAGCGTTACAGAGGCCAAAGGGCATTACCAGATATTCATAGTGGCCGTCCCGGGTGTTGAATGCCGTCTTCCATTCATCCCCCTGACGGATACAAACCAGGTTGTACGCCCCACGGAGGTCCAGTTTGGTGAAGATTCTAGCCCCCCTCAGACGATCAAATAACTCCGGAATGAGCGGAAGGGGGTACTTATTCTTCACCGTGATCTGGTTAAGGCCTCTATAGTCTATACAGGGACGGAGAGAGCCGTCCTTCTTTTTGACGAAAAAGAAGCCTGCTCCCGCCGGGGAGGTAGATTTCCGGATGAATCCCCTGGCCAGATTCTCCTCAATATATTCGGACATCGACCGGGTCTCAGCAGCGGATAATGGATAAATACGCCCACGGGGAGGAGAAGTACCAGGTAACAGGTCGATAGGGCAGTCGTATGGTCTATGAGGGGGTAGTGTCTCTGCCTCCTTTTTATTAAAGACATCAGCATAAGACCAATAAGGAATCGGAAGTCCAGGTAGATTAGCTGGGGTAGGAGAAGGACGGACGGGATGAACGGGAACCAGACAGGTCTTATGGCAGCCCTGTCCCCAGCGAAGGACTTCTCCGGTCTGCCAGTCAAGAACGGGTGCATGTTTCTGGAGCCAAGGTAGGCCTAGCAAGAGGGCGTGAGAGAGTCCAGGCAGAACATGGAAGGAGATACTTTCAGAATGCAGCATTCCCACCTGCAGAGTAATGGATTCGGTGATGAGTTGGATGGGGCGTGGTAAGAGCCCCCCATCCACGGCAGCAACAGACAAGGGTACAGCCAGAGGTTTGGTGGGGATGCGGTATTTCTCTACCAGGGACTGTGAAATAAGATTCCCGGCTGCTCCAGAGTCCAGTTGGGCTAGTTCGAAATAACGGTTCTCCCCGTAGATGATTGAAACTGACAACAGCAGGGATGGAGAGGATTTATTCTTGTCTAGGTGGACCTCTCTGAGCGAACCTAGACACAGGCGTTTCCCGACCTCTCCGGGCAGGCACGGATCCGGTGCTCCTTACTGCCACAGTAGAAGCAGGTCCCCTCGGCACGGCGTAAGTCCTGACGGGTCTTGACCATCTTGGTCTGGTCGACCTGCATAGGCTCAGGAGGGTGTACCTGGTTAGAGACAGAAGGAGTGACGGGTTTCTGAAAAGTAGGAGCTAGACGTGGTAACCTCCTCTCACGGGTGACCTCTCTGGCACACTCCTGGAACCGTAGGTCAATCCGGGTGGCAAGAGTTATTAAGTCATCGAGAGTGGTAGGAATGTCCCGACCGGCAAGTTCATCTTTAATACGGCCGGACAGACCCTCCCAGAAGACGGAAACCAGAGCGTCGTTATCCCAGGCCAGCTCCGAGGCAAGGGTACGGAACCGTATGGCATATTGGCCCACGGTGAGACTTTCCTGACGGAGGCGTAGCAACGATGATGCGGATGAGGTCTTCCGTCCGGGTTCGTCGAAGACTTTCCGGAAAGCCGTGAGAAAAGCAGGCAAGTTGGACACCAGGGGGTCTCCTCTCTCCCATAGAGGATTTAGCCAGGCCAGGGCCTCCCCGGTGAGATGGGACATGATGAATGCAATTTTGGCTCGGTCGGAGTTAAACTGGTGGGACAATAGTTCAAAGTGCAGGGTGCACTGATTTATGAAGCCCCGAGCCTGGGCTGAGTCGCCTCCGAAGCGAGGAGGTGCAGAAAGCCGAGGTCCGGGGTAGGATATCATGGTGTTAGTGGACAGCGGAGCTGCCGGATTGCGAGACATGGCACTGGCGGAGGTTGTTGGTGGAGCAGTCAGAGTGTCCAGGCGAGTATTGACCTTCCGCAGGTGACACAGGATGGACTCCTGTTGGGACCTTTGACGGGACAGTTCATGACACAGGTCCGAGAGCGAGGGAGCTTGGGTGCCACCGGGTTCCATGGCCCGAGCAAACTGTAACGGGTCTGGGAGGCGGAACCTCTGGGCTACTATACAAGGGAGCGGTCCTTGTAAGGGAGCGGGTGGCGACCATGCAGGCAGTCACAGCAGGTGACCGGGACAGTCTCTGGGTGTACGGGCAGGAGGTCACGGCAAGTGATCAGGGCAGTCTCTGGAAGAACGGGCTGGAGGTCACGGCAAGTGACCGGGGCAGTCTCTGGAAGAACGGGCTGGAGGTCACGGCAAGTGACCGGGGCAGTCTCTAGGTAAAGGGTAGGTACGACCTGTGATGGCTGAACCTCCAGGTAGGCTAGCAAGGCAGATGGAGGATGTGTGCTCCCAGGTGAGCAAGCGAGAGTCTCTGGAATAGCAGGTGGTCACAGCACGTGACGGCGGAGCCTCCAGGTAGGCAAGCAGGCAGGTAGCGGAGAAGCGCTCCCAGGTGAGCGGGCAAGAGTCTCTGGAATAGCTGGTGGTCCCAGCACGTGACAGCGGAGCCCCCGGGCAGGCAAGCAGGCAGGTAGCGGAGAAGCGCTCCCAGGTGAGCGGGCAAGAGTCTGGAATAACTGGTGGTCACAGCACGTGACAGCGGAGCCTCCGGGCAGGCAAGCAGGCAGGTAGCGGAGAAGCGCTCCCAGGTGAGCGGGCAAGAGTCTGGAATAGCTGGTGGTCACAGCACGTGACAGCGGAGCCTCCGGGCAGGCAAGCAGGCAGGTAGCGGAGAAGCGCTCCCAGGTGAGCGGGCAAGCTGGTCCATAGACAGACTGACCGGAGTTGTAAGGCAGACCGTCGGACCTCAGGCAAGCAGGCAGGTAGCTGATGTGCGCTCCCAGGTGAGCGGGCAAGTTGGTCCTTAGACAGACTGACCGGAGTTGTAAGGCAGACCGTCGGACCTCAGGCAGGCAGGCAGGTAACAGGAAATCAGGCAGGATTAGGACAGCAAGCTGGCAGGAATCTGGCAGGTAACTGGCAGGTAACTGGCAACGGGACCTGAGGGCTGAAGCAGAGTAGAACGGTGCAACAACATTGCTCAGGCACCTCCATTTTGGAGGAGGTGCCTTATATATGGTAAAGTCCTCCGGCCATTGGCCGTGGACTCCTTAGTACGGCGCGCGCGGCCCCTTTAAGAGGGAGGGCGCGCGCGCACGCCCTAAGGACAGTGGCCGGGAAGGAGCGCGCGCTGCCAGCAGAGCGGGAGAGGGACGCCGGGCACGGAGCAGAGCGGTGAGGGGAACAGCGTCCCTGCCTAGCAGAGGGCAGGGACGCCGGCACTACATGAACAGGTTATTAATTGGATAGCAGATAATACTTCCAGTCACCTGGGCACCGCCACCTCCGGTCTGTCTTCCACACGGTGAAGTCTTAGAAGCCGTGAGTCTCGACCGCATACTCCTCCTCACCCTGATGCTCCTTCCTCCCACCATGCCGAGTGTCGTCAGACAGCAACTGATCCCACAGTTGGAAACTCTGAAGAGCTGTTCACTGGTCCATTTCCATATTTGGGCCCCTCGCCTACTCCGCTTGAAGTGGTGGAAGAGGAGATCCCATGTAGCGATGGCTAAATATTTGAACAGCCACGGCCACAGGATGGCGACGCTGGCAATTTGTCACAAGAGGTGGACGATGACGAGACACAATTGCCACGAAGTGAGGAGGAGGACCGTGGTGCGGAAGTGGAAGAGGAGAAGGTGGTGGATTATCTAGCAACTGACCCAACTTGACAGGAGGACACGCAGAGCGAGGCCAGCAGCTTACAGTGGGAGGGAGGCCGGGGACCCCAACAGGCAGGACGAAGCAGTGTGGTGGCCGCAGACAGAAGGCGGGCAACCGTTCCCCATAACACCAACACGACGGACGTTGCCTGTACAACCGGTAGGTCTTCCAGAGTCTGGAATTTTTTTAAAGACTCTGCTGATAACCCCAAAAAGGCCATTTTTTTCCACCTGCCAGGCCAGCATCAGCAGGGGTGACAAAACTACCAGCCTGACCATCACCAGCATGATCAGGCACATGTCAGCAAAGCACCTGACTTTGTGGGGCAAATCCCAGGGTCCACGACCAGTGTCAGCGGGTGTCACCACTGCTTCTTCCACTGTTGTGCATGTAAGAGAACCCCCTGTTGTGCGTGCAAGGCAATCCCCTGTCCATACCGCATGCAAAGATGCCCCCTCCTCTCAGTCTTCACTTGTTATGGCAGTTTCTCAAGAAACAGCATCAACGTCCACGTTCATGTCCCACCGCAGCGTTCAATAGTCCATATCCCTGACCTTTGAATGAAAGCACAAATTCGCAGCCAATGCCCCACAGGCCACAGTCCTAAATTCGCACATTTCACGACTGCTTGCATTGGAAATGCTGCCTTTTAGGCTGGTGGAGACGGAATCCTTCCGCAACCTTATGACGGTGGCCATCCCTCGGTACTCGGTCCCCAGCCGACACTATTTTGCCCGGTGTGCCATCCCCGCACTACACAAGCACGTGTCCCAAAACATCTGCCGTGCCCTCAACAACGCAGTTACTGGGAGAGTCCACCTGACAACGGACACATGGACAAGTGCTGATGGCCAGGGACAGTACATCTCCCTGACGGCACACTGGGTAAACATAGTGGAAGCCAGGACCCAGTCGGACCTTGGGATGGAACACATCCTTCCCACACCGAGGATTGCAGGCCCTATGTCAGTCAGAGTTGCCCTCACAGTGTAAAGCTCCTGCGCATCATCCTCCTCCTCATCTTCAGCCTCCATCTCAGATATCACCACATCAGTTACAAGCTGGAAACACTGCAGTACTGCCTCAGCCAAGTGGCAACAGGCTGTGCTGAAACTCATAAACTTAGGTGATAAACCTCACATTGCTTGTGAGTTGTGGACAGCTGTGAAAGAGCAGGCAGATCTGTGCCTGAGACCGCTGAACCTACGTCCAGGCATGGTCATGTGTGACAATGGCCATAACCTGGTGGCGGCTCTGAGGTGAGACAAGATCACACACGTACCATGCCTGGCTCATGTGCTTAATCTCGTGGTTCAGCGGTTTCTTAAATCGTACCCCGAGTTGCCAGATCTGCTCGTCAAAGTACGCTGCTTGTCAGCTCATTTTCGGAAGTAGGCTACAACTTCCGCCGCCCTTGCTGTGTTGCAGCAGCGTTTGCAGCTTGCGGCACACCGACTGGTGTGTGATGTCCCCACACGTTGGAACTCTACTCTTCACATGTTGCAAAGGATTTGTGAGCAGAAAAGAGCAGTTGTGGAGTACCAGCATCAACAAGGCCGTCGGTATTCAGTTCAGACTCCACACATAAGACCTCAAGAGTCGACCTGGATGTCTGACATATGTACCATCCTGACAAACTTTGAGGAGTCCACCAAGATGGTGAGTGGCGATGACGCCATCGTTAGCGTCAGCATCCCACTTATCTGTCTTTTGCAATGCTTTCTGCAGAGAATTAAAGAGGAGGCATTGCAGCCAGAGTATGATGAGATGGATCAAGAAGCCATAGCGGGCGATTACACACAGCCCAGCCTCATCTCATCCCAATGTGCATTGGGGGACAATGAGGGAGAGGAGGAGGAGGAGGAGGAAGAACAGGAGCTGGTATCATGCGCTGTAGACTGTAGTACCTGTACAACTGTCATACCGTCGGTTCAGCGTGGGTGGCCTGAGGACAGGGAGGAGGAGGAGGAGGAGAGCATGGTCAGTCGTCATCTTGGTGAGGACACGGAAGTCTTGCCCGTTACCAGTCTGGCACGCATGGCTGACTTTATGTTACACTGCCTTAACCGTGACCCTCGCATTGTCAAAATATTGGGTGACAGTCATTACTGGTTGGTGACACTTTTAGACCCCCGCTACAAGGAGAACTTTCACTCTTATTCCTGAGGTTGAGAGGTCTACAAAAATGGGGCAGTACAAGAAGGCCCTTGCTGCAGAACTGTTAAAAAAATTCCCATCTGAACACGCTAGCGGCAGAGGTCACAGTTCGTTGCCCAACCAAGGCATACAGGCGAGAGAGACGCAACTCCAAACCAGCAGAGGCAGGGGAACACTGTCAACATTCTGGGACAGTTTTTTGAGACCCACCCAGCTTACAGGCCCTGAGGCACGGGGTACTCTCAGAAGGAGTGGAAAGTTTCAAAAGATGATGAGCGAGTACCTTGCCTACTGTATCAGCATCCTCCGTGATTCCTCTGTGCTTTTTAATTATTGGGTATCCAAGCTGGACACTTGGAATGAACTAGCTCTGTACGCCTTGGAGGTCCTGGCCTGCTCTGCCGCTATCGTGTTATCGGAGCGTGTTTTTAGTGCCGCTGGGGAATTATAACTGATGAGTGCACTTGCCTGTCAACTGACAATGCTGACAAGCTGACCCTTATCAAAATGAACAAGGGCTGGATTGGGCCAGACTTCTCATCACCACCAAATGACAGCAGAGTAACATAAAGTCAAATCCACTGTGTTATTTCGGGAGGTGTATTCCCATGCACCGCTTCACACCCACACATGGGTATACGCTTCTTCATTTTGGCTGTTTTTTGCTCTTTTCCTTATCCTCAGCCTCCATCACCACTATACCACCAGGGTGACCGTGGTCCATGTTGCCAGCATTGCAAGTTCCTCCATCCTAATTTTTGGCAGCTTTTGCTTGGAAGGCATAAGCAAATACTCTGGGAGACCCACTCCCCAATAATGGGAATAACTGCATGGCTCTTGTAAGGGGCATTGCAAATTCCTCCATCCTAATTTTTGGCAGCTTTTGCTTGGAAGGCATAGGCAAAGACTATGGGAGACCCACTCCCCAATAATGGGAATAATGTTTTTTATTATCCTGTACTGCATGGCTTTTGTAAGGGGCATTATAATCGCCTTGTTAAACTACTGTGACCTCCATGTCTCTTCCAAGGAGCATTAATATTGTCTTTTTATTCCACTGGGACCTCCATGTCTCTTCCAAGGGGCATTAAAACCATCTTGTTAAACCACTCTGAACTCCATGTCTCTTCCAAGGGGCATTAAAACCATCTTGTTAAGCTACTGCGACCTCCACGTCTCTTCCAAGGGGCATTAAAACCGTCTTGTTAAGCTACTGTCACCTTCACCACTTTTCCTAGGGGCATTAAAAACGTCTTGTTAAACCACTCTGAACTCCACAGCTCTTCCAATGGGTATTGAAATGTTGCTTTTAATTACCTCTAACCTCCACGACTCTTCCAACGGGCATTGCATTTCCTCCTAATTTTAGTCAGCTTTTGCTTTTCAATGCATAGGCAAACACTAAGGGAGACTCACTCCTCAATAATGGGTAGAAGGTTTATAGTACGCTGTAATCCACATCTGTTTCAAGGGGTATTGCAGTTCCTCATAATTTTTAGAAAGCCTTCCATTCACTGCTTAGGCCAACAGTTTACAGGAGACCCAGTTGCTAAAAATGGAAAAAACGGTTTAGTTAAGGCCCTCTGACCTCCATGTCACTTCCAAGGGGCATTGGAGTGCCTCGAAATTTTTGATAGGCATTGCACTCACTGTATGCCCTGTAACTGTGTAGCCAAACCGCTCCTTTTGGTACAGAAACATATCCTACAAGACATGTGTGGTTGACTGGCCTGATATTGATGTGAATGGTCCCTGTTCCTCCTGCTCTTTCTCCTTTGCCACCACCTCATCCATCATTCATCACCTGAAGCTTTATTTTAACGGGAGTCATAGAACTGGGATAGTAGCAGGAAAACATCCAGCAATCCTTGGAGGAGGTAAGATATGCGCCAAAACTCTGACCTCCTCAGGCCTAGCCGCTACTACATACTTGCACTTTCATTCCAAGGAACAGAAAGCTAAGGATATGGGTGGCTTCATGATCATGAATAATTTACTCGCGTAGGAGGCCGACCACTGCTGCTGTCTATCTTCTGAACTTTGTGTTGAAGCCTGATTGACCCAAGACCCGCAATCCTCTATGTCTGGAGGACTTGTTGCATCCAAGTGTCCAACTGTGTCCCGGCTTCCACAATATTAACCCAATGTGAAGGCGTCAGGGAGATGGACTTTCCCAGGCCACATTCACTTGTCCACGTGTTTGTGGTTAGGCTGTCCTTCCCACTAAATGCACTGGGGAGGGTACAGGTAATGTTTTGGTATGCGCTCTAGTGTATAAGGCACACCGGGACAAATAGGGGCGGCTGCGGATCATTTATGGACACCCGGCCGCCCCCAGGCGGCTGGGAACCAAGCATGGACAGCCGGCCGCCGGGCGGCTGGGGACTGAGTATGGATACCAGGCCGCCGACGCAGCCATGACGTGGTGGCCAGATTCCACCTCCACATGCCTAAAAGGCCCAATTTCAAGTGCAAGCAAGCAAGCAGTATGGTATTGCAGCCTGGGGGTGGGTGGGTGGCAGGCTGCATACTTGCGCTTGCATTGCAAGGAATGGGGGAGGTACAATCGAACACTGCCCTGGGACAAGGATTTGAACGGGGATAGTTGCAAGTCTGCAACGACAGGTGCAGGGCGGGAGGAATCTTCGCATGTGCCATGAACAGGGGGTTGGCGTGCACACACTACAGCCTATTCGGCTCTCCTTCCCACTAAATGCACTGGGGAGGGCGCAGGTAATGTTTTGGTATGCGAGCTTGTGTATAAGGCGCACCGGGACAAATAGGGACGGCTGGGGACCGAATATGGATACCAGGCCGCCAAAGCAGCCATGACATGGTGGCCGGCGTCTGCCTCCACAAGCCTAAAAGGCCTCATTTCAAGCGCAAGCAAGCTAGCAGTATGGTATTGCATGAGGTAGTGGCCAGCTTCGGCCTCCTCCAAACTAAAAGGTCCCATTTCAATTGCAAGCTAGCAGTATGGTATTGCAGCCTGGGGGTGGGTGGGTGGCAGGCTGCACACTTACGCTTGCATTCCAAGAAAACAAAGCAGATGCTAACTTCTATCATCATCATCATGCTCCTCACCTTGGTACTCTCAACTTCTTTGATGGAGAAGCCAGGGCCCACCGGAGGAGTCTCTGGTTGTTTGGTGGGCTCGTCCAATGCTTCCCTGAAGCAGGCCAGGCTAAGAAAAGTGTGGGGAAGGTTCCCGTGACATATAGTGGCGGCTGGGGACTGAGTATGGAGACCTCGCCACCGACGCAGCCATGAGTTAGTGGCCAGAATCGGCCTCCTCCAAACTAAAAGGCCCCATTTCAAGTGCAAGCCAGCAGTATAGTATTGCAGCCTGCGGGTGGGAGGGTGGTTGGCTGCATATTTGCGCTTGCATTGCAAGGAATGGGGGAAGTACAATTGAACACTGCCCTGGGACAAGGACTTGCACGGGGAAAGTTTCAAGTCTGCATCTTCTGATGCGGCAAGGATCACTTCTGATGGGCACACTTTTAGGCAGTGACCTGGTTGTCAGAGATGCTTCAAGGGGTCTTCCCCATGCTGTTCCCATGTCTTTTCAGCACTGTATGCATGTGTCACACAGCACATGGCCAGATAAGGTTGTAAAATGTTAAAATGACATTTCCCGGTGAATGCATTTGTCACGGTTGAAAGCAATACAAAAGTGCAAAAACGCATAAAAAATGCTACTTGTGAACATAGCCCAAGGTGTGGAGGAGTCTTTTTGTTTATGGTTATTTATTTTACCTTATACACAAGTCTTTACCCTGGAAAGGATGTTCCTTAACATATTTCACAGGAAAACAGTTTTTGAGTTTCGTTTTTGAATGTTTTATTGTGAGCCCGTAAAAGTGGCTTAATACCTCTGACCACGTTGTTCACAGCAGTGACCTGGGGATCAGAAATGCTTCCTTGAGTGATCCCCATGCTGTCCTCATGTCATTTGAGCACTGTCACTATCGTTTTGGGCACTTTTTAGGCTTTCTACAGACTGCCGGAGGTGCCACCGCAAAAATGCTCGGGTCTCCCATGGACTAACATTGGGCTCGTTGCTTGGGTTGAGCACCTGAGTATCACGGTGAGCTCGGCCCGAGCTTCGAGCACCCGAGCATTTTAATGCTCGCTCAACACTAGAGATGAGCGTTGTTCTACTCGAACTGTTCGCCAATCTCAAATTCGAGCTGTTTTGGGCGGTGTTCGAGCCGTTCGGCGAACACAAACGATTTGAGAAAAATTCGGCTGTTCGAGGTTATGTTCGATAACTGTTCGTGCACCAAAACCATAACTGGATTTTTTCTCAGTAATGATGAAAATTAATGTTAATACGCAGTTTGAGTGTACAGCGGGGTGGGGGGAGGGGCAGGGGATGGATCTCTGCAGGAATAATGAAGATCTCCATTTTTTTTTCTCTTTCCCGCATTTACAGTGGGGAGGTGCAATCTGTCAGCCTATCAGCAGCGCACACACGGAGCGAAGTGCTTTTTTCACACAAGCAAGGGCACGTGTCATTGGCAGTGTATGTCACATGTCCTTGCCCTATAAGACCAAGCCATTTTCCCCGTCGCCACCATTTTCTCACTGCTGCAGCTGCGTGTTAGACGGCACCGCTGTTGCTGTGTGCGCTATACCTTGTTAATTTCAAGCCAATTTTCGCACAAATCTACAGATAGCTTGGGAATAGGGAATAGTTCCTACGACTTTTATCAGGCAGGTCTGTGCTCCTAAATAGATAGATTGTGGGAGTAAAGACTAATTGTAATTGCAGTCCTTTTCAGGACTAGGTTACATCAGTTCCTATCAGTTTTTGCCAGGCAGGTCTGTGCCAGTGCTGTGCAAGTTTTTTTCACAGCATTTGGCTGAATCTAGCAAAGCTAATCCTTTTTGGCCTATTGCAGAGTGTGTTAGTCAGTGGAGTAGCCTATCTGTGTTGCAAGATATACCACCTGTGTATAGAATACCAATTTTTTTACTGCACCTAGTGAAGTAAAATCTTTTGGGCATAGCATCATTCTATTAGTCCATCTATACTGACCTCCATCAGGTTGCAAATTGAATATAATTTTTTTCTGCATCTAGCTCTGAAAAAATATTTGGGCTTCTAGCAGTGTGTGGGACTTGTTCTATTAGTCCATCTATACTGACCTCCATCAGGTTGCAAACTGAATATAATTTTTTTCTGCATCTAGCTCTGAAAAAATATTTGGCCTTCTAGCAGTGTGTGGGACTTTCTCTATTAGTCCATCTATACTGACCTCCATCAGGTTGCAAACTGAATATATTTTTTTTCTGCATCTACCTCTGAAAAAATATTGGGCTTCTAGCTGTGTGTGGGACTTGTTCTATTAATCCATCTATACAGACCTCCATCAGGTTGCAAACTGAACATAATTTTTTTCTGCATCTAGCTCTGAAAAAATATTTGGCCTTCTAGCAGTGTGTGGGACTTTCTCTATTAGTCCATCTATACTGACCTCCATCAGGTTGCAAATTAAAAATAATTTTTATCTGCATCCAGCTCTGAAAAAATATTTGGTCTTCTAGCAGTGTGTGGGACTTTCTCTATTAGTCCTTCTATACTGACCTCCATCAGGTTGCAAATTAAAAATAATTTTTATCTGCATCTACCTCTGAAAAAATATTTGGGCTTCTAGCTGTGTGTGGGACTTGTTCTATTAGTCCATCTATACTGACCTCCATCAGGTTGCAAACTGAATATAATTTTTTTCTGCATCTAGCTCTGAAAAAATATTTGGCCTTCTAGCAGTGTGTGGGACTTTCTCTATTAGTCCATCTATACTGACCTCCATCAGGTTGCAAATTAAAAATAATTTTTATCTACATCCAGCTCTGAAAAAATATTTGGCCTTCTAGCAGTTTGTGGGACTTTCTCTATTAGTCCATCTATACTGACCTCCATCAGGTTGCAAACTGAATATATTTTTTTCTGCATCTACCTCTGAAAAAATATTGGGCTTCTAGCTGTGTGTGGGACTTGTTCTATTAATCCATCTATACAGACCTTCATCAGGTTGCAAACTGAAAATAATTTTTTGCTGCATCTAGCTCTGAAAAAATATTTGGCCTTCTAGCAGTGTGTGGGACTTTCTCTATTAGTCCACCTATACTGACCTCCATCAGGTTGCAAATTAAAAATAATTTTTATCTGCATCTACCTCTGAAAAATTATTTGGGCTTCTAGCTGTGTGTGGGACTTGTTCTATTAGTCCATCTATACTGACCTCCATCAGGTTGCAAACTGAATATAATTTTTTTCTGCATCTACCTCTGAAAAAATATTTGGCCTTCTAGCAGTGTGTGGGACTTTCTCTATTAGTCCATCTATACTGACCTCCATCAGGTTGCAAACTGAATATATTTTTTTTCTGCATCTACCTCTGAAAAAATATTTGGGCTTCTAGCTGTGTGTGGGACTTTCTCTATTAGTCCATCTATACTGACCTCCATCAGGTTGCAAATTGATTATAATTTTTTTCTGCATCTAACCCAGCCAATAGTTTTGGCCTAATACCACAGTTTGGCCACTCAGCTCTGCTCGGTTCCCATCCATTGTTTTTTTGTGCAAACAACTCCAGAGTTGTGAATTAGTTAACCACCAAAATGAGTGGAAAAAGGCCTGCTGCTGGTGGAAAGGGGAATAGGCGTGTTGGGAAGGGGAAAAAAGGTTGTGTCCGTGGGGTAGGTGTTAAAGCAACAGTAACATCTGCAGAAGAAAGACCATCTTCCAGCCAAACTAAAATGTCTACTTTTTTAGCGGACAATGTGATAAGATCCCTTACTTACGGCCACGCCAATCGCTACAAATTCCAGATGATGCACAAAAACAGCAGGTGCTTCAACGGATATCAAGTGCTCCTTTAAGTGGGCTCTCCTCCACATCAACTTCAACATCACAAATACTCCAGTCCTCAAAGGTGTCACCCCAATCGCACTTGTTTCCTCACAGCTCCCAAATCTCCAGCTGCCCGTCTGAGTATGAGGTAGAACAGATGGTTGAGTCTGCAGAGCTGTTTACTCATACTATAGCCTGGGAATCAGAGGTCGACTCCAGCGCTTCTGTGAATCCAGACGAGGAAATGATCTGCACTGATGCCCAGAATCTTTATGAATCGGATCCAGGACCAGACGCAGAAGGTTCTGACCATAATGTAGACCCTCATTCCCAAACTGTAACTCCTGTTGGTGGAGACAATGAGGAAGACGATGATGAGACTCAAATACCTGATTGGAGCGACAACTTTAGTTTTTTGTCAGGGCAGGAACAGGTTGGCTCTGAGGACGACGGGTGTGTTAACGCACAGGGTGATGATGATGAGGTTGGAGATCCCACTTACTGTTAACCCACAGTCAGCCAAGAGATGAGGTCAGCAGAGGAGGTGGAGGAAGATGCTAGTGACGACGAGGTCAGGTTGCACCTTCCTGGACAGAGACGTAGTACTGGAAGCACGTCAACAACTGCATCCTCAAACACAACTCTGCCTCTCACCACAAGTCGTGGTGGCTCTTCAGGTCGCATGGATGCTAAGCCTTGCATAGCCTGGGCATTTTTTCAGATCGATAAAGATGACCCAACTTGTGTTATCTGTAACATTTGTCAGCAAAAGCTAAGTAGAGGCCAAAAAATACATAGTTTGAGTACTTCATGCATGAACCAGCACATGGACATGAAGCATAAGTTGCAGTGGGAAGCTCAGTGTGCTACAATGCGGCCTAGCCGGCCGGGCCAACCACCGTCTGCCATATCTTGTGCATCCGCGGCCTCTTCATCCTCTGTGACTGGGGGGACAGCAGTCACACCTGTTTTGGGGCGCAGACCTGCCACCTCTTTACCCGCAACAGCCAGCGTGATTGGCAGGTCATAATTTTCTTTGGAGGTGGTAACACCAGCTGGTGTTGAGCGCTGTTCGACATCGATAGCACCACCTTTGGATGAAGGCAACCTAACATGTCCGCCTGCATCTTCCTCACAGACCGGCAGTTTGCCGGGGACACCCTTATCAACCCCGTCTAAGCACAATAGCCAGCCCTCGGTCCCTCAGATGTGGACAAGTAAAAGACCATTTCCTCCTAGCCATGAGAAAGCTAAGAGGTTGAATTACACCATCTGCAAGCTCTTGGCTACAGAAATGCTGCCTTTCCGCCTGGTGGACACAGAGGATTTTCGAGACCTTATGTCCGTCGCAGTGCCCCAGTACCAGATGCCCAGTCGGCAGTACTTCTCAAAGAAAGGTGTGCCTGCGCTCCACCAGCATGTCGCACACAACATCACCGCTTCTTTGAGAAACTCTGTGTGTGACAGGGTGCATTTCACCACAGACACTTGGACGAGTAGGCATGGACAGGGGCATTACATGTCGCTGACTGGGCACTGGGTAACTATGGTGACAGCAGGACAAGGGGCTGCTGTCCAAGTCTTGCCGTCCCCACGAGTTGTGCGTCAATCCTCTTTATGTCAAAGTTCCTCCACTGCTTCTGCCTCCTCAACCTCCTCTCGGTCTTCCACCTGCACCCAAAGCCTGTCTGGTCACGCCACAAGCTTTCTAACTGCGCAGAAGGGATCCTGCACACCTCCTTACTATGCTGGCAGTAGGGCTCAACGTCATCAGGTGGTTTTTACTTTGAAATGTCTGGGAAATGTGAGTCACACAGCTGAGGAGTTGTGGTCAGCTCTGGAGAACCAATTTCATGAATGGTTGTCTCCACTGGACCTGAAACCAGGGAAGGCCGTGTGCGACAATGCTGCAAACCTGGGTGCGGCCCTTCGCCGGGGCAATGTCACACACGTGCCTTGTATGGCTCACGTGTTGAACCTGGTTGTCCAGCAATTTTTAGCCCACTATCCCAGACTAGATGGCCTTCTGCAGAGGGCTCGGTCGCTGTGTGCTCACTTCCGCCGTTCGCATACCGCAGCTCAGCGACTTACATCTCTACAGAAGTCGTTGGGCCTGCCACTTCACCGGCTAAAATGCGATGTGCCTACCCGGTGGAATTCAACTCTGCACATGTTGCAGCGACTGTGGCAGCACCGACAAGCCCTGGTGCAATACGTTCTGATGTATAGCCTGGGCCAACGAGATCCAGAGGTGGGGCAAATCACGCTGGAGGAGTGGTCTCAGATCAGGGACCTATGCACCCTTCTGCACAGTTTTGAAATGGCGACGAAGATGTTTAGTGCTGACGATGCCATTATCAGCATGACTATTCCAGTGATTTACATGCTGGAGCACATGTTAAACAGAATTCGGAGTCAGGTGGTGGCACAAGAGGAGGTGGAGGAAGTAGAGGAGGAGGAGTTGTATGCGGAAGGGCTAACATCTGCAAGGTCCAGACGGTCGGCAGCACCAAGGCGGCAGGCATGTGAGGGTGGGGGAGATGGTTTTACCAGGGCGCATGGTAGCAGCCAAACTAGTGAGGAAGGTGCAGGAGCCCAGGAAGAAGTGGAGGACGAACTGATGGAAGACTCATCAGATGAGGGAGACCTTGATCACATTTCTGTTGTGCGAGGTTGGGAGGAGAGGACAGAGGAAGGAAGCATGATTGTTACCTCGCCACCAACACAACAGGGACTTGGTGCTCCTGGATGCGCAACACACATGAGTGCCTTCTTGCTACACTACCTGCAACATGACCCTCGAATTGTGAGAATTAGAAATAATCCTGACTACTGGGTTGCCACACTGTTAGATCCCCGGTACAAAAGTAAATTTGCAGAAATTATTCCTGCCATAAAAAGGGATGCACGCATGCAGGAGTATCAGCAGAGACTGTTGCAGAATCTTACATGTGCTTTTCCACAAAACACCAGTGGTGCACGTAGTGAATCTCACAGTTCCAACTTGCCAACCGTGGGACCGTCAAGTGTTCAGCACTCAAACCGTAACAGAACCACAGTATCTGCTGGTAACATCAATTTTGCAGAATCATTTCACCACTTTTTTAGCCCATCCTTTGCAAGGCCACAGGAGACAAGAAGTCTGACACATAGTCAACGCCTAGAGACGATGGTACAGGAGTATCTCCAAGTAAACATTGAAGCCATGACTGTGTCACTGGACCCTTGCTCTTTTTGGGGTTCCAGTCTGGATAAATGGCCGGAGCTAGCCTCTTACGCCTTGGAGGTCTTGTCATGCCCCGCAGCCAGCGTTCTGTCTGAACGTGTGTTCAGCGCTGCTGGTGGTGTGCTGACAGATAAGCGCACGCGGCTCTCCACTGATAATGTAGACAGACTCACGTTCATAAAGATGAACAAATCATGGATCCGAAATGAATTTTCTACCCCTGTGTCATCCTGGGGAGAGTAAAAGCTTGATGATTGGTTAAAATCAACCTACCAACCGTTTTAAGCTTTCAAATTACTAATCATGTTTATCTGTATCTTGACTGGAAAATAATTTGGGCTTTGTAGCAGTGTGCAGCACTGATCCTATTAGCCCATCTATACTAAGCTCCACCAGATTTAAAATTAATAATAATTTGTAGCTGCATCTAGCCCGGAAAATAATTTTGGGGCTCCGAGATGCGCAAGACACATAAGTGCCTTCTTGCTGCACTACCTGAAACATGACCCTCATATTGTCAGAATTCGAAGTAATCATGACTACTGGGTTGCCACATTCTTAGATCCCCCAAACTTTTCGATCAACCTTTTCATTTTAATAAAGACCAAAAAAATGGTCATTTTTGAAATTCTAAGCATTAGCAGGTTATTAGAAACTGAAATCAAACAGTTTTCAACTCAAAACTTTATTCTAGGTGATGTTACATTTTCACATAGGACCCCTTGTTCGAAAGGAGCTTCTGAACTCTCTCGTCCATTGAATTTGTCAGGTTTTGGATGGTTTCTGCTTCAATTGTTTTGCATGAGGACAGAATACCCTCCCAGAGCTGTTGCTTAGATGTGAACTGCCTCCCGCCATCATAGACACTCATTTTGATGATGCTCCAGAGGTTCTGAATGGGGTAGAGGTCAGAGGAGCATGGGGGTCACACCATAAGTTTGTCCCCTTTTATGCCCATATCAGCCAGAGATGCAGATGTTTTATGTGCAGCATGAGATGGTGCATTATCATGCAAAAAAATGATCTTGCTGTGAAATACATGGTACTTCTTCTTGAACCATGGCAGGAAGTGCTGTTTGAGAAAATCCACATACATTATGGAGTTCATCTTTAGCGCCTTCAGGGATCCTAAAGGGGCCGACAATCTCTCTCCCCATGATTCCAGCCCAAAACATTACTCCACCTCCTCCTTGTTGGCGCTGTAGCCGTGTTTGCGTGGGGTGTCCATCAACCAGCCATCCTCCACTCCATCCATCTGGACCATCGAGCGCTGCACGGCACTCATCCGTGAACAAAACAGTTTTGAAATCAGTCTTCATGTAATGTTTGGCCCACTGGAGCCGTTTCTGCTTCTGTGAAGTGGATAAAGGAGGTCGACAGGATGGCATATGCACAGCTGCAAACCTCTGAAGGACCCTGCATCTTGTTGTTCGGGGGACGTTGGAGGCACCAGCAGCTTCAAAAACTTGTCTGCTGCTATGACAAGGCTTTTTTGCCGCTGCTCTTTTAACCTGACGTAATTGCCTGTAGGAAAGAGTCCTCAATTTGCCCTTACCAGCACGCACACGTGTGTACTGTGAATCAGCTACATACTTCTTGATTGCCAAGACACTTCATCCTGATCATCGCACAATGTTGATTGTAGTCATGCCTTGACCTAAACACTCCACAATTTGTTGCTTCTCAGCAGCCGACACATCCTTTTTCTTTCCCATTTTGGCAGAAAATGTAGGCTGCTTAATAATGTGAGACAGCCTTCTTAAGTAGTCTTGCCTTTCATTGGACACACCTGCCAAACTAATTAGCACAGGTGTCTGCAATTGCTTACAGTGATATAAAGAGCCCTGACACACATCACCATCAATGAGTTTAACTGACAAACAAACAAATTCTTCCCTTATCACTCCTAAACAGTTTTTGCATAATAATTTGGAACACAGTGTACATGTGCTTTTCCACAAAACACCAATGGTTCACGTAGTGAATCTTACAGTTCTAACTTGCCAACCGTGCTCTGTATGGAGTTGTTCAATAAAGGGCCCAAAATTAAGATAACATAGATTGGAGAGGTCTCTATGAATAGGAATTCCTAAGTATTTGATACCCTGTGAGGGCCAGGCAAAGGGAAAGCTGGACTGGATGGAATCCTATATGGATTTGGGGAGGGAGACATCGAGGGCCTCAGACTTCGCTGCATTGATTTTAAAATTTGACCATGTAACAAAGTGATCTATTTCAGCCATAACAGCATGGATGGATATATGTGATTGAGTGATATATACTAGTACATCATCAGCAAATAGAGAGCACTTGTACTCGGTGCCTCCCACCTCAATCCACCTAATATTGGGGTTATGGCGAATTGATGAGAGCAGGTGCTCCGTCACTAGGATGTATAAGAGAGGGGACAGAGGACATCCCTTCCTTGTCCCATTGGTGATTGTGAAAGGTGATGAAAATGTTCTGATGCACCCCCTGGGCCTTGGGACACCCGGAGCAGGACCCTTTTTGGTGGAAGCTGGTGTTTGTAGTCTTCGTGGCGGCGACCCGGTTCCGTGGCTCAGGGTGGTCAAACCAGTGGCGGAACTATTTATGTGGTTTTGATGTTTAAATGTCCGACTACGCCACCCGTGGATTGCGGTCAGAGTGAACCGCCGCTGCAGGGCAGACCGCTGAGGCTGGTGTTGTGGGTGCAGCAGAGCGTAGCATAACTCCCCACGGGAGGAGTATAGCCTCAGGGCAGTGTATGCGGAGGATGGGGGTGATGGTGCAGGGCAGCAGCAGTAACGACACGGAGTCAGTGATGCAGTCCAGGGCCTTTACTCACAGTTCTTATTATCCAGACCACGTCTGCAGGTAACGGCTGCCCACGTCGTACTGTGCTCACCAGGTGAGGGGCTCAGACAACTCCCAGATAACTTTGGAGTGCTTCACAGGACCCCCTTTGTGTGTCCTTTGTCTGGCCTTTCTTACCAACCCTTCTGTCCGGCTGCCTCGGGCCTCCTCTTGGTAAACTTGGCGCCAGTTTCCCTCACCCTATGTGGTGCCTTCCTAGCGGGTGTAGCGAGGGGCTGCGCCACATAAAATGTCTCAGCCTCCGGTTTCTAGCTGAGGGTCATTTCCTGCCTCCACTAGTTTCGGGGACCGGTCTCCCCCTTTGGCCTGACCCCTCCATGCAGGTGGATTCGGGCGTGCGGTGGCGACTCGCCCGTCCGCACCCCTGGGATCCATTCGTTCCTCGTTTCTGGAGCCTTCTCCGCTCCTCTTCCTTCCTTCTCCCTCTTCCAGGCCTGGGCCTCTGTTACTAGGCCCGCCTCCGGAGCAGAGATCGTGCAGAGCCCCTGCTCCCTGCCACTTCTGCTCAGACTTCTCTGCACTGAACTAAGATGGTGCCCACCTTTTATACTCCCTTCTCAATTCACCCAGGAACTGCTTCCTCCCTGCTCCTGCACTACAGGGTTCCCCTTCCTCAGTGTTCCCTCCCCCCACTCCAGCCAGGGACAGGGACTGTCGTGCCCATCTCAGGGGCATATTGGTCTCCCTGCCCCACGGCAATGTGGTGTAATGCATGCAGGTGTCGGGTCCTGATCCACACTCCATCCTTACCTGAGAGTGAGATATCACACCTCTGGGTGAGGTGCAATACCTCTGTAGCAACCGAGCCCTCAGGGTGCTACAGTTCCATTTATCTTCAGCCTAGGTGACGTATTGCGATACAGGGCCGTGATTTTGGCTATGAAAGGGTCCCCTAGACCCCTACCTCAAGCTTTTTAAGAGAATCATATATGGTGTGCGAGGAGACTCTATGGAATGCTTTCTCAGCATCCAACGAGAGTATCTAATTACAAATTTTTAACTGCATCTAGCCCAGGAAATACTTTGTGCCTAGTAGCAGTGTCTGCTAGTCAGCGGATTATCCCGGCTGTTAAGCAAGCTACACCACCTGTAGTTTGGACACTTAATTTTTTCAAAGAAAATGCTTCGGGACCACGGGATACTCAGTGAAGAGCATCAGGAGGCACCCCAAGGCATACGGGCTGGGACTGGCAGTAGGATGCCTTGCGGTGGACAGCCGAGCTCGATCCTTATAAAAGCTTTTTAACTGCAGCAGCTTTAGTGGACGCTACTGGAGCTGGAATTACGCGGCTGCTGGCATGAGACTTGCCCTCCAATAGATCCTTGTAAATGGATTTAAAGTGTATTCATTCAAATTAGAGAGACAATTTAAATTAAAAAGCTTAGAGCTGCCTCCACCACAGGGGGGCTCGCTCGACCCACCAGCAGACAGGCACCAGTATTGGGAGAGGGGGGCTGGCCGTCAGGGTTCACCGCGGCTCTGGCACAAACCCGGCGACACGGAGGTGGCACGGGCAGGAGCGGACTGAACGTGTCGGCTTCTAACTTTTTGGATTTTAGAAGGGCATGACATGCCTATATCTGTGTCTCCCCCTCCTTTTACTCCTCCACCTCTTTTCTTTTCTCATGACTATATGTACTTGTTACTTTTCCATGTGTTAGTTGTGTCTTTTGAGCAGTTTGTCAGCTTTTGGACACCTTTGAAGGTGTTTTCTATGTGTTTCTATGTGTTTTTGTTTGCCTGCCATTGGTTTTAACGGTGTTCGAAGGTGTTCGACGAACAGTTCGACGAACAGTTCGGTGAACACACGGGTGTTCGACGAACCGAACCGAACTCGAACAGTACGGGGGTGGCTCAACACTACTCAACACTAAACCCTAGCCATCCTAGTTATGTGTGTCAGTGGCCACCTGTCTGCCTCTGCTGTCCTCAGAGATGAGAAATAGTTACTATGAAAGAAACGGGAGTTGCTGGGCTAAGGATTATAACTAAAATGATGTATCTGGATGCTATTGTCATGATAGCATTTATGTCCAGATAATGGAAAGGCCCCTTAATATGTTACATATTGTAGGATCTTGCGACCTGAATAGCTCCTCTTATCAGAATATGTCAATTTAAAGGTGGTTTCCAAATACTATTCTATTAAAAAAAAGCAAAAAAAAACCTTAAACTGAACTACAAAATATTGGACATTTGGGGTAAAATCTCCACTTCATTCAATAGTGAATAAATATCTGTCACACCAGGCAGTAGATCTTCCTTTGGTTACTTCCCACAATACAGTATATATGAATATCAGTTATAACAAGTACTGCAGTGGTTTTATGTACTGTGATGACTCAGCATCAATGAGGAAAATCTGGCCATTTGTGTGGGGGTGAACTATTCTTAATTATGCCAGGCGGGGTATACAGTACCAGCTATCTCCTACTAATGAGCGAGTGATACATCATACTGATGTGTAATGATCCCTGCTTATGTGCCCTCAAGCATGCAAAAAAGAAAGATCAGGTATGTATGAGGATGTCATCCGTGGGACCTAATGGTACCCACCCCCGGAGTAACAGATTAGGAAGTCATCCAGGAGGCCTGACAGTAACCACACCTAGAATGACGCAAATACGTCACATGATACAGGATCATCACGTGGCCTCCAACACGAGTTCACAGGCGCGTGTCATGCTGGGGACGCGATGATACCGGCCCCTGGAATGACGTGGATGCACACATGGCATAGCACCATGATTGTATGGGACCACGCAGGCACACCATACCCTGAGAAAATGGATGGGAGGCATAACCTGGATATTTTAATGAGGGAGTGGGTATATCCGGGGTCCTGACCTGGAAGCCTTATTTAAACCCCACTGTGGCTACCATTAGTCAAGCCAGGAAGATGAAACCATAGCTCAGCACAGCATATTTTTCCTATGAAAATCATCCATATCTAAGGACATGTTTTTTGGTTACCTCTGACAAATGCCTTCAAGCTCCTGATTAACCAAATCAAAAAATGGGGAATCGCGTCGGGTTCACTTCAGAAACACGATAAGTGATTTATCTTTCATATGAGTTTCGAAAATCATAGTGATTTAAGTCTGTAATGAAATTATATATGTTTAATTTGTTCCTAAGTTTTTTCAGAGGTAAACAGATTTTATAACTCTTGATATCACCTATCTTGTACTGCACACAAGTTGATTCACTATATGCCTTTCCACCCTTTTCATTTCAGCACTATTATGAACTTAAGGAGAGAGGGTTGAATATTATAGTGGCATAGTGTGATATCTTTCTTGAATATAGTTGCCATAACTATTAGGAGTGGCAAAGTGTGAATAATGCTAAATCCAATTCTTAACAACACAGATACTAACTTCTATGATACCTGTATACTTTTTCTGTCTCAATTCTATTGCAGTGTTGTATCAGAAACAGAACCTTACCACACATATAAGGGAGAGCCACCACTGAATCTTAGGGTTACAACTTCCGCTGGTAGGTAAGAACAACAATAGGTGCAGACTAGGGTTATACATATGTCCTTCCTTGCTGTGATCAGTCTCTTTGAGACAACCCTTATATCATTTGTATCTTTGCACACATGGGGTTTTAGTGTTGGTTTATTTAAATAAAAATAATAAAAAATTGTTTTTAAAGGAATATATGTTCACCATTAATTATGTGAGATGTACTATCTCTTTGTTCATTAAGTAAAGGGTCATGAACCTTTGTTTTATGTGAAACTGTCCGATGTCCTTTTTTTACTAGTCTGCATCATTTGGAGGAAAATTATGCAGTCTAATTGAAATAGCAAACAATGAGAGAACAGCCATGATTATCTCTCCCCAATCCTGCGGGGCACAATGCCCTGAAATGGAAGCTGAAGGATATAAAAAGGGACCTGCTCCTGCCACCGGTGTGATTTTATGGAACTTCAGCCTAGGGACAATGGTTCCAGCTAGTGGATTATAGAACTGCTCCACTGCTCATCACTGAGACAATGAATCTGTTTGGACAACCCAGGTTGGGACAATCTAGTCACTTGGCCACATACCGCGCTGTGCTCGGTCAGCTTCCTAAGCTTTCCACTACCTCCTCTCAATGGGTGCCCGCCAAAAGCAGGGTGCTGCTGGTTGGGGTAGTAGGCCCTAAAGGCTCCAAATTTGTGAAGATTATAATCCATGGTGATCCAGTGGAAGGGTGAGACTCTGTCGCTTGCACCTTCTGCCCCTTCTGAGAATATACTATATGCTGTTAATTGTTGGTGACTCAATAAGGTTATACCAGAGGCTGGTACCCTCATCCTGTGTTGTCTGAGTAGTATTATGCCCACGGGAAGGAGTACAGGCGTTCCGTGGGATGAGCTCCGGTCAATACAGTCTTTCTAAAGACAAGCAGGCCAGACAAGAGCACCCACTTACCCTCATGTCTCCACATGAACTATTTGACTGTGCCAAGCGAATGATGTTGATGAAACTGGTAGGACCTACAGGGTTCCATTGAGATTATTAATGTACAAAAATTAAAAGATGAGTGATGAGCAAAAGTAGAACAACAACTGTTTGTAATTTTGGAATCAGACTGAGTAGAATATTATGGAATGCTGAAACAGAGGTTAGCACTGTTGTGTTGCTGTTCTGGGTCTCTGGGTTGCATGTTTTCCCTGTGTTCCAAAAAATAACTCAACTTTGGCCACTACAATGCCAATACTGTACATCAAAGAGTTGCTTAAAAAAATGTTGAATAGCCACATCATTTTATCACAACATGGAGGTGGAACTTCATGGTATTTTCAAGCAGTACTGTCAAAATAGGCATATCTCTGGAAAAGTCGGGCAAAGCAAGAGTGATTACATACCCATCAAATTCATGGAAAGTGGTATAGTTTCTTACGCCAGAAATGTTATTTCAGTCCCTAACTGGATTAACATTTCCGATGAGGCACACAGAAGTGCATGCCACTGTAAAGATGTGCCAAATTTACTAAATTGTATGCACCTCTGAATGAATTTGGCACATCTTATTCATGGGCCATGGCCAGAAGATTATATAGTAGAAACTGAACAGATTGATATGCAGGTTTAACAGGAAAGATTCAGTCTAATAGGTATTTTCTCAACTAAAACTCTTGCACATTGTGGCATTGTAACATCCCTGGCGGCATGCTTGCATAGTGCACCATCTCCCACTATGCAAGATCACAATCTTACCTTTCAGTCCAGCTTGCAAATCTTGCTCCTGATCATATTGTGTGCATGCCTCTGTTCTGACTGCTTAGGGTGGCGGCCCGGTTACTTCCTGATTCTTGTAGCTGCTGTGGGCACACCCCTAATGCGTCCCCAGCCTATTACTGTGGGTCACTGGATATTTAAACCTCCTTCTCCCAGAAGAAGGGGCCTGAGCAACTCTTACCTTCAGAGGGCTCCTTGCCTCTGATGTGCCAGGTCCCGTCCCGTTCTGTTTCTTGCCTGTCCGCCAACCAGGGGACTGTATTCCCAGGCCTGTCTGAACACTCTCCTAGCCTGTTTGTCAGCCTCTCTGGGGGCCGTATACCCAGACTCACTCCAGTATCTTGTTGCAGTGTCAGTTCCTGTCTGAACACTCTCCTAACCTGTTTTTCCGCCTCTCTGGGGGCCATATACCCAGACTCGCTCCTGTATCTTGTTGCAGTGTCAGTTCCTGTCTGAACACTCTCCTAGCCTGTTTGTCTCTGTGTCCGTACCTTCCCTTTCCCTGCAGTCTCTGAACCTGCTCCTAATTCCTACTCGTTGTCTCTGTACTTCTGTTGTGAGTTTAGAGTCCACTCGCTACTTCACTGTAAGTACCTTGTGTGTATCTGGTTCTGCTTTTCCCTTCCAGTCTGTTCAGTGTGAACAGAGCCCTGTCCTCTCTCATTTGCCTTGCTCACTGCTCCGGCGGTTCCTTCCTGCTCTGCCTTGTTCACCGCTCCGGTGGTTCCTTCCTGCTCTGCCTTGCTCACCGCTCCAGCGGTTCCTTCCTGCTCTGCCTTGCTCACCACTCCGGCGGTTCCTCTCCGCTATGCCTTGTTCACCGCTCTGGCGGTTTCGCTCTGCTCTGCCTTGCTCACCGCTCCGGCGGTTCCTTCCTGCTCTGCCTTGCTCACCGCTCCGGTGGTTCCTTCCTTCTCTGCCTTGCTCACCGCTCCGGCAGTTCCTCTCTGCTCTGCCTTGCTCACCGCTCCGGCAGTTCCTCTCTGCTCTGCCTTGCTCACCGCTCTGGTGGTTCCTCTCTGCTCTGCCTTGCTCACCGCTCGGGTGGTTACTCTCTGCTCTGCCTTGCCCACCGCTCCAGTGGTTCCTCTCTGCTCTGCTTGTCTACCGCATCTGCGGTTCGGTTCCTGAATCCCAGTCTGTACTGGACCCTATCCAGCCTGCGCTCCAACCTGCTAGTGCCTCCCTATCTGCCTGTTACCTGCCGTGCCTGCCAGCCCGCTCACCTGGGAGCACCTGCCTGTTACCTGCCTGTTACCCGCTTGTTACCTGACATGCCTACCCGGAGGCTCTTGCCGTCACTGGCCGTGACCGCCTGCCAGCCCGCTCACCTGGGAGCACTTGCCTTTTACCTGCCTGTTACCTGCCGTGCCTGCCAATATGCACCTGTCCGTATGCCAGCCTAACCTGCTTGTTCCTGCATTCCCCGGTGTGGGTTAACAGCTGTGACCGGGGTCTAACCTGGAGTAGCACCTGGTCCCTCTGCTCGGTTCCTCCTTGGTTCACAGAGTCATTAGCCGCCGTGCGACCTTGGTCGGATCAGGTAGATACTTAGTTACGCCCCTCCAGGCACTCCTCGTTTCATGGTACAGTGGGATCACTAATCACGCTCACGCCAGTCAGTCCGGGCGCGAGCGTAACAGGCATTATCAAATAAACAATCCTAATGAGTAATTGACAGTTATCTCTGTAAACACACTGAGTAAGACTTCCCGTTTGACTGAAAAGCCCAATCAGAAAAACGCTTTCAATGAATAGAATATAAGTTATACTGAATCATTTTTTACAAGCCGATATATCATTCTGTTCAGCTTATCTTGCTCTTCTACATACAGGTGCTTCTCACTAAATTGGAATATTATAAAAAAAATAATTTATTTTAGTTCTTCAATACAAAAAGTGAAACTCATATACTATATAGAGTCATTACAAACAGAGTGATCTATTTCAAGTGTTTATTTCTGTTAATGTTGATGATTATGGCTTACAGCTTGCTGCGTCGGCATCTCTGCCTCCTGCCAGGCAGAGAGTTTCACTTTTTGTATTGAAGAACTGAAATAAATTAACTTTTTGATGATATTCTAATTGAGTGAGATGCATTTGTAGTTCCAATAGATTGCACAGAATTTTTATGCAGACCGGCTCCCTTTAAAGAGGTCTGACAAGAACTTTTTCCTTTATGCTCTATGGCAGCTCAATAAAAGTCTACTATCATGCAGCTCCCCCTTAGATCAGGCCAAGTAATCTGCATAATTATAGAGTGATCTAACTGAAATCTAATCATAAACTCCTTTATTACTTTAGTTCACCATGTACATGGGCATTTTCCCTTTTGGCTGCTCTAGATCTCCATGGATGTTGGCATGGACATTAGTAAACTATTTATGTAGAAAATGGGTACATCTGTTTACCTGAATTCTGCACTACAGTACTGAATATACTTGGGATCTACATGGCAATTTTTATGTGATGCTGTTTTTGATTACCCAGGCCATTTATCTATAATAGTTTAGCATAGCTGCAATGCTGTGGACTAGAAATGACCAAAACATTTGAAATATGAATTTACCAGGAAATTCATTTTGTGGTTAATCAATTGCCATTGAATCAATAGTAATCCAAAACCTCTAATTATACAGAAACATGTTTAGGATAGTTTTCTCTTTTCTTCTCACTATAATCTTCTTCATTTTTGTGCTATTAGATACATTATTTGTAAGGTTACTTCACTTTTGTATGGATTTCTCTCTCTATCTATGACTAAAATGTGAGCTGTGACGTTCTCCCACTATCCAGATTCACTGTAAAATCCTTGCTGCATTTCCTGCTTCTGCTTTTATACAGGTTCTGATAGTTTCTCCTGATTAGCTATACTATTCCATGTGATGTGAGAGCTGCAAGGCATTGTGTGAAAGGTCTTCTTCTGCCTTATACAATCTTTTGCAATATGTAAATTCAACTGAAGCAAACTGCAAGTTGTTAAGTCACTGTTATCTGCATATTCTTAAAAATGTTACTATTTTCGTTCAGATCAAAATGTTTTGCTCATCTTTATTGCTAACAAAGTTTGGTTAGTATAGGCAGCACTGGATATGGGTAATTAAGCATGGCTTTGATTCACTAACAATGTTTGGCAAGATTAAGAATGTTATCACATTTGAAACGCGTTGGTTTTCATTGTGCACTGTATCACCATGCTTTAATTATAAATAGTAAATAATGAATTTGTCAACTGATGCCTCAAACTTGAAGTTGAGACTAATCATGATTTTTTTCAATTGTTCAAGCCACGCCTGGCGGTGATGTGGCTCCATGTTTCAGAGGTAACCACATTACAGGACAGGTGAGCTGGCCTCCTTTTTCTATTGCTTTGTCACCATAAGTTATTTTCTCATTCCCTTCAATAAGCATCACAGTTAGATCAATATAAGTATCAAAGTCCGTTTGCCACAGAAATCTCCTTCATGTTCAGACCAATAGGATAATGGATAAGACAAAATGATGGGAGGTTTTGTCACCCATCACATTCATCATTGCCATTCATTCAATACCAACATCACAGTTGTAAATTCTACTATGTACAGTAGGGAAAATAAGTATTTGATACATTGCCGAGTTTGCAAATGCAATTTAGTTATTTAAAAAATCATACAATGTGATTTTCTGGATTTTTTTTAGATTTTGTCTCTCACAGTTGAAGTGTACCTACGATAAAAATTACAGACCTCTCCATTCTTTGTAGGTGGGAAAACTTGCAAAATTAGCAGTGTATCAAATACTTATTTTCCCCACTGTAAATATGTGTACGTGCTGATTACAATGGAGTCTTGCCCAAAATGGGGTGAAATAAGCTACCATTGACATCATTAGGATCCATATTCAGATACTGATATGAAAAAAATAAGTTTGATAAACTAGTGGGGTTCTAACATGTAACAGAATAATTCTCCAGAAGTCTGATGTGTCATGTTTGTGACATTGTCTACTGACGGGAATAGGAGCCAGGGCTCAGTAAATATCCTTTACTATTTTTATTTGTCATATTGTAATGAACGTAAAAATAAAAAAAATCCCCTGGAAATAGAATTTTGCATTTAATTATTTTCCTTCGTATGTTCCTTTCTGCATTATTTATATGTATAATATGTATTTTTTATGACTTGTGAAACTTTTAATACTGGTTAGTATAGTTGTGACAAAGCCTGTCATAGATGGCTGTTATGTATTACTCTGTGCTCCATGTTAATTACCTAGTTGTCATTCTCTACGCCGCTGCCTGCTGCCTGCGGGTACAATGGATGCCATTTGTGTTGAAGTTTTTAAATGCTGAAATGTAAAATCTCACTTGACTCTAAAATGGAAATGCAGCTTTTTAGACTCACTATATTAAAAATGATCAGTTTCTACATCTCAACCAACTTACAGCAATTACATATTCATCTACTGTATATAAAACAGCCACCAAGACTTTACATTCTTTTAATAATCAACTTTTTATTAGACAAGGAACATTCATGGCAACATCAATGCTAAAAATTGTGCTATATGACGGGTACATGTGTAATGTACCAGAGTAGTATGGCCAGGAGGCACTATTAGGCCCAGACGTAGGTGTCGAGTTATATGGCTCTTCTGCAGTGTTTTGCAGTTTGGGTGGCACGGTGCTCCTACCTGGTTCCTGGTGCTCCAGACCGTTCACAGGGTATATCTTGAGAATTTAGAGGTAGGAAGAAGTCAGACCATACCTTGGTATGAACAGTTCAAATGGTTTACTGCATCACAGATCAAGGAATTACAGCTTCTTCAGCATTTAGCTGCAGTACTAGTTTTCCGTACAGGTGCCGGCTGGATGGCATTGGGACTGATACTCTGATATGGGAAAAGGTTTGGCCTTGCTGCAATGGGCTCTGAAGAGGTTTTTCGGCAAGGTACTTAATCCCGGCAGCCCTTGTACACTACGCCTCACCTCTAGACAGGCTTGACTCTCTCTAACCGCCAACTGCCAACTCCCCCTGGTCACCATAATTACCAGACTATAGACAATGTTGATTAAACATCCTCCAATACAGTCCGTTGCTGACCCCTATACAACCACCTGCGGGTCTCCAGATGTTAGGTGCGTGACAGCGTGGCAAATCAGGGATGTTCTTGGGCGGAGCCGATTTTTTGGCGATGGAACCCCGAACACGACTCTGAATTTGAAATGTCAAACAAATTCACTCAATACTAGTGACAACCTTCTTCCCTCTGCCAGGACATTAAAAATGGGTCGTGGCTGGGTCTTCCAGCAAGACAATGACCCAAAACATACAGCCAAGGCAACAAAGGAGTGGCAAAAAGAAGCACTTTAAGGTCATGGAGTCTTAGCCAGTCTCCAGACCTTAATCCCATTGAAAACTTATGGAGGGAGTTGAAGCTCTAAGTTGCCAAGCGGCAGCTGCAAAATCTGAATGATTTAGAGATGATCTGCAAAGAGGAGAGGACCAAAATTCCTCCTGACATGTGCGCAACCCTCATCATCAACTACAAAAAACGTCTGACTGCTGTGCTTGCCAACAAGGGTTTTGCCACCATGTATTAAGTGTTGTTTGCCAGAGGGATCAAATATTTATTTCTCACTGCAAAGCGCAAATTAACCCCTTTCCAACCCATGACGTCTTAGTATGCACATTTGCGTACCCCCGGTTCAGTGAGGGCTGCTGCGCTGAGCCCTCACTGAACCGAGCACATGTCAGCTGATTCTTACAACTGACATGTGCCCGCAACAACCGCGGGTGGAATCGCGATCTACCCGCGGCTGTTAACATGTTAAATACCGCTGTCAATCTCCGACAGCGGCATTTAACGAGCGCTTCCGGGTTGCGCGTCATAAGCCCCGCCCATCGGCGACCCCGTCACGTGAATGCGGGTCGCCGATGGGCGTGCATGACAACCCAGGGTCTGCAGCAGACGCCTGTGGTTGTCATGATCTTGTCGCTATGAGCGCCACCTAGTGGTCGGCGCTCATAGCACAGGACCATTTCTGCTGCATGCAGGGGATCTGCTCGTCCCCTGTATGTAGCAGAGACGATCAGACAACTGCTGCTTCTAGTCTCCTATGGAGACTATTGAAGCATGCAGTAAGTGAAAAAAAATGTTTTTAAAAATATAAAAAAAATAAAAAAAATATAAAAGTTTAAATCACCCCCCTTTCGCCCCATTCAAAATAAAATATAAAAAAAAAAAACACATATTTGGTATCGCCGCGTTCAGAATCGCCCGATCTATCAATATAAAAAAAGAATTAATCTGATCGGTAAACGGTGTAACGAGAAAAAAATTCTAAACGCCAGAATTACGTTTTTTGGTCTCC
Organism: Phyllobates terribilis; assembly: GCF_046119375.1. Taxonomy (NCBI): domain Eukaryota; kingdom Metazoa; phylum Chordata; class Amphibia; order Anura; family Dendrobatidae; genus Phyllobates; species Phyllobates terribilis. The sequence continues at coordinate 282,861,550 of NW_027362765.1, forward strand.
GCAAAATTGCAATAAAATGCAATAACGGGCGATCAAAACATCGGATCTACCCCAAAATGATATAAATAAAAACGTCAGCCCGGTGCGCAAAAAATAAGCCCTCACCCAGCCCCAGATCATGAAAAGTGGAGACGCTACAGGTCTCGGAAAATGGCGCTATTTTTTTTAGTTTTTTTTACCAAATTTGGGAATTTTTTTTCTCCACTTAAATATAAAATAACCTATACATGTTTGGTGTCTACGAACTCGTAATGACCTGGAGAATAAGAATGGCAGGTCAATTTTAGCATTCAGTGAACGTGGTAAAAAAAATAAATAAAAAACAACTGTGGTATTGCACTTTTTTTGCAATTTTACCGCACTTGGATTTTTTACCCGTTTTCCCGTACACGATATGGTAAAACTAGTAATGACGTTGAAAAGTACAACTTGTCCCCCAAAAAATAAGCCCTCACATAGCCATATTGTCCAAAAAATAAAAACGCTATGGCTCTCGGAACAAGGGAAGCAAAAAACGAAAAAGCAAAAACGACAAAACCCAAGGTTGCGAAGGGGTTAATTTATCTAATTTATACAATGTGATTTTCTTGATTTTTTTTTAGATATTCTATCTCTCAATGTTAAAATTAACCTACCCTTAAAATTATAAATTGTTCATGTCTTTGTCAGTGGGCAAACTTACAAAAGCAGCAAGGGATCAAATAATTATTTCCTTCACAGTATATACATATGCAGGTGCATCTCACTAAATTAGAATATCAACAAAAAGTTAATTTATTTCAGTTCTTCAATGCAAAAAGTGAAACTCCTAAATTATATAGCGTCATTACAAACAGAGTGATCTATTTCAAGTGTTTATTTCTGTTAATGTTGATGATTATGGCTTACAGCCAATGAAAACACAAAAGTCATTATCTAAGTAAATTACAATACTTTATAACAGCTTGAAAAATGTTTTTAAAATCCGAAATGTTGGCCTACTGAAATGTATGTTCAATAAATGCACTCAATACTTGGTCGGGGCTCCTTTTGCATCAATTACTGCATCAATGCAGCGTGGCATGGAGGTGATCAGCCTGTGGCACTGCTGAGGTGTTATGGACAATACCTCTTGACAATACTCCATAGATTCTCTATGAGGTTAAGGTCATACGAGTTTGCTGGCCAATCAAGCACAGTGATACTGTTGTTTTTAAACCAAATATTGATACTTTTGGCAATGTGGACAGGTGCCAAGACCTGCTGGAGAATGAAATTTCCATCTCCAAAGTCGGCTGCACTGACTTTGGTCTTGATAAAACACAGTGGACCTACACCAGCAGATAACACGGCTCCCCAAACCATCACTGATTGTGGAAACTTCACTCTAGACCTCAAGCATCTTGGATTATGTGCCTCTTCACTCTTCCTCCAGACTCTGGGTGTTAGAACCTTCCTGTTAGTTTTTTCTAATTTGCTGGTCACATGACTTTTTGCCTATTTAATCCAGCTCCGCCCTCCTGGCCTTGCTGGATTTCAGTGTTACATTTACTCTTAAGCTAGCCAGGTGCCTTGTACCTTACTGTAGTGCCGGCGTCCCTGCCCTCTGCTAGGCAGGGACGCTGTTCCCCTCACCGCTCTGCTCCGTGCCCGGCGTCCCTCTCCCGCTCTGCTGGCAGCGCGCGCTCCTTCCCGGCCACTGTGCTTAGGGCGCGCGCGCGCGCCCTCCCTCCCTCTTAAAGGGGCCTCGCGCGCCGTCCTAAGGAGTCCCCGGCCAATGGCCGGAGGACTTTACCATATATAAGGCACCTCCTCCAAAATGGAGGTGCCCGAGCAATGTTGTTGCACCGTTCTACTCTGCTTCAGCCCTCAGGTCCCGTTGCCAGTTACCTGCCAGTTACCTGCCAGATTCCTGCCAGCTTGCTGTCCTAATCCTGCCTGATTTCCTGTTACCTGCCTGCCTGCCTGAGGTCCGACGGTCTGCCTTACAACTCCGGTCAGTCTGTCTAAGGACCAACTTGCCCGCTCACCTGGGAGCGCACATCAGCTACCTGCCTGCTTGCCTGAGGTCCGACGGTCTGCCTTACAACTCCGGTCAGTCTGTCTATGGACCAGCTTGCCCGCTCACCTGGGAGCGCTTCTCCGCTACCTGCCTGCTTGCCTGCCCGGAGGCTCCGCTGTCACGTGCTGTGACCACCAGCTATTCCAGACTCTTGCCCGCTCACCTGGGAGCGCTTCTCCGCTACCTGCCTGCTTGCCTGCCCGGGGGCTCCGCTGTCACGTGCTGGGACCACCAGCTATTCCAGAGACTCTTGCCCGCTCACCTGGGAGCGCTTCTCCGCTACCTGCCTGCTTGCCTACCTGGAGGCTCCGCCGTCACGTGCTGTGACCACCTGCTATTCCAGAGACTCTCGCTTGCTCACCTGGGAGCACACATCCTCCATCTGCCTTGCTAGCCTACCTGGAGGTTCAGCCATCACAGGTCGTACCTACCCTTTACCTAGAGATTGCCACGGTCACTTGCCGTGACCTCCAGCCCGTTCTTCCAGAGACTGCCCCGGTCACTTGCCGTGACCTCCAGCCCGTTCTTCCAGAGACTGCCCTGATCACTTGCCGTGACCTCCTGCCCGTACATCCAGAGACTGTCCCGGTCACCTGCTGTGACTGCCTGCCTGGTCGCCACCCGCTCCCTTACAAGGACCGCTCCCTTGTATAGTAGCCCAGAGGTTCCGCCTCCCAGACCCGTTACAGTTTGCTCGGGCCATGGAACCCGGTGGCACCCAAGCTCCCTCGCTCTCGGACCTGTGTCATGAACTGTCCCGTCAAAGGTCCCAACAGGAGTCCATCCTGGGTCACCTGCGGAATGTCAATACTCGCCTGGACACTCTGACTGCTCCACCAACAACCTCCGCCAGTGCCATGTCTCGCAATCCGGCAGCTCCGCTGTCCACTAACACCATGATATCCTACCCCGGACCTCGGCTTTCTGCACCTCCTCGCTTCGGAGGCGACTCAGCCCAGGCTCGGGGCTTCATAAATCAGTGCACCCTGCACTTTGAACTATTGTCCCACCAGTTTAACTCCGACCGAGCCAAAATTGCATTCATCATGTCCCATCTCACCGGGGAGGCCCTGGCCTGGCTAAATCCTCTATGGGAGAGAGGAGACCCCCTGGTGTCCAACTTGCCTGCTTTTCTCACGGCTTTCCGGAAAGTCTTCGACGAACCCGGACGGAAGACCTCATCCGCATCATCGTTGCTACGCCTCCATCAGGAAAGTCTCACCGTGGGCCAATATGCCATACGGTTCCGTACCCTTGCCTCGGAGCTGGCCTGGGATAACGACGCTCTGGTTTCCGTCTTCTGGGAGGGTCTGTCCGGCCGTATTAAAGATGAACTTGCCGGTCGGGACATTCCTACCACTCTCGATGACTTAATAACTCTTGCCACCCGGATTGACCTACGGTTCCAGGAGCGTGCCAGAGAGGTCACCCGTGAGAGGAGGTTAACACGTCTAGCTCCTACTTTTCAGAAACCCGTCACTCCTTCTGTCTCTAACCAGGTACACCCTCCTGAGCCTATGCAGGTCGACCAGACCAAGATGGTCAAGACCCGTCAGGACTTACGCCGTGCCGAAGGGAGCTGCTTCTACTGTGGCAGTAAGGAGCACCGGATCCGTGCCTGCCCGGAGAGATTGGGAAACGCCTGTGTCTAGGTTCGCTCAGAAAGGTCCACCTAGACAAGAATAAATCCTCTCCATCCCTGCTGTTGTCAGTTTCAATCGTCTACGGGGAGAACCGTTATTTCGAACTAGCCCAACTGGACTCTGGAGCAGCCGGGAATCTTATTTCACAGTCCCTGGTAGAGAAATACCGCATCCCCACCAAACCTCTGGCTGTACCCTTGTCTGTTGCTGCCGTGGATGGGGGTCTCTTACCACGCCCCATCCAACTCATCACCGAATCCATTACTCTGCAGGTGGGAATGCTGCATTCTGAAAGTATCTCCTTCAATGTTCTGCCTGGACTCTCTCACGCCCTCTTGCTAGGCCTACCTTGGCTCCAGAAACATGCACCCGTTCTTGACTGGCAGACCGGAGAAGTCCTTCGCTGGGGACAGGGCTGCCATAAGACCTGTCTGGTTCCCGTTCATCCCGTCCGTCCTTCTCCTACCCCAGCTAATCTACCTGGACTTCCGATTCCTTATTGGTCTTATGCTGATGTCTTTAATAAAAAGGAGGCAGAGACACTACCCCCTCATAGACCATACGACTGCCCTATCGACCTGTTACCTGGTACTTCTGTAGCACCCTGAGGATTCGGCTGCTACAGGGGTATTGCACCTCAACCCAGAGGTGTGATATTCCACTCCCGGGTAAGGATGGAGTGTGGATCTGAGCTCGGTAGGCTGCATGCACTACACACATCCCATTTCCGAGGAACAGGCCGACGGTACTCCCACTTAGAAATGTGCAGGTACGACCGAGTCTGTTCCTGGCTGGAGTGGGAGGGGGGTGGTACATCCCAAGTAGTGTAGGGGCAGATAGGGGGAGCAGCCTGGGTAAAGATAGGAGCTCATTGGGTGCTGGTCAACTGAGCTCACACATAGAGGGTGTATATAAGGTGGGCACCAACTAAGAACAGGGTCAGTTGCAGAGAGAAAGTCAGCGAGCGGAGGAGAAGAGAGACCCAGAGTGAGAGAGGAGAGAGAGAGACCCAGAGGGGGAAACAGAAGAAAGGACTCTAAGACCCCAAATTAAATCCCCGGGTGAAGAGTCGGCATCAGGGTACCGGAACCCAAGCTGGTGGGGGCAAAAACACTCCCCAGCCAGAGACCGGAGACCGTGGGCAGCGTTTGCCACGGTCACCCACCACATCCACCACGAAGGCATACCACGAGGAGGGTCAGGGAACCCAAGGCCAAGGGTCTCCCAACAGAAGGCCCAAGGGAGCTGGACCTGGGTGGATCAATAGTGGGGACGGCCAGAGAAAGGACAGAAGGAGAGCTCAGGGTCACGCTCCGGACTTATTTGGGAGTTGGCTGGATCCAGAACCTGGTGGACGCAGCACGGCTCGGGAGGTCACTCGAAGCTGGAGTGACCAGAACATCAGCAGTGAGTAAACATCCTAAACTGCATAACCCGACTCTGTCTCTGATTGCCGTCTACACTGCATCACCACAACTCCCATCCTCTGCACCTGATCCCCCTGAGGCTATACCCCACCCGTTGGGGGTTATATCACCAAAGCTGCACCTACACCACCAGCCTCAGCGGACCCTGCTGCAGCGGCGGCCACAGTGACCGCAACACAACGGGTGGCGTAGTCGACAATAAAGAACTTATAACATCTGTATGACTGCCACATACAACTCAGTTTGACACCCTGGGCACGGACCGGGTCACAGCCACTCGGAAGACTACAACCCCCATCTGATCCGGCTCCGGATATTCCCCCTAAAAGAATATGGCCCAGGGGGCGCGTCACTTCTCCTCCCCGTGGGCGTATTTATCCATTATCCGCTGCTGAGACCCGGTCGATGTCCGAATATATTGAGGAGAATCTGGCCAGGGGATTCATCCGGAAATCTACCTCCCCGGCGGGAGCAGGCTTCTTTTTCGTCAAAAAGAAGGACGGCTCTCTCCGTTCCTGTATAGACTATAGAGGCCTTAACCAGATCACGGTGAAGAATAAGTACCCCCTTCCGCTCATTCCGGAGTTATTTGATCGTCTGAGGGGGGCTAGAATCTCCACCAAACTGGACCTCCGTGGGGCGTACAACCTGGTTCGTATCCGTCAGGGGGATGAATGGAAGACGGCATTCAACACCCGGGACGGCCACTATGAATATCTGGTAATGCCCTTTGGCCTCTGTAACGCTCCTGCCGTCTTTCAAGAGTTGGTCAATGACATCTTCCGGGACCTCTCTACTCCTGCGTAGTGGTGTACCTGGACGACATCTTGGTCTTCTCTCCGGATCTCCAGACTCACCGGAGGGATGTTCGTCAGGTCCTGCTCAGGCTCAGGCAGAACCATCTCTACGCTAAATATGAGAAGTGCCTCTTTGAGCAGACCTCGCTTCCGTTTCTGGGCTACATTATCTCTCAGACCGGCCTACAAATGGATCCTGAGAAACTGTCTGCCATCGAGAAATGGCCCCGACCAGAGGGGTTGAAGGCTATTCAACGGTTCCTGGGCTTCGCCAACTATTACCGCCTCTTCATCCCGCACTTCTCTTCCCGGACTTCCCCAATTTCCGCGCTCACCCGTAAGGGTACTAATCCCAAAGAGTGGCCGCCCGAAGCAGAGGAGGCCTTTCTTTCCCTAAAACAGGCCTTCTCTTCCGCCCCGGTGCTGCATCGCCCAGACGGCAACAAGCAGTTCTTCTTGGAAGTTGACGCCTCCTCCTCTGGAGCCGGAGCGGTACTTACTCAAAAATCATCTTCCGGGAGAATGGTAACTTGTGGCTTCTTCTCCAAACTCTTCTCCTCTTCTGAGCGCAACTATTCCATAGGAGACCGAGAGTTATTGGCCATCAAGCTGGCGTTGGAGGAGTGGCGTTACCTACTCGAGGGTGCTCTTCATCCGGTAATAATTTACACTGACCACAAGAACTTGGCTTACCTCCAGCATGCCCAGAGACTTAACCCGCGCCAAGCCCGGTGGTCCTTGTTTTTTGCTCGCTTTGATTTTGTTCTTCATTTTCGCCCGGCTGACAAAAACGTCAAAGCAGACGCCTTGTCCCGATCCTTTCTGGTGTCCGATCTCGAGGAAGAACCTAAACATATCATCGATCCCGCCAGAGTAATGCAGGTGGCTCCCGTGAGTCTAAATCGTCTCCCTCCCGGTAAGACGTTTGTTTCAGTACCTGATCGGGAGAAGATCCTACGCTGGGGCCATTCGTCTAAACTAGCTGGCCACGCCGGTCAGAAAAAGACCCTCCAGCTTATTGCCCAGCACTATTGGTGGCCTACCCTGCACAAGGACATAATAGACTTTGTTTCTGCCTGTGTGTCCTGCGCCCGCAACAAAGTCCCGAGACATCTGCCAGCCGGACGCCTCCTTCCGCTTCCTGTACCTGCTGCCCCCTGGCAGCATATAGCAATGGACTTTATAACTGATCTCCCCGTCTCTGCCGGTTGTACGGTCATTTGGGTGGTCGCTGACCGCTTTTCCAAGATGGCTCACTTTATTCCCCTGCCAGGCCTTCCGTCTGCACCCGAGCTGGCTAAAGACTTTATCCGCCACATCTTACGTCTTCATGGCCTGCCCCTCCACATCGTGTCGGATCGTGGGGTACAGTTCACCTCACGTTTCTGGAGAGCCACTTGTAAACTACTAGACGTCACCCTGGACTTCTCTTCCGCTTACCACCCACAGTCCAATGGTCAAGTGGAGCGGATCAATCAGAACCTGACCAGTTACCTCCGGCACTTCGTTAATGCCCACCATTCTGACTGGGTGGATCTCCTACCATGGGCCGAGTTCTCTTATAATAATCACGAGAGCGAATCCTCCTCCAAATCCCCGTTTTTTTGTAGTCTTTGGTCAGCATCCTCGGATTCCTTTTCCTGTCTCCACCTCTGTGGACAACCCGGCTGCGGAATCTCTCGTTAGCAAATTTTCCTCCATATGGGAGAGTACCCGGTCCGCACTCCTTCTGTCATCCGAGCGTATGAAAAGACACGCTGACAAAAAACGCCTGGATCCTCCACAATTTCGTCCAGGAGATAAAGTCTGGCTCTCATCTAAATATGTTCGACTCAAGATACCTTCTTACAAGTTAGGGCCTCGGTTCATCGGTCCTCTGGAGGTCATCAGTCAGATCAACCCAGTGGCCTATAAATTGAAACTCCCGGCCAACTTACGGATCCCTAACTCCTTCCATGTATCTCTCCTCAAACCCGTGGTGCTTAACTCTTTTTCCAAGTCTACAGGTACGCCTCCTGCTCTGGTTTCTGCTGAGGACGAGTTTGAGGTAGAGAACATTCTTGCCACCAAAAGGGTGAGAGGAAAGACCTTTTTTCTGGTAGATTGGAAGGGGTTTGGTCCTGAGGAGAGAACGTGGGAGCCCCGGGAGAACATCCATGCCCCTCTCATCCTAGCTAAATTTCTATCTGGCCTAAAAAAGGGGGGGCCTAAAGGGGGGGGTACTGTAGTGCCGGCGTCCCTGCCCTCTGCTAGGCAGGGATGCTGTTCCCCTCACCGCTCTGCTCCGTGCCCGGCGTCCCTCTCCCGCTCTGCTGGCAGCGCGCGCTCCTTCCCGGCCACTGTGCTTAGGGCGCGCGCGCGCGCCCTCCCTCCCTCTTAAAGGGGCCGCGCGCGCCGTCCTAAGGAGTCCCCGGCCAATGGCCGGAGGACTTTACCATATATAAGGCACCTCCTCCAAAATGGAGGTGCCCGAGCAATGTTGTTGCACCGTTCTACTCTGCTTCAGCCCTCAGGTCCCGTTGCCAGTTACCTGCCAGTTACCTGCCAGATTCCTGCCAGCTTGCTGTCCTAATCCTGCCTGATTTCCTGTTACCTGCCTGCCTGCCTGAGGTCCGACGGTCTGCCTTACAACTCCGGTCAGTCTGTCTAAGGACCAACTTGCCCGCTCACCTGGGAGCGCACATCAGCTACCTGCCTGCTTGCCTGAGGTCCGACGGTCTGCCTTACAACTCCGGTCAGTCTGTCTATGGACCAGCTTGCCCGCTCACCTGGGAGCGCTTCTCCGCTACCTGCCTGCTTGCCTGCCCGGAGGCTCCGCTGTCACGTGTTGTGACCACCAGCTATTCCAGACTCTTGCCCGCTCACCTGGGAGCGCTTCTCCGCTACCTGCCTGCTTGCCTGCCCGGAGGCTCCGCTGTCACGTGCTGTGACCACCAGCTATTCCAGACTCTTGCCCGCTCACCTGGGAGCGCTTCTCCGCTACCTGCCTGCTTGCCTGCCCGGGGGCTCCGCTGTCACGTGCTGGGACCACCAGCTATTCCAGAGACTCTTGCCCGCTCACCTGGGAGCGCTTCTCCGCTACCTGCCTGCTTGCCTACCTGGAGGCTCCGCCGTCACGTGCTGTGACCACCTGCTATTCCAGAGACTCTCGCTTGCTCACCTGGGAGCACACATCCTCCATCTGCCTTGCTAGCCTACCTGGAGGTTCAGCCATCACAGTTCGTACCTACCCTTTACCTAGAGACTGCCCCGGTCACTTGCCGTGACCTCCAGCCCGTTCTTCCAGAGACTGCCCCGGTCACTTGCCGTGACCTCCAGCCCGTTCTTCCAGAGACTGCCCTGATCACTTGCCGTGACCTCCTGCCCGTACATCCAGAGACTGTCCCGGTCACCTGCTGTGACTGCCTGCCTGGTCGCCACCCGCTCCCTTACAAGGACCGCTCCCTTGTATAGTAGCCCAGAGGTTCCGCCTCCCAGACCCGTTACACTTACTCTGTAGTTTGCTTGGTCTTTTGACCACTAGTACTTCTGTTTGTTTGTTTGTCTTTGCTCTGCTACAATTTCTGCTAGGAGGTGTCCAACTATATCCCAGTCCTTAGTTCTTGTAGGGACCCCTCCCTTATATCTATAGGTCTACGTTCAGACTAGCCGAGGACTTAGGCGGGTCTGTTCACAAGGAACAGGTCCCCCGCTGAATCGTAGGGAATCAGTTTAGTCCTATTGTAGGGACAGTTTTCCTATCTTTCCTTAGTGTTTGTAGCAGTTCATAACACTGGGAGCTTGATTTCCAAATGAAAATTGGAACTCTGGGACCTTGTGGAGTGTGTCATTGACTGCTTCTGGACATCTGTCAAATCAGCAGTGTTCCCCATGATTGTGGAGCCTACTGAAACAGATTAAAGGACCTTTTTTAAATGCTTAGGAAGTCTTTGCAGGTGTTTTTTTGTTAATTATTTTGATCGTCATGAAAACAACTTAACAAGATTTTAATTTCACACATGCAATATGGAGACACTTGTACTTTTAACATTGTACAACAGCAGAACTTTTCTACAAATGTGAGTAGTCTCTAGACTTTTTAAGGTGTGCCCTAGTTTGAATCCCCACAATGCAGACTCCTAAGACCGACCTTTGTTACATACACTGGACTTTTCTCCACTCACTCTAGTCTTCCCTCACTTCAGACATCTATGCCACTCATGGATATTGTTGAGCCACCCCCGTAGTGTTCGGGTTCGGTTCGGTTCGTCGAACACCGGGATGTTCGAGGAACTGTTCGTCGAACTGTTCGTAGAACACCTTAGAACACCGTCGAACACCGTTAAAACCAATGGCAGGCAAACAAAAACACATAGAAACACATAGAAAACACCTGCAAAGGTGTCCAAAAGCTGACAAACTGCTCAGAAGACACTCTCTTTAAAAAAGCCGGCCGGCAAATTCAGCAGCGGCATACACCGGTACCCGACAATTTAGACAAGAAGGAATAGAGCATCACACATAGATTAGATAGATAGAAACATGTCAGTCACACATATAAGAAGCACAGTGACAGTGTTGGTTACTGCACTTGTCATTTAGTGTAAAGGATTTATTAAAAAAAATATTAGTGTTTTCATGCACCGTCTCTTTAAAAAAGCCGGCCGGCAATTCAGCATCTGTACCCGACAATTTAGAACAGAAAGAATAGAGCTTCACACATAGATTAGATAGATAGAAACATGTCAGTCACATATATAATAAGTACAGTGACAGTGTTGCTTACTGTACTTGTCATTTAGTGTAAAGGATTTATTTAAAAAAATAATAGTGTTTTCATGCACTGTCTCTTTAAAAAAGCCGGCCGGCAATTCAGCAGGGGTACCCGACAATTTAGAACAGAAAGATAGAGCATCACACAGAGATTAGATAGATAGAAACATGTCAGTCACATTTATAATAAGTACAGTGACAGTGTTGGTTACTGTACTTGTCATTTAGTGTTAAAATAAAGGATTTATTAAAATAAAAATTGGCGTGGGGATCCCCCATAATTTTAAGCTCTAGCGGAGGTTAAGCAGACGGCTGGGGCAGATGTTTGAAGCCTCGGAAGGGGGTAATACCCACGGAGCTTCCCAGACTACTAATATCAGCCCCCAGCTGAATACATAGCCTTTACTAGCTATTAAAATGGGGGACCTCCCCCAAAAAATGACGTGGGGTCCCCCCTATTTTAATAGCTAGCAAAGGCTAGGCAGACAGCTGGGGGCTGATATTAATAGCCCAGGAAGGGTGCCATGAATATTGGCCCCCTCCCAGGCTAGAAACACCAGCCGTCAGCCGCCCCAGAAATGGCACATCCATAGGATGCGCCAATTCTGGCACTTAGCCTCGCTCTTCCCACTGCCCTGTAGCGGTGGCAGTGGGGTAATAGGGTTGGGGTTGATGTCAGCTTATAATGCCAGCTGACATCAAGCCCAGGTTAGTAATGGAGAGGCGTCTATAAGACACCCCCATTACTAACCCCATAGTCAAAGTTAAAAAAAACACAAACACCCAGAATAAAGTCCTTTAATTGAAATAAAGACACAATTCTTTATTGTTCTAAATTAAACCATACTTACCGTCACGCCCATTCTAGCTGAAGCCAACGATCTCCTGTAATAAAAATAAAATAATAAACCAACCTCATCCTTACCTTTCCATGGTTCTTACGACAGCTTCAGCTCTGCTACATCGAGATGACAGGCTGGACCGCAGCAGAACGCCGCCATCCAGCCTGTCATCCCGCAGACACTGAGAAGAGCAGGCTTGCTTGCGCTCCACAGTGTCTCTCTGTGACGGCATAAAGATGAGCCGAGGTCATGTCCAATGAACTCGGCTCACCTCATGCACGTCACTTACAGCGTGGGAGAATTCTCACGCTGAAGCGCTGAGTGCAGGAGAATTTTCCAACGCTGTCAGTGAGGTGCATGAGGTGAGCTGAGTTCATTGGACATGAGCTCACCTCATGCACGTCACTGACAGCGTGGGAGAATTCTCCTGCACTCAGCACTTCAGCGTGAGAATTTTCCCAAGCTGTCAGTGACGTGCATGAGGTGAGCCGAGTTCATTGGACATGACCTCGGCTCATCTGGATGCCGTCACAGCGAGACACTGAGGAGCGCAAGCATGCCTGCTCTTCTCAGTGTCTGCGGCATGACAGGCTGGATGGCAGCGTTCTGCTGCGGTCCAGCCTGTCATCTCGATGTAGCAGAGCTGAAGCTGTCGTGGGAACCATGGAAAGGTAAGGATGAGGTTGGTTTATTATTTTTCTTTTATTGCAGGAGATCGTTGGCTTCAGCTGGAATGGGCGTGATGGTAAGTATAGTTTAATTTAGAACAATAAAGAATTGTGTGCTTATTTCAATTAAAGGACTTTATTCTGGGTGTTGTGTTTTTTTTAAATACTTTACTAGAAATTCATGGCGGTCATGTCTAATACTGGCGTGACCCCATGAATTTTGGGCTATCTAATCTATGTGTGATTCTCTATTCCTTCTATTCTAAATTGTCGGGTACAGCTGCTGAATTGCCGGCCGGCTTTTTTAAAGAGACGGTGCATGAAAACACTAATATTTTTTTTTATAAATCCTTTACACTAAATGACAAGTACAGTAATCAACACTGTCACTGTACTTCATATATATGTGACTGACATGTTTCTATCTATCTAATCTATTTGTGATGCTCTATTCTTTCGGTTCTAAATTGTCGGGTACCGGTGTATGCCGCTGCTGAATTGCCGGCTTTTCATGTTTCACTGTGAGCACTGTTCCCATCGATTTGGGCAATCACTGTAATGTCACAACCACCATGGCTGTGGCATTACAGTGAGTGGCAGACAATCCCTGCATGATTGGTGCTCTAAATAGCGCCAGACATGCAGGACACGCTTTTGGTGCACGAACAGTTATCGAACATAACCTCGAACAGCCGAATTTTTTGAAAATCGTTCGGGTTCGTCGAACAACTCGAACACCGCCCAAAACAGCTCGAATTTGAGATTGGCGAACAGTTCTAGTCGAACACCGCTCATCTCTACTCATGGACCTATTTTTATCCATGATGTTCATCTCACAAAAGGTCATCACTGTGGGATCTCTGCATCAAAACACTATCTTTGCACTTCAGTCCTTTGGCTTCACAGTGCCTACTTGAACAAATAGATAGTCCCATCCTGATATGCTGTCGTGGCCCTTGTCCTCAGATGTGCCCACTTGTTCTCCTCTTTGAGTCTAAACTACAGCTCAGGCTTGGTTCCTGCAGTGGCTTTCTTCTCATTCGACGTACAATTGTCTTCTGAGCGATATCCTTTTCCATCTTGGTTTAGCCTGTTGGCCACGTTGGACAACTGGCAGACTTCATTCACTCTCCTCAATCCTTTGCTCACTCCGCTTTGGCTATCACAGCTACTTCAGTTGTTCTATCCTTGTCATTCTCACCTAGCCTGGCCTTTAGTTTGTCAGATACTTCAGGTTTCAGACACTCACAACTCTCTCTTTCCTAAAAACTAGATCCACCTGTCTCTTCAGGTAAAAGTTTCTTCTACTCTCTTTATGTGTAGGCACAGCCTCTTCCACCCTATAGTCACAGATGCAATCTCTCCTCTGCAGTCTAAATCATAATATGTTCCAGATGTTCCCACTGCACATTTAAGAAACAAGTCTTCAGTGGCTATGGTTCACACTACATACTCTCTGCAACTGACACTGAGTGGCTGGAAACCATTACTTAATTAAACTCTGTCACACACCTCTAATTTTCCTGAACAACACACTTAACTTCTCACTAATCAAGCTGCAGCAATGTCAGAATGATCCAGCACTCTCATAATGATACAATAATAATAATACACAGATATCACAGGACAGATGTTAATACTTATGTCTCTGGACCCTACTTGCACTATTTTCAGAGTTTAGCGTTATCAGGCAGTTTTGTGACTCAACAATTAAACACAATTTAAAGGGCCTGTCCACTCCTCGACTAGACCCTCAAAGGAGAATACAGACAGCTGCCATGGTCACGTGACATTACTATGGGGGAAACTACTGTACATTGTTATTGAAGGAACAATACCTAACTGGGAGGTGATTATGATGTTTTTTTATGCTATAATGGCCATTGGTGATATTAAGAAGGGTTTGTCCAGTAGTGAACAACCCTTTAAATATATTTCAACCCCAATTCATCAATTGCGGGGGAGTGGTTAATTCACTTTCATGTTTTTTTTTATATTCTTTGCTGTTCTTGGAACCAAATTCTTCAATCTGGCAGACATGGTTTATGAGTTTTGAGCAAAATCAAAAAAGGTGTTTATTTTTGCCTTCAATAGAGATGAGCGTTGTTCTACTCGAACTGTTCGCCAATCTCAAATTCGAGCTGTTTTGGGCGGTGTTCGAGCCGGTCGGCGAACACGAACAATTTGAGAAAAATTCGGCTGTTCGAGGTTATGTTCGATAACTGTTCGTGCACCAAAATCATAACTGGATTTTTTCTCAGTAATGATGAAAATTAATGTTAATACGCAGTTTGAGTGTACAGCGGGGCGGGGGGAGGGGCAGGGGATGGATCTCTGCAGGAACAATGAAGATCTCCATTTTTTTTTCTCTTTCCCGCATTTGCAGTGGGGAGGTGCAATCTGTCAGCCTATCAGCAGCGCACACACGGAGCGAAGTGCTTTTTTTCACACAAGCAAGGGCATGTGTGATTGGCAGTGTATGTCACATGTCCTTGCCCTATAAGACCAAGCCATTTTCCCCGTCGGCACCATTTTCTCACTGCTGCAGCTGCGTGTTAGACGGCACCGCTGTTGCTGTGTGCGCTATACCTTGTTAATTTCAAGCCAATTTTCGCACAAATATACAGATAGCTTGGGAGTAGGGAATAGTTGTGATTGCAGTCCTTTTAAGGACTAGGTTACAGCATTTCCTACGACTTTTATCAGGGAGGTCTGTGCTCTTAAATAGATCGGTTGTTGGGAGTAAAGACTAATTGTAATTGCAGTCCTTTTCAGGACTAGGTTACATGAGTTCCTATCAGTTTTTGCCAGGCAGGTCTGTGCCAGTGCTGTGCAAGTTTTTTTCACAGCATTTGGCTGAATCTAGCAAAGCTAATCCTTTTTGGCCTATTGCAGAGTGTGTTAGTCAGTGGAGTAGCCTATCTGTGTTGCAAGATATACCACCTGTGTATAGAATACCAATTTTTTTACTGCACCTAGTGAAGTAAAATCTTTTGGGCATAGCATCATTCTATTAGTCCATCTATACTGACCTCCATCAGGTTGCAAACTGAATATAATTTTTTTCTGCATCTAGCTCTGAAAAAATATTTGGGCTTCTAGCAGTGTGTGGGACTTGGTCTATTAGTCCTTCTATACTGACCTCCAGCAGGTTGCAAATTAAAAATAATTTTTTTCTGCATCTAGCTCTGAAAAAATATTTGGGCTTCTAGCAGTGTGTGGGACTTGGTCTATTAGTCTATCTATACTGACCTCCATCAGGTTGCAAATTAAAAATAATTTTTTTCTTCATCTAGCTCTGAAAAAATATTTGGGCTTCTAGCGGTGTGTGGGACTTGGTCTATTAGTCCATGTATACTGACCTCCATCAGGTTGCAAATTAAAAATAATTTTTTTCTGCATCTAGCTCTGAAAAAATATTTGGGCTTCTAGCGGTGTGTGGGACTTGGTCTATTAGTCCATCTATACTGACCTCCATCAGGTTGCAAATTAAAAATAATTTTTTTCTGCATCTAGCTCTGAAAAAAAATTTGGGCTTCTAGCAGTGTGTGGGACTTGGTCTATTAGTCCATCTATACTGACCTCCATCAGGTTGCAAATTGAATAAAAAAATTTTCTGCATCTAGATCTGAAAAAATATTTGGGCTTCTAGCGGTGTGTGGGACTTGGTCTATTAGTCCATCTATACTGACCTCCATCAGGTTGCAAATTAAAAATAATTTTTTTCTGCATCTAGCTCTGAAAAAATATTTGGGCTTCTAGCAGTGTGTGGGACTTGGTCTATTAGTCTATCTATACTGACCTCCATCAGGTTGCAAATTAAAAATAATTTTTTTCTTCATTTAGCTCTGAAAAAATATTTGGGCTTCTAGCAGTGTGTGGGACTTGTTCTATTAGTCCTTCTATACTGACCTCCAGCAGGTTGCAAATTGAATATAATTTTTTTCTGCATCTAGCTCTGAAAAAATATTTGGGCTTCTAGCGGTGTGTGGGACTTGGTCTATTAGTCCATCTATACTGACCTCCATCAGGTTGCAAATTAAAAATAATTTTTTTCTGCATCTAGCTCTGAAAAAATATTTGGGCTTCTAGCGGTGTGTGGGACTTGGTCTATTAGTCCATCTATACTGACCTCCATCAGGTTGCAAATTAAAAATAATTTTTTTCTGCATCTAGCTCTGAAAAAAAATTTGGGCTTCTAGCAGTGTGTGGGACTTGGTCTATTAGTCCATCTATACTGACCTCCATCAGGTTGCAAATTAAAAATAATTTTTTTCTGCATCTAGCTCTGAAAAAATATTTGGGCTTCTAGCAGTGTGTGGGACTTGGTCTATTAGTCTATCTATACTGACCTCCATCAGGTTGCAAATTAAAAATAATTTTTTTCTTCATTTAGCTCTGAAAAAATATTTGGGCTTCTAGCAGTGTGTGGGACTTGTTCTATTAGTCCTTCTATACTGACCTCCAGCAGGTTGCAAATTGAATATAATTTTTTTCTGCATCTAGCTCTGAAAAAATATTTGGGCTTCTAGCGGTGTGTGGGACTTGGTCTATTAGTCCATCTATACTGACCTCCATCAGGTTGCAAATTAAAAATAATTTTTTTCTGCATCTAGCTCTGAAAAAATATTTGGGCTTCTAGCAGTGTGTGGGACTTGGTCTATTAGTCTATCTATACTGACCTCCATCAGGTTGCAAATTAAAAATAATTTTTTTCTTCATTTAGCTCTGAAAAAATATTTGGGCTTCTAGCAGTGTGTGGGACTTGTTCTATTAGTCCTTCTATACTGACCTCCAGCAGGTTGCAAATTGAATATAATTTTTTTCTGCATCTAGCTCTGAAAAAATATTTGGGCTTCTAGCGGTGTGTGGGACTTGGTCTATTAGTCCATCTATACTGACCTCCATCAGGTTGCAAATTAAAAATAATTTTTTTCTGCATCTAGCTCTGAAAAAATATTTGGGCTTCTAGCAGTGTGTGGGACTTGGTCTATTAGTCCATCTATACTGACCTCCATCAGGTTGCAAATTGAATAAAAAAATTTTCTGCATCTAGCTCTGAAAAAATATTTGGGCTTCTAGCGGTGTGTGGGACTTGGTCTATTAGTCCATCTATACTGACCTCCATCAGGTTGCAAATTAAAAATAATTTTTTTCTGCATCTAGCTCTGAAAAAATATTTGGGCTTCTAGCGGTGTGTGGGACTTGGTCTATTAGTCCATCTATACTGACCTCCATCAGGTTGCAAATTAAAAATAATTTTTTTCTGCATCTAGCTCTGAAAAAATATTTGGGCTTCTAGCAGTGTGTGGGACTTGGTCTATTAGTCCATCTATACTGACCTCCATCAGGTTGCAAATTGAATAAAAAAATTTTCTGCATCTAGCTCTGAAAAAATATTTGGGCTTCTAGCGGTGTGTGGGACTTGGTCTATTAGTCCATCTATACTGACCTCCATCAGGTTGCAAATTGAATAAAAAAAATTTCTGCATCTAGCTCTGAAAAAATATTTGGGCTTCTAGCGGTGTGTGGGACTTGGTCTATTAGTCCATCTATACTGACCTCCATCAGGTTGCAAATTAAAAATAATTTTTTTCTGCATCTAGCTCTGAAAAAATATTTGGGCTTCTAGCAGTGTGTGGGACTTGGTCTATTAGTCTATCTATACTGACCTCCATCAGGTTGCAAATTAAAAATAATTTTTTTCTTCATTTAGCTCTGAAAAAATATTTGGGCTTCTAGCAGTGTGTGGGACTTGTTCTATTAGTCCTTCTATACTGACCTCCAGCAGGTTGCAAATTGAATATAATTTTTTTCTGCATCTAGCTCTGAAAAAATATTTGGGCTTCAAGCGGTGTGTGGGACTTGGTCTATTAGTCCATCTATTCTGACCTCCATCAGGTTGCAAATCAAAAATAATTTTTTTCTGCATCTAGCTCTGAAAAAATATTTGGGCTTCTAGCGGTGTGTGGGACTTGGTCTATTAGTCCATCTATACTGACCTCCATCAGGTTGCAAATTGAATAAAAAAATTTTCTGCATCTAGCTCTGAAAAAATATTTGGGCTTCTAGCGGTGTGTGGGACTTGGTCTATTAGTCCATCTATACTGACCTCCATCAGGTTGCAAATTAAAAATAATTTTTTTCTGCATCTAGCTCTGAAAAAATATTTGGGCTTCTAGCGGTGTGTAGGACTTGGTCTATTAGTCCATCTATACTGACCTCCATCAGGTTGCAAATTGAATAAAAAAATTTTCTGCATCTAGCTCTGAAAAAATATTTGGGCTTCTAGCGGTGTGTGGGACTTGGTCTATTAGTCCATCTATACTGACCTCCATCAGGTTGCAAATTAAAAATAATTTTTTTCTGCATCTAGCTCTGAAAAAATATTTGGGCTTCTAGCGGTGTGTGGGACTTGGTCTATTAGTCCATCTATACTGACCTCCATCAGGTTGCAAATTAAAAATAATTTTTTTCTGCATCTAGCTCTGAAAAAATATTTGGGCTTCTAGCAGTGTGTGGGACTTGGTCTATTAGTCCATCTATACTGACCTCCATCAGGTTGCAAATTGAATAAAAAAAATTTCTGCATCTAGCTCTGAAAAAATATTTGGGCTTCTAGCGGTGTGTGGGACTTGGTCTATTAGTCCATCTATACTGACCTCCATCAGGTTGCAAATTGAATAAAAAAATTTTCTGCATCTAGCTCTGAAAAAATATTTGGGCTTCTAGCGGTGTGTGGGACTTGGTCTATTAGTCCATCTATACTGACCTCCATCAGGTTGCAAATTAAAAATAATTTTTTTCTGCATCTAACCCAGCCAATAGTTTTGGCCTAATACCACAGTTTGGCCACTCAGCTCTGCTCGGTTACCATCCATTGTTTTTTTGTGCAAACAACTCCAGAGTTGTGAATTAGTTAACCACCAAAATGAGTGGAAAAAGGCCTGCTGCTGGTGGAAAGGGGAATAGGCGTGTTGGGAAGGGGAAAAAAGGTTGTGTCCGTGGGGTAGGTGCAGAAGAAAGACCATCTTCCAGCCAAACTAAAATGTCTACTTCTTTTAGCGGACAATGTGATAAGATCCCTTTCTTACGGCCACGCCAATCGCTACAAATTCCAGATGAGGCACAAAAACAGCAGGTGCTTCAACGGATATCAAGTGCTCCTTTAAGTGGGCTCTCCTCCACATCAACTTCAACATCACAAATACTCCAGTCCTCAAAGGTGTCACCCAAATCGCACTTGCTTCCTCACAGCTCCCAAATCTCCAGCTGCCCGTCTGAGTATGAGGTAGAACAGATGGTTGAGTCTGCAGAGCTGTTTACTCATACTATAGCCTGGGAATCAGAGGTCGACTCCAGCGCTTCTGTGAATCCAGACGAGGAAATGATCTGCACTGATGCCCAGAATCTTTATGAGTCGGATCCAGGACCAGACGCAGAAGGTTCTGACCATAATGTAGACCCTCATTCCCAAACTGTAACTCCTGTTGGTGGAGACAATGAGGAAGACGATGATAAGACTCAAATACCTGATTGGAGCGACAACTTTAGTTTTTTGTCAGGGCAGGAACAGGTTGGCTCTGAGGACGACGGGTGTGATAACGCACAGGGTGATGATGATGAGGTCGGAGATCCCACTTACTGTCAACCCACAGTCAGCCAAGAGATGAGGTCAGCAGAGGAGGTGGAGGAAGATGCTAGTGACGACGAGGTCAGGTTGCGCCTTCCTGGACAGAGACGTAGTACTGGAAGCACGTCAACAACTGCATCCTCAAACACAACTCTGCCTCTCACCACAAGTCGTGGTGGCTCTTCAGGTCGCATGGGTGCTAAGCCTTGCATAGCCTGGGCATTTTTTCAGATCGATAAAGATGACCCAACTCGTGTTATCTGTAACATTTGTCAGCAAAAGCTAAGTAGAGGCCAAAAAA
This sequence comes from Phyllobates terribilis, assembly GCF_046119375.1. Classification (NCBI taxonomy): domain Eukaryota; kingdom Metazoa; phylum Chordata; class Amphibia; order Anura; family Dendrobatidae; genus Phyllobates; species Phyllobates terribilis. The sequence goes on from NW_027362765.1 coordinate 282,881,654, forward strand.
TACATAGTTTGAGTACTTCATGCATGAACCGGCACATGGACATGAAGCATAAGTTGCAGTGGGAAGCTCAGTGTGCTACAATGCGGTCTAGCCGGCCGGGCCAACCACCGTCTGCCATATCTTGTGCATCCGCAGCCTCTTCATCCTCTGTGACTGGGGGGACAGCAGTCACACCTGTTTTGGGGCGCAGACCTGCCACCTCTTTACCCGCAACAGCCAGCGTGATTGGCAGGTCATCATTTTCTTTGGAGGTGGTAACACCAGCTGGTCTTGAGCGCTGTCCGACATCGATAGCACCACCTTTGGATCAAGGCAACCTAACATGTCCGCCTGCATCTTCCTCACAGACCGGCAGTTTGCCGGGGACACCCTTATCAACCCCATCTAAGCACAATAGCCAGCCCTCGGTCCCTCAGATGTGGACAAGTAAAAGACCATTTCCTTCTAGCCATGAGAAAGCTAAGAGGTTGAATTTCACCATCTGCAAGCTCTTGGCTACAGAAATGCTGCCTTTCCGCCTGGTGGACACAGAGGATTTTCGAGACCTTATGTCCGTCGCAGTGCCCCAGTACCAGATGCCCAGTCGGCACTACTTCTCAAAGAAAGGTGTGCCTGCGCTCCACCAGCATGTCGCACACAACATCACCGCTTCTTTGAGAAACTCTGTGTGTGACAGGGTGCATTTCACCACAGACACTTGGACGAGTAGGCATGGACAGGGGCGTTACATGTCGCTGACTGGGCACTGGGTAACTATGGTGACAGCAGGACAAGGGGCTGCTGTCCAAGTCTTGCCGTCCCCACGAGTTGTGCGTCAATCCTCTTTATGTCATTTTTCCTCCACTGCTTCTGCCTCCTCAACCTCCTCTCGGTCTTCCACCTGCACCCAAAGCCTGTCTGGTCATGCCACAAGCTTTCTAACTGCGCAGAAGGGATCCTGCACACCTCCTTACTATGCTGGCAGTAGGGCTCAACGTCATCAGGCGGTTTTTACATTGAAATGTCTGGGAAATGTGAGTCACACAGCTGAGGAGTTGTGGTCAGCTCTGGAGAACCAATTTCATGAATGGTTGTCTCCACTGGACCTGAAACCAGGGAAGGCCGTGTGCGACAATGCTGCAAACCTGGGTGCGGCCCTTCGCCGGGGCAATGTCACACACGTGCCTTGTATGGCTCACGTGTTGAACCTGGTTGTCCAGCAATTTTTAGCCCACTATCCCAGACTAGATGGCCTTCTGCAGAGGGCACGGTCGCTGTGTGCTCACTTCCGCCGTTCGCATCCCGCAGCTCAGCGACTTACATCTCTACAGAAGTCGTTGGGCCTGCCACTTCACCGGCTAAAATGCGATGTGCCTACCCGGTGGAATTCAACTCTGCACATGTTGCAGCGACTGTGGCAGCACCGACAAGCCCTGGTGCAATACGTTCTGACGTATAGCCTGGGCCAACGAGATTCAGAGGTGGGGCAAATCACGCTGGAGGAGTGGTCTCAGATCAGGGACCTATGCACCCTTCTGCACAGTTTTGAAATGGCGACGAAGATGTTTAGTGCTGACGATGCCATTATTAGCATGACTATTCCGGTGATTTACATGCTGGAGCACATGTTAAACAGAATTCGGAGTCAGGTGGTGGCACAAGAGGAGGTGGAGGAAGTAGAGGAGGAGGAGTTGTATGCGGAAGGGCTAACATCTGCAAGGTCCAGAAGGTCGGCAGCACCAAGGCGGCAGGCATGTGAGGGTGGGGGAGATGGTTTTACCAGGGCGCATGGTAGCAGCCAAACTAGTGAGGAAGGTGCAGGAGCCCAGGAAGAAGTGGAGGACGAACTGATGGAAGACTCATCAGATGAGGGAGACCTTGATCACATTTCTGTTGTGCGAGGTTGGGGGGGAGAGGACAGAGGAAGGAAGCATGATTGTTACCTCGCCACCAACACAACAGGGACTTGGTGCTCCTGGATGCGCAACACACATGAGTGCCTTCTTGCTGCACTACCTGCAACATGACCCTCGAATTGTGAGAATTAGAAATAATCCTGACTACTGGGTTGCCACACTGTTAGATCCCCGGTACAAAAGTAAATTTGCAGAAATTATTCCTGCCATAGAAAGGGATGCACGCATGCAGGAGTATCAGCAGAGACTGTTGCAGAATCTTACATGTGCTTTTCCACAAAATACCAGTGGTGCACGTAGTGAATCTCACAGTTCCAACTTGCCAACCGTGGGACCGTCAAGTGTTCAGCACTCAAACCGTAACAGAACCACAGTATCTGCTGGTAACATCAATTTTGCGGAATCATTTCACCACTTTTTTAGCCCATCCTTTGCAAGGCCACAGGAGACAAGAAGTCTGACACATAGTCAACGCCTAGAGACGATGGTACAGGAGTATCTCCAAGTAAACATTGAAGCCACGACTGTGTCACTGGACCCTTGCTCTTTTTGGGCTTCCAATCTGGATAAATGGCCGGAGCTAGCCACTTACGCCTTGGAGATCTTGTCATGCCCCGCAGCCAGCGTTCTGTCTGAACGTGTGTTCAGCGCTGCTGGTGGTGTGCTGACAGATAAGCGCACGCGGCTCTCCACTGATAATGTAGACAGACTCACGTTCATAAAGATGAACAAATCATGGATCCGAAACGACTTTTCTACCCCTGTGTCATCCTGGGGAGAGTAAAAGCTTGATGATTGGTTAAAATCACCCTACCAACCGTTTTAAGCTTTCAAATTACTAATCATGTTTATCTGTATCTTGACTGGAAAATTATTTGGGCTTTGTAGCAGTGTGCAGCACTGATCCTATTAGGCCATCTATAATAAGCTTCACCAGATTTAAAATTAAAAATAATTTTTAGCTGCATCTAGCCCGGAAAATAATTTTGGGGCTCCGAGATGCGCAAGACACATAAGTGCCTTCTTGCTGCACTACCTGCAGCATGACCCTCATATTGTCAGAATTCGAAGTAATCATGACTACTGGGTTGCCACACTCTTAGATCCCCCAAACTTTTCGATCAACCTTTTCATTTTAATAAAGACCAAAAAAATGGTCATTTTTGAAATTATAAGCATTAGCAGGTTGTTAGAAACTGAAATCAAACAGTTTTCAACTCAAAACTTTATTCTAGGTGATGTTACATTTTCACATAGGACCCCTTGTTCGAAAGGAGCTTCTGAACTCTCTCGTCCATTGAATTTGTCAGGTTTTGGATGGTTTCTGCTTCAATTGTTTTGCATGAGGACAGAATACCCTCCCAGAGCTGTTGCTTAGATGTGAACTGCCTCCCGCCATCATAGACACTCCTTTTAATGATGCTCCAAAGGTTCTGAATGGGGTAGAGGTCAGGGGAGCATGGGGGTCACACCATAAGTTTGTCCCCTTTTATGCCCATATCAGCCAGAGATGCAGATGTTTTATGTGCAGCATGAGATGGTGCATTATCATGCAGAAAAATGATCTTGCTGTGAAATACACGGTTCTTCTTCTTGAACCATGGCAGGAAGTGCTGTTTGAGAAAATCCACATACATTATGGAGTTCATCTTTAGCGCCTTCAGGGATCCTAAAGGGGCCGACAATCTCTCTCCCCATGATTCCAGCCCAAAACATTACTCCACCTCCTCCTTGTTGGCGCTGTAGCCGTGTTTGCGTGGGGTGTCCATCAACCAGCCATCCTCCACTCCATTCATCTGGACCATCGAGCGCTGCACGGCACTCATCCGTGAACAAAACAGTTTTGAAATCAGTCTTCATGTAATGTTTGGCCCACTGGAGCCGTTTCTGCTTGTGTGAAGTGGATAGAGGAGGTCGACAGGATGGCGTATGCACAGCTGCAAACCTCTGAAGGACCCTGCATCTTGTTGTTCGGGGGACGTTGGAGGCACAAGCAGCTTCAAAAACTTGTCTGCTGCTATGACAAGGCTTTTTTGCCGCTGCTCTTTCAACCTGACGTAATTGCCTGTAGGAAAGAGTCCTCAATTTGCCCTTATCAGCACGCACACGTGTGTACTGTGAATCAGCTACATACTTCTTGATTGCCAAGACACTTCATCCTGATCATCGCACAATGTTGATTGTAGTCATGCCTTGACCTAAACACTCCACAATTTGTTGCTTCTCAGCAGCCGACACATCCTTTTTCTTTCCCATTTTGGCAGAAAATGTAGGCTGCTTAATAATGTGAGAGAGCCTTCTTAAGTAGTCTTGCCTTTCATTGGACACACCTGCCAAACTAATTAGCACAGGTGTCTGCAATTGCTTACAGTGATATAAAGAGCCCTGACACACATCACCATCAATGAGTTTAACTGACAAACAAATTCTTCCCTTATCACTCCTAAACACTTTTTGCATAATAATTTGGAACGCGGTGTACATGTGCTTTTCCACAAAACACCAGTGGTTCACGTAGTGAATCTTACAGTTCTAACTTGCCAACCGTGGTCTGTATGGAATTGTTCAATAAAGGGCCCAAAATTAAGATAACATAGATGGGAGAGGTCTCTATGAATAGGAATTCCTAAGTATTTGATACCCTGTGAGGGCCAGGCAAAGGGAAAGTTGGACTGGATGGAATCCTATATGGATTTATGGAGGGAGACATCGAGGGCCTCAGACTTCGCTGCATTGATTTTAAAATTTTACCATGTAACAAAGTGATCTATTTCAGCCATAACAGCAGGGATGGATATATGTGATTGAGTGATATATACTAGGACATCATCAGCAAATAGAGAGCACTTGTACTCGGTGCCTCCCACCTCAATCCACCTAATATTGGGGTTATGGCGAATTGATGAGAGCAGGTGCTCCGTCACTAGGATGTATAAGAGAGGGGACAGAGGACATCCCTGCCTTGTCCCATTGGTGATTGTGAAAGGTGATGAAAATGTTCTGACGCACCCCCTGGGCCTTGGGACACCCGGAGCCGGACCTTTTTTGGTGGATGCTGGTGGTTGTAGTCTTCGTGGCGGCGATCCGGTTCCGTGGCTCAGGGCGGTCAAACCAGTGGCGGAACTATTTATGTGGTTTTGATGTTTAAATGTCCGACTACGCCACCCGTGGATTGCGGTCAGAGTGAACCGCCGCTACAGGGCAGACCGCTAAGGCTGGTGTTGTGGGTGCAGCAGAGCGTAGCATAACTCCCCACGGGAGGAGTATAGCCTCAGGGCAGTGTATGCGGAGGATGGGGGTGATGGTGCAGGGCAGCAACAGTAACGACACGGAGTCAGTGATGCAGTTCAGGGCCTTTACTCACAGTTCTTATTATCCAGACCACGTCTGCAGGTAACGGCTGCCCACGTCGTACTGTGCTCACCAGGTGAGGGGCTCAGACAACTCCCAGATAACTTTGGAGCGCTTCACAGGACCCCCTTTGTGTGTCCTTTGTCTGGCCTTTCTTACCAACACTTCTGTCCGGCTGCCTCGGGCCTCCTCTTGGTAAACTTGGCGCCAGTTTCCCTGACCCTATGTGGTGCCTTCCTAGCGGGTGGAGCAAGGGGCTGCGCCACATAAAATGTCAGAGCCTCCGGTTTCTAGCTGAGGGTCGTTTCCTGCCTCCACTAGTTCGGGGACCGGTCTCCCCCTTTGGCCTGACCCCTCCACGCAGGTGGATTCGGGCGTGCGGTGGCGACTCGCCCGTCCGCACCCCTGGGATCCCTTCATTCCTCGTTCCTGGAGCCTTCTCCGCTCCTCTTCCTTCCTTCTCCCTCTTGCAGGCCTGGGCCTCTGTTACTAGGCCCGCCTCCGGAGCAGAGCTCATGCAGAGCCCCTGCTCCCTGCCACTTCTGCTCAGACTTCTCTGCACTGAACTAAGATGGTGCCCACCTTTTATACTCCCTTCTCAATGCACCCAGGAACTGCTTCCTCCCTGCTCCTGCACTGCAGGGTTCCCCTTCCTCAGTGTTCCCTCCCCCCACTCCAGCCAGGGACAGGGACTGTCGTGCCCATCTCAGGGGCATATTGGTCGCCCTGCCCCACGGCAATGTGGTGTAATGCATGCAGGTGTCGGGTCCTGATCCACACTCCATCCTTATCTGAGAGTGAGATATCACACCTCTGGGTGAGGTGCAATACGTCTGTAGCAACCGAGCCCTCGGTGCTACAGTTCCATTTATCTTCAGCCTAGGTGACGTATTGTGATACAGGGCCGTGATTTTGGCTATAAAAGGGTCCCCTAGACCCCTACCCCAAGCTTTTTAAGAGAATCATATATGGCGTGCCAGGAGACTCTATGGAATGCTTTCTCAGCATCCAACGAGAGTATCTACTTACAAATTTTTAACTGCATCTAGCCCAGGAAATACTTTGTGCCTAGTAGCAGTGTCTGCTAGTCAGCGGATTATCCCGGCTGTTAAGCAAGCTACACCACCTGTAGTTTGGACACTTAATTTTTTCAAAGGAAATGCTTCGGGACCACGGGATACTTAGTGAAGAGCATCAGGAGGCACCCCAAGGCATAGGGGCTGGGACTGGCACTAGGATGCCTTGCGGTGGACAGCCGAGCTCGATCCTTATAAAAGCTTTTTAACTGCAGCAGCTTTAGTGGACGCTACTGGAGCTGGAATTACGCGGCTGCTGGCATGAGACTTGCCCTCCAATAGATCCTTGTAAATGGATTTAAAGTGTATTCATTCAAATTAGAGGGACAAGTTAAATTAAAAAGCTTAGAGCTGCCTCCACCACAGGGGGGCTCTCTCGACCCACCAGCGGACAGGCACCAGTATTGGGAGAGGGGGGCTGGCCGTCAGGGTTCACCGCGGCTCTGGCACAAACCCGGCGACACGGAGGTGGCACGGGCAGGAGCGGACTGGCCGTCTCGGCTTCTCACTTTTTGGATTTTAGAAGGGCATGACATGCCTATATCTGTGTCTCCCCCTCCTTTTACTCCTCCACCTCTTTTCTTTTCGCATGACTATATGTACTTGTCACTTTTCCATGTGTTAGTTGTGTCTTCTGAGCAGTTTGTCAGCTTTTGGACACCTTTGAAGGTGTTTTCTATGTGTTTCTATGTGTTTTTGTTTGCCTGCCATTGGTTTTAACGGTGTTCGAAGGTGTTCGACGAACAGTTCGACGAACAGTTCGGCGAACACACGGGTGTTCGACGAACCGAACCGAACTCGAACACTACGGGGGTGGCTCAACACTAGCCTTCAACCCTTTTTACAACTCTTTAGCTACTCTTGATGTTTTGCAAAATGGTCTAAAAATTGTGCAAAAATATATAGCATGCACTCTGGGGGTAACTGAGTATATTTGCGACAAATGTTGTGACTTTTAGAAATGCGCAAATGATAAATCAGGCAAAACTTCTGGAAACTCTAAACTCGGTAAACAGTGATTATCTGAATAAAAAAATATATATACACAGTATATTGGTTCTAAGATCAAAAGATTTTCAAAGAGCTTTTCATCAATGACAACTTCAGTACTCAGCATAATTGAGTACACCCCCTTTAAAAATAAGATTTTAATTAATATTGCGCTGAACATAAGAACAATTTCCAAAACTTTGAAAAGTCTGAGTTTCATAGAACATTTTTTTAACCCCTAATATGAAAGTAAGGTTAATAATATAACTTTCATTACAAAATCTTCAGTTTTACTTACATAAGTTGATGCAAAAAATGAACACATCCTACGTCAAAAGCTACTACATCTAGTATTTTTTGACCTCCATGATTTTTAAGGACAGCACCAATTATTATAGACATGGAATCAGCAAGTTGGCAACATGTAACTTTTCTATCTTTTTTCCATTCTATTAGAATGACCTCTTTTAGTATTTGGATGCTGGATTTAGAGTGATGCTCAATTTATCTCTTCAGAATTCCCCAGAATTCCCTACAGGTGTTCGAATGAGTCCAGACCAGGAGACATACCTGGCTATTGAATCATTTTCACTCTGTTCTTCTTCAGAAATGCAACATTGGTCTTAGATGTGTGGTTTGAATCATTGCCATGTTGGAAAAGTGCACAACTACTAAGATGGTAGCATCATCTCTTTCTAATAGAGAGCAGTACATCTGTGAATTCATGATACTATCAATGAAATGTAACTCACCTGACACCAACAGCACTCATGCAACACCACATAAGGACACTACCACCACCATGTTTCACTTCAGGCACTATGCATTTTTCTTTGTACTCTTCACCTTTGTGATGCCTTACAGTTTTGCTGATGTAACTTCCAAATACAATTTTCTTGGTCTCATCACTCCAGAGTACAACATCTCAGTAGTCTTTATATTTTTTAACATGGGCCATGGCGAATTGTAGTTGGGCTTTTTTGTGCATGGGCTTTAGGAGAGGCTTCCTTTGTGACAACACCCATGCATGCCATTCCTCTGTAGTATATGCCATATTTTGTCACATGTAACACCCAGACCAATTTGGCTTTCTGCTTCTTTAGTTAACTGCAGTGAACTTATATATTGTTTTTTTCAACCATTCTCATCAGTAGATGATCCTGTTTAGGTGTTAACTTCTGCGATCAGCCTGGACATCTCTGTGAGATGAATGCAGTTCCATATTTGTCAAATTTTTGTATCACTTTTGCTGCAGTATTCTGACTTATATGTAAAGATTTTCTGGTCTTCTTATAGCTTTCACTTTTCTTGGCTAAAGAAATTATTTTCTCTCTCAGGTCTTGGAACATTTCTCGTCCATGTGGTGCCATTGCTGACAGAATGAAATTAGAAAGAGGTTTCTATTAAGTAATGCAATTTTAACTTCAACTGTCAGCTGAACACATGTTTAATGAATAATTAGACATTACCTGTGCTTAAATTCATGTTATTTGCAATTTGTAGTCTAAACTTTTGCTTTTCTGACTTTCATTGGGGTGTACCCTTTTTGCAAAATTACATTGAATTTGTTAGGTGAATTACTTTTGGGGTGCTTGCAATCTTGTTTGCAATCACTGGACCACATTTGTGGGAGTATTCTGTAAGATGGTATTCCATAAAAAATGTTGATTTTGAAAGGAAGCTAAAGGTTTTCTTACAAATCTGTACTCATTTATGCTGAGCACTATTATATATTTATATACACAAACAGTACAGACCAAAAGTTTGGACACACCTTCTCATTTAAAGATTTTTCTGTATTTTCATGACTATGAAAATTGTTCATTCACACTGAAGGCATCAAAACTATGAATTAACACATGTGGAATTATATACTTAGCAAAAAAGTGTGAAACAACTGAAAATATGTCTTATATTCTAGGTTCTTCAAAGTAGCCACCTTTTGCTTTGATGACTGCTTTGCACACTCTTGACATTCTCTTGATGAGCTTCAAGAGGTAATCAGCAGAAATGGTCTTCCAACAATCTTGAAGGAGTTCCTAGAGATGCTTAGCACTTGTTGGCCCTTTTGCCTTCACTCTACGGTCCAGCTCACCCCAAACCATCTCGATTGGGTTCAGGTCTGGTGACTGTGGAGGCCAGGTCATCTGGTGTAGCACCCCATCACTCTCCCTCTTGGTCAAATAGCCCTTACACAGCCTGGAGGTGTGTTTGGGGGTCATTGTCCTGTTGAAAAATAAATGATGGTCCAACTAAACGCAAACCGAATGGAATAGCATGCCGCTGCAAGATGCTGTGGTAGCCATGCTGGTTCATTATGCCTTCAATTTTGAGTAAATCCCCAATAGTGTCACTAGCAAAGCACCATCACACCATCACACCTCCTCTTCCATGCTTCACGGTGGGAACCAGGCATGTAGAGTCCATCTGTTCACCTTTTCTGCGTCACACAAAGACGCGGTGGTTGGAACCAAAGATCTCAAATTTGGACTCATCAGACCAAAGCACAGATTTCCACTGGTCTAATGTCCATTCCTTGTGTTCTTTAGCCCAAACAAGTCTCTTCTGCTTGTTGCCTGTCCTTAGCAGTGGTTTCCTAGCAGCTATTTTACCCAGAAGGCCTGCTGCACAAAGTCTCCTCTTATCAGTTGTTGAAGAGATGTGTCAGCTACTAGAACTCTGTGTTGCATTGACATAGTCTCTAATCTGAGCTGATGTTAACCTGCGATTTCTGAGGCTGGTGACTCGGATAAACTTATCCTCAGAAGCAGAGGTGACTCTTGGTCTTCCTTTCCTGGGGCGGTCCTCATGTGAGCCAGTTTCTTTGAGGCGCTTGATGGTTTTTGCAACTGCACTTGGGGACACTTTCAAAGTTTGCCCAATTTTTCGCACTGACTGACCTTTATTTCTTAAGGTAATGATGGCCACTCGTTTTTCTTTACTTTGCTGCTTTTTTTTTGGCATAATACAAATTCTAACAGTCTATTCAGCATGACTATCAGCTGTGTATCCACCAGACTTCTACACAACACAACTGATGGTCCCAACCCCATTTATAAAGCAAGAAATCACACTTATTAAATCTGACAGGGCACACCTGTGAAGTAAAAACCATTTCCGGTGACTACCTCTTGAAGCTCATCAAGAGAATGCCAAGAGTATGCAAAGCAGTCATAAAAGCAAAAGGTGGCTACTTTGAAGAACCTAGAATATAAGACATATTTTCAGTTGTTTCACACTTTTTTGTTAAGTAAATAATTCCACATGTGTTAATTCATAGTTTTGATGCCTTCAATGTGAATGTACAATTTTCATAGTCATGAAAATACAGAAAAATCTTTAAATTAGAAGGTGTGTCCAAACTTTTCGTCTGTACGGTATATATATATAGTTGACTCAGAGCAGATGGTGAAGTGGTGCACTCAAACTACACTATTGCTTGTGCAATCCAAATAGTGGTTACCGAGATTACCTTCCAAATTATGGTTATTTTGATCCTACAAGAAAATTACCTGAGCTATTGCACTATAATTATTTTTTGTCTGTTAAAACAACTTATTGAGCAATCTTGAAAGTTGGCGGGGAGCAAATAGAATGTGTAGATATTTCTCTCTGTAAACGCATACAGAACTCCCACTCTGCTAGCAAAATGAGAGCATCAATCAATAGCGTAATGATAAAGTGCTTTTCAGAGTGCATTACATTGTTTCAGGCATGATTACAGATGAAGCGAGAGGGTCTTAGCCTCTGAGCACAGAATTATCATAAACAAATACGAAACAAGTTTCCAAGTGGGATTTTGTGAGGATTTCTTTAGAAAGATAACATCTAACATTACCAGTTTTGATCCCATGTGTGTGTAGCATTACTACCTCAGAAATGTAAAGGGCAATACAGTACATGATGTTTATGACAGCTCAATATTGCAATTTCCTTCAGTATCTGCTGATACTCTAAAGTGGTGCCAATACTAGATTTTTGCAGAGGAAAAACAGAGCCTTTTTATATTCCGGGTGGTGCTGGAAGTAGCCTATTACTACGTCGATTCCTCATTGATTGAAATCTTTTAGTGACAGACGATTGTTGTTCTTATAACTTCCTTTATGCAACATAGAAAAAAATCTAGTGACATTTTTTGTTTAAAGGAACCTGTCACATTGTACATGCCATCTGATCTGTGGACAGCATGGTATAGAGCCTGAGAAGCTGAGCAGAATAATATACAGGTTTGTTGGAAAAGATTCAGTATAATCTGTATTTTATACACTGAAATCCTTGGTGTCATTATACATGAATCCCACGAGAGGTCCTACTAATGATTGACACCATTCTACAAGCAAGACTAACAATCGCTGAATAGGATCGCCCACTGGACTCAACATAGGCGGATTATAATGAGGGCAATCCGGGCTACCGCCCGGGGCTTTGGGGCTCCAGGGGGCCCGAGGCTCTGGGATGTCTATGGCCAGATTGCCCTTATTATATGTGCGGCGCTGCGGCACATACTGGCAGACAGTGGCGGGGGGCCCCCGGACCACTCCCCCAGCAGTGGCGCACGGATGCTGCTTCTTCTCTGGCCGGGCCAGCACTGCAGCAGTTAACTTCCCTGTGCTGGCCCGGCCCCGTCACTACTAGGAGACACGGCCCTGTGCATGGCCGTGTCTCCTAGCTGTGATGTCACGCAGTGCGCGCCCTGCACTGCTACTTACCACCGGAGAGGAGCAGGACTGGAGCCGAGACGGGGGATGGTGAGTCTGTGTGTGTCTGTGTGTGTGTGTGAGAGAGGGTGTGTATGTGTGATTGAGTGAGTGTGTGTGCAGGCAGATATCATTGTGTGATGTCTGTTTACATGTATTTTTGTGTTTCAAATGTGTTTAAGCGTGTATGTATATGTCTTTATATGTTTGTGTGTGCGTGACTGCGTGCAGCCTCCCGCTGTCTCTGGGGGGGGCGCCGTGCGGCCTCCCGCTGTGTATAGATGGCGCTGTGTGGCCTCCTGCTGTGTATAGATGGCGCTGTGCGGCCTCCTGCTGTGTATAGATGGCTACATGCGGCCTCCTGCTGTGTACAGATGGCGCCGTGTGGCCTCCCGCTGTGTATAGATGGTGCTGTGTGTCCTCCCGCTGTGTATAGATGGCGCCGTGCGGCCTCCTGCTGTGTATAGATGGCGCCGTGCGGCCTCCTGCTGTGTATAGATGGCGCCGTGTGGCCTCCCGCTGTGTATAGATGACGCCGTTCGGCCTCCCATTGTGTATAGATGGCGCCGTGCGGCCTCCTGCTGTGTATAGATGGTGCTGTGCGGCCTCCTGCTGTGTATAGATGGCGCCGTGTGGTCTCCCGCTGTGTATAGATGGCTACGTGCGGCCTCCTGCTGTGCATAGATGGCACCATGCGGCCTCGCGCTGTGTATAGATGGCTACATGCGGCCTCCTGCTGTGTACAGATGGCGCCGTGTGGCCTCCCGCTGTGTATAGATGGTGCTGTGTGTCCTCCCGCTGTGTATAGATGGCGCCGTGCGGCCTCCTGCTGTGTATAGATGGCGCCGTGTGGCCTCCCGCTGTGTATAGATGGCGCCATGTGGCCTCCGGCTGTGTATAGATGGCGCCGTGCGGCCTCCTGTTGTGTATAGATGGTGCCGTGCGGCCTCCTGCTGTGTATAGATGGCGCCGTGTGGCCTCCCGCTGTGTATAGATGACGCTGTTCGGCCTCCCGCTGTGTATAGATGGCGCCGTGCGGCCTCCTGCTGTGTATAGATGGTGCTGTGCGGCCTCCTGCTGTGTATAGATGGTGCCGTGTGGTCTCCCGCTGTGTATAGATGGCTACGTGCAGCCTCCTGCTGTGCATAGATGGCACCATGCGGCCTCACGCTGTGTATAGATGGCTACGTGCGGCCTCCCGCTGTGTATAGATGGCTACGTGCGGCCTCCTGCTGTGTATAGATGGCTACGTGCGGCCTCCCGCTGTGCATAGATTGCTACGTGTGGCCTCATGCTGTGTATAGATGGCTACGTGCGGCCTCCCGCTGTGTATAGATGGCTACGTGCGGCCTCCCGCTGTGTATAGATGGCTACGTGCGGCCTCCCGCTGTGTATAGATGGCTACATGCGGCCTCCCGCTGTGTATAGATGGCTACGTGCGGCCTCCCGCTGTGTATAGATGGCGCCGTGCGGCCTCCCGCCTTGTTTAGATGGCTACGTGTGCTCAATATTTAGTCATACAATTAATGTAAGGCTATGTGCCCACGATGCAGAAATTTTTTTTGAGCGTTTCTTCATCTCCCTGGCAGAAAAAACGCATGCGGATTGTACATGCGGATTGTACATGCGTTTTTCCTGCCAGGGACATGCGGATGTGAAGCGTTCTTCACGTGCATTTCTGCATGCGGGTTATCAAGCGCTTTTCCAAGCGATTTTAGCATCACTTGGAAAGTGCTTGACAACTTGGTCACACTATATAAATCCATGCAACCAGCATGGATTTACATAGTGTGACCGTAAAAGAATAAAAAATAAATATATACTTACCTTCTGATGGCCTGCCAACATCAGCGGTCGCGTGACACGTCACATGACTAAATGATGTCACGGCAGGTCCTTTTCAGCCCATCGTGAGCTGCCGGCAAGCCGGACGCATCGGATAAAGACACCGGGGGCCATCAGAAGGTAAGTATAATATTTATTTTTTATTTTATTATTTTTTTACAGGTTCTATGGTACCCGGGTCCGGAGGAGAGTCTCCTCTTCTCCAAACCCGGGTACCATCTGCACATTGAAACGCATGGAATCCACATGTACTGATGCAGTGATGCGGATTTCATGCATTCCAATGCAAGTCAATGGCGGCGAAAACGCCGAGCTTCCGCAAAATAATTGGTAATGCTGCAGATTTTTCCGCAATGATAATTCGCAGCAGAAATTTCCGCAGCATGTGCACAGCACATGCGGATTATCATTGTGGAACATGGCAGACCTTCTACCAAGCGTTTTTTAAGCGTTTCTGCAGCGGAATTGCTTAAAAAACGCATAGTGGGCACACAGCCTAAAAAAAATTATTATAATTAATATTGTGCCAAATTTCACGTGAACTATCACATGATCTATCACAGGGGATCATGTGACATGTGATACATCAGGTGTGTGTGTGTGGGGGGGGGGCGCGCCTTCTAAACTGCCCGGGGCCCTTGCTACTCTTAATCCACCCCTTGGACTCAAGTGGAAAGAAACATCAATGTTCCCTTTAACTTCTGCACGGTTTAAAAGTTCCCTGGTAGAAGAAATGATGACATAGTTCTAAAATATTCCTTCCTCATAATCCCTCTAAAATCCTCAGAATTAAAGGACTACTTAAAGAAGTTGTCTACTACTGGAAAGCTGCTTTTTAACTGCAAAGTGCCCCACATACAATAATAAAAAAAAAACTTAAACTTCCCTCTCGGACCGGCATCAATCCTCCAATGTCAGCAACCTGGAAGTAAGTACGGTATATGTTTTTTTATTTTATGTAGGGCATTTTAGCAGTTAAGAAGGAATTGTCCTTTATGCACTTCAGCTATTTCACAGTTTCCACAGATCAGACAACAATTCATGAGGTGATGCCATATTCTAGAAATTGGGAAATCTATAATATAATCGGAGATGCGTCCCTGTGTCTGAAGCCTTTATAGACTGCGCAAGCACGACATGCCTGCCCAGTCTGGCTCCAGACAGAAGAATGCACGGAGCCGTTACAGGTAAGAGGAGTGTATGGCGCCGGAGATCATGGTAAGCGTAGACACTGAATGCATATCGCGATCTCTGGCGCCATACTTACATACTTACCTGACCAGGAAGAGCGTTGCCGTGGTGCCTCTCTTCTGGCCAGTGACCGGAGATGGAGTGCGGCATCAGAATCGGCACACGCGCATTACGCTATCCAGCGCCATTTTACTGAAGACCGGACAGCGCGGTATGGGCGCGCGCGTACTCCGGCGCCGCTCTCCTCCCCCGGGCTCCAGCAGAATGTAACGCAGCGCTGGAGCACAGAGAAGAAAGGTGAGTATAAGTGTTTATTTTTTGGTGTGTGTGCAGCGTAATAGGGATGAGGGGTACCATACATACCAGGATTGGGGGATGAGGGGGTACCATGCATACCAGGATTGGGGAGTGAGGGGACCATGAATACAAGGATAGAGATTAGGGGGTACCATGCATACCAGGATTGGAGGGTGAGGGGATCATGCATATCAGGATTGGGAGGTGTAGGGACCATGCATACCAGGATTGGGGGGTGAGGGGATACCATGCATACCAGGATTGGGGGTGAGAGGACCATGCATACCAGGATTGGGGGGTCAGGGGACCATGCATACCAGAATTGGGGGTTGAGGGGTGCCATACATACCAGGATTGGGGGTGAGGGGACCATGCATTCCAGGATAGGGATGAGGGGGTACCATGCATACCAGGATAGGGATGAGGGGATATCATGCATACCAGGATTGGGGGATGAGGGGACCATGCATTCCAGGATAGGGATGAGGGGGTACCATGCATACCAGGATTGGGGGATGAGGGGACCATGCATACCAGGATTGGGGGGGTGAGGGGACCATGCATACCAGGATTGGGGGGTGAGGGGACCATGCATGCCAGGAGTGGGGGGTGAGGAGTTACCATGCATACTAGGATTGAGGGGTGAGGGGACCATGCATACCAGCATTCCAGGATTAGGGGGTGAGTGGTGCCATACATACCAGGATTGGGGAATGAGGGGACCATGCATACCAGGATAGGGATGAGGGGGTACCATGCATATCAGGATTGGGGGTAAGGGGACCATGCATACCGGATTGGGGGGTGAGGGGACCATGAGGGGTAGCATGTATACCAAGATAGGGATGAGGGGTACCATGCATACCAGGATGAGGGATGGGGTGCCATGCATACCAGGATAGGGATGAGGGGTACCATGCATACCAGGATGAGGTCTACCATGCATACCAGGATAGGGATGAGGAGTGCCATGCATACCAGGATAGGATGGGGGCAGCATATAACAGGATGGGGGAACAGGATTAGGGAGCACAAATACCAGGATGGGGGCAGCACAAATACCAGGATGGGGGCAGCACAAATACCAGAATGGGGGCAGCACAAATACTAGGATGGGGGCAGCACAAATACTAGGATGGGGGCAGCACAAATACTAGGATGGGGGCAGCACAAATACGAGGATGGGGGCAGCACAAATACCAGGATGGGGGCAGCACAAATACCAGGATGGGGGCAGCACAAATACCAGGATGGGGGCAGCACAAATACTAGGATGGGGGCAGCACAAATACTAGGATGGGGGCAGCACAAATACTAGGATGGGGGCAGCACACATACCAGGATGGGGGCAGCACAAATACCAGGATGAGGGCAGCACAAATACCAGGATGGGAGACCATATAACAATAAAAATGCTTGCCACTCGGGCATAGAATGGGTTCAACAGCTAGTTAGTCTATACGATGGAGCAGTGACATAGAAAGGTGATCACATCGGGCTTCCTTTTGACTCACAAATAGAAATTCTGCAGAAACAAGTAGGCCGCGTTCACATCATGTCTGTGTTTAAACTCTGACCTTCTTACTGTCGATGTCTGTCTATCTGCAACAACAGCATAGTAGTCTACTCTCTTGTGTCTGGCTTCAAAGGTAAAACAGAGTTATATTTGGGCTGTGTTTCCCTCCTTGAAGTCAATGGCTCACTTTAATGGCTCTGCCAGACGTATGTCTTTAACCCCATTTTCAGCTGCAAGCCCCAGAGAGACATGATGTACAAGGTCTTATTGACTATGGAGTCTGGCGCTCAGTCAGTACAACAGTATTATATGACTGTTGAACACTTTAGCAAAATGTTGGCACAAATGTTGGTATAAGGGCAATGCATAGGAGCACATTCACACTGTAGCCATTTATCAGACAGAACCTTGGATAAAAAAAAATGAGCAACTAACCTGTAGTAAGTCAATGACTACATAAATAGTAATAATACATGTAAATAACATAGGATACTTAGGTGACACTATTTTAATCAAATGAGTGTAAAATCCATCCCACCGCTCTTGTAGTTCACGTGCTAACATGCCAGCAGGTCTCAAAGTAGGCAGGGGCACAGCAGGCCCCAGAAAACCAAAGACATGGGACTATTATTATTTATGGTATTTGCTCATTTGTTTTTATCCCAGGTTCTGTCTGTTAAATGGCCACATTTAACAGACAGAACCTGGGATCTGTCTACAGATTGGTACAAGCATCTAAACATTGCACTTGTACCAAAATGTGTGCCAGTCAATTTATTTTGATTTTCTTTATTTTTTTTTACTTTGTATATACAGGGCCATTCTACTCCCTACACCGATTTTAAGGCTTTTCATTCCGTCTATATAGCTTTGCAGGTGTTGCCAGGTCTTAATCCTCCTCTACCCATGACTATTTAGAGGCCTGCTAGCATGTAGTATGGTCAGGGCCAACTCCAGGTTTTTGTGGGCCCTGGGCGAAAGAGTCTCAGTGGGCCCCTTTAACACATACCACGATTTATGATGCACAGATACCGCACAGAAATATATATATCCTACTAATATTATAAATGCGAAAGTTTGTGAGTATGTATGTTTGTTACTCTTTCACGAAAAAACTACTGGACGGATTTGCATGAAACTTTACAGTAATATAGATTATACATCGGAATAACATATAGGCTACAATTTGTAATGATTTTATGTAATTTTGGTCGTAATATAACGATACATGTCAATTAAGTCGGAAAAAAATCTGGCCTCTGAGAGCTCTCTTATATACACACATACACAGGTGATATTTAAATGGCTGATTTACAGCAGTCAGAAGAGATTGATAATACAATAATTTGCCCATAGTGGATCATTGTATAGTGAGGTCACAGTTGCCGCCTGTCCACAGTCAGAATACAGGGGTGATCATATACCGTGGCCAGGTACAAGTGTGGCACAGGGGGTTTACACACGACCCCCAAGGACTGACATTTCCTAGAAACTTTGGCAGCTGTCAGTCATGAGCTCACCCTGATACATTACACTCTGGAAACAACTGAAGGGAGAAGGATAATTTATGACATTTTCTCAGACTTAAAAAAAAAAAAAAAAACACAGAAAACAGCCCATATGTCAGGAACAGGTTACTAGGGAACTACACGTCCCAGCACGGCCTACCCGCGCCCACAGCCCGGGGGGAGTGTGAGACTTCCTCCTGCAGGTTGCCCGGGGGCACTGGGCCGTCATTGTCCTCACACAGGGGGTCCCCGCCGCCATTGTCCCTCCACATAGCACCGTATAATAAAACATGCGCTCACCTGCGCCAGCTGCTGCAACCGGGAAAGTTCCAAGCACCTCACCTGGGTGGAGGGGAAGTGACTCACACACGGGGAGGGGCAGTAACCTGAGCGCGGCTCCATGGAGGATGCACACACTGCAGCCTGACAGCACCGGCAGTAGTGCTACACAAATGGCGTCCTCCCCTCCTGTGTGCAGCACAGCCCTGTGTGTGTGCAGCGCAGCATGATGTCACCCACAGCACCAGCAGGCTGCTCTCAGCTCCCACAGAGCACTGGGAATGGTTGCTATGGGTAACCGCGCCACAGCTGCTCCTCATAGACCAGTCATATACAACTGATATCGTCTGTACAGCGATCGTAATATAACTAATTAGATTGTTTTAGTATTTTGTTTGAACTTTACTAAGTACCTATTTTGCAATTAGTACTTATAAAAATGCCGCGAAAGCGTAAGTCTAACATTTCGCAAAGCTCTAATAAAGCCCGAGCTATGAAAATAATTAGACGTGATGAGACGCCTCAACAAGCCGAGCAACGAAGACTTGAGCAGGCGGTGCGTTGTGCGGCACATAGAGCTGCAGAGACTCCAGAACAATCCCAAGCCCGACGTGAACGGAATGCGGAGTTTTTGGCATCTCAACGGGCTGCTGAAACTCAAGAACAGTCCCAAGCCCGACGTGAACAGCGTGCAGAGTATCTGGCATCTCAACGGGCTGCTGAAACTCCAGAACAGTCCCAAGCTCGACGTCAGCAGCAAGCGACTTACATGGCGTCCCAAAGAGCCACTGAAACTTATGAAATGGCCGAATCTCACAGACGCACTGTTGCTGAAAGGGCAGCACAGCGACGTCAAACATTTACAAGAAATACCTGGATATTGTTTAATAAAGCTGCATTTGAGTATGACGAGACTCTTGATTATGAAACTCACAAGCTTATAAAAATAGAAGCAATGACCATAGATTGCAAATATTGTGGAGCTCTTAAGTGGAAAGAGGAAGCAGCAGGTATGTGTTGTTTGGGCGGGAAAGTAGCTTTTCCTTATATAGACGAGCCAGTTCAACCTTTAAAAGAGCTTTTCTCTAATGAAACTGATGAATCTCGCCCTTTTCTATATAATATAAGAAAATACAACATGTGCTTTCATATGACGTCTTTTGGAGCAGATCAAATTGTCTCAATGCCAGGGTTTTGTCCGACCTTTACAATACAAGGACAAGTATACCACCGTATCGGTCCTTTAATACCTACGTCCATTTCGCAACCACAATTTTTACAAGTTTATTTCATAGGTGATGAAGAAGAACAAATCAACAGGCGTACTGAGTGCGTGCAAAGCGTAGATAGAAACATAGTTAAAAAATTACGAGTACTTCACGACCACAACATTTTGGTGCATGAATTTAAAACGGCTAGAGACAGAATGATCAATGACGATCATTTCAAAGTAGTGATTCGCCCAGACCGTGTACCACATGGTCAACATGAGAGACGATTCAATGCCCCTACTACAAATGAAATAGCTGCTGTAATAGTTAGTAGCGAACAAACTATGTCTCGGGACATCGTTGTGCAGCCGCGCGATGGCATGCTCACTAGGGTTCCCGATACACATAGATTCTATGACGCTCTCGAGTACCCAATAATTTTTTGGAAAGGACAAGAGGGGTACAGCATTGATATTCCTCAGATAAATCCAATTACCAAACAAGCAATGCCAAGCAAAAACGTGTCCTGCAAAGATTTTTATGCCTTTCACTTGATGGTCCGTCGCAGCGATTTTAATTTGATGCTTAAGCGTAGGCTCCTACTTCATCAGTTTCTGGTCAACATGTATGTAAAGATGGAAAGTGAGCGCTTAAGGTTCATTTCTTTAAATGAAAAAAAACTGCGCGCAGAAAATTATATTCACTTGCAAGATGCAATAAGAAATGATGCGGATTTGGATCCAAATAACTTACCGTAGGTCAGATGGTGATTCTCCCGTCATCATTTGTAAATAGCCCGAGATACCTACACGAATACACACAAGATGCGTTCACATACGTAAGTAATTATGGGAGGCCTGATTTATTTATTACAATGACTTGCAACCCCGCTTGGCCAGAAATCACCAAAGAGATTATGGCTGGTCAAAATTCAACGGACAGACATGACTTAACAGCTCGAGTATTTAGAATAAAAGTACAGAAGTTGGTAGCTCTACTTACAAAAGGTAACATATTTGGTGATATGCAATGCTTCATGTACTCGATCGAGTGGCAAAAGCGAGGTTTACCTCTTGTGCACTTACTGCTGTGGTTAAAGGAAAAATTGCATCCCAACCAAATTGATGAAATCATATGTGCTGAGATACCAAACCCAGAAACCGATCAAAAGCTCTATGATACAGTGACAAAGAATATGATTCACGGGCCATGTGGTACATTCAATTCTTCATCGCCATGCATGAAGGAAGGAAAATGTACCAAAAAATATCCGAGGAAGCTTTTAAAAGATACTCAAACCAATGACAAAGGTTATCCTTTGTACAGGCGCAGAGCACCAGAGAATGGTGGACGCACGACGATTATAAAAACCCGTAGAGGAACACAGGAAATATTGGTGGACAATAGCTGGGTGGTCTCATATTCTCCACTCTTATCAAAAATTTTTAATTCTCATTTAAATGTAGAGTTCTGTAATACGGTACAGGCGATAAAATATATTTGTAAATATATTAATAAGGGTAGCGACCAGGCTATTTTTAACATCCGCCAGCAAGGGAATGTTAACCTTGACCCAGGAGATGAGGTGCAGACTTTTAGAACCGGCCGATATGTTAGTAGTAACGAAGCAGCGTGGCGGATCTTAGGTCTGCCTCTGCAGGAGAGACACCCAACCGTCACTCATCTCGCGATTCATTTACCCAATGGCGAGAGGGTTTACTTTACGGAAAATAATTTTAGAGACAGATTAGAAGCACCACCTAAAACTACACTAACTGCATTTTTCCTGTTGTGCCAAAGTGATACGTTTGCAAAAACATTACTTTACATTGACGTGCCTCGCTACTATACTTGGAATGTGGCACGGAAGCAATGGAAACGTCGTTTACAAGGAACACCTGTCGATGGCTGGCCAGGTGTGAAGGCAGGAGACTCTCTAGGTCGCATTTACACAGTGCACGTTAGCAATTTTGAATGTTATTGCTTGCATATGCTGCTGAATGTAATAAGGGGTCCAACCAACTTCTCAGATTTAAAAACATTTGAAGGTCAAGAACTTGCAACTTTTCGGCAGGTGTGTGAGAAGATGGGGTTGTTGGAAGATGATAACCACTGGGATACCACCTTAGAAGAGGCCGTGCTATGTCGCTCCCCGGCGCAAATAAGAGAGCTGTTTGCCATATTGATATGCACTTGCGGTTTATCCAATCCTCTACAACTCTGGCACAAGTATAAAACTGCATTATCAGAGGATATCATGCACAGATTTGAAAGAATGGATCACGTTAACGATGATCTCTGTTTCAATGAGGCGTTGGGGCTTATCGAGGACAAAATATTAATAATTTCTGGAAAGAAATTGTCCGTTTTTGGTCTACCCTCACCGCGGCGTAGAGGAGAGCTGTCGAACAAGTTGATAAAAGAGCTAAGCTATGATACCAACCAGTTAGACGCTCACGTTTGCGAAACTGAGACACGTTTGCTACCTGATCAAAGAGAGATTTATCACAAAATAGTAGGACGAGTTGAGAATGGTGAAGGCGGACTTTTTTTCCTTGATGCCCCGGGTGGTACAGAAAAAACTTTCTTGCTTAATTTACTTTTAGCAAAAATTCGTAGCGGTCATAACGTTGCATTAGCTGTGACTTCCTCTGGAATTGCTGCAACATTGCTAAGCGGTGGACGGACGGCACATTCAGTCTTTAAATTACCTGTTAATCTGGTGAACGAAGAAACCCCATCGTGTAATATCAGCAAGAGCAGCGCCCGTGGCCTCCTGTTGCAACAGTGCAAACTAATCGTGTGGGACGAGTGCACAATGTCACACAAACGCGCCATCGAAGCTCTTGATCGTTGTCTTCAAGACTTACACAGTAAACAAACAATAATGGGTGGTGTGGTTGTTTTATTGGCTGGGGACTTTAGGCAAACTTTGCCTGTCATCGAGCGAGGCACTGCAGCAGACGAAATTAACGCATGTCTGAAATCCTCATATTTATGGACCAAAGTTGAAAAGCTGCACCTCACCACCAACATGCGTGTCCAGTTATTCAGTGATCTAGAGTCGGGCGCGTACGCTGAGAAACTGCTCGAGATCGGTGAAGGTCGAATCGAAACTGACGAAGAAGGTATGGTTCTATTCACTAACCAATTTTGTCATGTTGTGGATTCGGAAGACGCACTTATTGCTCAAGTTTTTCCAAATTTGCAACAAAACATCTGCGATGAAAATTGGCTATGTGAAAGAACTATACTAGCACCAAGAAATGAAACAGTTGCGAAAATCAATAAAATTATCTTGGACCAAGTAACCAGCGATGCAACAACCTACAACTCCATCGACACAGTCATGTCATCTGAAGACAGTACGAGCTACCCCGTGGAGTTTCTTAACTCTTTGGAGCTATCCGGGGTCCCATCTCATAAGCTCGAATTAAAGGTCGGTATACCCGTTTTGTTAATGCGCAACTTGGACGCCCCGAGATTATGTAATGGCACTAGATTGCGAGTCACTGAACTAGGCAGGCACATTGTAAAAGCCACAATTTTAACTGGAGAAGCTAAGGGTGAAAATATTCTTATACCACGCATCCTAGTAATACCCAATAACTTACCCTTTAATTTCAAACGTTTGCAGTTCCCACTTAAAGTTGCATTTTCAATGACCATCAATAAATCGCAAGGACAAACTTTGAAGGTAGCGGGGATACATTTAGGCATGCCCTGTTTTTCCCACGGTCAGTTATACGTAGCTTGCTCACGTGTTTCTAAATCGCAAAATCTACATATTTTCGCTGAACGAAAGAGATCAAATAACATAGTTTACAGGAGTATATTGCAGTAAAAACACATAGATAAATTACCTGCAGATGTCCATTATTCCAATTACATACTAATTCTTTACTAACACGAACAATATTAAACGCAAGTAACTTCAGTCCGTCCTGTTTATTAATCAGTGTTTAGTAATCCGTTTGTGATGAAATTTGATATGGATAATTTCAAGCCTGGGGAAGGACATAGGGCTACTTTTTATAAACACACCATACAGGCGAAGATTATATAAAACTGTAAACCTGATTGACTGACACACCTAGCGGTCAACGCACAGCCGAAACCACTGAACTTAGCATCTTGAAATTTGCAGATAGGTTCTATTATAGCTTAAATGAGCACTAAGAAAGGAATTTTGATAATTCCAGCCTCAAGAGTTTCCCTCTTCATATTATAGGGGTTCAAAGATTGTATGGAATCCGTCAGTTTTGAAGTTAGACATCTGAAATTTTGGATGTACGAGTAACTAAATAAGATTATTTTTTTTTACTATTAAGATTATTTTTTTTTACTATTAAGATTATTTTTTTTTACTATTAAAATGATCTCTCACAAAACTTAATGTGGCAGACCAAATTCCACGCGAGCGAAGCCGCGGGTAAAAGCTAGTATATATATATATATATATATATATATATATATATATATATATATATAGTACAAGGCCAAAGATTTCACTTCTTTCATTACATGACCGATATCTATTGTAAATTCCACAATAGCTCAGAAACCGGCGAATCGCTCCATACAGAATACTGGCCCCCATATAACGCTCCATACAGGATACTGGCCCCATATAACACTCCATACAGGATACTGGCCCCCATATAACTCTCCATATAGAATACTGGCCCCCATATAACACTCTATGCAGGCTGTGCCCCCACATAATACCTCATACAGGCTGTTCCCCCCTTTATAATGCCTTATTCATTATGTCACTCCCCCTTATAATGCCCCATGCATTATGTCACCCACCCTTATAATGCCCTATGCAGGATGTCACCCCCATTATAATGTTTCATGCAGGATGTCACCCACCCTTATAATGCCCCATGCATTATGTCACCCCCCTTATAATGCCCCATGCAGGATGTCACACCCCCCTTATAATGCCCCATGCAGGGTGTCACACACCCCCTCCATTATGATGTCCCATACAGGATGTCACTTCCCCCCATATAATGCCCCATGCAGGATGTCACTTCCACCCCTTTTAATGCCCCATGCAGGATGTCACACCCCCCTCCCTTTTAATGCCCCATGCAGGATGTCACTTCCCCTCCCATATAATGCCCCATGCAGGATGTCACTCCCCCCCCTTTTAATACCGCATGCAGGATGTCACACCCCCCTCCCTTATAATGCCCCATGCAGGATGTCACCCCCCCTTATAATGCCCCATGCAGGATATCACTTCCCCCCCTTTTATTGCCCCATGCAGGATGTCACTTCCCCCCCTTTTAATGCCCCATGCAGGATGTCACACACCCCTTATAATGCCCCATGCAGGATGTCACTTTCCCCCTTAATAATGCACCCATGCAAGATGTCACCCCCCCTCCCTTATAATGCCCCATGCAGGATGTCACACCCCCTCCCTTATAATGCCCCATGCAGAATGTCACTTGTCCCCCCCATAAAATGCCCCATGCAGGATGTCACTTCCTCCCCTTTTAATGCCCCATGCAGGATGTCACACCCTCCCTTATAATGCCCCATGCAGGATGTCACTTCCCCCCCTTTTAATGCCCCATGCAGGATGTCACACCCCCCTCCCTTTTAATGCCCCATGCAGGATGTCACTTCCCCTCCCATATAATGCCCCATGCAGGATGTCACTCCCCCTCGCTTTTAATACCGCATGCAGGATGTCACACCCCCCTCCCTTATAATGCCCCATGCAGGATGTCACCCCCCCTTATAATGCCCCATGCAGGATATCACTTCCCCCCCTTTTATTGCCCCATGCAGGATGTCACTTCCCCCCCTTTTAATGCCCCATGCAGGATGTCACACACCCCTTATAATGCCCCATGCAGGATGTCACTTCCCCCCTTAATAATGCACCCATGCAGGATGTCACCCCCCCTCCCTTATAATGCCCCATGCAGGATGTCACACCCCCTCCCTTATAATGCCCCATGCAGAATGTCACTTGTCACCCCCCCATAAAATGCCCCATGCAGGATGTCACTTCCTCCTCTTTTAATGCCCCGTGCAGGATGTCACACCCTCCCTTATAATGCCCCATGCTGGATGTCACTTCCCCCCCTTTTAATGCCCCATGCAGGATGTCACCCCCCCTTCCATTATAATGCCTCATGCAGGATGTCACAACCCCCCTCCCTTATAATGCCCCATATAGGATGTCACTTATCCCCCCCATATAATGTCCCATGCAGGATGTCACCCCCCCTTTTAATGCCACATGCAGGATGTCACATCCTACCTTATAATGCCCCATGCAGGATGTCACTTCCCCCCTTTTAATGCCCAATGCAGGATGTCACACCCCCTCCCTTATAATGCCCCATGCAGGATGTCACTTGTTCCCCCATATAATGCCCCATGCAGGATGTCACTTCCTCCCCTTTTAATGCCCCATGCAGGATGTCACACCCTCCCTTATAATGCCCCATGCAGGATGTCACTTCTCCACCTTTTAATGCCCCATGCATGATGTCACACCCCCTCCCTTATAATGCCCCATGCAAGATGTCACTTGTTCCCCCCCATATAGTGCCCCATGCAGGATGTCACTTCCCTCCCTTTTAATGCCCCATGCAGGATGTTACACCTCCACTCACTTATAATGCCCCAAGCTGGATGTCACACCCTCCCTTATAATGCCCCATGCAGGATGTCACTTCCCCCCCTTTTAATGCCCCATGCAGGATGTCACCCCCCCTTATAATGCCCCATGCAGGATGTCACTTGTCCCCCCCATATAATGCCCCTTGCAGGATGTCACTTCCCCCCGTTTAATGCCCCATGCAGGATGTCACACACCCCCCTCCCTTATAATGCACCATGCAGGATGTCACACCCTCCCCTTATAATGCCCCATGCATGATGTGACTTGTTCCCCCCATATAATGCCCCATGCAGGATGTCACTTCCCCCCTTATAATGCCCCATGCAGGATGTCACTTCCCCCCCTTTTAATGCCCCATGCAGGATGTCACACCCCCCTTATAATGCCCCATGCAGAATGTCACTTGCCCCCCCATATAATGCCCCATGCTGGATGTCACATCCCCCCTTTTAATGCCCCATGCAGGATGTCACACTCCCCCTCCCTTATAATTCCCCATGCAGGATGTCACATCCCCCCTCCCTTATAATGCCCCATGAAGGATGTCACTTGTTCCCCCCCATATAATGCCCCATGCAGGATGTCACACACCCCCCTCCCTTTTAATGCCCCATTCAGGATGTCACACCCTCCCTTATAATGCCCCATGCAGGATGCCCCTCTCCCCATTTAATGCCCCAAGCTGGATGTCACCCACCCTCCTTTATAATGCCCCATGCAGGATGTCACTTGGCCCCCCTCATATAATGCCCAATGCCAGATGTCCCTTACCCCCCTTTTAATGCCCCATGCAGGATGTCACACCCACCCTCCCTTATAATGCCCCATGCAGGATGTCACACACACCCCCCTCCCTTATAATGCCCCATGCCTCCACACAATAAAAAAAATCAAATACTCACCTCTCTTGTCACCTGCTTCTGCTGCTCTGGACTCCTCAGCATCGCCGGTGTCTTCCCGCTCTGAGCTGTGACTGCTCAGGAAAGAGCACGGGGGAAAGATGTCACCGCGCCCTCTGACCTGAGACGTCATAAGGATATCACTCCCCTTTATAATGCCTTATTCATTTTGTCACCCCCCTTATAATGTTCCATGCAGGATGTCACCCCCCTTATAATGCTCCATGCAGGATGTCACACCCTCCTTATAATGCCCCATGCAGGGTGTCACACACCCCGTCCATTATAATGTCCCATACAGGATGTCACTCCCAGCCATATAATGTCCCATGCAGGATGTCACTTCCACCCCTTTTAATACCCTATGCAGGATGTCACACCCCCCTCCCTTATAATGCCCCATGCAGGATGTCACCCCCCCTTATAATGCCCCATGCAGGATATTACTTCCCCCCCTTTTATTGCCCCATGCAGGATGTCACTTCCCCCCCCTTTTAATGCCCCATGCAGGATGTCACACACCCCTTATAATGCCCCATGCAGGATGTCACTTCCCCCCTTAATAATGCACCCATGCAGGATGTCACTGCCCCTCCCTTATAATGCCCCATGCAGGATGTCACACCCCCTCCCTTATAATGCCCCATGCAGAATGTCACTTGCTCCCCCCCATATAATGCCCCATGCAGGATGTCACTTCCTCCCCTTTTAATGCCCCATGCAGGATGTCACACCCTCCCTTATAATGCCCCATGCAGGATGTCACTACCCCCCCTTTTAATGCCCCATGCAGGATGTCACCCCCCTTCCATTATAATGCCTCATGCAGGATGTCACACCCCCCCTCCCTTATAATGCCCCATATAGGATGTCACTTATCCCCCCCATATAATGCCCCATGCAGGATGTCACCCCCCCCCTTTAATGCCATATGCAGGATGTCACATCCTCCCTTATAATGCCCCATGCAGGATGTCACTTCCCCCCCTTTTAATGCCCAATGCAGGATGTCACACCCCCCTCCTTTATAATGCCCCATGCAGGATGTCACTTGTTCCCCCCATATAATGCCCCATGCAGAATGTCACTTCCTCCCCTTTTAATGCCCCATGCAGGATGTCACACCCCCACTCACTTATAATGCCCCAAGCAGGATGTCACACCCTCCCTTATAATGCCCCATGCAGGATGTCACTTCCCTCCCTTTTAATGCCCCATGCAGGATGTCACCCCCCTTATAATGCCCCATGCAGGATGTCACTTGTCCCCCCCATATAATGCCCCTTGCAGTGTGTCACTTCCCCCCGTTTAATGCCCCATGCAGGATGTCACACACCCCCTCCCTTATAATGCACCATGCAGGATGTCACACCCCCCCTCCCTTATAATGCCCCATGCAGGATGTCACTTGTTCCCCCCATATAATGCCCCATGCAGGATGCCACTTCCCCCCTTATAATGCCCCATGCAGGATGTCACTTCCCCCCCTTTTAATGCCCCATGCAGGATGTCACCCCCCCTTATAATGCCCCATGCAGGATGTCACACTCCCCCTTCCTTATAATTCCCCATGCAGGATGTCACATCTCTCCTCCCTTATAATGCCCCATGCAGGATGTCACTTGTTCCCCCCATATAATGCCCCATGCAGGATGTCACTTCCCCCCTTATAATGCCCCATGCAGGATGTCACTTCCCCCCCTTTTAATGCCCCATGCAGGATGTCACCCCCCCCTTATAATGCCCCATGCAGAATGTCACTTGCCCCCCCATATAATGCCCCATGCAGGATGTCACTTCCCCCCTTTTAATGCCCCATGCAGGATGTCACACTCCCCCTTCCTTATAATTCCCCATGCAGGATGTCACATATCTCCTCCCTTATAATGCACCATGCAGGATGTCACTTGTTCCCCCCATATAATGCCCCATGCAGGATGTCACACCCCCCCTCCCTTATAATGCCCCTTTCAGGATGTCACACCCTCCCTTATAATGCCCCATGCAGGATGCCCCCCCACATTTAATGCCCCATGCTGGATGTCACCCCCCTCCCTTATAATGCCCCATGCAGGATGTCACTTGGCCCCCCCTCATATAATGCCCATTGCTGGATGTCACTCCCCCCCTCTTTTAATGCCCCATGCAGGATGTCACACCCCCCCTCCCTTATAATGCCCCATGCCTCCATACAATAAAAAAAAATCAAATACTCACCTCTCTTGTCACCTGCTTCTGCTGCTCTGGACTCCTCAGCATCGCCGGTGTCTTCCCGCTCTGAGCTGTGACTGCTCAGGAGAGAGCGCGGTGGAAAGATGTCACCGCGCCCTCTGACCTGAGACGTCATAGCAGAGGACGCAGAAGAGACCGGAGCTGCTGCGGAGGCACGGGGAGAGGCAAGTATTGTGCCGGTGACCTGAGCAAGAGGGGGGGAGCTGGCGCTGACACCGCTCTCCTCCCCTCAAGGGTCCCATAGGGCTGCGGGGTGCCCGACGGCAAGTGGGCCCCCGCCTGCTCAGGGCCCCGGCACTTGCCCGGGTGCGCCGGGTGCTGGCACAGGCCCTGAGTATGATGAACTACAAGGATTATGGATCATTCTAATTGGGTACACCTTGTCGCGGTTGGATAATTTTACTCTAGGTGTCAACTATGTACCCTATGTTATTTACATGTACTATTAATATTTATCTATATATTTACTTATTACAAGGCATTTGTTTTTATCCTAGGTTCAGTCTGTCGAACATTTTAGTAAAAAGCTGCACAGCCTTCACATGTTGATGTAGAGGCTCCATTAGACTCTCTTTGCATTATTATTTACCCTTTAAGGGGAAATATTCCCATTCATATGACATATATTAGAGCATAGAAGAATTATTTTTATTTTGGACATGTATAGAATACTGACAGAAAATCCTACTTGTGCCCTCCCCAAAACTAGAAATAAATGTTATGTCAGTAGAGATGCCATGCACTTCCATAGAAGCCCTACTACAGTTAAATACAAATTTGAGCCAAAATGAGGTTGTGTGGATGAACCCTCCATTAATAAGTAGGTATCATAGATCTGTGATTTATCTGTAACGTTCATGTATGTATTTGCAATACAATCAGGACCATTGATGGGGTTTGTGATCTTGAGGACTTGGGCCATAAAAATCAACCAATGCCTCATTTTTAGAGTAGGTACCTACAGTAGGCTTTGTGATGTCTGGGAAGCAGGGTGTGTTTGTGCTATGTGTGGTAGAATCGATGTCTTACTAGAACTGCATTCAAACTCCTATGTACTATAGCTTAAAGGGAAGCTATCATCAGAAAATGAAGTATTGATTAAATCAGGTTTTTGTCTTAAGTGTATATTTTATACATTTTTGGCAATGTTTATTTTCTTTTATATATCACAATCTGTATTAAAAATAAAAAGTATAAATCTTGCCTTTTTCACACTGGCCACTGAGACTTTTTTAACTCACAATTGCTTTTGTTTCAGGAAACAATAGATGTAAATAGCTACAATGGTCGACCTCCCACCTATCTTTCCTATAGTGTCCAATCAGCCTGTGCAAAGGTCATTGTTAAGGGAAGGAGAACAGGGTCAGTTGTGAAATCACCTATTGTGATTAGTGGAATCTATGTTATCAGCTGTGTATAGAAGTGTTACCTGTCATTGCAAACCTGCTTTTGCTGAAAATGAGCCTCCTGAAAGGACCAAAATGATGAGTCTAAAAAAAGGGTGAAAATTGCAAGATTGCTAATTGTTTTTAAAGATTTCAATATGAAGAACAAATCATTGCCATGCCATTAGTGTAAGTGAAACTTTAGTTTTAACAAGGATTTATGTGTTTAGAAAAATCACCACTCTTGAACATGGACTGATATTGAAGTTCAGCTCTATTCTCTTAAATACAGCTCTGCAATACCCCACTGTAGCGGCATTAATTTACGAAGGAAGTAGCCATTATGTAACTTTTTTGATTCATTATTTCATGCTACCTCTGTAGGCTCTTTTAATTTTTGAATTTAAAGTCATTAATTGTTAACTAACTTGCATAGCTATTTCTACACTTGGCCTTGATACAGCACATGAAATTAATATCCCAATGAAGACAAACACCAGCGTGTTTATTGATCTAAAGTGCTATTGATTTGTAACTACTAATCTATTAACACGTTTTAAGTGATTTTTCCAAAGCTGTCAAGCATGAACTGTTTGAGAAAACTCAGTGAATGCATTCAAGTTGGCTAAACATGATCTATTTCAGCATTTCCTAATATCAATATTCATGGTAGAGCACATGCTTCACACAGCAGGGGATATTATCTTACATGCCTGGAGAGAGCATTATGCAACCCTGAGAAATGTTCAGGATATATAGTTCTTCTTACCAAATTAGTCTTTTCCATTGGTGTGAATTAATAAACCATGGTAAATTGAAGAGCGCACCAATGTGTTTATTGACATAGAAATGGTATGGATTCTTGTTGCTAATCCATTAATGCCTTTTAAAATTCAGAATGAGATAAAATAATGGCATCAGGGGGTGAACCTAAATCTATACTTTTTATTAATGTTATGCTCCAAGAAATATGCAAAGGAGCTAGGATAATCTATTCATTTTAAGGATTGTGTATCTTTATCTGAGTTATCTCCTAGATGACCTAGAAACATGCCAGAAGTGCATTCTAAATCTCCTTTACTATAAAAACATTCTTCATGGAAATGTAACATCTATATTATTGCAATAAGTTACTATATACTGATACTTTTTTAAAAAAAAGTTTTTGTTTTTTTTAAGTGCATAATTTTTATTTCTTGATCTGTTGTGCTACTGGCAGTTAAGACATTGCTTTCTTCATTTGACGGCTGTAAACCTAACAACAGCAAAAAAAAAGGTTGAAAACTGAGTGTGGAGATGAGTTATTGACTTTTATGGGTCGTACTTTGTTACCTGGGGATCACTGTGCTGGGAGGGGGGAGAAGGTGAGATTTGTCCATGACCTATTGTCAAAGGTGAATCCTGTGTTGTCCACCCCAAAATTTGGCCATTAAATTACCACTGATTGGTTTGAAAGCCACTGTCAGCCTGTCTAAATGCTGCCTTAGCATAGCCAGAAAGAGCCAAATATTTAGTTATATTGTGAAGCTAGTCACTACTCATGGACTAGCCATGAGGCAAGGAAGTAAAAAGGTCCAAGGTCAAAAGCCAGAAAGGTACATCAAAGACAAACGGATAGTCAAAGGCAAAGTTAAGGGTCTGGTTACTACGGTCAGAATGTGTCAAAGGCAAAAGGGGTTGTACAAATGTGTAGTCAAAAAGCAAATCCAAGGTCCTTCAACAAAAGATTAGAATATCTGAATACAGAGCACAGAGTAAACACACCACTGAGCTGAAGCTACAATTTGCAATGACGTAACATTGACAGCCAGTTAAATAACCTGGTAATTATACACTGACAACCCAACATGCCGCTGATATCCATAGGGTGGCTGAGCTGTCGCTCACAGCACTGACAGTCCGACACATCCCGGTTATCCATAGGGTGGCAGAGCTGTCACTCACGGCGTCCCTAGGAAGCAGCGTCCCTAGGACACAGCGAGTTATGGGATCATGAATGTATCCCCTCTTCTAGGGGGGCGACCGAACCCCCAAGTTTTTCAGGAAATCAAATATGGAAGGCCCTGACCAGACGATCAACCTTCATGAAACGAGTCGGAAACCAAGATCTCTCTCTAGGTCCGTATACCCTCCAATGAACAAGATATTGGAGGGAATTTCAGACCCTCCGAGAATCCACAATCCTCTGCACCTTGGACTCTAACTCTCCTTCAATGGAAACTGGAGGAGGCGGAGACAAGGGAGAAAATACAGAAGGGATAAATTCTTTTAACAGTGACTTGTGGAAAACATTGGGAATACGAAGTGAGGGAGGAAGTTTTAATCTAAAGGAAACTGGGTTGATTAACTCCAGAATCTCATATGGGCCAATAAATTTAGGACTCAACTTCGCAGATGGTACCTTCAGCTTAATGTTTTTTTCACGATAACCACACATTATCACCTACACAGATGATGGGACCCACTGAACGTTTCCTATCGGCCTTCCATTTTTGGTGAATATGAGCCACCCCTATATTCTTTTGGACATCTCAGACATTCCCAAGTTTCTGTACCACAACCTCCAGGACACCCAGAACTCATCCTAGAAAATTCACCAAAATGAGGACGAAAACCATAATTTTTAAAAAGGTGAGGTTCAAGTGGACTGATTTATCCGACTGTAAAAGGTGAACTTAGCAAGAGGTAAATATTAGGACCAGTACTCCTGCTTAGCCACAACAAAACACCTTAACATTTGTTCCAAAGATTGAATTGTCCTTTCTGTCTGACCATTGGTTTCAGGGTGGTAAGCAGAGGAAAATGACAAATCAATCCCCAATCAATCCCCAATTTGCAACAAAACACTCTCCGGAATTTGGAGATAAATTACACACCCTTGGCATGAGGATAGGGACTCACCTGAAAGAGGTTAACTTGCCGTAGTTGATGGGCATACATGAATTGGCCAAGTTATGTGCTAAGAATCTTCATTTTTTTAAGTGCATTTTTTTTAGCAACAATGTAGTTTAGATGTCATGTTTCCAGTGTTTGCATATGTCTTAGCCCATACAGGGTGCTGCTATATTCTCAGATACAATGTTCAGAGGGATTCCATGCAGCCTCACCACATGATTGATCACCTGGAAAGTGTTTTAGTATTTGGTAGCCCCGATAAAGAAACATAATGGGTCTATTTACTGAAGGGTCAACCACCACTCAAATAACAGTCTTCCCACCAGACAAGGGCAAATCTGTGATGAAATCCATGGACAAATCAATCCTTTCTCGATTTGGTAATGCAGCCAATTGCAAGGTGTAACGAGTCTGGGAGGCGGAACCTCTGAGCAACTATACAAGGGGGCAGTCCTTGTAAGGAAGCGGGTGGCTCCCAGGGAAGACGGGCAGGTAGTCACAGGAAAGTGACAGGGATAGTCGCTGGGTAGAAGGGCAGGTAGTTGCGGCAAGTGACAGGGACAGTCTCTGGGTAGAAGGGCAGGTAGTCGCGGCAAGTGACAGGGACAGTCTCTGGGTAGGACGGGTACTCATGGCAAGTGACAGGGACAGTCTCTGGGTAGAAGGACAGCAGGCAGGTGGCTGGTGAGCGCTCCCAGGTGAGCGAGCGAGAGTCTTTGGACGGGCAGGTGGTCATGGCAAGTGACGGCAGAGCCTCCAGGTAGGCTAGCAGGCAGGTAGCAGGTGAGTGCTCCCAGGTGAGCAGGCAAGAGTCTCTGGACAGGCAGGTGGTCACGGCAAGTGACGGCGGAGCCTCCAGGTAGGATGGCAGGCAGGTAGCAGGTGAGCGCTCCCAGGTGAGCAGGCAAGAGTCTCTGGACAGGCAGGTGGTCACGGCAAGTGACGGCGGAGCCTCCAGGTAGGCTAGCAGGCAGGTAGCAGATGAGCGCTCCCAGGTGAGCGGGCAGGCTGGTCCATAGACAGACTGACAGGTGTCGGAAGGCAGACCGTCGGACCGCAGGCTTGCAAGCAGGTAAACGGATATCAGGCAGGTATCAAGCAGGAATCTGACAGGTGACTGGCTGGTAACGAGTGTTGAGCCACCCCCGTAGTGTTCGAGTTCGGTTCGGTTCGTCGAACACCCGTGTGTTCGCCGAACTGTTCGTCGAACTGTTCGTCGAACACCTTCGAACACCGTTAAAACCAATGGCAGGCAAACAAAAACACATAGAAACACATAGAAAACACCTTCAAAGGTGTCCAAAAGCTGACAAACTGCTCAGAAGACATAACTAACACATGGAAAAGTGACAAGTACATATAGTCATGCGAAAATAAAAGAGGTGGAGGAGTAAAAGGAGGGGGAGACACAGATATAGGCATGTCATGCCCTTCTAAAATCCAAAAAGTGAGAAGCCGACACGGCCAGTCCGCTCCTGCCCGTGCCACCTCCGTGTCGCCGGGTTTGTGCCAGAGCCGCGGTGAACCCTGACGGCCAGCCCCCCTCTCCCAATACTGGTGCCTGTCCGCTGGTGGGTCGAGCGAGCCCCCCTGTGGTGGAGGCAGCTCTAAGCTTTTTAATTTAAATTGTCTCTCTAATTTGAATGAATACACTTTAAATCCATTTACAAGGATCTATTGGAGGGCAAGTCTCATGTCAGCAGCCGCGGTAATTCCAGCTCCAGTAGCGTCCACTAAAGCTGCTGCAGTTAAAAAGCTTTTATAAGGATCGAGCTCGGCTGTCCACCGCAAGGCATCCTACTGCCAGTCCCAGCCCCTATGCCTTGGGGTGCCTCCTGATGCTCTTCACTAAGTATCCCATGGTCCCGAAGCGTTTCCTTTGAAAAAATTAAGTGTCTAAACTACAGGTGGTGCAGCTTGCTTAACAGCCGGGATAATCCGCTCACTAGCAGACACTGCTACTAGGCACAAAGTATTTCCTGGGCTAGATGCAGTTAAAAATTTGTAATTAGATACTCTCGTTGGATGCTGAGAAAGCATTCCATAGAGTCTCCTGGCACGCCATATATGATTCTCTTAAAAAGCTTGGGGTAGGGGTCTAGGGGACCCTTTTATAGCCAAAATCACGGCCCTGTATCGCAATACGTCACCTAGGCTGAAGATAAATGGAACTGTAGCACCCTGAGGGCTCGGTTGCTACAGACGTATTGCACCTCACCCAGAGGTGTGATATCTCACTCTCAGGTAAGGATGGAGTGTGGATCAGGACCCGACACCTGCATGCATTACACCACATTGCCGTGGGGCAGGGCGACCAATATGCCCCTGAGATGGGCACGACAGTCCCTGTCCCTGGCTGGAGTGGGGGGAGGGAACACTGAGGAAGGGGAACCCTGTAGTGCAGGAACAGGGAGGAAGCAGTTCCTGGGTGCATTGAGAAGGGAGTATAAAAGGTGGGCACCATCTTAGTTCAGTGCAGAGAAGTCTGAGCAGAAGTGGCAGGGAGCAGGGGCTCTGCATGAGCTCTGCTCCGGAGGCGGGCCTAGTAACAGAGGCCCAGGCCTGGAAGAGGGAGAAGGAAGGAAGAGGAGCGGAGAAGGCTCCAGGAACGAGGAATGAAGGGATCCCAGGGGTGCGGACGGGCGAGTCGCCACCGCACGCCCGAATCCACCTGCGTGGAGGGGTCAGGCCAAAGGGGGAGACCGGTCCCCGAACTAGTGGAGGCAGGAAACGACCCTCAGCTAGAAACCGGAGGCTCTGACATTTTATGTGGCGCAGCCCCTCGCTACACCCGCTAGGAAGGCACCACATAGGGTCAGGGAAACTGGCGCCAAGTTTACCAAGAGGAGGCCCGAGGCAGCCGGACAGAAGTGTTGGTAAGAAAGGCCAGACAAAGGACACACAAAGGGGGTCCTGTGAAGTGCTCCAAAGTTATCTGGGAGTTGTCTGAGCCCCTCACCTGGTGAGCACAGTACGACGTGGGCAGCCGTTACCTGCAGACGTGGTCTGGATAATAAGAACTGTGAGTAAAGGCCCTGAACTGCATCACTGACTCCGTGTCGTTACTGCTGCTGCCCTGCACCATCACCCCCATCCTCCGCATACACTGCCCTGAGGCTATACTCCTCCCGTGGGGAGTTATGCTACGCTCTGCTGCACCCACAACACCAGCCTCAGTGGTCTGCCCTGTAGCGGCGGTTCACTCTGACCGCAATCCACGGGTGGCGTAGTCGGACATTTAAACATGAAAACCACATAAATAGTTCCGCCACTGGTTTGACCGCCCTGAGCCACGGAACTGGGTCGCCGCCACGAAGACTACAACCACCAGCATCCACCAAAAAGGGTCCGGCTCCGGGTGTCCCAAGGCCCAGGGGGTGCGTCAGAACATTTTCATCACCTTTCACAATCACCAATGGGACAAGGCAGTGATGTCCTCTGTCCCCTCTCTTATACATCCAAGTGACGGAGCACCTGCTCTCATCAATTCGCCATAACCCCAATATTAGGTGGATTGAGGTGGGAGGCACCGAGTACAAGTGCTCTCTATTTGCTGATGATGTCCTAGTATATATCACTCAATCACATATATCCATCCATGCTGTTATGGCTGAAATAGATCACTTTGTTACATGGTAAAATTTTAAAATCAATGCAGCGAAGTCTGAGGCCCTCGATGTCTCCCTCCCCAAATCCATATAGGATTCCATCCAGTCCAACTTTCCCTTTGCCTGGCCCTCACAGGGTATCAAATACTTAGGAATTCCTATTCATAGAGACCTCTCCCATCTATGTTATCTTAATTTTGGGCCCTTTATTGAACAACTCCATACAGACCACGGTTGGCAAGTTAGAACTGTAAGATTCACTACGTGAACCACTGGTGTTTTGTGGAAAAGCACATGTACACTGCGTTCCAAATTATTATACAAAAAGTGTTTAGGAGTGATAAGGGAAGAATTTGTTTGTTTGTCAGTTAAACTCATTGATGGTGATGTGTGTCAGGGCTCTTTATATCACTGTAAGCAATTGCAGACACCTGTGCTAATTAGTTTGGCAGGTGTGTCCAATGAAAGGCAAGACTACTTAAGAAGGCTCTCTCACATTATTAAGCAGCCTACATTTTCTGCCAAAATGGGAAAGAAAAAGGATGTGTCGGCTGCTGAGAAGCAACAAATTGTGGAGTGTTTAGGTCAAGGCATGACTACAATCAACATTGTGCGATGATCAGGATGAAGTGTCTTGGCAATCAAGAAGTATGTAGCTGATTCACAGTACACACATGTGCGTGCTGATAAGGGCAAATTGAGGACTCTTTCCTACAGGCAATTACGTCAGGTTGAAAGAGCAGCGGCAAAAAAGCCTTGTCATAGCAGCAGACAAGTTTTTGAAGCTGCTTGTGCCTCCAAAGTCCCCCGAACAACAAGATGCAGGGTCCTTCAGAGGTTTGCAGCTGTGCATGCGCCATCCTGTCGACCTCCTCTATCCACTTCACACAAGCAGAAACGGCTCCAGTGGGCCAAACATTACATGAAGACTGATTTCAAAACTGTTTTGTTCACGGATGAGTGCCGTGCAGCGCTCGATGGTCCAGATGGATGGAGTGGAGGATGGCTGGTTGATGGACACCCCACGCAAACACGGCTACAGCGCCAACAAGGAGGAGGTGGAGTAATGTTTTGTGCTGGAATTATGGGGAGAGAGATTGTCGGCCCCTTTAGGATCCCTGAAGGCGCTAAAGATGAACTCCATAATGTATGTGGATTTTCTCAAACAGCACTTCCTGCCATGGTTCAAGAAGAAGAACCGTGTATTTCACAGCAAGATCATTTTTCTGCATGATAATGCACCATCTCATGCTGCACATAAAACATCTGCATCTCTGGCTGATATGGGCATAAAAGGGGACAAACTTATGGTGTGACCCCCATGCTCCCCTGACCTCTACCCCATTCAGAACCTTTGGAGCATCATTAAAAGGAGTGTCTATGATGGCGGGAGGCAGTTCACATCTAAGCAACAGCTCTGGGAGGGTATTCTGTCCTCATGCAAAACAATTGAAGCAGAAACCATCCAAAACCTGACAAATTCAATGGACGAGAGAGTTCAGAAGCTCCTTTCGAACAAGGGGTCCTATGTGAAAATGTAACATCACCTAGAATAAAGTTTTGAATTGAAAACTGTTTGATTTCAGTTTCTAACAACCTGCTAATGCTTATAATTTCAAAAATGACCATTTTTTTGGTCTTTATTAAAATGAAAAGGTTGATCGAAAAGTTTGGGGGATCTAAGAGTGTGGCAACCCAGTAGTCATGATTACTTCGAATTCTGACAATATGAGGGTCATGCTGCAGGTAGTGCAGCAAGAAGGCACTTATGTGCCTTGCGCATCTCGGAGCCCCAAAATTATTTTCCGGGCTAGATGCAGCTAAAAATTATTTTTAATTTTAAATCTGGTGAAGCTTTTGTATAGATGGCCTAATAGGATCAGTGCTGCACACTGCTACAAAGCCCAAATTATTTTCCAGTCAAGATACAGATAAACATGATTAGTAATTTGAAAGCTTAAAACGGTTGGTAGGGTGATTTTAACCAATCATCAAGCTTTTACTCTCCCCAGGATGACACAGGGGTAGAAAAGTCGTTTCGGATCCATGATTTGTTCATCTTTATGAACGTGAGTCTGTCTACATTATCAGTGGAGAGCCGCGTGCGCTTATCTGTCAGCACACCACCAGCAGCGCTGAACACACGTTCAGACAGAACGCTGGCTGCGGGGCATGACAAGATCTCCAAGGCGTAAGTGGCTAGCTCCGGCCATTTATCCAGATTGGAAGCCCAAAAAGAGCAAGGGTCCAGTGACACAGTCGTGGCTTCAATGTTTACTTGGAGATACTCCTGTACCATCGTCTCTAGGCGTTGACTATGTGTCAGACTTCTTGTCTCCTGTGGCCTTGCAAAGGATGGGCTAAAAAAGTGGTGAAATGATTCCGCAAAATTGATGTTACCAGCAGATACTGTGGTTCTGTTACGGTTTGAGTGCTGAACACTTGACGGTCCCACGGTTGGCAAGTTGGAACTGTGAGATTCACTACGTGCACCACTGGTATTTTGTGGAAAAGCACATGTAAGATTCTGCAACAGTCTCTGCTGATACTCCTGCATGCGTGCATCCCTTTCTATGGCAGGAATAATTTCTGCAAATTTACTTTTGTACCGGGGATCTAACAGTGTGGCAACCCAGTAGTCAGGATTATTTCTAATTCTCACAATTCGAGGGTCATGTTGCAGGTAGTGCAGCAAGAAGGCACTCATGTGTGTTGCGCATCCAGGAGCACCAAGTCCCTGTTGTGTTGGTGGCGAGGTAACAATCATGCTTCCTTCATCTGTCCTCTCCCCCCAACCTCGCACAACAGAAATGTGATCAAGGTCTCCCTCATCTGATGAGTCTTCCATCAGTTCGTCCTCCACTTCTTCCTGGGCTCCTGCACCTTCCTCACTAGTTTGGCTGCTACCATGCGCCCTGGTAAAACCATCTCCCCCACCCTCACATGCCTTCCGCCTTGGTGCTGCCGACCGTCTGGACCTTGCAGATGTTAGCCCTTCCGCATACAACTCCTCCTCCTCTACTTCCTCCACCTCCTCTTGTGCCACCACCTGACTCCGAATTCTGTTTAACATGTGCTCCAGCATGTAAATCACCGGAATAGTCATGCTGATAATGGCATCGTCAGCACTAAACATCTTCGTCGCCATTTCAAAACTGTGCAGAAGGGTGCATAGGTCCCTGATCTGAGACCACTCCTCCAGCGTGATTTGCCCCACCTCTGAATCTCGTTGGCCCAGGCTATACGTCAGAACGTATTGCACCAGGGCTTGTCGGTGCTGCCACAGTCGCTGCAACATGTGCAGAGTTGAATTCCACCGGGTAGGCACATCGCATTTTAGCCGGTGAAGTGGCAGGCCCAACGACTTCTGTAGAGATGTAAGTCGCTGAGCTGCGGGATGCGAACGGCGGAAGTGAGCACACAGCGACCGTGCCCTCTGCAGAAGGCCATCTAGTCTGGGATATTGGGCTAAAAATTGCTGGACAACCAGGTTCAACACGTGAGCCATACAAGGCACGTGTGTGACATTGCCCCGGCGAAGGGCCGCACCCAGGTTTGCAGCATTGTCGCACACGGCCTTCCCTGGTTTCAGGTCCAGTGGAGACAACCATTCATGAAATTGGTTCTCCAGAGCTGACCACAACTCCTCAGCTGTGTGACTCACATTTCCCAGACATTTCAATGTAAAAACCGCCTGATGACGTTGAGCCCTACTGCCAGCATAGTAAGGAGGTGTGCAGGATCCCTTCTGCGCAGTTAGAAAGCTTGTGGCATGACCAGACAGGCTTTGGGTGCAGGTGGAAGACCGAGAGGAGGTTGAGGAGGCAGAAGCAGTGGAGGAACTTTGACATAAAGAGGATTGACGCACAACTCGTGGGGATGGCAAGACTTGGACAGCAGCCCCTTGTCCTGCTGTCACCATAGTTACCCAGTGCCCAGTCAGCGACATGTAACGCCCCTGTCCATGCCTACTCGTCCAAGTGTCTGTGGTGAAATGCACCCTGTCACACACAGAGTTTCTCAAAGAAGCGGTGATGTTGTGTGCGACATGCTGGTGGAGCGCAGGCACACCTTTCTTTGAGAAGTAGTGCCGACTGGGCATCTGGTACTGGGGCACTGCGACGGACATAAGGTCTCGAAAATCCTCTGTGTCCACCAGGCGGAAAGGCAGCATTTCTGTAGCCAAGAGCTTGCAGATGGTGAAATTCAACCTCTTAGCTTTCTCATGGCTAGGAGGAAATGGTCTTTTACTTGTCCACATCTGAGGGACCGAGGGCTGGCTATTGTGCTTAGACGGGGTTGATAAGGGTGTCCCCGGCAAACTGCCGGTCTGTGAGGAAGATGCAGGCGGACATGTTAGGTTGCCTTGATCCAAAGGTGGTGCTATCGATGTCGGACAGCGCTCAACACCAGCTGGTGTTACCACCTCCAAAGAAAATGATGACCTGCCAATCACGCTGGCTGTTGCGGGTAAAGAGGTGGCAGGTCTGCGCCCCAAAACAGGTGTGACTGCTGTCCCCCCAGTCACAGAGGATGAAGAGGCCGTGGATGCACAAGATATGGCAGACGGTGATTGGCCCGGCCGGCTAGGCCGCATTGTAGCACACTGAGCTTCCCACTGCAACTTATGCTTCATGTCCATGTGCCGGTTCATGCATGAAGTACTCAAACTATGTATTTTTTGGCCTCTACTTAGCTTTTGCTGACAAATGTTACAGATAACACGAGTTGGGTCATCTTTATCGATCTGAAAAAATGCCCAGGCTATGCAAGGCTTAGCACCCACGCGACCTGAAGAGCCACCACGACTTGTGGTGAGAGGCAGAGTTGTGTTTGAGGATGCAGTTGTTGACGTGCTTCCAGTACTACGTCTCTGTCCAGGAAGGCTCAACCTGACCTCGTCGTCACTAGCATCTTCCTCCACCTCCTCTGCTGACCTCATCTCTTGGCTGACTGTGGGTTGACAGTAAGTGGGATCTCCGACCTCATCATCATCACCCTGTGCGTTATCACACCCGTCGTCCTCAGAGCCAACCTGTTCCTGCCCTGACAAAAAACTAAAGTTGTCGCTCCAATCAGGTATTTGAGTCTTATCATCGTCTTCCTCATTGTCTCCACCAACAGGAGTTACAGTTTGGGAATGAATGTCTACATTATGGTCAGAACTTTCTGCATCTGGTCCTGGATCCGACTCATAAAGATTCTGGGCATCAGTGCAGATCATTTCCTCGTCTGGATTCACAGAAGCGCTGGAGTCGACCTCTGATTCCCAGGCTATAGTATGAGTAAACAGCTCTGCAGACTCAACCATCTGTTCTACCTCATACTCAGACGGGCAGCTGGAGATTTGGGAGCTGTGAGGAAGCAAGTGCGATTTGGGTGACACCTTTGAGGACTGGAGTATTTGTGATGTTGAAGTTGATGTGGAGGAGAGCCCACTTAAAGGAGCACTTGATATCCGTTGAAGCACCTGCTGTTTTTGTGCCTCATCTGGAATTTGTAGCGATTGGCGTGGCCGTAAGAAAGGGATCTTATCACATTGTCCGCTAAAAGAAGTAGACATTTTAGTTTGGCTGGAAGATGGTCTTTCTTCTGCAGATGTTACTGTTGCTTTAACACCTACCCCACGGACACAACATTTTTTCCCCTTCCCAACATGCCTATTCCCCTTTCCACCAGCAGCAGGCCTTTTTCCACTCATTTTGGTGGTTAACTAATTCACAACTCTGGAGTTGTTTGCACAAAAAAACAATGGATGGTAACCGAGCAGAGCTGAGTGGCCAAACTGTGGTATTAGGCCAAAACTATTGGCTGGGTTAGATGCAGAAAAAAATTATTTTGAATTTGCAACCTGATGGAGGTCAGTATAGATGGACTAATACAAATAGTCCCACACACTGCTAGAAGCCCAAATA
Source organism: Phyllobates terribilis (assembly GCF_046119375.1). NCBI lineage: Eukaryota > Metazoa > Chordata > Amphibia > Anura > Dendrobatidae > Phyllobates > Phyllobates terribilis. The sequence goes on from NW_027362765.1 coordinate 282,925,096, forward strand.
TTTTTTCAGAGGTACTGTAGATGCAGATAAAAATTATTTTTAATTTGCAACCTGATGGAGGTCAGTATAGATGGACTAATAGACCAAGTCCCACACACTGCTAGAAGCCCAAATATTTTTTCAGAGCTAGATGCAGAAAAAAATTATTTTTAATTTGCAACCTGATGGAGGTCAGTATAGATGGACTAATAGACCAAGTCCCACACACCGCTAGAAGCCAAACTATTTTTTCAGAGCTAGATGCAGAAAAAAATTATATTCAATTTGCAACCTGCTGGAGGTCAGTATAGAAGGACTAATAGAACAAGTCCCACACACTGCTAGAAGCCCAAATATTTTTTCAGAGCTAAATGAAGAAAAAAATTATTTTTAATTTGCAACCTGATGGAGGTCAGTATAGATGGACTAATAGACCAAGTCCCACACACTGCTAGAAGCCCAAATATTTTTTCAGAGCTAGATGCAGAAAAAAATTATTTTTAATTTGCAACCTGATGGAGGTCAGTATAGATGGACTAATAGACCAAGTCCCACACACCGCTAGAAGCCCAAATATTTTTTCAGAGCTAGATGCAGAAAAAAATTATTTTTAATTTGCAACCTGATGGAGGTCAGTATAGATGGACTAATAGACCAAGTCCCACACACTGCTAGAAGCCCAAATATTTTTTCAGAGCTAGATGCAGAAAAAAATTATTTTTAATTTGCAACCTGATGGAGGTCAGTATAGATGGACTAATAGACCAAGTCCCACACACAGCTAGAAGCCCAAATATTTTTTCAGAGCTAGATGCAGAAAAAAATTATTTTTAATTTGCAACCTGATGGAGGTCAGTATAGATGGACTAATAGACCAAGTCCCACACACTGCTAGAAGCCCAAATATTTTTTCAGAGCTAGATGCAGAAAAAAATTATTTTTAATTTGCAACCTGATGGAGGTCAGTATAGATGGACTAATAGACCAAGTCCCACACACCGCTAGAAGCCCAACTATTTTTTCAGAGCTAGATGCAGAAAAAAATTATATTCAATTTGCAACCTGCTGGAGGTCAGTATAGAAGGACTAATAGAACAAGTCCCACACACTGCTAGAAGCCCAAATATTTTTTCAGAGCTAAATGAAGAAAAAAATTATTTTTAATTTGCAACCTGATGGAGGTCAGTATAGATGGACTAATAGACCAAGTCCCACACACTGCTAGAAGCCCAAATATTTTTTCAGAGCTAGATGCAGAAAAAAATTATTTTTAATTTGCAACCTGATGGAGGTCAGTATAGATGGACTAATAGACCAAGTCCCACACAACGCTAGAAGCCCAACTATTTTTTAGAGCTAGATGCAGAAAAAAATTATATTCAATTTGCAACCTGCTGGAGGTCAGTATAGAAGGACTAATAGAACAAGTCCCACACACTGCTAGAAGCCCAAATATTTTTTCAGAGCTAAATGAAGAAAAAAATTATTTTTAATTTGCAACCTGATGGAGGTCAGTATAGATGGACTAATAGACCGAGTCCCACACACTGCTAGAAGCCCAAATATTTTTTCAGAGCTAGATGCAGAAAAAAATTATTTTTAAATTGCAACCTGATGGAGGTCAGTATAGATGGACTAATAGACCAAGTCCCACACACCGCTAGAAGCCCAAATATTTTTTCAGAGCTAGATGCAGAAAAAAATTATTTTTAATTTGCAACCTGATGGAGGTCAGTATAGATGGACTAATAGACCAAGTCCCACACACTGCTAGAAGCCCAAATATTTTTTCAGATCTAGATGCAGAAAAAAATTATTTTTAATTTGCAACCTGATGGAGGTCAGTATAGATGGACTAATAGACCAAGTCCCACACACCGCTAGAAGACCAAATATTTTTTCAGAGCTAGATGCAGAAAAAAATTATTTTTAATTTGCAACCTGATGGAGGTCAGTATAGATGGACTAATAGATCAAGTCCCACACACTGCTAGAAGCCCAAATATTTTTTCAGAGCTAGATGCAGAAAAAAATTATTTTTAATTTGCAACCTGATGGAGGTCAGTATAGATGGACTAATAGACCAAGTCCCACACACCGCTAGAAGCCCAACTATTTTTTCAGAGCTAGATGCAGAAAAAAATTATATTCAATTTGCAACCTGCTGGAGGTCAGTATAGAAGGACTAATAGAACAAGTCCCACACACTGCTAGAAGCCCAAATATTTTTTCAGAGCTAAATGAAGAAAAAAATTATTTTTAATTTGCAACCTGATGGAGGTCAGTATAGATGGACTAATAGACCAAGTCCCACACACTGCTAGAAGCCCAAATATTTTTTCAGAGCTAGATGCAGAAAAAAATTATTTTTAATTTGCAACCTGATGGAGGTCAGTATAGATGGACTAATAGACCAAGTCCCACACACCGCTAGAAGCCCAACTATTTTTTCAGAGCTAGATGCAGAAAAAAATTATATTCAATTTGCAACCTGATGGAGGTCAGTATAGAAGGACTAATAGAACAAGTCCCACACACTGCTAGAAGCCCAAATATTTTTTCAGAGCTAAATGAAGAAAAAAATTATTTTTAATTTGCAACCTGATGGAGGTCAGTATAGATGGACTAATAGACCAAGTCCCACACACTGCTAGAAGCCCAACTATTTTTTCAGAGCTAGATGCAGAAAAAAATTATTTTTAATTTGCAACCTGATGGAGGTCAGTATAGATGGACTAATAGACCAAGTCCCACACACTGCTAGAAGCCCAAATATTTTTTCAGAGCTAGATGCAGAAAAAAATTATTTTTAATTTGCAACCTGATGGAGGTCAGTATAGATGGACTAATAGACCAAGTCCCACACACTGCTAGAAGCCCAAATATTTTTTCAGAGCTAGATGCAGAAAAAAATTATTTTTAATTTGCAACCTGATGGAGGTCAGTATAGATGGACTAATAGACCAAGTCCCACACACCGCTAGAAGCCCAACTATTTTTTCAGAGCTAGATGCAGAAAAAAATTATATTCAATTTGCAACCTGCTGGAGGTCAGTATAGAAGGACTAATAGAACAAGTCCCACACACTGCTAGAAGCCCAAATATTTTTTCAGAGCTAAATGAAGAAAAAAATTATTTTTAATTTGCAACCTGATGGAGGTCAGTATAGATGGACTAATAGACCAAGTCCCACACACTGCTAGAAGCCCAATATTTTTTCAGAGCTAGATGTAGAAAAAAATTATATTCAGTTTGCAACCTGATGGAGGTCAGTATAGATGGACTAATAGAATGATGCTATGCCCAAAAGATTTTACTTCACTAGGTGCAGTAAAAAAATTGGTATTCTATACACAGGTGTTATATCTTGCAACACAGATAGGCTACTCCACTGACTAACACACTCTGCAATTGGCCAAAAAGGATTAGCTTTGCTAGATTCAGCCAAATGCTGTGAAAAAAACTTGCACAGACCTGCCTGGCAAAAACTGATAGGAACTCATGTAACCTAGTCCTGAAAAGGACTCCAATTACAATTAATCTTTACTCCCACAACCTATCTATTTAAGAGCACAGACCTCCCTGATAAAAGTCGTAGGAAATGCTGTAACCTAGTCCTTAAAAGGACTGCAATCACAACTATTCCCTACTCCCAAGCTATCTGTATATTTGTGCGAAAATTGGCTTGAAATTAACAAGGTATAGCGCACACAGCAACAGCGGTGCCGTCTAACACGCAGCTGCAGCAGTGAGAAAATGGTGGCGACGGGGAAAATGGCTTGGTCTTATAGGACAAGGACATGTGACATACACTGCCAATGACACATGCCCTTGCTTGTGTGAAAAAAAGCACTTCGCTCCGTGTGTGCGCTGCTGATAGGCAGACAGATTGCACCTCCCCACTGCAAATGCGGGAAAGAGAAAAAAAAATGGAGATCTTCATTGTTCCTGCAGAGATCCATCCCCTGCCCCTCCCCCCACCCCGCTGTACACTCAAACTGCGTATTAACATTAATTTTCATCATTACTGAGAAAAAATCCAGTTATGATTTTGGTGCACGAACAGTTATCGAACATAACCTCGAACAGCCGAATTTTTCTCAAATTGTTCGTGTTCGCCGAACGGCTCAAACACCGCCCAAAACAGCTCGAATTTGAGATTGGCGAACAGTTCGAGTAGAACAACGCTCATCTCTACTGGTAACTGGTAACGGGACCTGAGGGCTGAAGCAGAGTGAAGGCTTTGCAACAACATTGCTCGGGCACCTCCATTTTGGAGGAGGTGCCTTATATATGGTGAGGTCCTCCGGCCATTGGCCGGGGACTCCTTAGGACGGCGCGCGCGTGCTCCCCCTCTCTTAAAGGGGCCGCGCGCGCCATCCTAAGGAGTCCCCGGACAATGGCCGGAGGACCTCACCATATATAAGGCACCTCCTCCAAAATGGAGGTGCCCGAGCAATGTTGTTGCAATGCCTTCACTCTGCTTCAGCCCTCAGCACAGTGACCGGGAAGCAGCGCGCGCTGCCAGCTGAGCGGGAGGAGGACGCCGGGCACGGAGTGGAGAGGTGAGGGGAACAGCGTCCCTGCCTAGCAGGAGGCAGGGACGCCGACGCTACAGTACCCCCCCTTTAGGCCCCCCTTTTTTTAGGCCAGACAGACATTTATCAAGGATGAGAGGGGCATGGATGTTCTCCCGGGGCTCCCACGTTCTCTCCTCAGGACCAAACCCCTTCCAATCTACTAGAAAAAAGGTTTTTCCTCTTACCCTTTTGGTGGCCAGAATGTTCTCTACCTCAAACTCGTTTTCAGCGGAAACCGGAGCAGGAGGCGTACCTGTAGACTTGGAAAAAGAGTTAAGTACCACGGGTTTGAGGAGAGATACATGGAAGGAGTTAGGGATCCGCAAGTTGGCCGGGAGTTTCAATTTATAGGCCACTGGGTTGATTTGTTTGATAACTTCTAGTGGGCCGATGAACCGAGGCCCTAACTTGTAGGAAGGAATCTTGAGCCGGACATACTTGGACGAGAGCCAGACTTTATCTCCAGGACGGAATTGTGGAGGATCCAGGCGTTTTTTGTCAGCGTGTTTTTTCATCCGCTCGGACGACTGAAGGAGTGCGGATCGGGTACTCTCCCAAATGGAGGAAAATTTGCTAACGAGGGATTCCGCAGCCGGATTGTCCACCGAGGTGGAGACAGGAAATGGGATCCGAGGATGCTAACCGAAGACTACAAAAAGCGGGGATCTGGAGGAAGATTCGTTCTCGTGATTATTGTAAGAGAATTCGGCCCATGGCAGGAGATCCACCCAGTCAGAATGGTGGGCATTAACGAAGTGCCGGAGGTAACTGGTCAGGATCTGATTGATCCGCTCCACTTGACCATTGGACTGTGGGTGGTATGTGGAGGAGAAGTCCAGGGTGACGTCTAGTAGCTTTCATGTGGCTCTCCAAAAGCGTGAGGTGAACTGAACCCCACGATCCGACACGATGTGGAGGGGCAGGCCATGGAGACAGAAGATGTGGCGGATAAAGTCTTTAGCCAGCTTGGGTGCAGACGGGAGGCCTGGCAGGGGAATGAAATGAGCCATTTTGGAAAAGCGGTCAGCGACCACCCAAATGACCGTACAACCGGCAGAGACAGGGAGATCTGTTATGAAGTCCATAGCTATATGCTGCCAGGGGCCAGCAGGTACTGGAAGAGGAAGGAGGCGACCGGCTAGCAGGTGTCTCGGAACCTTGTTGCGGGCGCAGGACACACAGGCAGAAACAAAGTCTATTACGTCCTTGTGCAGGGTAGGCCACCAGTAGTGCCGGGTGATAAGCTGGAGGGTCTTTTTCTGACCGGCATGGCCAGCAAGCTTAGACCAGTGACCCCAGTGTAGGATCTTCTCCCGATCAGGTACCGTTACGAGCGTCTTACCGGGAGGGAGACGATTTAGACTCACGGGGGCCACCTGCATTACTCTGGCGGGATCGATGATGTGTTTAGGTTCCTCCTCAAGATCAGACACCAGGAAGGATCGGGACAAGGCGTCAGCTTTGATATTTTTGTCAGCCGGGCGAAAATGAAGAACAAAATCAAAGCGAGCAAAAAACAAGGACCACCGGGCTTGGCGCGGGTTAAGTCTCTGGGCACTCTGGAGGTAAGCCAAGTTCTTGTGGTCCGTGTAAATTATTACCGGGTGAAGAGCCCCCTCGACCAGGTAACGCCATTCCTCCAATGCCAGCTTAATGGCCAATAATTCTCGGTCTCCTATAGAATAGTTGCGCTCGGAAGAGGAGAAGAGTTTGGAGAAGAAGCCGCAAGTTACCATTCTCCCGGAAGACGATTTTTGGGTAAGTACCGCTCCGGCTCCAGAGGAGGAGGCGTCAACTTCCAGGAAGAATTGCTTGTTCCCGTCCGGGCGATGCAGCACCGGGGTGGAAGAGAAAGCCTGTTTTAAGGAAAGAAAGGCTTCCTCAGCTTCGGGCGTCCATTCTCTGGGATTAGTGCCCTTACGGGTGAGCGCAGAGATTGGGGCAGTCCGGGAAGAGAAGTGCGGTATGAAGAGGCGGTAGTAGTTGGTGAAGCCCAGGAACCGCTGAATAGCCTTCAACCCCTCTGATCGAGGCCACTTCTCGATGGCAGACAGTTTCTCAGGATCCATTCGTAGGCCGGTCTGAGAAATTATGTAGCCCAAAAACGGAAGCGAGGTCTGCTCAAAGAGGCACTTCTCATATTTAGCGTAGAGGTGGTTCTGCCTGAGCCTGAGCAGAACCTGACGAACATCCCTCCGGTGTGTGGGGAGATCCGGAGAGAAGACCAAGATGTCATCCAGGTACACCACTACGCAGGAGTAGAGAAGGTCCCGGAAGATGTCATTGACCAACTCTTGAAAGACGGCGGGAGCGTTACAGAGACCGAAGGGCATTACCAGGTATTCATAGTGGCCGTCCCGGGTGTTGAATGCCGTCTTCCATTCATCCCCCTGACGGATACGGACCAGGTTATACGCCCCACGGAGGTCCAGCTTGGTGAAGATTCTAGCCCCCCTCAGACGGTCAAATAATTCCGGAATGTGCGGAAGGGGGTATTTATTCTTCACCGTGATCTGGTTAAGGCCTCTATAGTCTATACAGGGACGGGGTGAGCCATCCTTCTTTTTGATGAAGAAGAAGCCTGCTCCCGCCGGAGAAGTAGATTTCTGGATGAATCCCCGGGCCAGATTCTCCTCAATATATTCTGACATGGATCGGGTCTCAGCAGCGGACAAAGGGTAAATGCGTCCACGGGGAGGAGTAGCGCCGGGCATCAGGTCGATTGGCAGTCGTATGGTCTATGAGGGGGTAATGTCTCTGCCTCCTTTTTATTAAAGACGTCCGCATACGACCAATAAGGAGCCGGAAGACCAGGTAGATTGGCTGGAGTAGGAGAAGGACGGACAGGATGGACGGGAACTAAACAAGTCTTATTGCAGTCCTGTCCCCAGCGAAGGACTTCTCCGGTCTGCCAATCAAGCACGTTTGCATGTTTCTGAAGCCAAGGTAGGCCTAGCAATAGGGCGTGAGAGAGTCCAGGCAGAACATGAAAGAAGATGCTCTCAGAGTGCAGCATTCCCACCTGCAGGGTTATGGATTCGGTGATGAGTTGGATGGGATGTGGTAAGAGGCCCCCATCCACGGCAGCGACAGATAAGGGTACAGCTAGAGGTTTGGTGGGAATGCGGTATCTCTCTACCAGAGACTGAGAATTGAGATTTCCGGCAGCTCCAGAGTCAAGTTGGGCTAGTTCTAAATAACGGTTCTCCCCGCAGATAATAGAGACTGACAGCAACAGAGATGGAGAGGGTTTACTCTTGTCTATGACGACCTCTCCGAGCGATCCTAGACACAGGCATTTCCGACCTCTCCGGGCAGGAACGGATCCGGTGCTCCTTACTGCCACAGTAGAAGCAGCTCCCCTCGGCACGACGTAACTCTTGACGGGTTTTGACCATCTTGGCCTGGTCGACCTGCATAGGCTCGGGTGAGTGCGCCTGGGGAGTAGCAGGAGAAGGGACAGGTTTCTGAAAGGTAGGGGCTAGACATGGAAACCTCCTCTCACGGGTGACCTCTTTGGCGCGTTCCTGGAACCGGATGTCAATCCGGGTGGCAAGAGTTATTAAGTCGTCGAGAGTGGTAGGTATGTCCCGACCGGCGAGTTCATCTTTAATACGGCCGGACAGACCCTCCCAAAAGACAGACACCAGGGCGTCGTTATCCCAGGCCTGCTCTGAAACAAGGGTACGGAACCGTATGGCATATTGGCCCACGGTGAGATTTCCTTGATGGAGACGTAGCAGAGATGATGCGGATGAGGTCTTCCGTCAGGGTTCGTCGAAGACTTTCCGGAAAGCCGTGAGAAAGGCTGGCAGGTTGGACACCAGGGGGTCTCCTCTCTCCCATAGAGGATTTAGCCAAGCCAGTGCCTCCCCCGTGAGATGGGACATGATGAAGGCTACTTTGGCCCGGTCGGAGATAAACTGGTGGGACAGGAGTTCAAAGTGCAGGGTGCACTGGTTTATGAAGCCCCGAGCTTGAGCGGGGTCGCCTCCGAAGCGAGGAGGTGCCGAAAGCCGGGGTCCGGGGCAGGATGCCATGGTATTGGTGGGCAGCGGCGCTGCCGGGCTGCGAGTCATGACACTAGCGGTGGTTGCTGGTGGAGCAGTCAGAGTGTCCAGGCGAGAGTTGACATTCCGCAGATGACTCAGGATGGACTCCTGTTGGGACCTCTGACGGGACAGTTCATGACAAAGGTCCGAGAGCGAGGGAGCTTGGGTGCCACCGGGTTCCATGGCCCGAGCAAACTGTAACGGGTCTGGGAGGCGGAACCTCTGAGCAACTATACAAGGGGGCAGTCCTTGTAAGGAAGCGGGTGGCTCCCAGGGAAGACGGGTAGGTAGTCACGGCAAGTGACAGGGACAGTCTCTGGGTAGAAGGGCCGGTAGTTGCGGCAAGTGACAGGGACAGTCTCTGGGTAGAAGGGCAGGTAGTCACGGCAAGTGACAGGGACAGTCTCTGGGTAGAAGGACGGGTACTCACGGCAAGTGACAGGGACAGTCTCTGGGTAGAAGGACAGCAGGCAGGTGGCTGGTGAGTGCTCCCAGGTGAGCGGGCGAGAGTCTTTGGACGGGCAGGTGGTCACGGCAAGTGACGGCAGAGCCTCCAGGTAGGCTAGCAGGCAGGTAGCAGGTGAGTGCTTCCAGGTGAGCAGGCAAGAGTCTCTGGACAGGCAGGTGGTCACGGCAAGTGACGGCGGAGCCTCCAGGTAGGCTAGCAGGCAGGTAGCAGGTGAGCACTCCCAGGTGAGCAGGCAAGAGTCTCTGGACAGGCAGGTGGTCACGGCAAGTGACGGCGGAGCCTCCAGGTAGGCTAGCAGGCAGGTAGCAGATGAGTGCTCCCAGGTGAGCGGGCAGGCTGGTCCATAGACAGACTGACAGGTGTCGGAAGGCAGACCGTCGGACCGCAGGCTTGCAAGCAGGTAAACGGATATCAGGCAGGTATCAAGCAGGAATCTGACAGGTGACTGGCTGGTAACTGGTAACGGGACCTGAGGGCTGAAGCAGAGTGAAGGCTTTGCAACAACATTGCTCGGGCACCTCCATTTTGGAGGAGGTGCCTTATATATGGTGAGGTCCTCCGGCCATTGGCCGGGGACTCCTTAGGACGGCGTGTGCGGCCCCTTTAAGAGAGGGGGAGCGCGCGCGCGCCCTAAGCACAGTGGCCAGCAGAGCGGGAGGAGGACGCCGGGCACGGAGTGGAGAGGTGAGGGGAACAGCGTCCCTGCCTAGCAGGAGGCAGGGACGCCGACGCTACACAAGGCCAGTTATGACAGACTTTAGTGCATGCACAAACCTCACAAGTGGAAACAAAATCTCCAATATCATTATATATTGATGGCCTCCAAAAAGTTTTGCAATGGCTTTTTGCGTAGTTGTGACCCCATGGTGACCATTCAAGACAGAATTATGAAATTCTTGTAACAGACGCAATCTTAGGTACACTGGTACAAATTATTTGGTCCTATGAATAGTGGAAGGAGAAAGTGACTGGACTTTACTTATCTCCTCTTCAAAACCTAAGGATATTATGGAAAACACAATGCCCTGAGGAAAAATAGAGGATGGAAGTTCAGAAGGAGAAACTGAGTCAAGGTTGTGTGACAACTAATGTTGAGTGAGTATGTTCTGTTAACCCTTTCGCCGAGTATGCTCGGGCGAGCACCGAGTAGTTACAGCTGCTCGGTGTTATATTTAAATTACTCCCACGTGCATGATTTGCGACTGTTTGACAGCTTTAATACATGTGAGGAATGATTGTTTCTTTTGCATTCCTCACATGTAATAAAGCTGTCAAACAGTTGCAAATCATGCACACGTGAGTGATTTAAACATAACACCGAGCAGCTGTAACTACTCGGTGCTCGGCCCGAGCATACTCGCCAAAAGGGTTAACAGAACATACTCGCTCAACACTAGTGACAACACATCTACCCTCACATTTATGGACCCCGACCTGAATGTGATATTAAAATTAATTGAATCTAGAGAAAAATAAGTACCATCTGGCCTGTCTTGGGATCACCCGATTAGGTGATTTAATGTACGTTAAAATTTTATGATTCATCACCACTGTGACTTGATGATCTGTTCCCTCCTAATAAATGTCTCCATTCTCCAAAAGCTAACTTGACATCAAGAAGCTGGCAATTCCCAACATCATAATTTATCTCAGGATTGAGAAAATCTCGGCACTCAAAGTCATGTGTTATTACAGAAATTTAATAGCAGTCCACAGCAAATAATATAAAGGTTTCGGTCAACACGACCTTCATCAGTGTACTGCAGTGCAAAAAGAAAACAAAACGTAATAAATAAATATAGTACAAAACATAAATACATAAAGTAAGTAAGAAATGGTCATAGTGTCATACATTATTTGCCAAACAACTACATGCAGAGATTTTGCAGCAAGGGATTAAGGAGAATGAACATACAGGAGCATCACGCCGACTCATGCAAGCATGCAGGAATGCTTCCCCTTCATCCACACTTTTCATCTATTTGCCTATATTTTCCTTAAAACTATATGGAAACATTGGAACATTTTACAAATAGGCTACCCAATTATCACGGCCTCCAACAACCTGTATTGCCCTGCTTCAAAAGAGCGCCCAATCTTAGGGACTCATTAGTTCGCGCAGACATAGGCAAAGCATGTCCGGGACTTAGACAGTGGTTTCTGCAAAATCCCAAAATGGGCTCCTTCCCCTGCCAACAATGCTGTCAGTTCCATAATATCTTGAGAGGCAACGCCATACATCATCCCCACACGGGCAAAAAATATTTAATAAAAGATTACTTCACCTACGACACCACCTTTGTGGTATATCTGATCAAATGCCCCTGTGGCCTGATATACGTCGGTGAGACGCCACAACCTATTAGAGACAGAATCTCAAAACATAAATCTACAATCACATGTAAGAATCTCTTGCTACCAATTCCAATCTCTGCATGTAGTTGTTTGGCAAATAGTGTATGACACTATGACCATTTCTTACTTACTTTATAAATTTATGCTTTGTACTATGGTTATTTGCACTGCAGTACACTGATGAAGGTCATGCTGGCTGAAAAGTTTATTTTATTTGCTGTGGACTGCTATTAAATTTCCATAATATCACATGACTTTGAGTGCCGAGATTTTCTCAATACTACGGCGTTGGAGCCTACTTGTGCACCTTAGTCCAGTAGTGCTGCGGTTTATTTCATTAATTTATCTCAGCAGACAAAAATTTCCTAGAGAAAAAATGCACATGGACGCAATAACACAGCCCCTACCCTGATTTCTGAAGCATCCACCTCCACAATGAACGGTCTCTGGAGATCAGGTTGGATTAAAAGAGAAACAGACATGAAACTTTCTTTCAACTTATCAAAAGCCCCAATTGAATCTGGTGACCAAACGTTAAGATCCTACCCCTTAAGAGTAAGATCAGTAAGTAGTTTAATGATCTCAGAAAAACCCCTAATAAATTCCCATAGTAATTGGCGAATCTTAACCACTTTGCGCCAGAGCCTGTTTTTGCCTTCGTGACGGGCCAAATTTTTCAATTCTGACCACTGTCAATTTATGAAGAAATTACTCTGGAACGCTTCAACGGATCCCGCTGATTCTGAGATTGTTTTTTCATGACATATTGTACTTCATGATAGAGGAAAAATTTCTTCAATATCACTTGCGTTTATTTGTGAAAAAATCGGAAATTTGGTGAAAATTTTGAAAATTTTGCAATTTTCAAACTTTGAATTTTCATGCCCTTAAATAAGAGAGATATTTCACACAAAATAGTTAATAAATAACATTTTCCACATGTCTACTTTACAACAGTACAATTTTGGAACCCAAATTTTTTTTTGTTAGGGAGCTATAAGGGTTAAAAGTTGACCAGCGATTTCTCATTTTTACAACAAAATTTACAAAAACATTTTTTTAGGGACCACATCATATTTGAAGTCACTTTGAGGGGTCTTTATGACAGAAAATACCCAAAAGTGACACCATTCTAAAAACTACACCCCTCAAGGTGCTCAAAACCACATTCACAACTTTATTAACCCTTCAGGTGCTTCACAGGAATTTTTGGAATGTGGAAGAAAAAAATGAACATTTAACTTTTTTCACAAAAATGTTATTTTAGACCCAATTTTTTTTATTTTCGCAGGGGTAACAGGAAAAAGTGGACCCCAAATTTTTTTGTGCAATTTCTCTTGAGCGCGCTGATACCCGATATGTGAGGGAATACCACTGTTTGGGCGCACTGCAGGGTCCGGAAGGGAAGGAGCGCCATTAGACTTTTTGAATGTAAAATTTGTTTGAATAATTAGCAGACGCCATGTTGCGTTTGGAGAGCCCCTGATGTGCCTAAACAGTGGAAACCCCCCAACAAGTGACACCATTTTGGAAACTAGACCCCTTAGGGAACTTATCTAGATGTGTGGTGAGCACCTTGAACCCCCAGGTGCTTCCCAGAAGTTTACAATATTGAGCTGTAAAAGTAAAATGTTCACATTTTTCCCACAAAAATGTTTTTCATCCCCTAATTTTGCATTTTCATATAGGTAACAGGAGAAATTGCACCATTAAATTTGCTGTGCAATTTCTCCTGAGTATGCCGATACCCCATATGTGGGGGAAAACCACTATTTGGGTACACTGCAGGGTTCGGAAGGGAAGGAGCGCCATTTGACTTTTTCATTGTAAAATTTGTTTGAATAATTAGCGGATGCCATGTTGCATTTGGGGAGCCCCTAATGTGCCTAAACAGTGGAAACCCCCCACAAGTGCCACCATTTTGTAAACTAGACCCCTTAGGGAACTTATCTAGAGGTGTGGGGAGCACATTGGGAGACATAATAAACAAATCAGTAGCAGGTGAAGAATTGGTTTTATTTATTTTTTACGCCGTTCCCCATGCAGTATAAGTGATGAGATTACTTTATTCTTCGGGTCGGTGCGATTACAGAGATACCAGATTTATATCGGGTTTTTATGACTGACAGCTGTCACACACTAAGAGACGCTTTTTTTTGCAAAATCTAGTTTTTGCATCGCCATATTATGAGAGCTATAATTTTTCCATATTTTGGCCGACAGAGTCAAGTGATGGCTTGTTTTTTGCGGGACGAGTTGACATTTTTATTGGTACCATTTTTGGGTACGTGACATTTTTTGATCGCTTTCTATTTTGTTTTTTGGGAGGTAAAATTAAAAAAAAACAACAATTCAGGAATTGTTTTTTTAGTTTTTTTTTATGCCATTCTGCGTGTGGTAAAAGTGATCAGGTAGCGTTATTCTTCGGGTCAGTACGTTTACAGCGATACTACACTTACTGCATTTTTTTTATGTTTTGGTGCTTTTACACAATAAAACAATTTTATAGAAAAAATATTTTTTTTGCATTGCTTTATTCTGAGCGCTATAACTTTTTTATTTTTCGGCTGATGGAGCTGTATGATGGCTTTCTTTTTGCGGAACAAGCGGTACCATTTTTATTTCCATTTTGCTTTTTGATCGCATTTTTTTCCACTTTTTGTTTGGCGATATGAGGAAAAAGCATAGTTTTTTGCTCCGTTTTTTATTTATTTTTATTACGGTGTGCACAGAAGGAGTTAGTGTGACAGTTTTATAGCTCGGGTTGTTTCGGACGCGGCGATACCAAATATGTGTACTTTTTTTATTTTTGCATAAATATACGGATTTATCGGTTTAATATTTTATTTATTTATTTTTATTTATTTTGTAATTTTTTTTTTAACAGTTTGAAAACATTTTTTTTACTTTTTTTTACATTTTTACTTAGTCCCTGTATGGGACATTAATTTTTATTTTTCTGATCACTGATCTCATGTAATGTATTAGACATATATTACATTACATGAGATTTTCGCTGACTGTTTCACAGTCAGTCTCCTGCCTGGCTTCAGCTGCAGGCTGAGCCAGGCAGGACACCATATATGGCAGATCTGGAGGCGGTCATGTGACCTCCAGCTGCCATAGCAATGTCAGGTCCTGGAAGGTATAAGGGGGCCGTCGGAGAGGTAAGTGGACGACCCCCTCTTCTCCTGCTGTCTTCTATATGCCGCGATCACTATAGATCGCAGCCTATAGAAGACAGCAAAGGGTTAACATCACTGGGACCTGATCCAATCAGGTCCTGATGATGTTCCCTGTCAGAGCTATCGCTCTGCACAGCACCCGCAGGGCTTGCAGGACCCTGGGGGTCCTGAGCGCTGCGGGACCACCCACCATTTTTAAACGTCCGCGCTGCACAGAGCCCAGGCAGCGCGGACGTATATCTACAGTGGGCGGTCGGGAAGCGGTTAATAAACGTTGTAATGCTTAATGGTCACGAGGTTGAACCCAATCAATTATGGCCTGAACCTTACCAGAATCAATTTTAAACTGCTCAATCGAAACAATGAGCCCAAGAATGATATTTCTTGATCAGAAAAAGTACATTTCTCCCATTTTTATAATACAAAATGGACATGTTCATAGTATGAATCTAGATTGGATGAGAAAATGAGAATATCATCACGATAAACCACAATAAACCTTCCAATACAATCATAAAAGATATCATTAAAAAAGTTTTAAACTGTTTGCGCATTGGTTAACCCAAAAGATATGACAAGATTTTCAAATAGATCTTCCAACATTAAAAACTCAGTTTTCCATGCATAACCCTTCCGGATACGTATCAAATTATAAGCCCTCTAAAATCAAGTTTAGATAACCATTTAGCCCAAATAACTTGATTATATAAGTCGAGGATGAGTGGCAGTGGGTAAGTATTCTAAACTGAAATTTTGTTTAATTCATGGAAATCAAGACAAGGACAGAGCCACCATCTTTCTTTTTTAACAAAGAAAAACCCAGCAGCCACAGGCGAGTTAGAAGGACAGATAAGACCCTTCCATAAACTTTTGTTTACATAGTTTTTCATGGCTGTACATTCAAGTCCTGACAAATTGTATAGGTGAGCTTTAGGTAATTTGGCCTTGGGGACAAGATTTACAGCACAATCATAAGGACAATGGGGAGGTAATATTTCAGCCTCTCTCTATGAGAACACATCTCCAAAGTCTTTCAGGTACCCTGGCAGACCTTCCAGACTAGCGGAGCAAATTTGTACAGAACTAAGATATTTTTTATTAGAATTGGGGTTCCACTTAACAATCTCCTTCAGACACCAATCGATAACAGGATTATGTATTCGCAGCCATAGAAACCCCAATACCGACCCAGCAGGCAAATTATCCTGCACTAAGAGTGTTCCCACTCTAAGTGTACACTACACCATTACCAGCTGGACAAGG
Source organism: Phyllobates terribilis (assembly GCF_046119375.1). Lineage (NCBI taxonomy): Eukaryota > Metazoa > Chordata > Amphibia > Anura > Dendrobatidae > Phyllobates > Phyllobates terribilis. The sequence goes on from NW_027362765.1 coordinate 282,940,980, forward strand.
TTCTGCAATAACGGTGTCCTATCAATAGCAAAAATTTGAATGGGTCTATCTAACCTAACTGTCCCTAATATTAATTTATGTACCAGTCCTGAATCCACGAAGTTGGCGGCAGACCTGCAGTCAATGAAAGCTAACGTAGGCATCAACTGGCTTTCATAAGGTAGTTCACTGTTTAGCAGTATCTTATCTGAGGATTAAAAGGGTACCTGGAAGTCTGGGTGACCTCCTCGACAATCACCCAGACTTATACATTTCTTGACGGCATTTCCGTTTAAGGACGTATCAAGCAGTCCCTAAGGAAATGTCCACCGTGACCACAGTAGAAGCAGAGTCCGAGATTGTGCCTCTGTCTCTTTTTAGTGGTCCGAGAGCTGACAAGAAGCTAGCGTGTGCTGATCTCAAATGGTAAGATGGCTGAGTGGGCTAATTCACTGGTTTAAGGCTATGGATCTTTTGGGAGCTTTGGGTTCGAATCCCACTGGCTCAAGAATCCTTCTTTTTCCTATTACACTACAGCCAAAGTTTTTAATATAGTCAGATGTGCTTCACTTACTACAAGAAAGCTAGCATGTGCAGATCTGTCATGGTAATATGGCTGAGTGGTCTAATTCCAAAGGTTAAGGTTCCAGCTCTCTTGGGAGCTGTGGGTTCAAGTCCCACTGTTTCAAGGAACGTTCTTTTTCCTTGTGATATGCCTATTTCCTTACATACAAAATTTTTAATATAATCAGATGTGCTTCACTTACTACAAGGAAGCTAGCATGCACATATCTCAAATGGTAAGGTGGTGGGGTGGGCTAATTCTCTTGTTTACGGCACTAGTTCTCTTGAGAGCTGTGGGTTCGAATTCCACTTATTCAAGGTTAAGTCTTTTTCCTGGTAATTTGCCTATTTCACTACCGCCAACATTTTTAATATAGTCAGATGCTCTTCTCTTACTAAAAGGAAGCTAGCATGTGCAGATTTCAAATAGTAAGATGACTGAGTGGGCTTATACCCTTGTTAAAGGATCCAGTTATTTTGGGAGCTGTGGGTTCAACTCCAGCTGGTTCAAGAATCATTCATTTCCCTACAGCCATAATTTTTAATATAGTCAGATGTGCTTCACTTATTACAAGGAAGCTAGCTAGTGAAGCTCTGGAGTGGTAAGATGGCTGAGAGGTCTTTATCCCTGGCTAAATGCTCCAGCTCTCTTTGAAGCTGTGGGTTTGAATCCCACTGGATCATGAGTCATTCACTTCACTTACTTCAAGGAGGCTAGCATGTGCAGCTCTTATAATGGTAAGATTACTGAGTGGGTTGATTCACTGATTTAAGGCTCCAGTTCTCTTGGGAGCTGTGGGTTTGAATCCTACTGCTTCAAGCTTTATTATTTTACCTCTTGATTTGCCTAGTTTCCTACAGCCAAAAATTGTAATATTGTCAGATGTGCTTCACTTACTACAAGGAAGCTAGCATATGCAGATCTCAAATGGTAAGATCTCTGAGTTGGCTGATTCCCTGCTTTAAAGCTCCAGTTCTCTTAGAAGCTGTGGGTTTGAAACCCACTGGTTCAAGAGTCATTCTTTTTCTTGGTGATTTGCCTATTTCCCTACAGCCTAAAGTTTTAATATAGTCAGATGTGCTACATTTACTACAAGGAAGCTAGCATGTGCAGATCTCTAATGGTAAGATGGCTGAGTAGGCTAATTCCCTGGTTTAAGTCTACAGATCTTTTGGGAGCTTTGGGTTCGAATCCCACTGGCTCAAGAATCGTTCTTTTTCCTTTTACACTACAGCCAAAATGTTTAATATAGTCAGATGTGCTTCACTTACTACAAAAAAGCTAGCATGTGCAAATCTCTCACGGTAAGGTGGCTGAGTGGGCTAATTCCAAAGTTTAAGGTTCCAGTTATCTTGGGAGCTGTGGGTTCAAGTCCCACTGGTTCAAGGATCATTATTTTTCCTGGCGATTTGCCTATTTCCCTACAGCCTTAAGTTTTAATATAGGCAGATGTGCATTACTTACTACAAGGAAGCTAGCATGTGCATTTCTCAAATGGTAAGATGGCTGGCTGTGCTACTTCCCTGGTATAAGGCTCTAGTTCTCTTGGGAGCTGTATGTTCGAATATCACAAGTGCAAGAAGCATCTTTTTCCTGGTTATTTGTCTATTTCCCTACAGCCATAACTTTTAATATAGTCAGATGTGCTTCACTTACTACAAGGAAGCTAGCATACTGCTCTCCAAGGGTGAGATGGCTGAGTGGGCTAATTCCCTAACCTTCATCAGACTGCATAATTTTACAACGTTAACAGGCTGCAGAGGTACGATTGTACCTTCATATATACCTCCACTGTGGGAAGACTTTCTCCTTTACTTGGTTTCAGAAACTAAAGTTCATTCAGCTACAAATGTTATGCTGATATCTATTGGCCAGTGTTGTTACTGCTTACTTATGTTGCTGTCAATTAAGTTGATTCAAACTGGGAGTGGCTTCTACTTCTCTTCCTGTCTCCCTCCTCTCAGTAGCCATTTTGCTGTTCATCTCATTGCGTGAGCACACACATTTCTAGGCTTGTGAAGTCTTCAATTTCTTGGATACGAAGGTAGGAAAGTCTCACAGCATCTAACAGCCAGTTATACCTTCATATACTTATGCCTTATGTGGGGACAGAACAGTTAGAAATTGTCTTTGAGCCTGGACTTGGCTTACATATATTTTGTATGAAACTTATCACTATAGGTATGATTTTTATAGGAAAAATGGATAATAATTAGTATCTACATATTGTTTTACGATGTTTTACTTATATTCAGCACAAAATAAAAATGGTGGCTCTGTTACAATTTTCCTATTGGTCGAAAAAACAGTCAAAGATGGAATGAAAATTCTGAAACCGTATACGGTTTACATAATATATAAATGACATTTATAAATAATTATCACTAGAAATAATTTACTTTTTTATCTGCACTTTAGAATCGAGTTTCATTCTACTTGCCACGTGTTACTGAACTAAATTACGAAGGCAAAATTCATCTACCAAGTCATCATGAGTGATAGTGATGCTGGATCTAGTTTCTGCCATAATCCAAGAAAACGTGTTTGCACGTTAGTATCATTTTGTGAAAAGCCAATAATGTAGTATTGTGTAGTATTTCAGAAAATTATTTATTTTTCATTTTTTCATATTTACAGATTTACGTCTGACGAAATAATGCGAATGCTAGAAGAATCTGATTCTGAGCATGAGGAAGAACCATATGTTGCATCTGATGATGAAAACTATGTACCACAAGTGGATGTTACTGAAGAAGATTCAGACATTGAACAAGAAATGGTCATAGAGCAGGAAAAAGAATACGACTCAGACGAAAGTGTTGAGGATGAGTCTGTGCCTCAAAGTGCAGGTGACATTTGGACTGCTAAGGATAAAACTCAATGGTGTAGGGATCCACTGCCAAATGCACAAACAAAATCTCATAATGTTCTACAACAAAGAGGTGGCCCTGCAGCAATCAGCAACCTGTATACAGCAAAAGAGCTATTCAAGTCAATCATGACTCCCGAGATGTGTGACATCATATTACGAGAAACGAATCGAAAGGCCAAGAGAGTTTGTGATGCTTACAACAACGAACTGGTACAACGTTTTCCTGATTCTTCTGAACGGCCACCACAAAAAACATTCAAGCAATTTACTGAAACTGAACTCCATGCATTTTTGGGCATACTGATTGCTGCTGGTGTGCACAGAGACAACAAAGAGAATCTGGAGGAAATGTGGAATGTTGCTGCTCTGCCTCTTATACGTGCAGCCATGTCTGGACAATGCTGAACAGAAATCTGGAGAGAGCCTACAAGCCATATAATTGTATCACCGTCGACGAGCAATTATTTCCATTTAGAGGCCATACTAAATTTACCCAGTATATACCTTCAAAACCAGCTAAATATGGCATAAAGATTTTCTGGGCTTGTGACTCATCAAACGCCTACCCATTACAAGGTCAGCTCTACACTGGGAAACCAACTGATGGTCCTCGACAAGTAAACATTGGTGAACGAACAGTATTGGACCTAGTGAGCTCGTATAAAGGCTCTGGAAGAAATGTCACCACCGATAACTTCTTTACAACCATGGAACTAGCTAAGGTATTGAACTCCTGGAACATGACACTAGTTGGTACAGTGAGAAAAAAAACAAAAGGTTCCTACCTAGCAACATGCAGCCTGCCAAAGAAAGGCCTGTAAACTCGACAAATTTTGCCTACAATCATGATGCAACAGTCTGTTCATATGTACCAAAGAAGAACAAATCAGTCGTGCTTCTATCATCTATGCACATGATGGGAGAAGTTGAAGAGACACTAGCAGCCAAGCCAGAGATAATAAAATACTACAACAAAACAAAAGGCGGAGTTGATGTTATGGATAAAATGTTGGGAGAGTACACTGTGAAACGACGAACATTACGTTGGCCTCTGGCATTTTTCTACAATATGATTGACGTCACTGGGTTAGCATCCTACATCATCTACAGAGAACACAATCCAAGCTTCAGGACAAAGGATCAACGAAGAAAGTTCCTGAAAGATCTCGCAAATCAGCTGTGTATGCCTGCAATTGAAGATCGTAGTACAAACCGAATGATGATGAGAAACCATTTTCTTCGAGGTGCAGTAGAAATGGTGCTTGGATGATGCATTCTGGTAGCATCGCAAGCAGCAGCTGGCCCTCAAATACCTCATGGTAGTCGTGGACCCTCCCCTGTTGTTGGTAGTTGCTATGTCTGCCGAGACCTGAGGCGAAAACAACGTAAGACTAGAAAGTCTTGTGTGGTTTGTGTGAAACCCAATTGCGATGAACACTCGGTAGCAAAGACAACATGCATTACTTGCGAAGAAAATCAATAAAAAAGTTTCTTACATTTTCTTTTATAATGTAAATGAACAGTTTTTTTACTTGTTTATAATAATAAAATAGCATTATCATTAAAAAAAAATATTATTCTTTTTTCCTTGCATTATCTTCATTCAAAATATATGAGGGTACATTTGTACCTATGCAGCTTGTTATGGATAAAAAAATATCTCGACCCCTTATCTCGGAAGGGGGTGGAGATATTTTATTGAAATTTGGCCAATATATTCTGGACCAAAACTGCAGAGATGTCTCGAAATTTCAGCCCTCTACAGCTTTTCGAAAAAAAGTTATTGCAATTTTAAAACGGAATAGTTACAATTGTACCTACTCAGCCGGACGAAGGTTAAGGTTCCAATTCTCTTGCGAGGTGTGGGTTAGAATCCCATTGGTGCAAGATTCATTCTTTTCCCTCTTGATTTGCCTATTTCCCTACAGCAAAATTTTTTTATTATAGTCAGATGTGCTTCACTTACTATGAGGAAGTTAGCATGTGCAGGTTTCAAATGGTAAGATGCCTGAGTGGGCTAATTCCCAGGGTTCAGCCTCCAGTTCTCTTGGAAGCTGTAGGTTCGAGTCCCACTGGTTCAAGAATCATTCTATTTCCTGAAGATTTGCCTGTTTTCATACTGCCAAAACTTTTAATATAGTCAGATGTGCTTTACTTACTACAAGGAGGCTAGTATATGCAGATCTTAAATGGTAAGGTGGCTGAGGTTTAAGGCTCCAGATCTCTTGGGAGATGTGGGTTTGAGTCTAACAGGAGTAAGAAGCATTCTTTTTCCTGGTGATTTACCTATTTCCCTACAGCCAAAGCTTTTACTGTAATATAGTCAGATGTGCTTCACTTACTACAAGGAAGCTAGCATGCAGATCTCCAATGGTGAGATGGTTGAGTGGGCTAATTTCTTGATTTAAGGCCCCAGTTCTCTTCGAAACTGTGGGTTGGAATCCAACTGTTTGAAGAGTTATTATTTTTCCTGGTGATTTGCCTATTTACTACAGCCAAAAGTGTTAATATAGTCAGATGTGCTTCACTTAATACAAGCAAGCTAGTATGCACAGATCTCAAATGATAAGATGGCTGAGTGGGCTGATTCACAGCTCCAGTTCTCAGTTCTCTAAGGTGCTGTGGTTTTGAAGCCTTAAACCAGAGACTTAGCCCACTAAGCCATCTCAACATTTGAGTTCTGCATATGCTACCTTACTTGTAGTAAGTGAAGCACATCTGACTATATTAAAAGTTTTGGCTGTAGGGAAATAGGCAAATCACCAGGAAAGAGGACGCTTCTTGCACCTGCGAGATTCAAACCCACAACTCCGAAACAAACTGGAGCCTTAACCCACAGACATAGCCCACTCAGCCGTCTTAACATTTGAAAGCTACATAAGCTCGCTTCCTTGTAGTAAGTGAAGCATATCTGACTATATTAAAAGTTTTGGCTGTAGGGAAATGAGAAAATTGCCAGGAAAAAAAATGCTTCTTGCACCTGTGAGATTCAACCCCACACCTTGCAAGAGAACTTGAGATTTAAAGCAGGGACTTAGCCCACTAAGCCATCTTACCACTTGAGTACTCTGTATACTAGCTTCCTTGTAGTAAGTGAAGCACATCTGACTATATTAAAAGTTTTGACTGTAGGGAAATAGGCAAACAACAAGGAAAAATATTGCTTCATGCGCCTGTGAGATTTGAAACCACGCCTCTCAAAAGAACTGGAGCCTTATACCAAGAACTTAGCCCACTCAGCCATCTTACCATTTGAGATCTGCATATGCTAGCTTCCTTGTAGTAAGTGAAGCACATCAGACTATATTAAAAGTTTTGGCTGTAGGGAAATAGGCAAATCACCTACAAGGAAGCTAACATATGCAGCTCTCAAATAGTAAGATGGCTGAGTGGGCTAAGTCCCTTGTTTAAGGCTCTAGTTCTCCTGGGAGGTGTGGGTTTGAATCTCACAATTGCAAGAAGGATTATTTTTCCTGGTGATTTGCCTATTTCCCTACAGCCTAAAGTTTAATATATAGACATCTCCTACTGACAAGCGGTGGACTCCGCGTCTCTAGAGGATTTTCCACAGGACAGGAGACTACAGTCTCCATTACAAGATTTTCCATATCTTTTGGATATTACAGCTTCTTGATTCCAGCTTCTATTTCAGTCACCGTTGTGGAATTTGTCCACCTACATGACCTCCACTCTGTACACTGATGAAGGTCCCGAGGGACCGAAACGTCTGTTTATAATATTGTACTCACCTTATTAAAAACTCCATAACTTCACTTATCTCTTTGAGTGCCGGGTTTTTTGATAGACTTGATTCTGGTTTGGTACCTTACCCGTGCACCAAAAAAACAATCAGAAGGTGTGATAGTTTTTGTATATTCTATAAAGTTTAATATAGTCAGATGTGCTTCACTTACTACAAGGAAGCTAGCATATGCAGATCTCAAATGGTAAGATGGCTGAGTGGGCTAAGTCTCTGGTTTAAGGCTACCATTCCCTTTTGTGGTGTGGGATCGAATCTCACAGGTGTAAGAAGCGTTCTTTTTCCTGGTGATTTGCCTATTTTCCTACAGCCCAAACTTTTAGTATAGTAAGATGTGCTTCACTTACTACAAGGAAGCTAGCATATGCAAATCTCAAATGGTAAGATGGCTGAGTGGGCTAAGTCCCTGGTTTAAGGCTGCAGTTCTCTTGGTAGTTGTGGGTTTTAATGTCACAAGGGCAAGAAGAAAACTTTTTCCTGGTGATTTGCCTAATTTTTAATATAGTCAGATGTGCTTCACTTACTACAAGGAAGCTAGCATATGCAGTTTCCAAATTGTAAGACGGCTGAGTGGGCCAAGTCCCTGGTTTAAGGCTCCAGTTCTCTTGTGAGGTTGAATCTCACTGGTGCAAGAAGATGGTAAGATGGCTGATTGGGCTAGTTCTCTGGTTTAAGATTCTAGTTCGTGTGGGAGCTGTGAGATCAAATTCTACTTTTTCAAGAATCATTCTTTTTCCTGTTGATTTGCCTATTTCCCTACAGCCAAAAGTTTTAATATAGTCAGATGTGCTTCACTAACTACAAGGAAGCTAGCATGTGCAGATCTCAAATGGTGAGATGGCTGAATGACACATTTCCTTTGTATTTTAGGCAAAAATATTTGTGTATTATTATTTTTTACATTTTTAAAATTACAAAAAGGAAAATGGGCCGATGCAAAAGTTTGGGCACCCTTTGAGCTTTCTTTGCTCTGATAACTTTGACCAGGGTTTCAGATCTTAATTAGCCTGTTAGGTTTATGACTTGTTCACTATCATCGCTAGTAAATGCTAGGTGATCCAAATTTCCCCGCTTTATTAAAACCCAGCCTACTCCAATCTTGCGTCAAAAAACAGCAGCCATGGGTTCTTCTAAGCAGCTGCCTAGCACTCTGAAAATTAAAATAGTGGAGACCCACTGCAAACCATTTTCAAGTTGCCCTTTCCTCAGCTCAAAATGTAATTAAGAAATGGCAGTTAACAGTAACAGTGGAGGTCAAGATAAGGTCCGGAAGACCAAGCTAAATCTAAGTGAGAGCTGCTCGTAAGATTGCGAGAGAGGCAAATCAGAACCCTTGCTTGACTTCAAAAGACCTTCAAAAAGATTTAACAGACTCTGGAGTCAATTTTATCCCTGATCTGTCTGGTTTGTTTCTTGGTTTTCATGATGCTGTTTGATCCCTAATGTTCTCAAACAAACCGTTAGGGCCTTCACAGAACAGCTGTAGTTATACTGAGAATGCATTACACACAGGTGGACTCAATTTACTAATTTTGTGACTTATGCATTAAATTTAGGGGTATCAGACTACAGGGTGGGCTGAATATAAATGTATGTCACAGTTTTCAGATTTATATTTTTAAAATAATTAGAAAACCATGCATCATTTCCATTACACTTCACAAATACTTGATACTTTATTTTGGTATGTCACATAAAATACATTTAAGTTTGTGAATGTAACATGAAAAAATGTGAAAAACTTCATGGGGTATGAATACTTTTTCAAGGCACAGTATATAAATTACATACAATATATTTTAATTCTGTTTTGCAGATGTCTTCTCTCCGACAGTTACAGGAACTGAACAATTATTGGTGCCAGAAGCTTTTTATAAACACGAAAGATTCTGAAAAAATCGAATGTACAGGAGTTTTATATTACTGATCCTCTTATCTGATGGACTGAACAATAAGACACAAACTTGATTTTCTTTTCTTTTAGTTTTGAAACCTTGCACAGTTTTAGCTGCACATTCAATCTTCAAGTAATCTAATTCATATGAATACATTTATACATCAGTACATACAGTATAGTTAGGTGCAGAAATATTTGGACAGTGACACACGTTTTGACATTTTAGCTGTTTACCAAAACATATTCAAGATACAGTTATATAATCAAAATGGGCTTAAAGTGCAGACTATCAGCTTTAATTTGAGGAATTCACAATTTAATTGGAGTAAGGGTTTATGAATTACAACTCTTTAATACAGTATGTAGCTGCCTCTTTTTAAAGGGACCAAAAGTCATTGGACAATAATATCTCAAAAGCTTCTAAATGGGCAAAATGGGCTATTCCCTCATTATAATCCATCATCAATTAAGCAGGCAAAAGTTTTAGAGCTGATTACACGTGTGGCATTTGCATTTGGAGACTGTTGCTGTGAACCCACAACATGATGTCAAAGAAGCTTTCAATGGAAATGAAACAGACCATCATTAAGCTGAAAAAAAATCAAAAAACTTAGAGAGATAGCAGAAATTTTAGGAGTGCTGAATCAACAGATTGGTATATTGTGCAAAAAAAGAGCGCACTTGTGAGCTTGGAAACTCAAAGAGGCCTGGATATCCATGGAAGACAACAGCAGTGGATGATCACAGAATCTTTTCCATGGTGAAGATAAACCCCTTCACAACATTCACCCAAGCAAAGAACAGTCTCCAGGAAGTAGGTGTTTCACTATACAAGTCTACCATAAAGAGAAGACTTCATGAGACCAAATATAGAGGGTTTACCACTAGAGATGAGCGGTGTTCGAATTGAACTGTTCGCCAATCTCAAGTTCGAGATGTTTTGGGCGCTGTTCGAGCCGTTCGGCGAACACGAACGATTTGAAAAAAATTCGGCTGTTCGAGGTTATGTTCGATAACTGTTCGTGCACCAAAATCATAACTGGATTTTTTCTCAGTAATGCTGAAAATTAATGTTAATACGCAGTTTGAGTGTACAGCGGGGCGGGGGGAGGGGCATGGATCTCTGCATATATAATGAAGATCTCCATTTTTTTTCTCTTTCCCGCATTTACAGTGGGGAGGTGCAATTTGTCAGCCTATCAGCAGCGCACACACGGAGCGAACTGCTTTTTTTCACACAAGCAAGGGCATGTGTCATTGACAGTGTATGTCACATGTCCTTGCCATATAAGACCCAGCCATTTTCCCCGTCGCCACCATTTTCTCAATGCTGCAGCTGCGTGTTATAAGGCACCGCTGTTGCTGTGTGCGCTATACTTTGTTAATTTCAAGCCAATTTTCGCACAAATCTACAGATAGCTTGGGAGTAGGGAATAGTTGTGATTTCAGTCCTTTTAAGGACTAGGTTACATCATTTCCTACGACTTTTATCAGGCAGGTCTGTGCTCTTAAATAGATAGGTTGGGAGTAAAGACTAATTGTAATTGCAATCTTTTTCAGGGCTAGGTTACATCAGTTCCTATCACTTTTATCAGGCAGGTCTGTGCTCTTAAATAGATAAGTTGGGAGTAAAGACTAATTGTAATAGCAGTCCTTTTGAGGGCTAAGTTACATCAGTTCCTATCACTTTTTTGCCAGGCAGGTCTGTTTTAGTGCTGTGCAAGTTTTTTTCACAGAAATTGGCTAAATCTAGCAAAGCAAATCCTTTTTGGCCTCTTGCAGTGTGTGTTAGTCAGTGGAGTAGCCTATCTGTGTTGCAAGCTACACCACCTGTGTATAGAATACCAATTTTTTTACTGCACCTAGTGAACTAAAACCTTTTGGGCATAGCATCATTCAATTAGTCCATCTATACTAACCTCCACCAGGTTGCAAATTCAATATAATTTTTATCTGTATCTAGCTCTGAAAAAATATTTTGGCTTGTAGCAGTGTGTGGGACTTGTTCTATTAGTCCATCTATACTAACCTCCACCAGGTTGCAAATTCAATATAATTTTTTTCTGCATCTAGCTCTGAAAAAATATTTCGGCTGTAGCAATGTGTGGGACTTGTTCTATTAGTCCATCTATACTAACCTCCACCAGGTTGCAAATTCAATATAATTTTTATCTGCATCTTGCTCTGAAAAAATATTTTGTCTTCAGCTTGTAACAGTGTGTGGTACTTGTTCTATTAGTCCATCTATACTAACCTCACCAGGTTGCTAATTCAATATAATTTTTATCTGCATCTAGCTCTGAAAAAAATTTGGGCTTCGCCTTGTAGCAGTGTGTGGGACTTGTTCTATTAGTCCATCTATACTAACCTCCACCAGGTTGCAAATTCAATATAATTTTTATTTGCATCTAGCTCTGAAAAAATATTTGGGCTACAGCTTGTAGCAGTGTGTGGGACTTGCTCTATTCGTCCATCTATACTAACCTCCACCAGGTTGCAAATTCAATATAATTTTTATCTGCATCTAGCTCTGAAAAAATATTTGGGCTTTGGCTTGTAGCAGTGTGTGGGACTTGTTCTATTAGTCCATCTATACTAACCTCCACCAGGTTGCAAATTCAATATAATTTTTATCTGCATCTAGCTCTGAAAAAATATTTGGGCTTCGGCTTGAAGCAGTCTGTGGGACTTGTTCTATTAGTCCATCTATACTAACCTCCACCAGGTTTCAAATTCAATATAATTTTTATCTGCATCTAGCTCTGAAAAAATATTTGGGCTTCGGCTTGTAGCAGTGTGTGGGACTTGTTCTATTAGTCCATCAATACTAACCTCCACCAGGTTGCAAATTCAAAATAATTTTTATCTGCATCTAGCTCTGAAAAAATATTTGGGCTTCGGCTTGTAGTTGTTATGATCTGCTACAGGAACTAAGGAAAGACAGGAGATCTGTCCCTACAATATAACTAAACTAGATCCCTACGATGTAACGGGGAACCTGATCCTGCGATCAGACCCGCTAAAGTCCTCGGCTAGTCTGTACGAAGACCTATAGATGTGAGGGAGGGATCCCTACAAGAACTAGGGACTGGGATAAGTTGGACACCTCCTAGCAGAAATAGTAGCAGTCAAAGACAAACACACAACAAAAAGCATAGAGGTCAGAAGACCTAGCAAAACTTACAGAGAACGGTAACAGAGCACCAAGCTAGCTCAAGAGTAGTAAATACAATGAAGTCCAGCAAGGCCAGGAGGGCGGAGCCGGATTAAATAGGCAAAAATGGTCATGTGACCAGCAAACTAAAAAAACCTAACAGGAGAGTTCTAACAGTACCCCCTCTTCTAAGAGGATCCTCCAGATCCCCTAGGCCCAGGCTTATCAGGAAACCTCCTGTGAAACGCTCTGACAAGTCTGGAAGCAGAAACATCATCCGCCCTCACCCATGAGTTATCCTCAGGTCCGAAACCCTTCCAAGCGAAGAGATACTGCAAACTCCCTCTATACCGTCTAGAATTTAGGATGCGGGAAATTTCATATTCCCCGTCCTCCACCACTGGAGGAACAGTGGCAGAGGCGTCATCATCCGACACGTCAGCTCTTTTCAACAGAGAAACATGAAACACCGGGTTAATCTTCCAGGAGGTAGGAACCTCCAACCTAACAGCAGATTGGTTAACTATCTGAAGCACCTTAAAGGGCCCTACGAACTTGGGACACAATTTTTTAGAAGGAATCCTCAATCGCAGATTCTTAGAGGACAACCAAACCATGTCACCAACAGCAAACAAAACCTCTTGCCGTTTCCTATCAAAGTACCTCTTAGATTTTTTTTAGCCTCCTGAAGATTACCACGTACATCCATCCAAACTCTCTCCAAATCACCGGAAAAACTCTCCTCCTCAGGCACAGCCAATACCAATTTGGAGAATGACCCAAAAGACGGATGTAGTCATAGCCAATAATGCAATACGTCTACGCATATGCCAATCGAAAACGGTTCCAGCGGGCAGGGGCACTTGTGTACTTCTGCAACCCACAAACGGTACACTGAGTCGGGTAACAATAGTAAAAACATATATAACCATCAGATCACAAATTAATTTCTTCCTATCACACATTGATGGAACGCCATTATCAAGATACCAGTTCCAAGCATTATTTAATAAATGCATAACATCGGCAGCGAACCACCCCAAAGATTACGGGACACACTCATTCCGCATAGGTGCGGCCACGGAAGCAGCAAGAGCAGGACTGTCAGAAACGGAAGTTCAGAGGATAGGGAGATGGCGATCCACGTGTTTGGCAAGATACATAAGACCAGACTTGTTATCCTAACGTGGTTTGTTTCTTTTACAGGTGACGCTAAGCCAACAGTGTGGGTGATAGGCCACTCGTATATATATTGGGCAGAAAAAAGGGCGAAAGTCTGCCCAGGTGGGAGGAAATTAGAGTTTCATAACACATATTTCAACTGGAGAGGTATTAGAGGCCTGCTATGGCCACAGGTACTAATGGAGGTAATCAAGGTAGGGAGAGAGGCAAGAGGTCTGGTCATCTTAGTTATACAGGCCGGGGGAAACAACCTAGGTCATCACAAGAGTGCATAACTAATGGCAATAATGAAACTAGACACTGAGCGCTTCAGAGAATTTTTCACAAAACTAACTATAGTATGGTCAGAGATTGTGCTGATAGCGGTATGGCAAGGTGCGCGAGACATCACGGCCATCGAACGGACAAGGCGGGTAATAAATATTCGGATGGCAAAATTTAGAAGAGACAGAGGCGGTGTAGTGATACGACACCGACAACTGGAAGGAGATAAAGCAGGCCTCATACGGCCCGATGGTGTTCACTCAATGGATATTGGACTGGACATATTCCTGTCAGGACTCCAGGACGGAGTGGAACAAGCGTTAAGAGTGATGGGTGGGGGTCAGAGTCCTGCATACGAGTACGCAGGATCCTCCGTGGCCTGGAAATAGAAAGGACATGTTGGAGAGTTACACTTGTTGGCCAACTTGCCGGAGTGGAGACCCAGGGCATGCTGCAACAAGCTGAATTATTTTAGAAATAAAATGCCTTTCTAATGGAATGAGTATAAAGAGTTAATAAAGCTGTGACCGATCCTCATCCATCCAGTTGTAAGAGTTACATTATTGTATTGTCAAGGAAAGGGGGGCGGTAGGGGGGCTGAGCGTCTGGGTTTGGTTGGGGGTCCCCACAGTCTGCCTAGGCTAGATGCATTTAAAAATTCTTATTAGATACACAGGCGGTGCAGCTTGCTTCGCAGTTGGGCTACTACGCCCAAAGTATTGCCTAGGCTAGATGCAGTTAAAAATTCTACGCTGACTAGCAGACACTGAAGCTTTGGAGCAGACCTCTGGGTAAACAGCTCTTCAGACTCAACCATCTGTGTTACCCAAAGCCATAGTGTATGTAGTTTCTTACAGTTAAAAGGGGGGGGGAGCGACCCAACCCACCTGAAATTGACGATGCCAACGTCACGTAAGACACAGCAAGGGGACTCCAAACAGAGTCTCCATTTTTTCCCAAAATTGTGGCACAGACACCACTTAACCCTAGAACACATACCTGGGGTCTCGCAGGCCCACCCTGTTAATTGTTTTCTATTTTCTGCAAGATTACTTTAGTTAGAATTTTGAAACTCTAGGTATTCTTCATGTATATTGTTGTTTGTCATTTGACTTTGAGTTATTCCATGTTATTTGCACACGGGCCTAAAAGGCCCCAGGTATGTGAAAGTGTAGATTTTTATGGTCATGCGTTCTAGGGTTAAGTGTCATCAATTGCCCCACAGTTGCTTAAAACGGTTGTTGAGGTGATTTTACCAAATCCTCAAGCTTTTAGTCTCCCCAGGATGACACAGGGGTAGAAAAGTACTTGCGAATCCATGAATCATCTTTATGAACGTGAGTCTGTCTACATTCTCAGTGGACAGCCGCGTGCGCTTATCTGTCAGCACACCACCAGTAGCACTGAACACACGTTCAGAGAGAACGATGGCTGCAGGGCATGACAAGATCTCCAAGGCGTGAGTGGCGAGCTCCGGCCATTTTTACAGATTGGAATCCCAAAATGAGCAAGGGTCCAGTGACACAGTCATGGCTTCGATGTTAACTTGGAGATACTCCTGTACCATCCTCTCTAGGCGTTGACTGTGTCAGATTTCTTGTCTCCTGTGGCCTTGCAAAGGATGGTCTAAAAAAGTGGTGAAACGATTCCACAAAATTGCTGTTACCAGCAGATACTGTGTTACTGTTACGGTTTGAGTAATGAAGACTCGACAGTCCCACGGTTGGCAAGTTAAAACTGTGATATTCACTACATGCACCACTGGTGTTTTGTGGAAAAGCACATGTAAGATTCTGCAGCAGCGTCTGCAGATACTCCTGCATGCGTGAATCACTTTCTATGGCAGGAATTATTTCGGCAAATTTACTTTTGTACCGGGGATCTAAGAGTGTGGCATCCCAGTAGACAGGATTAGTTCGAATTCTGACAATCCGAGGGTCAGGTTGCATGTAGTGCAGCAAGAAGGCACTCATGTGTCTTGCGCATCCAGGAGGACCAAGTCCTTGTTGTGTTGGTAGCTAGGTAAGAATCATGCTTCCTTCCTCTGCCCTCTCCCCCCAACCTCGCACAACAGAAATGTGATAGAGGCCTCCCTCATCTGATGAGTTTACCATGCCCATCACCAGTTCGTCCTCCACTTCTTCCTTGGCTCCTGCACCTTCCTCAACAGTTTGGCTGCTACCATGCGCCTTGGTTAATCCCTCTCCCCCACCCTCCCATGCCTGCCGTCTTGGTGCTACCGACCATCTGGACCTTGGAGATGTTATCCCTTCTGCATACGACTCCTCCTCTACTTCCTCCACCTCCTCTTGTCCCACCACCTGACTCTGAATTCTGTTTAATGTGTGCTCCAGCATGTAAATCACCGAAATAGTCATGCTGATAATGGCATCGTCGTCAGCACTAAACATCTTCGTCGCCATTTCAAAACTGTGCAGAAGGGTGTGTGGCGCCCCTGAGGGTTCAGTCGCCACAGAGTTACTGCATCTCACCCAGAGGTGTGGTTTCTCACCCTCAGGTAAGGAAGGCATATGGCTCGGGACCCTAACACCTGCATCCAACACATACCCCCAGTGGGGGTAGGGCGAGATTACTCCTAAGGGAGAGCACAGTCCCAGGTCCCTAGCTGGTGGGAGGGTCCTAAGTAGTGGGTGCTTAGGGGAGCAGCTTAGGGGAGCACATGACAGGGAGAGTATAAATAGGAAGCCATCTTAGAAAGAGCAAGCCAGTCAGAGGAGGAGAAGTGACAGGAGCAGAGGCTCTGCATGAGCACTGCTGCGGAGGCGGGTCTAGCCTGGGAGGCCCAGGACTGAAGGAGAGAAGAGAGGAGTGGCAGCAGGAAGGCTCCAGGATCCGAAGGGACCCTAGGGGTACGGGCTGTGCAGAAGGCCACCCATACGCCCGCTGCTACCAGGAGGTAGAGGGGTCAGGCCAGATAAGGGGAATCGGTCCCTCAACAAGCGGAGAAACAGCAAGGCTCAACTAGAAACCGGAGGCTGCAGCATTTCATGTACTGCAGGCCAAAGTCCACACCAGTCTCTCTAAGAAGATAGCCACATAGGACCCAGGGGACGGAACACAATTCGCCCGCCAAGGCCCGAGGATACCGGATAGAAGTGTCACTGGGTGTGAGTTGCAGGGAGAAGGCCAGAGAAAGGACACACAGAAGGGGGTCCTGATAAGTACTCCGGAGCTATCTGGGGGTGGACTGAGCCCCTCACTGAGTACGCACAGCACGACGCGGGAGATTGCTCTGGGCTGCAACAACTGTGAGTAAAGATCTTGGGACTGCATCACACGGACTCTGTGTTCATTACTGACTCCCTGCACTACAGACATTATCATCCACCCACACTGCCCTGAAGCTACACTCTTCCTGTGGGGAGTAATAATACCATTGCTGCAAAACCACCAGCTTCAGAGGACTGTTCCGCAGCGGCGGCCCCTTTGGCCGCACTCCACAGGTGGCATCGTCGGACATTATAAAACCCATATATACAAATTACCCTTGGATTGACCGCCCTGGGTCACGGACCGGGTCACCGCCACAGTGACTACAACCCCCAGCGTCTACCAGCCCGGCTCTGGGTACCCCATGGCCCAGGGGGCACGTCAACTTCATAGGTCCCTGCTCTGAGACCACTCCTGCAGTGTGATTTGCCCCACCTCTGGATCTCGTTGGCCCAAGCTATACGTCAGAACGTATTGCACCTGGGCTTGTCGGCGCTGCCACAGTCGCTGCAACATGTGCAGAGTTGAATTCCACCGTGTCGGCACATCGCATTTCAGCCGGTGAACTGGCAGGCCCATCGACTTCTGTAGAGATGTAAGTCGTTGAGCTGCGGGATGCGAACGGCGGAAGTGAGCACACAGCGACCATGCCCTCTGCAGAAGACCATCTAGTCCGGGATAGTGGGCAAAAAATTTATGGACAACCAGGTTCAACACATGATCCATACAAGGCACGTGTGTGACATTGCCCCGGCGAAGGGTCGCCCCCAGGTTTGCAGCATTGTCACACACGGCCTTCCCTGGTTGCAGGTCCAGTGGAGACAACCATTCATGAAACTGGGTCTCCAGAGCTGACCACAACTCCTCAGCTGTGTGACTCACATTTCCCAGACATTTCAAAGTAAACACTGATGCCGTTGAAACCTACTGCCAGCATAGTAAGGAGGTGTGCAGTATTCCTTCTGCGCAGTTGGAAAGCAGGTGGCATTACCAGACAGGCTTTGGGTGCAGGTGGAGGACCGAGAGGAGGTTGAGGAGGCAGAAGCAGTGGAGGAACTTCGAGATAAAGAGGATTGAGCACCAACTCGTGGGGATGGTAAGACTTGGACAGCAGCCCCTTGTCCTGCTGTCACCATAGTTACCCAGTGCCCAGTCAGCGACATGTAAGGCCCCTGTCCATGCCTACTCGTTAAAGTGTCTGTGGTGAAATGCACCCTGTCACACACAGAGTTTCTCAAAGAAGCGGTGATGTTGTGTGCGACATGCAGGTGGAGCGCAGGCACATCTTTCTTTGAGAAGCAGTGCCGACTGGGCATCTGGTACTGGGGCACTGCGACGGACATAAGGTCTCGAAAATCCTCTGTGTCCACCAGGCAGAAAGGCAGAATTTCTGTAGCCAACAGCTTGCAGATGGTGAAATTTAACCTCTTAGCTTTGTCATAGCTAGGAGGAAATTGTCTTTTACTTGTCCACATCTGAGGGACCGAGGGCTGGCTGTTGTGCTTAGACGGGGTTGAGTAGGGTGTCTCCGGAAAACTGCCGATCTGTGAGGAAAATGCAGGCGGACATGTTAGGTTGCCTTGATCCAAAGGTGGTGCTCTTGATGTCGGAGAGCGCTCAACACCAGCAGGTGTTTCCACTTCCAAATGAACTGACGACCTGCCAATCACACTGGCTGTTGCGGGTAAAGAAGTGGCAGGTCTGTGTCCAAAAACATGTGTGACTGCTGTCCCCCCAGTCACAGAGGATGAAGAGGCCGCGGATGCACAAGATGGGGCAGACGGTGGTTGGCCCGGCCCGCTAGGCCGCATTGTAGCACAGTGAGCTTCCCACTGCAACTTATGCTTCATATCCATGTGACGGTTCATGCATGAAGTTGTAAAACTATGGATTTTTTGGCCTCTACTTAGCTTTTGGTAACAAATATTACAGATAACACGAGTTGGGTCATCCTTATCGATCTGAAAAAATGCCCAGGCTATGCAAGGGTTAGAGCCCATGCGACCTGAAGAGCCACTACGACTTGTGGTCAGAGGCAGAGTTGTGGTTGAGGATGCAGTTGTTGACGTGCTTCCAGTACTCTGTCTCTGTCCAGGAAGGCGCAACCTAACCTCGTCGTCAATAGCATCTGAGACGTCCCGCTGCGCTTGATATCACAGATCCTAGAAGAGTGCATTGATGGAATCCTCCACAAGAGGCCCCCATAAACATTCACACATCTCTATCTTCCACCTCAGACCAGAAGAGGGAGGCTGTTAGGGATATAAATAGGGAAGGTGGAGCTAGGCAGTTCAGTTCCTCTGAAGAGTTCCTGCAGTAGAGAAGCCTAAGAGAGGTCAGTCTGCAGTGGAGCTCAGTCTAGTCTAGAGAACTCAGTTAATAGTTCAGCAGTGGAGCACGAGGCTCCAGCTAGCTAGATTCAGGGGGCCCAGTTAGAGCTTAAGGTGTGCCGACGCCATAAGATCGGTGAAGCGCGGCAAGCTGCCGTTAGTGTGTATAGCCTAGTGAGAGCCCGAGTAGGCCGAAGGCGAGTGGCGAGTTATTACATAAGGGGCAGAGGAGCTTAACCAGCTCAACCCGAAGAATTTACCGGACACCGGATCCGAGCTTACCGGGATCTCTATGACCCAGAAAGGCATAACCGGAATCCCTGGAGAACTACAAGTCTCAGGATCGTTAAGGTGCTGATACGTAACAGAGCCAGGAGACGCTTAGGCCCCACATACTGAGAGCGTAAACTCCAAGACAAGACCCTACCACAAGGTCAGCCAGCGCAGGACAGAGACAAAGTTAGGCCTAGCTCCAGGCAGGTCAGAAACTTTCTACGCAGAGGCAAGAAACAGGAGGCCCTACACCCGCTCATTGGGGAGGATCCTGATATGCACCCTTCACCCTACAGTGCTCCGGGATGTGCCTGAATTTCCACCGGTAAAAGGTACTGAAGTGACTACAGTGTCCGTTCCCGTTCTTGCTCTGACCCTGCTGGGTCTCGCCTGTCCTGCATTCCCCCTGCATACGCTGCCCTGAGGCCTAGCACCACCTGTGGAGAGCTATACCATCGAGCTCCCTTATCAACGGCCTCAGTGGACTGCTGCAGCGCTGGTGCTTCTCACCAGATACCACAGGTGGCATCACGAACTCTTATAAAAGTAACAATTATCCACCCTATTAAAGAGTGACCCCAGGGTACGGGCCCGGAGCCGACCACCGCGACATCCCCAGGGCCAGGCAAAGGCCCGGGTACCGAGTCATCCCCATCCCCTGGGCTAGTCACATCCTCCTCCACCTCCTCTTCTGACCTCATCGACTGGCTGACTGTGGGTTGACAGTAAGTGGGATCTCCAACCTCGTCATCATCACCCTGTGTGTTCTCACACCCGTCGTCCTCAGAGCCAACCTCTTCATGCCCGGACCGAAAAGTCAAGTTGTCGCTTCAATCAGGTATTTGAGTCTCATCATCGTCTTCATCATTGTCTCCACCAAAAGGAGTTATAGTTTGGGAACGAGGGTCTACATTATGCTCAGAACCTTCTTCATCTGGTCCTGGATCCGACTTATAAAGATTCTGGGCATCAGTGCAGATCATTTCCTCATCTGGATTAACAGAAGCTCTGGAGCAGACCTCCGTTTCCCAGGCTATAGTATGAGTAAACAGCTGTGCAGACTCAACCATCTGTGTTACCTCATACTCAGACGGGCAGCTGGAGACTTGGGAGCTGTGAGGAAGCAAGAGCGATTGGGGTGACACCTCTGAGGACTGGAGTATTTGTGATGTTGAAGTTGAGGTGGAGGAGAGCCCACTTGAAGGAGCACTTGATATCCGTTGAAGCACCTGCTGTTTTTGTGCCTCATCTAGAATTTGTAGCGATGGGCGTGTCCGTAAGAAAGGGATCGTATCACATTGTCCACGAAAAGAAGTAGACATCTTAGTTTGGCTGGAAGATGGTCTTTCTTCTGCAGATGTTACTCCCCCCCCCACCGCCTCGGAGGTAGCACAGGCAGGAATGGACTGGCCGTGTCAGCTTCGCGCTTTTTTGGTTTTAGAAGTGCATGACATGCCTATATCTGTGTCTCCTACTCCTTTTACTCCTCCACCTCTTTTCTTTTCGCATGACTATATGTACTTGTCACTTTTCCATGTGTTATTTGTGTCTTCTGAGCAGTTTGTCAGCTTTTGGACACCTTTGAAGTGTTTTCTATGTGTTTTCTATGTGTTGCTATGTGTTTTTGTTTGCCTGCCATTGGTTTTAATGGTGTTCGAAGGTGTTCGTCGAACAGTTCGATGAACAGTTCGTCGAACATACGGGTGTTCGACGAACCGAACTGAACTCGAACACTACGGGGGCGGCTCAACACTATTTACCACTAGTGATGAGCGAGCATACTAGCTACTGCTCAGTGCTCACCCGAGCATCTCACTGCCAGAGATGCTCGGTGCTCGCCGAGTATTTCCGGTGTTGCTCGGCGGGAGCTCGGGTCCCTTGTCACTCATTGTAATGCCGCAGCCATGGTGATTGTGGCATTACAGTGATTGGATGGCCGCACAGCGTCATCAGGTCTATATCAGACCTGGCGCAGCTGTGCTCGTCACTAGAGATGAGCATTGTTCTACTCGAACTGTTCGCCAATCTCAAATTCGAGCTGTTTTGGGCGGTGTTCGAGCCGTTCGGCGAACACGAACGATTTGAGAAAAATTCGGCTGTTCGAGGTTATGTTCGATAACTGTTCGTGCACCAAAATCATAACTGGATTTTTTCTCAGTAATGATGAAAATTAATGTTAATACGCAGTTTGAGTGTACAGCGGGGTGGGGGGAGGGGCAGGGGATGGATCTCTGCAGGAATAATGAAGATCTCCATTTTTTTTTCTCTTTCCCGCATTTACAGTGGGGAGGTGCAATCTGTCAGCCTATCAGCAGCGCACACACGGAGCGAAGTGCTTTTTTCACACAAGCAAGGGCATGTGTCATTGGCAGTGTATGTCACATGTCCTTGCCCTATAAGACCAAGCCATTTTCCCCGTCGCCACCATTTTCTCACTGCTGCAGCTGCGTGTTAGACGGCACCGCTGTTGCTGTGTGCGCTATACCTTGTTAATTTCAAGCCAATTTTCGCCCAAATCTACAGATAGCTTGGGAATAGGGAATAGTTGTGATTGCAGTCCTTTTAAGGACTAGGTTACAGCATTTCCTACGACTTTTATCAGGCAGGTCTGTGCTCTTAAATAGATAGATTGTGGGAGTAAAGACTAATTGTAATTGCAGTCCTTTTCAGGACTAGGTTACATCAGTTCCTATCAGTTTTTGCCAGGCAGGTCTGTGCCAGTGCTGTGCAAGTTTTTTTCACAGCATTTGGCTGAATCTAGCAAAGCTAATCCTTTTTGGCCTTTTGCAGAGTGTGTTAGTAAGTGGAGTAGCCTATCTGTGTTGCAAGATATACCACCTGTGTATAGAATACCAATTTTTTTACTGCACCTAGTGAAGTAAAATCTTTTGGGCATAGCATCATTCTATTAATCCATCTATACTGACCTCCATCAGGTTGCAAATTGAATGTAATTTTTTTCTGCATCTAGCTCTGAAAAAATATTTGGGCTTCTAGCAGTGTGTGGGACTTGTTCTATTAGTCCATCTATACTGACCTCCATCAGGTTGCAAACTGTATATATTTTTTTCTGCATCTACCTCTGAAAAAATATTGGGCTTCTAGCTGTGTGTGGGACTTGTTCTATTAATCCATCTATACAGACCTCCATCAGGTTGCAAACTGAATATAATTTTTTTCTGCATCTACCTCTGAAAAAATATTTGGGCTTCTAGCTGTGTGTGGGACTTGTTCTATTAGTCCATCTATACTGACCTCCATCAGGTTGCAAACTGAAAAGAATTTTTTGTCTGCATCTAGCTCTGAAAAAATATTTGGCCTTCTAGCAGTGTGTGGGACTTTCTCTATTAGTCCATCTATACTGACCTCCATCAGGTTGCAAATTAAAAATAATTTTTATCTGCATCCAGCTCTGAAAAAATATTTGGCATTCTAGCAGTGTGTGGGACTTTCTCTATTAGTCCATCTATACTGACCTCCATCAGGTTGCAAATTAAAAATAATTTTTATCTGCATCCAGCTCTGAAAAAATATTTGGCCTTCTAGCAGTGTGTGGGACTTTCTCTATTAGTCTATCTATACTGACCTCCATCAGGTTGCAAATTAAAAATATTTTTTTGTCTGCATCTAGCTCTGAAAAAATATTTGGCCTTCTAGCAGTGTGTGGGACTTTCTCTATTAGTTCATCTATACTGACCTCCATCAGGTTGCAAACTGAATATATTTTTTTTCTGCATCTACCTCTGAAAAAATATTGGGCTTCTAGCAGTGTGTGGGACTTGTTCTGTTAATCCATCTATACAGACCTCCATCAGGTTGCAAACTGAATATAATTTTTTTCTGCATCTACCTCTGAAAAAATATTTGGGCTTCTAGCTGTGTGTGGGACTTGTTCTATTAGTCCATCTATACTGACCTCCATCAGGTTGCAAACTGAAAATAATTTTTTGTCTGCATCTAGCTCTGAAAAAATATTTGGCCTTCTAGCAGTGTGTGGGACTTTCTCTATTAGTCCATCTATACTGACCTCCATCAGGTTGCAAATTAAAAATAATTTTTATCTGCATCTACCTCTGAAAAAATATTTGGGCTTCTAGCTGTGTGTGGGACTTGTTCTATTAGTCCATCTATACTGACCTCCATCAGGTTGCAAACTGAAAATAATTTTTTTCTGCATCTAACTCTGAAAAAATATTTGGCCTTCTAGCAGTGTGTGGGACTTTCTCTATTAGTCCATCTATACTGACCTCCATCAGGTTGCAAATTAAAAATAATTTTTATCTGCATCCAGCTCTGAAAAAATATTTGGCCTTCTAGCAGTGTGTGGGACTTTCTCTATTAGTCCATCTATACTGACCTCCATCAGGTTGCAAATTAAAAATAATTTTTGTCTGCATCCAGCTCTGAAAAAATATTTGGCCTTCTAGCAGTGTGTGGGACTTTCTCTATTAGTCCATCTATACTGACCTCCATCAGGTTGCAAATTAAAAATAATTTTTTGTCTGCATCTAGCTCTGAAAAAATATTTGGCCTTCTAGCAGTGTGTGGGACTTTCTCTAATAGTCCATCTATACTGACCTCCATCAGGTTGCAAATTAAAAATAATTTTTATCTGCATCCAGCTCTGAAAAAATATTTGGCCTTCTAGCTGTGTGTGGGACTTGTTCTATTAGTCCATCTATACTGACCTCCATCAGGTTGCAAACTGAAAATAATTTTTTTCTGCATCTAACTCTGAAAAAATATTTGGCCTTCTAGCAGTGTGTGGGACTTTCTCTATTAGTCCATCTATACTGACCTCCATCAGGTTGCAAATTAAAAATAATTTTTATCTGCATCCAGCTCTGAAAAAATATTTGGCCTTCTAGCAGTGTGTGGGACTTTCTCTATTAGTCCATCTATACTGACCTCCATCAGGTTGCAAATTAAAAATAATTTTTATCTGCATCCAGCTCTGAAAAAATATTTGGCCTTCTAGCAGTGTGTGGGACTTTCTCTATTAGTCCATCTATACTGACCTCCATCAGGTTGCAAATTAAAAATAATTTTTTGTCTGCATCTAGCTCTGAAAAAATATTTGGCCTTCTAGCAGTGTGTGGGACTTTCTCTATTAGTCCATCTATACTGACCTCCATCAGGTTGCAAACTGAATATATTTTTTTTCTGCATCTACCTCTGAAAAATTATTGGGCTTCTAGCTGTGTGTGGGACTTGTTCTATTAATCCATCTATACAGACCTCCATCAGGTTGCAAACTGAATATAATTTTTTTCTGCATCTACCTCTGAAAAAATATTTGGGCTTCTAGCTGTGTGTGGGACTTGTTCTATTAGTCCATCTATACTGACCTCCATCAGGTTGCAAACTGAAAATAATTTTTTGTCTGCATCTAGCTCTGAAAAAATATTTGGCCTTCTAGCAGTGTGTGGGACTTTCTCTATTAGTCCATCTATACTGACCTCCATCAGGTTGCAAATTAAAAATAATTTTTATCTGCATCCAGCTCTGAAAAAATATTTGGCCTTCTAGCAGTGTGTGGGACTTTCTCTAATAGTCCATCTATACTGACCTCCATCAGGTTGCAAATTAAAAATAATTTTTATCTGCATCCAGCTCTGAAAAAATATTTGGCCTTCTAGCAGTGTGTGGGACTTTCTCTAATAGTGCATCTATACTGACCTCCATCAGGTTGCAAATTAAAAATAATTTTTTGTCTGCATCTAGCTCTGAAAAAATATTTGGCCTTCTAGCAGTGTGTGGGACTTTCTCTATTAGTCCATCTATACTGACCTCCATCAGGTTGCAAACTGAATATATTTTTTTTCTGCATCTACCTCTGAAAAAATATTGGGCTTCTAGCTGTGTGTGGGACTTGTTCTATTAATCCATATATACAGACCTCCATCAGGTTGCAAACTGAATATAATTTTTTTCTGCATCTACCTCTGAAAAAATATTTGGGCTTCTAGCTGTGTGTGGGACTTGTTCTATCAGTCCATCTATACTGACCTCCATCAGGTTGCAAACTGAAAATAATTTTTTGTCTGCATCTAGCTCTGAAAAAATATTTGGCCTTCTAGCAGTGTGTGGGACTTTCTCTATTAGTCCATCTATACTGACCTCCATCAGGTTGCAAACTGAAAATAGTTTTTTATCTGCATCCAGCTCTGAAAAAATATTTGGCCTTCTAGCAGTGTGTGGGACTTTCTCTTTTAGTCCATCTATACTGACCTCCATCAGGTTTCAAATTAAAAATATTTTTTTTTCTGCATCTAGCTCTGAAAAAATATTTGGCCTTCTAGCAGTGTGTGGGACTTTCTCTATTAGTCCATCTATACTGAACTCCATCAGGTTGCAAACTGAATATATTTTTTTTCTGCATCTACCTCTGAAAAAATATTGGGCTTCTAGCTGTGTGTGGGACTTGTTCTATTAATCCATCTATACAGACCTCCATCAGGTTGCAAACTGAATATAATTTTTTTCTGCATCTACCTCTGAAAAAATATTTGGGCTTCTAGCTGTGTGTGGGACTTGTTCTATTAGTCCATCTATACTGACCTCCATCAGGTTGCAAACTGAAAATAATTTTTTGTCTGCATCTAGCGCTGAAAAAATATTTGGCCTTCTAGCAGTGTGTGGGACTTTCTTTATTAGTCCATCTATACTGACCTCCATCAGGTTGCAAATTAAAAATAATTTTTATGTGCATCTACCTCTGAAAAAATATTTGGGCTTCTAGCTGTGTGTGGGACTTGTTCTATTAGTCCATCTATACTGACCTCCATCAGGTTGCAAACTGAAAAGAATTTTTTGTCTGCATCTAGCTCTGAAAAAATATTTGGCCTTCTAGCAGTGTGTGGGACTTTCTCTATTAGTCCATCTATACTGACCTCCATCAGGTTGCAAATTAAAAATAATTTTTATCTGCTTCCAGCTCTGAAAAAATATTTGGCCTTCTAGCAGTGTGTGGGACTTTCTCTAATAGTCCATCTATACTGACCTCCATCAGGTTGCAAATTAAAAATAATTTTTTGTCTGCATCTAGCTCTGAAAAAATATTTGGCCTTCTAGCAGTGTGTGGGACTTTCTCTATTAGTCCATCTATAATGACCTCCATCAGGTTGCAAACTGAATATATTTTTTTTCTGCATCTACCTCTGAAAAAATATTGGGCTTCTAGCTGTGTGTGGGACTTGTTCTATTAATCCATCTATACAGACCTCCATCAGGTTGCAAACTGAATATAATTTTTTTCTGCATCTACCTCTGAAAAAATATTTGGGCTTCTAGCTGTGTGTGGGACTTGTTCTATTAGTCCATCTATACTGACCTCCATCAGGTTGCAAACTGAAAATAATTTTTTGTCTGCATCTAGCTCTGAAAAAATATTTGGCCTTCTAGCAGTGTGTGTTACTTTCTCTATTAGTCCATCTATACTGACCTCCATCAGGTTGCAAATTAAAAATAATTTTTATCTGCATCCAGCTCTGAAAAAATATTTGGCCTTCTAGCAGTGTGTGGGACTTTCTCTAATAGTCCATCTATACTGACCTCCATCAGGTTGCAAATTAAAAATAATTTTTATCTGCATCCAGCTCTGAAAAAATATTTGGCCTTCTAGCAGTGTGTGGGACTTTCTCTAATAGTTCATCTATACTGACCTCCATCAGGTTGCAAATTAAAAATAATTTTTTGTCTGCATCTAGCTCTGAAAAAATATTTGGCCTTCTAGCAGTGTGTGGGACTTTCTCTATTAGTCCATCTATACTGACCTCCATCAGGTTGCAAATTAAAAATAATTTTTATCTGCATCCAGCTCTGAAAAAATATTTGGCCTTCTAGCAGTGTGTGGGACTTTCTCTATTAGTCCATCTATACTGACCTCCATCAGGTTGCAAATTAAAAATAATTTTTTGTCTGCATCTAGCTCTGAAAAAATATTTGGCCTTCTAGCAGTGTGTGGGACTTTCTCTATTAGTCCATCTATACTGACCTCCATCAGGTTGCAAAGTGAATATATTTTTTTTCTGCATCTACCTCTGAAAAAATATTGGGCTTCTAGCTGTGTGTGGGACTTGTTCTATTAATCCATCTATACAGACCTCCATCAGGTTGCAAACTGAATATAATTTTTTTCTGCATCTACCTCTGAAAAAATATTTGGGCTTCTAGCTGTGTGTGGGACTTTTTCTATTAGTCCATCTATACTAACCTCCATCAGGTTGCAAACTGAAAATAATTTTTTGTCTGCATCTAGCTCTGAAAAAATATTTGGCGTTCTAGCAATGTGTGGGACTTTCTTTATTAGTCCATCTATACTGACCTCCATCAGGTTGCAAATTAAAAATAATTTTTATCTGCATCTACCTCTGAAAAAATATTTGGGCTTCTAGCTGTGTGTGGGACTTGTTCTATTAGTCCATCTATACTGACCTCCATCAGGTTGCAAACTGAATATAATTTTTTTCTGCATCTAGCTCTGAAAAAATATTTGGCCTTCTAGCAGTGTGTGGGACTTTCTCTATTAGTCCATCTATACTGACCTCCATCAGGTTGCAAATTAAAAATAATTTTTATCTGCATCCAGCTCTGAAAAAATATTTGGCCTTCTAGCAGTGTGTGGGACTTTCTCTATTAGTCCATCTATACTGACCTCCATCAGCTTGCAAACTGAATATATTTTTTTTCTGCATCTACCTCTGAAAAAATATTTGGGCTTCTAGCTGTGTGTGGGACTTTCTCTATTAGTCCATCTATACTGACCTCCATGAGGTTGCAAATTGAATATAATTTTTTTCTGCATCTAACCCAGCCAATAGTTTTGGCCTAATACCACAGTTTGGCCACTCAGCTCTGCTCGGTTCCCATCCATTGTTTATTTGTGCAAACAACTCCAGAGTTGTGAATTAGTTAACCACCAAAATGAGTGGAAAAAAGCCTGCTGCTGGTGGAAAGGGGAATAGGCGTGTTGGGAACGGGAAAAAAGGTTTTGTCCGTGGGGTAGGTGTTAAAGCAACAGTAACATCTGCAGAAGAAAGACCATCTTCCAGCCAAACTAAAATGTCTACTTCTTTTAGCGGACAATGTGATAAGATCCCTTTCTTACGGCCACGCCAATCGCTACAAATTCCAGATGAGGCACAAAAACAGCAGGTGCTTCAACGGATATCAAGTGCTCCTTTAAGTGGGCTCTCCTCCACATCAACTTCAACATCACAAATACTCCAGTCCTCAAAGGTGTCACCCCAATCGCACTTGCTTCCTCACAGCTCCCAAATCTCCAGCTGCCCGTCTGAGTATGAGGTAGAACAGATGGTTGAGTCTGCAGAGCTGTTTACTCATACTATAGCCTGGGAATCAGAGGTCGACTCCAGCGCTTCTGTGAATCCAGATGAGGAAATGATCTGCACTGATGCCCAGAATCTTTATGAATCGGATCCAGGACCAGACGCAGAAGGTTCTGACCATAATGTAGACCCTCATTCCCAAACTGTAACTCCTGTTGGTGGAGACAATGAGGAAGACGATGATGAGACTCAAATACCTGATTGGAGCGACAACTTTAGTTTTTTGTCAGTGCAGGAACAGGTTGGCTCTGAGGACGACGGGTGTGATAACGCACAGGGTGATGATGATGAGGTTGGAGATCCGACTTACTGTCAACCCACAGTCAGCCAAGAGATGAGGTCAGCAGAGGAGGTGGAGGAAGATGCTAGTGACGACGAGGTCAGGTTGCGCCTTCCTGGACAGAGACGTAGTACTGGAAGCATGTCAACAACTGCATCCTCAAACACAACTCTGCCTCTCACCACAAGTCGTGGTGGCTCTTCAGGTCGCATGGGTGCTAAGCCTTGCATAGCCTGAGCATTTTTTCAGATCGATAAAGATGACCAAACTCGTGTTATCTGTAACATTTGTCAGCAAAAGCTAAGTAGAGGCCAAAAAATACATAGTTTGAGTACTTCATGCATGAACCGGCACATGGACATGAAGCATAAGTTGCAGTGGGAAGCTCAGTGTGCTACAATGCGGCCTAGCCGGCCGGGCCAACCACCGTCTGCCATATCTTGTGCATCCGTGGCCTCTTCATCCTCTGTGACTGGGGGGACAGCAGTCACACCTGTTTTGGGGCGCAGACCTGCCACCTCTTTACCCGCAACAGCCAGCGTGATTGGCAGCTCATCATTTTCTTTGGAGGTGGGAACACCAGCTGGTGTTGAGCGCTGTCCGACATCGATAGCACCACCTTTGGATCAAGGCAACCTAACATGTCCGCCTGCATCTTCCTCACAGACCGGCAGTTTGCCGGGGACACCCTTATCAACCCCGTCTAAGCACAATAGCCAGCTGCCTTTCCGCCTGGTGGACACAGAGGATTTTCGAGACCTTATGTCCGTCGCAGTGCCCCAGTACCAGATGCCCAGTGGGCACTACTTCTCAAAGAAAGGTGTGCCTGCGCTCCACCAGCATGTCGCACACAACATCACCGCTTCTTTGAGAAACTCTGTGTGTGACAGGGTGCATTTCACCACAGACACTTGGACGAGTAGGCATGGACAGGGGCGTTACATGTCGCTGACTGGGCACTGGGTAACTATGGTGACAGCAGGACAAGGGGCTGCTGTCCAAGTCTTGCCGTCCCCACGAGTTGTGCGTCAATCCTCTTTATGTCAAAGTTCCTCCACTGCTTCTGCCTCCTCAACCTCCTCTCGGTCTTCCACCTGCACCCAAAGCCTGTCTGGTCATGCCACAAGCTTTCTAACTGCGCAGAAGGGATCCTGCACACCTCCTTACTATGCTAGCAGTAGGGCTTAATGTCATCAGGCGGTTTTTACTTTGAAATGTCTGGGAAATGTGAGTCACACAGCTGAGGAGTTGTGGTCAGCTCTGGAGAACCAATTTCATGAATGGTTGTCTCCACTGGACCTGAAACCAGGGAAGGCCGTGTGCGACAATGCTGCAAACCTGGGTGTGGCCCTTCGCCGGGGCAATGTCACACACGTGCCTTGTATGGCTCACGTGTTGAACCTGGTTGTCCAGCAATTTTTAGCCCACTATCCCAGACTAGATGGCCTTCTGCAGAGGGCACGGTCGCTGTGTGCTCACTTCCGCCATTCGCATCCCGCAGCTCAGCGACTTACATCTCTACAGAAGTCGTTGGGCCTGCCACTTCACCGGCTAAAATGCAATGTGCCTACCCGGTGGAATTCAACTCTGCACATGTTGCAGCGACTGTGGCAGCACCAACAAGCCCTGGTGCAATACGTTCTGACGTATAGCCTGGGCCAACGAGATCCGGAGGTGGGCCAAATCACGCTGGAGGAGTGGTCTCAGATCAGGGACCTATGCACCCTTCTGCACAGTTTTGAAATGGCGATGAAGATGTTTAGTGCTGACGATGCCATTATCAGCATGACTATTCCGGTGATTTACATGCTGGAGCACATGTTAAACAGAATTCGGAGTCAGGTGGTGGCACAAGAGGAGGTGGAGGAAGTAGAGGAGGAGGAGTTGTATGCGGAAGGGCTAAAATCTGCAAGGTCCAGACGGTCGGCAGCACCAAGGCGGCAGGCATGTGAAGGTGGGGGAGATGGTTTTACCAGGGCGCATGGTAGCAGCCAAACTGAGGAAGGTGCAGGAGCCCAGGAAGAAGTGGAGGACGAACTGATGGAAGACTCATCAGATGAGGGAGACCTTGATCACATTTCTGTTGTGCGATGTTGGGGGGAGAGGACACAGGAAGGAAGCATGATTGTTACCTCGCCACCAACACAACAGGGACTTGGTGCTCCTGGATGCGCAACACACATGAATGCCTTCTTGCTGCACTAACTGCAACATGACCCTCGAATTGTGAGAATTAGAAATAATCCTGACTACTGGGTTGCCACACTGTTAGATCCCCGCTACAAAAGTAAATTTGCAGAAATTATTCCTGCCATAGAAAGGGATGCACGCATGCAGGAGTATCAGCAGAGACTGTTGCAGAATCTTACATGTGCTTTTCCACAAAACACCAGTGGTGCACGTAGTGAATCTCACAGTTCCAACTTGCCAACCGTGGGACCGTCAAGTGTTCAGCACTCAAACCGTAACAGAACCACAGTATCTGCTGGTAACATCAATTTTGCGGAATCATTTCACCACTTTTTTAGCCCATCCTTTGCAAGGCCACAGGAGACAAGAAGTCTGACACATAGTCAACGCCTAGAGACGATGGTACAGGAGTATCTCCAAGTAAACATTGAAGCCATGACTGTGTCACTGGACCCTTGCTCTTTTTGGGCTTCCAATCTGGATAAATGGCCGGAGCTAGCCACTTACGCCTTGGAGATCTTGTCATGACCCGCAGCCAGCGTTCTGTCTGAACGTGTGTTCAGCACTGCTGGTGGTGTGCTGACAGATAAGCGCACGCGGCTCTCCACTGATAATGTAGACAGACTCACGTTCATAAAGATGAACAAATCATGGATCCGAAACGACTTTTCTACCCCTGTGTCATCCTGGGGAGAGTAAAAGCTTGATGATTGGTTAAAATCACCCTACCAACCGTTTTAAGCTTTCAAATTACTAATCATGTTTATCTGTATCTTGACTGGAAAATAATTTGGGCTTTGTAGCAGTGTGCAGCACTGATCCTATTAGCCCATCTATACTAAGCTCCACCAGATTTAAAATTAATAATAATTTTTAGCTGCATCTAGCCCGGAAAATAATTTTGGGGCTCCGAGATGCGCAAGACACATAAGTGCCTTCTTGCTGCACTACCTGCAACATGACCCTCATATTGTCAGAATTCGAAGTAATCATGACTACTGGGTTGCCACACTCTTAGATCCCCCAAACTTTTCGATCAACCTTTTCATTTTAATAAAGACCAAAAAAATGGTCATTTTTGAAATTATAAGCATTAGCAGGTTATTAGAAACTGAAATCAAACAGTTTTCAACTCAAAACTTTATTCTAGGTGATGTTACATTTTCACATAGGACCCCTTGTTCGAAAGGAGCTTCTGAACTCTCTCGTCCATTGAATTTGTCAGGTTTTGGATGGTTTCTGCTTCAATTGTTTTGCATGAGGACAGAATACCCTCCCAGAGGTGTTGCTTAGATGTGAACTGTCTCCCGCCATCATAGACACTCTTTTTGATGATGCTCCAGAGGTTCTGAATGGGGTAGAGGTCAGGGGAGCATGGGGGTCACACCATAAGTTTGTCCCCTTTTATGCCCATATCAGCCAGAGATGCAGATGTTTTATGTGCAGCATGAGATGGTGCATTATCATGCAAAAAAATGATCTTGCTGTGAAATACATGGTTCTTCTTCTTGAACCATGGCAGGAAGTGCTGTTTGAGAAAATCCACATACATTATGGAGTTCATCTTTAGCGCCTTCAGGGATCCTAAAGGGGCCGACAATCTCTCTCCCCATGATTCCAGCCCAAAACATTACTCCACCTCCTCCTTGTTGGCGCTGTAGCCGTGTTTGCGTGGGGTGTCCATTAACCAGCCATCCTCCACTCCATCCATCTGGACCATCGAGCGCTGCACGGCACTCATCCGTGAACAAAACAGTTTTGAAATCAGTCTTCATGTAATGTTTGGCCCACTGGAGCCGTTTCTGCTTGTGTGAAGTGGATAGAGGAGGAAGACAGGATGGCATATGCACAGCTGCAAACCCCTGAAGGACCCTGCATCTTGTTGTTCGGGGGACGTTGGAGGCACCAGCAGCTTCAAAAACTTGTCTGCTGCTATGACAAGGCTTTTTTGCCACTGCTCTTTTAACCTGACATAATTGCCTGTAGGAAAGAGTCCTCAATTTGCCCTTATCAGCACGCACACGTGTGTACTGTGAATCAGCTACATACTTCTTGATTGCCAAGACACTTCATCCTGATCATCGCACAATGTTGATTGTAGTCATGCCTTGACCTAAACACTCCACAATTTGTTGCTTCTCAGCAGCCGACACATCCTTTTTCTTTCCCATTTTGGCAGAAAATGTAGGCTGCTTAATAATGTGAGACAGCCTTCTTAAGTAGTCTTGCCTTTCATTGGACACACCTGCCAAACTAATTAGCACAGGTGTCTGCAATTGCTTACAGTGATATAAAGAGCCCTGACACACATCACCATCAATGAGTTTAACTGACAAACAAACAAATTCTTCCCTTATCACTCCTAAACACTTTTTGCATAATAATTTGGAACACAGTGTACATGTGCTTTTCCACAAAACACCAGTGGTTCACGTAGTGAATCTTACAGTTCTAACTTGCCAACCGTGGTCTGTATGGAGTTGTTCAATAAAGGGCCCAAAATTAAGATAACATAGATGGGAGAGGTCTCTATGAATAGGAATTCCTAAGTATTTGATACCCTGTGAGGGCCAGGCAAAGGGAAAGTTGGACTGGATGGAATCCTATATGGATTTGGGGAGGGAGACATCGAGGGCCTCAGACTTCGCTGCATTGATTTTAAAATTTGACCATGTAACAAAGTGATCTATTTCAGCCATAACAGCATGGATGGATATATGTGATTGAGTGATATATACTAGGACATCATCAGCAAATAGAGAGCACTTGTACTCGGTGCCTCCCACCTCAATCCACCTAATATTGGGGTTATGGCGAATTGATGAGAGCAGGTGCTCCGTCACTAGGATGTATAAGAGAGGGGACAGAGGACATCCCTGCCTTGTCCCATTGGTGATTGTGAAAGGTGATGAAAATGTTCTGATGCACCCCCTGGGCCTTGGGACACCCGGAGCCGGACCCTTTTTGGTGGATGCTGGTGGTTGTAGTCTTCGTGGCGGCGACCCGGTTCCGTGGCTCAGGGTGGTCAAACCAGTGGCGGAACTATTTATGTGGTGTTGATGTTTAAATGTCCGACTACGCCACCCGTGGATTGCGGTCAGAGTGAACCGCCGCTGTAGGGCAGACCGCTGAGGCTGGTGTTGTGGGTGCAGCAGAGCGTAGCATAACTCCCCACGGGAGGAGTATAGCCTCAGGGCAGTGTATGCGGAGGATGGGGGTGATGGTGCAGGGCAGCAGCAGTAATGACACGGAGTCAGTGATGCAGTCCAGGGCCTTTACTCACAGTTCTTATTATCCAGACCACGTCTGCAGGTAACGGCTGCCCACGTCGTACTGTGCTCACCAGGTGAGGGGCTCAGACAACTCCCAGATAACTTTGGAGCGCTTCACAGGACCCCCTTTGTGTCCTTTGTCTGGCCTTTCTTACCAACCCTTCTGTCCGGCTGCCTCGGGCCTCCTCTTGGTAAACTTGGCGCCAGTTTCCCTGACCCTATGTGCTGCCCTCCTAGCGGGTGTAGCGAGGGGCTGCGCCACATAAAATGTCACAGCCTCCGGTTTCTAGCTGAGGGTCGTTTCCTGCCTCCACTAGTTTCGGGGACCGGTCTCCCCCTTTGGCCTGACCCCTCCATGCAGGTGGATTCGGGCGTGCGGTGGCGACTCGTCCGTCCGCACCCATGGGATCCCTTCGTTCCTCGTTCCTGGAGCCTTCTCCGCTCCTCTTCCTTCCTTCTCCCTCTTCCAGGCCTGGGCCTCTGTTACTAGGCCCGCCTCCGGAGCAGAGCTCATGCAGAGCCCCTGCTCCCTGTCACTTCTGCTCAGACTTCTCTGCACTGAACTAAGATGGTGCCCACCTTTTATACTCCCTTCTCAATGCACCCAGGAACTGCTTCCTCCCTGCTCCTGCACTACAGGGTTCCCCTTCCTCAGTGTTCCCTCCCCCCACTCCAGCCAGGGACAGGGACTGTCGTGCCCATCTCAGGGGCATATTGGTCGCCCTGCCCCACGGCAATGTGGTGTAATGCATGCAGGTGTCGGGTCCTGATCCACACTCCATCCTTACCTGAGAGTGAGATATCACACCTCTGGGTGAGGTGCAATACCTCTGTAGCAACCGAGCCCTAAGGGTGCTACAGTTCCATTTATCTTCAGCCTAGGTGACGTATTGCGATACAAGGCCGTGATTTTGGCTATAAAAGGGTCCCCTAGACCCCTACCCCAAGCTTTTTAAGAGAATCATATATGGCGTGCCAGGAGACTCTATGGAATGCTTTCTCAGCATCCAACGAGTGTATCTAATTACAAATTTTTAACTGCATCTAGCCAAGGAAATACTTTGTGCCTAGTAGCAGTGTCTGCTAGTCAGCGAATTATCCCGGCTGTTAAGCAAGCTACACCACCTGTAGTTTGGACACTTAATTTTTTCAAAGGAAATGCTTCGGGACCACGGGATACTCAGT
The DNA here is from genome assembly GCF_046119375.1 of Phyllobates terribilis. Lineage (NCBI taxonomy): Eukaryota > Metazoa > Chordata > Amphibia > Anura > Dendrobatidae > Phyllobates > Phyllobates terribilis. Next base: position 282,976,764 of record NW_027362765.1, read on the forward strand.
GAAGAGCATCAGGAGGCACCCCAAGGCATAGGGGCTGGGACTGGCAGTAGGATGCCTTGCGGTGGACAGCCGAGCTCGATCCTTATAAAAGCTTTTTAACTGCAGCAGCTTTGTGTAGCTGGAATTACGCGGCTGCTGGCATGAGACTTGCCCTCCAATAGATCCTTGTAAATGTATTTAAATTGTATTCATTCAAATTAGAGAGACAATTTAAATTAAAAAGCTTAGAGCTGCCTCCACCACAGGGGGGCTCGCTCGACCCACCAGCGGACAGGCGCCAGTATTGGGAGAGGGGGGCTGGCCGTCAGGGTTCACCGCGGCTCTGGCACAAACCCGGCGACACGGAGGTGGCACGGGCAGGAGCGGACTGAACGTGTCGGCTTCTCACTTTTTGGATTTTAGAAGGGCATGACATGCCTATATCTGTGTCTCCCCCTCCTTTTACTCCTCCACCTCTTTTCTTTTCTCATGACTATATGTACTTGTCACTTTTCCATGTGTTAGTTGTGTCTTCTGAGCAGTTTGTCAGCTTTTGGACACCTTTGAAGGTGTTTTCTATGTGTTTCTATGTGTTTTTGTTTGCCTGCCATTGGTTTTAACGGTGTTCGAAGGTGTTCGACGAACAGTGCGACGAACAGTTCGGCGAACACACGGGTGTTCGACGAACCGAACCGAACTCGAACACTACGGGGGTGGCTCAACACTACTCGTCACAGTCACTCCGGAATCAGGCAGAGTAGGGAGAGGTGCTGCTGCGTCAGGGAGAGATTTGCTTGTGTATTAGGTAGTGTAGGGAGAAAAACCGTACATTACACATATCCAACTTAACAAACAGTCCTTTTGAGGACTAACTAATCCATCTGCAGAGATATCAGGCAGGCAGGGTGTATAGGCAGGCAGTGTATATAGCAGACTGCAGTGCATATAGCACAAGAGGCTCCATTCCAATTCTGGCTTCTGCTGCTGTTAGATATTTCTATACAAAGGCCCAGGTCTCAGGGGCCAGGAATACTTTTTTTGGATCTTAATCCTCATTATTTGCTTAAAAAGCAATCCAGAGAACACAGTTTTTCTGCGCCATTTGCTTGTTGGCACTGTAGAATTCAGCCAGGTCCTTTCCATATTACAGCGCTAGAAATCCAGCTATCTCAAACTGTGTTTTCTGCGTCACATGGATCACATATATACGTTTTCAGAAAATACTGTCATTTTTGGCCTTCATTCCATTTTTTTTTCACAGTGTCAACAACATTTTTGACACCGGTTTGCTGTTCAAACTAGTTACCTACAGGTCCGGTATTTAAAACTCTGTTTTCTCTGTCACACGGATCACATATACGTTGTCAGAAAATACTGCCATTTCTGGCCACCATTAAAAATTTCCTTTAGTGTGTCAGTGAAGCAATTCACACCAGTTTGCTGTTCAAACTAGTTACCTACAGGCCAGGTCTTTAAAACTCTGTTTTCTCTGTCACATGGATCACATATAAGTTCGCTCCAAACTCAGTCATTTGTAGTGAGCGTGGAAGATACTGTTCTCCATTTAAAATGGGCAAGGCACGTGGCAAGGGACGGGGAACTGGACGTGATGGTGATGATGCATGCAGAGGCTGAGGACAAGGCCATGGGCAAGCTGAAATTGTGCCACAACAAACACCCACATCTTCTCGCCTGACCTTCCTGTCCCAATTCCCAGGGGACCGCAGCACATCACTATTGAACCCAGAGCAGTGTCAAAAGGTTGTTGGTTGGATAGCGGATAATGCTTCCAGTCACTTAGCCACCACCCTGTCTTCCAAATGGTCAAGTCTCAGTAGCCGTGAGTCTGGAACGTATATTCCTCACCCTGATCCTCCTTCCTCCCACCATCCGGAGACAACTGATCCCACACTTGGACACTCTGAAGAGCGGTTCACTTTTCCATTTATAGATTCGGGCCTCTCGCCCGGTCCACTTGAAGCAGGGCAAGAGAAGATTGCGTGTAGCGATGCCCAAATACTTGAGCAGCCACGGTCACACGAAGGCGACGGTGGGAAAATGTCACAAGAGGTGGACGATGATGAGACACAATTGCCAGAAAGTCAGGAGGAAGACCAGGGTTTGAAAGTGGAAGACGAGGTGGCGGATGATATAGTAACTGACCCAACCTGGCAGGAGGACATGAAGAGCGAGGACAGCAGCACACAGGGGGAGGGAGGCAGAGCACCCCAACAGGCAGGAAGAAGCAGTGTTGTGGCCACAGACAGAAGGCAGGCAACCGTTCCCCGTAACACAAACACGAAGGAAGTTGCCAGTACAACTGTTAGGTCTTCCCGAGTCTGGTTGTTTTTTAAAGACTCTGCCGATAACCCCAAAAAGGCCATTTGCACCACCTGCCAGGCCACCATCAGCAGGGGTGGCAAAAAGACCAGCCTGACCACCATCAGCATGATCAGGCACAGGGCAGAAAAGCACCCGACTTTGTGGGCCGAACCCCAGGGTCCAGGAACAGTGTCTGCAGGTGGCACCATTGCTTCTTCCGCTGTTGTGCATGCAAGCCAATCCTCTGTCCATGGTGCATGCGAAGATGCCTTCTGCCCTGCATCTGTCATTGTGCACTCTCAAGTAGCAGGAAGCACGTCCATGTCCTTGTCCCAGTGCAGCATTCAGTTGTCCATACCCCAGTCCATGGAATGCAAGCGCAAATATGCAGCCAACGCCCCACAGGCCACACTAGTAAATTCTCACATTTCACGACTGCTTGCTCTCGAAATGATGATTTTTAGGTTCGTGGAGACGGAAGCATTCCACAACCTGATGGCGGCGGCCGTCCCTCGGTACTCAGTCCCCAGCGGCCACTATTTCTCCCGGTGTGCCGTCCCCGCATTACACAAGCACGTGTCCCAAAACATTAGCAGAGCCCTCAACAACGCAGTTAGAGGGAAAGTCCACCTAAACGCGGACACATGGACCAGTGTTTGTGGGCAGGGACGGTACATCTCACTGACAGCACACTGGGTTAACATAGTAGAAGCCAGAATCCAGTCGAACCTTGGGACGGAACACGTCCTCCCAATACCAAGGATTGCAGGCCCTAGGTCAATCAGGGTTTCCCCCACGGTCTACAGCTCCTGCACCTTATTTTCCTCAGCCTCCTCCTCCTCTTCAGCCTCCATCTCTGAAATGACCACATCAGTCACAAGCTGGAAGCACTGCAGCACTGTTTCGGCCAAGCGCCAACAGGCTGTGCTGAAGCTATTATGCGTAGGTAACAAATAGAGATGAGCGTTGTTCTACTCGAACTGTTCGCCAATCTCAAATTCGAGCTGTTTTGGGCGGTGTTCGAGCCGTTCGGCGAACACGAACAATTTGAGAAAAATTCGGCTGTTCGAGGTTATGTTCGATAACTGTTCGTGCACCAAAATCATAACTGGATTTTTTCTCAGTAATGATGAAAATTAATGTTAATACGCAGTTTGAGTGTACAGCGGGGTGGGGGGAGGGGCAGGGGATGGATCTCTGCAGGAACAATGAAGATCTCCATTTTTTTTTCTCTTTCCCGCATTTACAGTGGGGAGGTGCAATCTGTCAGCCTATCAGCAGCGCACACACGGAGTGAAGTGCTTTTTTTCACACAAGCAAGGGCATGTGTCATTGGCAGTGTATGTCACATGTCCTTGCCCTATAAGACCAAGCCATTTTCCCCGTCGCCACCATTTTCTCACTGCTGCAGCTGCGTGTTAGACGGCACCGCTGTTGCTGTGTGCGCTATACCTTGTTAATTTCAAGCCAATTTTCGCACAAATCTACAGATAGCTTGGGAGTAGGGAATAGTTGTGATTGCAGTCCTTTTAAGGACTAGGTTACAGCATTTCCTACGACTTTTATCAGGCAGGTCTGTGCTCTTAAATAGATAGATTGTGGGAGTAAAGACTAATTGTAATTGGAGTCCTTTTCAGGACTAGGTTACATCAGTTCCTATCAGTTTTTGCCAGGCAGGTCTGTGCCAGTGCTGTGCAAGTTTTTTTCACAGCATTTGGCTGAATCTAGCAAAGCTAATCCTTTTTGGCCTATTGCAGAGTGTGTTAGTCAGTGGAGTAGCCTATCTGTGTTGCAAGATATACCACCTGTGTATAGAATACCAATTTTTTTACTGCACCTAGTGAAGTAAAATCTTTTGGGCATAGCATCATTCTATTAGTCCATCTATACTGACCTCCATCAGGTTGCAAATTGAATATAATTTTTTTCTGCATCTAGCTCTGAAAAAATATTGGGCTTCTAGCAGTGTGTGGGACTTGTTGTATTAGTCCATCAATACTGACCTCCATCAGGTTGCAAACTGAATATATTTTTTTCTGCATCTACCTCTGAAAAAATATTGGGCTTCTAGCTGTGTGTTGGACTTGTTCTATTAATCCATCTATACAGACCTCCATCAGGTTGCAAACTGAACATATTTTTTTCTGCATCTACCTCTGAAAAAATATTGGGCTTCTAGCTGTGTGTGGGACTTGTTGTATTAGTCCATCTATACTGACCTCCATCAGGTTGCAAACTGAATATATTTTTTTCTGCATCTACCTCTGAAAAAATATTGGGCTTCTAGCTGTGTGTTGGACTTGTTCTATTAATCCATCTATACAGACCTCCATCAGGTTGCAAACTGAATATATTATTTTCTGCATCTACCTCTGAAAAAATATTGGGTTTCTAGCTGTGTGTGGGACTTGTTGTATTAGTCCATCTATACTGACCTCCATCAGGTTGCAAACTGAATATATTTTTTTCTGCATCTACCTCTGAAAAAATATTGGGCTTCTAGCTGTGTGTAGGACTTGTTCTATTAATCCATCTATACAGACCTCCATCAGGTTGCAAACTGAATAAAAAATTTTTCTGCATCTACCTCTGAAAAAATATTTGGGCTTCTAGCTGTGTGTGGGACTTGTTCTATTAGTCCATCTATACTGACCTCCATCAGGTTGCAAATTGAATATAATTTTTTTCTGCATCTAACCCAGCCAATAGTTTTGGCCTAATACCACAGTTTGGCCACTCAGCTCTGCTCGGTTCCCAGCCATTGTTTTTTTGTGCAAACAACTCCAGAGTTGTGAATTAGTTAACCACCAAAATGAGTGGAAAAAGGCCTGCTGCTGGTGGAAATGGGAATAGGCGTGTTGGGAAGGGGAAAAAAGGTTGTGTCCGTGGGGTAGGTGTTAAAGCAACAGTAACATCTGCAGAAGAAAGACCATCTTCCAGCCAAACTAAAATGTCTACTTCTTTTAGCGGACAATGTGATAAGATCCCTTTCTTACGGCCATGCCAATCGCTACAAATTCCAGATGAGGCACAAAAACAGCAGGTGCTTCAACGGATATCAAGTGCTCCTTTAAGTGGGCTCTCCTCCACATCAACTTCAACATCACAAATACTCCAGTCCTCAAAGGTGTCACCCCAATCGCACTTGCTTCCTCACAGCTCCCAAATCTCCAGCTGCCCGTCTGAGTATGAGGTAGAACAGATGGTTGAGTCTGCAGAGCTGTTTACTCATACTATAGCCTGGGAATCAGAGGTCGACTCCAGCGCTTCTGTGAATCCAGACGAGGAAATGATCTGCACTGATGCCCAGAATCTTTATGAGTTGGATCCAGGACCAGACGCAGAAGGTTCTGACCATAATGTAGACGCTCATTCCCAAACTGTAACTCCTGTTGGTGGAGACAATGAGGAAGACGATGATAAGACTCAAATACCTGATTGGAGCGACAACTTTAGTTTTTTGTCAGGGCAGGAACAGGTTGGCTCTGAGGACGACGGGTGTGATAACGCACAGGGTGATGATGATGAGGTTGGAGATCCCACTTACTGTCAACCCACAGTCAGCCAAGAGATGAGGTCAGCAGAGGAGGTGGAGGAAGATGCTAGTGACGACGAGGTCAGGTTGCGCCTTCCTGGACAGAGACGTAGTACTGGAAGCACGTCAACAACTGCATCCTCAAACACAACTCGGCCTCTCACCACAAGTCGTGGTGGCTCTTCAGGTCGCATGGGTGCTAAGCCTTGCATAGCCTGGGCATTTTTTCAGATCGATAAAGATGACCCAACTCGTGTTATCTGTAACATTTGTCAGCAAAAGCTAAGTAGAGGCCAAAAAATACATAGTTTGAGTACTTCATGCATGAACCGGCACATGGACATGAAGCATAAGTTGCAGTGGGAAGCTCAGTGTGCTACAATGCGGCCTAGCCGGCCGGGCCAACCACCGTCTGCCATATCTTGTGCATCCGCGGCCTCTTCATCCTCTGTGACTGGGGGGACAACAGTCACACCTGTTTTGGGGCGCAGACCTGCCACCTCTTTACCCGCAACAGCCAGCGTGATTGGCAGGTCATCATTTTCTTTGGAGGTCGTAACACCAGCTGGTGTTGAGCGCTGTCCGACATCGATAGCACCACCTTTGGATCAAGGCAACCTAACATGTCCGCCTGCATCTTCCTCACAGACCGGCAGTTTGCCGGGGACACCCTTATCAACCCCGTCTAAGCACAATAGCCAGCCCTCGGTCCCTCAGATGTGGACAAGTAAAAGACCATTTCCTCCTAGCCATGAGAAAGCTAAGAGGTTGAATTTCACCATCTGCAAGCTCTTGGCTACAGAAATGCTGCCTTTCCGCCTGGTGGACACAGAGGATTTTCGAGACCTTATGTCCGTCGCAGTGCCCCAGTACCAGATGCCCAGTCGGCACTACTTCTCAAAGAAAGGTGTGCCTGTGCTCCACCAGCATGTCGCACACAACATCACCGCTTCTTTGAGAAACTCTGTGTGTGACAGGGTGCATTTCACCACAGACACTTGGACGAGTGGGCATGGACAGGGACGTTACATGTCGCTGACTGGGCACTGGGTAACTATGGTGACAGCAGGACAAGGGGCTGCTGTCCAAGTCTTGCCGTCCCCACAAGTTGTGCGTCAATCCTCTTTATGTCAAAGTTCCTCCACTGCTTCTGCCTCCTCAACCTCCTCTCGGTCTTCCACCTGCACCCAAAGCCTGTCTGGTCATGCCACAAGCTTTCTAACTGCGCAGAAGGGATCCTGCACACCTCCTTACTATGCTGGCAGTAGGGCTCAACGTCATCAGGCGGTTTTTACATTGAAATGTCTGGGAAATGTGAGTCACACAGCTGAGGAGTTGTGGTCAGCTCTGGAGAACCAATTTCATGAATGGTTGTCTCCACTGGACCTGAAACCAGGGAAGGCCGTGTGCGACAATGCTGCAAACCTGGGTGCGGCCCTTCGCCGGGGCAATGTCACACACGTGCCTTGTATGGCTCACGTGTTGAACCTGGTTGTCCAGCAATTTTTAGCCCACTATCCCAGACTAGATGGCCTTCTGCAGAGGGCACGGTCGCTGTGTGCTCACTTCCGCCGTTCGCATCCCGCAGCTCAGCGACTTACATCTCTACAGAAGTCGTTGGGCCTGCCACTTCACCGGCTAAAATGCGATGTGCCTACCCGGTGGAATTCAACTCTGCACATGTTGCAGCGACTGTGGCAGCACCGACAAGCCCTGGTGCAATACGTTCTGACGTATAGCCTGGGCCAACGAGATCCAGAGGTGGGGCAAATCACGCTGGAGGAGTGGTCTCAGATCAGGGACCTATGCACCCTTCTGCACAGTTTTGAAATGGCGACGAAGATGTTTAGTGCTGACGATGCCATTATCAGCATGACTATTCCAGTGATTTACATGCTGGAGCACATGTTAAACAGAATTCGGAGTCAGGTGGTGGCACAAGAGGAGGTGGAGGAAGTAGAGGAGGAGGAGTTGTATGCGGAAGGGCTAACATCTGCAAGGTCCAGACGGTCGGCAGCACCAAGGCGGCAGGCATGTGAGGGTGGGGGAGATGGTTTTACCAGGGCGCATGGTAGCAGCCAAACTAGTGAGGAAGGTGCAGGAGCCCAGGAAAAAGTGGAGGACGAACTGATGGAAGACTCATCAGATGAGGGAGACCTTGATCACATTTCTATTGTGCGATGTTGGGGGGAGAGGACAGAGGAAGGAAGCATGATTGTTACCTCGCCACCAACACAACAGGGACTTGGTGCTCCTGGATGCGCAACACACATGAGTGCCTTCTTGCTGCACTACCTGCAACATGACCCTCGAATTGTGAGAATTAGAAATAATCCTGACTACTGGGTTGCCACACTGTTAGATCCCCGGTACAAAAGTAAATTTGCAGAAATTATTCCTGCCATAGAAAGGGATGCACGCATGCAGGAGTATCAGCAGAGACTGTTGCAGAATCTTACATGTGCTTTTCCACAAAATACCAGTGGTGCACGTAGTGAATCTCACAGTTCCAACTTGCCAACCGTGGGACCGTCAAGTGTTCAGCACTCAAACCGTAACAGAACCACAGTATCTGCTGGTAACATCAATTTTGCGGAATCATTTCACCACTTTTTTAGCCCATCCTTTGCAAGGCCACAGGAGACAAGAAGTCTGACACATAGTCAACGCCTAGAGACGATGGTACAGGAGTATCTCCAAGTAAACATTGAAGCCATGACTGTGTCACTGGACCCTTGCTCTTTTTGGGCTTCCAATCTGGATAAATGGCTGGAGCTAGCCACTTACGCCTTGGAGATCTTGTCATGCCCCGCAGCCAGCGTTCTGTCTGAACGTGTGTTCAGCGCTGCTGGTGGTGTGCTGACAGATAAGCGCACGCGGCTCTCCACTGATAATGTAGACAGACTCACGTTCATAAAGATGAACAAATCATGGATCCGAAACGACTTTTCTACCCCTGTGTCATCCTGGGGAGAGTAAAAGCTTGATGATTGGTTAAAATCACCCTACCAACCGTTTTAAGCTTTCAAATTACTAATCATGTTTATCTGTATCTTGGCTGGAAAATAATTTGGGCTTTGTAGCTGTGTGCAGCACTGATTCTATTAGGCCATCTATAATAAGCTCCACCAGATTTAAAATTACTAATCATGTTTATCTGTATCTTGACTGGAAAATAATTTGGGCTTTGTAGCAGTGTGCAGCACTGATCCTATTAGGCCATCTATACTAAAGCTTCACCAGATTTAAAATTAATAATAATTTTTAGCTGCATCTAGCCCGGAAAATAATTTTGGGGCTCCGAGATGCGCAAGACACATAAGTGCCTTCTTGCTGCACTACCTGCAGCATGACCCTCATATTGTCAGAATTCGAAGTAATCATGACTACTGGGTTGCCACACTCTTAGATCCCCCAAACTTTTCGATCAACCTTTTCATTTTAATAAAGACCAAAAAAATGGTCATTTTTGAAATTATAAGCATTAGCAGGTTGTTAGAAACTGAAATCAAACAGTTTTCAACTCAAAACTTTATTCTAGGTGATGTTACATTTTCACATAGGACCCCTTGTTCGAAAGGAGCTTCTGAACTCTCTCGTCCATTGAATTTGTCAGGTTTTGGATGGTTTCTGCTTCAATTGTTTTGCATGAGGACAGAATACCCTCCCAGAGCTGTTGCTTAGATGTGAACTGCCTCCCGCCATCATAGACACTCCTTTTAATGATGCTCCAAAGGTTCTGAATGGGGTAGAGGTCAGGGGAGCATGGGGGTCACACCATAAGTTTGTCCCCTTTTATGCCCATATCAGCCAGAGATGCAGATGTTTTATGTGCAGCATGAGATGGTGCATTATCATGCAAAAAAATGATCTTGCTGTGAAATACACGGTTCTTCTTCTTGAACCATGGCAGGAAGTGCTGTTTGAGAAAATCCACATACATTATGGAGTTCATCTTTAGCACCTTCAGGGATCCTAAAGGGGCCGACAATCTCTCTCCCCATGATTCCAGCCCAAAACATTACTCCACCTGCTCCTTGTTGGCGCTGTAGCCGTGTTTGCGTGGGGTGTCCATCAACCAGCCATCCTCCACTCCATCCATCTGGACCATCGAGCGCTGCACGGCACTCATCCGTGAACAAAACAGTTTTGAAATCAGTCTTTATGTAATGTTTGGCCCACTGGAGCCGTTTCTGCTTCTGTGAAGTGGATAGAGGAGGTCGACAGGATGGCGTGTGCACATCTGCAAACCTCTGAAGGACCCTGCATCTTGTTGTTCGGGGGACGTTGGAGGCACCAGCAGCTTCAAAAACTTGTCTGCTGCTATGACAAGGCTTTTTTGCCGCTGCTCTTTCAACCTGACGTAATTGCCTGTAGGAAAGAGTCCTCAATTTGCCCTTATCAGCACGCACACGTGTGTACTGTGAATCAGCTACATACTTCTTGATTGCCAAGACACTTCATCCTGATCATCGCACAATGTTGATTGTAGTCATGCCTTGACCTAAACACTCGACAATTTGTTGCTTCTCAGCAGCCGACACATCCTTTTTCTTTCCCATTTTGGCAGAAAATGTAGGCTGCTTAATAATGTGAGACAGCCTTCTTAAGTAGTCTTGCCTTTCATTGGACACACCTGCCAAACTAATTAGCACAGGTGTCTGCAATTGCTTACAGTGATATAAAGAGCCCTGACACACATCACCATCAATGAGTTTAACTGACAAACAAACAAATTCTTCCCTTATCACTCCTAAACACTTTTTGCATAATAATTTGGAACACAGTGTACATGTGCTTTTCCACAAAACACCAGTGGTTCACGTAGTGAATCTTACAGTTCTAACTTGCCAACCGTGGTCTGTATGGAGTTGTTCAATAAAGGGCCCAAAATTAAGATAACATAGATGGGAGAGGTCTCTATGAATAGGAATTCCTAAGAATTTGATACCCTGTGAGGGCCAGGCAAAGGGAAAGTTGGACTGGATGGAATCCTATATGGATTTGGGGAGGGAGACATCGAGGGCCTCAGACTTCGCTGCATTGATTTTAAAATTTGACCATGTAACAAAGTGATCTATTTCAGCCATAACAGCATGGATGGATATATGTGATTGAGTGATATATACTAGGACATCATCAGCAAATAGAGAGCACTTGTACTCGGTGCCTCCCACCTCAATCCACCTAATATTGGGGTTATGGCGAATTGATGAGAGCAGGTGCTCCGTCACTAGGATGTATAAGAGAGGGGACAGAGAACATCCCTGCCTTGTCCCATTGGTGATTGTGAAAGGTGATGAAAATGTTCTGACGCGCCCCCTGGGCCTTGGGACGCCCGGAGCCGGACCCTTTTTGGTGGATGCTGGTGGTTGTAGTCTCCGTGGCGGCGACCCGGTTCCGTGGCTCAGGGCGGTCAAACCAGTGGCGGAACTATTTATGTGGTTTTGATGTTTAAATGTCCGACTACGCCACCCGTGGATTGCGGTCAGAGTGAACCGCCGCTCCAGGGCAGACCGCTGAGGCTGGTGTTGTGGGTGCAGCAGAGCGTAGCATAACTCCCCACGGGAGGAGTATAGCCTCAGGGCAGTGTATGCGGAGGATGGGGGTGATGGTGCAGGGCAGCAGCAGTAACGACACGGAGTCAGTGATGCAGTCCAGGGCCTTTACTCACAGTTCTTATTATCCAGACCACGTCTGCAGGTAACGGCTGCCCACGTCGTACTGTGCTCACCAGGTGAGGGGCTCAGACAACTCCCAGATAACTTTGGAGCGCTTCACAGGACCCCCTTTGTGTGTCCTTTGTCTGGCCTTTCTTACCAACCCTTCTGTCCGGCTGCCTCGGGCCTCCTCTTGGTAAACTTGGCGCCAGTTTCCCTGACCCTATGTGGTGCCTTCCTAGCGGGTGTAGCGAGGGGCTGCGCCACATAAAATGTCACAGCCTCCTGTTTCTAGCTGAGGGTCGTTTCCTGCCTCCACTAGTTTCGGGGACCGGTCTCCCCCTTTGGCCTGACCCCTCCACGCAGGTGGATTCGGGCGTGCGGTGGCGACTCGCCCGTCCGCACCCCTGGGATCCCTTCGTTCCTCATTCCTGGAGCCTTCTCCACTTCTCTTCCTTCCTTCTCCCTCTTCCAGGCCTGGGCCTCTGTTACTAGGCCCGCCTCCGGAGCAGAGCTCATGCAGAGCCCCTGCTCCCTGCAACTTCTGCTCAGACTTCTCTGCACTGAACTAAGATGGTGCCCACCTTTTATACTCCCTTCTCAATGCACCCAGGAACTGCTTCCTCCCTGCTCCTGCACTACAGGGTTCCCCTTCCTCAGTGTTCCCTCCCCCCACTCCAGCCAGGGACAGGGACTGTCGTGCCCATCTCAGGGGCATATTGGTCGCCCTGCCCCACGGCAATGTGGTGTAATGCATGCAGGTGTCGGGTCCTGATCCATACTACATCCTTACCTGAGAGTGAGATATCACACCTCTGGGCGAGGTGCAATACCTCTGTAGCAACCGAGCCCTCAGGGTGCTACAGTTCCATTTACCTTCAGCCTAGGTGACGTATTGCGATACAGGGCCGTGATTTTGGCTATAAAAGGGTCCCCTAGACCCCTACCCCAAGCTTTTTAAGAGAATCATATATGGCGTGCCAGGAGACTCTATGGAATGCTTTCTCAGCATCCAACGAGAGTATCTAATTACAAATTTTTAACTGCATCTAGCCCAGGAAATACTTTGTGCCTAGTAGCAGTGTCTGCTAGTCAGCGGATTATCCAGGCTGTTAAGCAAGCTACACCACCTGTAGTTTGGACACTTAATTTTTTCAAAGGAAATGCTTCGGGACCACGGGATACTCAGTGAAGAGCATCAGGAGGCACCCCAAGGCATAGGGGCTGGGACTGGCAGTAGGATGCCTTGCGGTGGACAGCCGAGCTCGATCCTTATAAAAGCTTTTTAACTGCAGCAGCTTTAGTGGATGCTACTGGAGCTGGAATTACGCGGCTGCTGGCATGAGACTTGCCCTCCAATAGATCCTTGTAAATGGATTTAAAGTGTATTCATTCAAATTAGAGAGACAATTTAAATTAAAAAGCTTAGAGCTGCCTCCACCACAGGGGGGCTCGCTCGACCCACCAGCGGACAGGCACCAGTATTGGGAGAGGGGGGCTGGCCGTCAGGGTTCACCGCGGCTCTGGCACAAACCCGGCGACGCGGAGGTGGCACGGGCAGGAGCGGACTGAACGTGTCGGCTTCTCACTTTTTGGATTTTAGAAGGGCATGACATGCCTATATCTGTGTCTCCCCCTCCTTTTACTCCTCCACCTCTTTTCTTTTCGCATGACTATATGTACTTGTCACTTTTCCATGTGTTAGTTGTGTCTTCTGAGCAGTTTGTCAGCTTTTGGACACCTTTGAAGGTGTTTTCTATGTGTTTCTATGTGTTTTTGTTTGCCTGCCATTGGTTTTAACGGTGTTCGAAGGTGTTCAACGAACAGTTCGACGAACAGTTCGGCGAACACACGGGTGTTCGACGAACCGAACCGAACTCGAACACTACGCGGGTGGCTCAACACTAGTAACAAACCACACAATGCTGAACAGTTGTGGACAGCTCTTAAAGAGCAGACAAATCTGTGGCTCACACCACTGAACCTACAGCCAGGCATTGTCGTGTGTGACATTGGCCGGAACCTGGTGGCGGCTCTGAGGCAAGGCGAGCTCACACACGTACCATGCCTGGCCCATGTGCTTAACCTCGTGGTTCAGCGGTTTCTCAGATCCTACCCACAGCTGCTGGATCTGCTTGTTAAAGTACATCGCCTGTGTGCCCATTTTAGAATGTCAGCTACAGCTTCCGCCACCCTTGCCGTGTTTCAGCAGCGTTTGCAGCTTCCAGCTCACAGACTGGTGTGTGATGTCCCCACGTGTTGGAACTCTACACTGCAGATGTTGGGAAGGAATTGTGAGCAGAAGAGGGCAGTTTTTGAGTACCAGCATCAACAAGGCCATCGGTATTCAGTACAGACTCCACACATAAGACCTCAGGAGTGGATATTGATGTCAGACATATGTACCATCCTCCAAAACTTTGAGGACTCCACCAAAATGGTGAGCGGCGATAACGCCATAATTAGCATCACCATCCCACTTCTCTGTCTTCTGAAACACTCTCTGCTCACAATCAAAGAGGATGCATTGCAGGCGGAGCACGATGAGATGGAGCAAGGAACCATACAGGGTGATTACACACAGCCCAGCCTCATCTCATCCCAATGTGGATTGGGTGACAATGAAGAAGAGGAGGAGGAGGAAGGACAGAAGCTAGTTTCATGCACTATAGACGGTACTACCTGCACAGCTGTCATACCGTCTGTTCAGCGTGGATGGCCAGAGGACAGAGAGGAGGAAGAGAGCATGGTCAGTCATCCTCTTGGTGAGGACACAGAAGTCTTGCCTGTTAGTAGTCTGGCACGCATGGCTGAGTTTATGTTACGCTGCCTTTCCCATGACCCTCGCGTTCTCAAAATTTTGTGTGACAGTCATTACTGGTTGGTGACACTTCTAGACCCGCGCAACAAGGAGAACTTTATATCTCTTATTCCTGAGATGGACAGGTCTACAAAAATGGGGCTGTACCAGAAGGCCCTTGTTGCAGAACCATTAAAAAAAATCCCATCTGAAAATGCTGGCGGCAGAGGGCACACTTTGTTGGACAACCAAGGAGTACAGGCGAGAGAGACACAACTTCAATCCAGCAGAGGCAGGGAAACACTGTTAAAGTTCTGGGAGAGTTTTCTCAGACCCTCCCATTGCACAGGCCCTGAGGCGCGGGGTACTCTCACAGGGAGTGCAAAGTTTGGGAAGATGCTGAGGGAGTACCTTGCCGACTGTACCAACGTCCTCCGTGATTCCTCTGTGTCTTATAATTATTGGGTATCCAAGCTGGATGCGTGGAATGAACTGGCTCTCTATGCCTTGGAGGTCCTGGCCTGTCCTGCCGCCAGCGTTTTATCAGAGCTGTTTTTTAGTGCCGCTAGTGGAATTATAACTGATAAGCGCATCCGCCTATCAACTGAAAATGCTGACAGGCTGACTCTTATAAAAATGAACAAGGGCTGGATTGGGCCAGACTTCTCAAATCCAGTGTCTTTTCTTGGGAGGTGATCTATGTGTCTTTAAATTCTTAGTGGGGTTTTTCCTAAAATTGGTCAGCCGTTAGACTCACAGCATACCCTATAACTGTATAGCAGACTCTCTCCTTTCTAATGGGAATTTGTCATTACTGTGGCCCTGCTCTGTGTCTCTTTAAATTATTAGTGGGGTTTTTCCTAAATTTGGTCAGCCGCTGGACTCACTGCATGCCCTATAACTGTATAGCAGACCCTCTCCTTTCTAATGGGAACATGTCGTACTTGTTCCTGAGGCCCTGCTCTATGTGTCTTTAATTTATTAGTGGGGTTTTTCCTAAATTTGGTCAGCCGTTGGACTTAATGCATACCCTATAACTGTATAGCAGACTCTTTCCTTTCTAATCGGAATTTGTCATTACTGTGGCCCTATTCTATATGTCCTTAATTTCTTAGTGGGGTTTTTCCTAAATGTGGTCAGTCATTGGACTTACTGCATACCCTATAACTGTATAGCAGACTCCCTCCTTTCTAATGGGAACATGTCGTACTCGTTACTGTGGCCCTGCTCTGTGTCTTTCAGAGTCCCTTCATCATCAATGAAACAGGATGTGTCTGATGATGTGTCACACACCACATTGCCAGATAAGGTTGTCAAATGTTAAAATGACATTTCCCGGTGAATGCATTTGCCTTAAAAAATAAGGTAAAAAAAAAGCAAAACAGTAGGATCTTTCTTTAGTATAAAAACAGAGTCGCCAATGTAACCTCAATGTAATCACATTGTTTAGCTCCTGCACCTCCTCCTCCATCTCCATCTCCGAAATGACCACATCAGTCACAAGCTGAAAGCACTGCAGCACTGCCTTGGCCATGCGGCAACAGGCTGTGCTGAAGATAACATGCTTAATGCTTAGGTGACAAACCTCCCAGCGCTGCAGAGTTGTTGAAAGCAGTAACACAGCAGCTTGATCTGTGGCTCTCACCGCTCAACATACAGCCAGGCATGGTCGTGTGTGACAATGGGCGGAACCTGGTGACGTAGAAATGACAGCCGGAGTAGATGCGGTTTCCCTCTATGCCAGTCCTTTCACCGAGCTAAAGAATATGACTGTGGTTAAATACAACTCCCACTGAGAAGCTGTTTTAGATTGAAAAACATTGGCCCACGAGAGGATTTGATTCTGAGGGCTCACCTTTCTCCCCCGCTCAAGAGCCCCATAGCAGCTGCAACGTTAGCGCTATCATGAACTCTCCTGATGTAGAGGCCAGGGCCCACCAGAGGATTCTCTGGTGGGACCGTCCAACCCTGCCGAGAAGCAGTCCTGGCTAAGAAAAGTGTGTGGGAATGTTCCTGGACACTTTATGACTGCTTTTTTACTGAGGTGGAAACCCATGCAAACATGAAGAGAACATACAAAGTCCTTGCAGATGTTGTCCTTGCTGGGATTTGAACCCAGCATCCCAGCACTGCAAGGCTTCAGTGCTAACCACTGATCCATTGTGCTGCCATTCACCCTCCAATATCTAACAGGCTGGAGAAACTGGCACCTACTGCCACTCTATCTTCAGCTTCTTTGTGAGAAACTAATGTATTTGGGCACCCACTCAGTCTACCAAATAAAATTCCTGAGAAGGAAATTGGGGATGGCTTCGCTACTGTTACTGGGGGCAGTGCTAATACCATGGTGTCGTACCATAGTTTACTGAAAATATTCCAGGCTGGTAGGAGGCAAGCAAATTTCCACAGAAAAGTACCAGCAGTAATGTTCAGGGACCCGCGCTTGCAGAAGGCGGAGACAACACCGGGAGAAATAGTGACCACTGGGGACCGAGTATGGACACGAGGAATGAGGCATGAGGTTGTGAAAAGCTTCCGCCTCCACGAGCCTAAAAGGCAACATTTCAAGTGCAAGCAGCTGCCCAGAAATCTGGCAGTTTAGTACTGCAGCCTGTGGGTGGGTGGCTGGCTGCATACTTGCACTTGCATTCCAAGTAATAGAAAACTAAGCAGAAGGTGGCCTCTATCATCATCATGGCTTCACCTCGGCACTATGAACTCTCCTGAAGGAGAAGCCAGGGCCCACTGGAGGAGTCTCCGGTTTTCTGGTGGGTCTGTCCAACCCTGCCGAGAAGCAGCCCTGGCTGATAAAAGTGTGGAGGAAGGTTCCCGGACACTGTATGGCTGTGTTTTTAATGTGGATCGGATGTGCTTATGCATGTTATTTCTCAAACCGGATTGCAGATCAGGCCATTGCCCAACTCTGTAGTCATGAAATTAAATGCGCAAAGAAAGATGTTTGTGTGTCAAAGCACCACCGACAAGTGAGAGATGATGTTGGATGGACTGCCATTGCTTCTGCAAAAGCTGCTTTAGAGGACTTCCTGGGAGAAATGACAGCTGGGTAGCTATGGTTTCCCAAGTCCTTTCACCAAGCTAAAGAATATGGCTGTGGTGAAATACAACTCAGCAAAAAAAGCTGTGGACTGGCTCCGTACCGTCCCTGGCCACATTCACCTGTCCATGTGTTTGTGGTTAGGTGGTCCTTCCAAGTAAGTGCACTGGGGAGGGCACGGGTAATGATGTGGGACCCGTGCTTGTGGAAGGCGGAGACGACACAGGGAGAAACAGTGGCGGCTGGGGACCGAGTATGGACACCCGGCCGCCGCCGGCATGAGGTTATGAAAAGCTTCCACCTCCACGAGCCTCAAAGGCCACTTTTCAAGTGAAAGCAGCTGTCAAAAATTTGGCAGTACAGTATTGCAGCCTGTGGGTTGGAGGGTGGCTGGCTGCATACTTGCGCTTGCATTCCAAGGAATTGGGTAGGGACAACTGAATGCTACACTGAGAAAAGGACGTGGACGGTTATTGTTGCAAGTCTGCAACGACAGGTGCATGGCAGGAAGCATCTTCGCATGCGCCAAGGACCACTTATGATGGGCACACTTTTAGGCAGTGACCTGGGAGTCATAGATGCTTCCAGAGGTCTTCCCCATGCTGTTCCCATGTCTTTTCAGCACTGTATGCATGTGTCTGGTGATGTGTCACACACCACATGGCCAGTTAAGATTGTAAAATGTTAAAATTACATTTCCTGTGAATGCATTTGTCTTGGTTGAAAGCAATGCAAAAGTGCAAAAACGCATCAAAAACGCTACGTGTGAACATAGCACAAGGTGTGGAGGAGTATTTTTGTTTTTGGTTATTTATTTTGCCTTATATACAAGTCATTACCCTGGAAAGGATATTCCTTAACATATTTCTCAGGAAAATCCATTTTGGTTTTGTTTTTGTATGTTTTATTGTGAGTCCTTAAAAGTGGCGTAATACTCTGACAACGTTGTTGACAGCAGTGATCTGGGAGTCAGAGATGCTTCCAGGGGTCTTCCCCATGCAGTTCCCATTTCATTTTAGCACTGTTTCCATCGATTTGGGCAATTTTTAGGCCCTCTGCAGACCGCCGGGTGGGAGCCACCTGAAAAATGCACGAGTTTCCTATAGACTTACATTGGGCTCATTGCTCGGGTCGAGCACCCGAGTATTCCAATGTGCTCGACCCGAGCAACGAGTACCCAAGCATTTTAGTGCTCGCTCATCACTATTTACCACAAGGTGTAAACCATTACGGTAATCAGCCTTAAAAATAGAAAGGAAAATTACTGTCCAAATATTTCTGGACCTAACTGCGTATTTTCCAGGGATGGCAATAGTTATTCATGTAACATTCACAACAAGAGTAAGCTGCAATATATAACTGAGCTATACACAACTGCTGAAATGGTACGTTAGCTCCGATCCGAACAGTTTAACTGCTCAGATGCCACAGCCAATAGTGAATATCGCATCTCTGGGATTTGAAAGTAGGATAAACCTCTCTTCATAAATACATCACTCCCCTAACACCGCAGCATAATGTCTTGCTGTCTGTGGGATGTTATGACAACCCATGCCTAACAATGGCTTTTTCTTTCTTGTCCCGATGGAGTCTGAGGTGGAGTCTAACGGGTTACCTGTCAGTAAAATGCTGGGGAAACATGGCGACTTTGGACATGATACCTCTCATGTGACCAAAGATCGCTCAGTGCTGCTACTTCATTGCAGTGTTATACAAGTAAATGAGGTCGCATTATCACCCTGAGTATACAGCAATTGCAACAAGAGAGACACAAGAGGTCCAACCATTTTGTAATTTTTGAGACTTGCTTGTTGTAGCGTCCTTGGGGGTCGCAATGTGATGTGACCCCTTTAACTTATATCATGCGGCGATGATGCAGCAGCACCAAGAAGCCCTTTGTTGAATGACAGGTTTGGCTGCAAAAACTCGCCATGTAGTCCTATCCCAGGGATGTCAAACTGAAATATACAGAGGGCCAAAATTAATAACTTGGACAAAGTCAGTGGGCAACCTTGTTATTTATTAAAAAAAATGTCTACGATTTGAAGAAGTTTTAACTTATCATTCTTTACAGAATAATGGGTCCCACATAGTCCTCCATACAGTATAAAGGCTCCGCGTAGTCCTCCATAAAGAATAATAGGCCCCACATAGTCCTCCATACAGTATAATTGCTCCACATAGTCCTCCATACAGAATAATGAGCCTGACATAGTCCTCCATACAGAGTAATGGGCCCTACATAATCTTCCATACAGTATAATGGGCCCCACATTAAAAAAAAACAAAAAAAAAAACTCCAATCCGGTCCCCATTGCTCTGGTCTCTGCAACGTGTCTTCTGCAGCTCTTCACTACCTGACACAGTGGGCTCGAAATCCAGGATGCTGATACAGTTGAAGGTGCATTGTCAGAGGGGGGAGGGGCAGTGCCAGCATCGTGGGCCAAATATAATCACCCTGTGGGCCAAATTTGGCCTACGGGCCAGAGTTTGACATGTGTGTCCTAGGCTATGGCTGCAACCACACATCCATGTGAATGTTAACCGGTTCCCGACCGCCCACTGTAGATAAACGTCGGCGCTTGCCGGGCTCTGTGCAGTGCCGACGTTTAAAAACGGTGGGTGGTCTCGCAGTGCTCAGGACCCCCAGGGTCCTGCAAGCACTGCTATTCCGGTGCAGAGCGTTAGCTCTGACAGGGTACATCATCGGGACCTGATTAGATCAGGTCCCAGTGATGTTAACCCTTTGCTGTCTTCTATATGCTGTGATCTATAGTGATCGCGGCATATAGGAGACAGCAGGAAGAGAGGGGGTCGTCTTACCTCCGAAGACCTCCGTTTCGTTTGAGGACCTGGGGTTGCTATGGCAGCTGGAGGTCACATGACCGCCTCCAGCTCTGCCATATATGGTGTCCTTCCTGTCTGACTTCAGCCTGTATGTAGCTGAAGTCAGACAGGAGACTCTGACTGAAACAGTCAGTGAAGATCTCATATAATGTAATATATGTGTATTACATTACATGAGATCAGTGATCAGAAAAATAAAAATTATTGTCCCATACAGGGACTAAGTAAAAATGTAAAAAAAAGTAAAAAAAAAGTTTTTAAACTATTAAAAAAAAAAATCACAAAATAAATAAAAATAAATAAATAAAATATTAAACCAATAAATCCGTAAATTATTACAAAACCAAAAAAAGTACACATATTTGGTATCGCCGCGTCCGAAACAACCCGAGCTATAAAACTGTCACACTAATTAACTCCTTCTGTGCACACCGTAATAAAAATAAATAAAAAACGGAGCAAAAAAATATGCTTTTTCATCATATCGCCAAACAAAAAGTGGAATAAAATGCGATCAAAAAGCAGAATAGAAATAAAAATGGTACCACTGAAAACGTCATCTTGTTCCGCAAAAAATAGCCGCCATACAGCTCCATCAGCCAAAAAATAAAAAAAGTTATAGCGCTCAGAATAAAGCAATGCAAAAAAAATATTTTTTTTTTTATAAAATTGTTTTATTGTGTAAAAGCGCCAAAACATAAAAAAAATACAGTAAGTGTAGTATCGCTGTAAACGTACTGACCCGAAGAATAACGCTGCCTGATCACTTTTACCACACGCAGAACGGCATAAAAAAAAACTCAAAAAACAATTCCTGAAGTGTTTGTTTTTGTTAACTTTACCTCCCAAAAAACAGAATAGAAAGCGATCAAAAAATGTCACATGCCCAAAAATGGTTCCAATAAAAATTTCAACTCGTCCCGCAAAAAACAAGCCGTCACATGACTCTATCGGCCGAAATATGGAAAAATTATAGCTCTCAAAATATGGTGATGCAAAAACTAGATTTTGCAAAAAAAGCGTATTTTAGTGTGTGACAGCTGTCAGTCATAAAAACCCGATATAAATCTGGTATCTCTGTAATCGCACCGACCCGAAGAATAAAGTAATCTAATCAGTTATATCACACTAGGAACGGCATAAAAAATAAATAAAACAAATATTATTCACCTGCTACTGATTTGTTTATTATGTCTCCCAAAGATCCCAGTAAGGCTCGGCTCACATTTATCCTGTGCCCTGCGCTGAGCACTTACACCAGAGTTTCCGTGTAAATCTCTGAAATACGTGATTCAGCCAGAACCCATGATGGAAGATTCCCTGTAATGAGGCAGATATAGGCCACTGTGGATGCCGTCTAGCCTGGGATCCCACGGTGTCATTTGTTTTAGGCGTGCATAAAAGTGCGGTTGGCCACAGTTTTGTGCACTTCTGAAAAAAAGGACACCACTAAACAGAGGCCAGACGGAGTCCAGAGTAACTCTGCTGCCTCATTACAGTGAATGGATCCTGCAGGGGTTTCATCTGAATTACATCACTTGGAAAATTAGATGGAAACCCCGATGTAAGTGCTCAGCCTAGAGCGCCGGATAAATGTTACGTAAAATGTTCCCAATAAAAGCTTCAACTCAGTCCTCAAAAAAAGCTAGTCCCCACTCAGGTCCATCATCTGTTAAAAATATAAGGGACTTCCAAGTTACTGGTAGCAGAAAGGCTCTGGAAAAGCAAAATGGTCCTTGCCCCCCAAAAGAAATTCAGAAAATTTTGTGCTCCCAAATCCAAATGCCTATTCTACAATAATTTGTTCTCCAATTGTCAAATAGCGCTCCTTCCCCCTCAAATCTCACCGTATGGCTAAGTGGTACGATACAGCCACATATGGGGTATTGACACTTTTAGAAGAAATTGTGTGACACATTTTGGCACCATTTTTACCCATTGCCCTGTGTGAAAATGTAAAATCTGAGGGTAAAACATTTTTTTGTGGTAAAAATATAATTATGCTTTTTTCACTGCCCAATGGTATAAATTTAAAAATTAAAAAATGCTCACTACTTCCCTAGACGAATTCCTTGAGAGGTGTAGTTTACAAAATGGGGTCACTTGTGGGGGTTTCTGCTGTTTTGGCATGTCAGCGACTCTTCAAATGTGACATGGTGTCTGCTTCCTATCCCAGCCAACATAGCGCTTCTTTCTCTTCCGAACCCTGCCGTACACCAAAGCAGTGGTTTTCCCCCACATATGGGGTATCGGCGTACTCAGGAGAAATTGTACAATAAATTTCATGGTGCAATTTATCCTGTTACCCTTATGATAATGCAAAATTAGGGAATGAAAAACATTTTTTATGGGAAAAATGTGAAAATTTTATTTTTACGGCTCAATATTATAAACTTCTGTGAAGCAGCTGGGGGTGCAAGGTGCTCACCACACATCTAGATAAGTTCCCTAAGGGGTATAGTTTCCAAAATGGTGGCACTTGTGGGGGGTTTCCACTGTTTAGGCACATTAGGGGCTCCCCAAATGTGACATGGCGTCCGCTAATTATTCAAACAAATTTTACATTCAAAAAGTCAAATGGCGCTCCTTCCCTTTCAAACCCTGCCATGTGCCCAAACAGTAATTTGCCTCCACACATGGGGCATCGGCGTGTTCAGGAGAAATTGCACAACAAATTTCATGGTGCAATTTATCCTGTTACCCTTATGATAATACAAAATTAGGGAATGAAAAACATTTTTTGAGGGAAAAATGTGAAAATTTTATTTTTACGGCTCAATATTATAAACTTCTGTGAAGCAGCTGGGGGTGCAAGGTGCTCACCACACATCTAGATAAGTTCCCTAAGGGGTCTAGTTTCCAAAATGGTGGCACTTGTGGGGGGTTTCCACTGTTTAGGCACATTAGGGGCTCCCCAAATGTGACATGGCGTCCGCTAATTATTCAAACAAATTTTACATTCAAAAAGTCAAATGGCGCTCCTTCCCTTTCAAACCCTGCCATGTGCGCAAACAGTAATTTGCCTCCACATATGGGGTATCTGCGTGTTCAGGAGAAATTGCATAACAAATTTCATGGTGCAATTTATCCTATTACCCTTATGATAATGCAAAATTAAGGGATGAAAAACGGTTTTGTGGGAAAAATGTGAAAATTTTATTTTTACAGCTCAATATTATAAACTTCTGTGAAGCACCTTGGGGTTCAAGGTGCTCACCACACATCTAGATAAGTTCCCTAAGGGGTCTAGTTTCCAAAATGGTGTCACTTGTGGGGGGTTTCCACTGTTTAGGCACATCAGGAGCTCTCCAAATGCAACATGGCGTCCGCTAATTATTCAGACAAATTTTACATTCAAAAAGTCTAATGGCGCTCCTTCCCTTCCGAACCCTGCCGTGCGCCCAAACAGTAGTTATCCCTCACATATGGGGTATCAGCAAGCTCAAGAGAAATTGCACAAAAAATTTGGGGCCCATTTTTTCTTGTTACCCCTGTGAAAATAAAAAAATTGGGTCTAAAGTAACATTTTTGTGAAAAAAGTTAAATGTTAATTTTTTTCTTCCACATTCCAAAAATTCCTGTGAAGCACCTGAAGGGTTAATAAAGTTCTTGAATGTGGTTTTGAGCACCTTGAGGGGTGCAGTTTTTAGAATGGTGTCACTTTTGGATATTTTCTGTCATAAAGACCCCTCAAAGTGACTTCAAATATGATGTGGTCCCTAAAAAAATGTTTTTGTAAATTTTGTTGGAAAAATGAGAAATCGCTGGTCAAATTTTAACCCTTATAGCTCCCTAACAAAAAAAATTTGGGTTCCAAAATTGTGCTGATGTAAAGTAGACATGTGGGAAATGTTATTTATTAACTATTTTGTGTGACATATCTCTCTGATTTAAGGGCATGAAAATTCAAAGTTTGAAAATTGCAAAATTTTCAAAATTTTCGCCAAATTTCTGATTTTTTCACAAATAAACGCAAGTGATATCGAAGAAATTTTACCACTATCATGAAGTACCATATGTCACGAAAAAACAGTCTCAGAATCAGGGGAATACGTTGAAGCGTTCCAGGGTAATTACTTCATAAACTGGCAGTGGTCAGAATTGAAAAAATTGGCCTGGTCACGAAGGCAAAAACAGGCTCTGGCGCGAAGTGGTTAATATCTGGGAGAAGAGAAACAATTATTTTTCTCAGCTGTCATGCATACTACATCATAGTTGCTACCATTTTTTCCCAATCCATTTTTTTCACTGAACAGTTTTGCTTGATTCTAAGCCAATAAAATAAATCCTGGAAGGTCACACATTTTTATTTAACGTTATCATCAAGCTACAAAGCCATGAAACACAGTTGCAAAACGGAAGTAAATAGGAAACCTTCTAATTTGCACAAGTCTCATGGATCCCTATAGGCTTTAATGGCAGATTTTTCTACAAAATAGTATCAGAATAGGACATAATCTGAATAACATGGATCTCACTCTCAGATTTGTGATTTTAACTAATGTGGGAATACGTTCATTGTACTCAATATTTTCTGTTTTTCTTCATCCCACCTCTCAAAAATACATAAAATATAAATGTAAAATAATACATGATATGTATGTTTCCTCAAATTGTACCAATAAAAACTATGGCTCATTCCACAAAAAAAGAAGCCATCACACAGTTCCATAAAAAAAGTTATCTGTTTCAGAGTATGGAAGCAAAAAATGATTTTTCTTAAAAAACAATTAGCTTTTTTGCGCAAAACTGTTAGAACATCTAAAATGTATCTACGTTTAAAAAACTGCAAAAAACTCTTTCATTAAGAAAAATTGGAAACCTTGGAAACAGTTTCTTGACTAAATCCATACAGTTGCTGAGTTCATGCTGGTTACATTGTACTTGGATAATTTTCCACTAACAACTGTAGAATTTTACCAATAATGATGTAACCATTCCCTACCATATCTTATCTGAAAGAATCAGGCCAATTAATCAAAATACACTCTGATCAGATCATGGAGTTTGATTAGAGTGTGATAATAGTGTGATCCCATTCTGTTGCATGAGGAGAAGATGGAGAAAAAAAACTCTGCTTCTCCATTCTGTCAGTCCATGGAAATCGGACTGCACTCGGTTGTCATCCTAGTGTAGTCCAATGGTTACCACTAGTGATGAGCGAGCACTAAAATGCTCGGGTACTCGTTGTTCGAGTCGAGGAACTTTGAATGCTTGAGTGCTCAGTCCAAGCAACGAGCCCAATGTAAGTCTATGGGAAACTCGAGCATTTTTCCGGCGGCCCCACCGACGGTCTGCAGAAGGCCTAAAAATTGCCCAAATCAATGGGAACAGTGCTCAAATGGCATGGGAACAGCATGGGGAAGACCCCTGTAAGCATTTCTGACTCCCAAGTCACTGCTGTCAACAATGTTGTCAGAGGTATTACGCCACTTTTATGGACTCAAAACATACAAAACAAAACCAAAATGCATTTTCTGTACTGGAGTGCGTCCTAATTTTTGGCATCCCTTGAAATTGTTGCATATGCAATAACAGTATAGGAGACCCACTCGTTAATAATGGGAAGGACAATTCAAAAAGATTCTAATATCTAGAATATTAACTGTCTTATCTGAAATTATTTTACGAGTGAGGTGTCGCAGTATGGATAGCGTATTACACCGATCCAGCCAGGTACTATTGCCTTATACTGCGTGCTGCTGGTGTTGCCGAAAAAAAAAGTAAAATCTATTCTATTCCCTATCGATAACGCTGTTAGATGCATTTACAATAGGAACAGGTGCTGCTGCTAGGTGGTATCATCACCAGCTACACATGAGTGTTCATTCTGGTCGCATAAATGTCTTCCACAGTCCATAACGTTATTTTTTTTTATTTCTTTGGCGCTATATACAAAGTCATTACTCTGGAAAGAATGTTTCTTAACATTTTTTTCCATTTTAGCTTGTTTTTTGTATGTTTTTTTTTTCTCAGGCCGCAAAAGTGGCGTAATTCTCTGACAACATTGTTCATAGATATGCTATTTGTCAGTGGCCAACTGAGAATAGGTTTGAACCCTCAACTGCAATACTTTAAATGGAGTGTAATATTTGACACGCTCACAATAATTGCTGGATTATTGGGGTAGTCATATGGGATAACGTCTGATGGCCACGGTTTGAGACAGTCGCCTAATAGTATGGTATTTGTGGCTGACTTTAAAAGGAGTGGAATATTTGGTACGCTCCACAAAATTTCTGTATTATTACAGCAGTCATATGGATCATGTGCGTCTGATCATTGAAAAAAGTTCTTCTGCTTTCACAATACAGTAATATGAATAAAACTAAACAAATCTGGCTGTATTCTGCAAACAAGCAAATGGAGCAGTATAATGGTGTACACTGACCCACTGCTACAATCTATAAATGGAGGACAATTTTTTCCACGTTCACTACAAATGGATGGATTTGAACCACAGTTATATGTGATACATCTGACGGAGTACCACGGTTTAAAATAGCAGGCGTGTAATTTACTAATATTATTCTACACAGAGACCTAGTGTGAATAGGTTGACCGACATACTGCAACAGAATGGAAATGGAAGAAATGGCTGATTTTGGAACAGTCTTATAGGTGATATGTCTGACAGAGAACCACGGTTTTAAATAGCAGGCCTGTAATTTACTAATACTATCTTTCACAGACACCTAGTGTGAATAGCTTGACTGACACACTGCAACGAAATGAAAATTGAAGAAATGGCTGATTTTGAAACACTCTTATAGGTGATATGTCTGACCGAGAACTACGGTTTTAAACAGCAGGCCGGTAATTTACTAATACTATTCTTCACAGACACCTAGTGTGAATAGCTTGACCGACACACTGTAACAGAATGGAAAAGGAGGCCAATATTTTCCACATTCAGTTCAAATTTCTGGATCTTTATCGCTGAAATAAGGAACAGATCTGGATTTATTCTGCAGAGCTAACAAGAAAATGGAGCAGAAAAATGGTGTACTCTAGATTGCTTTTTAAGCAAATAACCAGGATTAAGATAAAAAAAAAATTGCCCTGGCCCCTGATATCTGGGGCTGTGTCTACAAATATCTGTAAGAACATCAGCAGACAGGACGTTCAATGGACCCTCTTGTGCTGTATCATACACTGCAGTCTGCCACACACACTGCCTGCCTGCCTAGCACTGATTATGTGCAGCTGGATTAGTCCTCAGAAGGACTGTTAGTTCAGATGCTTATATATGTTGAGGAATACCTATACTAACAGGATGTTCAATGGACCCTCTTGTGCTGTATCATACACTGCAATCTGCCACATACACGGCCTGCTTGCCTAACTCCTGCTATCACCACTGAATATATGCAGCTGGATTAGTCCTCAGAAGGACTGTTAGTTCAGTTGGATATATATACAGTGCCTACAAGTAGTATTCAACCCCCTGCAGATTTAGCTGGTTTGATAAGATGCAAATAAGTTAGAGCCTTAAAACTGCAAACGAGAGTAGGTTTTATGAACAGAAGCATAAATCTTACAAACCAAAAAGTTATGTTGCTCAGTTGAATTTTATTCAATTTTAAACATAAAAGTGTGGGTCAATTATTATACAACCCCTATGTTTAATATTTTGTGGAATAACCCTTGTTTGCAATTACAGCTAATAATCGTCTTTTATAAGACCTGATCAGGCCGGCACAGGTCTGTGGAGTTATCTTGGCCCACTCCTCCATGCAGATCTTCTCCAAATTATCTAGGTTCTTTGGGTGTCTCATGTGGACTTTATTCTTGAGCTCCTTCCACAAGTTTTCAATTGGGTTAAGGTCAGGAGACTGACTAGGCCACTCCAACACCTTGACTTTTTCCCTCTTGAACCAGGCCTTGGTTTTCTTGGCTGTGTGCTTTGGGTCGTTGTCTTGTTGGAAGATGAAATTACGACCCATCTTAAGATCCTTGATGGAGGAGCGGCGGTTCTTGGCCAAAATCTCCAGGTAGGCCGTGCTATCCATCTTCCCATGGATGCGGATCAGATGGCCAGGCCCCTTGGCAGAGAAACAGCCCCATAGCATGATGCTGCCACCAACATGCTTGACTGTAGGGATGGTATTCTTGGGGTCGTATGCAGTGCCATCCAGTCTCCAAACGTCACGTGTGTGGTTGGCACCAAAGATCTCGATCTTGGTCTCATCAGACCATAGAACCTTGAACCAGTCTGTCTCAGAGTCCTTCAAGTGATCATGAGCAAACTGTAGACGAGCCTTGACCTGACGCTTTGAAAGTAAAGGTACCTTACGGGCTCGTCTGGAACGGAGACCATTGCGGTGGAGTACGTTACTTAAGTTATTGACTGAAACCAATGTCCCCACTGCCATGAGATCTTCCCGGAGCTCCTTCCTTGTTGTCCTTGGGTTAGCCTTGACTCTTCGGACAAGCCTGGCCTCGGCACGGGAGGACACTTTCAAAGGCTGTCCTGGCCGTGGAAGGCTAACAGTAGTTCCATAAGCCTTCCACTTACGGATGATGCTACCAACAGTGGAGACAGGTAGGCCCAACTCCTTGGAAAGGGTTTTGTACCCCTTGCCAGCCTTGTTACCCTCCACGATCTTGTCTCTGATGGCCTTGGAATGCTCCTTTGTCTTTCCCATGTTGACCATGTCTGAGTGCTGTTCACAAGTTTGGGGAGGGTCTTAAATAGTCAGAAAAGGCTGGCAAAAGAGATCTTTAATCCACACATGTGAAGCTCATTATTCTTGGTGCCTGAACTACTTCTTAATACTTTTGGGGGACCAAACAGAATTCTTGTGGTTTGAGGGGTTGAATAATAAATGACACTCTGAATTAACTTTTAACGTTTTTAAAAAAAAACAAAAAATAAAACAAAAACAAAATTTGCTGCAGTGCATTTCCCACTTCCAGGCTGATCTACAGTACAAATGTCACAAAGCCAAGTTAATTCCGCATGTGTCAACAAGCTAAATCTGCAGGGGGTTGAATACTACTTGTAGGCACTGTATATATATATATCTATCTCGTGGAATACCTATACTAACTATAAACAAGGAAATCTCTCCCTGCCTCAGCAGCACCTCTCCCTACTCTGTCTGTTTCCGAGGTAGACTGTGACGAGCATAGCGGCGCCAGGTCTTATATAGACCTGCTGATGCTGTGCGGCCAGCCAATCACTGTAATGCCACAACCAACATGGCTATGGCATTATAGTGCATGGCAGGAAATCCCTGCATGTTCATTGGCTCTCTAAAGAGCGCCAAGCTTGCAGGGAGGGGATCCGAGTTCCCGCCCGAGCAACCAGGAAATGCTCGCCGAGCACCGAGCTTGTTTAGCACAGTGATGCTTGGGCGAGTACTGAGCAGTGGCGCGCACGTTCGCTCATCACTAGTTACCACAAACTCAATGACTTGCATGGCCTAGAACGGTTCGAATATTGGATCAAACTTGGACATGAGGGGAGTTTTTCCTCAGACCGACTCTGTCCGAGGAAAAAATCTGACATGTGTGCAATCTGATGTTTTGGCAGATCACACTCAGACCGAAAATATGGTCATTTGCACGTGCACTATAAGACACTCATCTATTGTAACTGTTACCTATGCTCATTTTTTCAATCTACCCATATTTATTGTAAATTGACTACACTGCAAGGCAATGAGGAGAATTTGCACCATTTTTTGTTTTCTGAAAATTTAATTCAAATTATCACACAAACTAATAAGACATAAAAAATACTATAAACTTTATCTTTATTTTCAATAGGTAATTTGAAAACTTTATTTTCAATGAATAAAAGAAAGACTGTAAATCTCTTGATTTCACTGTTTATAGAAAGGGTTCAAACTGTGTGGATGTACCTCATCTGGGATTAAAAACATTACACTGCTAGAATATTGTAGGTAAATTAGCATAAAATGTGCAATAAATGTGCTATTGAGCTATATTATTAGCAATATGCCTTTCCTTGTGTTCTTATATGAAGCATACAGCATATAATTCTGCTTGCGGTAGTTTAACAGCTTTTGTAGAATTGTATGACTGTACAGTATGATTTCATTTTTTAGCTGAGAACTGTAAAATTGACATTTTTTATGGATTCAATGAAAAGAGGCAGTCAATAAAGGGAGAAAATTGAATATTTTTGTATATATGATCAATATTATACCCTTGCATAACTCTTATATTTGCTTCTTCTAGTGGCAGCCATATGCTGTTGCTTTTCTCACACAGCACAATGCTTTAGCTTCAATTTAGACAGTATTTATTTAAATTAAAAAATACCACTTTGGCATACAGGCTGTTGCATTTTTTGTCCCCTGACATTTGTCTATTGAAATAAATAGAAACTCTTAAATGAGAATATTCTATTGCCAGTGTTCAGATGACGCATGTAGCAGTACGTGTTTTGTGAATACGTCAGCAGAATATTTGTAGTAGATTAGAATATGCCGCCCTCTCTGATCATTTGAAGCAGAAATATGTATAGAGAACTGTGAAAAGTTATTGTGCTTATTCATATTCATACTAAACATACAAATACATTTTGATATATTAGTGAACATTATTTAAATATATATAATGGTCATCATGGGTGGATATTCACTTTACGGGTTGCTAGTAAGCATGCATCAATGTTTTGCAACAATTTCCAGAATGAAAGAAAAATTTGAACAAAATTGCATACTATTTGCCATTTACCATACACATACTGTATACTATACTCATTATGAGCTATATCCTCTCTTCTCCATTCATTGCTTGACGTTTGGTCAATAAGTCATGCACTGAGTGTTTAGAGGTAGTTCAGTGCATGGATTAATAGCTCTATTTCTGTCTTCACAGGTGACTCTAATCTAGACATGTAAATGTCACTGAAGCACAATGAGTGTTTGGGCATCCGTTTGACTAATGAGATTCAATGTTGCTAAATGTAAAGTTAAAAGTATAGGTATTAATAATTTGCATGCACCATAGGGGAGAAAAAGCTGAGAGCACAACTAATAGGTAAGAATCTACATGTACTCTTACCATGACAGCCAGTTTTGTCCTTTAATAAAAAAATATATATTTTTGCTTTTTTTAACCCCATCTACCAATATTCGTAGCAATATTTTTAATTTCCTGTTGACACAGCCATATAAAAACTTGCTTTCAGTATGGTCAAATTTAAATATTACCTTTAAAATGTTGCTTTAGCCCCAATTTTTTCCATTTTGCAAGAGGTAACACCAAAAAATGAACCCCGCAGTTTGTTACCCACTTTCTTACGAGCGCGGTCATACCCCACATGTAGTCAAAAAGTTTTGCTTGGACATACAAAGGAGCACCATTTGAATTTTGGAACACAAATTTGGCTGATGCCATGTTGCATTTTGCAGGGCCCCTAAGGTGCCTAAACAACAGAAACCCCCCACAAATGACCCCATTTAAGAAACTACACTCCTCAAGGATTTTATCCAGGGGTACATTTAATATGTCTTAAAATCGTCACAATTTTTTTTGTAACTTTTGAAAAAAACTTAACCCTAAACCTAACCCTAACAATACAGAATGAAAGAAAAAAAAATCTAAAATAAAAAAAAATTATTTGACTAGGGGGATTACAGGGGAGGATGATCAAGAGGGTGCACAGCGAGGCACAGCCCAAGTCCTAGTATATTTACTAATTATTGGGCTTTTGATCACTACAATAGTGTCTATCACAGTGATCAAAGTCAGGAACCAATAGGAATAGTTCCTGTGGTTGCCGGCCTGCAGATCTGCACATATGCCCACATTTTTGCTTTGGAAACAGATGGAGGAGGGGGGCCGGAATATGGCAGTATGGCAGTTCCGGTACTAAGGTACCATGGGGGCTGGGAGGCACAATTTCTCTCTCCTCTGACATGTTATATCATGTCAGAGGAGAGAGAAATAAAGTTTTACACCGGATCTACCGTTTTTTTTCCCCATGATTGCGAAACAGAAATAATGGCACTGATCGTGTTCTCCAAGGTCTCAGCTACCCTGGTGGCTGAAACCCCAAAGATTTTCCAATTCTGTGAGGTGCTATAACTAGTGATGAGCGAGTACTGTAATATTCGTAATCGCTGTACTCGTAACAATGTACTTTGTAATAATTGCGTATTCATTCCGAATAGTGAGTACAATGTAAGTCAATAAGTAATTTTCTGCTGGACCCTCCAAAGGGGTCTGGGGGCTTGAGGAAAAGGCTGAAATGGATGGGAAAGTGATGAAACAGAATGGGAAGAGCCTGGAGAATATGCCGGCATGCATTTCTGACTCACATATGGTTTCTCGGAATAAATTTGTCGCAGTATTATGCCACTTTTACAGACACACAAGAACAACTACCAAACCTAACCTAAATTGCATTTAACAGGCCAAAAAGTTTAAGAAACAGTTTTTCCTGCATAATCACTTGTATATAAGGCTAAACAAACCAGAGAAGCCAAAAAATATCCCTTTTAGCCTTTGTTCACACATACCATTGTGGCTTTTTTTACAATCGCCTTTTACAATTTGGAGGGCCCTGACTTATACATTTTGTAAGTCCCTCTGTCATACATCATTTTTAGTTCACTATTCCCCAGCACTTTACAAGCACAGCTAGAATGCACCAGTAGGTATGTTGATCTTTTACCTGAGAGGCCTCAGGTGGTTCTGTAACATGTGTTTTGGAAGGACAGCTGTTACTTAGACATTTGGGCGGTCCCTCCATAATTGACACTCAGATAGTGGAATACATATTCCATAGCAGTTTACAATGTGCCCATTGTAGCGTTGGGCTTGACTCTCCTCCTCCTCCACCACCATGTGATACTGCGGCCCTAAATTCAATTGTTCAAAGGGCCTGCAGTAGGCAGGAAAGCTGAGTCTTGTGAGAGCCCTCTTGTGGCCATGTAACATGCATTTTGAAGTGCCCTCCTCTAGAAATTTTGGAGGTGCCTCTTGTGTACATTTGAGAGTGCCCTCACTTATTCATATTGTAGGGCCCTCACTATTATTTAACTCATTTAAGGGCAGAGACTACAGAGAAAATTGCCAAGAGACATGGAGTACTAGAAGGTAGCAGTGAGTGCGGTTAACGATCTTCAGCTATGGCTGAACTCTGTGAACCGGAAAAATAAAGCTGCACTAGTCAACTGGATGACGAGCTCAAATATACAGTATCACTTGTGCAAGTCAATGGACAAAGGATATATGGTACCCCCCCTCCATGATGGGTTGGAGAAGCATCTCCAAATGGCTTAGAGATTAATATTCTCCAGATTATATAGCAAGAGAAGACTTCTTGATACTGTAATACTTGGTCCAGTGCAGAATGTGCATCGTATTTCCAAAAACTACTCCTGGGGCTGGGGGCTGTGTCATAGGTGCAGGACGATTACATGACAAGGGCTTCCCTTGACAAACATTATGTACGATGGAGTACTGTAGTAGTTGAGACCCTCAATTCAAGTTTTCAGAGGGCCATCAGCCGGTCATCAACAGTCAGTGTAAATTTCTATTGATTATGTATCCCCTATCTCAGTCACAATGTGGCACAACCTGTGACAATGGCCTCCAATGACAAATATTAGTTTGGTAGGTCTACTGTACATTACAGATTTGTCCACTACACAATGTACATAGGGTTTGTGAAAATTAGCCCTATGGGCTGAGTCATGGTTGACGCAGGAAGCCACCATCCCAAGGGCCTCCAATCACAAATAGTAGTTAGGCTGAAGAAGGAATACTGTCCTGGTTTGTCCACTGCACAATGTGCATAGGAGTTGTAAAAATTAGCCCTATGGGCTGTGTCATGGTTGACTCACTATTTTGGCTGTGCCTGTGACAGCTAGCTTGGCTTGTGCCATCAGCATCTGAAAATCTGTCAACAAAACCCAAAATGCCAAAAATGCCTGTTGTTAAGGGACGTGGACGTGGTGTTGTCAGTGGTGTGCGAGAAGGCACTCAGTCTGTGTCAGGTCAGAAGAAGCTTGATGCATCCACTATGTTCCTGGAAAAAGTTCCTGGTCTGGAACGTAAACGTGTGTGGAAGCCAGAAGAGTGAGAGCAGATTCTGTCTTGGATAGCAGACAAGGCCCCTACACATTTGTCAAGCAGCAACAAATCTTCTACGACCACACAGTCTACTGTGGATAAACAAAAGGCTGGCCCTTCCAATCCTGAAGCTAGTTCTCCTTCCTCCCTCCATTATCAGTCACAGGAGACATATGACCCCAAGCTTGGCCACTCCTAGGATCTGTTTGGCACATATCCTTTGGTTGGCTCTGGCCTTCTCTGTGCAGCCTTGAAGAGGGACAAGAGGAGGTGGCATGCTTTGATGCTCAAGTATTTGAGGATCTACGGCCAGAAGAAAGCCACTTGGAGGAACGTCATTTACTGTCTCTAGAGGTGGGGGCTGATGATGATGAGATACAGATGCCATCAGGTCAGCCTACAATGTCAACTGGGAAGGAGGATGAGATAGAAGACGAGGTGGTCGATGATGAGTCCACTGATCTGACCTGACCATTGGCACGCATAGCCTTGACAGCAAAACAGAGGAAGATGGATATGTAGCACAAACACAGGCACCAAGGGGTCAGGGTTTGCCCAGAGTGAGAACTGGGTCAACTGTTCCCAAGAGCACCCTTGCTGTGCGCTAAGTCAGGGCTAGGGGGCATTCAGCTGCTGTGTTGAATTTTTTTTTATGAAAGTCCTTCAGAGAAAAACATTGTTGTCTGCAGCATCTGCCATACCAAGTTGAGCAGAGGCCAGGGCAAAGGCAACCTGAGCACCACCAGTATGAGAAACCACATGGCAGCCAAGCACCCCAGTAGGTGGGCGGAACACCAGGGTACCAAATCTGCATCTGTAAGTCAAACCAATAATAATACTCTTTATTTATATAGTGCCAACCTATTCCGCAGTGCTTTACAATTCAGAGGTTCATATTCAGCAGTCATAAGTAACATAGTTAAAGATAATACAATAATTAAAGCAAAAATAATGACGACCCTGCTCATAAGAGCTTACGATCTACAATGAGGTGGGGGTGACACAAAGGACAGGGGCTTATTTACAATGATGTTCCAGCCATCTTGAGGGGATGAGGGATAGAGAAAGGCTGCATGAGCTCATCATCAGCCAGTATCTGTAGTGCTTTTGGGTTCGGTGAAGTCTTATGCCATGTCGCATGGGCTATGTCCTTTAGAATCTGCTGTTCAAGAAGCAGGCGCTCATACCTTCTGCCCACAAGCTACAGTTGCTCACACACAACAAACATCAACCACATCCACTTCCTTGTGCCAGCAAAGCGTCCAATTGTCCGTGATGAGAGCTTGGAAAGAAAGCGTAAATACCCAGCCACACACCCACAGGCACAAATACTAAACTCGCACATTGCCAAATTGCTTGCTGTGGAGATGTTGCCATTTAGGCTTGTGGGAGCATGATCTCTTGGCTGTGGCTGCCCCACGATACCGTGTTCCCACCTGCCACTATTTTGCCTGGTGTGCCGTCCCTGCATTACACAAACACGTGTTAAACAATCTGAACCATGCTCTCATCAACGCCGTAACCCGGAAGGTCCACCTAACAACAGACACCTGGACAAATTGTTGTGTACAGGGACGATACATTTCTGTCATGGCATACTGGGGGAACCTGGTGAAGGGTGGGACAAAGGCGCAAACTGGAATATCCCACATCCCACCCACGCTAAGAATAGCGGGCCCAACTTCTGTCAGGGTTTCCACCGCTTCATATTCCACTTCCTCTCTCCCCTTCTCCTGCTCCTCATCCTATGCTGAATTACCCTCCCCATCACTGCCAAGCTGGGACCTGTGCAGCAGCACATTGGCAAAGTGGCAAGACGCTCTGCTGAAGCTGATCTGTTTAGGTCAGAAAGCACACACTGCAACAGACCTGTGGCAAGCTTTAAAACAACAGACCAATCAGTGGCTCTCCCCGCTGCACCTCCAACCCAGTCTGGTCGTCTGCGATAATGGGCGTAACCTGGTGGCAGCTTTAAAGATCGGCAAGCTGGTACACATGCCATGCATGGCTCATGTGCTGAACCTAGTTGTTTAGAAATTTCAGAAACTTTCCGTTACTTGCCGTACCTACTTGAGAAGGTGCGCCGTTTTAGCGCCCATTTCCACCATTCTTCTACTGCTTTTGCTGCTTTTATAGCGCTGCAAAAGCGCTTGAATTTGCCAAGTCACCAACTCATTTGCGACCTGCCCACGTGGTGGAACTCCACCTATAATATGTTGGCAAGGATTAGTGAACAGCAGAGGGCAGTAGCTGAATACCAGCTTCAGCATGCCGGTCAGACTGAGTGTCAGCCACCACACATAACATGGGTGTGGATCGCTGACATTTGTGAGGTTCTTGAGAACTTTGAGTACTGCACCAACCTTGTGAGCGGTGATCAGGCTATTCTCAGCGTAACCATCCCGCTGCTGTGTCTCTTGAAACAATCACTGCATTATCTCAAAGAGGAAGCTTTGAGTGCCCAGCATGTTGGTATGGAGCCAGATTTCCCAATGGGTGATTCTACCCAGCCTAGCCAATATTCTGAGGCAACATTGGGTGATGAGGAGGAAGATGAGGAGGGAGAGGACTTGTTTTTCTGTGCTACCAAGGGGACTCGTAATGCTACAGAGGGGACACCCAACCCAAGCTCCATGTCTGTTCAGCCTGGATGGGCTGGAGAGGAGGAGGTGTAGGAGGAGGAGGAGGTGAGTCAGCATGAGGAGAGGAAGGGTACTGTTTCTACTGTTTCTACACACAACATTTGCCTTTTTGCAGCTTGGCCCACATGGCACCGTTCATGTGTAAGTGTCTGTGGCAAGACCCTCGCGTGATACACATTTTATCCAACAGTAATAATAATTAATTTTTATTTATATAGCGCCAACATATTCCGCAGCACTTTACAATTAAGCTGAGACATGTACATACAATAAATTCAGTTTAAACAGTTACATTAGGAGTGAGGTCCCTGCTCGCAAGCTTACATTCAACAAGGCAATGGGTGGACACAATAGGTGAAAAGTGCTTGTTATTTCATGTCAGGCAATTATAATAAGTAGGGATTTTCATATAAGACTGCATGATCCGGTCATCAGCCAGTATGTTTAAGTGCAATAATCAAGTATCGAGTGTAGTTATCATGTGCTTGGAGGGTGTGGAGACAGAAGAATAATAGGGTGCAGATTAAGAATAATATTTAGAAGGAGGGAACAGGGCAAAGTTAGTTTACTGAGTAGATGAGGTGATAGGCTTGTTTAAAGAGATGGGTTTCTAAAGCGCGCTTGAAGACGTGGTGGCTAGGCATCAGTCGGATCGTCTGGGGTAGAGCATTCCAGAGAACTGGTGCAGCACGAGAGAAGTCTTGGAGATGGAGGTGCGAGGTTCGGATTATGGGGGATGTTAGTCTTAGATCATTTGTAGAACGGAGGGCACGTGTAGGGCAACAGACAGAGATGAGAGAGGAGATATAAGGTGGTGCAGAACCGTTGAGAGCTTTTTGTGTGAGAGTGATGAGTTTAAATTGGACCCTGTAGCAAATGGTCAACCAGTGTAATGACTGGCACAAGATGTAGGCATCAGTGAAGTGGCTGGACAGAAATACGACCCTGGCTGCCGCATTCAGGACAGATTGAAGTGAAGAAAGTTTGGTAAGAGGGAGATGGATCAGAAGAGAGTTGCAGTAGTCCAGACGACAGTAAGAGTTTTAGCAGTTTCAAAGGTGATAAAAGGTCGGATTCTGGAGATGTTTTTAAGGTGCAGGTGACAAGAGCGACCTATACTGGTTGGCCCCCTTTCTCGATCCACGGTCCAAGGAGAAATTTCCTTCTCTCCTTTTGGAGTCAACAAAGAGTTTTACAATTGAATTGTTCAAGAGGGCTGTTCAAGTTGCTGAAAACATAACCCTCAGATAATGCTGGTGGCAGAGGTAGCTGCTCTTTTTAACACCAAGGGACAATGGGGAGAGACAAGAACACCAGCTCCAACAGAGGTGGGGGGAAAATGTGCACAAATTGGGCAATTTTCAATAGACCAGCACAACAGTAAAGGCTATCTGTGCCTGTAACAATGCCAAGGAGGGATAAGTTGCAGAACATGGTCAAGGGGTACTGAAGTAACCATACGTGCGTCCTTTCTGACGCTTCAGTTCCCTTTAATTATTGGGTGTCTAAGCTGAACACTTGGCCTGACCTCTCCTTATATGCCTTGGAGGTGCTGGCCTGCTAGTGTGGTGTCTGAGCGTGTTTTCAGTTCCGCTGGGGCAATCATCACTGATAGGCGCACACGCCTCGCCACGGAAAATGCAGGCAAACTTACTCTGATTAAATTCAACAAGGACTGGATATCTCCATAGTTTGTAATCCCTCCAGATGACAGCAAGCCAACCTAAATTCACCAAAAATGCAGATTCATGCTACTGCTGTTAACGTCGCCCCTTTCCCATAAGAACCCGTTTCCTTCCTACGTCAACCATGACTCAGCCCATAGGGCTAATTTTTACAAACCCTATGCACAATGTGCAGTGGACAAGCCAGGACAGTATTCCTACTCCAGCCTAACTACTATTTGTGATTGGTGGCCCTTGGGATGGTGGCTTCCAAAATAGTGGTTAAAATAGTCTGGTGCTTGTTTGTAGCAGGTAATATAAAATGTTTGAACTACTGCTTTGTGCAGGGCAATCAAAGATTTTTTACATAGACTAATATGGACAGAAGGCAGGCTCTGACCCCTAAAAGAGCAGGGAAAATAGACCAGTGCTAAAAAAAAAAAAAAAAAAAAAGGCAGCACACAATGCTAATTCTGTGTGTGCAGGAAAAATATTGCTTTGTTTCTGACAAGAGCTGTTTTAAGATGGACACTGGAAGAATACTTTATCCTCTCCCTAGCTAACACACAAGCTGTCCCCTGTACTCTGACTTTGTTGTGAGTCTTCAGCACTGAAAAGAGCTATTTTTTGGTGGTATTATGGAGCTAGTGAGCGCTAGTGTCCCTGCGCAAGTATGTATCCTTCCCTACTCTACACAGAACTAGTATACACTGCAGATAGCCCTTACAAGGGCTTTTGTTTGATCAATAGGCCTAAACACTCTCCCTAGCAGCTCAGTGATCTCTCCCTATGCTTGTAGAATGTAGGCTACAGACACAATGTGCACAAAATGGCGGCTGCAGGGCTTAAATAGACCCTATGACGCTGGGCGACCAGCCAATCACAGTAATGCCCCGACCAAGATGTCTGCCACATTACTGTGATTGGTTAACCGCTTCCCGACCGCCCACTGTACATAAACGTCTGCGCTGCCTGGTCTCTGTGCAGCGCGGATATTCAAAAATGGTGGGTGGTCTCGCAGCGCTCAGGACCCCCAGGGTCCTGCAAGTGCTGCGAGAGCAGTGCAGAGCGATAGCTCTGACAGGGAACATCATCGGGACCTGATTGGATCAGGTCCCAGTGATGTTAACCCTTTGCTGTCTTCTATATGCCGCGATCTATAGTGATCGCGGCATATAGAAGACAGCAGGAGGAGAGGGGGTGGTATACTTACCTCTCCGAAGACCCCTGATACCTTCAAGGACCTTGGGTTGCTATGGCAGCTGGAGGTCAAATGACCGCCTCCAGCTCTGCCATATATGGTGTCCTGCCAGTGACGCGCCCCCTGGGCCTGTATTGTGCAGGGGAACCCGGAACTGGGCCTGTTGTAGAATGCTGGGGGTTGTAGTCTCCGTGTGGTGGTGACCCGGTTCGTGCCCAGGGTGGTCAAACCAGTGGCAGTCTTAATGTATAGCAAATGTCCGACTACGCCACCCGTGGATTGCGGTCAGTGGGGACCGCCGCTGCGCTGCCGACCGCTGAGGCTGATGTTGTTTGCGCAGCCGAGTATGGGATAACTCCCCACGGGAGAAGTATTGCCTCAGGGCAGCTAATGTGAGAGATGCTGGGAGTGATGGTGTGAGGGTCCCAGTGCTAATGGTGCTGGTACGGCAAGGAATCACAGAGACGTGAGGTGCAGTTCAGGGTCTTTACTGATGGTACAAGGCAGACCCTCCCGGGAGTACTGGCTAGTATAAGGGGCCTGGTCAGTCTGCGAGCAAGCAGGAGTTCCCCTGGCCAGGTGGAGTTGTAGGCCTCCCCGTTTATCTGCACTCTTCCTGGCTACCTTGCTGTCAGCGGTTACAAGTAGCCCACGTCCCTGAGTATACCGTGTGGTGCTCACCCGTATGGCTCGTGACTTGGGGCCTTCTGTTAGCCTCCGCTCCTGGATGGCGGCGCTGGTCCCTTCTTTGTGACTGAGCCTCCGGGCTTCTATGGCCAGAGGACCTGGAATCCCCTGCCGGCTGGTTTCTGCTGCTGGGTATATATCAGTCCCCACAGCCTCGGACTCCTGTGTCCGGTTTTAGTAACTTCAGCCAGGGCGAGCTATATCTCTGCTCACAGCCCCTGGCCTTCTGCCTCTGCTCCTACAGAGCTCCTGATGTATCTTTTCCTGTGTCTGCAGCTTCACTCTAGGCTCTGACTGCTTTGCTTGTTCTGCAGGCTCTGTCTCTGCCTTAATCCCGCCCCAGACCCAGTTTATAAGGGCAGATTCCTCCCCTCCCAGGTCTGGGTGGGCCGTGTTGCATGCTTAGGGCTCCTGACCAGAGAAACCTCCCACTTGCTCTCAGACATAATATCTCTATTACTGTGGCAACCAGACCCCTGGGGTGTCACACCAGCGTCAGCCTGCAGCTGAAGCCTGGCAGGACACACTGACTGTGTGAAGATCTCATGTAATGTAATATATGTCTATTACATTACATGAGATCAGCGATCAGGAAAATAAAAATTATTGTCCCATTCAGGGACTAAGCAAACATGTAAAAAAAAGTAAAAAAAAATGTTTTGAAACTGTTAAAAAAAAAATACAAAATAAATTAAAATAAATAAATAAAATATTAAACCGATAAATCCGTATATTTATGCAAAAATAAAAAAGTACACATATTTGGTATCGCTGCATCCGAAACAACCTGAGCTATAAAACTGTCACACTAATTAACTCCTTCTGTGCACACCGTAATAAAAATAAATAAAAAACGGAGCAAAAAACTATGCTTTTTCCTCATATCGCCAAACAAAAAGTGGAAAAAATGCGATCAAAAAGCAAAATGGAAATAAAAATGGTACCGCTGAAAACGTCATCTTGTTCCGCAAAAAAAAAGCTGCCATACAGCTCCATCAGCCGAAAAATAAAAAAGTTATAGCGCTCAGAATAAAGCAATGCAAAAAAAATATTTTTTTCTATAAAATTGTTTTATTGTGTAAAAGCGCCAAAACATAAAAAAAAATACAGTAAGTGTAGTATCGCTGTAAACGTACTGACCCGAAGAATAACGCTGCCTGATCACTTTTACCACACGCAGAACGGCATAAAAAAAAACTCAAAAAACAATTCCTGAATTGTTTGTTTTTGTTAATTTTACCTCCCAAAAAACGGAATAGAAAGCGATCAAAAAATGTCACGTTCCCAAAAATGGTACCAATAAAAAGGTCAACTCGTCCCGCAAACAAAAAGCCGTCACATGACTCTGTCAGCCGAAATATGGAAAAATTATAGCTCTCAAAATATGGCGATGCAAAAACTAGATTTTGCAAAAAAAAGCGTATTTTAGTGTGTGACAGCTGTCAGTCATAAAAACCCAATATAAATCTGGTATCTCTGTAATCGCACCGACCCAAAGAATAAAGTAATCACATCACTTATACTGCACGAGGAACGGCGTAAAAAATAAATAAAACCAATTCTTCACCTGCTACTGATTTGTTTATTATGTCTCCCAAAGATCGCAGTAAGGCTCTGCTCACATTTATCCTGCGCTCTGCGCTGAACACTTACGCCAGAGTTTCCATGTAAATCAATGAAATACGTGATTCAGACGGAACCCATGACGGAAGATTCCCTGTAATGAGGCAGATATAGGCCACTGTGAAGGCCGTCTGGCCTGTGATCCCACGGTGCCATTTGTTTTAGGCGTGCATAAAAGTGCGGTTGGCCACAGTTTTGTGCACTTCTGAAAAAAAGGACACCGCTAAACAGAGGCCAGACGGAGTCCAGAGTAACTCTGCTCCCTCATTACAGTGAATGGATCCCGCAGGGGTTTCATCTGAATTACATCACTTGGAAATTTAGATGGAAACCCCGATGTAAGTGCTCAGCCTAGAGCGCCGGATAAATGTTATTTAAAATGTTCCCAATAAAAGCTTCAACTCAGTCCTCAAAAAAAGCTAGTCCCCACTCAGGTCCGTCATCTGTTAAAAATATAAGGGACTTCCAAGTTACTGGTAGCAGAAAGGCTCTGGAAAAGCGAAATGGCCCTTGCCCCCCAAAAGAAATTCAGAAAATTTTGTGCTCCCAAATCCAAATGCCTATTCTACAATAATTTGTTCTCCAATTGTCAAATAGCGCTCCGTCCCCCCCAGACCTCGCCGTATGGCTAAGCGGTACGATACAGCCACATATGGGGTATTGACAATTTTAGAAGAAATTGTGTGACACATTTCGGCACCATTTTTACCCATTGCCCTGTGTGAAAATGCAAAATCTGAGGGTAAAACATTTTTTTGTGGTAAAAATATAATTATGCTTTTTTCACTGCCCAATGGTATAAATTTAAAAATTTAAAAATACTCACTACTTCCCTATATGAATTCCTTGAGAGGTGTAGTTTACAAAATGGGGTCACTTGTGGGGGTTTCTGCTGTTTCGGCATGTCAGCGACTCTTCAAATGTGACATGGTGTCTGCAACCTATCCCAGCCAACATAGCGCTCCTTTCTCTTCCGAACCCTGCCGTACACCAAAGCAGTGGTTTTCCCCCACATATGGGGTATCGGCGTACTCAGGAGAAATTGCACAACAAATTTCATGGTGCAATTTATCCTGTTACCCTTATGATAATGCAAAATTAGGGAATGAAAAACATTTTTTGTGGGAAAAATGTGAAAATTGTATTTTTATGGCTCAATATTATAAACTTCTGTGAAGCACCTGGGGGTGCAAGGTGCTCACCACACATCTAGATAAGTTCCCTAAGGGGTCTAGTTTCCAAAATGGTGTCACTTGTGGGGGGTTTCCACTGTTTAGGCACATTAGGGGCCCCCCCAAATGCAACATGGCGTCCGCTAATTATTCAAACAAATTTTACATTCAAAAAGTCAAAAAGTCAAATGGCGCTCCTTCCCTTCTGGACCCTGCCGTGTGCCCAAACAGTGGTTTGCCTCCACATATGGGGTATCAGCATGTTCAGGAGAAATTGCACAACAAACTTCATGGTGCAATTTATCCTATTACCCTTATGATAATGCAAAATTAAGGGATGAAAACGTTTTTGTGGGAAAAATGTGAAAATTTTATTTTTACAGCTCAATATTATAAACTTTTGTGAAGCACCTTGGGGTTCAAGGTGCTCACCACACATCTAGATAAGTTCCAAAATGGTGTCACTTGTGGGGGGTTTCCACTGTTTAG
The DNA here is from genome assembly GCF_046119375.1 of Phyllobates terribilis. Classification (NCBI taxonomy): domain Eukaryota; kingdom Metazoa; phylum Chordata; class Amphibia; order Anura; family Dendrobatidae; genus Phyllobates; species Phyllobates terribilis. The sequence continues at coordinate 283,020,498 of NW_027362765.1, forward strand.
ACACATTAGGGGCTCTCCAAACGCAACATGGCGTCTGCTAATTATTCAAACAAATTTTACATTCAAAAAGTCAAATAGCGCTCCTTCCTTTCCGAACCCTGCCATGCGCCCAAACAGTGGTTTTCCCTCACATGTGGGGTATCAGCGCGCTCAAGAGAAATTGCAAAAAAAATTTTGGGGTCCATTTCTTCCTGTTACCCCTGTGAAAATAAAAAAAATTGGGTCTAAAGTAACATTTTTGTGAAAAAAGTTAAATGTTAATTTTTTTCTCCCACGTTCCAAAAATTCCTGTGAAGCACCTGAAGGGTTAATAAAGTTCTTGAATGTGGTTTTGAGCACCTTGAGGGGTGCAGTTTTTATAATGGTGTCACTTTTGGGTATTTTCTGTCATAAAGACCCCTCAAAGTGACTTCAAATATGATGTGGTCCCTAAAAAAATGTTTTTGTAAATTTTGTTGGAAAAATGAGAAATCGCTGGTCAACTTTTAACCCTTATAGCTCCCTAACAAAAAAAAATTTGGGTTCCAAAATTGTGCTGATGTAAAGTAGACATGTGGGAAATGTTATTTATTAACTATTTTGTGTGACATATCTCTCTGATTTAAGGGCATGAAAATTCAAAGTTTGAAAATTGCAAAATTTCCAAAATTTTCACCAAATTTCAGATTTTTTCACAAATAAACTCAAGTGATATCGAAGAAATTTTATGACTATCCTGAAGTACAATATGTCACGAAAAAACAGTCTCATAATCAGGGGAATCCATTGAAGCGCTCCAGAGTAATTGCTTCATAAATTGACAGTGGTCAGAATTGAAAAAATTGGCCCGGTCACGAAGGCAAAAACAGGCTCTGGTGCAAAGTGGTTAAGAAGCCCAGCTTGTTTTGTGGCTGCAAAGTGGCGGCAAAACTGCATAGCATGACATCCAAATATAGCGAGGCAAGTACACAAATACTCGCAATATGACGAGTAACCCGAATACCGTACTATCTGTGCGAATAGCGAATAGTAACGAATACACTCGCTGATCACTAGCTGTAAGCCACAATCATCAACATTAACAGAAATAAACACTTGAAATAGATCACTCTGTTTGTAATGACTCTATATAATATATGAGTTTCACTTTTTGTATTGAAGAACTAAAATAAATTAACTTTTTGATGATATTCTAATTTAGTGAGATTCACCTGTATATATACACAGTGTATATGTCTCACTGAATATATTTATGGTTTATTTCTGTACTAGAGTATTTACAATCTTTATTTCACTTATATCAACACAGTGACAAAGACTAATAATGCCCTGCAGGTCTGAAATCTTATGAATTATCATACTTTTTACAATGGAGGTCAGTACCTGGGCCATCACAGATCAGCAGTTCTTATCGGAGCACAGTTTGTACTGCAGAGTAGTTTCATGTCTCCAGAGTCACTGGGTAAGTTTCACTCTCTTGTAGAGTGTAAGCTCTTTTGGTCCGCAGGGTTTTCTGTCTTTTTACTGTAGAATGTACATTCTTATTCAGCAATAACAGCATACCTGTCTTGGACAGCGGATTTCGACTTCCAAACTTCATGAGAAACTCTCTTTGGCATTTCTTTAAGGACTCAGTTTTCTAATAAGTTTTCACAATTAAAACACATTCATCCAAACTTTAATTGTTATTAAATGAAGAAGAAATTCAGCCAGAGAGAATAGCAAGTGTCACACATACACTACCAACACGCAGAAAGGCGGCCAGCAAGTCTATCTCATAGTGAAGATGACCGGCGGAGGGACAAGTCGGTGACGTGAGAATGTTTTTTCTCGCTGTCATGAAATTCATTGTACGCTCACCAAAGTTTGTACAGTCTAAATTTCACTACGGTCGACCGTCTTTTTTAGAAGTTACAGCAATTTTTCAGGTTGAATCACCCTGCATAACGTAGGACTGTAAAAGGACTTGTAAATGATTAATAGCTGCTGATGTAAAAACGGATTGTATACAGACAGCACACAGATGACCAGTGAGAAAAAAATTGTCCCACTTTTGTGGATGAAATTCTGAACAATTTTTTATAGTCTCATGTGAAACTACTCTTTGAGTGAGGTTGCTGCTCTGTGGTAGTATAGCTATTACCCTGTACTTGATCACATGGGCAAACTCAACATGAAGTAACTGTATGCCACTCATAATAGGCATAGTCTTTGTATGTTTTAAAACTGTTAATAATGCAAATAAGCAACATTGTTATTAATATCAATTTACTTTTTAGTCACGTTCAGCTTTTAATTTATATTTTCTACCTCAAATATACACATTCTTGTTTGTAGCATCATAAATTGCATTTATTTGTATGGCTTATATAGCACTAACACATTCTGGAGCGCTTTATAGACAGAACATTACATTGTCAAAAGATTTATTACAAAGATATTTTAGTTTCTTGTTTTCACTTATACTTTTAATTTCTGGGGAAAAAAATTGAAGTTACCCCAATATCTCTACCTTAGGAGTATCACTTTACCTTGTACACCAAGTTCAACTGGGCATTAATTTTGTATTTACTCCCACCAACAGGAATTTATTAAGACTGGCATTTCATTTTCCTATCTGCAACCTTTACTCCAGAAGTGTAATTTGTACCATGCCTCTTAACAAATTTGGAACATATTAGCCCATGTGCCATAAAATAAACTCGATGTCATCCATTAGCTTTCGCAGATTTCAGCTACAATTTATTTTACTTTTATGACATACAGTACAGACCAAAAGTTTGGACACACCTTCTCATTTAAAGATTTTTCTGTATTTTCTTGACTATGAAAATTGTACATTCACACTGAAGGCATCAAAACTATGAATTAACACATGTGGAATTACATACTTAACAAAAAAGTGTGAAACAACTGAAAATATGTCTTATATTCTAGGTTCTTCAAAGTAGCCACCTTTTGCTTTGATGACTGCTTTGCACACTCTTGGCATTCTCTTGAAGAGCTTCAAGAGGTAGTCACCGGAAATGGTCTTCCAACAATCTTGAAGGAGCTCCCAGAGATGCTTAGCACTTGTTGGCCCTTTTGCCTTCACTCTGCGGTCCAGCTCACCTCAAACCATCTCGATTGGGTTCAGGTCTGGTGACTGGGGAGGCCAGGTCACCTGGCGTAGCACCCCATCACTCTCCTTCTTGGTCAAATAGCCCTTACACAGCCTGGAGGTGTGTTTGGGGTCATTGTCCTGTTGAAAAATAAATGATGGTCCAACTAAATACAAACCAGATGGAATAGCATGCCGCTGCAAGATGCTGTGGTAGCCATGCTGGTTCAGTATGCCTTCAATTTTGAATAAATCCCCAACAGTGTCACCAGCAAAGCACCCCCACACCATCACACATCCTCCTCCATGCTTGGGAACCAGGCATGTAGAGTCCATCTGTTCACCTTTTCTGCGTCGCACAAAGACACAGTGGTTGGAACCAAAGATCTCAAATTTGGACTCATCAGACCAAAGCACAGATTTCCACTGGTCTAATGTCCATTCCTTGTGTTCTTTAGCCCAAACAAGTCTCTTCTGCTTGTTGCCTGTCCTTAGCAGTGGTTTCCTAGCAGCTATTTTACCACTAAGGCCTGCTGCACAAAGTCTCCTCTTAACAGTTGCTGAAGAGATGTGTCTGCTGCCAGAACTCTGTGTGGCATTGACCTGGTCTCTAATCTGAGCTGCTGTTAACCTGTGGTTTCTGAGGCTGGTGACTCGGATAAACTTATCCTCAGAAGCAGAGGTAACTCTTGGTCTTCCTTACCTGGGGCGGTCCTCATGTGAGTCAGTTTCTTTGAGGCGCTTGATGGTTTTTGCAACTGCACTTGGGGACACTTTCAAAGTTTTCCCAATTTTTCGCACTGACTGACCTTCATAAAGGGATTTATAAATCCTCCTCTTGTTTATACTGCGACTTGCACTATTCCTTACTTTCTGAAGGAAAATAATGTAAAACTCTGAATCAGTGACCCCTTAATGTGGTCACTTGTATATCCAGCCTATTATCACACCATATGTACTCCCTTGTAGGAGTCTTTTATGGCTTTTGACTAGTCTGTGAGCAACCTTACAATATGAAAGGCTATATGATATTATGTAGACTCTTGCTCCCCTGCAAGAATCTCAATAATCTCTGCTTTTATTTCTCTGTTCTACAGGACCTATCTCTATGCAACTTTTGCTGTCTCCCTTAGCAGGACTACCTCAAACGTTTTCCTAAACATGCATGGTCGAGTCATATTCAAGGCACCAGCAATGGCCCTTATGTGACTCACACTCCACTTCTCTGGGGGACAAAATAGAATAATGCCATGCCTAGTGTCATTAACCAACTTAAACCCTTCATGAACTTTGATGTACCTATATGTCATGGTCAGGAAGGGGTTCCAGATCTTTGACAAATAGGTACTCATGGCGATTGTGCATCGCACAGGAGCTGTGCCCACATGATAGCTGCAGGAACCTTGGCTGACGTGATAGTTGAGCCCCGACTATCACATCCAGAAGCAGTGCTCGCACTAACTCCAGCTGTTTAACCCACTACATGCCACATTCAATATTGACCACAGCATTTGGGACTCTAGGAGAAGGATGGGGATCCCTCTTCCTTCCGATTAGTGCCCTTGTGACGTCATTGCTATGGCCGATCATTGTAATACAACCTGAGGTCTTCATGATGACCTCCGGGTCTGCCAGCTATGGTGGCCTGTTTAAACCATAAACCATTTAAGCCTGGTCTAAGAGGCTTCTGCCAGTGTAGCACTGACAGGTATAATGCATTGCAATGCTTGTGCATTGCAATGCATTATATAAGCAATCAAAGTAGTAAGTTTTCTGAGATGTTCAGTTGCCGCGTTGTAATCTCGTGCCTGTGCGTTGAACTTCCTGCCCCACCCGCCATCTTCCCAGAGACCAGGACCTGTTTTACCCCATGGAGTGTCAGTGTATCGCTGCTAGCAACATCCCTTGTGCTCTGCAACAGACTGTAATCAGAGCTGGACTGAACCGCCCGCCATCTTGCCAGAGACCAGGCGTCTGTGCAGAAGATCACAGACTAGTGTACTCCGTGATCTTCTGCGCAGGCACCGGCAGTGACGCACTGATGCTCTGCCATCCATCTGTTTAACTCCTTCAATGAACACCAAAATAAATACATGGCAAAAAATTATGCATTTTCATCATACTGCGGAACTGAAAGTAGAATAAAACGAATGTAAATAAAAATGAAAACGTAATCATGTCCCAAAAAAACAAGCTTCCATACAGCTCCATCATGGGAGAAATAAAAAATCTATAGCTCTCAGAATATAGTGATGCAAAAACAATTATTTTTCCTATAAAAGTTTTTATTGTGTAAAAGCGGCAAAACATAAATAAATGATTAAAAGGTAGTAGCGTTATAATTATACTGACCCAAAAGCTAAAGCTGCTGTGATTTTTTTATTTTCACGGCTCAACATCATAAAATTTTGTGAAGTACTTGGGGGTTCAAGTTGATCACCACACCTCCAGATACTGTAAATTCCTGGAGAGGTGTAATTTCCAAAATGGAGTCACTGGTTGGAGGTTTCCACTAGGCACATCAGTGGCTCTGCAACATGGAGTCCATTATCGATTCTAGATAATTTGGTGTTCCAAAAGTCAAATGGTGCGCCTTCCCTTCTGAGACCTGCCATGCGCCCAAACAGTACTTTTCCACCACAAATGTAGCATCATAGTACTCAGGAGAAATTGCCCAACAAATTGTATGGTCCATTTCCTCTTACCCTTGTAAAAATGCAAAAATTGGGGCTAAGGTAAACATTATTGGGGAAAAAGTAAAATTTTATTTTTTTCATTCCACATTGCTTTCATCCCTTTGAAGCACCTGAAGGGTTAATAAACTTCTTGAATGTGGTTTTGAGCCCTTTGAGGGGTGCAGTTTTTAAAATAATGTCACTTTTGGGTATTTTCTGTCTTATAGGCCCCTCTAAGTCATTTTAAATGTAATGTGGTCCCTAGAAAAATCGTTTTTGTAAATTTGGTTGGAAAATTGAGAAATTGCTGATCAACTTTTAACCCTTCTAAGTTCCTAACCAAAAATAATAATGTTTCAAAATGATGCTCATGTAAAGTCGACTTGTGGTAAATGTTTTTTATTAACTATTTTGTGTGATATAACTGTCTGGTTTAAAGGCATAAAAATTAAAAGTTTGAAAATTGCTAAATTTTCTAAATGTTTTGCCAAAATTTTCATATATTCACAAATAAAAGCAAAAAATATCAACCTAAATTTGACACTGACATGAATTACAATTTGTCATGAAAAAACAGTCTCAGAATCATTGGGATACGTTGAAATGTTCCAAAGTTATTACCTCATAAAGCGACGCTGGTCAGAATTGTAATATTTGGCCTGCTCAGGAAGATGAAAACAGGCTGGGGGTGATGAGGTTAAATATGGCCACACTACTGAGACAATGGTTTATCACTGCCAACCCTACTTACCAGGTGGTGCCTGGACTCTGTTGGTGTATGGGAATGAATAATAGATCACAGTTTCAAAATATTACTGTTACGGATCCGGGTGGTGGAACCTCTGTGCCGTGGTGCAAGGAGGGACCCAGAGGGGTGTAACTAAGTATCAACTCAGACCGACCCTGGTCGTATGGCGGCTAACGACTCCGTGACCAGGTAGGGACCGAGCAGAGGGCCCAGGTGCTGCTCTCGGGACGACCTTGTAAGAGAGCAGGTGGCTCCCACGGATCAGCAGACTGGCACTGACTGGTATAGCTGATGGACACAACAAGCAGGCAGAAGTCTCTGGGTTAGTTGACAGGTGGTCACGGCAAGTGACGGCCAAGCAGGCTGAAGTCTCTAGGTTAGCAGGCGAGTGGTCACGGCAAGTGGCAGCAGGAGCCTCCAGGTAGGCTATCAGGTGGTCACGGCAAGTGACGGTCAAGCAGGCTGAAGCCTCTAGGTTAGCAGGCGGGTGGTCACGGCACGTGACGGCAGAGCCTCCAGGAAGACTAGCAGGTAACAGGCAGGTAACAGGCAAGTGCTCCCAGGTGAGCGGGCTAGCAGGCACAGCAGGTAGCAGGCAGGTAACTGGCAGGTGCTTCCTGGGAAGCAGGCGGACTTGCCCATAGACAGACTGGCGGGTAGAATGGAAGACAGACTGTCAGGCTGGAGAGTAGTCAGGCTGGCGGACTGGAACAGTAGTCAGGCTGGCAACTGGACCTGAGGGCTGAAGCAGAGGTAAGTATGCTGTGCATCAACTATTGCTCGGGCACCTCCATTTTGGAGGAGGTGCCTTACATATGGGAGGTCCTCCGGCTATTGGCCGGGGACTCCTTAGGATGGCGCGCGCGGCCCCCTTAAGAGAGGAGTTCAGGAGGACGCCACGCGGGGAGCGGGGAGGTGAGAGGGACGGCGTCTCTGCCTGGCTGGGGGCAGAGACGCCGATGCTACAATTATAACATTAACACTATATTAACATTTTTAAAAGGTGTATCATAAAATTTGTTAGGGCTCATGCAGCCATTCGTGGATTTCGGTCCAATCATGGACTACAATGCACTAACTGGTTGGGGTTCTCCCAAATGGAGCATGACAGCTTCATATATTTTTGGAGATTCGCAGCCAGTCCATGCATTGCTGTCCCCATGGGCTCTAAGGAGGTGTGCACATTAGCCTCAGTTCAAGGGGGGGTTAACTGCAGGTGGGGGTCAATTGTATTTGGTGAGTCAATTCCTTCAAAAATTTGAATAATTTGTGGCTGCCATTAAGAGGACTAATTATTCCTTGGCTGCTCATTATTCTCAACAGGAGCATAATATATACTTGCTACATGTAAACTCTCTGTAAATTGCATATTGTAAACTGTATTATAAGTTATTTGCGAAGAAAGCCACCTTAACTATCTCCAAAAGTTTTCTTCTACTGCTATGTAATTAAACACACTGGGTGATAGACCATAAAATATACTGTTTGTGTTTCGTATTGTACTGCTCCATTTGAGGGAAATATTAGGAGCCGTTAATCTAAAATTAAATGCGCACTGGAGAGATAAATGAGTTGTTATTTATTTGTATTGCTACTTTGGATTCATTGTGTCTGTAAAAAAATTCCTTGCTTTCTCAAAAAGTCATCAACCTTTGGAAATAAGATCAACAGAAGGAGGAAGAAACTTTTAGACTCAACTGTAATTAAAAAGGCAAATAATATGTTTCCTAATAAATGAAGGGAAGGAGAAATCTTTCCTTATTGATTATAAAGTATAATTAGATTTATAAGTTCCCAAAGTTACGCAGATGAAATAAAACAAATATAACCATTGTGTTCTTTTAAAGAATGTTAATTGGGTACTTCATTAAAACAAGTAATATATGCTGGAACATTTTGTTTCTTTCTATAGTAAAAACCTTTTCACATTCTCTGTCATGGTATAATTATTTCCTGAACATCATGTTAGTGCTTAGCGTAATAATTTTCATTTATTTTTCTGTGCAGACCCTGTGTCTTCTTTAAATAACTACCCAATTATATTTCTAGATGTATACTCTATTTTTCATAGTTTTAAAGTGACTTTGTCACATATTTATTGCCCATTAAACCAATAACAGTGCCACGTACTGTACCTCAACAGAAGTAGAAACATAAGTTTGCGGTTGTTGAGAGAAGTTTAACTGATAAGAAAATGAATGGGGTATTCCAATCTCCAATATTTTATCCCAATACGTAGTAGGTGTAATAACAATAATACTAGCAAATACCTCCAATTAGAAATGAAGAATAGTTCTTCTGATAAGCTATGTCGCTTACCCTATGTGTAGGGCATTGCAATAGCTTAGGTATCCATGGTTTCGACCACTCATATATTGACAATTAGTTAGTTAGTTGTTAGTGGTTCTAAAAATGGATATCTAAGCAACTGCAATGCCCTACACATTGCGTATGCGACATAGAGAATCAGAAGAACTATACTACATTTCTAATTGGAGGTATTTGCTAATATTATTATTATTGCACCTACTACATATTAGGATAGGATCTTGGAGATGGGAATACCCCTTTAAATATAATAACATTTGTCACGGGTGTGTCAGATGTGATAGACAGTCGCCCTGTAGTTGGTTGCAGGAGATCTCTTCATTTGGCATTACAGACACCTTCTTAGCTGTCTCACTCTAGGACCCAGTGGCTACCTCCCTCCGACTAATTGACACCCAGGCCTGGGTGTTTAAATACTTCCTGTTTGCTATAGGGAGGTACCGGTGATATTCACATGACCCCTTGTGAAGGCTTGGAGCTGTTGCAGTCTGCTTACTTCCTCTTTGATGCTAAGAGGCTGTGTGTGTAATCTCTTTGAAGTTGGCTCAAGCTAGGTTACTTCCCCTGTGTCTGTCTCCCTTTGCTGTTTTTAGTTGTTAGTGGTGACTGACTAGTGCTCACTCCCCCTTCCCTACCCAGGGCCTAACTCTAGGGAGATACAGGGTTTTAGGTTCCTGATTGGCAATTGGTGAGAAACCAATATAGGGATATTAGGGAAGTCAGGGTGATATCAGATCAGCCTAGGAGGTCTCACCCCTTCTTTCCTTAGTGTCTGGGCTCCCTTCCCCTCATCCCTTCATGTTGCACTTTGTCTTTCCTACACTGTGCGTGACACACATCTGCTAATGAGCTCATAAGTGTTCAGTGGGAGGTCCGCACACTGGCAAGTGCAAAAGCTATCATCAATAAGCTCTGCCTAGGGTATCCCTCTTTGTCTTGATTGACTACTTGATCATTGTCCTGCTCACTGTTGTTATTACTATAGGAGAGTGCTGCATCTGTCATCACATGATTTGGGCATGCAAAAGTTCAGAGAGTATAGGGGCAAGATAATTGTGAACAAGTGTGGCACCCCAGGGGTCTGGTTTCCACAGTAACAGCAATGTTATGTCTGAGAGCAGGTGGGAGGTCTCTTGGTCAGGGATCCTATGCATGCCACACCTCCTGCCCAGTCCTGGGAGGGGAAGAACTTCCCCTATATAAACCTAGGGCTGAGGCAGGGTTAGTGAGTAGAGAAGAAGTAGAGACAGAGAAGCAGATATAGGAAAAGAACATCAGGAGCTCTGTGGGAGCAGTGCTACAAGGAGTCAGGGGCTGGCAGCTGCAGAGCTCGCCCTGACTGAGAAGTTATCACCGGACCCGGAGTCTGAGGCTGTGGGGACTAACTCCTATCCAGCAGCAGAAACCGACCGGCAGGGGATTGCAGGTCCTCTGGCCCAGAAACCCGAAGGCACGGTCACACGCGTGGGACCAGCACCGCCGTCGTGGAGCGGAAGCTACTAGAAGGCCCCGAGTCACCGGCCATACGGGTGAGCACCACACGGTACACTCAGGGACGTGGGCTACTTATACCCGCCTCTAGCAAGGTAGCCGGAAGAGTATCGTTAGTTTGGGAGGTCTACAACTCCGCCTGGCCAGGGGAAATCCCATCTGCTCAAGGACTGACCAGGCCCCAATCGCTAGCCAGTACTCCGGGAGGGTCTATCTTTGTCACCAGTAAAGACCCTGAACTACACCGTACCGTCTCCGAGTGGTTCCTGCTACCCCCATCATCCACGTCGGCTGCCCTGAGGCCATACCCCTCCCGTTGGGGGTTATACTATCACGCTGCACAATCCTACCACCGGCCTCAGCGGTCTGCCCTGCAGCAGCAGCTCCTTAGCTGTACTCAACGGGTGGCGTAGTCGTCCAACATCTACCGCTAATACAGCGCCACTTAGTCTGACTCCCTGGGCACGGACCGGATCACCGCCGCGAGACTACAACCCTAAAGAGATCCAGCTCCGGGTAAGCTCCCGCGTGCGCAACGCAGCGCGACACAGGCCCAGGGGCGCGTCACAAGCATTGCTAAAAATGATTGCTTCACTATCATCTTGCCATGTAAACAGACTGCTGATCACTCAATGAACAAGCCAAAATCTAGTTCATTGGGTAAAAAGATCTTTTCTTTTTCTTTGGTCTGCCTTTGTAAATAGGTATTCAAACGATCGCCAATCGGTAAAAGTTTACCAATCGGCAGTCGTATTGTGTCACTGGTCGGTCCGTGTCAGCAGGCTCAAGACATCAATAAAGAGGATAGCATGGAAAAGGCTCACTGATAAGCATCTGAGTACTCATAGGCTTAGAACTGCCCACTAGGCACTAGTAATCTCATTGGACCCTATAGCAAATTATGTAACAACTTGCTCTACCTACAAAGTATAAGCATCAGTACTGATTTTTTAATGTGGCTGTAGAATTATTTGGACCCATTCAGACTATACTTATGTATGCAACAATCACAGCACTCCCTATAGCTATATTCATTGGCATACCATCCAAAAGCAAGATGCATCTTGTGTTAGGCAATATCTTTCTCAAAATACAGAGAGATGAATATCTGTGTATAGTATATCACTATCTCTAAAATTACTAAATTCACTAAAAGCAGGAATATACATATTTGTATATACCAGAGCTCAGTGTGTTTGGTGATGAATGGTGATCCACATGAAGATACTCTACAACTGTCAAGCCAAACATGTAGTACACATGTGCACTGAGATTCAGTAGTTCTTGGACTTTCATATCCATGGAGCAAGCAGTGAATGCCATTTATACATTTCAAGTGCTATCTTTATATTTTGACAGTACAGAGAAACATTGCACTACTCCATATTGAGTTTTGAAGGCAGCAAGGATGTAATAAGTAAGCCGCTGTTTATGGCACAAGCTGTTCATCCAAATGTCAATTTGGAGCAGAAATAGATATAAGTACCTTAAAAGATTAGACAACTGTGGAGTGGAACAGATTAGCATGGTATATGTGCACCAAGCCTGGCATTTAAAGGGGTTGTCCACACAAACTTAGTAATACTCACCATACCAAACACCCACCAATTCCACTGTCACTGCATCCCAGGTCCCCAACTGGTCTCTTTGGTAGTGTCTTATATACTCAGTGATTGACGAGACATAGAGCAAGTTTCAGAGGCAGTTCTCTGTAAGGTGAATATAATTTACAAAGTAGTCTACTGGTGACCAAATGTAACTTTACAAACAGCTCTAAAACCTCCATAACCACAGCTCCATGGGTCACCTGATGTATTGCTGTACAAAGCATTTAATTAACACCTGAAGAGTAGTGTTGAGCCACCCCCGTAGTGTTCGAGTTCGGTTCGGTTCGTCGAACACCCGTGTGTTCGCCGAACTGTTCGTCGAACTGTTCGTCGAACACCTTCGAACACCGTTAAAACCAATGGCAGGCAAACAAAAACACATAGAAACACATAGAAAACACCTTCAAAGGTGTCCAAAAGCTGACAAACTGCTCAGAAGACATAACTAACACATGGAAAAGTGACAAGTACATATAGTCATGCGAAAATAAAAGAGGTGGAGGAGTAAAAGGAGGGGGAGACACAGATATAGGCATGTCATGCCCTTCTAAAATCCAAAAAGTGAGAAGCCGACACGGCCAGTCCGCTCCTGCCCGTGCCACCTCCGTGTCGCCGGGTTTGTGCCAGAGCCGCGGTGAACCCTGACGGCCAGCCCCCCTCTCCCAATACTGGTGCCTGTCTGCTGGTGGGTCGAGCGAGCACCCCTGTGGTGGAGGCAGCTCTAAGCTTTTTAATTTAAATTGTCTCTCTAATTTGAATGAATACACTTTAAATCCATTTACAAGGATCTATTGGAGGGCAAGTCTCATGCCAGCAGCCGCGGTAATTCCAACTCCAGTAGCGTCCACTAAAGCTGCTGCAGTTAAAAAGCTTTTATAAGGATCGAGCTTGGCTGTCCACCGCAAGGCATCCTAGTGCCAGTCCCAGCCCCTATGCCTTGGGGTGCCTCCTGATGCTCTTCACTAAGTATCCCATGGTCCCGAAGCATTTCCTTTGAAAAAATTAAGTGTCTAAACTACAGGTGGTGCAGCTTGCTTAACAGCCGGGATAATCCGCTGACTAGCAGACACTGCTACTAGGCACAAAGTATTTCCTGGGCTAGATGCAGTTAAAAATTTGTAATTAGATACTCTCGTTGGATGCTGAGAAAGCATTCTATAGAGTCTCCTGGCACGCCATATATGATTCTCTTAAAAAGCTTGGGGTAGGGGTCTAGGGGACCCTTTTATAGCCAAAATCACGGCCCTGTATCGCAATACGTCACATAGGCTGAAGATAAATGGAACTGCAGCACCCTGAGGGCTCGGTTGCTACAGACGTATTGCACCTCACCCAGAGGTGTGATATCTCACTCTCAGGTAAGGATGGAGTGTGGATCAGGACCCGACACCTGCATGCATTACACCACATTGCCGTGGGGCAGGGCGACCAATATGCCCCTGAGATGGGCACGACAGTCCCTGTCCCTGGCTGGAGTGGGGGGAGGGAACACTGAGGAAGGGGAACCCTGTAGTGCAGGAGCAGGGAGGAAGCAGTTCCTGGGTGCATTGAGAAGGGAGTATAAAAGGTGGGCACCATCTTAGTTCAGTGCAGAGAAGTCTGAGCAGAAGTGGCAGGGAGCAGGGGCTCTGCATGAGCTCTGCTCCGGAGGCGGGCCTAGTAACAGAGGCCCAGGCCTGGAAGAGGGAGAAGGAAGGAAGAGGAGCGGAGAAGGCTCCAGGAACGAGGAATGAAGGGATCCCAGGGGTGCGGACGGGCGAGTCGCCACCGCACGCCCGAATCCAGCCGGGTGGAGGGGTCAGGCCAAAGGGGGAGACCGGTCCCCGAACTAGTGGAGGCAGGAAACGACCCTCAGCTAGAAACCAGAGGCTCTGACATTTTATGTGGCGCAGCCCCTCGCTACACCCGCTAGGAAGGCACCACATAGGGTCAGGGAAACTGGCGCCAAGTTTACCAAGAGGAGGCCCGAGGCAGCCGGACAGAAGTGTTGGTAAGAAAGGCCAGACAAAGGACACACAAAGGGGGTCCTGTGAAGTGCTCCAAAGTTATCTGGGAGTTGTCTGAGCCCCTCACCTGGTGAGCACAGTACGACATGGGCAGCCGTTACCTGCAGAAGTGGTCTGGATAATAAGAACTGTGAGTAAAGGCCCTGAACTGCATCACTGACTCCGTGTCGTTACTGCTGCTGCCCTGCACCATCACCCCCATCCTCCGCATACACTGCCCTGAGGCTATACTCCTCCCGTGGGGAGTTATGCTACGCTCTGCTGCACCCACAACACCAGCCTCAGCGGTCTGCCCTGTAGCGGCGGTTCACTCTGACCGCAATCCACGGGTGGCGTAGTCGGACATTTAAACATCAAAACCACATAAATAGTTCCGCCACTGGTTTGACCGCCCTGAGCCACGGAACCGGGTCGCCGCCACGAAGACTACAACCACCAGCATCCACCAAAAAGGGTCCGGCTCCGGGTGTCCCAAGGCCCAGGGGGTGCGTCAGAACATTTTCATCACCTTTCACAATCACCAATGGGACAAGGCAGTGATGTCCTCTGTCCCCTCTCTTATACATCCTAGTGACGGAGCACCTGCTCTCATCAATTCGCCATAACCCCAATATTAGGTGGATTGAGGTGGGAGGCACCGAGTACAAGTGCTCTCTATTTGCTGATGATGTCCTAGTATATATCACTCAATCACATATATCCATCCATGCTGTTATGGCTGAAATAGATCACTTTGTTACATGGTAAAATTTTAAAATCAATGCAGCGAAGTCTGAGGCCCTCGATGTCTCCCTCCCCAAATCCATATAGGATTCCATCCAGTCCAACTTTCCCTTTGCCTGGCACTCACAGGGTATCAAATACTTAGGAATTCCTATTCATAGAGACCTCTCCCATCTATGTTATCTTAATTTTGGGCCCTTTATTGAACAACTCCATACAGACCACGGTTGGCAAGTTAGAACTGTAAGATTCACTACGTGAACCACTGGTGTTTTGTGGAAAAGCACATGTACACTGCGTTCCAAATTATTATGCAAAAAGTGTTTAGGAGTGATAAGGGAAGAATTTGTTTGTTTGTCAGTTAAACTCATTGATGGTGATGTGTGTCAGGGCTCTTTATATCACTGTAAGCAATTGCAGACACCTGTGCTAATTAGTTTGGCAGGTGTGTCCAATGAAAGGCAAGACTACTTAAGAAGGCTCTCTCACATTATTAAGCAGCCTACATTTTCTGCCAAAATGGGAAAGATAAAGGATGTGTCGGCTGCTGAGAAGCAACAAATTGTGGAGTGTTTAGGTCAAGGCATGACTACAATCAACATTGTGCGATGATCAGGATGAAGTGTCTTGGCAATCAAGAAGTATGTAGCTGATTCACAGTACACACGTGTGCGTGCTGATAAGGGCAAATTGAGGACTCTTTCCTACAGGCAATTACGTCCGGTTGAAAGAGCAGCGGCAAAAAAGCCTCGTCATAGCAGCAGACAAGTTTTTGAAGCTGCTTGTGCCTCCAACGTCCCCCGAACAACAAGATGCAGGGTCCTTCAGAGGTTTGCAGCTGTGCATGCGCCATCCTGTCGACCTCCTCTATCCACTTCACACAAGCAGAAACGGCTCCAGTGGGCCAAACATTACATGAAGACTGATTTCAAAACTGTTTTGTTCATGGATGAGTGCCGTGCAGCGCTCGATGGTCCAGATGGATGGAGTGGAGGATGGCTGGTTGATGGACACCCCACGCAAACACGGCTACAGCGCCAACAAGGAGGAGGTGGAGTAATGTTTTGGGCTGGAATCATGGGGAGAGAGATTGTCGGCCCCTTTAGGATCCCTGAAGGCGCTAAAGATGAACTCCATAATGTATGTGGATTTTCTCAAACAGCACTTCCTGCCATGGTTCAAGAAGAAGAACCGTGTATTTCACAGCAAGATCATTTTTCTGCATGATAATGCACCATCTCATGCTGCACATAAAACATCTGCATCTCTGGCTGATATGGGCATAAAAGGGGACAAACTTATGGTGTGACCCCCATGCTCCCCTGACCTCTACCCCATTCAGAACCTTTGGAGCATCATTAAAAGGAGTGTCTATGATGGCGGGAGGCAGTTCACATCTAAGCAACAGCTCTGGGAGGGTATTCTGTCCTCATGCAAAACAATTGAAGCAGAAACCATCCAAAACCTGACAAATTCAATGGACGAGAGAGTTCAGAAGCTCCTTTCGAACAAGGGGTCCTATGTGAAAATGTAACATCACCTAGAATAAAGTTTTGAGTTGAAAACTGTTTGATTTCAGTTTCTAACAACCTGCTAATGCTTATAATTTCAAAAATGACCATTTTTTTGGTCTTTATTAAAATGAAAAGGTTGATCGAAAAGTTTGGGGGATCTAAGAGTGTGGCAACCCAGTAGTCATGATTACTTCGAATTCTGACAATATGAGGGTCATGCTGCAGGTAGTGCAGCAAGAAGGCACTTATGTGCCTTGCGCATCTCGGAGCCCCAAAATTATTTTCCGGGCTAGATGCAGCTAAAAATTATTTTTAATTTTAAATCTGGTGAAGCTTTAGTATAGATGGCCTAATAGGATCAGTGCTGCACACTGCTACAAAGCCCAAATTATTTTCCATTCAAGATACAGATAAACATGATTAGTAATTTGAAAGCTTAAAACGGTTGGTAGGGTGATTTTAACCAATCATCAAGCTTTTACTCTCCTCAGGATGACACAGGAGTAGAAAAGTCGTTTCGGATCCATGATTTGTTCATCTTTATGAACGTGAGTCTGTCTACATTATCAGTGGAGAGCCGCGTGCGCTTATCTGTCAGCACACCACCAGCAGCGCTGAACACACGTTCAGACAGAACGCTGGCTGCGGGGCATGACAAGATCTCCAAGGCGTAAGTGGCTAGCTCCGGCCATTTATCCAGATTGGAAGCCCAAAAAGAGCAAGGGTCCAGTGACACAGTCGTGGCTTCAATGTTTACTTGGAGATACTCCTGTACCATCGTCTCTAGGCGTTGACTATGTGTCAGACTTCTTGTCTCCTGTGGCCTTGCAAAGGATGGGCTAAAAAAGTGGTGAAATGATTCCGCAAAATTGATGTTACCAGCAGATACTGTGGTTCTGTTACGGTTTGAGTGCTGAACACTTGACGGTCCCACGGTTGGCAAGTTGGAACTGTGAGATTCACTACGTGCACCACTGGTATTTTGTGGAAAAGCACATGTAAGATTCTGCAACAGTCTCTGCTGATACTCCTGCATGCGTGCATCCCTTTCTATGGCAGGAATCATTTCTGCAAATTTACTTTTGTACCGGGGATCTAACAGTGTGGCAACCCAGTAGTCAGGATTATTTCTAATTCTCACAATTCGAGGGTCATGTTGCAGGTAGTGCAGCAAGAAGGCACTCATGTGCGTTGCGCATCCAGGAGCACCAAGTCCCTGTTGTGTTGGTGGCGAGGTAACAATCATGCTTCCTTCCTCTGTCCTCTCCCCCCAACCTCGCACAACAGAAATGTGATCAAGGTCTCCCTCATCTGATGAGTCTTCCATCAGTTCGTCCTCCACTTCTTCCTGGGCTCCTGCACCTTCCTCACTAGTTTGGCTGCTACCATGCGCCCTGGTAAAACCATCTCCCCCACCCTCACATGCCTGCCGCCTTGGTGCTGCCAACCGTCTGGACCTTGCAGATGTTAGCCCTTCCGCATACAACTCCTCCTCCTCTACTTCCTCCACCTCCTCTTGTGCCACCACCTGACTCCGAATTCTGTTTAACATGTGCTCCAGCATGTAAATCACCGGAATAGTCATGCTGATAATGGCATCGTCAGCACTAAACATCTTCGTCGCCATTTCAAAACTGTGCAGAAGGGTGCATAGGTCCCTGATCTGAGACCACTCCTCCAGCGTGATTTGCCCCACCTCTGAATCTCGTTGGCCCAGGCTATACGTCAGAATGTATTGCACCAGGGCTTGTCGGTGCTTCCACAGTCGCTGCAACATGTGCAGAGTTGAATTCCACCGGGTAGGCACATCGCATTTTAGCCGGTGAAGTGGCAGGCCCAACGACTTCTGTAGAGATGTAAGTCGCTGAGCTGCGGGATGCGAACGGCGGAAGTGAGCACACAGCGACCGTGCCCTCTGCAGAAGGCCATCTAGTCTGGGATAGTGGGCTAAAAATTGCTGGACAACCAGGTTCAACACGTGAGCCATACAAGGCACGTGTGTGACATTGCCCCGGCGAAGGGCCGCACCCAGGTTTGCAGCATTGTCGCACACGGCCTTCCCTGGTTTCAGGTCCAGTGGAGACAACCATTCATGAAATTGGTTCTCCAGAGCTGACCACAACTCCTCAGCTGTGTGACTCACATTTCCCAGACATTTCAATGTAAAAATCGCCTGATGACGTTGAGCCCTACTGCCAGCATAGTAAGGAGGTGTGCAGGATGCCTTCTGCGCAGTTAGAAAGCTTGTGGCATGACCAGACAGGCTTTGGGTGCAGGTGGAAGACCGAGAGGAGGTTGAGGAGGCAGAAGCAGTGGAGGAACTTTGACATAAAGACGATTGACGCACAACTCGTGGGGACGGCAAGACTTGGACAGCAGCCCCTTGTTCTGCTGTCACCATAGTTACCCAGTGCCCAGTCAGCGACATGTAACGCCCCTGTCCATGCCTACTCGTCCAAGTGTCTGTGGTGAAATGCACCCTGTCACACACAGAGTTTCTCAAAGAAGCGGTGATGTTATGTGCGACATGCTGGTGGAGCGCAGGCACACCTTTCTTTGAGAAGTAGTGCCGACTGGGCATCTGGTACTGGGGCACTGCGACGGACATAAGGTCTCGAAAATCCTCTGTGTCCACCAGGCGGAAAGGCAGCATTTCTGTAGCCAAGAGCTTGCAGATGGTGAAATTCAACCTCTTAGCTTTCTCATGGCTAGGAGGAAATGGTCTTTTACTTGTCCACATCTGAGGGACCGAGGGCTGGCTATTGTGCTTAGACGGGGTTGATAAGGGTGTCCCCGGCAAACTGCCGGTCTGTGAGGAAGATGCAGGCGGACATGTTAGGTTGCCTTGATCCAAAGGTGGTGCTATCGATGTCGGACAGCTGGTGTTACCACCTCCAAAGAAAATGATGACCTGCCAATCACGCTGGCTGTTGCGGGTAAAGAGGTGGCAGGTCTGCGCCCCAAAACAGGTGTGACTGCTGTCCCCCCAGTCACAGAGGATGAAGAGGCCGCGGATGCACAAGATATGGCAGACGGTGGTTGGCCCGGCCGGCTAGGCCGCATTGTAGCACACTGAGCTTCCCACTGCAACTTATGCTTCATGTCCATGTGCCGGTTCATGCATGAAGTATTCAAACTATGTATTTTTTGGCCTCTACTTATCTTTTGCTGACAAATGTTACAGATAACACGAGTTGGGTCATCTTTATCGATCTGAAAAAAAGCCCAGGCTATGCAAGGCTTAGCACCCATGCGACCTGAAGAGCCACCACGACTTGTGGTGAGAGGCAGAGTTGTGTTTGAGGATGCAGTTGTTGACGTGCTTCCAGTACTACGTCTCTGTCCAGGAAGGCGCAACCTGACCTCGTCGTCACTAGCATCTTCCTCTACCTCCTCTGCTGACCTCATCTCTTGGCTGACTGTGGGTTGACAGTAAGTGGGATCTCCGACCTCATCATCATCACCCTGTGCGTTATCACACCCGTCATCCTCAGAGCCAACCTGTTCCTGCCCTGACAAAAAACTAAAGTTGTCGCTCCAATCAGGTATTTGAGTCTTATCATCGTCTTCCTCATTGTCTCCACCAACAGGAGTTACAGTTTGGGAATGAGGGTCTACATTATGGTCAGAACCTTCTGCGTCTGGTCATGGATCCGACTCATAAAGATTCTGGGCATCAGTGCAGATCATTTCCTCGTCTGGATTCACAGAAGCGCTGGAGTCGACCTCTGATTCCCAGGCTATAGTATGAGTAAACAGCTCTGCAGACTCAACCATCTGTTCTACCTCATACTCAGACGGGCAGCTGGAGATTTGGGAGCTGTGAGGAAGCAAGTGCGATTTGGGTGACACCTTTGAGGACTGGAGTATTTGTGATGTTGAAGTTGATGTGGAGGAGAGCCCACTTAAAGGAGCACTTGATATCCGTTGAAGCACCTGCTGTTTTTGTGCCTCATCTGGAATTTGTAGCGATTGGCGTGGCCGTAAGAAAGGGATCTTATCACATTGTCTACTAAAAGAAGTAGACATTTTAGTTTGGCTGGAAGATGGTCTTTCTTCTGCAGATGTTACTGTTGCTTTAACACCTACCCCACGGACACAACCTTTTTTCCCCTTCCCAACACGCCTATTCCCCTTTCCACCAGCAGCAGGCCTTTTTCCACTCATTTTGGTGGTTAACTAATTCACAACTCTGGAGTTGTTTGCACAAAAAAACAATGGATGGTAACCGAGCAGAGCTGAGTGGCCAAACTGTGGTATTAGGCCAAAACTATTGGCTGGGTTAGATGCAGAAAAAAATTATTTTGAATTTGCAACCTGATGGAGGTCAGTATAGATGGATTAATAGAACAAGACCCACACACAGCTAGAAGCCCAATATTTTTTCAGAGGTAGATGCAGGAAAAAAATATATTCAGTTTGCAACCTGATGGAGGTCAGTATAGATGGACTAATACAACAAGTCCCACACACAGCTAGAAGCCCAATATTTTTTCAGAGGTAGATGCAGAAAAAAATATATTCAGTTTGCAACCTGATGGAGGTCAGTATAGATGGACTAATACAACAAGTCCCACACACAGCTAGAAGCCCAAATATTTTTTCAGAGGTACTGTAGATGCAGATAAAAATTAGTTTTAATTTGCAACCTGATGGAGGTCAGTATAGATGGACTAATAGAATGATGCTATGCCCAAAAGATTTTACTTCACTAGGTGCAGTAAAAAAATTGGTATTCTATACACAGGTGGTATATCTTGCAACACAGATAGGCTACTCCACTGACTAACACACTCTGCAATAGGCCAAAAAGGATTAGCTTAGATTCAGCCAAATGCTGTGAAAAAAACTTGCACAGCACTGGCACAGACCTGCCTGGCAAAAACTGATAGGAACTGATGTAACCTAGTCCTGAAAAGGACTCCAATTACAATTAGTCTTTACTCCCACAACCTATCTATTTAAGAGCACAGACCTCCCTGATAAAAGTCGTAGGAAATGCTGTAACCTAGTCCTTAAAAGGACTGCAATCACAACTATTCCCTACTCCCAAGCTATCTGTAGATTTGTGCGAAAATTGGCTTGAAATTAACAAGGTATAGCGCACACAGCAACAGCGGTGCCGTCTAACACGCAGCTGCAGCAGTGAGAAAATGGTGGCGACGGGGAAAATGGCTTGGTCTTATAGGGCAAGGACATGTGACATACACTGCCAATGACACATGCCCTTGCTTGTGTGAAAAAAAGCACTTCGCTCCGTGTGTGCGCTGCTGATAGGCTGACAGATTGCACCTCCCCACTGCAAATGCGGGAAAGAGAAAAAAAAATGGAGATCTTCATTGTTCCTGCAGAGATCCATCCCCTGCCCCTCCCCCCACCCCGCTGTACACTCAAACTGCGTATTAACATTAATTTTCATCATTACTGAGAAAAAATCCAGTTATGATTTTGGTGCACGAACAGTTATCGAACATAACCTCGAACAGCCGAATTTTTCTCAAATTGTTTGTGTTCGCCGAACGGCTCGAACACCGCCCAAAACAGCTCGAATTTGAGATTGGCGAACAGTTCGAGTAGAACAACGCTCATCTCTACTGAAGAGTTTCAAGCAAAGGTCCTCATCAATAAAACCCAGGAACAAGAAAATATTGGGCATCAATTGGTTGACTCAGCAAATGAACTATCTAATGTGCTCTGAGCCTAATGTCATATCAAAGGTGAGAATGGACTTATAGAGACATTTAAATAAAATAAGATAAAAAGCTTTGTCTATAAATCGAGTACTTTAACTAAAATACTTGCAACAAGTTTAGAGAGGATTTTCATTTCCACCAAATCCATGCCTCGTTTAAGTATGCAGCCAGCATTGCAGAGAATTTGTGCACTTTCCATAAATGGTCTTATAATGAACTGTGGCATTTCAGTATTCAGTTAAAAGGTGTAATTTATCAAATCGCAGAGCTGATATCATTTGTGCCGGTACAGGTGTAGGGGAATCTGATTTGAGAGGAAATTTGCATTATTTATATATATATCACTGAATCTGCTAGCAGATGTCTTGGGAATTCACATAAATTCCTCTCTGGAAAGCCATTAAGGTCAACTGGGTGATGTTGTAATGTAGTCATTCTTGCTATTAATTTGCATGTAAAATTATAACTATGACTTGTATATTACAAGATGAGAGAATAGATTTGTTATCCCTACAGGGAAAAGAGGTGTATAGGGACAGAGATCAAAAATTATTACTTTAGAGTTGTCAAAGGTCACATTTCAATGTCTTCCATTTTTGTCTAATGGAAAAATTAAAGCTATTTTGATAATAATTTTCAATCATTTATGATTCCATTCAATTTGAAAGTGTTCACGAAATGATGCTAACTACTAGTATTACAAATACAACAACTACTACTAGTACTATTATTATTACTATTATTATTATTGTTAATTCAACATGCTGTAATATTTGAAATACAAGATTTTTTTTCCATGGTTCATGTTCAGTCACAGTTATTAAGTGCCTTGTTCGACCAGAGAACATCTGCACATTTCATCAACAGAAGCTTTTATGACATCCAATCCACTGGCATTATCATAGAGTTGGTCTTCCCTTTGCATCTATAACTGTTTCCACCATTATGTGAAAATGTTCTACAATATTTTTCACTGTTTTTGCCGATTTATCCAGAAGAGCATTTGCGAGGACAAACACAGGGCCTGTCTCACAGTCTCCGTTCTGGTTCACCCAAAAGGTGTTTGATGGGGTTGAAGCCAAGGTTAGTGCAGGCAAGTCAAGTTCTTCCAAACCATATTCAACCAACCATGCCATTATGGACATTGCTTTGTGCAAAGAGGCACAGTTATGCTGCAAATCACAAGAGCCTTCCCCAAACTATTCCCATAAAGTTGAATGCATTCCAAAATACAAAATGTCTTGGTATACTGAAGCATAAAGCTATGTCATCACTGAAAATAAGGGGTCTGGGCCAATTCCTGGAAAAACTGAAAAAATCCCTCCTCCACAAAACTTTACAGGTGGCTCTGTGCAGTCAGGCAGGTAATAATCTTCTAGCATTCACCAAACTCAGACTCATTGAGCAGATTCCAATACAGAAAAGCATATTTTTTCACTCAGCAGATCACATCGACTTTGCTCCAGACTAGTGTTGAGCCACCCCCGTAGTGTTCGGGTTCGGTTCGGTTCGTCGAACACCGGGATGTTCGAGGAACTGTTCGTCGAACTATTCGTCGAACTGTTCGTTGAACACCTTAGAACACCGTCGAACACCGTTAAAACCAATAGCAGGCAAACAAAAACACATAGAAACACATAGAAAACACCTTCAAAGGTGTCCAAAAGCTGACAAACTGCTCAGAAGACGCTCTATTTAAAAAAGCCGGCCGGCAATTCAGTAGCGGCATACACCGGTACCCGACAATTTAGACAAGAAGGAATAGAGCATCACACATAGATTAGATAGATAGAAACATGTCAGTCACATATATAAGAGGTACAGTGACAGTGTTGGTTACTGTACTTGTCATTTAGTGTAAAGGATTTATTTAAAAAAATAATAGTGTTTTCATGCACCGTCTCTTTAAAGAAGCCGGCCGGCAATTCAACAGCGGCATACACCGGTACCCGACAATTTACAACAGAAAGAATAAAGCATCACACATAGATTAGATAGATAGAAACATGTCAGTCACATATATAAGAAGTACAGTGACAGTGTTGGTTACTGTACTTGTCATTTAGTGTAAAGGATTTATTAAAAAAAATATTAGTGTTTTCATGCACCGTCTCTTTAAAAAAGCCGGCCGGCAATTCAGCAGCGGTACCCGACAATTTAGACAAGAAGGAATAGAGCTTCACACATAGATTAGATAGATAGAAACATGTCAGTCACATATATAATAAGTACAGTGACAGTGTTGCTTACTGTACTTGTCATTTAGTGTAAAGGATTTATTTAAAAAAATAATAGTGTTTTCATGCACCGTCTCTTTAAGGAAGCCGGCCGGCAATTCAGCAGCGGCATACACCGGTACCCGACAATTTACAACAGAAAGAATAAAGCATCACACATAGATTAGATAGATAGAAACATGTCAGTCACATATATAAGAAGTACAGTGACAGTGTTGGTTACTGTACTTGTCATTTAGTGTTAAAATAAAGGATTTATTTAAAAAAAAATTGGCGTGGGGTTCCCCGTAATTGTAGGCTCTAGCGGAGGTTAAGCAGACGGCTGGGGCAGATGTTTGAAGCCTGGGAAGGGGGTAATACCCAATGGAGCTTCCCAGGCTACTAATATCAGCCCCCAGCTGAATACCTAGCCTTTACTAGCTATTAAAATGGGGGACCCCCCCCCAAAAAATGACGTGGGGTCCCCCCTATTTTAATAGCTAGCAAAGGCTAGGCAGACAGCTGGGGCTGAAATTAATAGCCCAGGAAGGGTGCCATGAATATTGGCCCCCTCCCAGGCTAGAAACACCAGCCGTCAGCCGTCCCAGAAATGTCTTCTGCAATAAAAATAAAATAATAAAGCAACATCA
Organism: Phyllobates terribilis; assembly: GCF_046119375.1. Taxonomy (NCBI): domain Eukaryota; kingdom Metazoa; phylum Chordata; class Amphibia; order Anura; family Dendrobatidae; genus Phyllobates; species Phyllobates terribilis. Next base: position 283,045,228 of record NW_027362765.1, read on the forward strand.
TCCTTACCTTTCCATGGTTCCCACGACAGCTTCAGCTCTGCTACATTCATATAACAGGCTGGATCGCAGCAGAACGCTGCCATCCAGCTTGCCATGCCGCACACACTGAGAAGCGCAGGCATGCTTGCGCTCCTCAGTGTCTCGCTGTGACAGCATACAGATGAGCCGAGTTCATGTCCAATGAATTCGGCTCACCTCAGGCACGTCACTGACAGCGTGGGAGAATTCTCACGCTGAAGCGGTGAGTGCAGGAGAATTTTCTCACGCTGTGGAATTACAGTGAGTGGCAGACAATCCCTGCATGATTGGTGCTCTAAATAGCGCCAGACATGCAGGACACGCTTTTGGTGCAGGAACAATTATCGAACATAACCTCGAACAGCCGAATTTTTTGCAAATCGTTCGGGTTCGTCGAACAACTCGAACACCGCCCAAAACAGCTGGAATTTGAGATTGGCGAACAGTTCTAGTCGAACACCGCTCATCTCTACTCCAGACTCAGATGGAAGTGTGCTTTACCCCACTCTAGCCAGTATTTTTACATTGTTCTTATGTTAATGCTATAGATGAGCAAATATGCCAAAATTCATATTTGCCAAATCACATGGATTCTCTCAAAAAATTTACTTTTCAGCAAAGTTATTCTTCACAAATTGAATGTTCTAGTGTTTTCATAGACTCCAGAACATAAAAAAAATGTAAGATGTAGAAAATAAAGGATATCTTTACTTACCTTACCACTCATTTCTCTGGCCCATTCTCTCTTCTTTGCCCCCATACAGTCCTCAGCATATCTTATTATCACCACTGTCCAGTGCTAGGCTGGGATTTCCAACACTGATGAGGTCCAGTATGTTTTGATGTGAATTGAATTCTGTCAAATTTTATGAAATTCACATGTATGGTAAAAAAAATTGGCATTGGCAATGGGCGGTGCAGTATAAATGAAATTAATTATAGTCACTAGCAGAAGTAAAAGAACCATTATCACCATTGTTACCAGCCCTATAGGCAATAATATTAACAAATGGGGGCCACAAATAGGTCTTTTTTGCCTCTAGAAAGCATATCAGCACGAAGAAAGTGAAGTGTATTATGGCATAAATGGCCCATCAGGCATCTCAGTAACTGCAGGAAAATGTTACCTCTGATAGAGACACCATCAGTGTGAGTCAATGTTGTACACAGAACAGTCTGTCTGATCACCTTTTTTTCTATGGTGAGGTCAATTAGAATACCTGCAAATAAATTCACCACTAATTAAATTTTGGGCAAAAATTTGCTGAACTTGGCGAATTTGGATTTCAGAAGATTCATTCTTCTCTAGTTTTGATCACTTATTGTTCAGACTTCATTGGTATTAAGGAAGCCATCCCACATTTTTTTAATTTAAATCTGTGTACCTGCCACTGCCTTTTCTGGTATCCAGCGCCATTCCTCTCCACTTCTCAGTGACGTCGATGGTCTTCAGACTATCTGTATCATTCTACATTCCTTCTCAACGTTATTGGCACCCATGAAGTTTAAATACATAATGTGGAATTTCTCCTGAAAAAATGAACCAAGAGAAACAGTTTTTGGTATAGAGCACTCGTGTTAAATACAAAAGAGCAAATGATAAATAATAATTTAAAACAAAAAACAATGGGAGGGAAAAATAGAAAAACCTAAAGCTTGCTGTGTCATTGGTATTGGCACCCTTTACATTTAGTATGGAAGCACATTTTGACTCGCCTGTGGTAAATCACAAAAGAGATTCACCTGTGAATAATTGTGACATGAAGTAGCCAATCAATAATGACTTCAGCATTTTAAAAAGCCACATGGTAGGCCCTATTCCTTTCTCACAATGATGAAAACAAAGGAGCTGTCTGAGGACATCAGAACTGCTATTATAAGAAAACATAAGACTTCCAAAGGTTATAATGCCATCTCCAAAGACCTAGGTATCTAAGTTTCAACAGTGCGCAATGTTATTAAAAAGTTTGCCAAGCATGGGACTTTCAAGAACCTCCCAAGACGTGGGGGAAAGAGGAAAATTGACAAGAGATGTCTTCAAAGGTTGGTGCGAATGGTGAAAAAAACACCACGTCAAACATCCAAAGACCTGAAGGCCAACCTGGAACAGTCTGAGGTCATGGTTTCATCAAGTACCATATGCCAAATAGAGCTTTATGAGAGAAGGCCAAAGAAGAAACCATTGCTGAAGAAAATACATAAAAAGGAACAACTGATTGTTCCAAAGAGTACCTTGACAAACCACAATCCTTTTGGGTAAATTTTCTGTGGGCAGATGAAATAAAAATAAAGCTTTTTGGCAATGCAAAGAAACAGTTTGTTTACAGACGGCACAATGAAGCTTATAGGGAAAAGAACACTTTACCAACAGTTAAGCATGGTGAAGGATCCATAATACTGTGGGGTAGCTTTGCTGCGTCTGGTATTGGAGGCCTTGACTGTATCACAGGAATCATGAAATCAGAGAGTTATCAAGAGATTTTGGAGTGAAATGCCCTACCCACTGTAAGAAAACTTGGTCGAAGATCATGAGTCCTCCAGAAAGACAGTGATCCAAAGCACATATCCAAAAGTACACAGGAATGGTTGAAAAAGAAAAAATGGACTGTTTTAAAATGGCCAGCAATGAGCACTGAGCTCAATCCCATTGAAAATTTTTGCTATGAGCTGAAAGCTGCCATTGGGAAAAAGAACAATGCAAACATTCAAGAGCGTGAACAAACTGCAAAGGAAAAGTGGGAGAAAATTCCAGCTGAGAAGTGCAAAAAGCTTATAGATGGCTACAAGAAATTTTTTGAGGCTGTCATAAATGCCAAAGGGTGTACAGCCAAGTATTAATTAGGGGTGCCTTTATTGCTGCACATGCTGTTTATTCTGTTTCTTGTTTGAAATTGAAACAAGGAAGTTGAAAAACAACTTGTTGTATTATTTTGGACCACTAATTAAAAAATCCTAAGGATATAACTTTCGTACATTTCCATTTATTTCTGAAGATATTGTACAGTCTATGAAGAAAATGAAGGGGTGCCAATAATGGTGAGCAGCACTGTATGTTCTGTGCATGAGCCAGAAATCTTTTTTACAATAAAAGAATTGAAGCCTCAATCTAATACTCCATAGACTTACATTGTAAAAGCCACTTCCTGCTCATGCAGAACGCAATGTGATCTGGAAAGGCTAAACAGCTTTGACGTCACTCAGAAGTGAAGTGGAACAGTGCTGGATCCCGGAGAAGATGGCGGTAGGTGAGTGTATTAACACACTGACATTACAGTGCATACACACATACACCGGTATAGTGGGGAAAAATTTCATGGGAAGGTTTCTTAAAAGATTAACACTAGTGTTGAGCCACCCCCGTAGTGTTCGGGTTCGGTTCGGTTCGTCGAACACCGGGATGTTCGAGGAACTGTTCGTCGAACACCTTAGAACACCGTCGAACACCGTCAAACACCGTTAAAACCAATGGCAGGCAAACAAAAACACATAGAAACACATAGAAAACACCTTCAAAGGTGTCCAAAAGCTGACAAACTGCTCAGAAGACACTCTCTTTAAAAAAGCCGGCCGGCAATTCAGCAGCGGCATACACTGGTACCCGACAATTTAGACAAGAAGGAATAGAGCATCACACATAGATTAGATAGATAGAAATATGTCAGTCACATTTATAATAAGTACAGTGATAGTGTTGATTACTGTACTTGTCATTTAGTGTTAAAATAAAGGATTTATTAAAAAAAAAATTGGCGTGGGGTTCCCCATAATTTTAGTCTCTAGCGGAGGTTAAGCAGACGTCTGGGGCAGATGTTTGAAGCCTGGGAAGGGGGTAATACCCACGGAGCTTCCCAGGCTAACAATATCAGCCCCCAGCTGAATACCTAGCCTTTACTAGCTATTAAAATGGGGGACCCCAAAAAAATGACGTGGGGTCCCCCCTATTTTAATAGCTAGCAAAGGTTAGGCAGACAGCTGGGGGCTGATATTAATAGCCCAGGAAGGGTGCCATGAATATTGGCCCCCTCCCACGCTAGAAACACCAGCTGTCAGCCGCCCCAGAAATGGCGCATCCATGGGATGTGCCAATTCTGGCACTTAGCCTCGCTCTTCCCACTGCCCTGTAGCAGTGGTAGTGGGGTAATAGGGCTGGGGTTGATGTCAGCTTATAATGCCAGCTGACATCAAGCCCAGGTTAGTAATGGAGAGTCGTCTATAAGACACCCCCATTACTAACCCCATAGTCAAAGTTACAAAAAAACACAAACACCTAGAATAAAGTCCTTTAATTGAAATAAAGACACAATTCTTTATTGTTCTAAATTAAACCATACTTACCATCACGCCCATTCCAGCTGAAGCCAACGATCTCCTGCAATAAAAGTAAAATAATAAAGCAACATCATCCTTACCTTTCCATGGTTCCCACGACAGCTTCAGCTCTGCTACATTCACATGACAGGCTGGACCGCAGCAGAACGATGCCATCCAGCTTGCCATGCCGCAGACACTGAGAAGCGCAGACATGCTTGCGCTCCTCAGTGTCTGGCTGTGACGGCATCCAGATGAGCCGAGTTCATGTCCAATGAACTCAGCTCACCTCATGCACGTCACTGACAGCGTGGGAAAATTCTCCTGCTCAAGCGAAGAGCGCTGAGAATAGAGAACCCTATTACCCCACTGCCACCGCTACAGGGCAGTGGGAAGAGCGAGGCTAAGTGCCACAATTGGTGCATCCTATGGATGCGCCATTTCTGGGGCGGCTGACGGCTGGTGTTTCTAGCCTGGGAGGGGTCCAATATTCATGGCACCCTTCCTGGGCTATTAATATCAGCCCCCAGCTGTCTGCCTAGCCTTTGCTAGCTATTAAAATAGGGGGGACCCCACGTCATTTTTTTTGGGGTCCCCCATTTTAATAGCTAGTAAAGGCTATGTATTCAGCTGGGGGCTGATATTAGTAGCCTGGGAAGCTCCGTGGGTATTACCCCCTTCCCAGGCTTCCAACATCTGCCCCAGCCATCTGCTTAACCTTCGCTAGAGACTAAAATTACGGGGAACCCCAGGCCAATTTTTTTTTTTAATAAATCCTTTATTTTAACACTAAATGACAAGTACAGTAATCAACACTATCACTGTACTTCTTATACTGTATATGTGACTGACAAGTTTCTATCTTTCTAATCTATGTGTGATGCTCTATTTTTTCTGTTATAAATTGTCGGGTACCGCTGCTGAATTGCCGGCCGGCTTTTTTAAAGAGACGGTGCATGAAAACACTAATATTTTTTTTAATAAATCCTTTACACTAAATGACAAGTACAGTACCCCAAACTGTCACTGTTCTTCTTATATATGTGACTGACATGTTTCTATCTATCTAATCTATGTGTGATACTCTATTCTTTCGGTTCGAAATTGTCGGGTACCGGTGTATGCCGCTGATGAATTGCCGGCTTTTCATGTTTCACTGTGATCTTTGTTCCCATCGATTTGTGCAATCACTGTAATGCCACAACCACCAAGGCTGTGGCATTACAGTGAGTGGCAGACAATCCCTGCATGATTGGTGCTCTAAATAGCGCCAGACATGCAGGACACGCTTTTGGTGCACGAACAGTTATCGAACATAACCTCGAACAGCCGAATTTTTTGCAAATCGTTCGCGTTCGTCGAACGACTCGAACACCGCCCAAAACAGCTCGAATTTGAGATTGGCGAACAGTTCTAGTCGAACACCGCTCATCTGTAATTTACACTGACCACAAGACTATTCTGTAAATGATTAGATTTTTTTTTATCATTATCACATGACAAGCATCAGATAGAAAACTTATTTTTAAGGGGTAAAGTTCTCCAGTTCACCTGCTTTACACTGATGAGAGGCAAAATTCTCAAAAATACAGACTACAAGCTTTTATTTAGTAAGATGAAATGGTAGTTGGAGGAGCAGTTGTGAAGGCAGGATGGCTGCTGGAGGAATAAAGTCTGCAGAGGATGGATGGTAGCTGGAGGAAGAGAGACTCAGTGAAGTCACAGAGCTGAACCAAGTAGTAGAGTTCAGCAGAATGGCAGAGCTGGGTATGACAGGTGACTCACTAGTAGTGATGTAGCAAAGCCCATTAAATCAGTAGACCTTGGCATACAAGGAGACCTCCTGATAGCGATATATCAGAGCTCAGCAAAACAATAGAACTATTTTAGGTGGCTCAAGAAAGCAAAATCCATACGACGTAGCTACTAGTGGCATGCACACCCACTACCCGAACACCTGGAGTAATGCCATTTGAATCAGCCTATAAGTTTGTGACCTCAGAAGTGTATGGCAGGTTACCTTAGTAACTTAATGTTCTCAGATGCAGGAAGAACTGACCACAGGGAGGATGGAGAGTTCAACACTGGAACTGGGACAGGCGAGTAACAAAACTTTTTAGAATTTTTACAGATATTTTTATCACTATTATTTGTTAATTTTAATAGAAAATTGGAAACTAATTAATGCTGGGCTTTGTAGATGGCTGTATATTCTTTTGAAGGTTCAACAGCTAAAACATTAACCTGGTTACTCAGGCACCTGGAATGAATATAGGAATTTTCTACACATTTACAACAGCAATCATCAGAGACTTTGTGAGGAAATATAGAGCTGTACGACAATTAATTAAACCCCTGTGACAGCATTTTTATGGTGCTATGTAATTTAACATCTGCTGTAGTTTCACTAAAGTCTCACTCATAAATATTGCTTTCTTTTTTTTCTCCTTTGCAATCAAAAAGACTTTTCTCTGCATTCAAGTAATGAAATGGTTTTATTACCAAAAGTAAAAACTATGGTTTGGGTGAATTTGGTTCACTCAAAGCTTACTTTTTCATCAGTTTCTCCCTCTTCATGTGCTATCTCTAAATTTTGATGGTCTTTGAGCTGGTGAGTGGAGACTGATATCAGGTCTTATGATGTCTTTCATAACTTGTCTCGACCAAGAGGGATTTAAACAATTTTTCTGGTTTTGATAGAGGAGTTCAATAGAAGGGGGTAGGGAAATAAGTTGCTTTAAAGAGTAAAAAAACAGTTAGGGTGCTTTCACTTTGCGATTTGTGTCCCCGTCGGAGCATATGTCCTAAAATTCCCAGCAATACTGGGTCCGGACGTATGCTGTGACGGGGGCTATAGACCGCAGTGGTGACGGCAGAGCGATCGTGCGCTCTGCCTTGAACTTTTTTCAGGAGTGTACGCCCACAGGAGGCAAACACTCAGATGCAGCAGCCTACATCTGAGTGTCTACCTCCAGTGGGCATACACTCTCGAAAAAAGTGCACGGCAGAGCTCAAGTTTGCCGACAGGTGCTTTCACCATTGCAGTCTATGGCCCCTGTCACAGTATATGTCCGGACCCCGTTTTGCAGGGAATTTTAGGATGCATGCCCTGACGGGGACACAGAACGCAACGTGAAAGCACCCTAAGAAATTTTCAACTATATGAACAGTAAAAAACTCAAAAATGGTAGTGTTGGCCCCTAAGGCATATTCTGCTTGAAATTGTGGAAAAGGATGAGGAAAAAGCCAATATATTAATTTCCTTCTTCTCTACAGTATTTACACATAAAAATACCATAACAGACAACATGACTAAGCATACCATAAATGCTCCACTAAATGTCACCTTTTTAACCCAGCAAGAAGTACGGCACTGCCCCAAAAACACTAAAGTAGACAATTCACCAGGCTTGGATGGCATACACCCTTGAGTAAAACATGAATTAAGTACCATGATAAACAGTCCATTATTTCTAATAGTCAAGAATTCGATAATAACAGGGTCTGTACCACAGGACCTGCGCATATCAAATCTGGTGACAACATTCAAAAACTGATCAAGGAAATTATAGACTGGTAAATGTAATATTTGAGGATTTCCTAAAAGATTCTATCCTGAAGTATCTAAACAAAAATAACCAAATGACCAACATCAACATGGGTTTATTATGAGGATTCATCTAGGGATGAGCGGATTGAAATTCTAATTTGCTGGCTTTGCCGAATGTTACCCTCAAATTGATATACAGCAAAAAAAATTGCGCAAATTTCAATATTGTGAAGTTTAGATTGCTTCAAAAATACAGGTGGGGAATAGCAGAGAGAGTACCCTGCTGATCATAACAGCTTACACTCTTCAAATGAGTGAGGACCCTGCTGACCATAAGAGCTTATACATTACAGGTGAGAGAGAGAGGACCACGTTGACCATAACAGCTGACCTACAAGTCATTGTGCTATGGGTCCGAGTGGTGGAACCTCTGTGCTTCAGTGCAAGGAGGGACCAGGGGGGCGTGACTAAGTGCCTACTCGGCCTGACCATGGTCGCACGGCAGCTCAATCGACTCTGTGAACCAGGGAGGGACCGAGCAGGGGGACCAGGTGCCACTCTGTGACTGACCTCGTGTGAGAGCAGGTGGCTCCCACTGGTCAGATGGCAGGAACTGACTGGTACAGCGGATGAGCACAGCTGGAAGGCTGACGGGTGGTCCGGGAAGATTAGCAAGCTGGTTCGGCAGATAGCCAGACGGGTGCTCCGGGTAGGCAGGCTAATGGGCACAACAGGAAACAGACAAGTGCCTCCAGGTAAGCAGGCTGGTGGGCACGGCAGGTAACTGGCAGCCAGACTGGTGAGCAGGACTGACAGGCAGACTGGTGGTCAGGACTGACAGGCCGTGGGACCTGAGGGCTGAAGCAAGAGTTAGCACACAGAACAACAACCTTGCACAGGCATCTCCATATTGGAGGAGGTGCTTTAAATAGGGGAAGTCCTCCGGAGACTTTTTAGGACCGTGTGCACGGCCCCTTGAAGAGGGAGGGAGCACGCGCGCGCGCCCTAAGCACAGTGCCTGAGAAGCTGCGCTCAGTGCGCGCCACAGTAGCTGCAGGACAGGAGCCGAAAGACGCCGGACCAGAGTCGTGGCAGTGAGGGGAATGCCGTCTCTGCCCGGCAGGAGGCAGAGACATTGATGCTACAGTACCCCCCCTCTTTACAGCCCCCCTTCTTTAAGCCCGAGAGAAATTTTTTAAGAGGATGAGGGGCATGAATGTTCTCCCTGGGTTCCCAAGACCTCTCCTCCGGGCCAAACCCCTTCCAATCCACAAGAAAGAAAGTCTTTCCTCTTACCCTCTTGGTGGCCAAAATGTTATCTACTTCAAAGAAGTCCTCAGCGGAGACTGGAGCTGGAGAGGTACCTGGATCGTCAGAGAAGGAATTAAGGACAACAGGTTTGAGGAGGGATACATGAAAGGAGTTGGGAATCAGTAAGGAGTTTCAGCTTGTAGGCCACGGGATTGATTTGGTTCAGAAACTCGAATGGACCGATGAACTGCGGACCCAACTTATAGGAAGGTATATTGAGACGGACATATTTGGAGGAAAGCCAGACCTTGTCTCATGGACTAAATTGAGGCAGATCCAGACGTCTCTTATCGGCATGTCTCTTCATTCGCTCGGAGGACTGAAGAAGTGCAGATTTAGTGTCTTCTCAAATAGCCGAACATTCGCTGACAAGAGACTCCGCGGTAAGATTGTCCACTGAAGAGGAGACGGGAAACGGAATCCGGGGGTGTTGACCGTAGACCACAAAGAACGGGGATTAAGTAGAAGACTCGCTCTCATGGTTGTTATAGGAGAACTCCGCCGAGGGCAGAAGCTCAACCCAATTGTTATGATGGGCATTGACGAAGTGCCGGAGGAAGCTTGTAAGGACCTGGTTGATACGTTCCACTTGACCATTGGATTGAGGGTGATAAGCAGAGGAAAAATCCAAGGAGACATCCAGTAGCTTGCACATAGCTCTCCAAAAGCGCGAAGTGAACTGAACCCCGTGATCAGACACAATGTGGAGGGGTAGGCCGTGAAGACGGAAGATGTGATGGATGAAGTCCTTAGCCAGCACAGATGCAGACGGAAGACCAGGCAGAGGAATGAAGTGGGCCATTTTAGAGAAGCGGTCAGCAACCACCCAAATGACTGTACAACCAGCAGAGAGATCCGTAATGAAGTCCATACCTATGTGTTGCCAAGGAGCGGAAGGCATGGAAAGAGGAAGGAGATGGCCAGATGGAAGATGCCGAGTAAACTTGTTATGGGCACAGTAGGAACAAGCTGTGACGAAGTCCGCAACATCCTTGCGCAGAGAAGGCCTCCAGTAATGTTGGGCGATGAGCAGAAAGGTCTTCCTCTGACCAGCATGACCGGCTAGTTTGGATGAATGGCCCCAGAGTAGAACCTTCTTACGACCTGGAACCGCCACAAAGGTCTTACCGGGCAGAAGAAGAGACAGGTCAAACGGAGCCACAGTCATTAGTTTGGAGGGGTCGATGATATGTAGAGGCTCCTCCTCTTGGTCAGTGGACAGGAACTAGCGGGATAAAGCATCAGCCTTAATGTTCTTGTCCCCCGGGCGGTAATGCAGAGTGAAGCAGAATCGGGCAAAGAATAGAGACCACCTGGCCTGACGCGGATTAAGTCTCTGGGCGTTTTGTAAATAGGCAAGGTTTTTGTGGTCAGTGTAGATGACCACCGGATGCAGAGCCCCCTCCAGCAGGTAACGCCACTCCTCCAGCACCAATTTGATGGCTAGCAGCTTACAATCTCCTATGGACTAGTTGCGCTTGGACGAGGAGAAGAGCTTGGAGAAGAAGCCGCAGGTTACCATTCTTCCGGACGGGGATTTCTGGGTGAGCACCTCTCTGGCTCTGGAGGAGGATGCATCAACCTCCAGGAAGAACTGCTTGTTGCAATGCAGAGGGTGCAGCACAGGGGCGGAGGAGAAAGCTTGTTTTAGGGATACGAAGGCCTCCTCTGCTTCGGAAGTCCATTCCATGGGATTTGCTCCCTTACGGGTGTGCGCGGAGATAGGAGCGGTCCAGGAGGAGAAATGAGGGATGAAGAGGCGGTAATAATTTGCGAATCCCAGGAATCGCGGAATTGCCTTCAACCCCTCCGGTCAGGGCCACTTTAAGGTGGCAGAAACCTTTTCGGGATCCATCCGCAGACCAGTTTCAGAGATAAAATAGCCCAGGAATGGAAGAGAGATCTGCTCGAAGAGGCATTTCTCAAATTTTGCGTATCGGCGATTCTGCCGGAGCCTTAGCAGAACCTGACGAACATCCCTCCGGTGTGAGGGTAGATCCGGAGAGAAGACCAAGATATCGTCCAGGTACACCACCACACAAGTATACAGGAGATCATGGAAGATGTCGTTAACCAGCTCCTGGAAGATGGCTGGAGCATTACAGAGACCAAAGGGCATCGCGCAATATTCGTAGTGACTGTCCTGGGTGTTGAATGCTGTCTTCCACTCGTCTCCCTGGCAGATCCAGACCAAATTGTCCGCCCCACGAAGATCGAGCTTGGTGAAGATCTTCGTGCCTTTAAGGCGGTCGAACAGCTCAGAGATGAGAGGCAGGGAGTACTTATTCTTGATGGTAATCTGGTTAAGACACCTGTAATCGATACAGGGATGTAGTGAGCCGTCTTTCTTCTTAACGAAGAAGAATCCTGCTCCAGCCGGGGAGGTAGATTTCTCGATGAATCCCTTGGTGAGATTCTCCTCTATGTACTCGGACATGGCCCGGGTCTCAGCCAGCGACAAGGGATAGATACACCCGCGGGGAGGAGAAGCACCAGGTACCAGGTCAATTGGGCAATCATATGGCCTATGAGGTGGAAGTGTCTCTGCCTCCTTTTTGTCGAAGACATCCGCATAGGACCAGTAGGGTGCTGGCAGACCAGGTAGATTAGCCGGAATAGACGGAGGTTGAGCTGGATGAACCGGAACCAGGCAGGACTCATGGCATTCCTGCCCCCAATGGAGCACTTCACCAGATCTCCAATTCAGGACAGGTTCATGTCTCAGTAACCAGGGTAGACCAAGCAAGAGGGAGTGAGAGAGAGTGGACAGCACATGAAAGGAGATCCTCTCCGAGTGCAGCATTCCCACCTGAAGGGTAACAGGCTCTGTGACGAGTAGGATGGTCTCCGGAAGAAGTCTTCCATCCACGGAAGCGACCGCCAATGGTTCAGCCAGACGAATGGTAGGAATCTGATACCGCTCCACAACAGCCTGTGAAATGAGATTCGCAGCGGCTCCGGAATCCAGGTGGGCAGTCTCAAAGAAGCGGGTCTTACCACTGGAAATAGAAACAGATTGAGTCAAGGATGGAGAGGATTTACTCTTGCCTAGGACGACCTCTCCGAGCGGTCCTAGACACTGTAGTTTCCCGACCTCACCGTACAGGATTGGATTAGATGCTCTTTACTGCCACAGTAGAAGCAATTCCTCTTGGCTCGGCACGTCTCCTGGAAAGATTTGACCATCTAGGTTTGGTCAATTTGCATGGGCTCAGGCGAACATGCCCGGGTAATTGCAGGTTGAGAGACAGGCTTTTGGAGTACAGGAGCGAGACGCGAAAATCTTCTCTCCCGGGTAGTCTCCTTGGCACGTTCCTGAAAACGGATGTCAATCTGGGTAGCTAATGACACCAGGTCGTCCAGGGTGGTAGGGATGTCACAACCGGCTAGCTCATCCTTGATCCGACCGGAAAGACTCTCCCTGAAGGTGGACACCAGGGCATCATTGTTCCAGGCAAGGTTGGATGCGAGAGTTCGGAAATGTATGGCATACTGGCCTACGGAGAGACTCCCTTGGAGGAGACGGAGAAGTGAGGAGGCAGTAGAAGATTTTCGTCCGGGCTCATTGAAGACATTCCAGAAGGCAGCGAGGAAAGCTGGAAGATCGGACACCAGGGGAACCCCTCATTCCCACAGAGGATTTAGCCATGCCAATGCCTCCCCGGTGAGGTGGGACATGATGAACGCCACCTTGGCCCGGTCGGAGGGGAACTGATGTGCCAGAAGTTCAAAGTGCAGCGTGCATTGATTTAAGAAGCTCCGACATAAGACGTGGTCACCACCAAAACGTGGAGGCGCAGAGAGCCGGGGTCCAGAGCCGGGTGCCATAGCGCCAGTAGGTTGAGGTGCTGGCAGAGAGGGTGCCGCTTGGCTAGAGACGGACACAGACAGGGTGGACAGCGTGTTCAGGTGGGAAATGACATTCCACAGATAGGTTAGGATTGTCTCCTGTTGAGATCTCTGATGTGAGACCTCCTGGGGTTCCATGGCCTGTGCAAACTGTTATGGGTCCGAGTGGTGGAACCTCTGTGCTTCGGTGCAAGGAGGGACCAGAGGGGCATGACTAAGTGCCTACTCGGCCTGACCAAGGTCGCACGGCGGCTCAATCGACTCCGTGAACCATGGAGTGACTGTGAAGAGGGACCAGGTTCCACTCTGGGACTGACCTCGCTTGTAGAACAGGTAGTCAGTGGTACAGTGGATGAGCACAGCTGGAAGGCTTACGGGTGATCCGGGAAGATAAACAAGCTGGTTCGGCAGATAGCCAGACAGGTGCTCTGGGTAGGCAGGCTAGCGGGCACAACGAGTAACAGACAGGTGCCACCAGGTAAGCAGGCTGGTGGGCATGGCAGGTAACAGGCAGCTACTTCCAGGTAAGCAGGTTGGCGAGCACAGCAGGTAACTGGCAAGAAGACTGGCGAGCAGGACTGACAGGCAGACTGGGGGGCAGGACTGACAGGCAGTGGGACATGAGGGCTGAAGCAAGTGTTAGCACACAGAACAACAACCTTGCACAGGCACATCCATATTGGAGGAGGTGGTTTAAATAGGGGAAGTTCTCCAGCCATTGGCCGGGGACTTTTTAGGATGGCACGCGTAGCCCCTTTAAGAGGGAGCGCACGCGTGCCCTAAGCACAGAGCCCAGGAAGCTGCACGCAATGCACACCACAGTAGCTGCGGGACGGGAGACGGAAGACGCCGGACCAGGGCAGTGGCGGTGAGGGGAACGGCATCTCTGCCCGGCTGGAGGCAGAGACGCAGATGCTACAAATTGACTCGCTTGTTGAAACCCGATTGGAGCAGAAGGATTATTATTACAATTGTTTTGTCCCCATAATAGCATAATAATCCCCATTACAGCATATACTTTCCTATTTAAATGCATTGATCTGACTGTAACGATGATTTTTGCATTGGCATAAAAAAACAGATCACCTTACAAATGAGTGTTCTGCTCATTTATTAGATGATCACCGGCATGTGTACAAGAGCTGATGATTAGGAACAATCATGCTCATTCACCAATTACTGACTCATCTATATCTGGCATAAGAATCTATCTCTGACAGTGATGAGCGAGCACTAAAATGCTTGGGTACTCGTTACTCGGGTCAAGTAAATCATAATGCTCGGGTGCTCAACCCGAGTAATAAGTACAATGTAAGTCAATGGAAAATTCAGACGGGCCTGCACATGTGCCTTCTTGAACAGGGGGACCTTGTGGGCACTGCAAGACTTTAAACCTTTAAAGCGTAATGTGTTACCAATGGTTTTCTTGGTTACTGTGGTCCCAGCTGCCTTGAAATCATTAACAAGTTCCCCCGTGTAGTTTTAGGCTGATCTCTCACCTTACTCATTATCATAGATACCCCACGAGGTGAGATTTTGCATGATGCCCCAGATCAATGTTGATTGACAGTCATTTTGTATTTCTTCCATTTTCTTACTATTGCACCAACAGTTGTCTCCTTGTCACCCAGCGTCTTACTTATGGTTTTGTAGCCCATTCCAGCTTTGTGCAGGTCTATGATCTTGTCCCTGACATCCTTAGAAAGCTCTCTGTTCTTGCCCATGTTGTAGAGGTTAGAGCCTGACTGATTAATTGAGTCTGTGGACAGGAGTCTTTTATACAGATGACTACGCAAGACAGCTGTCTTTAATGAATGTAACGAGTTGATTAGGAGCGTCTGTAGGCGCTAGAATTCAAAATGGTTTGTAGGGGATCAAATACTTATTTCTCACTGCAAAATGCAAATAAATGTATCTAATTTAAACAATGTGATTGTATATTTTTTTCGGGATATTCTATCTCTTAATGTTAAAATTAACCTACCCTTAAATTTATAGACTTGTCATGTCTTTGGGCAAACTTACAAAAACAGCAAGGGGTCAAATAATTATTTCCTTCACTGTATGCATGTTTTTCTCAATATCTGACAAGAAATCAGACACACTGAAAGCACTGGAGAGTTCTGAAGTGGTAATTGCAGCTCCAGTAGCTTCAAGTTTCCCACCACTTCCTCTTACATACAGAAGCTACAAAGAAACTGTGAATGGACACAATAAATCATTACATTTTGTTAACTTTGATTAATTTCTCTCAAATGTTAAAAATTTCTGACAACTTCAATGATTTTCTGTCAACTATGACACATTTCTTTCAAACTGATTGATTTTTGAGTACAGATCACCGTAAAAAATATGAATTGGTCAATGAGTGCATGAAAAAAACATTCCAGTTATGGACTATGGAAGAGATGTACGTGACCAGAATGAACACTCATTTCCAGCAGATGTTACCACCTAGCACCTGTCCTTATTGTAAATGTGGCTAACAGCAATATCATAAGGGAATAAAATAGATTTTTTTGTTGCAGCAGCAAGGAATATAAGGCAATAATCCCTGACTAGATGCCTATAATACGCTAGCCCTAGTGCTATAGCTCACCCGTACATGAATTGCAGATGAGAGGTAATGAGAGGTAATATTGTAGTATTGTAGAATATAAAATAGATTTTAACCGGCCCTGAATGAGTTTTTTTTACGTGGCAGCACCAACCGGTGAAGCAACGCCAGCAACCCTGCTGTTATGATCTGCAACAAGTACTAAGGAAAGATAGGGGAAAGCTGTCCCTACAGTAAGACTAAGCTGAATCCCTACGATGTAGTGGGCAGCCTGTTTCTGGCGAACAGTCCTGCCTTAGTCCTCGGCTAGTCTGAACGAAGACTTATAGCATTAAGGGAGGGGTCCCTAAAAGAACTAAGGACTGGGACAAAAATGGGACACCTCCTAAACAGAAAAGTAGTTGCAGAACACAAAAAGACAAACTGACAAAAAAGTACTAGAGGTCCCAGAAGGACCAAGCGAACTGACATAGAAAGTCACAGAAGCACCTGGCTAGAGAAACAGTCAAACACTGAAGTCCAGCACAGCCAGAAGGGCGGAGCTAGAATATAAAGCTAGATGGTCATGTGACCGCAAAACACAAGATGGAAAAAGCAAACAGGAGGGTTCTAACAGTACCCCCTATTTTATAAGGATCCTCCGGATTCTTCAGGCCCCGGCCTATCCGGAAACCTCTTGTGGAAAGCCTTAACAAGCCTAGGAGCACAGACATCATCCGTCCTTACCCAGGAGTTGTCTTCGGGACCGAAAGCCTTCCAGGAGACAAGATACTGTAATCTCCCTCTATGCCATCTAGACTTCAAGATACGAGAAATTTCATATTCGCCGTCCTCCACCACAGGGGGAACTGTGACAGTGGCGTCCTTATCAGATGCATTAGCCTTTTTCAACAAGGAAACATGAAACACAGGATTAATCTTCCAGGAAGTAGGGACATCCAACCTAACAGCAGACGGGTTAACAACCTGAAGCACTTTAAATGGACCCACAAACTTAGGACCCAGTTGTTTAGAGGGAATCCTCAACCGCAGGTTATTCGAGGACAACCAAACCATATCACCCACAGTAAACAAAACCTCCTTACGTTTCCTGTAAAATACTTCTTGGACGTCTTGTTAGCCTCTTGAAGGTTGCAACGTACATTCGTCCAAACTCTCTCCAAATCACCGGAAAAATTCTCCTCCTCCGGCACCGCTGACCCCAATTTGGAGAACGAACCAAAAGAAGGATGTCTCCCAGTACAGCAAAAAAAAGGAGAACACCCAGCAGAGGAGGATGTATGATTGTTAAGAGCAAATTCTGCAAGAGGCAGAAAATCAGACCACACCTCTTGATTGTCCTCCACAAAATTACGCAAAAGCTGTTCAACATCCTGGTTCCTTCTTTCAGTCTGTCCATTAGACTCAGGATGATAACCAGACAAAAATGACAAATGGACTCCCAACCTGTCGCAAAAAGCACGCCAAAAGCGAGCCACAAACTGAGGCCCTCTATCAGAAATAATATCCGTGAGTACGCCATGGAGCTTGACAATCTCCTTAACAAACGCCTTAGTGAGTGTCTTGGCACAGGGCAACTTAATGAATGGAACCAAATGACACATCTTACTAAAACGGTCCACGACCACCCAGATGACAGTAAAACCCTCTGACACAGGAATATCAGTAATAAAATCCATTGTGAGATGCGTCCAAGGAGTACTAGGAACCTCCAGAGGGCAAAGCAACCCCGCAGCAGGAGTATGTGAAGCCTTTGACCTAGCACACACAGTACACTGACGCACCCACTTGATGACTTCCTTCTGCCATCCAGGCCACCAAAAACTGCGACTGATAAGTCTCTTAGTCTCCGAAATTCCTGGATGACCGGACAACCGAGACTCATGACACTCCACAAACAAATCTCTCCTAAAGGCTCTAGGCACGAACAACTTCCCATGGGGAGTGTTAGATGGAGCATCATCTTGAGCTTTCAGAATCCCATTCTCCAAAATGGAGTCCAATGCTGCCACCACAACTCCTTTCTGTAAAATGCTCTCCTCCTCCTCGGCACCGACCGCAGGAGAGATGCTGCGAGATAAAGCATCTGCTTTAAAATGCCCACCTAGCTTGACGGGCATTCAAGCGCTTGGCAGAATCCAGATAAATCAAATTCTTATGATCTGTAAAAACCTGAATAGGAAATCTAGTACCTTCCAAAAAATGACGCCAATGTTCAAATGCGAGTTTAATAGCCTGCAACTCCCGATTTCCAACATCATAATTCAGTTTGGTTTCCGAAATTTTTTTCGAAAAGAAGGCACAAGGATGTACTCCACCCTTGTTCTCCTGAGACAAAACTGCTCCGACCCCTACCGATGAAGCATCGACCTCGACCAAAAAAGGCTTGGTCTCATCAGGCTGCATAAGGATAGGGGCAGAACTGAACCTCTCTTTGAGATACTCAAACGCTTCAATGGCCTCAGTAGTAAACTGGACTATATTCGCACCTTTCCTGGTGAGATCGGTTAGAGGTTTAACAATTACGGAAAAATTCTTAATGAATTTCCTGTAATAATTAGCAAAACCCAAAAATCTCTGTATAGATATCAAACCAATAGGCCTAGGCCATACCTCACAGCCTGAACCTTCACAGGGTCCATCTCAAAGCCCTCGCTGGAGACAATGTAGCCCAAAAAACTAATTTTCTGCACAGCGAACTCACATTTCTCCAGCTTAGCAAAGAGTGAATTATCACTCAATAACTGCAAAACCTCATGTACACTCTGCCAATGGGA
This sequence comes from Phyllobates terribilis, assembly GCF_046119375.1. Lineage (NCBI taxonomy): Eukaryota > Metazoa > Chordata > Amphibia > Anura > Dendrobatidae > Phyllobates > Phyllobates terribilis. Next base: position 283,063,598 of record NW_027362765.1, read on the forward strand.
CTCCAGATCTGGCGAATAAATCAAAATGTCATCCAAATACACAACCACATTCTTACCAATCAAAGGTCTCAGGATGTTATTAATAAGGTTCTGAAAAAATGCAGGTGCATTGGTAAGACCAAAATGCATCACCAGATTCTCAAAATGACCTACCGGAGTGTTAAAAGCAGTTTTCCATTCACCACCCTCCTTCACTCGTAAGAAATTGTATGCCCCCCCGGAGATAAATTTTAGAGAACCACTAGGCCCCCACTAACTGGTTAAACAAGTCAGGAATTCACGGAAATGGGTCGGAATTGCGTACGGTAATCTTATTAATTTCACGAAAATCCAGACATGGACGTAAACCCTCGTCCTTTTTCTTAACTAAGAAAAATCCAACTGCCACAGGCGACTTAGAAGGTCTAATGTGACCAGCAGCCAGGCTAGTCTGTATGTATTCCTCCAAGGCCTTTCTTTCAGGGATAGTCAAATTAAACAAGCGACTCTTGGGAAGAGTAGCACCCGGAACAAACTCAATGGCGCAATCATAATCCCTATGAGGAGGTAAAACTTGTGACTCCTCCTCCGAAAAAACCCTCCAAAAATCTTGATTAGGTACCGGTAATTCCCCTTTTTCCACAGCCACAATGTGACCATTACAACATTTATCAGAGCACTTCAGATTCCAAGACTTAATCACATTAGTAGACCAGTCCAGTAAAGGATTGTGCAGTTTCAACCAAGGCAATCCTAGAACAACCGGAGAGGGTAAATTATCTAAAACAACCAAGTCCAAAATTTCTTGGTGAACTCCATTGATAGTGAGGGGAAATGCAGCAACCTTGTGAGTAATACATTTCAAGGGAGTGTTATCAATTGCAATCACAGAAATAGGTGATGACAAAGGTTTGGATTTCAATTTAAGGTTTTCCAAAAACCCTTTATTAATCACATGAAGTGTTGAACCACAATCCACAAATACCTGAAATTCAATCAAATCTCCCTGCAAAGTAGTACTCCCAGAAAGAAATACTCCTGCAGAGCGCAAACAAGCTATACGAGCGTAACTGACCTTTTTTTTCTTTACGTAAACGAAGCTCACAATACTTAATCAAATGGTCAGCTTTACCACAATCCCTCGGCAAACCTCCGGTCTCTTTCCTGAGAGGGGAGCGACTTCACCCCAACCTCCATCGGTTCTCCGCCATCAGAACAAATTTTATGGGGACTAGGAAATGACACTACTGGAGTCTTTGTCCACACGAACAGCAAATCGCATGGCATCCTGCAGAGTCTCAGGTGTGGGGAATGCAATTAGCAGATCCTTAACCCCTTCACTCAGACCAACAAGAAATAAACATGTCAGCGCAGGATCATTCCATTTAACTTCTGAGGCCCATCTCCTGAAGTGTGTGCAATAATTTTCAACATCACCTAAGCCCTGATTAAAACATCTGAGTTCTGCCTCAGCAGATGAGATTCTATCAGGATCGTCATATAATAGCCACATAGCAGAAAAAAATTCTTCAACAGACCTTAAACATGGATCATTAGGTTGGAGAGAAAAGGCCCACCCCTGTGGTTCGTTGCGCAAAAGTGACATACTAAAACCAATGCACTGTGATTCATTCCCAGAGGACCTTGGTCTCAAACAAAAATATAAAAAACAAGCATTTTTAAAGGAAAAAAAATCTTGCTGTTTACCATAAAAAAACATCAGGCAGTCCTACCTTGGGTTCGACAAAATGCGCTCCAGAACAGCTACTCATGTGTTGCTGAAGCTCGGCCACCTCCAGAGACAATCCCTGCAGGCATTGAGCCAAATCCTGGATGGAGACCATACTGATCCCCGAATTTCTTTCCTTTTAGTTTTTTGGGCAGGACTTACTGTTATGATCTGCAGCAAGTACTAAGGAAAGATAGGGGAAAGCTGTCCCTACAGTAAGACTAAGCTGAATCCCTACGATGCAGCGGACAGCCTGTTCCTAGCGAACAGACCCGCCTTAGTCCTCGGCTAGTCTGAACGAAGACCTATAGCATTAAGAACTAAGACTGGGACAAAAATGGGACACCTCTTAAACAGAAAAGTAGTTGCAGAACACAAAAAGACAAACTGACAAAAAAGTACTAGAAGTCCAATAAGGACCAAGTGAACTGACAGAGAAAGGCACAGAAGCACCTTTTCTAGAGAAACAGTCAAAAACTGAAGTCCAGCACAGCCAGAAGGGCGGAGCTGGAATATAAAGGCAGATGGTAACGTGACCACAAAACACAAGATGGAAAAAACAAACAGGAGGGTTATAACACCTCCCTGCTTTCATGAATTTTTAAGTGCAGACTATTTTAAAGAAACATGAATCTGTCAATGATTATTTGAAAACGCAATCCAGTTATGGACTGTGGAAGAGATGTATGTGACCAGAATGAACATTCATTTCCAGCTGATGATACCTAGCACCTGTCCCTGTTCTAAATACGGCTAACAGCTAATAGGGAATAGAATAGTTTTTTTTTTCTTTTGGTTGCAGCATCAAGAAGTATAAGGCAATAATCCCTTACTGGTTGCATGTAATACGCTAATTCTATTGCGGTAGCTCACCCATACACAAATTGCAGAGAGTGGTTATATTGTAGAATATAGAATCGATTTGCATTGGCCTTCCTATTATTAAGGAGTGGGTGTACTATACTGTTATTGCGTATGTAGTAAGTGCAAGGGCTGGTAAAAATTAGGACGCACTTTAATACCACTTTGAAGAGACGCAGTGAAGGGCCTCTGCAACAATTGTATTAAAAATTATTAAGGAGTGGGTCTCCTACACTGTTATTTCATATGAAGTAAGTGCAAGGGCTGCCAAAAAATTAGGACGCACTCCAATATCACTTTGAAGAGAAGTAGCGAAGGGCCTCAGAAAAATTGAGTTAAAAATGATTAAGGAGTGGGTCTCCTATACTGTTAATGCGTATGCAGTAAGTGTAAGGGCTGCCATAAATTAGGATGCTCTCCAATATCACTTTGAAGAGATGTAGTGAAGGGCCTCAGAAAATTGTACTAAAAATTATTAAGGAGTGGGTCTCCTAGTCTTTTATTGTGTATGCAGTAAGTGCAAGGCTGCCAAAAATAAGGATGCACTCCAATTCCCCTTTGCAGAGCCATATTGGAGGGCCTCAGTCAAATTTTTTTTCCCCATTATTAAGGAGTGGGTCTCATAGACTGGGGGGGTATACATATATATTTTGTAGAGTGTTAGAGGTAGGCCTCTAAAAATAGTTCTTACGGGCATCATAAACACCATTAAAAAAATTATGTGGATGTTGCATGATGGTCACCCTGTTGACATGGTGGTGAAGGATGGAAATAGATGAAATCCTGAAGCATATACCCATGTCTAGGTGTGAAGGAGTGGATGGGAATAGACCCCCCCAAAAAACACTGGATTTATGTTTCGTTGATATCATTTGGTGGTGTTGAGAAGTCTGGCCCAGCCCTTGTTCATTTTGAAAAGAGTCAGCCTGTCAGCATTTTCAGTTGACAGGCAGATTCACCTATCAGTTATAATACCTGGCAGCAGTAAAGGCCTGCTCTGATGAAACGCTAGCGGCAAGGCAAGCCAAGACCTCCACGGCGTAGAGAGACAGTTCATGCCACGTGTCCAGCTAGGATACCCAATAGTTTTACGACACAGAGGAATCACGGAGGATCCTGATACGGTTGTCAAGGTACTCCTTCAGCATCTTCCAAAACTTTTCTCTCCTTGTCAAAGTACCCCACTCAGGGCCTGGGTCCTGGGAGTGTCTGAGAAAACTGTACCAGACCTTTGACAATGTTCCCCTGCCTCTGCTTCATCTGGTTTGTGTCTCCCTTACCTGTACTCCTTGGTTGCCAAGAAACTGTGACTTCTGCCGCCAGCATTGTCACATCAGAATCTTTCTAATAATCCTTCAGCAAGGACCTTCTTGTACTGCAACATTTTATTAGACCTCTCTGCCACAGGAAGGAGAGATAGAAAGTTCTCCTTGTAGCGTGGGTCTAGAAGTACAATGTGAGGGTCACGGGAAAGGCAGCGGAACATAAACTCAGCCATGTGTGCCAGACTGCCAACAACCAAGACTTCCCACTCAAGAGTGGTGGTCCCCCGCCCCCTAGAAAGTGGGACAGTAAGGTAGATCAACATGTTGTGGGTGCTTCTTATGCTTTCTCAGCAGGCACAGTTTCATCTTGCCCATGGCCTCGGCCTCTGCAAGCACCATCAGCATCACATTCACTTCCCCGACCCTTACCACGTGCCTTGCCCATTTTAAATGGAGTGTAATATTTTGCAGCTTGCAAAAAATTTCAGGATTATTACCACAGTAATATTTGATCACATCTGATGACCAAGTTTTTATGCAGTAGCGGTGTAGCGATGCTATTGGTCAGCGCCCAAGTGTGGATATGATTTCAACGCACAACTGGCAGACTTCAAATGGAATATAATATTTTGCAGCTTGCAAAAAATGTCAGGATTCTTACCGCAGTAATATTTGATCGCATCTGATGACTACGTTTTTGTGCAGTGGCAGTATAGCGATGCTATTGGTCAGGGAACAAGTGTGGATATGTTTTAAATGCACACCTGGCAGACTTTAAATGGTGTATAATATTTTGCAGCTTGCAAAAATGTCAGGATTATTACTACAGTAATATTTGATCACATCTGATGACCATGTTTTTATGCAGCGGTGATATAGCGATGCTATTGGTCAGGGGCCAAGTCTGGGTATGTTTTCAACGCATAACTCACACACTTTAAAGGGAGTATAATGTTTAGCAGCTTCCAAAAAAATTCAGGATTATTACGGAAGTAATATTTGACCACCTGAGATGATGGACAAGTTTCTCTACTTGCACAATACAGCAATGCTATTCAAATTGACCAAATCTGGCTGTATGCTGTTAACATGCAAATGGAGCAATATAAATGGTGTATTATATTGCTTTTCACCAAAAATTATCAGGATTAAAAGAGGAAAGATTATTATTAGTCCTGATTAGTGTTGAGCGAGTATGTTCAGTCCGAGTACGCTCGGGCTGAGCTCCGAGTATTTATAGCTGCTCGGTGTATGCTTGAATCCCTCCAGTGTGCATGATTTGAAACTGTTTGGCAGCTTTATTACATGTGAGGAATGTGTAAGAAATAGACATTCCTCCCATGTAATAAAACTGTCAAACAGTCACAAATCATGAACACGGGAGTGATTCAAGCATGTCACCGAGCAGCTAAAAATACTCGGTGCTCGGCCCGAGCGTACTCGGCGAACGGGTTAACAGAACATACTCGCTCAACACTAGTCCTGATATCTAGGGCTATTAATATGAGTTCCAGCAGCAGAAAGAACATACAATGGACCCTATTCTGTACTATACTAGCTCTCCACAAACTCTGTCTAACTACTGCTATCAGCAGTATTGATAGTCATTAGAATGAGCCCTTACAAGGTCTGTTGGAATAGATGAAATAAATAATAGTAGTGTGTAATACTTGCGTAAAATAAGCACCAATTTTCTCCCTTGCTCAGCAGCACCTCTCCCTTCTGTGCCTGTCTGATGTGTAGATTGTGACGAGCATAGGGCCCCGAATCTTATATAGACCCGATGACGCTATGCGGCCAGCCAATCACTGTAATGCCACAACCAACATGGCTACAGCATTACAGTGACTGTCAGGCAATCCCTGCATATTAATTGGCTGCCTAATAAGCGCCAAACATGCGGAGCGGGGACTCGAGCTCCCGCCCGAACATTCAAAAAATACTCGCTGAGTAATGTAGTGTTTAGCGAGTATGTTCTGTTAATGATTGTTTCTTTTGCATTCCTCACATGTAATAAAGCTGTCAAACAGTCGCAAATCATGCACACGGGAGTGATTTAAACATAACACCGAGCAGCTGTAACTACTCAGTGCTCGCCCGAGCATACTCGGCGAAAGGGTTAATAGAACATACTCGCTCAACACTAGTAATGAGCATCTCGAGCACTGTGATGCTCAGGCGAGTAATGAGTAGTGACGAGCATGCTCGCTAATCACTAGTCAGCATCGGAGCCAATGCAAAAATGACTGAAAAAAAGATGATGCAGACGCTTTAGGAAAATGACTGTTGGCATTTTCTAAAATGTTTTTGTCTTGGAAAACATGGAGGTTCCAGCATCATCTTAAACATGGAGTATGACCATACCTTAAAATCACCCCAAATTGTTTAAAACTTGTGATATTTTCTTGTTGTTAATGTGTGCACGAACTGTATTACTATTTTATGCTATTTAATACACCTATTTTTAGTACCTATGCTAAAACTTAAAAGTCACAAGAAGGAGGCATGCTTAAACTTTTGACTTAAAGTATGATATATTTATGACTGAACTTCTATAAAATAAGACACAAAAAAGTGGCATGTTCTACATAGATCATAGTTTCTTTTAAAAAAGGTGTGAAAGAACACAAGCCTACATTTATCAAAAATATCATAATTTTAATACTCCATATTTATCTGACATGACACTTCAATGATAAATTTGGCATAAATTATGCAAGCGCTTCTTACAAAAAATGGTAGTACACTTTTAAATGTTAGAAAAATGCAGGAAACCAATGAATAAAATGTTACACTTTAATAACTTTGCACAAGTTGCATCTTTTTAGCAATGTTAAAAATGGTTGTAACCTAAATATAATTATTCCACATCTTTTTTTAAGACAGCTTTGACCTATCTAGAAAATGTGACTTTTATGGAGAAATGCAATTAGAAATATGATGTACTTCATGACAAAAAATTCACACCCACTTTTCTTGACGGTTCTAAAAGATGGTTTATTAATTGGCTTTAAAAGATTCATTAATTTGTCTTAGATATTTACAACAAAGAAATATTCCAGATTTGCACAACATATTTTAGTAGAAATGCAACGATAATTGCAACTGTATAATTTTTAACATTGAAGTCTGTCTCTCCCTCTCTCCCACTCTTCCCCCATATTGAGATTTGCACAAATTTTGCCGCAAAATTAATTTTGGGAAAAATTTGCCGAAGCCAGCAAATTCAAACAATCCGCTGATCTGTAATGCTTGACATTTGACACAATGGTCTCCTGCTCATTAAATTGGGAAGTTTACTAATCATGCTTAAAAAGCTGCTTTGGTAAAATATATGCTAAATTTATCATTAAGGTGCGACATTTTAAAATTATGGACTGGCAGAGGTTAAGTGACCAAATCAAATTACCATTTATCATTTACCAAGTTATCATTTTTGATAAATATGGGCCTGTTTAGATGGGCAACAAATGAGAAAAAAAATATTAAAATAAATATTTTTAGTTTTTCTACCCAGCAATTGTTACAGATGAGTATTGAGTGAAACAGCTAGGGAAACGCCATTCCTTTAATGTGCTTTACTTTATAGAGTCAGCATTCTAGGGCAGCATATGTCAGTTCATCTGGGGAATTTAAAACTTACTGGAGAAGCACAATCCACTTAGTCTTTAGATAACAGTATTGTCAAATTAGAAATGTCTTGTAGGTAGCAAGACATCCAGAGTAGATTTAAAGGCATGTTTTATGTTGTTTTTCGGGAGTTAAGTGCAAGGCCTAATTAACATCTACAAGTAATTATAGAAGATTCAGCATTAACTGTTTCACCAATGACAGCACCGTTCATATCACTCCATAACGAGTCCATTATTTAATGTGCTAGCTGCTGGTACACTTAGATCCTTAGGCAAGATGTAGCAGCGGGTCATGCTGGTATTTCTTTTTACACTGTGTTCTCGGCATGAAAGGAAGGCAGGAAAAAAGAGCTTGATTTAAAACTTATTAAAAAAAATGGTGAGATAAATTGGGAGGACTGTTTGATCTTACTATCATTAGATTTCTTGTAATCAAGATTAATTGAAAAATTTTGCATTAGCCTGTGGTTGATGACATCAATTATTTATTTTAGCCCTCTTTAATCAAAGTGAAATAAATACGTAATACTTGAGAATATTGAAAAGAGACTGCTATAATGAAAGGTTTTTATGGGTTAATGTTTATTATACTTATTTCCCAGAGTGTCAACATATTGTGAAGGCTTTTCTTCAAGAAATCGGAGTGCAGTTACATGACAAGAAGCTTGAAGAGTACTTTTGCTTAGATGGTAATCTAGATTTGACTGTGTGGTATAATAAGGCATGTGTCTATCTAGTTTAACCTATATTTATCTAGTGTTGATCGAGAGGAAAGCAAAATTAATGATATGTTGAGAAAAATATATTTTTTTTCTCATTGACGTAGTGGATGACCCCTAGTTCTAAGTAGACAAATCAATCTCATTAGACAGATCTCTTTAATGGCCTCTGTTATAATTATGAAAGTAATTAAAGGGGCTATCCCAGGGACAAAGTGCATTTTAATAAATAGATCTTGGAATAAAAATAAGTTCCACAATTGGATGTGTTAAAAAAACATTCCTGTGCTGAGATAATCTTATAAATGTGCCCTTGCTATGTACCGTGTAATGGTTGTGTCTGACCGTGCAGGAACATGGTCTGTGTATACCACATCTCCTGGGTAGGGGAGGACGCAAAAGAGTATACAGACAGGACCGCATGGGATCACAGTGTCATGGCTCGACTCTGGGACTCAATCCGGAGATGTCTGGCTGGGAGTTGGTTTCCCTCTGACCACAGCCTGTGTTGTATCTGTCCAACTGCGTATAATGCTCTATTCTTTCTTTTGCTTTGCTTTGCTGTTTTTCTTCTATGAAGGGTTGTTTAAATTTCCTCATTTGGTTTGTCCCATGACATTTTGGGAGTGGTTATTTATACTCTCTCGGCACATGCAGTCTTAGCTGGCTATGTTTCAAGTTAGATGGATGTTTAGAGTCTCAGCACCCCAGTGAAGCATTATCTTGCTGAGGTTTTCTCTATTGCTTCTCCTGCGGTTTGCTTGGGTATTCCCCTTCTCAGGTCTTTTCCTACTTTATCACATTCAGGGTCTAGGGGTTTTACAGAAGATCTTTTTGGGTTCCTTTCTTTTCCTTCTGTCTTTCATTTATGACTGTGTGAATATGTCTTTAGCCCATTGTCTCACCCTCTGTCTATGTGCATTCCATTCTGTTGTTGTGGTTTTGGGTTGCACTCTGTGTATAGTTCAGGGTGCTGTTAAGGACACTCAGGGTCAGCCGACATTGAGAGGGAGCACCAACGTGTAATTTTAGGGTTCTAACTAGTGATGAGCGAGTATGTTTTGTTAACCGAGTATTTATAGGGTGCTCGGGCTTTAAGTTTTCATTGCTCCGTGAATATGATTTGCAATTGTTTGACAGATTTAATACATGTGAGGAATGCTGGAAAAACAGGCATTCCTCACATGTATTAAATCTGTCATACAGTTGCAAATCATGTCCACAGAGCGATGAAAACTTAAAGCCTGAGCACGCTATAAATACTCGGTGCTCGGCCGAGTATACTCGGCGAAAGGGTTAACAAAACATACTCGCTCATCACTAGTGCTAACCTCCTCGGTCAGGTATGGACAAATTAGGGTCAGGTTAGGGATTGCCTAGTCTGTATACGAACCAATGGTGTGCGGGTTTAACATCTACTCTGGTTTGTTCCTTCCTGTCTGAGTGTTAGGGCTCAGTCTTAACAAACAGCAGCGGATTTCTATAAGGAAAAACATTTCTTTGTTTAAAAACATGTTTTACCTCACAGATAGAAGCAGCTTCGATCCTCTGCTGTCCTGACTGTATATTACTTTGCTTCTTCCCCTGCCCCGGAGATGTGGTATGATCAGACCATGTTCCTGCATGGTCAGACACAGCCATTACACAGGACATAACAGGGACACATTTATAAGATTATCTCAGCACAGGAAAATTTTTTAACACATACAGTTGTGAAACTTATTTTTATTCCAAGATTTATTACTTAAAATGCACTTTATTTGTGGGACAACTACTGTAAAGGCTTGTTAAGGGGCTCCCCATTGTTAGTAAAAAATGGCTGCCTTTTCCAAGAAACACCGCCACTTTTAGCATTGACTGTGTCTACTGCTTCAGCTCAGGACTATTTACTTGAATGGGGATGAGCTGCTATATGAAAAACAGCTGATGTGAACAACCTGTTTTAATTTAACTCAACATTCTTTTTAACCCCTTAACGACCTATGACATTTTTGTCATAGGTGAAAAGGGAATGTATTACTTTATTTCTTTTTTTCTTCTTTCTTTCTTTGTTTTCTTTTGTTCTTTTAACTACATTGAAAGAAGGCCAAAGTCAAATGCAGTTTACCATTTTTAAACAGCATGAAAAATGTATATAGAAACTAGACAGATATTTATAAATTTAAGGAGTAACTAAAGTATATTTTCACCCCAAATTAATAGCACAAAGAAAATTAACTTTGTAATATATATTATTTTAAAAACAAAGATGCTTCTTTCTGCAATTCTCTCCCACTACTTCCTGTACAGATCACTTAGTCTGAAGTTACATATATGTACTGTATAATTAATGCCTAAGATATACCCAAGTTTTTGTACATTGAAAAATGAGGTTACACTTGCTGCCCATTAAAGTCTATGGAGAAGGGAAGGGGAAGATAGAAGTGCAGCAGCTACAGAAATGAAGGGTACAAACATACAGAGAAGTTGCTGCTACTCATGGTAAGTGTTTTTCCTCACCTCAGTGCTGTACTCACATCTACACTGCTCATTTTCTTTGCTTCTGAAGGTGTGCTACAGAGATATAAAGATGCAGGATTTCCTCTTCTCAACATGTGTAATGGGAGACATCATAGAGGCTAGTCTTCCTGCCATCTGGAGCTGAGCTAAAAAAAAATTACAATGAGAAAAGGGAAAAATGCAGTGTATAAGTCATATAATGATCAGACATAGTGTTATTCCTCATTTATGTACAGCTAATCCTATAAATTCACCTGAAATGTTAATTATGCTTTAACCACTATGTGACTGTCATATTTGCACTGATTTAGATTTACTGAAGTCATATCATATATAAATGATAGAATCACAGTTCAATGCAGTAAGAGAATCCACTGAATGGCTATTGGACCCATCACTTCTCCTCATTGCCTATTACAAGAAGACCTCACTTATTATATTTCTTTAAATGTATTAACGAGAACAAAGAAGTATGCAAAAGAAATAGGATGGCATTGTAAACTAGCAACAAGAAAGGCCCCAATTAGATTATTTTTACATGACCCTTCCCTTTATATTTTCAAGCTTACAAGTCTAATTAGTTGAATTCATGTGAATCAAATCGCAACACCAAGTCTAACGACCAAAATAATCACTCCTAAGTTTTCCATAAGTAGGCACTATACCACTTTGGGTTTCTTTCAAATCAGTCTCCCCATGTTATGTTTAGGGCAAAGCTCTGGTCTTTCTGTGCAACACTGTCCTTTTCAAAAACACACGGGAGTGCATATAGGATTGGCACAGACATAACTCAGTTACTTGTGCTCATTGCAAAGTCAACAGACACCTATCCCTCCCGGTAGAGGCAGCACAGATGTTTTTTTACCAGTACAAGGACTTATCTCTCACTCTCACTAATGCAAAGATTGCAAGCATCGAATCCTCTTTTAAAATTGTCTTAATATATACAAAGTTGCAGATTAAGGCCATGCATACAGAGGCTTAAACCTGCAGCAAAAATAGCAGTTTGTATATTCAACTTGATATTATACAAGCTTTCATCCTCCTCTTCAAAGTAAAAATCCCAAGATACCATACCATAAGGGTAGATCACTGATTTATCCTAACCTACCATTCCTGCCTAACAAGATCCAGAAACTTTTGTGACACTGCTCCTTGAAATGCCGGAGTATCGTTTGATCATCTTGGGTGCAATTTAACATATGTATAACTTTCCTGTCCTGGACTGATTTAGATGATTGAAAATGTCATCACATCAGATAACCACAGGGATATCTTTTAGGGCTTGGTCCCTTAAGATGTTACAGCTAGAATACCTTGACACCTTTCACAGTATGATATGCGATGATTCATTCAGACTTGGACATTCAGGGATCTACAGTATTTCCCAGCAATCCGACATTATCTGACCACTTTATACAGAGTCCCTTATCTCAATCACTTCACCTAGTATTCAGCTCAAAATTAATTTAATGTCCTTTGTCACATACAGTATATAATACCTAACGGAATACCTCATCAATCAGGGTCTTAATTATTTGTTCCTCATACTATGTTACTCACCAACCATGTCATTCATCTTGTCTTGAAGATACATACAAAAACGCAAAGCCTGCAAATTTTAACTAGGGGATAGTACAAAACTCATGATGACTGTAGTGTTCACTGACACTCCTGAAATGCCCGAAACCGTTGACATAAACACAGTCCTAGGTCTGTGTAAAGCCCATCTGGGATGACCTCAGCGATAAAATCGTACAGAGACGGCCCCAACTCTGTACTATGCAGCTAGTTAGTAGACACAAACAGATTATCTTATTACTTTATTATTCAACTCTCATGTAGACATACAGTACATTAAATTCACCCAACTCAATGGTGATGCCAGTTCTTGAATAGTGCTTACAACCTTGCCCAAAAGCACAAGAAAATCAAGAGAGTGAAATTAAAGCGTAAGAATGAAAAGCTAATTCCCAAGCTGCAGTTGGAAGTTTCATTTATCCAGAGAATCCTCAATACGGCTTTCGAACAGGCTTGTTAGCTACGGTCCCTGTTTGTGGTGCCAAAATCTGTGGTAGCTGTATTGTTCTGACCCGAATTAAGGGAGGCCTAATTGTGAGTAGAGGTCCTTTTAGTCATGAGCACGCAGACAAGTGAATGCACACAGGTTGTTAGCCTATGAGGTTGTGTTTTTTGCCCATTTTACTGTTTTCATATACCTTTTACAAACAAAATAATACTCTATGTAAAGTTTACTTAGAAAATTTCACCAGCCACCCCCATCTCATGATATCATAAATGAAATGTAGCTCCTCTGACATGGACAAGGAGTGATGGTAGCATACTCTCTTTCAATATAAAGCAGTACATCTGTACATTCATGATACCTTCAGTGTAAAGTAGCTCCCCGACACCAGCAACTCATACAGACACACATAAGGACATTGCCACCACCATTTTTCACTGTAAGCACTGTGCTTTTTCCTAAATACATTTTTCTAAATGCATTCTGCTTACAGTGAAACATAATGGTGGTAGTGTCCTTATGTGAGACAGCTTGAGTGCTGCTTGTGTCAGGGAGTGACATTTCATTGATGGTATCAAGAATTCACAGATGTACTGCTCTATATTGAAAGAGATGATGCTACCATTTCTGTGTGCCCTTGGTAGACATGGACTTTTCCATCATGACGATGATTCAAAACACCCATCTGTTGCATTTCTGAAGAAGAACAGGATGAAAGTGATTTGGTGTCCAAGTATGTCTCCTGATATGAACCCAACCAAACACCTATGGGTAATTCGGAAGAGACAAGTTGCACATTACTCTCCATCCAGCACCCAACCATTAGAAGAGGCCGTTCATGAAGAATGGAAAAAGATATGTCTCCAAATTGTTCATTCTATGCCTAGAAGACTTGGCACTGCTGTCCTTAAAAAATCATGAAGTTCATGCAAAATAGTAGATGTAGTAGTATTTGATGTTGGGTGTATTCATTTTCTGCATCAACTAATTTGAGTAAAACTGAAGATTTTGCAATGAAAGTTGTTTTATTAACCTTTGTTTCATGTTCTAAGAGACTCAGTCCATAAACATTTTGGAAATTTTTCTTGTATACACTGAGATTGATTAAAATCTTACTTTTCAAAAGGGGTGTTCTAATTTGTGCTGAGCACTGAATGTGTCATTGCTAAAAAAATCTCTCTGGAGATCTGAAGATCTTTTTCACCCAGAACAAATTACTCTTGGTCTTTTATATTTTGCCAATACTTCATAAAACTTTCATTTACCCTCCTGGTTGACCATTGACCGTTGACGTAAAGTAGCATCTATGAATTCAGGATTGTCCCCTTTATCTATCATACTAGAAATAATTTTAACACCTCTAATTAAAATTACACCTTTATTTTTACTGGAAACAAATGTTTTAGTTTTTAAAAAAAAAACAATAGAGATGTTACTAATGTAGAAACTGAGACTTTATTGGTTACCATAGCTGTACTTAGCCTTTACGCTTCCATTAAATAACAGCCATTAAATAAACTGGATTTAAATTAATTCTCATCAATACAAAGAGAGTTTGTGTTAGAAATTTTAGAATTATTTCTTAATTGGAATTATATTTTATTTAATGATACTTATTACCTACAGAAAAGAGGCTCAGCAATGGCCATGAATGTGGCCTCTCCATATGCATATGGATTTATGGCTTTTTTTGAATACATATTTGTAAATCTCCATCCTTTTTATCTTAAACATGCTAGAACCTTATATAGGTTCATAGATTTTATTTTTTGTATATGGGAGGGTCCACTTGATTGCCTCTTGACATTTTACAACTTTATTAACAATATTTGGGATGAACTAAATGGTACCATTTCTTGTGATCAAGTTAAGATTAATTTTCTGGATGCTATGAAGATTAAAAATAGGGAGAACATATTGTCCATTCACATTCAAGAAATTTACAGATAAAACAATGACCTTCACTTTAACAGTGCACAATCTTAAAGGGAATCTGTCACCACATTTGAACTATGTAAACTATTAATATGAGCATACAGGTTATAGACGGCTGAGGAGAGTCATACCTGTATGTCTCATACCAGATTCCTTGTTGTTGAGAAATCATCTTTTATCACTTTATATAAATGACCTCTTCCAGGCTCAGGGGAGAGCACTGCCTGAAAGATAACTCTGCCTCCAGGGATTATTTTACATAAAGGGGAGTTACCAGTGTGATGTGTGATGGCCGCTCTCTGCTCTCCTGAACTCACTGCAGAGCTGTGTGTGATTATACCTGACACATCTGCAGGCTCCTCTCAGGTTCAACTTCTATCTCACAGGCAGACAGGGGTGCAATATTGTTGCAATACAGTAGAGATCAGAGAGAAGCAAAAAATGTGCTTGCAAAAAGACAAATTTCATTTCTCCTCTTCTGTGTTAACTACTTGCCTCACACTGGTAACTCCCCCTTCACGTAAAATTAGCTCTGGAGGCAGAGTTATCTTCCAGGCAGCATTCTCCCCATAGCCTGGAAGAAGTCACTTATATAATGTGATAAAAGATGATTTCTCAACAACAAGACATCTGATGAGACATACGGGAAGGACTTTTTTCAGCATTCTATAACATGTATGCCCATATTAATAGTTTAGATAGGTCAAATGTGGTGACAGATTCTCTTTAATTGATTAAAAGGGCTATTCCAAAATCACAATTCCAGAATAAAAAGGATCATGTCAGATCCTGCATTGTGTGAACAGAAATTAAAGGAAATGGAAGAACAATTCAGTGCAATGAGTTATCATATACATTTATTAAAGAAAGCCAGACAAGAATTCGATATTGGATAGTTCCCAAGACAGCCAATTCAGCTTGAATAGTATAACCTTTCTATGTGATTATGATCCCAGAAATCTTAGGGTAGGTGAGATAAAAGTATTGGCATATCTTGCAACTGGCATATCCTAACATACTTCTGCTAATATGTATTAAAAGACTACCTATTGGCAATTAGCTAACTCGAGCAGACCTTGGAACAGAGTTGCTAAATATCCAGAAATTCTAGGACAGTCCATAAAAAAGGGCACTTTTTTGACCTGTCCGTAAAAAAAATTTAAGGCGCCCATGATTTTTTTTTAAGCTACAAATATTTTACAGTTTACAATAAATATAACTGATGTATTCATATGAGAATTATGGATTGTAGACGTATATCACTTAAAATCATAACGATTTTTTATGGTTTTACAATGCGTCAGTAAAATATATTGTCTGTCTGTGATTTTTTGATAAATTGTCCAAAAAAACCAAAAAAGTCAAGTTGGCAACTGTGGCAGTAAAACCAGATGCCATGACAGTCATTTGTACCTGTCAAAAAAATGGCACATACTCCTGTTAGTAACAATATCATTAAGGGAGAATATTTTACCCATCTCCGCACAGATCACTCTTAAAAGATTAATGTTTATTTTACATGTGAATCAAAGAATGTGATCTATTTGATCAATTGTCCCTGCAGACTGCTATAAAAACTATCCAACATGTAGGTGTCCACATTAATAAGCATAAATCCGAGATCAGATGTGGCAATATTTTATTGCCATGTTTATAATTTCTAAGAAAAGAATCACTCCATTGCACAGTTGAAATTCCAAGTCATTGACCATGTGGGAGTTCAAAGAAGGGGTGGGAATGTTAATAAACTCAATCTCCATAGAAAAGCATTCTGGATCCACACATGGCAGACATTAAATCCCAAGAGATCTAATAAAAATTATGAAATTAGTAGAATTGGTTGAATTGCATGAGACACAAAATCTTCTACTCTCTATTCTTTTTTACACGACAGACACGTTAAACCATTTCAGACAGAGAAAATTGATATCACAGAGCTGGATTAAATAGTATGTTATAGGATTGATTTTGTCTAATAAGTCAGTAAAATTAGTTTGGATAGAATTTATGTTATCAACACCTACATACATTTCTTAATTTGATAATCAAACATGTGCTTTTGTTATATTATTTTTATGCTGTTTTGTTTAAACTGTAGCATCCTGCCGGGCAGAGACGTCATTCCCCTCACCGCCACGGTCCTGGTCCGTCGTCTTCCTGCTCCCCTGCTGCTGTAGCGCGCACCGCACACAGCTTCCCTGGAACTGTGCTTAGGGCGCGCGCGCGCTCCCTCCCTCTTAAAGGGGCTGCGCGCACCGTCCTAAAGAGTCTCCGGCCAATGGCCGGAGTACTTCTCCTACATAAGGCATCTCCTCCAAAATGGAGGTGTCTGTGCTAGTTTGTTGTTCCATGTGCTAACACTTGCTTCAGCCCTCAGGCCCCGCTGCCAGTCAGTCCTGCCCGCCAGTCTGACAGTCCAGCCCGCCAGTCTGTCTACAGTCCAGCCCGCCAGTCTGTCTAATTGTTCTGCCCGCCAGTCTGCCAGTTACCTGCCGTGTCCGCCAGCTTGCCTACCTGGAACACCAGACAGTTATCTGCCGTGCCCGCCAGCCTGCCTACCCGGAGCACCAGCCAGTTACCTGTCGTGCCCACCAGCCTGCCTACCTGAAGCACCTGCCAGTTACCTGCCGTGCCCGCCAGCCTGCCTACCCAGAGCACCTGTCTGGCTATCCGCTGTACCCGCCTGCTTGCCTACCAGGAGTACCTGTCTGACTATCTGCCGTAACCGCCTGCTGATCTACCCGGACCACCCGTCTGCCTTCCTGCCATGCTCATCCGCTGTACCGGTCAGTTCCTGTCATCTGACCCATGGGAGCCACCTACTCTCACACAAGGTCGGTCACAGATTGGCACCTGGTTCACCTGCCCGGTCCCTCCCTGGTTCACGGAGTCGACTAAGCCACCGTGTGACCTGGGTCAGGCCGAGTAGGCACTTAGTCACGTCCCTCTGGTCCCTCCTTGCACCGAAGCACAGAGGTTCCACCACCCGGACACGTAACATAAACTATGCCAAAAATAATATAAAATGAATATTTTTCTGAGGGAGAGTACATATTAAATGTAAGAGGGACATTTATTGATTTATAACTATGTAATATTATTCTTGCATACAGTGGTTTGATAAGATGCAAATAAGTTAGAGCCTTCAAACTGCAAACGAGAGTAGGTTTTATGAACAGAAGCATAAATCTTACAAACCAAAAAGTTATGTTGCTCAGTTTAATTTTATTAAATTTTAAACATAAAAGTGTGGGTCAATTATTATACAACCTGTAACGGGTCTGGGAGGCAGAACCTCTGAGCAACTTATACAAGGGGGCGGTCCTTGTAAGGAAGCGGGTGGCGACCAGGGAAGACAGGCAGGTAGTCACAGCAGGTGACCGGGACAGTCTCTGGGTAAATGGGCAGGAGGTCACAGCAAGTGACCGGGGCAGTCTCTGGGTGAACGGGCAGGAGGTCACGGCAAGTGACCGGGACAGTCTCTGGGTAAACGGGCAGGAGGTCACAGCAAGTGACCGGGGCAGTCTCTGGGTGAACAGGCAGGAGTTCACGGCAAGTGACCGGGACAGTCTCTGGGTGAACGGGCAGGAGGTCACGGCAAGTGACCGGGACAGTCTCTGGGTAAAGGGTAGGTACGACTTGTGACGGCTGAGCCTCCAGGTAGGCTAGCAGGCAGATGGCAGATGTGTGCTCCCAGGTGAGCAGGCGAGAGTCTCTGGATAAGCAGGTGGTCACAGCATGTGACGGCGGAGCCTCCAGGTAGGCTAACAGGCAGGTAGCAGATGAGCGCTCCCAGGTGAGCGGGCAAGAGTCTCAGGACTGGCAGGTGGTCACAGCACGCGACGGCGGAGCCTCCAGGTAGGCTGGCAGACAGATAGCAGATGAGCGCTCCCAGGTGAGCGGGCAAGAGTCTCTGGACTGGCAGGTGGTCACAGCACGTGACGGCGGAACCTCCAGGTAGGCTAGCAGGCAGGTAGCAGGTGGGCGCTCCCAGGTGAGCGGGCAAGCTGGTCCATAGACAGACTGACAGGTGTCGGAAGGCAGACCGTCGGACCTCAGGCTAGCAAGCAGGTAAGCGGATAACAGGCAGGAATCAGACAGCAATCTGGCAGGAAACTGGCAGGTAACTGGAAACGGGACCTGAGGGCTGAAGCAGAGTAGTGAACAGTGCAACAACATTGCTCGGGCACCTCCATTTTGGAGGAGGTGCCTTATATATGGTGAAGTCCTCCGGCCATTGGCCGGGGACTCCTTAGGACGGCGCGCGCGGCCCCTTTAAGAGGTGGGGAGCGCGCGCACGCGCGCCCTAAGCGCCGTGGCCGGGAAGGAGCGCGCGCTGCCAGCAGAGCGGGAGGAGGACGCCGGGCTCGGAGCGGAGAGGTGAGGGGAACAGCGTCCCTGCCTAGCAGAGGGCAGGGACGCCGACGCTACACAACCCCTATGTTTAATATTTTGTGGAATAACCCTTGTTTGCAATTACAGCTAATAATCGTCTTTTATAAGACCTGATCAGGCCGGCACAGATCTGTGGAGTTATCTTGGCCCACTCCTCCATGCAGATCTTCTCCAAGTTATCTAGGTTCTTTGGGTGTCTCATGTGGACTTTATTCTTGAGCTCCTTCCACAAGTTTTCAATTGGGTTAAGGTCAGGAGACTGACTAGGCCACTCCAACACCTTGACTTTTTCCCTCTTGAACCAGGCCTTGGTTTTCTTGGCTGTGTGCTTTGGGTCGTTGTCTTGTTGGAAAATGAAATTACGACCCATCTTAAGATCCTTGATGGAGGAGCGGAGGTTCTTGGCCAAAATCTCCAGGTAGGCCGTGCTATCCATCTTCCCATGGATGCGGACCAGATGGCCAGGCCCCTTGGCAGAGAAACAGCCCCACAGCATGATGCTGCCACCACCATGCTTGACTGTAGGGATGGTATTCTTGGGGTCGTATGCAGTGCCATCCAGTCTCCAAACGTCAAGTGTGTGGTTGGCACCAAAGATCTCGATCTTGGTCTCATCAGACCATAGAACCTTGAACCAGTCTGTCTCAGAGTCCTCCAAGTGATCATGAGCAAACTGTAGATGAGCCTTGACATGACGCTTTGAAAGTAAAGGTACCTTACGGGCTCGTCTGGAACGGAGACCATTGCGGTGTAGTACGTTACTTATGACTGAAACCAATGTCCCCACTGCCATGGGATCTTCCCGGAGCTCCTTCCTTGTTGTCCTTGGGTTAGCCTTGACTCTTCGGACAAGCCTGGCCTCGGCACGGGAGGACACTTTCAAAGGCTGTCCTGGCCGTGGAAGGCTAACAGTAGTTCCATAAGCCTTCCACTTACGGATGATGCTCCCAACAGTGGAGACAGGTAGGCCCAACTCCTTGGAAAGGGTTTTGTACCCCTTGCCAGCCTTGTGACCCTCCACGATCTTGTCTCTGATGGCCTTGGAATGCTCCTTTGTCTTTCCCATGTTGACCATGTCTGAGTGCTGTTCACACGTTTGGGGAGGGTCTTAAATAGTCAGAAAAGGCTGGCAAAAGAGATCTTTAATCCACACACGTGAAGCTCATTATTCTTGGTGCCTGAACTTCTTCTTAATACTTTAGGGGGACCAAACAGAATTCTTGTGGTTTGAGGGGTTGAATAATAAATGACACTCTGAATTAACTTTTTACGTTTTAAAAAAAAAAAAAATTTGCTGCAGTGCATTTCCCACTTCCAGGCTGATCTACAGTACAAATGTCACAATGCCAAGTTAATTCCGCATGTGTCAACCAGCTAAATCTGCAGGGGGTTGAATACTACTTGTAGGCACTGTATGTTTCTGATGTCATTTCCATTTTTTCTCCTTTAAAAATGATGTGTTCCCTCTTTCTGTTGGTGAAAGTTTAGGATGGGCTGAAAGGCATCCTATTTAATTGCTGAATAAAAGACAAGTTCTCTGCAACGTGAATGCTGGAACTTTATTGATGTTTGCTGTTTAGATCTCCATGAGCACTACTCAAATAGTAGAGTGAGAGAAACCAAAAACAAGAAAAATACCCAAATGATTAAAAGTAAATGTATAAATCGCACAGTGCAAAAATAATAATAAATAATAAAGGGTATTTAGTTAACATAATTTTGATCAAAATAATGTAAAAGCTGTCCCGCCACGTCACGGCATCCCTTGTGGGACAGTCCTAACTCTAATATTAAAAACCTTACCATTTGTCAAGTGACATACATATGGACAAGGACAGAGAGACTGGATCCCTGGTGCAAGCATAAAACCGAGGCAGGATCAGCGTCCCAGCCCAGACAAAGGGCGGCCACACCCTTTTATATGCACTCAAGCATACTAACTGCAAAGAAAAACCTGAAGGTGTGAACTGGAACATAAATTGATGTGCATGCAAAATGTAAATGCATGTTCACACAAGGCCATTAGACAAAGAGAAACCAAAAACTAGAAAAATACCTAAATGATTAAAAGTAAATGTATAAATCGCATAGTGCAAAAATAATAATAAATAATACAGGGTATTTAGTTAACATAATTTTGATCAAAATAATGTAAAAGCTGTCCCGCCACGTCACGGCAATACTACTTGTAGGCACTGTATGTTTCTGATGTCATTTCCATTTTTTCTCCTTTAAAAATGATGTGTTCCCTCTTTCTGTTGGTGAAAGTTTGGGATGGGCTGAAATGCATCCTATTTAATTGCTGAATAAAAGACAAGTTCTCTGCAACGTGAATGCTGGAACTTTATTGATGTTTGCTGTTTAGATCTCCATGAGCACTACTCAAATAGTAGAGTGCTGATAGAAAGACCATTTCCGGTGACTACCTCTTGAAGCTCATCAAGAGAATGCCAAGAGTGTGCAAAGCAGTCATCAAAGCAAAAAGTGGCTACTTTGAAGAACCTAGAATAAGAGACATATTTTCAGTTGTTTCACACTTTTTTGTTAAGTATATAATTCCACATGTGTTCATTCATAGTTTTGATGTCTTCAGTGTGAATGTACAATTTTCAAAGTCATGAAAATACAGAAAAATCTTTAAATGAGAAGGTATGTCCAAACTTTTGGTCTGTGCTGTACATGTGGTTAATACAAAGGACTGCCATAAAATGTATTCCTTCCAAAAACCTTACAAAGGACCAAGAGACATTCGTTGTAAGTATGGGAAAGGCAATTCAAAACAGGAAAGAGTTCTTTGCAGCTTGAGTAGTCAAACTGGGGAAGGTAAACTTACCAGCAATTCTAACTTAGAGATGATTGCAAAGAATATTGAAAACATGAAGAAAGTTAAGTATTGAAGTAATGGAGTGATTGGGTGTTAGGAGGGCAGTTGCAAGCAACTTTATTATAATGGAACGCAACCGACCCCGGGGTCCGCGATGCAGACTGGTGGACTGCTGCCGAACACTTTCCGGGTGAAAAGGAAAGCAACCATCTTAAATGATAAACCCTTCCGTGTTACTGCACACGGGAACGGGTATAGCAATTCGCACAATCTCCGTTAGCAGCACGACAGATGTGCGGTGAAAAACTATCTGTAGACCTGTTACTGCACAGGGACTACACTGGCGGCGCAAGGATGCGTGTGTGACTACGCAGACGGGTACACGTGCCTCCAGCCAGCGTGCTACTGGACTGAAGGGTACTACTCCACGTGGCTGACAGGTGATAGCCATGGATAGGATGTCTGCAGGCTGATCGGGGTGTTAGGCGACCCCCTTTAGCAGAGCCAGACTGCAAGACAAAGCTACCTGCCTATTTCCACTAGCCTGCCTATTTCCACTAGCCTGCCTATTTCCACTAAACCTGCCTATGGAAACTACGTGGAACACAGTCGTGCACACAACAGCATCACATGCTCTATGATCAGAGAGCACCGTCATGTTTGTGGGCTGGCCTTTTATAGACTAAGCCCTGCCCACCGTCGCACCATTGGTGACGTCACCCGTGGACCAATCAGGCGGTTCCAGGTCACCGGGTCAGGTGGTTGCCAAACCACCAATCACAGTCCGCCAGGTCACGGGCATGCTCAGTGCGGCGAATCCTGGACTTAGACTCCGAGAGCCCTGTCTCCCTCCACAACCTATACTTAACATTGCTAGGCACAAATACCCAAGAGACAATCTGTGCATCTCGTGAACCAGGTAGGCGTTGAGGCTGATGACGATGCTGAGCATCATCAGCCCCAGCAGGATTGGAATGGGAGTCCACAGAACGTTCTGGACCAATTTCAAGTCCAGCAACAGCCCGACACTTAACATTATCCCCCTCCACTTGACGCTCATTTTCCTCAACGAGCAGGGGAGCATGAATGTGGTCCACCTGGTCACAGAGAAGATTCTCAGAACTGTGACCCCTCCGGTGTACAGGGTACCCTTTTTTAAAGCGGGTGGCAAACTTACCAGACTCCCCGCGTACTTTAGTATTGCGAGCCATGAGCCACACTCTGTCGCCCGGATAGCATACGGGGGCAGGACGATGAGAGGTGACAACTGACTCTCTATGTGTGGAGTCCGTCACGGGTGACAGATGGAGAAGACCAGCTGGACTTTGACGGAATGATTTATATCTCGCACAGACGGGACACTCGAGAACAAAGTCCTTGATGTCCGGGCACCACCGGGGCCACCAATAGGACCATTGAAGGGACGAAGTGGTACGTTTGACCCCCAGATGAGCTCTGATCTTAGGGGCATGTGCCCAGGAGAGCACCAAATTTTGTAGATTAGGGGAAACAAACGTCCTCCCCGACGGAACCTAGTTAGAGGACACTGCAGCCATCCTCTCTACCTGAGAGTTCTTTTTGACATAGTCTGACAAGGCCCGGGTCCTGGGGACAGACAAAGAATCTGTACCGGAAGCCACAACGGTAGAGGGATCAGAGACTACCCTCCAGGTGGCTGTGACCATACACCGGTGCGCACAATTCTCACTACAGGAAGAAATTCTCCCCGTATTCCAGTCAATGAGTGGAGTATGACAACATAGCCAGGGAAGATCCAATAGCACCTCGTCTAATCCACCGGGAATAATAAGAAAGGAGATGACCTCCCGGTGGCCCTGAGGAAATGACATAGTGAGGGGAATCGACTGGTGGATGATTTGCGTGTCCAGGAGTGAACCATTGACTACACTGATGTTCATTGGTCTTGACAGTAACTCTATAGGGATGGCATGCCTCTGGGCAAACGCAGATGACAAAAAATTACCCTCAGCACCAGAGTCCACCCACATCTTGGCAGTAACTGCAGATGTACCAAAGGACAATGTCACATTATTTAACAATTTGGAGGAAGAAGTCCCAGAATCTAATACACCTCCTCCAACGGTGGTAAGATCTACTCGTTCTCCAGACTGCTTGGAACCCTTATTTACGGGGTACTCCAAGAGATGTGCAGGTCGGGAACGAGAGGGACTACAGTCAGTCCGGGATATATCCATAGCCTCAGGCTCCTGATCGGGAGTCGCGAGTTCGGAAATGGGTCTAGAGAAGGATGATGCCAATCGATACTGAGGTTTGGCGACCTCCAGCTCTAACCTGTGTTCTGCATGACGCAAATCAATTCGGTTTGCGAGAGATATTAACTCCTCCAGGGAGGTTGGAATCTCTCTGGTAGATAGAGCATTTTTAACATGACCAGCCAGACCCTTCCAGAACACCGGGATAAGTGACCGCTCAGACCAATCCAGTTCCGCCGCTAGGGTTCTAAACTGGATGGCATAGTGGCTGGCAGTGGCCGAACCCTGGATCAACGCAAGAAGCTTAAGGGCCGTATCATGCATGACCTGAGGACCAAGGAATATACTTTTTAGAGTTTTAAGGAAAAGACCCGCATTTGCTACAACCGGATCATTCCGCTCCCATAGAGGAGTAGCCCACTCCAGAGCCCTGTGGGAGAGTAATGAGATGACATAACCCACTTTGGCTCTTTCGGAGGGGAACCGTGCCTCCATCATCTCCAAGTGAATGGAGCATAAATTAATAAAACCCCTGCAAAATTTACTGTCCCCAGAAAATTTTTCTGGGAGAGAAAAACAGGGTAATGGAGCACTTGCAGTGGTTGCATTATTCGCCGCAGCCGAGTTAATAATATTGGCTGCTAGAAAAGCCGCCTGGGTAGCTACTGCAGTGATATCAGCGACCGGGACAGCTTGTTCAAGAGACTTAAGTCTGGCCTCAATTCACTGTATATATTGCAGCAGTTGCTGGTTGTCGGCCATGTTCGGCAAGACCTTGGCACTCTGATACAGGTAGGAGGGCGGTTGCAAACAACTTTATTATAATGGAATGCAACCGACCCCAGGGTCCGCGATGCAGACTGGTGGACTGCTGCCGAACACTTTCCGGGTGAAAAGGAATGCAACCAACTTAAATGATAAACCCTTCCATGTTACTGCACACGGGAACGGGTATAGCAATTCGCACAATCTCCGTTAGCAGCACAAGAGATGTGCGGTGAAAAACTATCTATAGACTTGTTACTGCACAGGAACTACACTGGCGGCGCAAGGATGCGTGTGTGACTACGCCGACGGGTACACGTGCCTCCAGCCGGCGTGCTACCGGACTGAAGGGTACTACTCCACGTGGCTGACAGGCGATAGTCGTGGATAGGACGTCTGCAGGTTGCTCGGGGTGTTGGGCGACCCCTTTGGCAGAGCCAGACTGCAAGACGAAGCTACCTCTGCAGAGTGGCTTAGTGGTAACCACAGTACCTTATGGGTGAGCTCTCTGATTCCACCTGTGATCGCTATTTTGCCTGTTCAACTTCCTTTAGTGGCTCTTTATGATTGTTCTTCTCTGTGTGGAGGTACCTACCTTAGGGAGACCGTTTCAACTCCATACAGTGTCTTTTGCCACTTTTACACTGTGCACATGTGTTATAGACTAGTATATGCTATAGTTGAATAGGGTCAGCCAGCTGTTCCCATAGGACCCACTTACTTATTGCTGCTCTGCATTTGTGTGTATCCTTACCCCATAAGATCTATTTTCTTAACTTTGTTATGTGATTTTATCTTATCTATGAAATAAAGTGTCTTTTATACATTAATATAGATTTATATTTGATTTGGGAAAATACTCCAATTTTGTAGGCTGTATATTGAACTTGGGAGTACCCTGATCACAGTTATGTTACATATCCATACAGTTCGGTCTGTCTATTTATATATCTGTATGCACAATGTCTATAGACAGTGAGGTGCTTATCAAAGGAGGGGGCGTGTCAGACTAGCATGCACGCACTACTGTGTCCAAGCACTGATAGGCTCCTGGTGGTAAAACAAGCATTGCAAGTAACAAAACCACAGAGCTTGATAAAGGAGGCATTGCTGAAATCGTTGTTTTAACCCCTACAGCATGCTGTCTTCAGATACTAAATCTGCTGGCAGATTGTCTTTAAGATTGTCCAACGTTCTTACTGCTTGCTGAGTGTGGTGCGCTCCTGATTTGACAGTTCATGCTGGCAGCATGGCAGAGCTGCTTGGTCGAACTGTGTGCTCTAAGATGCTTCTAGAAAAGGTAGCTTTGCCTCTGTGGTATCATAGAAGATTAGGGACACAGAAGTAATGCTTTAAAGCTCTATAGAAAACAGCTTGTAAGCACACACTTCTGCCTAGGTAGTCGTCCACCTCTGAGGCGGCCAGTAACCTTGGCAACACATTGTACACTACAGATTTAAAATCCATCCATTCTTGTGAGCATAAAGGATTTTTAGTAAGAGGTAAATTGCATAATTGTTTGATTTTACAATCACTTAGCAGTTTTACTTTTTAATAAGATGAGACAATCCCTTTAATTGGCAGGAAGTTGAATATTTGTGATCTGTCATGCCTCGTGATGTATCTGTTACAGAAAATAATTAAATTCCTTATGAAATTCTGAAGAATATTTTCATAGAACTTTTCATTGTACCATATCTCTGTTATTCCTCTTGGAAACATATGTGAAAGTATTAAAAAATTGTGCATTACCTTGTCCTAAGAACAGAGTGTTCCTATAGTCTGAGATTGTTTACTTACATTTCCAATAGGAATAGTAGAGAAAGGACCAACATGAAGTAGTAAGAAAAGATGCCCTAGAAATGCTGTTTAATTGAAAATGGAAGAATATATATAAACAGTCAGGAGAGCTACTAAGCTTTCTTTAACCTCTTCCGACATGGCGATTTTCAGTTTTTGCGCTTTTGTTTTTACCTCTCCTTCTTCCAAAATCTTTAACTTATTTATTTTTCCATTAACAAAGCCCTATGAGAGATTTTTTTTCCAGGACGAGTTGTACTTTTAAATGACACCATTCATTTTATCATATCATGTTCTAGATGCAGGAACAAAAATTCCAAGTGTGGTGATATTGCAAAAAAAGTGCAATTCTGCAATTGTTATTTGTTTTGTTCTTTATTACATCATTCATTATATGGTAAAAATGACCTGACAATATGATTCTCCAATTCAGTATGATTACGTTGATACTTAACTTATATAGTGTTTTTTCTATTATTTAAGTAGCAAAAAATAGGAAATTTGTAGAAAAAATAATTTTTTCTTATGTTGTAATTTTCTAGCACTCGTAATGTTTCAGTTTTCATCCATTGGAGCTGTGTGAGGGCTAGTTTTTGTGCCCTGACCTGATATCCTTATTGATAACATATTGGTAGATATAATGCTTTGATTGACTCTTTTTTGGCGGGCATTATCTTGGCTACAAAAAACCAAATTCTGGCCTTTTGAGTTTTTTCTGTCACTAGTGTTTACTGAATAGGTTAATTAATTTTATATTTTGATATATTGGACTTTTACTGATATGGAGATATCACATATGTGTATTTTACTTATTTTTCATATATCTTTCTAATTAATGGGAGTAAAGGATGGCGATTTGAACATATATAGTATCTCACAAAAGTGAAAACACTCTTCACATTTTTGCAAATATTTCATTGTATCTTTTCATGAGACACTTTGATACAATGTAGTCAGTGTACAGCTTGTATAACAGTGTAAATTTAGTGTGAACTCTAAATAACTCACAAAGCCATTAATGTCTAAACCACTGGCAACAAAAGTGAGTATACCCCTAAGTGTAAATGGCCAAATTCTGCCCAAAGTGTGAATATTTTGTGTGGCCACCATTATTTTCATGCACTGCTTTATTGGAGTTCACTAGAGCATCACAGGTTGCCACAGGAATCCTCTTCCACGCCTCCATGACAATATCACAGAGCTGGTGGGTGTTAAGAGACCTTGCCCTCTTCCACCTTCTATTTGAGTATGCCCCACAGATGCTCAATAGGGTTTAGGTCTGAAGACATACTTGGCCATTCCATCACCTTTACCCTCCTTTTCTTTAGGAGGGCAGTGGTCATCTTGGAGGTGTGTTTGTGGTTGTTATCATGTTGGAATACTGCTATGCAGCTCAGTTTCTGGAGGGAGGGGATCATACTGTGCATCAGTATGTCACAGTACATGTTGGCATTCATGGTTCCCTCAATGATCTGTAGCTCCTCACAGCCGGCAGCACTCATGCAGCCCCAAACCATGACACTTCCACCACCATGCTTGACTGTAGGCAAGACACACTTGTCTTTGTACTCCTCACCTGGTTGCCACCACACACAGTTGACAACATCTGAACCAAATAAGTTTATCTTGCTCTTATCAGACTACAGGACATAGTTCTAGTAATCCATGTCCTTAGTCTGCTTGTCTCAGCAAAGTGTTTGGCTATGTGCACACGATGCACAAATGCTCAGGATTTTTTCCTGAGCTTTTCTGCATCTCCCTGGCAGAAAAAAATGCATGCGGATTGTACATGCGTTTTCCTGCCCGAGACATGCGGAAATGGAGCGGTTACCCACTGACATTTTCGCATGTGGATTGACAAGCGCTTTCCAAGCAATTAGCATCACTTGGAAAGTGCTTGTGACAACTAGGTCATACTATATAAATCCATGCAAACAGCATGGATTTATATAGTGTGACCCGAGAGAGTGGTAAAAATAAAAAAATAAATGTATACTTACCCTCCGATGGCCCCTGGTGTCCCGCTCACTCCGTTCTCCCTAGCCCGCAGCAGAGAATTGAAAGACCTGCCGAGGTCAGAGTCACGTGACCCGTCACATGACTCTGACGTCAGCGCAGGTCCTTCAACTCACTGCAAAGTGCCGGGAACCAAGCAGGAGCGGTGCGCGGGCCGACAGAAGGTAAGTATACATTTATTTTTTATTTTATTATTTTTTTACAGATTTTTTAATGGTACCCGGGTCCGGAGGAGACTCTCCTCTCCTCTACACCCGGGTACCATCCACACATTAGAATGCTTGGATTACGCATCTACATATACAGTGATGCGTAATCCATGCGGTCTAATGCAAGTCAATGGCGGCGAAGACGCAGCACTTCCGCAAAATAATTGACAGTGCTGCGTTTTTTTCCGCAATGATAATCCACAGCGGAAATTTCCGCAGCATGTGCGCAGCACATGCGGATTATCATTGGGGAACATTGCTGCCCTTCTACCATGCGTTTTTAATGAGTTTTTAATGCATTTCCGCAGCTGCAAAAACGCTGCGGAAACGCATTAAAAATGCATCGTGTGCACACAGCCTTTCTGTGATTTCTTGTGCACTATCTTAAAAAGAGGCATCCTTCTGGAACGACAACCATGCAGTCCAATTTGATGCAGTGTGCGGCGTATAGTCTAATCACTGAAATGCTGACCCTCACCCCTTTAACCTCTGCCACAATGCTGGCAGCACTCATACATCTATTGTGAAAGACAACCTCTTGATATGATGCTGAGCACGTGCACTCAACTTCTTTGGTCGACCATGGTGAGGCCAGTTCTGATTGGAACCTGTCTTGTTAAACCGCTGCATGGTCTTGGCCACTATGCTGCAGCTCAGTTTCAGGGTGTTGGCAAGCTTCTTATAGCCTAGGCCATCTTTACATAGAGCAACAATTCAATTTTTCAGATCCTCAGCATTTTTTGCCATGAGGTGCCATGTTGAACTTCCACCGACCGGTATGAGAGAGTGGGAGAGCAATAACACCAAATTAACACACCTGCTCTCCATTTACATCTGAGACCTTGAAACACTAATGAGTCACAGGACACCGGGGAGGGAAAATGGCTTATTGGGCACAATTTGGCCATTTTCACCTAGGGGTGTAATCACTTTTGTTTCCATGGAGTGGAGTTATTAAGAGGGCACGCTAAAGTTACACTGTTATACAAGCTGTGCAGTGACTACTTTACATTGTATCATAGTGTCAGATCTTCAGTGTTGTCCCATGAAAATATATAATAAAATATTTACAAAAATGTGAGGGGTGTACTCACTTTTGTGAGATACTGTATACATAAATATATATCTTATATATATTTTTTTCCCATATTTTTAAAAACGTATTTTTATTTATCACTGTATTTGTTAGTCCCCTTAAGGGACTAGAACCTGATCTCCTTTATGCTATATAAAACAATGCCACAGTATTGGTGTGTATATTAAAAATCATGGTCTCCTATGAACACCAGTCAGAAGCTGGCTTTCACAGGAGTATAATCATGACAGGCACAGGGTTCTCCTGTAGACACCCAGCCAGCATGGCAACCTATTGGCACAAATGGGCAATTAAAATTGTGTCCCATACAGGGCTGCATGCTGCTAACGCCACTGTGAGAGAACCCTACCATCATGACAACCTATCACCGTAGATTAGCAATTAGAACTGTGTACCCCTCCTTTCCCAGGGCTGTATGCTGTTAATGCCGCTGTCAGCAATTGACTGTGACATTTAGCAGCTTATCGGCCATGGGCGTAGCTCATCTCATGCAAGACTAAATTATGCAGGTGGTGGCTGAATAACATAGCCATCACCTGCCAGAAAAGATGTGGGTTTAGGGGCAGTACAACAGAGGTGAACATGCTATGATAGGAAAACTGATAAAAGGGTTTGTAATTTGCAAAACTCAGCTGTTCTGCAACCCTCCCCTCTCCCTTCCACACTCAGTCATACAGGAGGTTAGTTCAGGAGACACATCTCACACACTGAGAAACCTGCTGTAAGCTGTGGTGGGGGCGTGTTATTCCTTTCTGTAAGTGTTATTGTATGCTTACGATTGGCCAGCATCATATAGGGGAAGAAGTATGCACTCAAAGTGAAAACTCTTGAATAACACCAACTTGTACTCAATTAAAATTAATTTATTAGGGGCTAAATAATTTAGCCCAGAGAGGTGAATCAAGTTAAACATGAAAAATTTGGTGAAACGTCAGCTTTAACATTATAGAGTGAAAGATTTACTTGGGAAAACTCAGTGCTTGTACTGTCGTCTAAATTATGCCGTGTGCATATATGCAAATGGTGGCCAGGTGGCTAGTATATCTGAGAGATTTCTAGTATCAAAAATTTGCTAATTTGACACATTCTGTCAGAAAGTTACCCATTTTAGAACAAGCTTTTTATTGCATGAGAATGATTGACTGTTTGGAATTTTTATGCCATTGTCGCCACTTTCCAAAAATGTATGTGGTTAATTATGCAAATAAGATTTTAGCTAGATTTATAAATTGAAACATTTTTTTTTCATAAACAGTTGCAAACTAAATTTATTAAGCGGGTAGCATAAAAAATGGAGTACAATTTCTAGGCAAAAATATCTTAAGATGTGTATTGTATATTAAACCTTTTCTGATGTGGGGCATATTAACACGTATCTGTGCGCTGGGCCTTTTGGACCAGATACATAATAATATGCCCTGGTGATTGAACCCGCACACAGGCGGTCAAAGTAACTTCTGCCTGAGCAGCGCTGACAGCCTGGATAGCATAGAGATGCTTCTGCTTCTGCATCTCTTTGCTATACAGGTGATCAGACTGAGGGGACAAAGTGTAAAAGTTAAAAAAGTGTCAGAAAGTGAAAAAAAAATTGTAAAAATTAAAAAAATATATATTGTACCCATGAATAAATATTCTGAAAAACAAAAAAAGCAAACAATAAAACTACACATATTTGGCATCGCCGCTTCCGGAACAACCTGACCTATAAAACTGTCTTGCTATTTAACTAGTGAACATGGTAAAAAAAAAAAAAAAAACCGAAGCAAAAAACGATGCTTTATCATAAAACCGCCAAAAAAAAATGGAATAAAAGGCGATAAAAAAGATGAATGCAAATAAAAATTGTACCACTGAAAACGCCATCTTGTCCCACAAAAAACTAGCCGCCATATAGCTCCATCAACCAAAAAATAAAAAGTTATAGCTCTCAGAATAAAGCGATACAAAAAAAATCTTTTTTCTATAAAATAGTTTTTATTGTGTAAAAGCGCCAAAACAGAAAAAAATTCTATAAATGTGGTACAGCTGTAAACGTACTGACCTGAAAAATAAAGCTACCTTATCAATTTTACCACACGCAGAACAGCATAAAAAAAAAAATCCTGACTTGTTGGTTTTTGTTTATTCTGCCTCCCAAAAATTGGAATAGAAAGCGATCAAAAAATGTCACGTGCCTAAAAGTGGTACCAATAAAAACATGAACTCGTCCAACAAAAAAAAAAGCTGTCACATGACTCTGTCGGCCAAAATATGGAAAAGTTAAAGCTCTCAAAATATGGTGATGCAAAAACTAGTCTTTGCAAAAAAAATGTTTTTTAGTATGTGACAGACCCGATATGAATCTGGCTTCGCTGTAATCTCACCAACCTGAAGAATAAAGTAATCTAATCACTTATACTGCACGAGGAACTGTGTAAAATAAAAAATCTAGGCTAAGGGTTGTGCTAGGGTTAGGGATAGAGTTGGGCTAGGGTTAGGGTTGTGCTAGGGTTAGGGTTGTATTAGTGTTAGAGTTAGGATTGTGCTAGGGTTAGCGTTAGGGTTGTGCTAGGGTAGGGGTTAGGATTATTCTAGGGTTAGGGTTGTGCTAGGGTTAGGGGTTTTGCTAGGGTTAGTGTTGTGCTAGGGTTAGAGTTAGAGTTCTGCTAGGGTTAGGGTTCTACTAGAGTTAGTCTTAGGGTTGTGCTATGGTTAGGGTGAGGGTAGTGCTAGGGTTAGGGTTGTGCTAGGGTTAGGCATGTGCTAGAGTTAGGGTTAGGGTTGTGCTAGGGTTAGGGTTGTACTAGGGTTAGGGTTGTTCTAGGGTTAGAGTTAGGGTTGTGCTAGGGTTAGGGTTGTGTTGGGGTTGGGATTTTTTCAAAAGTAAAGAAAAAAAAATTGTGACGATATGGCGACTATTGTTGAGCGCAAGTGGTCTCTACTTGAGTTTGCATCGGGTGCTTGGGTATGCACCGAGTTTCGTGGGTGCTCGAGTGACATGCTTGAGTCTCCACCCCATATGCTACAGGGCCAGAAAAAAACTTGCGGGGATTGCCTGCCATGCACTAGCGATCCCCACATGTTTTATTTTGGGTGTCTAACCACCGTGAAACATGCGGGGTGGGGACTCAAGCATCCACGATACATAGTGCATACCCGAGTACCCGATGCAAACTCAAGTGATGAGCACTTGCGCTCAAGACTAATGATAACTTATTCAATATGAGGACCTAATGTTATCAATTTCTGTGTTGTACCTCTGGGTTCAAAATGTTTACTATACCCCTTGATAAAATCCTTTAGGGGTCTAGTTCCAAAATAGGGTCACTTGTGGGGGGTTTCCACTATTTAAGTGCATCAGGGGCTCTCCAAACGCGACATGGCGTCCGCTCTCAATTCCAGCCAATTTTGTGTTCAAGAAGTCACACAGTGCTCCTTCCCTTCTGAACCCTGCCGTGCGCCCAAACAGTGTATTTTCCAAACATATGGGGTATCGGCGTACTCAGGAGAAATTGCACAAAGGTTTTTGCCGTCCATTTTCTCCTCTTACTGTTGTGAAAATAAAAAATTTGGGGCTAAAACATAATTTTTGTGGAAAAAGTTTGATTTTTTTATTTTCACGGCTCCATGATATAAACTTCTGTGAAGCACCTGGGGGTTCAGGGTGCTCACCACACATCTAGATAAGTTCCCTGAGGAATTTAGTTTCCAAAATGGTGTCACTTGTGGGGGGTTTCCACTGTTTAGGCACATCAGGGGCTCTCCAAATGCAACATGGCATCCTCTAATTATTCAAGCAAATTTTGCATTCAAAAAGTCAATTGGCGCTCCTTCCCTTTTGAACCCTGCCGTGCACCCAAACACTGTACTTTCCCCACATATGGGGTATCAGCATACTCAGGAGAAATGGCAGAACAAATGACATGGTGCAATTAATCCTGTTACTCTTATGAAAATGCAAAATTGGGGGCTGAAAAACATTTTAGTGGGAAAAATGTGAAAATTGTATTTTTACGGCTCAATGTTATAAACTTCTCTAAAAAAAGCACCTGGGGCTTCATAATGCTCACCACACATCTAGATAAGTTCCCTGAGGGGTCTAGTTTCCAAAATAGTGTCACTTGTTTGGAGGTTTCTACTGTTTAGGCACATCAAGGGCTCTCCAAACGCAACATGGCATCCTCTAATTATTCAAGAAAATTTTACATTCAAAAAGTCAAATGGCACTCCTTCCCTTCCGCACCATGCCGTGCACCCAAACACTGCACTTTCCCCACATATGGGGTATTGTTGTGCTCAGGAGAAATGGCACAACAAATTGTAGGGTCCATTTTTTCCAGTTACCCTTGCAAAAAAAAAATTGGGGTCTAAAGTAACATTTTTGTGAAAAAAGTTAAATGTTCATTTTTGTCGTCCACATTCCAAAAATTCCTGTGAAGCACCTGAAGGGTTAATAAACTTCTTGAATGTGATTTTGAGCACCTTGAGGGGTGCAGTTTTTAGAATGTTGTCACTTTTGGGTATTTTCTGTCATAAAGGCCCCTCAAAGTCACTTCAAATGTAATGTGGTCCAAAATGGTTTTATAAATTTTGTTAGAAAAATGAGAAATCGCTGGTCAACTTTTAACCCTTATAACTTCCTAACAAAAAAAAATTTTGGTTGCAAAATTGTGCTGATGTAAAGTAGACATGTGGTAAATGTTATTTATTAACTATCTTGTGTGACCTATCTCTCTGATTTAAGGGCATGAAAATTCAAAGTTTGAAAACTGCAACATTTTCTAAATTTTCACCAGATTTCCGATTTTTTCACATATAAACGCAAGTCATATCGAAGAAATTTTACCACAACCATGAAGTACGATATGCCACAAAAAAACAGTCTCAGAATCAGTGGGATCCGTTGAAGAGTTTCAGAGTTATTACCTCATAAAATGAAAGTGGTCAGAATTGTAAAACTTGGCCTGGTCATTAACGTGCAAACCACCCTCGGGGGTAAAGGGGTGAAACATCATGTGACACTTTGCGATATTTTGCGCCACAAAGAAAATTGACATTTAAAAATCCTCTTATAAAAATTCACTGCCCCAAATTTGTTTATTTTTTTTATATAAAAGACAAGACATTGACCCCAAAATGGCACAAAAAACTATTTTTTCGGCCTGTAATGTAATTTATATTTTATTATCGACTTTAAAGTAACATATGGGCGTAAAAAAACAAACAAAAATGCCCTCCCTGCTGATGAAATGGAAACTCAAATACCAGAAAAAAAACACTCAAAAAAGCTTTATGTGAATCCTGCAGGATAGTTTTTGCATAAATCAGTTTGAAGCTAAACACCTCCGTCTCCATTCCTAATGCCTATCCCAGCAGGGCCCCGCAGGAGAGTAGCTCTTTGATGCATTCACGGTAAGCATTTCTCCTTCTAATTAAATGAATATTATTGATTCAACAAACCTCACTTGTTATTTACATTTAATGATAATGGTTCCACTGTCGTGCTGGAGTTTTCTTATTTTCAAATAATTTACCATCTTCCCTTGGAGATTCAGTTAATTAAGCTCATGCTGGACAAGTTGGCTTAAAACAAATATATATAAGCTGCCAGTGCTATTATGTGATGAAATTACATTTGTTTTCAGTACTTTCTAGGGCATTTTGCTATCAAATAAGTCTTCTAAATTTAGTTAGTCAAAATAAACCCTGAACAAATATTCACATTAAAGGGGTGACCACTTTATCTTTATTTTAATACATGTGTTTGGGACATGATTTCGAGGCACTTACTAATTTATAAGTAATTGTAAGTATTATAGATTGTCCTCTTGCAATTGTTAGTCTTCCTGAAAGACTATGCAGCATCTCCTATCTGCAGAATAGGTGCTGATTGAGGAGCGTGTGACCAATCCTGACCAATCCTGTGAAAAACAAATTTACCTATTCAACTGGAGAAGGCCAAGATGTTCACATGTCCCATCATTAGCTGTCATTTTGATATCAGGGAACTGTGCAATCTATAAGGAAGTATGCACTAACAATTGCCCAAGGACTGTTCATCCATATCTGTGCTCACTCCCTCTGCTTCGTTTTCTGTCATCGGGAGGCACCACATCATTGTTATGCTCCTCGCTTGGCGACAGTGTAACTTTTGATTTATTATTCTAGGGCTTGTCCTGCCATCAAGGCAGGAAGCTTGGAGGTTAACTACTGTGCTAGATCATCTAATTTTCTCTCTTCTGCCAACCTTGGGTGGAGCACACTCTAATTAAACTCCTGGCTTCCTACCTCTAGTTGCCATTTATATTGCCTCTTATTCTGGTTCACTTCTGTTTTTCTGCCACTACCCTCCATGGTTTATTGCTATTTATTGACCTTCACCTATGTATTGACATTCTGCTGACGATTCTGTTCCTGATTTCCCCATATTGACTCAGCTTCCTGACCATCCTTTGCCTGCCTGCTCAACTAGTCAGAAGTCATTCTGTGGACCCAACCCAGTTGTCCCTGTGTAAGTCCAGATCCATGTATAGGAGTTAAAGGTTAAGGAACAGAGCCCAGGGCACCACAGTACAGTGACTCACTGGTTGGCACTACTGCTTTGCAATGCTATAGCACCGGGATCAAGTCCCACCAAGGACAACATCTACAGTACAAGGTTTTTTTTTCCCGTGTTTGTGTGGGTTTGCTCCAAGTTCTCCAGTTTCCTCCCACGCTCAAAAGACATACTGATAAGGAGTTTTAGATAGTGAGACCCAGTGGGGAAAGTGATAGTAATGTCTGTAAAGCCCTGTTGGTTATGATTTTGCCATAAATGCCAAGCATAATAAATGAATAAAATCTGCGAGATGGAGTAACTAGTGCAAAATCTGTCTGTTGAAGACCTATTAAGAACTGCCAGTTTACCACGCGCAGAGCACACTAACAAGGACAATCTGTACTTAGTAAGTGCTACAAAATTGTGTCACTGTAACATCCCTGGCGGCGTGCTTGCATAGTGCACCACCTCCCACTATGTAAGACCGCAATCTTACCTGTCAGTCCAGCCTGCAAACCTTGCTCCAGTTCATGCTGTGTGCATGTCTCTTGTCTGACTGCTTAGGGCGGCGGCCCGGTTACTTCCTGATTCTTATAGCTGCTGTGGGCGCACTCTTAATGCGTCCCCAGCCTATTGCTGTGAGTCACTGGATATTTAAACCCACTCCACCCAGAAGGAGGGGCCTGAGCAACACTAACTTTCAGTGCGCTCCTTGCCTCTGAGGTGCAAGGTCTTGTCTTGTATCTTGTCTGTTTCTGCCACCCTGGGGGCCGCATACCCAGGCCTGTTATCTTGTCCATTTCTGCCACCCTGGGGGCTGCATACCCAGGCCTGTTATTTCTGACTTCTAGTCTGTTTCCGCCACTCTGGGTGCTGTATACCCAGGCCTGTTATCTCTGACTTCAAGTCTGTTTCCGCCACTCTGGGGGCTGTATACCCAGGCTCGTTCTTGTATCTCATTGCAATAGCAGTTCCTATCTGAACTGTATCCTAGCTTGTTACCTGTTTGTCTCTATATCCGCACCTTCCCTTTTCCTGCAGTATCAGAACCTGCACTTAACTCCAACTCGTTGTCTCTGTACTTCCGTTTGTGAGTTTTGTGTCGACTCGCTACTTCATAGTAAGTACCTTGTGTGTATCTGGCTCAGCTTGTCCCTTTTCCCTTCCTCCGTATCTTCCTCCTGTGTTCTAGCCATCTTCCTGTATTTTCCAGTCTGTTCCATGTGAACAGAGCCAAGTCCTCTCTGCCTTCACCTTCAGCCCTGTTCGGCTCTGCTTGCTCACTGCGCCAGCGGTTTCTTTCTGCTCTGACTTGCCCACCGCTCCAGCGGCTTCCCTCTGCTCTGCCTTACCCACCGCTCTGGCGGCTTCTCTCTGGTCTGCCTTGCCCACCGCTCTGGCGGTTCCGCTCTGCTCTGCCTTGTCCACCACAACTGCGGTTTCGCTCTGCTCTGCTTACTCACCGCACCAGCAGTTCCTCTCTGCTCTGCCTTGTCCTCCGATCCGGCAATTTCGCTTTACTCTGCTTGTCTACCGCATCTGCGGCTCTGTACCTGTCTCCCAGTCTGTACTGGACCCTATCCAGCCTGCGCTCCAACCTGCTAGAACCTCCCTGTCTGCACTCCAGCCATGTTTGCCAGTGCCCACCTGTCTGCATACCAGCCGTGCTTGCCAGTGCCCACCTGTCTGCATACCAGCTGTGCTTGCAAGTGCCTACCTGTCTGCATACCAGCCGTACTTGCCAGTACCCACCTGTCTGCATACCAGCCGTACTTGCCAGTACCCACCTGTCTGCATACCGGCCGTGCTTACCAGTATCCACCTGTCTGCATATCAGCCGTGCCTGCCAATACCCACCTGCCTGTATGCCAGTCTAACATGCCCGTTCCTGCATTCCCCGGTGTGGGTCAACAACTGTGACCGGGGTCTGACCTGGAGTAGCACCTGGTCCCTCTGCTCGGTTCCTCGGAGTCGACTAAGCCGCCATGCGACCTTGGTCGGATCGGGTTGATACTTAGTTATGCCCCTCCAGGCACTCCTCGGTTCATGATACAGTGAGATCACTAATCACGCTCACGCCAGTCAGTCCGGGCGCGAGCATAACAGTTTGCTTAGTCCATGGTTCCCGTTGAGCCCCACGACCTTTCGCTCTGAGTCATTTTGAATCCTTGGCTGGCGAATACGTGCACCAAGAAAAAATTTTTTCTCAAGCTATGACCCAGGCGATTTACGCACCAGCCCAAATGGACCTATCAGCACTCATTCCTGAGGATCCACCACGGTACTATGGGGATCCAAAACGAAGCCGTGCATTGGTGTAGCAATGCATGCTGCATTTCAAGTCCTATGCTCACTATTTTCCTTCCGATTGGGTTAAAGTGGCATTTATGATGTCCTACCTAGCGGGTGACGCCTTGAAATGGATCACCCCCCTATGGGAAGCATGGGATCCTATTGTCTTTGACCTGCAGGCCTTCCTGGTGGCCTTTCTAATGGTCTTCGATGACCCTAAACCTGAAGCCTCTGCTAACGCTCCCCTTCCCAATATCCCAGAGCAGCCCCGAAGGGTAATGTGTGTAGGTAGCCTACCAGTCCTCCAGCCTGAAGAGACTGCTGCCCACCCAGAATCCACACAGGATGACTAAGCTCCACAGAATACGTCTCTTCCCAACCTCAAGAGGCAGTCCAGACGTGCAAGGCATAGAGGTAAACCGTCACGCCTGGTTCTGTCCTCCCAAAGACCTCCTGTTCCCCAGTCTGTAGAGTCAGCTTTCCGCACAGAATCCATGAAGGATGACTATGTTCGTCAGGCAAAGCAGAAGCCAGAACTCAGTCGCAAAATCGGATTGCGGTCCCGCTGCGGTGGTTTGGGACCCCCTGACGGTCTTTGTCCAGCGAAGGTTGGAGAATCCCAAGACATTAGGCCTGTAGGAGAGGCTGCCCTTGGCGTTAGTGTTTCCTCTCTACAGATGACCATGACTGTCTCTGTGGCAAGTGAAGGCCTCGGATTAACCGGAAGTTTCGGGCTTAAAGCCATGAATAGTAGGTGTCTGATTCCCGTCCGACAACTCTAGAAGCCGGTTTGGGCACTGTCAGCAGAAGGACAAGCCCTACTCAGAAACAGTCAAAATATGTCTGTACAAACTAAGCTCCAGATTGGAGCATTACATATGCAGAAGTTCACATTCCAGGTGCTGACTGGCTTACCCACAGGTCATCCAGAGCCGAGAGATCTAGTGCCCGCTCAAGTCTGGAGATTCTGCATGGTGTATCCTGGGGGACTGCTAAGGTACAAGGGGTGTCCAGTCCCACATCTTCAGGACAGTCAGCAGTTTCTTCTTCTTCTTCACCAGATCTGCTAGTCGCTGACTCGCTGTGTGCTGAAGTCTCCAAAGGAAGAGAAGCGGAGGCGATGTCCCCACACAGTCTCGACTATTGTACCAATGATCTGGCTTCAGGTACCGTCCCGTCTAACAGACATGTAATCTCTGAAACCAGTTTGAAGATGATCCTAAAGCAAGGACCCTCCGTCTCTAATAAATCTGGTCCTACATCCATCAAGGCGGTGTTTACCTCCGAGTCTCTGCACCCCTCCAACCAGGCTGATGACCTCCAGTTGTCTCCTGAATCCTCCGGGGTGCTACCTGATAACAAATGGAGAGAGACTTTCCTACACCCTTTACCTGGTACTTCGCCCACTTCATCCAGTAAGCTTGGCAAAGTGTACATCGAAGCAGTGATTACCCCCGAGTCTCTGCACCCCTCCAACCAGGCAGAGGATCTCCAGTTGTCTCCTGAATTCCCCGGGGTGCTACCTGTTAAACGGAGAGAGACTTTCGTACACCCGGTACCTGGTACGCCGCCCACTTCATCCAGTAAGCTTGGCAAAGTGCACGTCAAGGCGGTGGTTACCTCCGAGTCTCTGCACCCCTCCAAACCAGGTGGAGGACCTCCAGTTGTCTCCTGAATCCAACAGGGTGCTACTTAATAACAAATGGAGAGAGACTTTCCTGTGTGCTGTTCCTGGTACTTCACCCACTTCATCTGTTGCTGAGGATGGCTTGATAGGAGGAAGCATCCTAGTCACCAAGATGATGAGATCAGTTTTGTTTCCTCTAATGGACAGAAGAGGTAATCCTCTTGAAGAGAAGGATTGGCCTCCAAATTCTCTGCCGAAGACCCATGCAGGCTTGAAGAAGAGGGGGCATAAAGGGGGGGGGGTACTGTAACATCCCTGGTGGCGTGCTTGCATAGTGCACCACCTCCCACTATGCAAGACCACAATCTTACCTGTCAGTCCAGCCTGCAAACCTTGCTCCAGTTCATGCTGTGTGCATGTCTCTTGTCTGACTGCTTAGGGCGGCGGCCCGGTTATTTCCTGATTCTTATAGCTGCTGTGGGCGCACTCCTAATGCGTCCCCAGCCTATTGCTGTGAGTCACTGGATATTTAAACCCCCTCCACCCAGTAGGAGGGGCCTGAGCAACACTAAATTTCAGTGCGCTCCTTGCCTCTGAGTTGCCAGGTCTTGTCTTGTATCTTGTCTGTTTCTGCCACCCTGGGGGCCGCATACTCAGGTCTGTTATCTTGTCTATTTCTGCCACTCTGGGGGCTGTATACCCAGGCCTGTTATCCTTGACTTATAGTCTGTTTCCGCCACTCTGGGGGCTGTATACCCAGGCTCGTTCTTGTTTCTCATTACAGTAGCAGTTCCTGTCTGAACTGTATCCTAGCCTGTTACCTGTATGTCTCTATGTCTGTACCTTCCCTTTTCCTGCAGTATCTGAATCTGCACCTAACTCCAACTCGTTGTCTCTGTACTTCCGTTTGTGAGTTTTGTGTCCACTCGCTACTTCATAGTAAGTACCTTGTGTGTATCTGGTTCTGCTTGTCCCTTTTCCCTTCCTCTGTATCTTCCTCCTGTGTTAAAGCCATCTTCCTGTATTTTACAGTCTGTTCCATGTGAACAGATCCCTGTCCTCTCTGCCTGCACCTTCAGCCCTGTTTGGCTCTGCTTGCTCACTGCACCAGCGGTTTCTCTCTGCTCTGACTTGCCCACCGCTCCGGTGGCTTCCCCCTGCTCTGCCTTACCCACCGCTCTGGTGGCTTCTCTCTGCTCTGACTTGCCCACCGCTTTGGCTTCTTCTCTCTTCTATGCCTTGCTCACCGCGCCAGCGGTTTCTCTCTGCTCTGACTTGCCCACTGCTCCGGCGGCCTCCCTCTGCTCTGCCTTACCCACCGCTCTGGCGGCTTCTCTCTGCTCTGCCTTGCCCACCACTCTGGCGGTTCCGCTCTGCTCTGCCTTGTCCACTGCACCTGCGGTTTTGCTCTGCTCTGCCTTGTCCACCACACCTGCGGTTTTCGCTCTGCTCTGCTTGCTCACTGCATCAGTAGTTCCTCTCTGCTCTGCCTTGTCCTCCGCTCCGGCGGTTTCGCTTTACTCTGCTTGTCTACCTCATCTGCGGCTCTGTACCTGTCTCCCAGTCTGTACTGGACCCTATCCAGCCTGGGCTCCAACCTGCTAGTACCTCCCTGTCTGCACTCCAGCCGTGCTTGCCAGTGCCCACCTGTCTGCATACCAGCCGTGCTTGCCAGTGCCCACCTGTCTGCATACCAGCCGTGCTTGCCAGTGCCCACCTGTCTGCATACCAGCCGTGCTTGCCAGTGCCCACTTGTCTGCATACCAGTCGTACTTGCCAGTACCCACCTGTCTGCATACCGGCCGTGCTTACCAGTATCCACCTGTCTGCATACCAGCCGTGCCTGCCAATACCCACCTGCCTGTATGCCAGTCTAACCTGCCTGTTCCTGCATACCCCGGTGTGGGTCAACAACTGTGACCGAGTTCTGACTTGGAGTAGCACCTGGTCCCTGTGCTCGGTTCCTCCTTGGTTCACGGAGTCGACTAAGCCTCCGTGCGACCTTGGTCGGATCGGGTTGATACTTAGTTACGCCCCTCCAGGCATTCCTCGGTTCATGGTTCAGTGGGATCACTAATCACGCTCACGCCAGTCAGTCCGGGTGCCAGCGTAACAGTCACCAAGTGTGGCCATCTCCTTTAACGAGTATCATGATGGATGTTATAGTTTGAAATGTATAAAATATGATATTCATTTTCCAAATATCAGCAATGACAAATAAGGTAATTTTACATATTGCTGATAGTTAAAGAGGTAAAGATATTGCATCACATTATATCACAATGGCTCTGGTGTTTGCACTGTTTGTTGTTGCTGTATTAGCATTTTGAGTCTGACTAGCACAACATTTGTATAGAGTTTATATGATCTCTCCATGTTTTATTAACCTTCTTTTAGGCACTCAAATTTCCTCCATCACGTCATATACTATACTGTATATTAATAGGTTAATATTCATTCATTGATGTTGCACTAAGATTTCCTCTTTAAACATTGTGAATTCGATTTTGACCTAAATTGAGAAAGGGATGGTCATTATTACATTCTCCATATTGTACTTAGGAATACATTATTTCTTTACAATTAGTATGAGATACTGTATCTTTTTTTTGCATTTGGGGGTTATTCCATACATAAATTTTGCTTATGGCTAAGATACTCATTTAAACAAGACTTCTAAAATACAGAAAAATACAGTAAATAATGTAATAATTCAATGTGGTTTGGGCTTGCCATATATTTGAAGGTCCTTTTTATTTTAATGAATATAACACAGATAATAAAAAACAAGGAAAATTGGGTGCAGCTACACAGAGAGAAACATAATTATAGGTCCAATACATTTTTTAGTCAAGTTTAAAATCAAGGTGGGTTAGAAAAATTAGGATTAGTGATGAGCGAGTATGTTCTGTTAACCCATTTGGTGAGCATGTTCGGGTGCTCGCCGAGAATCTTTAGCGTGCTC
Organism: Phyllobates terribilis; assembly: GCF_046119375.1. Taxonomy (NCBI): domain Eukaryota; kingdom Metazoa; phylum Chordata; class Amphibia; order Anura; family Dendrobatidae; genus Phyllobates; species Phyllobates terribilis. The sequence goes on from NW_027362765.1 coordinate 283,106,983, forward strand.
GGGTGTTATGTTTTAGTCACGCTGTGTGCATGATTTGTGACTGTTTGACAGCTTTAATACATGTGAGGAATGCCCAAGAAATAGGCATTCCTCACATGTATTAAAGCTGTCAAACAGTCGCAAATCATGCACACAGCCAGGCTCAAACATAACACCCAAGCACACTGAAGATACTGGGGAAACACCCGAGCATGTTTGTAAATCTCGAGTAACGAGCATGCTCGCTCATCACTAATTAGGATACAATGAGTTAAAAAAGCCCCAAACACTCATTATCTTAGTTTACATTTATTCAAATTCTTCTGATAAAAGCCATTGTTTCCAAAGCTTGCACTGGTGAAGGCTAGTAAACCTGAATAAGCTTTACACGAGTCATAATCAATGTTGCTCTCCTTACCAGGACATATCTGTACGGGTTCTTGGTGCATAGTTGGCAATTCAGGACAAAATGGAACAATTTGCAAAATCCTGTAAAACACACATTTTTAATTTGCATACTGATGTCCCAATAGTACTCAAAGCTGGTTTCACATATCAATTTTTTTATGTTTTCCGCGTCAGTGTCTTGGATCAGTTTTTTATCAGTATTTGGTCTGTGTGTTAGTTTTACCATCAGTGCTTTTTGCATACAAAAAATAAAAACAGATGGATGTTTCTCCAGATTTTTCTATCAGTCAGTGAAAAATTGACAACACTAGGATGAACTAGGACATCATCAGTGTGCTGTCCAAGTTTTTCACTGACTCCCAGACTTGTAGAGATGACTTTGATTCAAGACTAGGATCAAATTTGGATGTGTCTTCATCGCTTATTTTTGCAGACACTCAGTCCATGAAAAAATGGACATGTAAAAAGTTCCAACATTTATAATGGGTACATGTTCTATCTATGAAAAACACGGATAGAACACGTATGAAAAAGTTGGACAAATGAAACTAGCCTAAGACATAGGATTGCTATGCTTTTCTCAATACGATAGCAGTGAGCAGTGCACTCTCATAACAGATTCTAGAAGGATACTCCATATCCTGTAGCTTGTGATGAGGAAGCAGTTGTGATTAAACACAAAGCTAGATCATCATTAAAGGATATCTGACATAACTACAAGCTTTGCTCTTTCCAAAGTTCTTGCTCTTTGTAGTGATGTTTTAAAATCAGCTCAGAGCCAGAATGTCTGATGGTACAAAGCATCACTAAGCATTTTTGCTGCAGGTCTACAGAATGCATAATGGAAGATGCATTGCCTTATTTTACATCCTATGACTGGAATAAGTCAGGGCGTATTTGCATTTTACTGTATTTGGAAAAAAAATAAAGTTTTCATTTTAATTGGCTGCAAACTAAGTAAGGTGACATGATAAGAATGTTTTTAGGTTCTCAGTCAGTAAGCAATACTGCAGAAAATAATTTTGGAACCCACAGACATCTTAACCAGGTGCCCTAAAACAAAATCTGAAAAGGAGCCCAACTTAATGAAAACCTTCTCCAGCAGCTAGAGGTCACAGAATAGGATAAGCAGTGTTCTATCACATGTATAAGTGAGTCTTATGTGATGTTGTCATGTGGACACTGTGTTTAGCAGCCTGGCAGATCTTATTAGGGCATCCATGGACAGGCTTAGAGCTAGCCACTCTGTCTACCAGATCCTAGAATTGGCTCTGACCATCATCATTTAAACCCGTTACACGAATCTAAACTTAGAGAGAAGTGCCTGTGTTGGGTCCACAGAATAGCTGTTGACTTGTAGAGTGGGCTGACAGAATAGTCAGAAAGTGAAATTAATACCAAGGAAAGTATTTTTTGGGTATCTGCAGCGCTTGCTCACTAAATATAATAGAAAACAAATGAGAGAATAAATAAATAATTCATAAGTGTGCTGAATACAAGTTCAACCTGCTAAACACATATAGGTGCATCTCACTAAATTAGAATATCCTCAAAAAGTTAATTTATTAAAGTTCTTCAATACAAAAAGTGAAATATATATATTATATAGAGCCATTACAAACAAGTGATCTATTTCAAGTGTTTATTTCTGTTAATGTTGATGATTATGGCTTACAGCCAATGAAAACACAAACGTCATTAACTCAGTAAATTAAAATAATTAACAAAAAACACCTGCAAAGGCTTCCTATGCATTTAAAAAGGTCTCTTAATATGTTTCAGTAGGCTACACAATCATGGGGAAGACTGCTGACTTGACAGCTGTCCAGAAGGCAGTCATTGACACTAAGACACTAAGTAAATGCATTTCATTTGGAAATCAAGGTCCCAGAGTCTGGTGGAAGAGCGGAGAGGCACACAATCCAAGCTACTTAAGGGCTAGTGTGAAGTTTCCACAATCAGTGATGGTTTGGGGAGTCATGTCATCTGCTGGTGTAGGTCCACTGTGTTTTATCAAGACCAAAGTCAGCACAGCCGTGTACCAGGAAATTTTAAAGCACTTTATGCTTCCCTCTGCCAACAAGCTTTTCGGAGATGGAAATTTCATTCTCCAGCAGGACTTGGCACCTGTCCACACTGCCAAAAGTACCAATACCTGGTTTACAAACAACAGTATCACTGTGCTTGATTGGCCAGCAAACTCGCCTGACCTTAACCCCATAAAGAATATATGGGGTATTGTCAAGAGGAAGATGAGATACACCAGACCCAAGAATGCAGACAAGCTGAAGGCTGCTATCAAAGCTTCCTGGACTTTCATAACACCTCAGCAGTGCCACAGGCTGATCGCCTCCTTGCCCCTCTGCATTGATGCAGTAATTGATGGAAACGGAGCACCGACCAAGGATTGAATGCATTTACTGAATATACATTTCAGTAGGCCAACATTTTGGATTTTAAAAACATTTTTCAAGCTGTTGTTATAAAGTATTCTAATTTACTGAGATAATGACTTTTGTGTTTTCATTGGCTGTAAGTAGTGTTGAGCGAGCACTAAAATGCTCGGGTGCTCGAAGCTCGGGCCGAGCTCACTGTGATACTCGGGTGCTCGACCCGAGCAACGAGCCCAATGTTAGTCTATGGGAGACCTGAACATTTTTGCGGCGGCTCCCCCGGCAGTCTGTAGAAAGCCTAAAAAGTGCCCAAAACTATAGTGACAGTGCTCAAATGACATGGGGACAGCATGGGGATCGCCCCTGGAAGCATTTCTGACCCCCAGATCACTGCTGTCAACAACATGGTCAGAGGTATTAAGCCACTTTTACAGGCTCACAATAAAACGTTCAAAAACGAAAGTGAAAGTGCTTTCCTGTGAAATATGTTAACCCCTTAACGACCATGGGTCTTTCTGTTTTTGTGTTTTCCTTTTTTGCTCCCCTTCTTCCCAGAGCCAGAACTTTTTTAATTTTCGTTCAATATGGCCATGTGAGGGCTTATTTTTTGCGGGACGAGTTGTACTTTTAAACACCATCACTGGTTTTACCATATCGTGTGCTGGAAAATGAGAAAAAAATTCCAAGTGCAGTGAAACTGCAAAAAAAATGCAATTCCACAGTTGTTTTCTGGGTCCTTTTTTTACCACGTTCACAGATTGCTAAAACTGACCTGCCATCATTATTTTCCAGGTTGTTACGAGTTCATAGACACCAAACATGTATAGGTTCTTTTATATTTAAGTGGCGAAAAAAAAATCCAAAGCTTGCTAAAAAAACAAGAAAAAATGACGCCATTTTCCGAGACCCTTAGCTTCTCCATTTTTCGGGATCTGGGGCCAGGTGAGGGCTTATTTTTTGCGTGCCGGGCTGACGTTTTTATTGATACCATTTTGGGGTAGATCTGATGTTTTGATCGCCCGTTATTGCATTTTATTGCAAAGTTGTAGCGACAAAAAAACTTAATTCTGGCGTTTAAAATTTTTTTCTCGTAACGCCGTTTACTGATTGTATTAATTCTTCTTTTATATTGATAGATCGGGCGATTCTGAACGCGGCGATACCAAATATGTGTATGTGTTTTTTTTATATATATATATTTTTTATTTTGAATGGGGCGAAAGGGGGGTGACTTAAACCTTGATATATTTTTTATTTTTTTAAAAAATTTTTTTTTACACTTTCTGCTTGCTTCTATAGTCTCCAAAGGAGACTAGAAGCAGCAGTTGTCTGATTGCTTCTACTGCATACAAGCGATGAGCAGATCGCTTGTATGCAGGAGAAATGCTCACTTGCTATGAGCGCTGACCACTAGGTGGAGCTCATAGCAATTGAGACATGACAACCACAGTAGTCTGCTGCAGACCCTGAGTTGTCATGCCCACCCATTGGTGACCCGCGATCACGTGACGGGGTCACTGGTGGGCGGGGCTTAGGACTCCCGGAAGTGCGAGTTAAATGCCACTGTCAGAGATTTAACATGTTAACAGCCGCGGGTGGATTGCGATTCCAATAATCAGCTGACATGTGCTCGCTTGAGTGTGGCCTCACTGCCGGAGACCCCGCTGAACCGGCCTTCCCGACCTGGTGCATACTATTACTGACCAGGTCGGAAAGGGGTTAAGGAACATCCTTTCCAGGGTAAAGACTAGAGATGAGCGGTGTTCGACTAGAACTGTTCGCCAATCTCAAATTCGAGCTGTTTTGGGCGGTGTTCGAACCCGAACGATTTGCAAAAAATTCGGCTGTTCGAGGTTATGTTCGATAACTGTTCGTGCACCAAAAGCGTGTCCTGCATGTCTGGTGCTATTTAGAGCACCAATCATGCAGGGATTGTCTGCCACTCACTGTAATGCAGAGAATTTTCCCACGCTGTCAGTGACGTGCATGAGGTGCGCCGAGTTCATTGGACATGAACTCGTCTCATCTTTATGCCGTCACAGCCAGACACTGCAGAGCGCAAGCATGCCTGCGCTTCTCAGTGTCTGCGGGATGACAGGCTGGATGGCAGCGTTCTGCTGCGGTCCAGCCTGTCATCTCGATGTAGCAGAGCTGGAGCTGTCGTGGGAACCATGGAAAGGTAAGGATGAGGTTGCTTTATTATTTTTCTTTTATTGCAGGAGATCGTTGGCTTCAGCTGGAATGGGCGTGACAGTAAGTATGGTTTAATTTAGAACAATAAAGGATTGTGTCTTTATTTCAATTAAAGGACTTTATTCTGGGTGTTTGTGTTTTCTTTTAACTTTGACTATGGGGTTAGTAATGGGGGTGTCTTATAGACGCCTCTCCATTACTAACCTGGGCTTGATGTCAGCTGGCATTATAAGCTGACATCAACCCCAGCCCTATTACCCCCTGCCACCGCTACAGGGCAGCGTGGAAGAGCGAGGCTAAGTGCCAGAATTGGCGCATCCTATGAATGCGCCATTTCTGGGGCGGCTGACGGCTGGTGTTTCTAGCCTGGGAGGGGGCCAATATTCATGGCTCCCTTCCTGGGCTATTAATATCAGCCCCCAGCTGTCTGCCTAGCCTTTGCTAGCTATTAAATTAGGGGGGACCCCACGTCATTTTTTTGGGGGGTGTCCCCCATTTTAATAGCTAGTAAAGGCTATGTATTCAGCTGGGGGCTCATATTAGTAGCCTGGGAAGCTCCGTGGGTATTACCCCCTTCCCAGACTTCAAACATCTGCCCCAGCTGTCTGCTTAACCTCCGCTAGAGACTAAAATTAAGGGGAACCCCACGCCAATTTTTTTTAATAATAAATCCTTTATTTTAATACTAAATGACAAGTACAGTAACCAACACTATCACTGTACTTCATATATATGTGACTGACATGTTTCTATCTATCTAATCTATGTGTGAAGCTCTATTCTGTCTGTTATAAATTGTCGGGTACAGATGCTGAATTGCCGGCCGGCTTTTTTAAAGAGACGGTGCATGAAAACACTATTATATTTTTTAATAAATCCTTTACACTAAATGACAAGCAACACTGTCACTGTACTTCATATATATGTGACTGACATGTTTCTATCTATCTAATCTATGTGTGAGGCTCTATTATTTCTATTCTAAATTGTTGGGTACCGGTGTATGCCGCTGCTGAATTGCCGGCCGGCTTTTTTAAAGAAAGCGCCTTCTGAGCAGTTTGTCAGCTTTTGGACACCTTTGAAGGTGTTTTCTATGTGTTTCTATGTGTTCTTGTTTGCCTGCCATTGGTTTTAACGGTGTTCGACGGTGTTCTAAGGTGTTCGACGAACAGTTCGACGAACAGTTCCTCGAACATCCCGGTGTTCGACGAACCGAACCGAACCCGAACACTACGGGGGTGGCTCAACACTAGTAAAGACTTGTGTATAAGGTAAAATAAATAACCAAAAACAAAAATACTCCTCCACACCTTGGGCTATGTTCACAAGTAGCATTTTTTATGTGTTTTTGCACGTTTGTATTGCTTTCAACCGTGACAAATGCATTCACCGGGAAATGTCATTTTAACATTTTACAACCTTATCTGGCCATGTGCTGTGTGACACATGCATACAGTGCTAAAAAGACATGGGAACAGCATGGGGAAGACCCCTGGAAGCATCTCTGACACCCAGGTCACTGCCTAAAAGTGTGCCCATCAGAAGTGATCCTTGCCGCATCAGAAGATGCAGACTTGCAACTATCCCCGTGCAAGTCCTTGTCCCAGGGCAGTGTTCAATTGTACCTCCCCCATTACTTGCAATACAAGCGCAAGTATGCAGCCTGCCACCCACCCACCCCCAGGCTGCAATACCATACTGCTAGCTTGCTTGCACTTGAAATTGGGCCTTTTAGGCATGTGGAGGTGGAATCTGGCCACCACATCATGGCTGCGTCGGTAGCCTGGTATTCATACTCAGTCCCCAGTCGCCCGGCGGCCGGGTGTCCACGCTTGGTCCCCAGCCGCCAGGGGGCGGCCGGGTGTCCATACTCAGTCCCCAGCCGCCCCGCGGACGGGTGCCCACACACAGTCCCCAGCCGCGTGGGGGTGGCCGTGTGTACATAAACGGTCCCCAGCCGCCCCTATTTGTCCCGGTGCGCCTTATACACAAGCGCGCATACCAAAACATTACCTGTGCCCTCCCCAGTGCTTTTAGTGGGAAGGAAAGCCTAACCACAAACACATGGCCAAGTGAATGTGGCCAGGAATGGTCCATCTCACTGACGCGTTCACCCTGGGTTAATATTGTGGAAGCCGGGACACAGTTGAACACTGGGATGCAACACGTCCTCCAGACATAGAGGATTGCGGGTCCTGGGTCAATCAGGCTTCAACACAAAGTTCAGAAGGTAGACAGCAGCAGTGGTCGGCCTCCTACACAACGAGTAAATTATTCATGATCATGAGGCCATCCACCTCCTTAGCTTTCTGTTCCTTGGAATGCAAGCGCATGTATGTAGTAGCAGCTAGGCCTGAGGTGGTCAGCGTTTTGGCGCATATTCTACCTCCTTCGAGGATTGCTGGATGTTTTCCTGCTACTATCCTAGTTCTATGACTCCCATTAAAACAAAGCTTCAGGTGATGAATGATGGATGAGGTGGTGGCAAAGGAGAAAGAGCAGGAGGAACAGGGACCATTCACATCAATATCAGGCCAGCCAACCACACATGTCTTGTAGGATATGTTTCTGTACCAAAAGGAGCGGTTCAGCTACACAGTTATAAGGCATACAGTGAATGCAATGCCTAACAAAAATTTCGAGGCACTCCAATGCCCCTTGGAAGTGACATGGAGGTCAGAGCGCCTTAACTAAACCGTTTTTTCCATTTATAGCAACTGGGTCTCCTGTACACTGTTGGCCTAAGCAGGGAATGGAAGGCTTTCCAAAAATTATTAGGCACTGCAATGCCCCTTGAAACAGACGTGGATTACAGCGTATTAAAAACCTTCTACCCATTATTGGGGAGTGGGTCTCCCTTAGTGTTCGCCTATGCATTGAAAAGCAAAAGCTGACGAAAATTAGGAGGAAATGCAATGCCCGTTGCAAGAGTCGTGGAGGTTAGAGGTAATTAAACAACATGTCAATGCCCCTTGGAAGAGCTGTGGAGTTCAGAGTGGTTTAACAAGACGGTTTTAATGCCCCTTAGAAGAGACGTGGAGTTCAGAGTGGTTTAACAAGACAGTTTTAATGCCCCTTGGAAGAGATGTGGAGGTCACAGTAGCTTAACAAGATGGTTTTAATGCCCCTTGGAAGAGACGTGGAATTCAGAGTGGTTTAACAAGACAGTTTTAATGCCCCTTGAAAGAGTGGTGGAGGTTACAGTGGAATAAAAAGACAATATCAATGCCCCGTGGAAGAGACGTGGAGGTCACAGTAGCTTAACAAGACGGTTTTAATGCCCCTTGGAAGAGTGGTGGCGGTCGCAGTGGAATAAAAAAGACAATATCAATGCCCCTTGGAAGAGTGGTGGAGGTTACAGTGGAATAAAAAGACAATATCAACGCCCTGTGGAAGAGACGTGGAGGTCACAGTAGCTTAACAAGACGCTTTTAATGCCCCTTGGAAGAGTGGTGGAGGTCGCAGTGGAATAAAAAGACAATATTAAAGACCCTTGGAAGAGACGTGGAGGTCACAGTAGCTTAACAAGGTGATTTTAATGCCCCTTACAAGAGCCATGCAGTACAGCATATTAAAAACATTATTCCCATTATTGGGGAGTGGGTCTCCCATAGTCTTTGCCTATGCCTTCCAAGCAAAAGCTGCCAAAAATTAGGAAGGGGGAACTTGCAATGTCCCTTACAAGAGCCATGCAGTACAGCATATTAAAAACATTATTCCCATTATTGGGGAGTGGGTCTCCCATAGTCTTTGCCTATGCCTTCCAAACAAAAGCTGCCAAAAATTAGGACAGAGGAACTTGCAATGCTGGCAACATGGACCACGGTCACCCTGGTGGTATAGTGGTCGTGGAGGCTGAGGATAAGGAGAAGAGCAAAAAACAGCCGAAATGAGGAAGCGTATACCCATGTGTTGGTGTGAAGCGATGCATGGAAAAACACTTCCCGAAATAACACAGTGGATTTGACTTTATGTTACTCTGCTGTCATTTGTTAATGACAGCCCAATCCAGCCCTTGTTCATTTTGATAAGGGTCAGCTTGTCAGCATTGTCAGTTGACAGACGAGTGCGCTTATCAGTTATAATTCCCCCAGCGGCACTAAAAACACGCTCCGATAACACGCTAGCGGCAGGGCAGGCCAGGACCTCCAAGGCATACAGAGTGAGTTCATTCCAAGTGTCCAGCTTGGATACCCAATAATTAAAAGGCACAGAGGTATCACGGAGGACGCTGGTACTCCCTCACCATCTTTTGAAACTTTCCACTCCTTGTGAGAGTACCCTGCGCCTCAGGGCATGTAAGCTGGGCAGGTCTCAGAAATCTGTACTAGAACATTGACAGTGTTCCCCTGCCTCTGCTGGATTGGAGTTACGTCTCTCTCGCCTGTATGCCTTAGTTGGGCAGCGAACTGTGACCTCTGCCGCTACCGTGTTCAGATGGGAATTTTTTTAATAGTTCTGCAGCAAGGGCCTTCTGGTACTGCCCCATTTTTGTAGACCTCTCCAACTCAGGAATAAGAGAGTGAAAGTTCTCCTTGTAGAGGGGGTCTAAAAGTGTCATCAACCAGTAATGACTGTCACCCAACATTTTGACATCGCGAGGGTCACTGTTAAGGCAGCGTAACATAAAGTCAGCCATGCGTGCCAGACTGGTAACGGGCAAGATTTCCGTGTCCTCACCAAGATGACGACTGATCATGCTCTCCTCCTCCTCCTCCTCCTCTTCCTCCTCCCCCCTGTCCTCAGGCCACCCACGCTGAACCGACGGTATGACACTTGTACAGGTACTACCGTCTACAATGCATGATAGCAGCTCCTGTTCTTCCCTCTCCTCCTCCTCCTCCTCCTCCTCTCCCTCATTGTCCCCCAATGCACGTTGGGATGAGATGATGCTGGGCTGTGTGTAATCGCCCGCTACGGCTTCTTGATCCATCTCATAAAAATCTGGCTGCAATGCATCCTCTTTAATTCTCTGCAGAGAGCGTTGCAAAAGACAGACAAGTGGTGGGATGCTGACACTAATGATGGCGTCATCGCCACTCACCATCTTGGTGGCCTCCTCAAAGTTTGTCAGGATGGTACATATGTCAGACATCCAGGTCCACTCCTGAGGTCTTATGTGTGGAGTCTGACCTGAATATCGACGGCCTTGTTGCAGCTCGTACTCCACAACTGCTCTCTTCTGCTCACAAATCCTTTGCAACATGTGGAGGGTAGAGTTCCAACGTGTGGGGACATCACACACCAGTCGGTGTGCCGGAAGCTGCAAACGCTGCTGCAACACAGCAAGGGCGGCGGAAGCTGTAGCCGACTTGCGAAAATGAGCTGACAGGCGGCGTACTTTCACGAGCAGATCTGGCAACTCGGGGTACGATTTAAGAAACCGCTGAACCACGAGGTTAAGCACATGAGCCAGGCATGGTACGTGTGTGATCTCACCTCTCCTCAGAGCCACCACCAGATTACGGCCATTGTCACACACGACCATGCCGGGATGTAGGTTCAGCGGTCTCAGCCACAGATCTGCCTGCTCTTTCACAGCTGTCCACAACTCACAAGCAGTGTGAGGTTTATCACCTAAGCTTATGAGTTTCAGCACAGCCTGTTGCCGCTTCGCGGAGGCAGTACTGCAATGCTTCCAGCTTGTAACTGATGTGGTGATATCTGAGATGGAGGCTGAACATGAGGAGGAGGAGGAGGAGGAGGATGCGCAGGAGATGTACACTGTGGGGGCAACTCTGACTGACATAGGGCCCGCAATCCTCGGTGTGGGGAGGATGTGTTCCGTCCCAAGGTCCGACTGGGTCCCGGCTTCCACTATGTTTACCCAGTGTGCCGTCAGAGAGATGTACCGTCCCTGGCCACAAGCACTTGTCCACGTGTCCGTTGGCAGGTGGACTCTCCCAGTAACTGCGTTGTTGAGGGCACAGCAGATACTTTGGGACACGTGCTTGTGTAGTGCGGGGATGGCATACCGGGCAAAATAGTGTCGGCTGGGGACCGAGTACCGAGGGACGGCCACCGCCATAAGATTGCGGAAGGATTCCGTCTCCACCAGCCTAAAAGGCAGCATTTCCAATGCAAGCAGTCGTGAAATGTGCGAATTTAGGACTGTGGCCTGTGGGGCGTTAGCTGCGAATTTCCGCTTTCGTTCAAAGGTCTGGGATATGGACAATTGAACGATGCGGTGGGACGTGGACGTGGACGTTGATGCTGTTTCTTGAGAAACTGCCATAACAAGTGAAGACTGAGAGGAGGGGGCATCTTTACATGCAGTATGGACAGGGGATTGCCTTGCACACACAACAGGGGGTTCTATTGCACGCACAACAGTGGAAGAAGCAGTGGTGACACCCGCTGACACTGGTCTTGGACCCTGAGTTTCGCTCCACAAAGTCGGGTGCTTTGCTGCCATGTGCCTGATCATGCTGGTGGTGGTCAGGCTGGTAGTTTTGTCACCCCTGCTGATGCTGTCATGGCAGGTGGAACATATGGCCTTTTTGGGGTTATCAGCAGAGTCTTTAAAAAAATTCCAGACTCTGGAAGACCTACCGCTTGTACTGGCAACATCTCTCGTGTTGGTGTTACGGGGAACGGTTGCCAGCCTTCTGTCTGCGGCCACCACACTGCTTCTTCCTGCCTGTTGGGGTACTCTGCCTCCCTCCCCCTGTGTGCTGCTGGCCTCACTCAGCATGTCCTCCTTCCACGTTGGGTCAGTTACTAGATCATCCACCGCCTCCTCCTCTTCCACTTGCGCAACACGATCCTCCTCCTCACTTCCTGGCAATTGTGTCTCGTCATCGTCCACCTCTTGTGACAGATTGCCAACGTCGACTTCCTGTGGCCGTGGCTGTTCAAATATTTTGGCATCGCAACATGGGATCTCCTCTTCCACCACTTCAAGCGTATCAGGCGAGGGGCCCAAATATGGAAATGGACCAGTGAACAGCTCTTCAGAGTGTCCAAGTGTGGGATCACTTGCTGTCTGACGACACTCGGCATGGTGGGAGGAAGGAGCATCAGGGTGAGGAGGAGTATGCGGTCGAGACTCACGGCTACTAAGAGTTGACCGTGTGGAAGACAGACCGGAGGTGGTGGTGCCCAGGTAACTGGAAGTATTGTCTGCTATCCAATTAATAACCTGTTCACACTGATCAGTTCTCAATACTTGTGTTGTTCTGTGCTTCCCTAGTAATTCGGTCAAGAAGTGGGAGCGAGAAGATGTGGCTGTTGGTTGTGGCACATTTTCACCTTGGCCACGGCCCCGTCCTCTGCACGAACCATCACCAGAACGTCGACTTCCACGTCCCTTGCCACGCGCCTTGTCCATTGTAAATGAAGTAAAATAGCTTACACTTGCACTATCAATGGAAAAAGGGTAATAAAGAGTAGATTAGAACCGTGGAAGAGGAAAACCACAGTTATTGTTTACTGGGGTATACCACACTTTTTTAAATAGAGATATTTGCGGCTGAACAGTGAGCGACACACTCAAACTGCTTTTTTTTTAGATACCAAAGGCCCAAAACTGGATAGTACAGTGATTTGACCCGTGGAACTGCGAAACCACACTGGGATGTCGGTGTTAGAATCTTGCTCTTAGGTTTTTTTTCCTTTGCTGGTCACATGACCTTGTTGGCCTATTTAATCCTGCTCCGCCCTTCTGGCTTTGCTGGACTTCATTGTATATCTACTTTCTAGCTAGCCTGTGCTCTGTGTCTTGCTCTGTTAGTTTGCTTGGTCTACTGACCTCTATGTTCTATATATTTTGTTTGTTCGTCTGTCTGCTACTATTTCTGTTAGGAGGTGTCCCATACTCCTCCCAGTCCTTAGTACTTGTAGGGATTCCTTCCCCACATCTATAGGTCTCCGTACAGACTAGCTTAGGACTTTAGCAGGTCTGATCGCAGGATCAGGTCCCCTGTTACATCGTAGGGATTAAGCTGAGTTCTATCGTAGGGACAGATCTCTCTTTCCTTAGCTCTGGTAGCAGAACATAACAGTCGGGCCTACACAAGATTATTTTCAACAGATATCTTTTTGTGTCACAACAGTCAGGAGACACTACTGTTTTTCTTTACGGAAAAAACTACCAAAACCTGAATAATAGAGATTTTTTACCGTGGAACAGCAAAACCACAGTTATAATTTACTGGTGTATACCAGGCATTTTAAGATATATACGGTATATATTTGCGGCTGAACAGTGAGCGACACACTCAAACTGTTTTTTTTAGATACAAATGGCCCAAAAGTGGATAATACAGAGGTTTGTACCGTGGAACTGCAAAACCACACTTGTATTTCTCGGGCCTACACCAGACTATTTTCAACAGATATATTTGTGTCTGAAAAATCAGGGAGACACTATTTTTTTTTTTACAGCAAAAAATGAAAAAAGCAGGATAATAGAGATTTTTTACCGTGGAACAGCAAAAGCACACTTCTGTCTCTCTGGCCTACACCAGACTATTTTCAACAGATATATTTGTGTCTGAAAAATCAGGGAGACACTATTTTTTTATTTTTTTAAAGCAAAAAATGCAAAAAGCAGGATAATAGAGATTTTTTACCGTGGAACAGCAAAAGCACACTTCTGTCTCTCTGGCCCACACCAGACTATTTTCAACAGATATATTTGTGTCTGAAAAATCAGGGAGACACTATTATTATTCTTATACAGCAAAAAATGCCAAAAACAGGATAATAGAGATGTTTTACCGTGGAACATCAAAGCCACAGTAATAATTTACTGGTGTATACCAGGCTTTTTAAAATATATATATATTTGCGGCTGAACAGTGAGCGACACACTCAAGCTGTTTTTTTTAGATACAAATGGCCCATAGAACTGCAAAACCACACTTCTATTTCTCTGGCCTACACCAGACTATTTTCAACAGATATATTTGTGTCTGAAAAATCAGAGGCACACTTTTTTTTTTGGGGGGGGGGCACCAAAAGGTTAATAAGATGGGTATTTGTACATTGTGAAGGAGGAAAAAAAAAGAGGATTTAGATAAAAAAAAAGGATTTTTCCTGGCCCCCGGGACCTGGAGCTAAGTCCAGCAATTTCAGCAACAGGAGCAGCACACAGGACTGTAATGCAGCATTTGCTGGTATAACCACTGCGTCTCCTATACAGCCTGCCTGCCTGCCTGCCTGATATACCTGGGATGGATATTAGTCCTGAGAAGGACTGTTTGTTTGATCTGGCAGCCTTTACAGACCCTACACTAACTATTTTGCAGGATATATCTCTCCCTAAATCAGCAGCGCTGTCCCTACACTGTCTGATCCGGAGCGACTGTGTCTAAGATGGCAGCGCCCGGTTTTAAATACTCGAGGTGACGCTGTGCGGCCAGCCAATCACTGTAATGCCCACAAACAACATGGCTGCGGCATTACAGTGACTGGCTGGCAATCCCTGCATGTTCATTGGCTCTGTAAAGAGCGCCAAACATGCAGGGCGGAGACCCGAGCTCCCGCCCGAGTAACCCGGAAATGCTCGGTGCTCGCCGAACATCCCGAGTAGCGTGATGCTTGGGCGAGTACTGAGCAGTGTCGAGCATGTTCGCTCAACACTAGCTGTAAGCCATAATCATCAACATTAACAGAAATAAACGCTTGAAATAGATCACTCTGTTTGTAATGACTCTATATAATATATGAGTTTCACTTTTTGTATTGAAGAACTGAAATACATTAATTTTTTGATGATATTCTAATTTAGTGAGCTGCACCTGTATATTACGTCTCCACATGGATTTGCTCATCTACTGCCTGCTTCTGTCACCAGGCGCTGCAGTATTCACTAGTTGGATGGCGCTGGTGAGGGAGGAGATGTCAGGACTAGATGCTTTAGCTGATGGAGGATCTATCAAGCCAGAAATGCTAGTATAGCTGGGACTTGTATAGGTACGTCATAGGTCGTGTCCTGGCATTTGATTTGGGCTCCGGCGCTGAGCACATATCTTTTCCGGCACATGACAGTTTATTTGATCAGTTGTCATGTGCCCCTAACAGCCGTGGGTGGAATCGCGATCCAACTGTGGCTGTTAACAAGTTAAATGCTGCAGTCAACCTCTGACAGTGAAATTTAACTCATGCATTCAAGAAGCACGTCAGAAACCCCATCCATTGGTGCCACTGTCACATGATCGTGGGGCTCCGATGGGTTGGCATAACTAAGAAGGAGAGGAGAGTGCAATAGTGTCTTATGCGGTTAAAATAGATAAAATAATTAAAAGTTATTCTAACCTGATAATTTTGTGTTTCCACAACATTTATGTGAGCATGTAATCCCAGCTGCAGTAGGTCCACGGGTTCAGAGACCAAGTAGCAATATGTGGAAAGGAAAAAGTGGAGAAAATCTGTGCTGCTGGTAGATGGTAATAAATCCAGGTTCATACTAGGATAATGTGCGATTTTTTTTATTGTCTACACATTTCGATAGTACCATACTTTTCCATTTATAGATTCGGGCCTCTCGCCTGGCCAGCTTCAAGTGGGTCAAGAGGAAAACGTGTGTAGCGATGCCCAAATATTTGAGCAGCCACGGTCACACGAAGGCGACAGTGGGAAAGTGCAATTATTGTCGCAAGAGATGGATGATGATAAGACACTATTGCCAGAAAGTTAGGAGGAGGACCAGAGTGCAGAAGTGGAAGGCGAGGTGGTGCATGATATAGTAACTGACCCAACATGGCAGGGGGGCATGCAGAGTGAGGACAGCAGCACACAGGGGGAGGGAGGCGTAACAGCACAACAGGCAGGAAGGAGCAGTGTGGTGCCACAGACACAAGGCGGGAAAGCGCTCCCCGTAACACCAACAGAACGGAATTTGCCAATACAACAGTTAGGTCTTCCCGATTCAGTTTTTTTTTTAAAGACTCTGCAGATAACCCCTAAAAGTCCATTTGCACCACCTGCAAGGCAAGCATCAGCAGGGGTAGCAAAACTAGCAGATTGACCACCACCAGCATGATCAGGCACATGGCAGCAAAGCACCCGACTAAGTGAGCTGAACCCCAGGGTCCAGAAACATTGTCTGCGGGTGACACCACTGCTTCTTCCGCTCTTGTGCGTGCACGCCAATCCCCTGTCCATGGTGCATGTGAAGATGCCTCCTGCCCTGCACCTGTCGTTGCACACTTTCAACTAGCACCATCAGCAAGCACGTCCATG
The DNA here is from genome assembly GCF_046119375.1 of Phyllobates terribilis. Lineage (NCBI taxonomy): Eukaryota > Metazoa > Chordata > Amphibia > Anura > Dendrobatidae > Phyllobates > Phyllobates terribilis. Next base: position 283,123,143 of record NW_027362765.1, read on the forward strand.
TCCTTGTCCCAGCGCAGCGTTTAGTTGTCCTTACCCCAGTCCTTGGAACGCAAGCGCAAATATGCAGCCAATGCCCCACAGGCCACACTACTAAATTCTCACATTTCACAACTGCTTTTGCTGGAAATGTTGCCTTTTAGGCTCGTGGAGACAGAAGCATTCCACAACCTGATGGCGGCGGCCATCTCTCGGTACTCGGTCCCCAGCCGCCACTATTTCTCCGGGTGTGCAGTCCCTGCATTACATGAGCACGTGTCCCACAACATTAGCCATGCCCTCAACAACGCGGTTACTGGGAAAGTCCACCTGACCATGGACACATGGACAAGTGCTTGTGGGCAGGGATGGTACATCTCACTGACTGGACACTGGGTAACATAGTGGAAGCCGTAACCCATTCGGACCATGGGACGGAAAACGTCCTCCAGACACCGAGGATTGCAGGCCCTGGGTCAATCAGGGTTGCCCCCACATTCTACAGCTCTTGCACCTCCTCCTTCTCTTCAGCCTCCATCTCCGAAATGACCACATCAGTCACAAGCTGGAAGCACTGCAGCACTACCTCAGCCAAGCGGCAACAGACTGTGCTGAAGATAATATGCTTAGGTGACAAACCGCACAATGCTGAAGAGTTGTGGACAGCTCTGAAAGAGCAGGCAGATCTGTGGCTGACACCGCTGAACCTACAGCCAGGCATCGTCGTGTGTGACAATGGCCGGAACCTGGTGGCGGCTCTGAAGCGAGGTGAGCTCACACACGTACCATGTCTGGCCCATGTGCTCAACCTCGTTGTTCAGTGGTTTCTCAAAACCTACCCTGATCTGCCAGATCTGCTTGTCAAAGTACGCCATGTGTGTGCACATTTTAGAAGGTCAACTACAGCTTCCGCCACCCTTGCCGTGCTTCAGCAGCATTTGCAGCTTCCGGCTCACTGACTGGATGTTGCAAATGTTGGGAAGGATTTGTGAGCAGAAGAGGGCACTTCTTGACTACCAGCATCAACAAGGCTGTTGGTTAGTGTTGAGCCACCCCCGTAGTGTTCGAGTTCGGTTCGGTTCGTCGAACACCCGTGTGTTCGCCGAACTGTTCGTCGAACTGTTCGTCGAACACCTTCGAACACCGTTAAAACCAATGGCAGGCAAACAAAAACACATAGAAACACATAGAAAACACCTTCAAAGGTGTCCAAAAGCTGACAAACTGCTCAGAAGACACAACTAACACATGGAAAAGTGACAAGTACATATAGTCATGCGAAAAGAAAAGAGGTGGAGGAGTAAAAGGAGGGGGAGACACAGATATAGGCATGTCATGCCCTTCTAAAATCCAAAAAGTGAGAAGCCGACATGCTCAGTCCGCTCCTGCCCGTGCCACCTCCGCGTCGCCGGGTTTGTGCCAGAGCCGCGATGAACCCTGACGGCCAGCCCCCCTCTCCCAATACTGGTGCCTGTCCGCTGTTGGGTCGAGCGAGCCCCCCTGTGGTGGAGGCAGCTCTAAGCTTTTTAATTTAAATTGTCTCTCTAATTTGAATGAATACACTTTAAATCCATTTACAAGGATCTATTGGAGGGCAAGTCTCATGCCAGCAGCCGCGTAATTCCAGCTCCAGTAGCGTCCACTAAAGCTGCTGCAGTTAAAAAGCTTTTATAAGGATCGAGCTCGGCTGTCCACCGCAAGGCATCCTACTGCCAGTCCCAGCCCCTATGCCTTGGGGTGCCTCCTGATGCTCTTCACTGAGTATCCCGTGGTCCCGAAGCATTTCCTTTGAAAAAATTAAGTGTCTAAACTACAGGTGGTGTAGCTTGCTTAACAGCCGGGATAATCCGCTGACTAGCAGACACTGCTACTAGGCACAAAGTATTTCCTGGGCTAGATGCAGTTAAAAATTTGTAATTAGATACTCTCGTTGGATGCTGAGAAAGCATTCCATAGAGTCTCCTGGCACGCCATATATGATTCTCTTAAAAAGCTTGGGGTAGGGGTCTAGTGGACCCTTTTATAGCCAAAATCACGGCCCTGTATCGCAATACGTCACCTAGGCTGAAGATAAATGGAACTGCAGCACCCTGAGGGCTCGGTTGCTACAGAGGTATTGCACCTCTCCCAGAGGTGTGATATCTCACTCTCAGATAAGGATGGAGTGTGGATCAGGACCCGACACCTGCATGCATTACACCACATTGCCGTGGGGCAGGGCGACCAATATGCCTCTGAGATGGGCACGACAGTCCCTGTCCCTGGCTGGAGTGGGGGGAGGGAACACTGAGGAAGGGGAACCCTGTAGTGCAGGAGCAGGGAGGAAGCAGTTCCTGGGTGCATTGAGAAGGGAGTATAAAAGGTGGGCACCATCTTAGTTCAGTGCAGAGAAGTCTGAGCAGAAGTGGCAGGGAGCAGGGGCTCTGCATGAGCTCTGCTCCGGAGGCGGGCCTAGTAACAGAGGCCCAGGCCTGGAAGAGGGAGAAGGAAGGAAGAGGAGCGGAGAAGGCTCCAGAAACGAGGAATGAAGGGATCCCAGGGGTGCGGACGGGCGAGTCGCCACCGCACGCCCGAATCCACCTGCGTGGAGGGGTCAGGCCAAAGGGGGAGACCGGTCCCCGAAACTAGTGGAGGCAGGAAACGACCCTCAGCTAGAAACCTGTGACATTTTATGTGGCGCAGCCCCTCGCTACACCCGCTAGGAAGGCACCACATAGGGTCAGGGAAACTGGCGCCAAGTTTACCAAGAGGAGGCCCGAGGCAGCCGGACAGAAGGGTTGGTAAGAAAGGCCAGACAAAGGACACACAAAGGGGGTCCTGTGAAGCGCTCCAAAGTTATCTGGGAGTTGTCTGAGCCCCTCACCTGGTGAGCACAGTACGACGTGGGCAGCCATTACCTGCAGACGTGGTCTGGATAATAAAAACTGTGAGTAAAGGCCCTGGACTGCATCACTGACTCCGTGTTGTTACTGCTGCTGCCCTGCACCATCACCCCCATCCTCCGCATACACTGCCCTGAGGCTATACTCCTCCCGTGGGGAGTTATGCTACGCTCTGCTGCACCCACAACACCAGCCTCAGCGGTCTGCCCTGCAGCGGCGGTTCACTCTGACAGCAATCCACGGGTGGCGTAGTCGGACATTTAAACATCAAAACCACATAAATAGTTCCGCCACTGGTTTGACCACCCTGAGCCACGGAACCGGGTCGCCGCCACGAAGACTACAACCACCAGCATCCACCAAAAAGGGTCCGGCTCCGGGTGTCCCAAGGCCCAGGGGGCGCGTCAGAACATTTTCATCACCTTTCACAATCACCAATGGGACAAGGCAGGGATGTTCTCTGTCCCCTCTCTTATACATCCTAGTGACGGAGCACCTGCTCTCATCAATTCGCCATAACCCCAATATTAGGTGGATTGAGGTGGGAGGCACCGACTACAAGTGCTCTCTATTTGCTGATGATGTCCTAGTATATATCACTCAATCACATATATCCATCCATGCTGTTATGGCTGAAATAGATCACTTTGTTACATGGTCAAATTTTAAAATCAATGCAGCGAAGTCTGAGGCCCTCGATGTCTCCCTCCCCAAATCCATATAGGATTCCATCCAGTCCAACTTTCCCTTTGCCTGGCCCTCACAGGGTATCAAATACTTAGGAATTCCTATTCATAGAGACCTCTCCCATGTATGTTATCTTAATTTTGGGCCCTTTATTGAACAACTCCATACAGACCACGGTTGGCAAGTTAGAACTGTAAGATTCACTACGTGAACCACTGGTGTTTTGTGGAAAAGCACATGTACACTTGTTCCAAATTATTATGCAAAAAGTGTTTAGGAGTGATAAGGGAAGAATTTGTTTGTTTGTCAGTTAAACTCATTGATGGTGATGTGTGTCAGGGCTCTTTATATCACTGTAAGCAATTGCAGACACCTGTGCTAATTAGTTTGGCAGGTGTGTCCAATGAAAGGCAAGACTACTTAAGAAGGCTGTCTCACATTATTAAGCAGCCTACATTTTCTGCCAAAATGGGAAAGGAAAAGGATGTGTCGGCTGCTGAGAAGCAACAAATTGTGGAGTGTTTAGGTCAAGGCATGACTACAATCAAAATTGTGCGATGATCAGGATGAAGTGTCTTGGCAATCAAGAAGTATGTAGCTGATTCACAGTACACACGTGTGCGTGCTGATAAGGGCAAATTGAGGACTCTTTCCTACAGGCAATTACGTCAGGTTGAAAGAGCAGCGGCAAAAAAGCCTTGTCATAGCAGCAGACAAGTTTTTGAAGCTGCTTGTGCCTCCAACGTTCCCCCAACAACAAGATGCAGGGTCCTTCAGAGGTTTGCAGCTGTGCATATGCCATCCTGTCGACCTCCTCTATCCACTTCACACAAGCAGAAACGGCTCCATTGGGCCAAACATTACATGAAGACTGATTTCAAAACTGTTTTGTTCACGGATGAGTGCCGTGCAGCACTCGATGGTCCAGATGGATGGAGTGGAGGATGGCTGGTTGATGGACACCCCACGCAAACACAGCTACAGCGCCAACAAGGAGGAGGTGGAGTAATGTTTTGGGCTGGAATCATGGGGAGAGAGATTGTCGGCCCCTTTAGGATCCCTGAAGGCGCTAAAGATGAACTCCATAATGTATGTGGATTTTCTCAAACAGCACTTCCTGCCATGGTTCAAGAAGAAGAACCGTGTATTTCACAGCAAGATCATTTTTCTGCATGATAATGCACCATCTCATGCTGCACATAAAACATCTGCATCTCTGGCTGATATGGGCATAAAAGGGGACAAACTTATGGTGTGACCCCCATGCTCCCCTGACCTCTACCCCATTCAGAACCTTTGGAGCATCATTACAAGGAGTGTCTATGATGGCGGGAGGCAGTTCACATCTAAGCAACAGCTCTGGGAGGGTATTCTGTCCTCATGCAAAACAATTGAAGCAGAAACCATCCAAAAGCTGACAAATTCAATGGACGAGAGAGTTCAGAAGCTCCTTTCGAACAAGGGGTCCTATGTGAAAATGTAACATCACCTAGAATAAAGTTTTGAGTTGAAAACTGTTTGATTTCAGTCTTTAACAACCTGCTAATGCTTATAATTTCAAAAATGACCATTTTTTTGGTCTTTATTAAAATGAAAAGGTTGATCGAAAAGTTTGGGGGATCTAAGAGTGTGGCAACCCAGTAGTCATGATTACTTCGAATTCTGACAATATGAGGGTCATGCTGCAGGTAGTGCAGCAAGAAGGCACTTATGTGTCTTGCGCATTTCGGAGCCCCAAAATTATTTTCCGGGCTAGATGCAGCTAAAAATTATTATTAATTTTAAATCTGGTGAAGCTTTAGTATAGATGGCCTAATAGGATCAGTGCTGCACACTGCTACAAAGCCCAAATTATTTTCCAGTCAAGATACAGATAAACATGATTAGTAATTTTAAATCTGGTGGAGCTTATTATAGATGGCCTAATAGAATCAGTGCTGCACACTGCTACAAAGCCCAAATTATTTTCCAGCCAAGATACAGATAAACATGATTAGTAATTTGAAAGCTTAAAACGGTTGGTAGGGTGATTTTAACCAATCATCAAGCTTTTACTCTCCCCAGGATGACACAGGGGTAGAAAAGTCGTTTCGGATCCATGATTTGTTCATCTTTATGAACGTGAGTCTGTCTACATTATCAGTGGAGAGCCGCGTGCGCTTATCTGTCAGCACACCACCAGCAGCGCTGAACACACGTTCAGACAGAACGCTGGCTGCGGGGCATGACAAGATCTCCAAGGCGTAAGTGGCTAGCTCCGGCCATTTATCCAGATTGGAAGCCCAAAAAGAGCAAGGGTCCAGTGACACAGTCGTGGCTTCAATGTTTACTTGGAGATACTCCTGTACCATCGTCTCTAGGCGTTGACTATGTGTCAGACTTCTTGTCTCCTGTGGCCTTGCAAAGGATGGGCTAAAAAAGTGGGGAAATGATTCCGCAAAATTGATGTTACCAGCAGATACTGTGGTTCTGTTACGGTTTGAGTGCTGAACACTTGACGGTCCCACGGTTGCCAAGTTGGAACTGTGAGATTCACTACGTGCACCACTGGTGTTTTTTGTGGAAAAGCACATGTAAGATTCTGCAACAGTCTCTGCTGATACTCCTGCATGCGTGCATCCCTTTCTATGGCAGGAATAATTTCTGCAAATTTACTTTTGTACCGGGGATCTAACAGTGTGGCAACCCAGTAGTCAGGATTATTTCTAATTCTCACAATTCGAGGGTCATGTTGCAGGTAGTGCAGCAAGAAGGCACTCATGTGTGTTGCGCATCCAGGAGCACCAAGTCCCTGTTGTGTTGGTGGCGAGGTAACAATCATGCTTCCTTCCTCTGTCCTCTCCCCCCAACCTCGCACAACAGAAATGTGATCAAGGTCTCCCTCATCTGATGAGTCTTCCATCAGTTCGTCCTCCACTTCTTCCTGGGCTCCTGCACCTTCCTCACTAGTTTGGCTGCTACCATGCGCCCTGGTAAAACCATCTCCCCCACCCTCACATGCCTGCCGCCTTGGTGCTGCCGACCGTCTGGACCTTGCAGATGTTAGCCCTTCCGCATACAACTCCTCCTCCTCTACTTCCTCCACCTCCTCTTGTGCCACCACCTGACTCCGAATTCTGTTTAACATGTGCTCCAGCATGTAAATCACTGGAATAGTCATGCTGATAATGGCATCGTCAGCACTAAACATCTTCGTCGCCATTTCAAAACTGTGCAGAAGGGTGCATAGGTCCCTGATCTGAGACCACTCCTCCAGCGTGATTTGCCCCACCTCTGAATCTCGTTGGCCCAGGCTATACGTCAGAACGTATTGCACCAGGGCTTGTCGGTGCTGCCACAGTCGCTGCAACATGTGCAGAGTTGAATTCCACCGGGTAGGCACATCGCATTTTAGCCGGTGAAGTGGCAGGCCCAACGACTTCTGTAGAGATGTAAGTCGCTGAGCTGCGGGATTCGAACGGCGGAAGTGAGCACACAGCGACCGTGCCCTCTGCAGAAGGCCATCTAGTCTGGGATAGTGGGCTAAAAATTGCTGGACAACCAGGTTCAACACGTGAGCCATACAAGGCACGTGTGTGACATTGCCCCGGTGAAGGGCCGCACCCAGGTTTGCAGCATTGTCGCACACGGCCTTCCCTGGTTTCAGGTCCAGTGGAGACAACCATTCATGAAATTGGTTTTCCAGAGCTGACCACAACTCCTCAGCTGTGTGACTCACATTTCCCAGACATTTCAATGTAAAAACTGCCTGATGACGTTGAGCCCTACTGCCAGCATAGTAAGGAGGTGTGCAGGATCCCTTCTGCGCAGTTAGAAAGCTTGTGGCATGACCAGACAGGCTTTGGGTGCAGGTGGAAGACCGAGAGGAGGTTGAGGAGGCAGAAGCAGTGGAGGAACTTTGACATAAAGAGGATTGACGCACAACTCGTGGGGACGGCAAGACTTGGACAGCAGCCCCTTGTCCTGCTGTCACCATAGTTACCCAGTGCCCAGTCAGCGACATGTAACGCCCCTGTCCATGCCTACTCGTCCAAGTGTCTGTGGTGAAATGTACCCTGTCACACCCAGAGTTTCTCAAAGAAGCGGTGATGTTGTGTGCGACATGCTGGTGGAGCGCAGGCACACCTTTCTTTGAGAAGTAGTGCCGACTGGGCATCTGGTACTGGGGCACTGCGACGGACATAAGGTCTCGAAAATCCTCTGTGTCCACCAGGCGGAAAGGCAGCATTTCTGTAGCCAAGAGCTTGCAGATGGTGAAATTCAACCTCTTAGCTTTCTCATGGCTAGGAGGAAATGGTCTTTTACTTGTCCACATCTGAGGGACCGAGGGCTGGCTATTGTGCTTAGACGGGGTTGATAAGGGTGTCCCCGGCAAACTGCTGGTCTGTGAGGAAGATGCAGGCGGACATGTTAGGTTGCCTTGATCCAAAGGTGGTGCTATCGATGTCGGACAGCGCTCAACACCAGCTGGTGTTACCACCTCCAAAGAAAATGATGACCTGCCAATCACGCTGGCTGTTGCGGGTAAAGAGGTGGCAGGTCTGCGCCCCAAAACAGGTGTGACTGCTGTCCCCCCAGTCACAGAGGATGAAGAGGCCGCGGATGCACAAGATATGGCAGACGGTGGTTGGGCCGGCCGGCTAGGCCGCATTGTAGCACACTGAGCTTCCCACTGCAACTTATGTTTCATGTCCATGTGCCGGTTCATGCATGAAGTACTCAAACTATGTATTTTTTGGCCTCTACTTAGCTTTTGCTGACAAATGTTACAGATAACACGAGTTGGGTCATCTTTATCGATCTGAAAAAATGCACAGGCTATGCAAGGCTTAGCACCCATGCGACATGAAGAGCCACCACGACTTGTGGTGAGAGGCAGAGTTGTGTTTGAGGATGCAGTTGTTGACGTGCTTCCAGTACTACGTCTCTGTCCAGGAAGGCGCAACCTGACCTCGTAGTCACTAGCATCTTCCTCCACCTCCTCTGCTGACCTCATCTCTTGGCTGACTGTGGGTTGACAGTAAGTGGGATCTCCAACCTCATCATCATCACCCTGTGCGTTATCACACCCGTCGTCCTCAGATCCAACCTGTTCCTGCCCTGACAAAAAACTAAAGTTGTCGCTCCAATCAGGTATTTGAGTCTTATCATCGTCTTCCTCATTGTCTCCACCAACAGGAGTTACAGTTTGGGAATGAGGGTCTACATTATGGTCAGAACCTTCTGCGTCTGGTCCTGGATCCGACTCATAAAGATTCTGGGCATCAGTGCAGATCATTTCCTCATCTGGATTCACAGAAGCGCTGGAGTCGACCTCTGATTCCCAGGCTATAGTATGAGTAAACAGCTCTGCAGACTCAACCATCTGTTCTACCTCATACTCAGACGGGCAGCTGGAGATTTGGGAGCTGTGAGGAAGCAAGTGCGATTGGGGTGACACCTTTGAGGACTGGAGTATTTGTGATGTTGAAGTTGATGTGGAGGAGAGCCCACTTAAAGGAGCACTTGATATCCGTTGAAGCACCTGCTGTTTTTGTGCCTCATCTGGAATTTGTAGCGATTGGCGTGGCCGTAAGAAAGGTATCTTATCACATTGTCCGCTAAAAGAAGTAGACATTTTAGTTTGGCTGGAAGATGGTCTTTCTTCTGCAGATGTTACTGTTGCTTTAACACCTACCCCACGGACACAACCTTTTCTCCCCTTCCCAACACACCTATTCCCCTTTCCAGCAGCAGGCCTTTTTCCACTCATTTTGGTGGTTAACTAATTCACAACTCTGGAGTTGTTTGCACAAAAAAACAATGGATGGGAACCGAGCAGAGCTGAGTGGCCAAACGGTGGTATTAGGCCAAAACTATTGGCTGGGTTAGATGCAGAAAAAAATTATATTCAATTTGCAACCTGATGGAGGTCTGTATAGATGGATTAATAGAACAAGTCCCACACACAGCTAGAAGCCCAATATTTTTTCAGAGGTAGATGCAGAAAAAAATATATTCAGTTTGCAACCTGATGGAGGTCTGTATAGATGGATTAATAGAACAAGTCCCACACACAGCTAGAAGCCCAATATTTTTTCAGAGGTAGATGCAGAAAAAAATATATTCAGTTTGCAACCTGATGGAGGTCTGTATAGATGGATTAATAGAACAAGTCCCACACACAGCTAGAAGCCCAATATTTTTTCAGAGGTAGATGTAGAAAAAAATATATTCAGTTTGCAACCTGATGGAGGTCTGTATAGATGGATTAATAGAACAAGTCCCACACACAGCTAGAAGCCCAATATTTTTTCAGAGGTAGATGCAGAAAAAAATATATTCAGTTTGCAACCTGATGGAGGTCAGTATAGATGGACTAATACAACAAGTCCCACACACAGCTAGAAGCCCAATATTTTTTCAGAGGTAGATGCAGAAAAAAATATATTCAGTTTGCAACCTGATGGAGGTCTGTATAGATGGATTAATAGAACAAGTCCCACACACAGCTAGAAGCCCAATAATTTTTCAGAGGTAGATGCAGAAAAAAATATATTCAGTTTGCAACCTGATGGAGGTCTGTATAGATGGATTAATAGAACAAGTCCCACACACAGCTAGAAGCCCAATATTTTTTCAGAGGTAGATGCAGAAAAAAATATATTCAGTTTGCAACCTGATGGAGGTCTGTATAGATGGATTAATAGAACAAGTCCCACACACAGCTAGAAGCCCAATATTTTTTCAGAGGTAGATGCAGAAAAAAATATATTCAGTTTGCAACCTGATGGAGGTCAGTATAGATGGACTAATACAACAAGTCCCACACACAGCTAGAAGCCCAATATTTTTTCAGAGGTAGATGCAGAAAAAAATATATTCAGTTTGCAACCTGATGGAGGTCTGTATAGATGGATTAATAGAACAAGTCCCACACACAGCTAGAAGCCCAATATTTTTTCAGAGCTAGATGCAGAAAAAAATTATATTCAATTTGCAACCTGATGGAGGTCAGTATAGATGGACTAATAGAATGATGCTATGCCCAAAAGATTTTACTTCACTAGGTGCAGTAAAAAAATTAGTATTCTATACACAGGTGGTATATCTTGCAACTCAGATAGGCTACTCCACTGACTAACACACTCTGCAATAGGCCAAAAAGGATTAGCTTTGCTAGATTCAGCCAAATGCTGTGAAAAAAACTTGCACAGCACTGGCACAGACCTGCCTGGCAACAACTGATAGGAACTGATGTAACCTAGTCCTGAAAAGGACTCCAATTACAATTAGTCTTTACTCCCACAATCTATCTATTTAAGAGCACAGACCTGCCTGATAAAAGTCGTAGGAAATGCTGTAACCTAGTCCTTAAAAGGACTGCAATCACAACTATTCCCTACTCCCAAGCTATCTGTAGATTTGTGCGAAAATTGGCTTGAAATTAACAAGGTATAGCGCACACAGCAACAGCGGTGCCGTCTAACACGCAGCTGCAGCAGTGAGAAAATGGTGGCGACGGGGAAAATGGCTTGGTCTTATAGGGCAAGGACATGTGACATACACTGCCAATGACACATGCCCTTGCTTGTGTGAAAAAAAGCACTTCGCCCCATGTGTGCGCTGCTGATAGGCTGACAGATTGCACCTCCCCACTGTAAATGCGGGAAAGAGAAAAAAAAAATGGAGATCTTCATTGTTCCTGCAGAGATCCATCCCCTGCCCCTCCCCCCACACCGCTGTACACTCAAACTGCGTATTAACATTAATTTTCATCATTACTGAGAAAAAATCCAGTTATGATTTTGGTGCACGAACAGTTATCGAACATAACCTCGAACAGCCGAATTTTTCTCAAATTGTTCGTGTTCGCCGAACGGCTCGAACACCGCCCAAAACAGCTCGAATTTGAGATTGGCGAACAGTTCGAGTAGAACAACGCTCATCTCTACTGTTGGTATTCAGGTCAGACTCCACCCATAAGACCTCAGGAGTGGGCATGGATGTCAGACATGTGTACTATCCTCCAAACCTTTGAGGACTCCATCAACATGGGGAACGACGATGACTCCATAATTAGCATCACCTTCCCGCTTCTCTGTCTTCTGAAATGCTCTCTGCTCACAATCAAAGAGGATGCATTGCAGGCGGAGCACGATGAGATGGAGCAAGGAACCATACAGGGTGATTCCACACTGCCCAGCCTCATCTCATCCCAACATGGATTGGGTGACAATGAGGAAATACAGGAGCTAGTTTCCTGAGCTGTAATGGTACTACTTGCACAACTGTCATACCGTCTGTTCAGCGTAAATGGCATGAGGACAGTGAGAAGGAGGATGAGGAGGGGAGCATGATCAGTTGTCCTCTTGGTGAGGACACGGAAGTCTTGCCTGTTAGCAGTCTGGTACACATGGCTGAGTTTATGTTATGCTGCCTTTCCCATAACCCTCGTGTTGTCCAAATTTTGGTTGACAGTCATTACTGGTTGGTGACACTTCTAGATCCATGCTACAAGGAGAATTTTCTGTCTCTTTTTCCCGTGGTGGACAAGCCTAATAAATTAGGGCAGTACCAGAAGGCCCTTGTAGCGGAATTAGCAGGGGAACATTGTCAAAGTTCTGGGACAGTTTTCTCAGACTATCTCATTGCACGGGCCCTGATGGTGGGGTACTCTCACAAGGAGGGGAAAGTTTGGGAAGATGTTGAGGGAGTACCTTGCCAACTGTATCAATCTCCTCCGTGATTCCACTGTGCCTTATAATTATTGGGTATCCAAGCTGAAAACGTGGTATGAACTGGCTCTCTATGACTTGGAGGTCCTGGCCTGCCTTGCCGCTAGCGTTTTGTCAGAGCGGGTTTTTAGTGCGGCAGGTGGAATTATAACCGATAGACGCATCCGTCTGTCAACTGAAAATGTTGACAGCTTGATTCTTATAAAAATGAACCCCACCGAATGATAGCAGCATAACATAAACTCAAACATAGTGTCTTTTTTTGGGGAGGTCTAACTCTATTCCCATGCACCTCGGTCTTCACACCTAAACATGGGTATACGCTTCCTGATTTTGTCTATTTGCTCTTGTCCTCCTCCTTCTCCTCATCCTCATCCTCCACCACCATATCGCTACCATATCTACCATATCATCTTATCTACATGTCTTGCAAGGAGCATTGGAGTTCCTCCAAATTTTAGGCAGCCATTGCATTCACTGCTTAGGAAACAGTATAGGAGACCCATTTCCTAATAATGGGAACATTGTTTTCAGGAGGCCCTCTAACCTCTACGTCTCTTGCAAGTGGCATTGGAGTTCCTCCAAATTTTTGGCAGTTGTTGTACTCACTACATACCTTATAACTGGACAGCAGAACTGCTCCTTTCTAGGAACATGTCATTACTGAGGCCCACTTCTATATGTCTTTAAAATGTTACTGGAGTTTTTCCTAAATTTTGACAGCCCTTGTACTCACTGCATACCCTATAACTGTATAGCAGAACCACTCCTTTCTAGGAACATGTTGTTACTGAGGCCCACCTCTATATGTCTTGAAATTGTTATTGGGGTTTTTCCCAAATTTTGGCAGCCGTTGTACTCACTGCATACCCTGTAACTGGATATCAGACCCTCTCCTTTCTAATGGGAACATGTTGTTACTGTGGCCCACCTCTATGTGGCTTTAAATTGATATTGGGGATTTCCTAAATTTTGGTAGCCCTTGTACTCACTGCATACCCTATAACTGTATAGCAGACACTCTCCTTTCTAATGGGAACATGTTGTTACTAGTGTTGAGCCACCCCCGTAGTGTTCGAGTTCGGTTCGGTTCGTCGAACACCCGTGTGTTCGCCGAACTGTTCGTCGAACTGTTCGTCGAACACCTTCGAACACCGTTAAAACCAATGGCAGGCAAACAAAAACACATAGAAACACATAGAAAACACCTTCAAAGGTGTCCAAAAGCTGACAAACTGCTCAGAAGACACAACTAACACATGGAAAAGTGACAAGTACATATAGTCATGCAAAAAGAAAAGAGGTGGAGGAGTAAAAGGAGGGGGAGACACAGATATAGGCATGTCATGCCCTTCTAAAATCCAAAAAGTGAGAAGCCGACACGTTCAGTCCGCTCCTGCCCGTGCCACCTCCGCGTTGCCGGGTTTGTGCCAGAGCCGCGGTGAACCCTGACGGCCAGCCCCCCTCTCCCAATACTGGTGCCTGTCCGCTGGTGGGTCGAGCGAGCCCCCCTGTGGTGGAGGCAGCTCTAAGCTTTTTAATTTAAATTGTCTCTCTAATTTGAATGAATACACTTTAAATCCATTTACAAGGATCTATTGGAGGGCAAGTCTCATGCCAGCAGCCGCGTAATTCCAGCTCCAGTAGCGTCCACTAAAGCTGCTGCAGTTAAAAAGCTTTTATAAGGATCGAGCTTGGCTGTCCACCGCAAGGCATCCTACTGCCAGTCCCAGCCCCTATGCCTTGGGGTGCCTCCTGATACTCTTCACTGAGTATCCCGTGGTCCCGAAGCATTTCCTTTGAAAAAATTAAGTGTCCAAACTACAGGTGGTGTAGCTTGCTTAACAGCGGGGATAATCCGCTGACTAGCAGACACTGCTACTAGGCACAAAGTATTACCTGGGCTAGATGCAGTTAAAAAATTGTAATTAGATACTCTCGTTGGATGCTGAGAAAGCATTCCATAGAGTCTCCTGGCACGCCATATATGATTCTCTTAAAAAGCTTGGGGTAGGGGTCTAGGGGACCCTTTTATAGCCAAAATCACGGCCCTGTATCGCAATACGTCACCTAGGCTGAAGATAAATGGAACTGTAGCACCCTGAGGGCTCGGTTGCTACAGAGGTATTGCACCTCACCCAGAGGTGTGATATCTCACTCTCAGGTAAGGATGTAGTGTGGATCAGGACCCGACACCTGCATGCATAACACCACATTGCCGTGGGGCAGGGCGACCAATATGCCCCTGAGATGGGCACGACAGTCCCTGTCCCTGGCTGGAGTGGGGGGAGGGAACACTGAGGAAGGGGAACCCTGTAGTGCAGGAGCAGGGAGGAAGCAGTTCCTGGGTGCATTGAGAAGGGAGTATAAAAGGTGGGCACCATCTTAGTTCAGTGCAGAGAAGTCTGAGCAGAAGTGGCAGGGAGCAGGGGCTCTGCATGGGCTCTGCTCCGGAGGCGGGCCTAGTAACAGAGGCCCAGGCCTGGAAGAGGGAGAAGGAAGGAAGAGGAGCGGAGAAGGCTCCAGGAACGAGGAACGAAGGGATCCCAGGGGTGCGGACGGGCGAGTCGCCACCGCACGCCCGAATCCACCTGCGTGGAGGGGTCAGGCCAAAGGGGGAGACCGGTCCCCGAAACTAGTGGAGGCAGGAAACGACCCTCAGCTAGAAACAGGAGGCTGTGACATTTTATGTGGCGCAGCCCCTCGCTACACCCGCTAGGAAGGCACCACATAGGGTCAGGGAAACTGGCGCCAAGTTTACCAAGAGGAGGCCCGAGGCAGCCGGACAGAAGGGTTGGTAAGAAAGGCCAGACAAAGGACACACAAAGGGGGTCCTGTGAAGCGCTCCAAAGTTATCTGGGAGTTGTCTGAGCCCCTCACCTGGTGAGCACAGTACGACGTGGGCAGCCGTTACCTGCAGACGTGGTCTGGATAATAAGAACTGTGAGTAAAGGCCCTGGACTGCATCACTGACTCCGTGTCGTTACTGCTGCTGCCCTGCACCATCACCCCCATCCTCCGCATAAACTGCCCTGAGGCTATACTCCTCCCGTGGGGAGTTATGCTACGCTCTGCTGCACCCAAAACACCAGCCTCAGCGGTCTGCCCTGGAGCGGCGGTTCACTCTGACCGCAATCCACGGGTGGCGTAGTCGGACATTTAAACATCAAAACCACATAAATAGTTCCGCCACTGGTTTGACCGCCCTGAGCCACGGAACCGGGTCGCCGCCACGGAGACTACAACCACCAGCATCCACCAAAAAGGGTCCGGCTCTGGGTGTCCCAAGGCCCAGGGGGCGCGTCAGAACATTTTCATCACCTTTCACAATCACCAATGGGACAAGGCAGGGATGTTCTCTGTCCCCTCTCTTATACATCCTAGTGACGGAGCACCTGCTCTCATCAATTCGCCATAACCCCAATATTAGGTGGATTGAGGTGGGAGGCACCAAGTACAAGTGCTCTCTATTTGCTGATGATGTCCTAGTATATATCACTCAATCACATATATCCATCCATGCTGTTATGGCTGAAATAGATCACTTTGTTACATGGTCAAATTTTAAAATCAATGCAGCGAAGTCTGAGGCCCTCGATGTCTCCCTCCCTAAATCCATATAGGATTCCATCCAGTCCAACTATCCCTTTGCCTGGCCCTCACAGGGTATCAAATACTTAGGAATTCCTATTCATAGAGACCTCTCCCATCTATGTTATCTTAATTTTGGGCCCTTTATTGAACAACTCCATACAGACCACGGTTGGCAAGTTAGAACTGTAAGATTCAGTACGTGAACCACTGGTGTTTTGTGGAAAAGCACATGTACACTGTGTTCCAAATTATTATGCAAAAAGTGTTTAGGAGTGATAAGGGAAGAATTTGTTTGTTTGTCAGTTAAACTCATTGATGGTGATGTGTGTCAGGGCTCTTTATATCACTGTAAGCAATTGCAGACACCTGTGCTAATTAGTTTGGCAGGTGTGTCCAATGAAAGGCAAGACTACTTAAGAATAGAGATGAGCGGTGTTCGACTAGAAGTGTTCGCCAATCTCAAATTCGAGCTGTTTTGGGCAGTGTTCGAGTTGTTCGACGAACCCGAACGATTTGCAAAAAATTCGGCTGTTCGAGGTTATGTTCGATAACTGTTCGTGCACCAAAAGCGTGTCCTGCATGTCTGGCGCTATTTAGAGCACCAATCATGCAGGGATTGTCTGCCACTCACTGTAATGCCACAGCCATGGTGGTTGTGGCATTACAGTGATTGCCCAAATCGATGGGAACAGTGCCAACAGTGAAACATGAAAAGCCGTCAATTCAGCAGCGGCATTCACCGGTACCCGACAATTTAGAACCGAAAGAATAGAGCTTCACACATAGATTAGATAGATATAAACATGTCAGCCACATATATACGAAGTACAGTGAAAGTGCTGCTTACTGTACTTGTCATTTAGCGTAAAGGATTTATCAAAAAAAATAATAGTGTTTTCATGCACTGTCTCTTTAAAAAAGCCGGCCGGCAATTCAGCAGGGTACCCGACAATTTATAACAGACAGAATAGAGCTTCACACATAGATTAGATAGATAGAAACATGTCAGTCACATATATATGAAGTACAGTGACAGTGTTGATTACTGTACTTGTCATTTAGTGTAAAGGATTTATTAAAAAAAATAATAGTGTTTTCATGCACCGTCTCTTTAAAAACGCCGGCCGGCAATTCAGCATCTGTACCCAACAATTTAGAATAGAAGGAATAGAGAATCACACATAGATTAGATAGATAGAAACATGTCAGTCACATATATATGAAGTACAGTGACAGTGTTGCTTACTGTACTTGTCATTTAGTGTAAAGGATTTATTAAAAAAAATAATAGTGTTTTCATGCACCGTCTCTTTAAGAAAGCCGGCCGGCAATTCAGCAGCGGTGCCCGACAATTTATAACAGACAGAATAGAGCTTCACACATAGATTAGATAGATAGAAACATGTCAGTCACATATATATGAATTACAGTGATAGTGTTGGTTACTGTACTTGTCATTTAGTATTAAAATAAAGGATTTATTATTAAAAAAATTGGCGTGGGGTTCCCCTTAATTTTAGGCTCTAGCGGAGGTTAAGCAGACGGCTGGGGCAGATGTTTGAAGCCTGGGAAGGGGGTAATACCCACGGAGCTTCCCAGGCTACTAATGTCAGCCCCCAGCTGAATACATAGCCTTTACTAGCTATTAAAATGGGGGACCCCCCAAAAAAAATGACGTGGGGTCCCCCCTAATTTAATAGCTAGCAAAGGCTAGGCAGACAGCTGGGGGCTGATATTAATAGCCCAGGAAGGGAGCCATGAATATTGGCCCCCTCCCAGGCTAGAAACACCAGCCGTCAGCCGCCCCAGAAATGGCGCATTCATAGGATGCGCCAATTCTGGCACTTAGCCTCGCTCTTCCACGCTGCCCTGGTGCGGTGGCAGGGGGTAATAGGGTTGGGGTTGATGTCAGCTTATAATGCCAGCTGACATCAAGCCCAGGTTAGTAATGGAGAGGCGTCTATAAGACACCCCCATTACTAACCCCATAGTCAAAGTTAAAAAAAACACAAACACCCAGAATAAAGTCCTTTAATTGAAATAAAGACACAATCCTTTATTGTTCTAAATTAAACCATACTTACCGTCACGCCCATTCCAGCTGAAGCCAACGATCTCCTGCAATAAAAGAAAAATAATAAAGCAACCTCATCCTTACCTTTCCATGGTTCCCACGACAGCTTCAGCTCTGCTACATCGAGATGACAGGCTGGACCGCAGCAGAACGCTGCCATCCAGCCTGTCATCCCGCAGACACTGAGAAGCGCAGGCTTGCTTGCGCTGCTCAGCGTCTCTCTGTGACGACATCCAGATGAGCCGAGTTCATGTCCAATGAACTCGGCTCACCTCATGCACGTCACTGACAGCGTGGGAAAATTCTCACGCTGAAGCGGTGAGTGCAGGAGAATTCTCCCACGCTGTCAGTGACGTGCATAAGGTGAGCTCATGTCCAATGAACTCAGCTCACCTCCTGCACGTCACTGATAGCGTGGGAGAATTCTCCTGCACTCAGCGCTTCAGCGTGAGAATTCTCCCACGCTGAAGCGCTGAGTGCAGGAGAATTTTCCCACGCTGTCAGTGACGTGCATAAGGTAAGCTCATGTCCAATGAACTCAGCTCACCTCCTGCACGTCACTGACAGCGTGGGAGAATTCTCCTGCACTCAGCGCTTCAGTGTGAGAATTCTCCCACGCTGAAGCGCTGAGTGCAGGAGAATTTTCCCACGCTGTCAGTGACGTGCATGAGGTGAGCCGAGTTCATTGGACATTAACTCGGCTCATCTGGATGCCCTCACAGAGAGACACTGTGGAGCGCAAGCAAGCCTGCGCTTCTCAGTGTCTGCGGGATGACAGGATGGATGGCAGCGTTCTGCTGCGGTCCAGCCTGTCATCTCGATGTAGCAGAGCTGAAGCTGTCATGGGAACCATGGAAAGGTAAGGATGATGTTGCTTTATTATTTTTCTTTTATTTCAGGAGATCGTTGGCTTCAGCTGGAATGGGCGTGATGGTAAGTATGGTTTAATTTAGAACAATAAAGAATTGTGTGTTTATTTCAATTAAAGGACTTTTTTCTGGGTGTTGTGTTTTTTTTAAATACTTTACTAGAAATTCATGGTGGTCATGTCTAATATTGGCGTGACCCCATGAATTTCGGGCTTAGGGCCAGCTGATAATGCCAAGCTGGCCCTAACCCCTTTATTACCCAGTGAGCCACCGCATCAGGGCCCTGGATGAGTTGGGTACAGCGCCAGAAGATGGCGCTTCTATGAATGCACCATTTTCCGGGGTGGCTGCGGACTGTAATTTGCAGCGGGGGTGGCCCAGAAAGCTTGGGCCTCCCTGCGCTGCGGATTCCAGTCCCCAGCTGCCTAGTTGTACCTGGCTGGACACAAAAACAGGGCGAAGCCCCACGTCAATTTTCTTTAAATTATTTCATGAAATAATTAAGAAAAAAAGGGCTTCCCTATATTGTTGTGTCCGGCCAGGTACAAATAGGCAGCTGGTGGTTGGGGGCAGCCCGTTCCTGCCTGCTGCACCTGACTGGACACAAATATAGTGCGAAGCCCCACGTCAATTTTTTTTTAATTATTTCATGAATTTCCTGAAATAATTTAAAAAAATTGAAGTGGGGCTTCGCACTATATTTGTGTCCAGTCAGGTACAGCAGGCAGGAACGGGCTGCCCCCAACCACCAGCTGCCTATTTGTACCTGGCCGGACACAACAATATAGGGAAGGCCTTTTTTTCTTAATTATTTCATGAATTTCATGAAATAATTAAAAAAAATTGAAGTGGGGCTTCGCACTATATTTGTGTCCAGCCAGGTACAGCAGGCAGGAACGGGCTGCCCCCAACCACCAGCTGACTATTTGTACCTGGCCGGACACAACAATATAGGGAAGGCCTTTTTTTCTTAATTATTTCATGAATTTCATGAAATAATTAAAAAAAATTGAAGAGGGGCTTCGCACTATATTTGTGTCCAGTCAGGTACAGCAGGCATGAACAGGCTGCCCCCAACCACCAGCTGACTATTTGTACCTGGCCGGACACAACAATATAGGGAAGGCCTTTTTTTCTTAATTATTTCATGAATTTCATGAAATAATTAAAAAAAATTGAAGTGGTGCTTCGCACTATATTTGTGTCCAGCCAGGTACAGCAGGCAGGAACGGGCTGCCCCCAACCACCAGCTGCCTATTTGTACCTGGCCGTACACAACAATAAAGGGAAGGCCTTTTTTTCTTAATTATTTCATGAATTTCATGAAATAATTAAAAAAAATTGAAGTGGGGCTTCGCACTATATTTGTGTCCAGCCAGGTACAGCAGGCAGGAACGGGCTGCCCCCAACCACTAGCTGACTATTTGTACCTGGCCGGACACAACAATATAGGGAAGGCCTTTTTTTCTTAATTATTTCATGAATTTCATGAAATAATTAAAAAAAATTGAAGAGGGGCTTCGCCCTATTTTTGTGTCCAGCCAGGTACAACTAGGCAACTGGGGGCTGGAATCTGCAGCGCAGGGAGGCCCAAGCTTTCTGGGCCCCCCCCGCTGCAAATTGCAGTCCGCAGCCACCCCGGAAAATGGCGCGTTCATAGAAGCGCCATCTTCTGGCGCTGTACCCAACTCATCCAGGGCCCTGGTGCGGTGGCTCACTGGGTAATAAAGGGGTTAGGGCCAGCTTGGTATTATCAGCTGGCCCCAAGCCCAAAATTCATGGGGTCACGCCAGTATTAGACATGACCGCCATGAATTTCTAGTAAAGTATTTAAAAAAAACACAACACCCAGAATAAAGTCCTTTAATTGAAATAAACGCACAATTCTTTATTGTTCTAAATTAAACCATACTTACCATCACACCCATTCCAGCTGAAGCCAACGATCTCCTGCAATAAAAGAAAAATAATAAACCAACCTCATCCTTACCTTTCCATGGTTCCCACGACAGCTTCAGCTTTGCTACATCGAGATGACTGGCTGGACCGCAGCAGAAAGCTGCCATCCAGCCTGTCATCCCGCGGACACTGAGAAGCGCAGGCATGCTTGCGCTCCTCACTGTCTCGCTGTGACGGCATCCAGATGAGCCGAGGTCATGTCCAATGAACTCGGCTCACCTCATGCACGTCACTGACAGCGTGGGAAAATTCTCACGCTGAAGTGCTGAGTGCAGGAGAATTCTCCCACGCTGTCAGTGACGTGCATGAGGTGAGCTCATGTCCAATGAACTCAGCTCACCTCATGCACCTCACTGACAGCGTTTTGGGCTGGAATCATGGGGAGAGAGATTGTCGGCCCCTTTAGGATCCCTGAAGGCGCTAAAGATGAACTCCATAATGTATGTGGATTTTCTCAAACAGCACTTCCTGCCATGGTTCAAGAAGAACCGTGTATTTCACAGCAAGATCATTTTTTTGCATGATAATGTACCATCTCATGCTGCACATAAAACATCTGCATCTCTGGCTGATATGGGCATAAAAGGGGACAAATTTATGGTGTGACCCCCATGCTCCCCTGACCTCTACCCCATTCAGAACCTTTGGAGCATCATTAAAAGGAGTGTCTATGATGGCGGGAGGCAGTTCACATCTAAGCAACAGCTCTGGGAGGGTATTCTGTCCTCATGCAAAACAATTGAAGCAGAAACCATCCAAAACCTGACAAATTCAATGGACAAGAGAGTTCAGAAGCTCCTTTCGAACAAGGGGTCCTATGTGAAAATGTAACATCACCTAGAATAAAGTTTTGAGTTGAAAACTGTTTGATTTCAGTTTCTAACAACCTGCTAATGCTTATAATTTCAAAAATGACCATTTTTTTGGTCTTTATTAAAATGAAAAGGTTGATTGAAAAGTTTGGGGGATCTAAGAGTGTGGCAACCCAGTAGTCATGATTACTTCGAATTCTGACAATATGAGGGTCATGCTGCAGGTAGTGCAACAAGAAGGCACTTATGTGTCTTGCGCATCTCGGAGCCCCAAAATTATTTTCCGGGCTAGATGCAGCTAAAAATTATTATTAATTTTAAATCTGGTGAAGCTTTAGTATAGATGGCCTAATAGGATCAGTGCTGCACACTGCTACAAAGCCCAAATTATTTTCCAGTCAAGATACAGATAAACATGATTAGTAATTTTAAATCTGGTGGAGCTTATTATAGATGGCCTAATAGAATCAGTGCTGCACACTGCTACAAAGCCCAAATTATTTTCCAGCCAAGATACAGATAAACATGATTAGTAATTTGAAAGCTTAAAACGGTTGGTAGGGTGATTTTAACCAATCATCAAGCTTTTACTCTCCCCAGGATGACACAGGGGTAGAAAAGTTGTTTCGGATCCATGATTTGTTCATCTTTATGAACGTGAGTCTGTCTACATTATCAGTGGAGAGCCGCGTGCGCTTATCTGTCAGCACACCACCAGCAGCGCTGAACACACGTTCAGACAGAACGCTGGCTGCGGGGCATGACAAGATCTCCAAGGCGTAAGTGGCTAGCTCCGGCCATTTATCCAGATTGGAAGCCCAAAAAGAGCAAGGGTCCAGTGACACAGTCATGGCTTCAATGTTTACTTGGAGATACTCCTGTACCATCGTCTCTAGGCGTTGACTATGTGTCAGACTTCTTGTGTCCTGTGGCCTTGCAAAGGATGGGCTAAAAAAGTGGTGAAATGATTCCGCAAAATTGATGTTACCAGCAGATACTGTGGTTCTGTTACGGTTTGAGTGCTGAACACTTGACGGTCCCACGGTTGGCAAGTTGGAACTGTGAGATTCACTACGTGCACCACTGGTATTTTGTGGAAAAGCACATGTAAGATTCTGCAACAGTCTCTGCTGATACTCCTGCATGCGTGCATTCCTTTCTATGGCAGAAATAATTTCTGCAAATTTACTTTTGTACCGGGGATCTAACAGTGTGGCAACCCAGTAGTCAGGATTATTTCTAATTCTCACAATTCGAGGGTCATGTTGCAGGTAGTGCAGCAAGAAGGCACTCATGTGTGTTGCGCATCCAGGAGCACCAAGTCCCTGTTGTGTTGGTGGCGAGGTAACAATCATGCTTCCTTCCTCTGTCCTCTCCCCCCAACCTCGCACAACAGAAATGTGATCAAGGTCTCCCTCATCTGATGAGTCTTCCATCAGTTCGTCCTCCACTTCTTCCTGGGCTCCTGCACTTTCCTCACTAGTTTGGCTGCTACCATGCGCCCTGGTAAAACCATCTCCCCGACCCTCACATGCCTGCCGCCTTGGTGCTGCCGACCGTCTGGACCTTGCAGATGTTAGCCCTTCCGCATACAACTCCTCCTCCTCTACTTCCTCCACCTCCTCTTGTGCCACCACCTGACTCCGAATTCTGTTTAACATGTGCTCCAGCATGTAAATCACCGGAATAGTCATGCTGATAATGGCATCGTCAGCACTAAACATCTTCGTCGCCATTTCAAAACTGTGCAGAAGGGTGCATAGGTCCCTGATCTGAGACCACTCCTCCAGCGTGATTTGCCCCACCTCTGGATCTCGTTGGCCCAGGCTATACGTCAGAACGTACTGCACCAGGGCTTGTCGGTGCTGCCACAGTCGCTGCAACATGTGCAGAGTTGAATTCCACCGGGTAGGCACATCGCATTTTAGCCGGTGAAGTGGCAGGCCCAACGACTTCTGTAGAGATGTAAGTCGCTGAGCTGCGGGATTCGAACGGCGGAAGTGAGCACACAGCGACCGTGCCCTCTGCAGAAGGCCATCTAGTCTGGGATAGTGGGCTAAAAATTGCTGGACAACCAGGTTCAACACGTGAGCCATACAAGGCACGTGTGTGACATTGCCCCGGCGAAGGGCCGCACCCAGGTTTGCAGCATTGTCACACACGGCCTTCCCTGGTTTCAGGTCCAGTGGAGACAACCATTCATGAAATTAATTCTCCAGAGCTGACCACAACTCCTCAGCTGTGTGACTCACATTTCCCAGACATTTCAATGTAAAAACCGCCTGATGACGTTGAGCCCTACTGCCAGCATAGTAAGGAGGTGTGCAGGATCCCTTCTGCGCAGTTAGAAAGCTTGTGGCATGACCAGACAGGCTTTGGGTGCAGGTGGAAGACCGAGAGGAGGTTGAGGAGGCAGAAGCAGTGGAGGAACTTTGACATAAAGAGGACTGACGCACAACTCGTGGGGACGGCAAGACTTGGACAGCAGCCCTTGTCCTGCTGTCACCATAGTTACCCAGTGCCCAGTCAGCGACATGTAACGCCCCTGTCCATGCCTACTCGTCCAAGTGTCTGTGGTGAAATGCACCCTGTCACACACAGAGTTTCTCAAAGAAGCGGTGATGTTGTGTGCGACATGCTGGTGGAGCGCAGGCACACCTTTCTTTTAGAAGTAGTGCCGACTGGGCATCTGGTACTGGGGCACTGCGATGGACATAAGGTCTCGAAAATCCTCTGTGTCCACCAGGCGGAAAGGCAGCATTTCTGTAGCCAAGAGCTTGCAGATGGTGAAATTCAACCTCTTAGCTTTCTCATGGCTAGGAGCAAATGGTCTTTTACTTGTCCACATCTGAGGGACCGAGGGCTGGCTATTGTGCTTAGACGGGGTTGATAAGGGTGTCCCCGGCAAACTGCCGGTCTGTGAGGAAGATGCAGGCGGACATGTTAGGTTGCCTTGATCCAAAGGTGGTGCTATCGATGTCGGACAGCGCTCAACACCAGCTGGTGTTACCACCTCCAAAGAAAATGATGTCCTGCCAATCACGCTGGCTGTTGCGGGTAAAGAGGTGGCAGGTCTGCGCCCCAAAACAGGTGTGACTGCTGTCCCCCAGTCACAGAGGATGAAGAGGCCGCGGATGCACAAGATATGGCAGACGGTGGTTGGCCCGGCCGGCTAGGCCGCATTGTAGCACACTGAGCTTCCCACTGCAACTTATGCTTCATGTCCATGTGCCGGTTCATGCATGAAGTACTCAAACTATGTATTTTTTGGCCTCTACTTAGCTTTTGCTGACAAATGTTACAGATAACACGAGTTGGGTCATCTTTATCGATCTGAAAAAATGCCCAGGCTATGCAAGGCTTAGCACCCATGCGACCTGAAGAGCCACCACGACTTGTGGTGAGAGGCAGAGTTGTGTTTGAGGATGCAGTTGTTGACGTTCTTCCAGTACTACGTCTCTGTCCAGGAAGGCGCAACCTGACCTCGTCGTCACTAGCATCTTCCTCCACCTCCTCTGCTGACCTCATCTCTTGGCTGACTGTGGGTTGACAGTAAGTGGGATCTCCAACCTCATCATCATCACCCTGTGCGTTATCACACCCGGCGTCCTCGGAGCCAACCTGTTCCTGCCCTGACAAAAAACTAAAGTTGTCGCTCCAATCAGGTATTTGAGTCTCATCATCGTCTTCCTCATTGTCTCCACCAACAGGAGTTACAGTTTGGGAATGAGGGTCTACATTATGGTCAGAACCTTCTGCGTCTGGTCCTGGATCCGACTCATAAAGATTCTGGGCATCAGTGCAGATCATTTCCTCGTCTGGATTCACAGAAGCGCTGGAGTCGACCTCTGATTCCCAGGCTATAGTATGAGTAAACAGCTCTGCAGACTCAACCATCTGTTCTACCTTATACTCAGACGGGCAGCTGGAGATTTGGGAGCTGTGAGGAAGCAAGTGCGATTGGGGTGACACCTTTGAGGACTGGAGTATTTGTGATGTTGAAGTTGATGTGGAGGAGAGCTCACTTAAAGGAGCACTTGATATCCATTGAAGCACCTGCTGTTTTTGTGCCTCATCTGGAATTTGTAGCGATTGGCGTGGCCTTAAGAAAGGGATCTTATCACATTGTCCGCTAAAAGAAGTAGACATTTTAGTTTGGCTGGAAGATGGTCTTTCTTCTGCAGATGTTACTGTTGCTTTAACACCTACCCCACGGACACAACCTTTTTTCCCCTTCCCAACACGCCTATTCCCCTTTCCACCAGCAGCAGGCCTTTTTCCACTCATTTTGGTGGTTAACTAATTCACAACTCTGGAGTTGTTTGCACAAAAAAACAATGGATGGGAACCGAGCAGAGCTGAGTGGCCAAACTGTGGTATTAGGCCAAAACTATTGGCTGGGTTAGATGCAGAAAAAAATTATATTCAATTTGCAACCTGATGGAGGTCAGTATAGATGGACTAATAGAACAAGTCCCACACACAGCTAGAAGCCCAAATATTTTTTCAGAGGTAGATGCAGAAAAAAAATTTATTCAGTTTGCAACCTGATGGAGGTCTGTATAGATGGATTAATAGAACAAGTCCCACACACAGCTATAAGCCCAATATTTTTTCAGAGGTAGATGCAGAAAAAAAATATATTCAGTTTGCAACCTGATGGAGGTCAGTATAGATGGACAAATAGAGAAAGTCCCACACACTGCTAGAAGGCCAAATATTTTTTCAGAGCTAGATGCAGACAAAAAATTATTTTGAATTTGCAACCTGATGGAGGTCAGTATAGGTGGACTAATAGAACAAGTCCCACACACTGCTAGAAGGCCAAATATTTTTTCAGAGCTAGATGCAGAAAAAAATTATATTCAGTTTGCAACCTGATGGAGGTCTGTATAGATGGATTAATAGAACAAGTCCCACACACAGCTAGAAGCCCAAATATTTTTTCAGAGGTAGATGCAGATAAAAATTATTTTTAATTTGCAACCTGATGGAGGTCAGTATAGATGGACTAATAGAGAAAGTCCCACACACTGCTAGAAGGCCAAATATTTTTTCAGAGCTAGATGCAAATAAAAATTATTTTTAATTTGCAACCTGATGGAGGTCAGTATAGATGGACTAATAGAGAAAGTCCCACACACTGCTAGAAGGCCAAATATTTTTTCAGAGCTAGATGCAGATAAAAATTATATTCAATTTGCAACCTGATGGAGGTCTGTATAGATGGACTAATAGAACAAGTCCCACACACAGCTAGAAGCCCAAATATCTTTTCAGAGGTACTGTAGATGCAGATAAAAATTATTTTTAATTTGCAACCTGATGGAGGTCAGTATAGATGGACTAATACAACAAGTCCCACACACAGCTAGAAGCCCAATATTTTTTTAGAGGTAGATGCAGAAAAAAATATATTCAGTTTGCAACCTGATGGAGGTCAGTATAGATGGAGTAATAGAACAAGTCCCACACACAGCTAGAAGCCCAAATATTTTTTCAGAGGTAGATGCAGATAAAAATTATTTTTAATTTGCAACCTGATGGAGGTCAGTATAGATGGACTAATAGAGAAAGTCCCACACACTGCTAGAAGGCCAAATATTTTTTCAGAGCTAGATGCAGATAAAAATTATATTCAATTTGCAACCTGATGGAGGTCAGTATAGATGGACTAATAGAGGAAGTCCCACACACTGCTAGAAGGCCAAATATTTTTTCAGAACTAGATGCAGATAAAAATTATATTCAATTTGCAACCTGATGGAGGTCAGTATAGATGGACTAATAGAACAAGTCCCACACACAGCTAGAAGCCCAAATATTTTTTCAGAGGTACTGTAGATGCAGATAAAAATTATTTTTAATTTGCAACCTGATGGAGGTCAGTATAGATGGACTAATAGAGAAAGTCCCACACACTGCTAGAAGGCCAAATATTTTTTCAGAGCTAGATGCAGATAAAAATTATTTTTAATTTGCAACCTGATGGAGGTCAGTATAGATGGACTAATACAACAAGTCCCACACACAGCTAGAAGCCCAATATTTTTTCAGAGGTAGATGCAGAAAAAAATATATTCAGTTTGCAACCTGATGGAGGTCTGTATAGATGGATTAATAGAACAAGTCCCACACACAGCTAGAAGCCCAATATTTTTTCAGAGGTAGATGCAGAAAAAATTATATTCAGTTTGCAACCTGATGGAGGTCAATATAGATGGACTAATACAACAAGTCCCACACACAGCTAGAAGCCCAATATTTTTTCAGAGCTAGATGCAGAAAAAAATTATATTCAATTTGCAACCTGATGGAGGTCAGTATAGATGGACTAATAGAATGATGCTATGCCCAAAAGATTTTACTTCACTAGGTGCAGTAAAAAATTGGTATTCTATACACAGGTGGTATAACTTGCAACACAGATAGGCTACTCCACTGACTAACACACTCTGCAATAGGCCAAAAAGGATTAGCTTTGCTAGATTCAGCCAAATGCTGTGAAAAAAACTTGCACAGCACTGGCACAGACCTGCCTGGCAAAAACTGATAGGAACTGATGTAACCTAGTCCTGAAAAGGACTCCAATTACAATTAGTCTTTACTCCCACAATCTATCTATTTAAGAGCACAGACCTGCCTGATAAAAGTCGTAGGAAATGCTGTAACCTAGTCCTTAAAAGGACTGCAATCACAACTATTCCCTACTCCCAAGCTATCTGTAGATTTGTGCGAAAATTGGCTTGAAATTAACAAGGTATAGCGCACACAGCAACAGCGGTGCCGTCTAACACGCAGCTGCAGCAGTGAGAAAATGGTGGCGACGGGGAAAATGGCTTGGTCTTATAGGGCAAGGACATGTGACATACACTGCCAATGACACATGCCCTTGCTTGTGTGAAAAAAAGCACTTCGCCCCATGTGTGCGCTGCTGATAGGCTGACAGATTGCACCTCCCCACTGTAAATGCGGGAAAGAGAAAAAAAAAATGGAGATCTTCATTGTTCCTGCAGAGATCCATCCCCTGCCCCTCCCCCCACCCCGCTGTACACTCAAACTGCGTATTAACATTAATTTTCATCATTACTGAGAAAAAATCCAGTTATGATTTTGGTGCACGAACAGTTATCGAACATAACCTCGAACAGCCGAATTTTTCTCAAATTGTTCGTGTTCGCCGAACGGCTCGAACACCGCCCAAAACAGCTCGAATTTGAGATTGGCGAACAGTTCGAGTAGAACAACGCTCATCTTTAGTTGTTACTGTGGCCCACCTCTATGTGTCTTTAAATTGTTATTGATTTTTTTTACTAAATTTTGGCAGATGTTGTAATCACTGTGTACCCTATAACTGGATAGCAGACCCTCTCTTTACTAATGGGAACATGTCATTACTGTGGCCCACCTCTATATGTTTTTTAATTGTTATTGGGGTTTTTCCTAAATTTTGGCAGCCGTTGTACTCACTGCACATCCTATAACTGTATAGCAGAACCGCTCCTTTCTAGGAACATGTTGTTACTGAGGCCCACCTCTATGTGTCTTTAAATTGTTTTTGGGGTTTTTCCTAAATTTTGGCAGTTCTTGTACTCACTGCATACCCTATAACTGGATAGCAGACCGCTCCTTTCTAATGGGAACATGTCATTACTGTGGCCCACCTCTATGAGTCTTTAAATTGTTAGAGGGTTTTTTCCAAAATTTTGGCAGCCCTTGCAGTCGCAGCATGGGCATTACCACTATAGGAGACACAACCTTTATAATGGGAAAATTTTTTTTTTACTGAGGCCCTCTTCTATGTCTCTTCAAATGGGTATTGGGGTGCATCCAAATTTTTTCAGCCTTTGCAGTCACTGCATACACAATAACAGTATAGGATATTCACTCTTTAATAATGGGAACAACAAAGCATAGCCGGCTGATGGCCCTCTAACAATAGTGAGGGCCGACTGCTGGCCCCTTAAGAGTAGTAAGGGTTGCCTGATGGCCCTATAAAAATAGTCTTTGTGACTTTCAGAGTACCTCCTTCATAAAAGAAACAGGATGTGTCTAATGATGTCTCACACACCACATGGCCAGATAAGGTTGTAAAATGTTAAAATTACATTTACCGGTGAATGTATTTTTCACCATTGAAAGCAATGTAAAAGTACAAAAACGCATCAAAAACACTATGTCTGAACATAGCCCAAGATGTGAAGGAGCATTTTTATTTTTGTGTATTTATTTTGCCTTATATACAGTATAAGTCATAACTCTGGAAATGATGTTCCCTAACATTTTTCCCTGGAAAATCCATTTTGTTTTTGTTTTTGTATGTTTTATTGTGAGCCCGTAAAAGTGGCATAATACTCTCGGAGTCAGAGATGCTTCCCCATGCTGTTCCCATGTCATGTGAGCACTGTTCCCATCCATTTGGGCAATTTTTAGGTTCTCTGCAGACCACCAGGGAAGGGCTGCCGGAAAAATGCTCGATTTTCCCATAGACTTACATTGGGCTCGTTGCTCGGGTTGAGCACTTGAGCATTCCAATTTGCTCATCTTGAGCAACAAGTACCCGAGCATTTTAGTGCTCGCTCATCACTAATAATAAACATCACAATTTGATCCGGATTAGCCCTATCAAATTTGTTCCTTTGGTGACTCAAAACCGCATTCAACAATCTGAACACAAAAGAAATCTTCTGGATCTATAAGTTAAAAACTTTAAAACCCAATGATCTGAATGAGATCACAGAGGTTATTTTGTAAAACCCTCGCTATTTTAGAAAACAGTGCTTTTTCCATGTACCTTTATATTGTTTTTATGAACATGTAATATTTTTAAATTATTATTTACTATTTATATAAGTTTAATAATTCATATTTTATCTATAGTACAATTTTTAAATATTGCACAATATCAGTTCAAGTTTGTTTGTACCTTGATTGATATTTGAACTCATTCTGCCTTATTCTTTGCAGTGTATTTTCATCTGGCTCGGAACCCTCTTCTCTGTACCCTTTGTACGATTTCTCTGGAGGCTTGTTTCACTATGTTCCCATGCTACGTCACAGATTCACCCAGCTGCTCGCTGTAGCAGCGGGGTATTCCCCAAACACTGAGTTCATGTGAGTTCAGAGGGGGAACTTTCTGTAAAGCACAGAAGTTTTTCCCATGCTATGTTTTGCAGCGATCCCTATAGATTGCCTTTAAGTACATCTGTTTTTTTGGTTACTTCCTTTGTAATCTCACACAATCTTCAACAATTTAATATTTTAATATTTTAATGTGAAAATAAATACATCCAAACAATTGTAATCACCTCAATTTTAATTTAATAAACATAGCCTCATCGGAATCTATATCTATTCAGATCCCCTTGGGTTCACTTAATCTCCTCACTGGCACGTCAACATCATGTCACTCACACCAATCCTGTTAACTAGTGATGAGCGAGTATGTTCTGTTAACCCTTTCAGCGAGCATGCTTGGGTGCTCAATGAGTATCTTCATCGTGCTCGGGTGTTATGTTTGAGTCACGCCGTGTACATGATTTGCGACTGTCATAGAAATAGGCATTCCTCACATGTATTACAGCTGTCAAACAGTCGCAAATCATGCTCACATTGTGACTCAAACATAACCCCAGAGCACGCTGAAGATACTCGGGAAACACCCGAGCATGCTCGTAAATCTCGAGTAATGAGCATGCTCGCTCATCACTACTGTTAACGTGATTCTGTGAGTTCTAGACCATCATTCACTGATATTTTTACACCACATTTTAGATTAAATAAATCACC
Organism: Phyllobates terribilis; assembly: GCF_046119375.1. NCBI lineage: Eukaryota > Metazoa > Chordata > Amphibia > Anura > Dendrobatidae > Phyllobates > Phyllobates terribilis. The sequence goes on from NW_027362765.1 coordinate 283,154,502, forward strand.
ACTACACTTAAATACACATATACAGTATATCTTTATTCTTTCAATTTTAAAGCATCTCTTTTCATGATTATCATGCAATGATATATTTTTTAACCTTTTATTACCGTTATTTCTTCTTTAATCATTTCTGCAATACCGAAATGCCGAAGATGAACTTTGACAGATCTTGTGTTTTTCTTCTGGCACCACATTTTTTAAAAATCTCACCAGTATATACAGTATATGGCTGTAACTTGTTATTTGTCATATGTTTTTTCGTCCTGAGGAAGAAGTATAGTACTTTGAAATGCGTAGACGATAAAAAAAACAAAACATTTTCCTAGTGTGGACCTGGATTTATTACCATCTACCAGCAGTGCAGTAGGAGATGACCATTTTTGCTAACCAAGGCTCATCAGGAGTCAAGCAATGGTAATGCATTGTACAAAGAAAGACTACTTAGCTGTCAGTTGTCCATGTGTGTCATTGATTCACATGATTTCATTGGAGTCTAGAGCACATAAGGATCAGTCCCTTCTCATTGCTTCACACCTGAAAAGTATTGGATAGGGGAAACATGTTGAGTGTTATGACCATTTGTGAGAGTGTTATGATAATATGTGAACACCTCCATGGCAAAACAACCTTGCTATTTGTACTAAGGGGCTAACATAAAAAGATCTATCAGTATTCTAATGATTATATCTAACATGGATGTATTGCCATAGGAATGTTATGACACTATGCAGATGTTGCAGATTGATGTGACAATTATAATCATCTTTTATTGTACAGTATATGCTCTATATTGTTAAACTGCCTATTGTTTATTCAATAGATGGATTATATCCATTAAAATGCTCGGGTGCTCGAAGCATGGGCCGAGCTCACCGTGATACTCGGGTGCTCGACTCGAGCAACGAGCCCAATGTTAGTCTATGGGAGACCCGAGCATATTTGCGGCGGCACCCCCGGCAGTCTGTAGAAAGCCTAAAAAGTGCCCAAAACTATGGTGACAGTGTTCAAATTACATGGGGACAGCATGGGGATCGCCCCAGGAAGCATTTCTGACCCACAGGTCAAACTGCTGTCAACAACGTGGTCAGAGGTAATAAACCACTTTTACGGGCTCACAATAAAACGTTCAAAAACGAAACTGAAACTGGTTTCCTGTGAAATATGTTAAGGAACTTCCTTTGCAGGGTAAAGACTTGTGTATAAGGTAAAATAAATTGCCAAAAACAAAAATACTCCTCCAAACCTTGGGCTATGTTCACAAGTAGCATTTTTTATGCGTTTTTGCACTTTTGTATTGCTTTCAACCATGACAAATGCATTCACTGGGAAATGTCATTTTAACATTTTACAATCTTATCTGGCCATGTGCTGTGTGACACATGCATACAGTGCTGAAAAGACATGGGAACAGCATGGGGAAGTCCCCTGGAAGCATCTCTGACACCCAGGTCACTGCCTAAAAGTGTGCCCATCAGAAGTGATCCTTGCCGCATCAGAAGATGCAGACTTGCAACGATCCCCGTGCAAGCCCTTGTCCCAGGGCAGTGTTCAATTGTACCTCCACCATTCCTTGCAATGCAAGTGCAAGTATGCAGCCTGCCACCCACCCACCCCCAGGCTGCAATACCATACTGCTAGCTTGCACTTGAAATGGGGCCTTTTAGTTTGGAGGATGCCGAAGCTGGCCACTACCTCATGGCTGCATCGGCAGCGAGGTATCCATACTCAGTCCCCAGCCGCGCGGCAGCCGGGTGTCCATGCTTGGTCCCCAGCCACCAGTGGGCGGCCGGGTGTCCATACTCGGTCCCCAGCCGCCCCGCGGCCGGGTGTCCACACACGGTCCCCAGTCGCCTGGGGGCGGCCGGGTGTCCATAAATGGTCCTCAGCCGCCCCTATTTCTCCTATCAACTTCGATCACACTTTTCTTAGCCTGGCATGCTTTAGGGCAGCATTGGACGAGCCCACCAGAGAACCAGACTCCTCCGGTGGGCCCTGGCTTCTCAATCAGGGAAGTTGAGAGTGCCAAGGTGAGGAGCATGATGATGATGATACAAGTTAGCATCTGCTTTGTTTCCTTGGAATGCAAGCGTAAGTGTGCAACCTGCCACCCACCCACCCCCAGGCTGCAATACCATACTGATAGCTTGCTTGCACTTGAAATTGGGCCTTTTAGGCATGTGGAGGCAGATGCCAGCCACCACGTCATGGCTGTGTCGGCGGCCTGGTATCCATACTCAGTCCCCAGCCGCCCGGCGGCCGGGTGTCCACACTCGGTCCCCAGCCACCAGGGGGCGGCCGGGTGTCCATAGTGGGTCCCCAGCCGCCTCGTGGACGGGTGTCCACACACGTTCCCCAGCCGCCTGGGGGCGGCCGGGTGTCCATAAACGGTTCCCAGCCGCCCTTATTTCTCCTGTCAACTTCGCCCACACTTTTCTTAGCTTGGCCTGCTTTAGGGCAGCATTGGACGAGCCCACCAGAGAACCAGACTCCTCCGGTGGGCCCTGGCTTCTCAATCAGGGAAGTTGAGAGTGCCAAGGTGAGGAGCATGATGATGATGATACAAGTTAGCATCTGCTTTGTTTTCTTGGAATGTAAGCGCATGTATGTAGTAGCGGCTCGGCTTGAGGTGGTCAGCGTTTTGGCGCATATCCTACCTCCTCCGACGATTGCTGGATGTTTTCCTGCTACTATCGCAGTTCTATGACTCCCATTAAAACACAGCTTCAGGTGATGAATGATGGATGAGGTGGTGGCAAAGGAGAAAGAGCAGGAGGAACAGGGACCATTCACATCAATATCAGTCCAGTCAACCACACATGTCTTGTAAGATATGTTTCTGTACCAAAAGGAGCGGTTCGGCTACACAGTTATAGGGCATACAGTGAGTGCAATGCCTACCAAAAATTTCGAGGCACTCCAATGCCCCTTGGAAGTGACATGGAGGTCAGAGGGCCTTAGCTAAACCGTTTTTTCCATTTATAGCAACTGGGTCTCCTGTGCACTGTTGGCCTAAGCAGTGAATGGAAGGCTTTCCAAAAATTATGAGGAACTGCAATACCCCTTGAAACAGATGTGGATTACAGCATACTAAAAACCTTCTACCCATTATTGGGGAGTGGGTCTCCCTTAGTGTTCGCCTATGCATTGAAAAGCAAAAGCTGACAAAAATTAGGAGGAAATGCAATGCCCATTGGAAAAGTCGTGGAGGTTAGAGTTAATTAAAAACAACATTTCAATGCCCCTTGGAAGAGCTGTGGAGTTCAGAGTGGTTTAACAAGACGGTTTTAATGCCCCTTGGAAGAGACATAGAGGTCGCAGTAGCTTAACAAGACGGTTTTAATGCCCCTTGGAAGAATGGTGGAGGTCGCAGTGGAATAAAAAGACAATATCAATGCCCCTTGTAAAAGTGGTGGAGATCGCAGTAGCTTAACAAGGCAGTTTTAATGTCCCTTGGAAAAGATGTGGAGGTCGCAGTTGCTTAACAAGACAGTTTTAATGCCCCTTGGAAAAGTGGTGGAGGTCGCAGTAGCTTAAGAAGACGGTTTTAAAGCCCCTTGGAAAAGTGGTGGAGGTCACAGTAGCTTAAAAAGACGGTTTTAATGCCCCTTGGAAAAGTGGTGGAGGTCGCAGTAGCTTAACAAGACGGTTTAAATGCCCCTTGGAAGAGACGTGGAGGTCGCAGTAGCTTAACAAGACGGTTTTAATGCCCCTTGGAAGAGACGTAGAGGTCGCAGTAGCTTAACAAGACGGTTTTAATGCCCCTTGGAAGAATGGTGGAGGTCGCAGTGGAATAAAAAGACAATATCAATGCCCCTTGGAAAAGTGGTGGAGGTCGCAGTAGCTTAACAAGGCAGTTTTAATGCCCCTTGGAAAAGATGTGGAGGTCGCAGTTGCTTAACAAGACTGTTTTAATGCCCCTTGGAAAAGTGGTGGAGGTCGCAGTAGCTTAAGAAGACGGTTTTAAAGCCCCTTGGAAAAGTGATGGAGGTCACAGTAGCTTAGCAAGACTGTTTTAATGCCCCCTGGAAAAGTGGTGGAGGTCGCAGTAGCTTAACAAGATGGTTTTAATGCCCCTTGGAAGAGACGTGGAGGTCGCAGTAGCTTAACAAGACGGTTTTAATGCCCCTTGGAAGAATGGTGGACGTCGCAGTGGAATAAAAAGACAATATCAATGCCCCTTGGAAAAGTGGTGGAGGTCGCAGTAGCTTAACAAGATGGTTTTAATGCCCCTTGGAAAAGTGGTGGAGGTCGCAGTAGCTTAAGAAGACGGTTTTAAAGCCCCTTGGAGAAGTGGTGGAGGTCACAGTAGCTTAACAAGACGGTTTTAATGCCCCTTGGAAAAGTGGTGGAGGTCGCAGTAGCTTAACAAGATGGTTTTCATGCCCCTTGGAAGAGACGTGGAGGTCGCAGTAGCTTAACAAGATGGTTTTAATGCCCCTTGGAAGAATGGTGGACGTCGCAGTGGAATAAAAAGACAATATCAATGCCCCTTGGAAAAGTGGTGGAGGTCGCAGTAGCTTAACAAGACGGTTTTAATGCCCCTTGGAAAAGTGGTGGAGGTCGCAGTAGCTTAACAAGACAGTTTTAATGCCCCTTTGAAGAAACATGGAGGTCACACTAGCTTAACAAGACGGTTTTAATGCCCTTTGGAAGAATGGTGGAAGTCGCAGTGGAATAAAAAGACAATATCAATGCCCCCTGGAAGAGACGTGGAGGTCGCAGTAGCTTAACAAGATGGTTTTAATGACTCTTGGAAAAATGGCGGAGGTCGCATTGGAATAAAAAGACAATATCAATGCCCCTTGGAAAAGTGGTAGAGGTCGCAGTAGCTTAACAAGATGGTTTTAATGCCACTTATAAGAGACGTGGAGGTCGCAGTAGCTTAACAAGATGGTTTTAATGCCCCTTGGAAGAGACGTGGAGGTCACAGTAGCTTAACAAGACGGTTATGCCCCTTGGAAAAGTGGTGGAGGTCGCAGTAGCTTAACAAGATGGTTTTAATGCCCATTGGAAGAGACGTGGAGGTCACAGTAGCTTAATAAGACGGTTTTAATGCCCCTTGGAAAAGTAGTGGAGGTCGCAGTAGCTTAACAAGATGGTTTTAATGCCCCTTGGAAGAGACGAGGAGTTCAGAGTAGCTTAACAAGATGGTTTTCATGCCCCTTACAAGAGCCATGCAGTACAGCATATTAAAAGCATTATTCCCATTATTGGGGAGTGGGTCTCCCATAGTCTTTGACTATGCCTTCCAAGCAAAAGCTGCCAAAAATTAGGATGGAGGAACTTGCAATGCTGGCAACATGGACCATGGTCCCCTGGTGGTATAGTGGTGTTGGAGGCTGAGGATAAGGAGAAGAGCAAAATACAACCGAAATGAGGAAGCGTATACCCATGTGTGGGTGTGAAGCGGTGCATGGGAATACACCTCCCGAAATAACACGGTGGATTTGACTTTATGTTACTCTGCTGTCATTTGGTGGTGATGAGAAGTCTGTCCCAATCCAGCCCTTGTTCATTTTGGTAAGGGTCAGCTTGTCAGCATTGTCAGTTGACAGGCGAGTGCGCTTATCAGTTATAATTCCCCCAGCGGCACTAAAAACACGCTCCGATAACCTGCTAGCGGCAGGGCAGGCCAGGACCTCCAAGGAGTACAGAGCGAGTTCATTCCAAGTGTCCAGCTTGGATACCCAATAATTAAAAGGCACAGAGGAATCACGGAGGACGCTGGTACTGTCGGCCAGGTACTCCCTCACCATCTTTTGAAACTTTCCACTCCTTGTGAGAGTACCCTTCACTTCAGGGCCTGTAAGCTGGGCGGGTCTCAGAAAACTGTCCCTGAATGTTGACAGTGTTCCCCTGCCTCTGCTGGATTGGAGTTGGGTCTCTCTCGCATGTACGCCTTGGTTGGTCAACTAACTGTGACCTCTGCCGCTAGGGTGTTCAGATGGGAATTTTTGTAACAGTTCTGCAGCAAGGGCCTTCTGGTACTGCCACATTTTTGTAGACCTCTCCACCTCAGGAATAAGAGAGTGAAAGTTCTCCTTGTAGCGGGGGTCTATAAGTGTCACCAACCAGTAATGACTGTCACCCAACATTTTGACAACGCGAGGGTCACGGTTAAGGCAGCGTAACATAAAGTCAGCCATGAGTGCCAGACTGGTAACAGGCAAGACTTCCGTGTCCTCACCAAGGTGACGACTGACCATGCTCTCCTCCTCCTCCTCCTACTCCCCTCTGTCCTCAGGACACCCACGCTGAACCGATTGTATGACAGTTGTACAGGTACTACCGTCTACAGCGCATGATACCAGCATCTGTTCTTCCTCCTCCTCCTCCTCCTGCTCTCCCTCATTGTCCCCCAATGCACGTTGGGATGAGATGAGGCTGGGCTGTGTGTAATCGCCCATTATGGCTTCTTCATCCATTTCATCATACTCTGGCTGCAATGCCTCCTCTTTAATTCTATGCAGAGAGCGTTGCAAAAGACAGACAAGTGGGATGCTGACGCTAATGATGGCGTCATCGCCACTCACCATCTTGGTGGACTCCTCAAAGTTTGTCAGGATGGTACTTATGTCAGACATCCAGATACACTCCTGAGGTCTTTTGTGTGGAGTCTGACCTGAATATCGATGGCCTTGTTGCAGCAGGTACTCCACAACTGCTCTCTTCTGCTCCCAAATCCTTTGCAACATGTGGAGGGTATAGTTCCAACGTGTGGGGACATCACACACCAGTCGGTGTGCCGGAAGCTGCAAACGCTGCTGCAGCACAGCAAGGGCAGCGGAAGCTCTAGCCGACTTCCGAAAATGAGATGACAGGCCGCGTACTTTGACATGCAGATCTGGCACCTCAGGGTACGATTTAAGAAACCGCTGAACCACGAGGTTAAGCACAAGAGCCAGGCATGGTACGTGTGTGATCTCGCCTCAGAGCCGCCACCAGGTTACAGCCATTGTCACACACGACCATGCCTGGATGTAGGTTCAGCCGTCTCAGCCACAGATCAGCCTGCTCTTTCACAGCTGTCCACAACTCACAAGCAGTGTGAGGTTTATCACCTAAGCTTATGAGTTTCAGCACAGCCTGTTGCCGCTTGGCTGAGGCAGTACCGCAGTGCTTCCAGCTTGTAACTGATGTGGTGATATATGAGATGGAGGCTGAACATGAGGAAGAGGAGCAGGATGATGCGCAGGAGCTGTACACTGTGGGAGCAACTCTGACTGACATAGGGCCCGCAATCCTCGGTGTGGGGAGGATGTATTCTGTCCCAAGGTCCGACTGGGTCCCGACTTCCACTATGTTTACCCAGTGTGCCGTCAGAGAGATGTACCATCCCTGGCCACAAGCACTTGTCCACGTGTCCGTTGTCAGGTGTACTCTCCCAGTAACTGCATTGTTGAGGACACCGCAGATGTTTTGGGACACGTGCTTGTGTAGTGCGGGGATGGCACACCGGGCAAAATAGTGTCTGCTGGGGCCCGAGTACAGAGGGACGACCACCGCCATAAGATTGCGGAAGGATTCCATCTCCACCAGTCTAAAAGGCAGCATTTCCAACGCAAGTAGTCGTGAAATGTGCAAATTTAGGACTGTGGCCTGTGGGGCGTTGGCTGTGAATTTGCGCTTCGTTCAAAGGTCTGGGATATGGAGAACTGAACGCTCCGGTGGGATGCGGACATGGACGTTGATGCTGTTTCTTGAGAAACTGCCATAACAAGTGAAGACACAGAGGAGGGGGCATCGTTGCATGCAGTATGGACAGGGGATTGCCGTGCACGCTCAACAGGGGGTTCTATTACACACACAGTAGCGGAAGAAGCAGTGGTGACACCCGCTGACACTGGTCGTGGACCCTGGGTTTCGCCCCACAAAGTCGGGTGCTTTGCTGCCATGTGCCTGATCATGCTGGTGGTGGTCAGGCTGATAGTTTTGTCACCCCTGCTGATGCTGGCATGGCAGGTGGTACAAATGGCCTTCTTGGGGTTATCAGTAGAGCCTTTAAAAAAATTCCTGACTCTGGATGACCTACCGGTTGTACTGGCAACATCCCTCATGTTGGTGTTACAGGGAACTGTTGCCCGCCTTCTGTGTGCGGCCACCACACTGCTTCTTCCTGCCTGTTGGGGTACTCTGCCTCCCTCCCCCTGTGTGCTGTTGGCCTCACTCTGCGTGTCCTGCTGCCACGTTGGGTCAGTTACTAGATCATAAACCACATCCTCCTCTTCCACTTGCGCACCACGATCCTCCTCCTCACTTCGTGGCAATTGTGTCTCGTCATCATCCACCTCTTGTGACAAATTGCCAGCGTCGACTTCCTGTGGCTGTGGCTGTTCAAATATTTGGGCATCGCAACATGGGATCTCCTCTTCCACCACTTCAAGCGGAGCAGGCGAGTGTCACAAATATGGAAATGGACCAGTGAACAGCTCTTCACAGTGTCCAAGTGTGGGATCAGTTGCTGTCTGACGACAATCGGCATGGTGGGAGGAAGGAGCATCAGGGTGAGGAGGAGTATGCGGTTAAGACTCATGGCTACTAAGACTTGACCGCGTGGAACACTGATCGGAGGTGGTGGTGCCCAGGTGACTGGAAGTATTATCTGCTATCCAATTAATAACCTGTTTACACTGATCAGTTCGCAATAGTGGTGTTGTTGTGTGCTTCCCTAGTAATTCGGTTTTGAACTGGGAGCAAGAAGATGTGTCTGTTGGTTGTGGCACATTTTCACCTTGGCCACGGCCCCGTCCTCTGCACGCACCATCACCAGAACGTCCAGTTCCACGTCCCTTGCCACGCGCCTTGCCCATTGCAAATGAAGTAAAATAGCTTACACTTGCACTATCAATGGCAAAAGGGTAATAAAAAGACGATTTGAACCGTGGAAGAGGAAAACCACAGTTCTATTTCTCTGGCCTACACCAGAATCTTTTAAACGGATATATTTGTGCCTGAACAGTCAGCGAGACACTCAAACTGTTTTTTTTTATGTAAAAAAGGCAAAAAAGTGGATAACACCCAGATTTGAACCGTGGAAGAAGAAAACCACAGTTCTATTTCTCTGGCTTACACCAGACTCTTTTAAACAAATATATTGGAGTCTGACCAGTCAGGGAGACACTATTACAGTTTTTTTTTACGGCAAAAAATGCCAAAAGCAGAATAATACAGAGATTTGACCCGTGGAACTGCAAAACCACAGTTCTATTTCTCTGGCCTACACCAGACTCTTTTAAACAGATATATTGGTGTCTGACCAGTCAGGGAGACACTATTACAGTTTTTTTACTGCAAAAAATGCCAAAAGCAGGATATTACAGAGATTTGACCCGTGGAACTGCAAAACCACAGTTCTATTTCTCTGGCCTATACCATGCTCTTTTAAACAGATATATTTGTGTCTGAACTGTCAGGGAGACCCTATTACTGATATTTTTAAGGCAAAAAATGCCAAAAGCAGGATAATACAGAGATTTGACCCATGGAACTGCAAAACCACAGTTCTATTTCTCTGACCTACACCAGACTCTTTTAAACAGATATATTGGTGTCTGAACAGTCACAGACAGATTCAATTTTTTTTTGGGGGGGGGGAATACCAAAAGGTTAATAAGACGCGTATTTGTACAGTGTGACTGAGGAAAAAAAAATACAGGATTTAGATGAAAAAAGAAAAATATTTTTACTGGCCCCAGAGACCGGGGGATAAGTCTAGCAATTTGACCAACAGGAGCACACAGTACTGTAATGCAGCGTTTTCTGGTATAACCACTGCGTCTCCTATACAGCCTGCCTGCCTGCCTGATATCTGGGAAGGATATTAGTCCTGAGAAGGACTGTTTGTTTGATTTGGCAGGCTTTAGAGACCCTACACTACCTATTTCGCACTATATATCTCTCCCTAACTCAGCAGCACTCTCCCTACACTGTCTGATCCGGAGCAACTGTGTCCAAGATGGCTGCGCCAGGTTTTAAATACTCGAGGTGACGCTGTGCGGCCAGCCAATCATTGTAATGCCCACAAACAACATGGCTGCGGCATTCCAGTGACTGGCTGGCAATCCCTGCATGTTCATTGGCTCTGTAAAGAGCGCCAAATGTGCAGGGCAGAGACCCGAATAACCCGGAAATGCTCGGTGCTCGCCCAACATCCTGAGTAGTGAGATGCTCGGGTGAGTACCGAGCAGCGTCGAGCATGCTCGCTCAACACTAATATCTACCCCTCATCAGATCCAATAGAACTTTCTGTACTTGAGAAATATTATGTATTGGTCTTGTTGTAGCTGTTTTGATACTGACCCAACAGTCAGATATGCCGATCACCAGTGAGGCCGGATTAAGAGATTAGGCCCTCCAATATTACGAGGGCTTGGAGTAATGATTGCTGCACAGGTCGTGAGCACATCAGTTTCTGTTTATTCACATCCACAGTAGTATATTTTATATTATTTACAAGCAATGCAACTCAATGCAGCCCGCGTAGACCACACCTTTATCCAGGTCATGATGACTTTATTCATTCTGTTCCATAATATGATTTTTGCATAAGGTCCTTGATCAGAGACTACGAGTCGGAGAAACCTTAAACAAAGTATAAGATACAGAAAGGTCAGAATCCAGAGTATGTAGGGAAATATAAATCAGAGAGGAAAATCATTAACCCTTCTATAACAGTCTGACAAATCTGTCAGTATCCCTGTATTGATCATGCTAACAGGGCCAGAAGGATCAACCGTCGAGGAGCGGGGGCACCATTTTTGCATATATAGGGTGTCAACCTCCGCTGCTAGTTAGGGGCAGTTTGAGGAACAAATAGCCCCCGCTTCTTTGTGATGGTTAGACATCTATTTATATACAGTGGGGAAAAAATGTATTTAGTCAGCCACCATTTGTGCAAGTTCTTCCACTTTCAAATTTTGGTGGAAAATAAGTATTTGGTCAATTACAAAAGTTCATCTCAACACTTTGTTATATATCCTTTGTTGGCAATGACAGAGGTCAAATGTTTTCTGTAATTCTTCACAAGGTTGGCACACACTGTTGCTGCTATGTTGGCCCATTCCTCCATGCAGATTTCCAATAGAGCAGTGCTGTTTTGGGGCTGTCGCTGGGCAACACCGACTTTCAACTCCCTCCAAAGGTTTTCTATAGGGTTTAGATCTGGAGACTGGCTTGGCCACTCCAGGACCTTGAAATGCTTCTTACTAAGCCACTCCTTTGTTGCCTGGCGGTGTGCTTGGGATCATTGTCATGCTAAAATACCCAGTCACATTTCATCTTCAATGCCCTTGCTAATGGATGGAGGTTTGCACTCAAAATCTCACGATACATGGCCCCATTCATTCTTCCATGTACACGGATCAGTCGTTCGGATCCCTTGGTAGAGAAACAGCCCCAAAGCATGATGTTGCCATCCCCATGCTTCACAGTACGTATGGTGTTCTTTGGATGCAACTAAGCATTCTTTCTCATCCAAACACACCGAGTTGAGTTTCTACCAAACAGTTCTATTTTGGTTTCATCTGACCCTATGACATTCTCCCAATACTCTGCTGGATCATCCAAATGCTCTCTAGCAAAACTTCAAACAGGCCCGGACATGTAATGGCTTAAGCAGGAGGACAGGTCTGGTACTGCAGGATCTGAGTCCCTGGCGGCGTAATGTGTTACTGATGGTAGCCTGTGTAATGTTGGTCCCAGCTCTCTGCAGGTCATTCACTAGGTCCCCCTGTGTGGTTCTGGGATTTTTGCTCAACGTTCTTGAAATCATTTTGACCCCACGGGGTAAGATCTTGTGTGGAGCCCCAGATCGAGGGAGATTATCAGTGGTTTTGTATGTCTTCCATTTTCTAATTATTGCTCCCACAGTTGATTTCTCCACACCAAGTTGCTTGCCTATTGCAGATTAGCCTGGTGCAGGGCTACAATTTTGTTTCTGGTGTCCTTTGACAGCTCTTTGGTCTTCACCATAGTGGAGTTTGGAGTGTGACTGTGACATTGCGTACAGCTGTCTTTTATATTGATAACAAGTTCAAACAGGTGCCAGTACTACAGGTAATGAGCGGAGGACAGAGGAGCCTCTTAAAGAAGAAGCTACAGGTCAATGAGAGACAGAAATCTTGCTTGTTTGTAATTGACCAAGTACTTATTTTCCACCAAAATTTGAAAAAAAATTCTTTCCAAATCAGACAATGTGATTTTCAGGATTTTTTTTCTCATTTTGTCTCTCATAGTTGAAGTCTACCTATGATGTCAATTACAGGCCTCTCATCTTTTTAAGTGAGAGAACTTGCACAATTTGTGGGTGATTAAATATTTTTTTTCCCCACTGTATATGAGACCATTGTTCTATACCAGTCTCCTTTTTTCAGTGTAAGTGATGATTTGGTGCACACTCTGCACTTTATCTGATCTGAGGATATCATTGTGTCCAGATTTTTTGTCCCTTAAAATCTTTTGCTTTGATTGCATTGTGATTGATACACATTTGGCTTGAAAACATTATAGTAGTTTTAGCCTGAAAACATGTTTTTCTTGGCTCCATTACATAGGGCCTTATAGGGCCAGAAGGGATAGTCATTAAGGACCGGAGGCACCATTTGAGCATACTATAGGTTGCCAACTTCCACTGCTAGGCAGGGTGAGTATAGTAGCTGAGCAGGGATAGACACTGCCCCCTGGCTCTTCTCTGTGCGTTGTTTGTATTAATTTTGGTGGTTTTGGCTCTATTCTGTTTTTTTCACACACTGGTTGTTTGAATTTGTTAAATCAAACTATTAAAAGTTTTATTTTTGAATATCTTTAAAGTACAGAGTCTCTACCATGAAATAACATTGCAATAAAATGCAGTAACAGGCAATCAAAAATTGTATCTAACCCAAAATGGGATCAATAAAAACGTCAGCTCGATTCGCAGGAAGACAAGTCCTAACCCTGCCCCAGATCCCAAAAAATGGAGACGCTAAGGGTCTTGGAAAATGGCGCCATTTTTTTTTTCTTTTTTTTTCTGCACTTAAATACATGTTTGGTATCTGTGAACTCGTAATAAACTGAAGAATTATAATGACAGGTCAGTTTTAGCATTTAGTGAACATGGTGAAAAAAAATAATAATTGTGTAATTGCACTATTTTTGCAATTTCACCGTACCTGGAATTTTTGTCCCGTTCTCCAGTACACTATATGCACAATGCTTATGTTCAAAAGTACAACTCATCCTGCAAAAAACAAGGCCTTAAACTGCCATATTGACGGGAAAATAAAAAAGTTATGGCTCTGGGAAGAAGGGGAGCAAACAGCAAAATAGCAAAAACGGAAAATCCCAAGGTCGTGAAGGAGTTAAAATACATCACAGGTAAAGAATTTCAGTTTCCAGAGGATTTATACCATTTTTGGATGTACTGCAACCAATAAGTGTATAATACCGTCGTCCTCTAATAACACTGTCAAACTATAGGGAAGTGGGAGATGAAATTAAGGATGAAAACTTAAAACTGAAAAATTACGTCTCATCCTTAATCATTTCTGTCTTTCCTTACTGGGAAGTTATTTATTTCTATATAGGATTGACTAATACAAGTGTTTAGTGGAGTAAATGGAAAATGGTTAAAAATGAGATACATCAACCAGGTGTCAGCTTTAGTTAACAATCTAACTAAGAAAAGTGCACATTACTCCTCAAATTACTCTGTTTTCTCTAGACATGGAACAAGTTGATCCTACTATGTGACCAAAACTTATCCATATATTCCTAGTAGTTAAGATCTCGATTGCTGCCTTGTGGAAATAAACACACTCTCCTAAACTTCCAGACATTATTAGAACCATTTCATCCCACAATTTTTTTGAATATAAATATGCCATATCAAATAACATGTACATAAAATATAAAAATAAGTGGGAAATCTGGTCTCAATTATTCCCTCAATAAGTTCTCACTGCAATTTATTAAACTTGTTGTTTGCCTTGGTATATCATCACCATAGTTATTTTGGTTCAGTTTGGTTCGCTATTATAGTTTTGTTTTATTACTATGAAAGATCGATTAGTATTATCTCAATGTTCGTATCATGTTTTTATTTTTTTATCAAGCTCTTGATTTATCAGACAGTATAATCTGAGTTCTCCCTTGGATTTCTCCCTTTTTTCCTTATCCTCATCTAGACTCCCCTCCCTAATAAAGATTGCCTTCCCCTCTTTACCTTATCCTTCCCTTTTCCTCTTTCCTACACCATGTACACTTTGTTTAAAAAATAAACCGAATAAAAATTATTTAAAAAAAAAAATGAGATACATCTAGCATCATTTTTTTAACTTTTTAATAGTGATGAGCGAGCATGCTCGCTATTGCTCGGTGCTCCCCCAAGCATCTCACTGCTCGAGATGCTCGGCGCTCGCCGAGAATTTCTGGGGTTGCTTAGCGGGAGCTCGGGTCCCCTCCCTGCATGTTTGGCACTCTTTAGAGTGCCAATCAAAATGCAAGGATTGTCTGCTACACACTGTAATGCTGCAGCCATGTTGGTTGTGGCACTACAGTGATTGGCTGGCCGCACAGCGTCATCAGGTCTATATCAGACATGGCGCCGCCATGCTCGCTACAGTCACTCAGGAATCAGACAGTGTGGGGAGAGCTGCTGCTGAGCTAATGAGAGATTTGCTTGTTTCTAGTTAGTGTGGGTATACCAGACTATATTAGAGACACCTATCCACCTGAATTAACAGTCCTTCTGAGGACTAATCCAGCTGCAGAGATATCAGTGCTAGGCAGGCAGGGTATATAGCAGACTGCAGTGCACATAGCAAAAAGGTCCATTCCAGTTCTGTCTGCTGCTTTTACAGATATTTGTAGCAATAGCCCCAGGTATCAGGGGCCAGGAATATTTGTTTTTAAATTTTAATCCTGATTATTTACTTAAAAAGCAATCCAGAGGACACCGTTTATCTGTGCCATTTGGATGTTGGCACTGCAGAATACAGCCAGGTGTTTTCCATATTACAGCGCTAAAAATCCAGATATTTAAAACTGTGGTTTGTCCGTCATATGGATCACATATAATTGCGCTGAAAATATTGCCGTTTCTGGCCTCCATTGAAATTTTGTTGCAGTGTGTCAGTGAACTTATTGACATGAGGTCGGCGCTGTTAAAAAAAGTTACCTACAGGCCAGCTATTTAAACTGTGGTTTGTCCCTCACACGGATCACATATAATTGCGCTGAAAATATTGCCATTTCTGGCCTCCATTGAAATTTTGTTTCTGGGTGTCAGCGAACTTATTGACACGAGGTCGGCGTTGTTAAAAATAGTTACCTACAGGCAAGCTATTTAAAACTGTGGTTTGTCCGGCACACGGGTCACATATAATTGGGCTGAAAATTCTGCAATTTTTGGCCTCCATTAAAATTTTGTTTCAGTGTGCTAGTGAAGTTATTGACACCAGTTTGCTGTTAAAAATAGTTACCTACAGGCCAGCTATTTAAAACTGTGGTTTGTCCGTCACACGGATCACATATGATTGCACTGAAAATATTGCCATTTGTGGCCTCCACTGAAATTTTGTTGCAGTGTGTCAGCGAACTTATTGACACGAGGTAGACGCTGTTAAAATAGTTACGTACAGGCCAGCTATTTAAAACTGTGATTTGTCCGTCACACGAATGACATATAATTGCGCTGAAAATATTGCCATTTCTTGCCCCCTTTGAAAATTTTTTGCAGTGTGCCATTGAAGTTATTGACACCAGTTTGATGTTAAAAATAGTTACCTACAGGCCAGCTATTTAAAACTGTGGTTTGTCCATCAAACGGATCACATATAATTTCGCTCAAAATTCTCCCATTTCTGGCCGTCATTAAAATTTTGTTTCAGTGTGTCAGTGTTAAAATAGTTAACAGCTATTTAAAACTGTGGTTTGTCAGTCACACGGATCATATACCTGTATAAGTTTGCTCCAAATTCAGCCATTTGTAGTGAGCGTGGAAAATATTGTCCTCCATTTAAAATGGGCAAGACACATGGCAAGGGACGTGATGGTGCTTGCAGAGGCTGAGGCTTTGGGCAAGCTGAAATTGTGCCACAACAATCACCCACATCTTCTCGCTCGACCTTCCTGTCCCAATTAATATTTGATTGCAGAACACCACTATTGAACACAGAGCAGCGTGAAAAGATTATTGGCTGGATAGCAGATAATGCTTCCAGTCACTTAGCCACCACCACCCTGTCTTCCACACGGTCAAGCCTCAGAAGCCATGAGTCTGGACCGCATATTCCTCACCCTGATCCTTCTTCCTCCCACCATGCCGAGTGCCCAGAGACAACTGATCCCACAATTGGACACTCCTAACAGCTGTTCACTTTTCCATTTATAGATTCGGCCTCTCACCTGGTCCACTTGAAGCAGGGCAAGAGGAGATCGCATGTAGCGATGCCCAAATATTTTAGCAGCCACGGTCATACAAAGGCGATGGTGGGAAAGTGTCACAAGAGGTGAATGAAGATGAGACACAATTTTCAGAAAGTCAGGAGGAGTACCAGGGTGCGGAAGTGAAAGACGAAGTGATGGATGATATAGTAACTGCCCCAGCCTGGCAGGAAGGCATTTTGAGCGAGGACAGCAGCACACAGGGGGAGAGAGGGAGAGCACCCCAACAGGCAGGAAGTAGCAGTGTGGTGGCCACAGACAGAAGGTGGGCAACCGTTCCCCGTAACACCAACATGATGGAAGTTGCCAGTACAACTGTTAGGTCTTCCCGAGTCTGGTTGTTTTCTAAGGACTCTGCCGATAACCGAAAAAAGGCCATTTACACCACCTGCAAGGCCAGCATCAGCAGGGGTAGCAAAACTACCAGCCTAACCACCACCAGAATGATCAGGCACATGTCAACAAAGCACCCAACATTGTGGACTGAACCCCAGGGTCCAGAAACAGTGTCTGCGGGTGACACCACTGCTTCTTCAACTGTTGTGCATGCAAGCCAATCCCCTGTCAATAGTGCATGAGAAGATGCCTCCTGCTCTGCACCTGTCGTTGCACGCTCTCAACTAGCACCATCAGCAAGCACATCCTTGTCCCAGCACAGCATTCAGTTGTCCATACCCCTGTCCTTGGAATGCAAGCGCAAATACGCAGCCAACACCCCACAGGCCACACTACTAAATTCCCACATTTAGCTACTGCTTGCGCTCAAAATGTTGCCTTTTAGGCTCGTGGAGATGGAGGCTTTCTGCAACCTGATGGCGGCGGCCATCCCTTGGGACTCGGTCCCCAGCAAACACTATTTCTCCCAGTGTGCCGTCCCCGTAATTACACAAGCATGTGTACCACAACATTAGCCGTGCCCTCAACAATGCAGTTACAGGAAAAGTCCAAGTAACCACGGAAACATGGACAAGTGTTTGTGGGCAGGGACGGTACATCTTTAAGACGGCACACTGGGTTAACATAGTGGAAGCTGGGACCCAGTCGGAACTTCGGAGGCAACACATCCCCCCAACGCCAAGGATTGCGGGCCTTGGGTCAATAAGGGTTGCCCCCACAGTCTACAGCTCCTGCACCTCATCCTCCTCAGCCTCCTCCTCGTCTTCATCCTCCATCTCCAAAATGACCACATCAGTCACAAGCTGGAAGCACTGCAGCACTGCCTCAACCAAGCGGCAACAGGCTGTGCTGAAGCTAATATGCTTAGGTGACAAACTGCACAATGCTGGAGAGTTGTTGACAGCTCTGAAAGAGCAGGCAGATCTGTGGCTGACACTGTTGAACTTACAGCCAGGCATGGTCATGTGTGACAATGGCCTCAACCTGGTGGCAACTCTGAGGCGAGGCGAGCTCACAAATGTACCATGACTGGCCCATGTGCTTAACCACGTGGTTTAGCGGTTTCTCAAAACCTACCCGGAGCTGCCAGATCTGCTTGTCAAAGTACGCAGCCTGTGTGCCCATTTTAGAAAGTCAGCTACAGCTTCCACCGCCCTTGTCGTGCTTCAACAGCGATTGCAGCTTCCGGCTCACCGACTGGTGTGTGATGTCCCCACACGTTGGAACTCTATACTGCACATGTTGGGAAGGATTTGTATGCAGAAGAAGCAGCTGTTGACTATCAGCATCAACAAGGCTGTTGGTGTTCAGTTCAGACTCCACACATAAGACCTCAGGAGTGGACATGGATGTCAGACATATGTACAATCCGCCAAAACTTTGAGGACTCCACCAAGATGATGAGCGGCTATGACGTCATAATTAGCGTCACCATCCCACTTCTCTGTCTTCTGAAACACCTCCTGCTCACAATCAAAGAGGATGCATTGCAGGCAGAGCACGATGAGATGAAGCAAGGAACCATAGAGGGTGATTACACACAGCCCAGCCTTATCTCATCCCAATGTGGATTGGATGACAATGAGGAAGAGAAAGAGGAGGAGTAGGAGGAAGAACTGGAGCTAGTTTCATGCGCTATAGATTGTACTACCTGCACAACTGTCATACCGTCTGTTCAGCGTGGATGTCCTGAGGACAGGGAGGAGGAGGAGGAGAAGGAGGACATCATGGTCAGTCGTTCTCTAGTTGAGGACACGGAAGTTTTGCCTGTCAGCAGTCTGGCACGTATGGCTGAGTTTAATTTACGCTGCCTTTCCCGTGACCCTCGCGTTCTCAAAATTTTGGGTGACAGTCTTTACTGGTTGGTGACACTTCTAGACCCACGCTACAAGGAGAACTTTATATCTCTTATTCCTGAGGAGGACAGGTCTCCAAAAATGGGGCAGTACCAGAAGGCCCTTATTGTGAAACTATTAAAAAAAATTCCCATCTGAAAACGCTAGCGGCAGAGGTCACAGTTCGTTAGACAACCAAGGAGTGCAGCCGAGAGAGACACAACTCCAATCCAGCAGAGGCAGGGGAACACTGTCAATGTTCTGGGAGAGTTTTCTCAGGCCCTGAGGCGTGGGGTACTCTCACAAGGAGTGCAAAGTTTGGGAAGATGCTGAAGGAGTACCTTGCCGACCGTACCAACATCCTCCGTGATTCCTCTGTGCATTATAATTATTTGGTATCCAAGCTGGATACGTGGAATGAATTGTCTCTCTATGTCTTGGAGGTCCTGGTAAGCCCTGCTGCTAGCGTTTTATCAGAGCGGGTTTTTAGTGCCGCTGGTGAAATTATAACTGATAAGTCAGCCTGTCAACTGAAAATGCTGACAGGCTGACTCTTATAAAAATGAACAAGGGCTGGATTGGGCCGGACTTCTCAACACCACCGAATGATAGCAGCGTAACATAAACTCAAATCCAGTGTCTTTTTTTGGGAGGTGCACCTTTTAACACCCTTTTAACACCCACACATGGGTATACGCTTCCTGATTTTGGCTATTTGTTCTTGTCCTCCTCCTTCTCCTCATCCTCATCCTTACCTCCACCACCATATCACCAGGGTGACCGTGGTTCATGATTCAACACCCACTTAATTTTTTAAAATGTGTTTATAATGCCTGTAAAAATTTTTTTATATAGTATGTTCATGTATACCCCCCAGGGGTAAATGTGTGTCAGCCCATACACTTAGTGCATGGGCATTACAAGTATAGGAGACCCGCTCATTTCTAATGGAAACATATTTTATGAGGCCCTCCTCCACGTCTTTTCCAAGGTGCATTGGAGTTCCACCCAATTTTTGGCAGCCCTTGCATTCCCTGCATAGGCCAACACTATGGGAGACCCACTTCCTAAAAATTGAAACATTTTTTCATGAGACCCTCTACATCTCTTTCAAGGAACATTGGAGTGCCTCCAAATTTTTGGCAACCCTTGCATTCACTGCATTGGCAAACACAATGGGAGACCCACTTCCTAATAATGGGAACATTTTTTTCAAGAGGCCCTCCTCTAGGTCTCTTCCAAGGGGCATTGGAGTAGGTCCAAATTTTTGGCAGCTCTTGCATTCACTGCATAGGCAAACAGTATGGGAGAGCCACTTCCTAATAATGGGAACATTGTTTTCAGGAGGCCCTTCTCTAAGTCTCTTCAAAGGGGTATTGGGGTTTGTCCAAATTTTCAAAGGGGTATTGGGGTGTGTCCAAATATTGGGCAGCCCTGCCACTCACTGCATACGCAATAACAGTATAGGAGACCCACTCGTTAGTAATAGGAACAACAAAGCATAGCCGGCTGATGGCTCTCTAAGAATAGTGATGGCCGACTGCTGGCCCTTTAAGAATAGTAAAGGATGACTGATGACCCTATAAAAATAGGCTTTGTGACTTTCAGAGTCCCTCCTTCATAAATGAAACAGGATGTGTTTGATCATGTCTCACACACCACCTGGCCAGATAAGGTTGTAAAATGTTAAAATGACATCTCCCGGTGAATGCATTTGTCACGGTTGAAAGCAATGCAAAAGTGCAAAAACGCATCAAAAACACTACGTGTGAACATAGCCCAAGGTGTGGAGGAGTACTTTTGGTTTTCGTTATTTATTTTGCCTTACATACAAGTCATTACCCTGGAAAGAATGTTCCTTAACATATTTCCCAGGAAAATCCATTTTGGTTTTGTTTTTGCATGTTTTATTGTGAGTCCGTAAAAGTGGCGTAATACCTCTCACAACGTTGTTGACAACAGTGACCTGGGAGTCATAAAAGCTTCAAGGGGTCTACACCATGCTGTTCTCATGTCATTTGAGCACTGTTCCCATCGATTTGGGCAATTTTTTGGCCTCTGCATGCCGCCAGGGGGAGCCGCTTGAAAAATGCTCAAGTTTCCCATAGACTTACATTGGGCTAATTGATCGGGTCGAGCACCTGAGCATTCCAATTTGCTCGACCCGAGCATCGAGCACCCGAGCATTTTAGTACTCGCCCATCACTACTTTTAACCCTTTATTTTATATTCATACAATCTTGTGCTGAATAATACATATCCATTGGAAGATAAAACCATACATAATGAATGTTACATTCCAGTTAACATTTTCATATAATGTACCTAGGAAACTTTCAAGCTTCTGACATATGGCTAGACCATACAGAACATAAAGATTTTGTTTTACCTGTTTAAATTTAAGTTTTTTTTTTAATTTATAGCATATCTCTAGTATGTCCCATCACTTCATGATAACTTGGGGTTTGACCACTGGGACTCCCATTGATACTCAGAATGAAAAGGCCAAGGTGTCAGTTTAGCTGGCCTTACCTTTGTGAACATAAAGCTCATGAGGGTAACTGAACACCATCTCTTCTTCTCTTTAATAGGAGCTCCAAGAAGTGGTCGTTCTGGCAAAATATCTGAGTCAACAAGTGAGCTCATCACAAGGTTTATCAGTTCTCACATGAGAAGCATGGCATTGGAGATGGCTTGTATGCTTCGTAATAGTGAGTGTAACGGGTCTGGGAGGCGGAACCTCTGAGCAACTTATACAAGGGGGCGGTCCTTGTAAGGAAGCGGGTGGCGACCAGGGAAGACAGGCAGGCAGTCACAGCAGGTGACCGGGACAGTCTCTGGGTAAACGGGCAGGAGGTCACGGCAAGTGACCGGGACAGTCTCTGGGTGAACGGGCAGGAGGTCACAGCAAGTGACCGGGACAGTCTCTGGGTAAACGGGCAGGAGGTCACAGCAAGTGACCGGGACAGTCTCTGGGTAAACGGGCAGGAGGTCACGGCAAGTGACCGGGACAGTCTCTGGGTAAACGGGCAGGAGGTCACAGCAAGTGACCGGGACAGTCTCTGGGTAAACAGGCAGGTATGACCTGTGACGGCTGAGCCTCCAGGTAGGCTAGCAGGCAGATGGCAGATGAGTGCTCCCAGGTGAGCAGGCGAGAGTCTCTGGATAAGCAGGTGGTCACAGCATGTGACGGCGGAGCCTCCAGGTAGGCTAACAGGCAGGTAGCAGATGAGCGCTCCCAGGTGAGCGGGCAAGAGTCTCTGGACTGGCAGGTGGTCACGGCACGTGACGGCGGAGCCTCCAGGTAGGCTAACAGGCAGGTAGCAGATGAGCGCTCCCAGGTGAGCGGGCAAGAGTCTCTGGACTGGCAGGTGGTCACAGCACATGACGGCGGAGCCTCCAGGTAGGCTAACAGGCAGGTAGCCGATGAGCGCTCCAGGTGAGCGGGCAAGAGTCTCTGGACTGGCAGGTGGTCACAGCACGTGACGGCGGAGCCTCCAGGTAGGCTAACAGGCAGGTAGCAGATGAGCGCTCCAGGTGAGCGGGCAAGAGTCTCTGGACTGGCAGGTGGTCACAGCACGTGACGGCGGAGCCTCCAGGTAGGCTAACAGGCAGGTAGCAGATGAGCGCTCCCAGGTGAGCGGGTTAGCTGGTCCATAGACAGACTGACAGGAGTCGGAAGGCAGACCGTCGGACCTCAGGCTAGCAAACGGGCAAGCGGATAACAGGCAGGAATCAGACAGCAAACTGGCAGGAAACTGGCAGGTAACTGGCAGGTAACTGGAAACGGGACCTGAGGGCTGAAGCAGAGTAGTGAACAGTGCAACAACATTGCTCGGGCACCTAAATTTTGGAGGAGGTGCCTTATGTATGGAGAGATCCTCCGGCCATTGGCCGGGGACTCCTTAGGGCGACGCGCGCGGCCCCTTTAAGAGAGGGGGAGCGCGCGCGCCCTAAGCACAGTGACCGGGGGAGAGCGGGCGCTGCAAGCAGAGCGGGAGGAAACCGCCGGGCACGGAGCAGAGAGGTGAGGGGAACAGCGTCCCTGCCTAGCAGGAGGCAGGGACACCGACGCTACAGTACCCCCCCTTTAGGCCCCCCCTTTTTTAGGCCAGACAGAAATTTAGCAAGGATGAGAGGGGCATGGATGTTCTCCCGGGGCTCCCATGTTCTCTCCTCAGGACCAAACCCCTTCCAATCCACTAGAAAAAAGGTCTTTCCTCTTACCCTTTTGGTGGCCAGAATGTTCTCTACCTCAAACTCGTCTTCAGCAGAAACCGGAGTAGGAGGCGTACCTGTAGACTTGGAAAAGGAGTTAAGTACCACGGGTTTGAGAAGAGATACATGGAAGGAGTTAGGGATCCGTAAGTTGGCCGGGAGTTTCAATTTATAGGCCACCGGGTTGATCTGTTTGATAACCTCCAGTGGGCCGATGAACCGAGGCCCTAACTTATAGGAAGGAATCTTGAGCCGGACATATTTGGATGAGAGCCAGACTTTATCTCCGGGACGAAATTGTGGGGAATTCAGGCGTTTTTTGTCGGCGTGTCTCTTCATCCGCTCGGACGACTGAAGGAGTGCGGATCGGGTACTCTCCCAAATGGAGGAAAATTTGCTAACGAGAGATTCCGCGGCCGGGTTGTCCACAGAGGTGGAGACAGGAAAAGGGATCCGAGGATGCTGACCGAAGACTACAAAAAACGGGGATTTAGAAGAAGATTCGCTCTCGTGATTGTTGTAAGAGAACTCGGCCCATGGTAGGAGATCCACCCAGTCTGAATGGTGGGCATTAACGAAGTGCCGGAGGTAACTGGTCAAATTCTGATTGATCCGCTCCACTTGACCATTGGACTGTGGGTGGTAAGCGGAGGAGAAGTCCAGGGTGACGTCGAGCAGTTTACATGTGAGAAGCGTGAGGTGAACTGAACCCCACGATCCGACACGATGTGGAGAGGCAGACCATGGAGACGGAAGATGTGGCGGATAAAGTCTTTAGCTAGCTCGGGAGCAGACGGGAGGCCTGGCAGGGGAATAAAATGAGCCATTTTGGAAAAGCGGTCAGCGACCACCCAAATGACCGTACAACCGGCAGAGACGGGGAGATCTGTTATGAAGTCCATAGCTATATGTTGCCATGGGGCAGCAGGCACAGGCAGAGGAAGAAGGCGGCCGGCAGGCAGGTGTCTCGGAACTTTGTTGCGGGTGCAGGACACACAGGCAGAAACAAAGTCAATTACATCCTTGTGCAGGGTAGGCCACCAATAGTGCCGGGTAATAAGCTGGAGGGTCTTTTTCTGACCGGCGTGCCCAGCTAGCTTAGACGAGTGACCCCAGTGTAGAATCTTCTCCCGATCGGACTCCGTTACGAACGTCTTACCGGGAGGGAGACGATTTAGGCCCACGGGGGCTACCTGCATTACTCTGGCGGGATCGATGATGTGTTTAGGCTCCTCCTCAAGATCAGACACCAGAAAGGATCGGGACAGGGCGTCAGCTTTGATGTTTTTGTCAGCCGG
Organism: Phyllobates terribilis; assembly: GCF_046119375.1. Lineage (NCBI taxonomy): Eukaryota > Metazoa > Chordata > Amphibia > Anura > Dendrobatidae > Phyllobates > Phyllobates terribilis. The sequence continues at coordinate 283,178,668 of NW_027362765.1, forward strand.
ACGAAAATGAAGAATGAAATCAAAGCGGGCAAAAAACAAAGACCACCGGGCTTGGCGCGGGTTAAGTCTCTGGGCGCTCTGGAGATATGCCAAGTTCTTGTGGTCAGTGTAAATTATTACCGGGTGGAGAGCCCCCTCGAGCAGGTAACGCCACTCCTCCAGTGCCATCTTAATGGCCAGCAATTCTCGGTCTCCTATAGAATAATTGCGCTCAGAAGAGGAGAAAAGTTTGGAGAAAAAGCCGCAGGTTACCTTTCTTCCGGAAGAAGATTTTTGGGTAAGTACCGCCCGAGCTCCGGAGGAGGAGGCGTCAACTTCTAGGAAGAATTGTTTGTTGCCGTCCGGACGATGCAGCACCGAGGCGGAGAGGAAGGCCTGTTTTAAGGAAAGAAATGCCTCCTCTGCTTCGGGCGGCCATTCTCTGGGGTTCGTACCTTTACGGGTGAGAGCAGAGATAGGGGCGGTCCGGGAAGAGAAGTGCGGTATGAACAGACGGTAATAGTTGGCGAAGCCCAGGAACCGCTGAATAGCCTTCAACCCCTCTGGTTGGGGCCACTTCTGGATGGCAGACAGTTTCTCAGGATCCATTTGTAGACCTGTCTGAGAGATTATGTAGCCCAGAAATGGAAGAGAGGTCTGCTCAGAGATGCACTTCTCATATTTAGCGTAGAGGTGGTTCTGCCTGAGCCTGAGCAGGACCTGACGAACGTCCCTCCGGTGAGTAGGAAGATCCGGAGAGAAGACCAAGATATTGTCCAGGTACACCACCACGCAGGAGTAGAGAAGATCACGGAAGATGTCATTGACCAACTCTTGAAAGACGGCAGGAGCGTTACAGAGACCGAAGGGCATCACAAGGTACTCATAGTGTCCGTCCCGGGTATTGAATGCCGTCTTCCACTCATCCCCCTGATGGATACGGACCAGGTTATACGCCCCACGGAGATCCAGTTTGGTGAAGATTCTAGCCCCCCTCAGACGGTCAAATAATTCAGGAATAAGCGGAAGGGGGTATTTATTCTTCACAGCAATCTGGTTTAGGCCTCTATGGTCTATACATGGACGGAGTGAGCCGTCCTTCTTTTTGACAAAGAAGAAGCCTGCTCCCGCCGGGGAGGTAGATTTCTGGATAAATCCCCGGGCCAGGTTCTCCTCAATATATTCAGACATGGACCGGGTTTCAGCAGCGGACAAAGGGTAGATTCGCCCATGGGGAGGAGTAGAGCCGGGCATCAGGTCGATTGGGCAGTCGTATGGTCTATGAGGAGGTAAAGTCTCTGCCTCTTTTTTATTGAAGACATCCGCATAAGACCAATAGGGAACCGGAAGACCGGGCAGATTGGCTGGGGTAGGAGAAGGACGGGCAGGACGAACGGGAACTAGACAAGTCTTATGGCAGTCCTGTCCCCAGCGAAGGACCTCTCCGGTCTGCCAGTCAAGCACGGGTGCATGTTTCTGGAGCCAAGGCAGGCCAAGCAATAGTGCGTGAGAGAGTCCAGGCAGAACATGAAAGGAGATGCTCTCAGAATGCAGCATTCCCACCTGTAGAGTCAGAGATTCGGTGATGAGTTGGATGGGATGTGGTAAGAGACCCCCATCCACGGCGGCGACAGATAAAGGTACGGCCAGAGGTTTGGTGGGAATGTGGTATTTTTCTACCAGGGATTGAGAGATGAGATTTCCAGCAGCTCCAGAGTCAAGTTGAGCCAGTTCAAAATAGCGGTTCTCTCCGCAGAAGATAGAAACAGACAGCATCAGGGATGGAGAGGGTTTACTTTTGTCTAGGGCGACCTCTCTGAGCGATCCTAGACACAGGCGTTTCCCGACCTCTCAGGGCAGGAACGGATCCGGTGCTCCTTACTGCCACAGTAGAAACAGCTCCCCTCGGCACGACGTAAGTCTTGACGGGTCTTGACCATCTTGGTCTGGTCGACCTGCATGGGCTCAGGTGAGTGTGCCTGGGGAGTAACAGAGGGAGTGACGGGTCTCTGGAAGGTAGGGACTAGAGATGAGCGGTGTTCGACTAGAACTGTTCGCCAATCTCAAATTCGAGCTGTTTTGGGCGGTGTTAGAGTTGTTCCACGAACCCGAACGATTTGCAAAAAATTCGGCTGTTCGAGGTTATGTTCGATAACTGTTCGTGCACCAAAAGCGTGTCCTGCATGTCTGGCGCTATTTAGAGAACCAATCATGCAGGGATTGTCTGCCACTCACTGTAATGCCACAGCCATGGTGGTTGTGGCATTACAGTGATTGCCCAAATCGATGGGAACAGTGCTCACAGTGAAACATGAAAAGCCGGCAATTCAGCAGCGGCATACACCGGTACACGACAATTTAGAACAGAAAGAATAGAGAATCACACATAGATTAGATAGATAGAAACATGTCAGTCACACATATAAGAAGCACAGTGACAGTGTTGCTTACTGTACTTGTCATTTAGTGTAAAGGATTTATCAAAAAAAATAATAGTGTTTTCATGCACCGTCTCTTTAAAAAAGCCGGCCGGCAATTCAGCATCTGTACCCGACAATTTAGAATAGAAGGAATAGAGAATCACACATAGATTAGATAGATAGAAACATGTCAGCCACATATATACGAAGTACAGTGACAGTGTTGCTTACTGTACTTGTCATTTAGTGTAAAGGATTTATTAAAAAATATAATAGTGTTTTCGTGCACCGTCTCTTTAAAAAAGCCGGCCGGCAATTCAGCAGCGGTACCCGACAATTTATAACAGACAGAATAGAGCTTCACACATAGATTAGATAGATAGAAACATGTCAGTCACATATATATGAAGTACTGTGACAGTGTTGCTTACTGTACTTGTCATTTACTGCAAAGGATTTATTAAAAAAAATAATAGTGTTTTCATGCACCGTCTCTTTAAAAAAGCCGGCCGACAATTCAGCATCTGTACCCGACAATTTATAACAGACAGAATAGAGCTTCACACATAGATTAGATAGATAGAAACATGTCAGTCACATATATAATAAGTACAGTGACAGTGTTGGTTACTGTACTTGTCATTTAGTATTAAAATAAAGGATTTATTATTAAAAAAAATTGGCGTGGGGTTCCCCGTAATTTTAGTCTCTAGCGGAGGTTAAGCAGACAGCTGGGGCAGATGTTTGAAGCCTGGGAAGGGGGTAATACCCACGGAGCTTCCCAGACTACTAATATCAGCCCCCAGCTGAATACCTAGCCTTTACTAGCTATTAAAATGGGGGACCCCCCAAAAAAATGACGTAGGGTCCCCCCTAATTTAATAGCTAGCAAAGGCTAGGCAGACAGCTGGGGGCTGATATTAATAGCCCAGGAAGGGAACCATGAATATTGGCCCCCTCCCAGGCTAGAAACACCAGCCCTCAGCCGCCCCAGAAATGGCGCATCCATAGGATGCGCCAATTCTGGCACTTAGCCTCGCTCTTCCACGCTGCCCTGGTGCGGTGGCAGGGGGTAATAGGGTTGGGGTTGATGTCAGCTTATAATGCCAGCTGACATCAAGCCCAGGTTAGTAATGGAGAGGCGTCTATAAGACACCCCCATTACTAACCCCATAGTCAAAGTTAAAAAAAAAACACAAACACCCAGAATAAAGTCCTTTAATTGAAATAAAGACACATTCCTTTATTGTTCTAAATTAAACCATACTTACCGTCACGCCCATTCCAGCTGAAGCCAACGATCTCCTGCAATAAAAGAAAAATAATAAAGCAACCTCATCCTTACCTTTCCATGGTTCCCACGACAGCTTCAGCTCTGCTACATCGAGATAACAGGCTGGACCGCAGCAGAACGCTGCCATCCAGCCTGTCATCCCGCAGACACTGAGAAGCGCAGGCATGCTTGCGCTCTGCAGTGTCTGGCTGTGACGGCATAAAGATGAGACGAGTTCATGTCCAATGAACTCGGCGCACCTCATGCACGTCACTGACAGCGTGGGAGAATTCTCCTGCACTCAGCACTTCAGCGTGAGAATTCTCCCACGCTGTCAGTGACGTGCATGAGGTCAGCTGAGTTCATTGGACATGAATGAGCTCACCTCATGCACGTCACTGACAGCGTGGGAAAATTGTCCTGCACTCAGCGCTTCAGCGTGAGAATTTTCCCACGCTGTCAGTGACGTGCATGAGGTGCGCCGAGTTCATTGGACATGAACTCGTCTCATCTTTATGCCGTCACAGCCAGACACTGCAGAGCGCAAGCATGCCTGCGCTTCTCAGTGTCTGCGGGATGCAGGCTGGATGGCAGCGTTCTGCTGCGGTCCAGCCTGTCATCTCGATGTAGCAGAGCTGAAGCTGTCGTGGGAACCATGGAAAGGTAAGGATGAGGTTGCTTTATTATTTTACTTTTATTGCAGAAGACATTGGCTTCAGCTGGAATCGGCGTGACGGTAAGTATGGTTTAATTTAGAACAATAAAGAATTGTGTGTTTATTTCAATTAAAGGACTTTATTCTGGGTGTTGTGTTTTTTTAAATACTTTACTAGAAATTCATGGTGGTCATGTCTAATATTGGCGTGACCCCATGAATTTCGGGCTTAGGGCCAGCTGATAATGCCAAGCTGGCCTTAACCCCTTTATTACCCAGTGAGCCACCGCACCAGGGCCCTGGATGAGTTGGGTACAGCGCCAGAAGATGGCGCTTCTATGAACGCGCCATTTTCCGGGACGGCTGCGGACTGCAATATGCAGCGGGTGGGGTCCAGAAAGCTTGGGCCTCCCTGCGCTGCAGATTCCAGCCCCCAGCTGCCTAGTTGTACCTGGCTGGGCACAAAAATAGGGCGAAGCCCCACGCATTTTTTTTTTAAATTATTTCATGAAATTCATGGAATAATTAAGAAAAAAAGGGCTTCCCTATATTGTTGTGTCCAATCAGGTACAAATAGGCAGCTGGTGGTTGGGGGCAGCCCGTCCCTGCCTGCTGTACCTGGCTGGACACAAATATAGTGCGAAGCCCCACGTCAATTTTTTTTGAATTATTTCATGAAATAATTTTTTTAAAAAAGGGCTTCCCTATATTGTTGTGTCTGGCCAGGTACAAATAGGCAGCTGGTGGTTGGGGGCAGCCCGTTCCTGCCTGCTGTACCTGACTGGACACAAATATAGGGTGAAGCCCCACGTCAGTTTTTTTTAAATTATTTCAGGAAAATCATGAAATAATGAAAAAAAAATTGATGTGGGGCTTCGCCCTATATTTGTGTCCAGTCAGGTACAGCAGGCAGGAACGGGCTGCTCCCAACCACCAGCTGCCTATTTGTACCTAGCCGGACACAACAATATAGGGAAGCCCTTTTTTTCTTAATTATTCCATGAATTTCATGAATTTAAAAAAAAAATACGTGGAGCTTCGCCCTATTTTTGTGTCCAGCCAGGTACAACTAGGCAGCTGGGGGCTGGAATCTGCAGCGCAGGGAGGCCCAAGCTTTCTGGGCCCCACCCGCTGCAAATTGCAGTCCGCAGCCGCCCCGGAAAATGGCGCGTTCATAGAAGCGCCATCTTCTGGCGCTGTACCCAACTCATCCAGGGCCCTGGTGCGGTGGCTCACTGGGTAATAAAGGGGTTAAGGCCAGCTTGGCATTATCAGCTGGCCCTAAGCCCGAAATTCATGGGGTCACGCCAATATTAGACATGACCACCATGAATTTCTAGTAAAGTATTTAAAAAAAACACAAACACCCAGAAAAAAGTCCTTTAATTGAAATAAACACACAATTCTTTATTGTTCTAAATTAAACCATACTTACCGCCACGCCCATTCCAGCTGAAGCCAATGATCTCCTGCAATAAAAGTAAAATAATAAAGCAACATCATCCTTACCTTTCCATGGCTCCCACGACAGCTTCAGCTCTGCTACATCGAGATGACAGGCTGGACCGCAGCAGAACGCTGCCATCCAGCCTGTCATCCCGCAGACACTGAGAAGCGCAGGCATGCTTGCGCTACTCAGTGTCTGGCTGTGACGGCATCCAGATGAGCCGAGGTCATGTCCAATGAACTCGGCTCACCTCATGCACGTCACTGACAGCGTGGGAAAATTCTCACGCTGAAGCGCTGAGTGCAGGAGAATTTTCCCACGCTGTCAGTGACGTACATGAGGTGAGCCGAGTTCATTGTCGGCTCATCTGGATGCCGTCACAGTCAGACACTGAGGAGCGCAAGCATGCCTGCGCTTCTCAGTGTGTGCGGCATGGCAAGCTGGATGGCAGCGTTCTGCTGCGGTCCAGCCTGTCATCTCGATGTAGCAGAGCTGGAGCTGTCCTGGGAACCATGGAAAGGTAAGGATGAGGTTGCTTTATTATTTTTCTTTTATTGCAGGAGATCGTTGGCTTCAGCTGGAATGGGCGTGATGGTAAGTATGGTTTAATTTAGAACAATAAAGAATTGTGTCTTTATTTCAATTAAAGGACTTTATTCTGGGTGTTTGTGTTTTTTTTTTAACTTTGACTATGGGGTTAGTAATGGGGGTGTCTTATAGACGCCTCTCCATTACTAACCTGGGCTTGATGTCAGCTGGCATTATAAGCTGACATCAACCCCAACCCTATTACCCCCTGCCACCGCACCAGGGCAGCGTGGAAGAGCGAGGCTAAGTGCCAGAATTGGCGCATCCTATGGATGCGCCATTTCTGGGGCGGCTGAGGGCTGGTGTTTCTAGCCTGGGAGGGGGCCAATATTCATGGCTCCCTTCCTGGGCTATTAATATCAGCCCCCAGCTGTCTGCCTAGCCTTTGCTAGCTATTAAATTAGGGGGGACCCCACGTCATTTTTTTGGGGGGGTCCTCCATTTTAATAGCTAGTAAAGGCTAGGTATTCAGCTGGGGGCTGATATTAGTAGCCTGGGAAGCTCCGTGGGTATTACCCCCTTCCCAGGCTTCAAACATCTGCCCCAGCTGTCTGCTTAACCTCCGCTAGAGACTAAAATTACGGGGAACCCCACGCCAATTTTTTTTAATAATAAATCCTTTATTTTAATACTAAATGACAAGTACAGTAACCAACACTGTCACTGTACTTATTATATATGTGACTGACATGTTTCTATCTATCTAATCTATGTGTGAAGCTCTATTCTGTCTGTTATAAATTGTCGGGTACAGATGCTGAATTGCCGGCCGGCTTTTTTAAAGAGACGGTGCATGAAAACACTATTATTTTTTTTAATAAATCCTTTGCAGTAAATGACAAGTACAGTAAGCAACACTGTCACAGTACTTCATATATATGTGACTGACATATTTCTATCTATCTAATCTATGTGTGAAGCTCTATTCTGTCTGTTATAAATTGTCGGGTACCGCTGCTGAATTGCCGGCCGGCTTTTTTAAAGAGACGGTGCACGAAAACACTATTATATTTTTTAATAAATCCTTTACACTAAATGACAAGTACAGTAAGCAACACTGTCACTGTACTTCGTATATATGTGGCTGACATGTTTCTATCTATCTAATCTATGTGTGATTCTCTATTCCTTCTATTCTAAATTGTCGGGTACCGCTGCTGAATTGCCGGCCGGCTTTTTTAAAGAGACGGTGCACGAAAACACTATTATATTTTTTAATAAATCCTTTACACTAAATGACAAGTACAGTAACCAACACTGTCACTGTACTTCATATATATGTGACTGACATGTTTCTATCTATCTAATCTATGTGTGATTCTCTATTCCTTCTATTCTAAATTGTCGGGTACAGATGCTGAATTGCCGGCCGGCTTTTTTAAAGAGACGGTGCATGAAAACACTATTATTTTTTTAAATAAATTCTTTGCAGTAAATGACAAGTACAGTAAGCAACACTGTCACAGTACTTCATATATATGTGACTGACATGTTTCTATCTATCTAATCTATGTGTGAATCTCTATTCTGTCTGTTATAAATTGTCGGGTACCGCTGCTGAATTGCCGGCCGGCTTTTTTAAAGAGACGGTGCACGAAAACACTATTATATTTTTTAATAAATCCTTTACACTAAATGACAAGTACAGTAAGCAACACTGTCACTGTACTTCATATATATGTGACTGACATGTTTCTATCTATCTAATCTATGTGTGATGCTCTATTCCTTCATGTCTAAATTGTCGGGTACCGGTGTATGCCGCTGCTGAATTGCCGGCCGGCTTTTTTAAAGAAAGCGTCTTCTGAGCAGTTTGTCAGCTTTTGGACACCTTTGAAGGTGTTTTCTATGTGTTCCTATGTGTTTTTGTTTGCCTGCCATTGGTTTTAACGGTGTTCGACGGTGTTCGACGAACAGTTCGACGAACAGTTCCTCGAACATCCCGGTGTTCGACGAACCGAACCGAACCCGAACACTACGGGGGTGGCTCAACACTAGTAGGGACTAGACGTGGAATCCTCCTCTCACGGGTGACCTCCCTAGCGCGCTCCTAGAACCTGATGTCAATCCGGGTGGCAAGTGTAATCAAGTCGCGAGAGTGGTAGGAATGTCCCGACCGGCGAGTTCATCTTTAATACGGCCGGACAGACCCTCCCAGAAGACGGACACCAGGGCGTCGTTATCCCAGGCCAGCTCCGAAGCAAGGGTACGGAACCGTATGGCATATTGGCCCACGGTGAGACTCCCTTGACGGAGGCGTAGCAGAGATGAGGCGGATGAGGTCTTCCGTCCGGGTTCGTCGAAGACCTTCCGGAAAGCCGTGAGAAAGGCTGGCAGGTCGGACACCAGAGGGTCTCCTCTCTCCCATAGAGGATTTAGCCAAGCCAGTGCCTCTCCCGTGAGATGGGACATGATGAAGGCTACTTTGGCCCGGTCGGAATTAAACTGGTGGGACTGGTGTTCAAAGTGCAGGGTGCACTGGTTAATGAAGCCCCGAGCTTGAGCGGAGTCGCCTCCGAAGCGAGGAGGTGCAGAAAGCCGGATCCCAGAGCAGGATACTATGGTATTGGTGGGCATCGGAGCAGCCGGGCTGCGAGTCATGACACTAGCGGTGGTTGCTGGTGGGGCAGTCAAAGTGTCCAGGAAAGAGTTGACATTCCGCAGGTGACCCAGGATGGACTCCTGTTGGGACCTCTGTCGGGACAGTTCATGACAAAGGTCCGAGAGCGAGGGAGCTTGGGTGCCACCGGGTTCCATGGCCCGAGCAAACTGTAACGGGTCTGGGAGGCGGAACCTCTGAGCAACTTATACAAGGGGGCGGTCCTTGTAAGGAAGCGGGTGGCGACCAGGGAAGACAGGCAGGCAGTCACAGCAGGAGACCGGGACAGTCTCTGGGTAAACGGGCAGGAGGTCACTGCAAGTGACCGGGACAGTCTCTGGGTAAACGGGCAGGAGGTCACGGCAAGTGACTGGGACAGTCTCTGGGTAAACGGGCAGGAGGTCACAGCAAGTGACCGGGACAGTCTCTGGGTAAACAGGCAGGTACGACCTGTGACGGCTGAGCCTCCAGGTAGGCTAGCAGGCAGATGGCAGATGAGTGCTCCCAGGTGAGCAGGCGAGAGTCTCTGGAAAAGCAGGTGGTCACAGCATGTGACGGCGGAGCCTCCAGGTAGGCTAACAGGCAGGTAGCAGATGAGCGCTCCCAGGTGAGCGGGCAAGAGTCTCAGGACTGGCAGGTGGTCACGGCACGTGACGGCGGAGCCTCCAGGTAGGCTAACAGGCAGGTAGCAGATGAGCGCTCCCATGTGAGCGGGCAAGAGTCTCTGGACTGGCAGGTGGTCACAGCACGTGACGGCGGAGCCTCCAGGTAGGCTAACAGGCAGGTAGCCGATGAGCGCTCCAGGTGAGCGGGCAAGAGTCTCTGGACTGGCAGGTGGTCACAGCACGTGACGGCGGAGCCTCCAGGTAGGCTAACAGGCAGGTAGCAGATGAGCGCTCCCAGGTGAGCGGGTTAGCTGGTCCATAGACAGACTGAGAGGAGTCGGAAGGCAGACCGTCGGACCTCAGGCTAGCAAGCGGGCAAGCGGATAACAGGCAGGAATCAGACAGCAAACTAGCAGGAAACTGGCAGGTAACTGGCAGGTAACTGGAAACGGGACCTGAGGGCTGAAGCAGAGTAGTGAACAGTGCAACAACATTGCTCGGGCACCTCCATTTTGGAGGAGGTGCCTTATATATGGAGAGATCCTCCGGCCATTGGCCGGGGACTCCTTAGGGCGACGCGCGCGGCCCCTTTAAGAGAGGGGGAGCGCACGCGCGTGCGCCCTAAGCACAGTGACCAGGGGAGAGCGGGCGCTGCAAGCAGAGCAGGAGGAAGCCGCCGGGCACGGAGCAGAGAGGTGAGGGGAACAGCGTCCCTGCCTAGCAGGAGGCAGGGACGCCGACGCTACAGTGAGATCACAGACGTCCATGTGTGATGCACATTCCATAAGTCTGAAATTTTGATCTGGAAAAAGGTGAAGAAGCCTTGATTTCAGTATGGTCATAAGAAGCATTGGCTCGAGTTCCAAAGGAACAAGGGAAAAAGAGGCTATCGGATCGATAAATTGAAGGAACTGTCAAGTTCAGTGGAGGAAGCCTGATGATTTGGGGTTGTTTTACAACCAAAGACGATGGATACTTGACGAGGATCGATATTGGGCTCAATGCTGAGTTATTTGTGAGTATCCTACAAGACAAATTACTTTGTACACTTGAGTACTATTGGAAAGAAAAAGACGACATAGCGGTCTAGCAGGACAACAACTTGAAACATACCTCAAGATTGGCGAAGAAATGATACATGAAAATGAAGTAGAGCTGCTAGATTGGCCCCCACAGTTGCCAGACCTCATTCAAATCAAACACTTGTGGATAGAGTTGAAGAAAAAGCTGCATACATACTGTGGTATAGTGACTTGCTTGGCTGTATGCGGAGATAGACACTGTCTCTTTAAATTTCGGGTTAGTTTATTAGGTGACATAAACTACCCTGGAGTCTATTAAGAAAAAACACAGCCCATACAGCTAAAAGTAGCAAAACAAAATACAAAATTGCGGCACAGTCCGTATATATGCCGATGTCCAGCCACTCAGGATTAGGCACACACGGCTCAGCACAACATGTGCACACTTCTCTCTGGAGCAGGTTTCTTCAAACACTGACCAACATCTGAGTATAAAGGCTGGCTATTTAAAGCCCAGACCTCTCCCTGCATTGGAGACATGGTGGCTGGCATCCTGGATGCCCTTCGCCATCCACTAAAACATGCTCTTGTAAACCTGGGCCGTTAACCCTCTCTGCTCCTAATGTGCAGGAGAAACTTCCAAGTTTCACATCAAAGAGGCTAACAGCCTCAGTGAAACATATCTCCCTTCCGACACACTACCATTGACTTTGTCACATATTCCCCCCATCTGCGCGAAGCCGTGGGTTTTGAAACCTTCAGTCGTTAGAAAGGGAAGTCTGGACAGGGTATCTGCGTTAGCTTGTAATTTCCCGGGCCTGTGCTCCACTGAAAAATGAAAGTCCTGGAGGGGCAGGAACCACCTGGTCACTCGGGAATTTTTCCCTGTCCTTTCCCTCATCCATCTTAGGGGAGCATGGTCTGAGACCAGTCTAAATTTTTGGCCCAACAGGTAGTATCTAAGGGTATGAACTGCCCACTTGATGGCTAGGCACTCCTTTTCCATAATTGCATAGTTCTTTTTACAGGCCGAAAGTTTTCTGCTCAGATAAAGAATGGGATGTTCCTCCCCATTTACCTCTTGGGATAAGACAGCTCCTATGCTGATATCTGATATCTGAAGTCCGCCTGGAGCACAAGCTCTTTATAGAAGTCAGGCGCTATCAAGACCGGCTGGTTAAACAGGGCGCTCTTCAGTTCTTGGAACACGACCTCCGCCTCAGAAGACCACTTGTCCATGGCCGTCTTCATACATTTAAGTAGGTCGGTTAGGGGTGCCGCTATCCCAGAAAGGCCCGTACCTGTTTCTCGGAGGCCTGTTGCGGGTAATTCTGGATTGCCTCCACCTTGTTCATTTGCGGTTTTATTTCGCCCCTTTCAACAAAGTAGCCCAAGTATTTCGCCTCTTCTCTTCCTATAGTGCATTTCCTTGGGTTTATGGTAAACCTGGCATTTCTCAAGGAATCCAGTACTGCCTGGACCTTCTGTAGGTGGGTTCCACACTCTGGGCTGAAAATCAGATTGTCATCTAGGTAAGCAGCAGCGTATTTCTTATGTGAGCCTATGATCGGGTCTCTGGCCCTCTGGAAGATAGCTGAGGCTCCCTGTAGTCCAAACGGCATTCTGGTGTATTGAAAACACCTGTCAGGGGTAGAGAAGGCCATTTTCTCTTTGGCACCTGGGGACAGGAGAATTTGCCAATACCCTTTGGTCAGATCCACGGTAGTGATGTACCTGACAGGCCCCAGTCTCTCAATAAGTTCATTGATCCGGGACATCAAGTAGGCATCAACCTTGGTCACTTAGTTTAGCTTCCTGTAATCATTACAGAAGCGCCATTCTCCTTCCAGCTTGGGTACAAGAACAATAGGGCTGGACCAGCCGCTCTTAAACTCCTCGATAATGCCCAGACTCAACATTCTCCTCACCTCCTTGAAGATCACCTCACATCGGGCTTTGGGAATTCAATACGGTCTCTAGTTCACCCTACATGCGATTCCGTCAGTATCTCATGCTCCACAACTTGAGTACATCAAGGCAATTCTGAGAACATGTCTCGGTTTCTCTGCAGGAGCTCTCGGCACTGTTTCTTTTGGGCCAGTGATAGTGTATCTGCCACTGTGACGTCCTCAACCCTGACTTCAAGACTAGCCCCTAGACACGTAGCTTCCACTGGTTCCCTGTCCCACCACACCTTAAGCAAGTTGATGTGGTAGATCTGGTAAAGCTTTCTTCTACCCGGCTGGTGGACTTTGTAATTAACTTCACTCTGCTTCTCGACCACCGCATACGGCCATTGCCATTGAACCAGAAATGTACTCTCGACCGTGGGTACTAACACTAACACCCGGTCTCCCAGGCTGAATTTTCTCAGCCTTGCGGCCCAATTGTAGACCCTCGCCTGGGATTCTTGTGCCTGTAGAAGGCTCTCTTTCACAATTGGCATCACCCTGTCTATCCGGTCCTGCATCTGGGCTACATGCTCGATGATGCTCTGGTGGGGTGTAGCCCCTGTTTCCCAGGTCTCCTTGGCTGTGTCGAGAAGTCCCCAAGAGTGTTGTTCGTATAGTAGCTCAAACAGCAAGAACCCCGTAGAGCTCTGGGGACCTTCCCTAATGGAGAACAGCAGGTACGGCAGTAGGCAATGCCAGTTTCGCCCATCCTTCTCCATGAGCTTCTTCAACATCGACTTCAAGATCTTGCTAAATCTCTCTACCAGTCCGTCCGTCTGTGGATGGTATACGATTACTGGAGTTGTGTAATTTGGAGAGCTTTACATAACTCTCTCATCACCTGACATAAAAGGAGTTCCCTGGTCCATCAGGATCTCCTTTCGCAGACCCATCCAGGAGAAGATATGCACCAGCACTGTGGTGATACTTCTGGTGGAGGAATTTCTCAATGGTACCGCTTCCGGATACCGAGTTGCATAGTCCAACACTACGAAGATGTATTGGTGCCCCTGGGGAGACTTCACCAGGGGCCCAACAAGGTCCATGGCAATCCAATCAAATGGGACCTCTATGATAGGTAACGGTTATAGGGGGCTTCCGAAATAGGATACAGGAGCCGCTAGCTGACAGGTGGGACTAGACCTACAGTAGTTCACAATATTATGGTGACATCCAGGTCAGTAGAACCTCTATAGGACCCATTTCCGAGTCTTGTCTACCCCTATATGCCCAACCAAGATGTGACAATGGGCCAGCCACCATCAACTGTTCTATTATTTCCCCTTTTGAGTTAGTGACCCAATAAAGAAGCTTCCCATTGAGAAAGAAATATAGGAACCTGGTGTTAGCTCCCAGCTCTTGAGCAACCCTATTGATTACGGATACATTGTCAAAGACAAACTTCAAAGTAAGATCCCGCATCTGCACAGTACCAAAGTTCCCCCCAGATACCCCCAAATCCGGAACCTCAGCCTTTGGGGTAACCATCTCGCCTTTGTCACCCGCAAGGACACACAGCGGGAACTCACCTGTCTCTGACTGCTATGGTGATGCATCATGGTGTAACTGGCTCCCGGGTGAGACACTTGGCACCCCCACTTTCTGCCACAAGTCCCAGAACAGTCTGAAGTCCTGCCTTATTATCACTGGGTGAAGCAGATCCTTGACCACCCCATCCTCATGGGACTCAGCTCCACAGTCAGTGTGTATAGTCACTCTGGCAATAGGGTAATCCTTGGCATTCCCGTGAATGCACCGCACACCCAAGTTTTTCCCAGGGATAAATTGGTGTGGGAGAGTGGCCCTTATGAGAGTCACCAAGCTCCCCAAATCCAGAACTCCTGCCACCAGTGCCCCATTAATGGTCACAGGACACGACTGTGGCCCCTCACCAGGCTGATAGTCCACACTGCAGGCAGGGTAACAATAGTAGGAACAGCGATGTCCCAGGCTACAGTCCATTTGTTCGCAGGCTAGGGGGCATTGGGCAGCTACATGGCCTGGACCGTGACACCTCTAACAAATAATCTCGCCTGCAGGGACCTAGGGCATCACTTCTCCCACCCTTTTGGACCTTGGACACCCCGCCCCTTTTTGGGCCTGTGTCCCCAGGTGAGTCCCCTAGTATGGAGTGGGCTGCCTTCCCAAGTTGCCCTCAGATACCTCAAAATCAGACCCCCCAGTTCATCAGCATCCCAGGAATCACCCTGGGCAACCCTAGCCTGCATTAGCCTTGGCAGGGAATGTACGAACCGGTCCATAACCACTTGCTCTACCATCTGTGCAGGTGTAGAGGACTCAGGCAGCAACCATTTTAGGACCAGGTGCAGTAAGTCAAACATTTGGGAGCGGGGGGGGGGATTTCTTGCGGTGATACGCCCAGCGGTGGATGTGCTGTGCCCTAACAGACATTGTTACCCCCAAGCATGCCAAAATTTCAGTTTTTAATTTTGCATACTCTTTTGCGTCTTGCAAAGCCAGGTCATAATAGGCCTTCTGTGGCTCTCCTGTTAAATAATGCACCAGCACCTCCGCCCACTGCTCTGGAGGTAATCTATCCAGCTCCTCCACCCTTTCAGACAAAGTCAGGAATGCCTCAATGTCACCCCCAGGGTCATCTTTTGTAATGCTCTCAGTCATCACCTGAATTTGGGGGTGGCGCGGTTGTCCTGCCATGGATCTCCTCTTCTAGTAGTTCCATCTGTCTTTGCTGCTGTTGGATCTGCTGCATCAGTTTATTTGTCACCTGCTGCTGCTCTCGTTGCTGATGTAGCTGCTCCTGCTGCTGCTGCATGTTCTGCTGGCTCTGCAGGTGCTGCTGCTGGTACTGCGCCTGCTGCGCCTGCTGTTGCTATAGCTACTGCTGATACTGCATTTGCTGTGCCTGCTGTGCCTGCAATAGATGATTAGGCAGGTCCTCCATTTTGTCTGGTGTCACTTGCTGGCTTATGGCCAACTTCACCCAGGATACACAGCACCTCTTGTAACAGTCACACATGTTTGCTGGGAGTTTTGCCTGCACTTCTAACACCTCTTATGGTAAAACGACTTGCTTGGTTGTATGAGGAGATAGACATAGGACACTGACTCTTTAAATTTTGGGTTAGTTTATTAGGTCCAGCAACTCAGGATTAGGCACAAATGGGTAAGCACAACATGTGCACGCTCCTCTCAGTAGCATGTTTCTCCAAACACAGACCAACACCTGATTGTAAAGATTGACTATTTAAAGCTCAGACCACTCCCTGGATTGGAGACATTGTGGATGGTGTCTCGCCCTGCACTTCGCCATCCACTAAAACATGCCCATGTAAACCTGGGCCATTAACCCTCTCTGCACCTAATGTGCAGGAGAAACTTCCATGTTTCACATCAGTGAGGCTAACAGTCTCAGTGAAACATACAGTACAGACCAAAAGTTTGGACACACCTTCTCATTTAAAGTTTTTTCTGTATTTTCATGACTATGAAAATTGTACATTCACACTGAAGGCATCAAAACTATGAATTAACACATGTGGAATTATATACTTAACAAAAAAGTGTGAAACAACTGAAAATATGTCTTATATTCTAGGTTCTTCAAAGTAGCCACCTTTTGCTTTGATGACTGCTTTGCACACTCTTGGCATTCTCTTGATGAGCTTCAAGAGGTAGTCACCGGAAATGGTCTTCCAACAATCTTGAAGGAGTTCCCAGAGATGCTTAGCACTTGTTGGCCCTTTTGCCTTCACTCTGCGGTCCAGCTCACCCCAAACCATCTCGATTGGGTTCAGGTCTGGTGACTGTGGAGGCCAGGTCATCTGCCGTAGCACCCCATCACTCTCCCTCTTGGTCAAATAGCCCTTACACAGCCTGGAGGTGTGTTTGGGATCATTGTAATGTTAAAAAATTAATGATGGTCCAACTAAACGCAAACCGGATGGAATAGCATGCTGCTTCAAGATGCTGCGGTAGCCATGCTGGTTCAGTATGCCTTCAATTTTGAATAAATCCCCAACAGTGTCACCAGCAAAGCACCCCCACAACATCACACCTCCTCCTCCATGGTTCACGGTGGGAACCAGGCATGTAAAGTCCATCCGTTCACCTTTTCTGCGTCGCACAAAGACACGGTGGTTGGAACCAAAGATCTCAAATTTGGACTCATCAAACCAAAGCACAGATTTCCACTGGTCTAATGTCCATTCCTTGTGTTCTTTAGCCCAAACAAGTCTCTTCTGCTTGTTGCCTGTCCTTAGCAGTGGTTTCCTAGAAGCTATTTTACCATGAAGGCCTGCTGCACAAAGTCTCCTCTTAACAGTTGTTGTAGAGATGGGTCTGCTGCTAGAACTCTGTGTGGCATTGACCTGGTCTCTAATCTGAGCTGCTGTTAACCTGCGATTTCTGAGGCTGGTGACTCGGATAAACTTATCCTCAGAAGTAGAGGTGACTCTTGGTCTTCCTTTCCTAGGGCGGTCCTCATGTGAGCCTGTTTCTTTGTAGCGCTTGATGGTTTTTGCAACTGCACTTGGGGACACTTTCAAAGCTTGCCCAATTTTTCGGACTCACTGACCTTCATTTCTTAAAAAAATGATGGCCACTCGTTTTTCTTTACTTAGCTGCTTTTTTCTTGCCATAATACAAATTCTAACACTCTATTCAGTTGGACTATCAGCTGTGTATCCACCAGACTGCTGCACAACACAACTGATGGTCCCAACCCCATTTATAAGGCAAGAAATCCCACTTATTAAACCTGACAGGGCACACCTGTGAAGTGAAAACCATTTCCGGTGACTACCTCTTGAAGCTCATCAAGAGAATGCCAAGAGTGTGCAAAGCAGTCATCAAAGCAAAAGCTGGCTACTTTGAAGAACCTAGAATATAAGACATATTTTCAGTTGTTTCACACTTTTTTGTTAAGTATATAATTCCACATGTGTTAATTCATAGTTTTGATGCCTTCAGTGTGAATGTACAATTTTCATAGTTATGAAAATACAGAAAAATCTTTAAATGAGAAGGTGTGTCCAAACTTTTGGTCTGTACTGTATCTCCCTTCCGACACACTATCAGTGACTTTGTCACAATTCCCAACTAAATCAACCAGTATGCACCAACTATGGGAACGTGTAGAAAAGACCTGGGATCAAATTTTAGTCCAGACATGCTTGAATCTGATCAAGAGCATGCCCAGAAGGATTCAGACCATGCTGAAAGCCAAAAGTGGAGTTACAAAATACTAACAAAGTAATAAAAATTAAAATTTTTAGTTTTAGGAGCAAAACAGTAACAATGCTGTGATATCACAGGAATCTGCATAACTAATCATATGCTAAATAGTTGCAAATCAAATTCATGTATGAGATAGCTAAGATGATTGTCTGTAAAATAATGGTAGTCTCACAATCAAAGCAGTAATGGATGGTGAGATATGGAGCCTGAAAGTCAAAGTTCAAAACATTGTTACCCTTTTTTTCGTCAGTATATAAATTATGTAATATATATATATATATATATACAGTATATAGATATATATATATAGTACAGACCAAAAGTTTGGACACACCTTCTCATTTAAAGATTTTTCTGTATTTTCATGACTATGAAAATTGTACATTCACACTGAAGGCATCAAAACTATGAATTAACACATGTGGAATTATATACTTTACAAAAAATGTGTGAAACCACTGAAAATATGTCTTATATTCTCGGTTCTTCAAAGTAGCCACCTTTTTCTTTGATGACTGCTTTGCACACTCTTGGCATTCTCTTGATGAGCTTCAAGAGGTAGTTACCGGAAATGGTCTTCCAAAAATCTTGAAGGAGCTCCCAGAGATGCTTAGCACTTGCTGGCCCTTTTGCCTTCACTCTGCGGTCCAGCTCACCCCAAACCATCTCGATTGGGTTCAGGTCTGGTGACTGTGGAGGCCAGGTCATCTGCCGTAGCACCCCATCACTCTCCCTCTTGGTCAAATAGCCCTTACACAGCCTGGAGTGGTGTTTGGGGTCATTGTCCTGTTGAAAAATAAAAGATGGTCCAACTAAACGCAAACCGGATGGAATAGCATGCCGCTGCAAGATGCTGTGGTAGCCATGCTGGTTCAGTATGCCTTCAATTTTGAATAAATCCGCAACAGTGTCACCAGCAAAGCACCCCCACAGCATCACACCTCCTCCTCCATGCTTCACGGTGGGAACCAGGCATGTCGAGTCCATCCGTTCACCTTTTCTGCGTCACACAAAGACACGGTGGTTGGAACCAAAGATCTCAAATTTGGACTCATCAGACCAAAGCACAGATTTCCACTGGTCTAATGTCCATTCCTTGTGTTTTTTAGCCCAAACAAGTCTCTTCTGCTTGTTGCCTGTCCTTAGCAGTGGTTTCCTACCAGCTATTTTACCATGAAGGCCTGATGCAAAAAGTCTCCTCTTAACAGTTGTTGAAGAGATGTGTCTGCTGCTAGAACTCTGTGTGGCATTGACCTGTTCTCTAATCTGAGCTGCTGTTAACCTGCAATTTCTGAGGCTGGTGACTCGGATAAACTTATCCTCAGAAGCAGAGGTGACTCTTGGTCTTCCTTTCCTGGGGCGGTCCTCATGTGAGCCTGTTTCTTTGTAGCGCTTGATGGTTTTTGCAACTGCACTTGGGGACACTTTGAAAGTTTTCACAATTTTTCGCACTGACTGACCTTCATTTCTTAAAGTAATGATGGCCACTCGTTTTTCTTTACATAGCTGCTTTTTTCTGGCCATAATACAAATTCTAACAGTCTATTCAGTAGGACTATCGGCTGTGTATCCACCAGACTTCTTCACAACACAACTGATGGTCCCAACCCCATTTATAAGTCAAGAAATCCTACTTATTAAATATGACAGGGTACACCTGTGAAGTGAAAACCATTTCCGGTGACTACCTCTTGAAGCTCATCAAGAGAATGCCAAGAGTGTTCAAAGCAGTCATCAAAGCAAAAATTGGCTACTTTGAAGAACCTAGAATATAAGACATATTTTCAGTTGTTTCACACTTTTTTGTTAAGTATATAAGTCCACATGTGTTAATTCATAGTTTTGATGCCTTCAGTGTGAATGTACAATTTTCATAGTCATGAAAATACAGAAAAATCTTTAAATGAGGTGTGTCCAAACTTTTGATCTGTACTGTATATATATATATATATATAAATATATATATATATATATACACATATATATATATATATATATATATATATACATATGCTTTTTTAATCCCATAACTAAAACAGGTAAAACCAAATCAATATGTTCTGAATAGTCTAGCTATATGTGTGCCAAAAGCTTGAAAGTTTCATGAGCAAATTATATGGAAAGGCTAACTGGAATGTAACATTCATTATGTATGGTTTGGTTTTCCAATGGATATGTATTATTCAGCATCAGATTGTATTAATATAAACTATAGGGTCGGCTAGTTAAAATAACTATGCTAGATTTGTCTCATTCTTAACCGTTTCCCATTTTCTCCACTAAACACATTGCATTATTCAATCCTGTATGGCAATAAATAACTGTCTAGTAAAGAACAGCAGAAATGATTAAGGATGAGATCTAACTACTCAGCCCACAGGTTAACATCCTTAACCTCTTCCCCCACACCCCAATAGTTTGACAGAGTTATTGGAGGACTGTATTATATCCTTATTAGCAGCACTACATATTCTTTCTTTTAAAAAAGGAAAAGTCCCTTAAGCTATTTTTTTTGGCTAAAAGGTTTTAATAAGAAATAATGCTTAGAATTTACAAAACACCTCATTTTGGAGAAAGATCAAGGTCTGTTTAAGCTGTGATAATTGGAAAATAGATAAGGCCATATACTGGATCTATAAATTGGACACTTCCATATAACAGGTAGAGCGGGGAGCATGTTGGAGAAAAATATGCGTGCCCAGGCCTAATGTCATGTAAAGGCATAAGAGTTTTTATGAATTTTTAATAAGTTTAGATATAAATTATTTACTGGTTTCTATACCAATCAAGAATATTCAAGGGAATTAAGTGATATTTGTATATTGCTTGATAAAGCAAAAGAAGAAGCAGGATGACAGAAAGATGTATAAATAGTAAAAGGAGCATTTTCTTTTTAATGAAAGGATTAAAAACTAAAATGTATGAATTTACACCTACATAATAAATTAGGTTTATAAATCTCAGTTTCCGATTATTTGTTTATTAAGGTAGATTTGTTAGTGAGAAAAACTGTGACAGAAAATGATATTAGAAGATTTTTCTCAAATACACATCATTACAGAGTCAGATTAGTATTTCCCTCAGCGATACAGGCTTTTTCTTCCATTTTACCAGAGTGAATACAAAATTTGGTGAGACTCTCTTCTCTAGGACACACTGACTGTTAGAAGGAAACAGTTTGTATATACCAGTAAATGAAGGATTTTGCTAAGATTTCCCTTTGCAAACATAGCAGTGAGTTCAGGCTGTATAGGGGCTAAGGAAAAAGCAGCTATATGTAAACCATCTGAAATAGCAAGTGTGAAAGAGTTTGCGCCCCCTTTCCTTTATAATAAGCTCTGGAGGCAGATTCTCATGCAGATCTGTGTCCGGCCTATAGACATGAACAGCTCATTTGCATATAATAAAAAAAAATGGAATAAGACATCGGATGAAGCATATTACTACAAGGTGGGTACCAGAATGGGGCACATTACTGCATGATGGGGACTACCAGGATGGGGCACAATACTCCAAGACGAGGACAAGGATGGGGCACATTACTGCAAGATGGGGACCATCAGGATGGGGCATATTACTACAAGATGGGGACCACTAGGATGGGGCATTACTACCGGATGGGGGACATTACTCCAAGACGAGAACCAGGATGGGGAACATTACTGCAAGATGGGGACCACCAGGATAGGGCATATTACTACAAGGTGGGGACCAGGATGGGGCACATTACTACAAGATGGGGACCACCAGGATGGGGCACATTACTTCAAGACGAGGACCAGGATGGGGCTCATCACTGCAAGATGGGGACCACCAGAATGGGGCATATTACTACAAGATGGGGACCACCAGGATGGGGCATATTACTACAAGATGGGGACCACCAGGATGAAGCATATTACTGCAAGGTGGGTACCAGAATGGGGCACATTACTGCATGATGGGGACTACCAGGATGGGGCACATTACTCCAAGACGAGGACAAGGATGGGGCACATTACTGCAAGATGGGGACCATCAGGACAGGGCATATTACTACAAGATGGGGACCACTAGGATGGGGCATATTACTACAAGATGGGGACCACCAGGATGGGCCACATTACAACAAGATGGGGATCACCAGGATGGGGCATATTGCTACAAGATGAGGACCACCAGGATGGGGCAAATTACTACAAGATAGGGACCACCAGGGTGGGGTACAGTACTACAAGATGGGGATCACCAGGATGGGGAACATTACTGCAAGATGGGGACCACCAGGATGGGGCATATTACTACAAGGTGGGGACCAGGATGGGGCACATTACTAAAGATGGGGACCACCAGGATGGGGCACATTACTTCAAGACAAGGACCAGGATGAGGCACATTACTGCAAGATGGGGACCACCAGAATGGGGCATATTGCTACAAGATGGGGACCACCAGCACAGGGCATATTACTACAAGATAGGGACCACCAGGATGAAGCATATTACTACAAGGTGGGTATCAGAATGGGGCACATTACGGCAAGATGGGGACCACCAGGATGGGGCATATTACTACAAGATGGGGACCACTAGGATGGGGCACATTACTGCAAGGTGGGTACCAGAATGGGGCACATTACTGCATGATGGGGACTACCAGGATGGGGCACAATACTCCAAGACGAGGACAAGGATGGGGCACATTACTGCAAGATGGGGACCATCAGGATGGGGCATATTACTACAAGATGGGGACCACTAGGATGGGGCATTACTACCGGATGGGGGACATTGCTCCAAGACGAGAACCAGGATGGGGAACATTACTGCAAGATGGGGACCACCAGGATAGGGCATATTACTACAAGGTGGGGACCAGGATGGGGCACATTACTACAAGATGGGGACCACCAGGATGGGGCACATTACTTCAAGACGAGGACCAGGATGGGGCTCATCACTGCAAGATGGGGACCACCAGAATGGGGCATATTACTACAAGATGGGGACCACCAGGATGGGGCATATTACTACAAGATGGGGACCACCAGGATGAAGCATATTACTGCAAGGTGGGTACCAGAATGGGGCACATTACTGCATGATGGGGACTACCAGGATGGGGCACATTACTGCAAGACGAGCACAAGGATGGGGCACATTACTGCAAGATGGGGACCATCAGGACAGGGCATATTACTACAAGATGGGGACCAGTAGGATGGGGCATATTACTACAAGATGGGGACCACCAGGATGGGCCACATTACAATAAGATGGGGATCACCAGGATGGGGCATATTGCTACAAGATGAGGACCACCAGGATGGGGCAAATTACTACAAGATAGGGACCACCAGGGTGGGGTACAGTACTACAAGATGGGGATCACCAGGTTGGGGAACATTACTGCAAGATGGGGACCAGGATGGGGCATATTACTACAAGGTGGGGACCAGGATGGGGCACATTACTAAAGATGGGGACCACCAGGATGGGGCACATTACTGCAAGATGGGGACCACCAGAATGGGGCATATTGCTACAAGATGGGGACCACCAGCACGGGGCATATTACTACAAGATAGGGACCACCAGGATGAAGCATATTACTACAAGGTGGGTATCAGAATGGGGCACATTACGGCAAGATGGGGACCACCAGGATGGGGCACATTTCTCCAAGACGAGGACAAGGATGGGGCACTTTACTGCAAGATGGGGACCACCAGGATGGGGCATATTACTACAAGATGGAGATCACCAGGATGGGGCATATTATTATAAGATTGGGGCCACCAGGATGGGCCATATTACTACAAGATGGGGACCACCAGGATGGGGCACATTACTACAAGATGGGGATCACCAGGATGGGGCATATTACTACAAAATTAGGACCACCAGGATGGGGCAAATTACTACAATTTAGGGACCACCAGGGTGAGGTACAGTACTACAAGATGGGGACCATTAAGATGGGGCATATTACTACAAGATGGGGACCACTAGGATGGGGCATATTACTACAAGTGGTGCCCAGATTGGGGCACATTACTACAAGATTGAGACCACCAGGAAGGGGCACATTACTGCAAGTTGGGGACCACTAGGATGGGGCACATTACTATAAGGTTGGGATCAGGATGGGGCACATTACTGCAAGATGGGACCACCAGGATGGCGCACATTACTGCAAGATGGGGACCACCAGGATGGAGCACATTATTGCAAGATGGGGACTACCAGGATGGGGCACATTACAGCAAGATAGGGACCACCAGGATGGGCACATTACTTCAAGACGAGGACCAAGATGGTGCACATTACTGCAAGATGGGGACCACCAGGATGGGGCACATTATTGCAAGATGAGGACCACCAGGATGGGGCACATTACTGCAAGATGGCGACCACCAGGATGGGGCACATTACTGCAAGATGGGGACCACCAGGATGGGGCACATTACAGCAAGACGAGGACCAAGATGGGGCACATTACTGCAAGATGGGGACCACCAGGATGGGGCACATTACTCCAAGATGAGGACCACTAGGATGGGGCACATTACTGCAAGATGGGGATCAATAGGATGGGGCACATTACTGCAAGATGGGGACTACCAGGATGGGATGCATTACTCCAAGATGAAAACCAGGATGGGGCACATTACTGCAAGATGGGAACCACCAGGATGGGGCATATTACTGCAAGATGGGGACCACCAGGATGGGGCATATTACTATAAGATGGGGACAGGATATGGCACAATACTACAAGATTGGGACCACCAGGATGGAGCACATTGCTGCAAGATGGGGACACTAGGATGGGGCACATTACCACAAGGTGGGGATCAGGATGGGGCACATTACTGCAAAATGGGGACCACCAGAATAGGGCACATTACTGCAAGATGGGGACCACCAGGATGGGGCTCATTACTCCAAGACGAGGACCAGGATGAGGCACATTGCTCCAAGATGAGGACCAGGATGGGGCACATTACTGTAAGATGGGGACCACCAGGATGGTGCATATTACTGCAAGATGGGGACCACCAGGATGGGGCATATTACTACAAGGTGGGACCAGGATGGGGCATATTACTACAAGGTGGAGACCAGGATGGGGTACATTACTGCAAGATGGGAACCACCAGGATGGGGCATATAATTACAAGATTGGGACCATCAGGATGGGGCACATTACTAGATGTTTGCCAGAATTACTATATGGTGCTAATTGTAAAACAATATTACTGTATGTGGCCAATTGTAGGAAACCAAATTGTAAAAATTAAAAAATTAAAAATAAAGCATGAAAAAATATTTTGCCACTAAAAGTGTTGTTTTATATAAAAACTAAAGTAAACACAAAAAAGTGCACGTTTATTATCGCCACATCCGTAACGACCCAAGCTATAAAAAAATCAAATAAACACACCTTGTAGTAATATGCCCCATCCTGGTCCCCACCTTGTAGTAATATGCCCCATCCTGGTGGTCCTCATCTTGTTCAGACGGTGTATACAAAAAAAATGTTATCACTAAAAATGTCACTTTGACCTGCAAAGAATGCGGCCCCCCAAATTCAAATTTTTTCCATGTGCGGCCCATATACCCAGCCGAGTTTGAGACCCCTGATCTAGTGCATCTACTATAATGCATTATGATCATAATAGAAATTAATTTAAAGTAAGAAATTATTGATGTGATTTTTGTAGTGTATTGAACATTGTTTCTTGAACTTATTGAGTTACCTCTTATTCATATTTTGTTCAGTTTATTTCTGCACTATTAACAAAATGAATGTGAAGTGATTTTATATAAGCAGAAACCTTGGAAATGTCAGATTACAAAACTACTGCATTGCGTACAAGGACTTTTCAAATACTATGGTTCTTGACAATGGCCAATGGTCTACAGAAACAGTTACAACAATACAGTATTTTAGCCTTTCTGAGTAAAGTTGAGGAAATATCCAGGATTGTAGAATTTTGGGAATTATTTTATGACAAATAATGAATATGATTTCCATTCACGCTGAAACCATTCAGTGAAAGGTAATATGAGATTAAAAAAAAATCCACTGGTAGTTCTGATATTGTAACTTGACAAAATACAACATTTCCCAGACCTATGATTGGCGGTTCAGTAAATTAGAACACACTATTAACAAAATTACTGCAAGCAAGTAATATATATTTTTCCACCAATTACTGAATATATTAAAACATAACTTTTATAATATTTTTTAGAAACAATCTAAAATCATATGCAGTGAGCATGACAAGAACAAAGTTATGAGAGCCTGCATCATAGTGTTCAGATTGGAAGATGCCATGGCGGTTGTATTCCTTGATGACCTAACCATTTCCATAGATTCCAACATTTCTAAAGAACTATTAATTGATCAAGTTCAGATAAGAGTAATTTGGTAACACAGGTGACAATCATAAAGTATAAAAAGGAGGTATAATAAATCTGATTAGATGATTGGTAACACCCGAAAGTTTATAAAAGACTCTATGGTGGATGCATGGTGTGGCACCCATGCTGTAACCCTTTAACCCTAGAACGCATACCTGGGGCCTCGCAGGCCCGCCCTGTTAATTGTTTTCTATTTTCTGCAAGATAACTTTAGTTAGAATTTTGAAACTCTAGGTATTCCTCAGGTATATAGTTGTTTGTCATTTTTGTTTGAGTTATTCCATGTTATTTGCACACGGGCCTAAAAGGCCCCAGGTATGTGAAAAAGTAGATTTTTAAGGTCATGCGTTCTAGGGTTAACCCCTGAGGAAGCCTCTTAGCTGGATGGTGTGGCAACCATGCTGTAGCCCTTTGTCCACTGAGGAAGCCTTTTAGCTGGATGGTGTGGCACCAATCCTGTAGCCCTTCAATCCCTTGGAAGGCCTCTTAGCTGGATGGTGTGGAACCCATGCTGTAGCCCTTTAACCCCTGAGGAAGCCTCTTAGCTGGATGGTGTGGCATCCATGCTGTAGCCCTTTGTCCACTGAGGAAGCCTTTTAGCTGGATGGTGTGGCAACCATCCTGTAGCCCTTCAACCCCTTGGAAGGCCTCTTAGCTGGATGGTGTGGCACCCATGCTGTAGCCCTTTAACCCCTGAGGAAGCCTCTTAGCTGGATGGTGTGACACCCATGTTGTAGCCCTTTGTCCACTGAGGAAGCCTCTTAGTTGGATGTTGTGGAACCCATACTTTAGAGCTTTATCCACTGAGGAAGTCTCTTAGCTGTGAAATATGTGATGGAGGGGGAGGTTTTTAATGGTATTTTAATCAGAGGTAACATGACTCCTGAGAGTGTGGTGACTGGTATGCCCCGCAGGCATTACTAGTTAAATATTCAATATATATAGTCAGGGGTCATAACTATCATAACTGGCTGGCTGTCCTATGCAAAAACATTTGAAATTTATGATAGAGATGTAGTACATCATTTACTGTATATATCCAATGAATTTAACTTGCTGCCTTCTGTGCATACACTTGTTTCTAGAAATTAAGTGTGACACAGATGCTTATTTTTTTTATTCTGGTACTGTATTAGTGTAGGGAAGTTAACACAGGGGCGGACATATCATTGGTGCAGCCTGTACAGCCCACTTCCACCTCCAAAGCAGCAATTAGCTTCTATCAGACAGAACTGCTGGACTGCAATGGGCCCATATACTGTTTTGCACAGAGGCCCTTTTCTGTCTAGGTCCGCCACTGAACTTACATCTTGTATGAAAAGCAGATTGCTTTGTATGACTTTTATATACTTAGTTCTGATACTGTATCTACTGAGTCTGGTTCTCTTACTGTATCTGTGCACCTATCTAGGGAAAATTACCCATGGCAGACTGTGCCTCATGGGTCTTGGCAAATATATTTTAGTCAGCCAACTATGAGATTTGTTCTTGAGATTTTTAATCCTTTGTCTCCAAGTATTAATGAAGAGGGTCACACTGAAATGTATTTTTAGTTGTAGGTACTTTGCAAGCTTTATACTGTATATGAGATCATTGCATATATAAAGATAGATAAGCACTATTGGTACCATTGGAGCTATTCTTTCTATTAGCTAGAGTAATAAAAGGCCATAAGTCATATGGATATCCAATTCCCCATAGCTCCCTGTCAGTTCGTCAGCAGACACAGCTTTTGTACATCTAGTGCAAATAGCAGCCTGAATTCAATTGATGGTCTTGTTGAAAATTGGGAAATTGTCAAGTTCTAGGCTACAAAAAGATCAATTCTGAATTTAAATGTATTTTAGAAAAGTGTATGCATCCAATTTTCTTTGTATATGAATAAATTAAAAACATGCTCACTCTAATCACACATCCACACAACATAGAAATATTCACACATTTGTTTTCCTTTCACCTATGACAGCATCAGTGTAAGGCCACGGCCCCGCTATCAGTATTTGGTCAGTATTTTTTCTCAGGAGTGGAAGTCAAAACCAGGAGTGGGTGGTAAATCCAGAATTGGTGACTTGTTTCTATTATACCTTTTCTCTGATTGTTCCTCACCTGGTGTTGGCTCCCACTCCTGAGAAAAATTACTGATCAAATACTGATAGTGGGGCCATAGCCTAGGAGGGAGCTAGTCTGGAGCTGGAGAATGGGCTAGTCTGCTTTAATTATGTAGAATGAATAAATAGATTAAAGTTTCTTCCTAGCAGTCAAAAACTTTCCATGAAGGTATTCTTTGGTAAAATGATTATCTTTTTTTGGAAAGACTTAGATTACACTGTTTTGATTGTTACTCAAGGACAAGATGAGAAATCCGCGAGGTGTTTGATTCTTGTTTCAGAAATGTCTAGAGCAATGAATCCCTTGACTTAGAAAAATTGTACTCTTATTGTCTAATAAATGTTTGCATAAGAGGCCTCTCTCCGTGTTACATCCTTGTGTGAGGAGCATACTAGGTGAACTGTTCATACAGTGGTGGCCAAAAGTATTGGCACCCCTGCAATTCTGTCAGATAATACTCAGTTTCTTCCTGAAAATGATTGCAATCACAAATTCTTTGGTATTATTATCTTCATTTAATTTTCTTGCAAGGAAAAAACACAAAAGAGAATGAAGCAAAAATCAAATCATTCATCATTTCACACAAAACTCCCAAAATGGGCCAGACAAAAGTATTGGCACCCTCAGCCTAATACTTGGTTACACAACATTTAACGAAAATATCTGCGAGCAACCTCTTCCGGTAACGATCAATGAGTTTCTTACAATGCTCTGCTGGAATTGTAGACCATTCTTCTTTGGCAAACTGCTCCAGGTCCCTGATATTTGAAGGGTGCCTTCTCCAAACTGCCATTTTGAGATCTCTCCACAGGTGTTCTATGGGATTCAGGTCTGGACTCATTGCTGGCCACCTTAGAAGTCTCCAGTGCTTTCTCTCAAACCATTTTATAGTGCTTTTGGAAGTGTATTTTGGGTCATTGTCCTGCTGGAAGACCCATGACCTCTGAGGGAGACCCAGCTTTCTCACACTGGGCCCTACATTATACTGCAAAATTTGTTGGTAGTCTTCAGACTTCATAATGCCATGCACACGGTCAAGCAGTCCAGTGCCAGAGGCAGCAAAGCAACCCCAAAACATCAGGGAACCTCCGCCTTGTTTGACTGTAGGGACCGTGTTCTTTCCTTTGAATGCCTCTTTTTTTTCATGTACACTCTATGTTGATGCTTTTTACCAAAAAGCTCTAGTTTTGTCTCATCTGACCAGAGAACATTCTTCCAAAATGTTTTAGGCTTTCTCAGGTAAGTTTTGTCAAACTCCAGCCTGGATTTTTTATGTCTCGGTGTAAGAAGTGAGGTCTTCCTGGGTATCCTACCATACAGTCCCTTTTCATTCAGACGCCGACGAATAGTACAGGTTGACACTGTTGTACCCTCGGACTGCAGGGCAGCTTGAACTTGTTTAGATGTTAGTCGAGGTTCTTTATCCACCATCCGCACAATCTTGCGTTGAAATCTCTCGTCAATTTTTATTTTCCGTCCACATCTAGGGAGGTTAGCCACAGTGCCATGGGCTTTAAACTTCTTGATGACCGTGCGCACGGAAGACACAGGAACATTCAGGTCTTTGGAGATGGACTTGTAGCCTTGAGATTGCTCATGCTTCCTCATAATTTGGTTTCTCAAGTCCTCAGACAGTTCTTTGGTCTTCTTTCTTTTCTCCATGCTCAATGTGGTTTACACATGGACACAGGACAGAGGTTGAGTCATCTTTAATCCATGTTAACTTGCTGCAAGTGTGATTTAGTTATTGCCAACACCTGTTAGGTGCCACAGGTAAGTTACAGGTGCTGTTAATTACATGAATTAGAGAAGCATCACATGATTTTTCAAACAGTGCCAATACATTTGTCCACCCCCTTTTTTAGGTTTAGTGTGGAATTGTATCCAATTTGGCTTTAGGACAATTATTTTTGTGTTTTTCCATTGAAGACAAATTAAATGAAGATAATAATATCAAAGAATTTGTGATTGCAATCATTTTCAGGAAGAAACTGAGTATTATCTGACAGAATTGCAGGGGTGCCAATACTTTTGGCCACCACTGTATAGTCTTTTGTCCAGTTTCATTTTTATCAATTCTATATATTTATGTTTTGTACATGTTGATCATCCTGGGATTTTTTGTTGTGCGTACTTTAGTCCCACCTTGAATCCTCTATTTAGTCTTTTATGCATCCGCACACATTAGGATAATGCTGGCCAAACCCACCAATATAGTAGGGTTCAGCAAACAGCCCAATCTGTATGGAAACCACAGGCAATTGATTGCTTAAAGTGTTAAGGAGATTGTTTGTTCTCTTGGAGAAAACATGTCTGGCAGTGGCTCTCTTGGAAAAAAAAGAAGTGATTTGACAAACCAGGGATCCTGTGTCTGACAGAGATGGTCTAGATGGCTGCCAGCCATACTATTATTTTCCATCCATTGTTTTTTTCTTTCATTATTATTATTTCATAATCTCTTTTATGAATGTAATATCTGATATAAGGTTTAGAGTGTTAGAAACAAACTCCATGTATTCTTCTTTTAATACAGTTTAATACAGTTTTACGTGTTGGTTTTGCAGATAAAACAGTATAGTCTCATTACTCCTAGTTGGATGTAAGTTGGTCAAATTATTGTTATTATTATTTATTTTTAAAGCACCAATAATTCCAGGGTACTGTACTTATGAAGAGGGTTTATGTTCATATCATATGTAAAATACAGTAAACAAACTAACAGCGACAGACTGGGACACAGGGAATGAGGACCATGCCCTTGCAACCTAACAATATACAGAGTATTGAGAATGGAGAGAGTGGTTTAGGCGATTGGAACAGCTCATGTAGTGAGGTGGCAATGGGTTTATTGCCAGCTGTAAGCTTTTGTTAAGAGATTTATTTTCAGGTTGCATCTGAAGTTTCATTTGTGGGAGACAATCGATGGGTCATTCCCAGGAAAAATCTTGGAGAGATTTGGGTAAGAAACTTACGAGAGCAGAGGAAAGGTATTGGGAGATAAGTTTGAAGGCAGATTATGGACAGCCTTGTAAGTCATTAGTAATTTAAGATGAATTTGCTTGAGAATTGGAAGCCAGAGAAGGGGTTTACAAAGGGAAGAGGTGAAGGAAAAATGAGGGGTAATTGGGCAGCTGAGTTAAGGATAGACTGGAGAGATATAAGAGTGTTGGTTGGTAATCCACGGATACTGCAATAGTTGTGATGTGAGATGAAGGCATGTACTAATATTTTGGTTGATTAAGGATTAAAGAATGGATGGATTCTGGAAATATTTTTGAGTTGGAGGTGGCAGGAGGTGGTGAGGGCTTAGATGTGTAGTTTGAAGGACAAAGCAGAATCAAGGGTTACTCCAAGGCAGCAGACTTGTGATACAGGGGAAAGCATTGTGTCACTTATTGTGGTAGACAGATCTGGTAGGGAGGTTGAGTGAGATGGAGGAAAGATGTAGAGTTCAGTTTTGTCCACAATGAGTTTTAGACAGTGTGAAGAGAAGGAAGATATGATGCATAATATGGCATTCTGAACAGCATAGAGGTGACACCTGGGTCAGAGAGGTAGATTTAAGTGTCATCAGCATATGGGTGGAACTGGAAGCCATAAGACTTTATGAGGTATAAACTGAGAAGACTAGGGGTCTCAGGAAAAAGCTTTGAGGTGCACAAACAGAGAAAGGATGTGATTAAGAGGTAGTATGGCAATGGCAAACACTAAATGTGTCATTAGTAATATATGAATCTATCCTGGAGATGGCAAGGTCTTTAATGCAAAGGGAAGAGAGAATCTGTAGTAGGAGGAAGTGGTCAACTGTGTCAAAGGTAGACAACAGGTCAAAGAGGAGGAGTATACAGTGTTGTTTGTTGGCTTTTCATTGCAACTTTAGCTACGGCACTTTCAATGGAATGGTGGGGTTGTAAGCTGGATAGTAGGTAGTTTAAGAATGTTGGATGAGAGTTGGGAGGAAGGTTCAATGTAGACAAGCTATTAAAAGAGTTTTGAGGTGAAACGGTGCTGCGATATTTGGGTATAGCTGGAAATAGAAGTTGGGTTAAGGTTTGGCTTCTTCAGATTTGGTGTGATGGTTGCATGTCTGAAAGAGCAACAGAAGACTCCAGAAGTTAATGATAAATTGTAGTGATGGGTTAGCTCTGGCATAAGTCCAGGGTTGGTAAGGTTGGAGAGGTGGTGGGATAGGATTGGGTCAAGCACACAAACACAAGTGCTAGATAAAGTACAGAATAGGCTTTGCCTGTTTGTGTCCTGCACAATTTTTTCCTGTTGGCCTTTTAATCATGTTCTTGGAGAAATAAAGAAGATTAGTTGTAGTGGTGAGTGACATTTCATCTTTTTTCCTTTTCTTGGATTGTATTGCTAATTTACTAAAATTAGTTGAGCATCTCATTTTTGAGCTATGTTGAAATCCCTTTCCAATACTTAGTGTTTGTAATATATTCTCTCGGGAGATGTTTATGCTATTTGCATTTTCATGTGGCCACTCAGTGGTTATAATGTGAGTTTCAGCCTGTCCAACTTGCATTGTGATAAATAGAAGTTTTACAGAAATTACAAGAAAAGTAAGGAATTACTGTATGTATTATGTATTTTCCATCATAAGTCTATACGTGCATCTAATGTTTAACCTTAATTTATAAGGGATATATTTTTTATCACAAAAACAGCTTCTCTTTTGTCCATTGCTGTAACAACAGACATACCGCATGGACTTCTTTTGTTATATAACTCATTAATGAAGCTAAAAATAAAGGCATGTTTAGTTTTTACAATGCAATATTACTTTTTTATATATTTAATATTCAGGAGGAATCCAGGTATTATATTACCTCTTTTAGTATCATGTGCTGTGATTGCCTCTGTAAAGCCGTCTATTATAAAAGACGCCTCTCTAGTTCTCGCTCTTGCAGATTCTCAGTTTCATGGAAAATCCATGAGCACTGACAGCACTGTGATTGTGTGACATGAAGGTCAAGATAGAGGTATTGAAGACAACACCAGAGATGTGAGTTCTCACAATTTTAAGCTGTTAGAGACACAAATACTAGATTGATGTTCTAAGCCTCACGTCTATATCAGAAGAGGAAGGCAGCGGGAATGCTGTTGATTTTATAGTGTCTGGCTCAGCAGCTTTATTTAGTGAGGCTTTCAGCAGTAAGTACAGGATGGGGAATTATTCTAAAATGTACAAAATAGAATAGTTCATGAGAAGAAAAAACTGTGAACAGGGCATTTAAAATTGTGTTTAATTTTACAGAATTGATATCATTATAGCATCAATTTGCAATATGTCTGAAATTACAGTAACACATTGTCAGAATAGCATCTAATCTTAATGTTGCAATTGAGGTGTAATGACTCGGCTATACAGTTCATAGCCAGATCATTAGATGCAAAAATGAATAAATAAGGCAAATAATGGGATTCAAGAATACGTTCGGTAATTTAAAAGACATCAAATGACATAAAACAAAGCAGTTAGTGTAGGATTGCAGGTCCTGTAGGTACAAACATATTGGCTTGTTGACAATGATCTATGATAGCATAAAATATTTATTTACTCTATTACATTGTTTATTCTTTTATGATTCATTCATGTTGATACATGTTGATAATCTGCGAGGTCACAAAGGAACCAAAGGTAACTGTTAAGTAATTAAAGGCTTATCTCACATTAGAACACCTGTACAAGCCAAAAAGCTATTGGAATAATATTTTAGTTTAAATGAGAGGCATTATGTGAAAGAAAAACACTGCATTATAGCATAAAAACCTCATACCATCAGTGAAACACAGTGCTATCATGGTTTGGGCCTTTGTTGCTGCATCTAGGCCAGGACGGCGTGCCATCATTAACGGAACAATGTATTCTGCATTATACCAGTAAATTAGATGGAAAATATCATGATATCTGTCCATAAGCTGAAACTAAAGAAAACGTAAATCATGCAGCAAAACATCAACGCAAAACAGAATTAAAAAAAAATGACCTTTTGGAATGGTCAAGTCCTGATCTTAATCCTATAGTAATGATGTGTACCTGAATCGGGCAGTTCATGGAGGAAAACCCACCAACATAATAAAGCAGGTTTGTAGGGAGGACGGGGTAAAAATTCCTCCAAACCGATGTGCTGGACTAATCATCAGTTAGCAAAAACTTTTACACAGGCAAGCAAAAGTATTCACCCCCTTTACTTTTTACCTAATTTGTTACATTACAACCTGTGTTTAAATATTTTTGTAATCTGATTTGCATGTGATTAATCAGTACTAAATAGTCTAAGTTGGTGCAGTGAAGTGAGAAAAATATAGTCATAAATTAAGTTTATGAGTAGAGATGAGCGTTGTTCTACTCGAACTGTTCGCCAATCTCAAATTCGAGCTGTTTTGGGCGGTGTTCGAGCCGGTCGGCGAACACGAACAATTTGAGAAAAATTCGGCTGTTCGAGGTTATGTTCGATAACTGTTCGTGCACCAAAATCATAACTGGATTTTTTCTCAGTAATGATGAAAATTAATGTTAATACGCAGTTTGAGTGTACAGCGGGGCGGGGGGAGGGGCAGGGGATGGATCTCTGCAGGAACAATGAAGATCTCCATTTTTTTTTCTCTTTCCCGCATTTGCAGTGGGGAGGTGCAATCTGTCAGCCTATCAGCAGCGCACACACGGAGCGAAGTGCTTTTTTTCACACAAGCAAGGGCATGTGTGATTGGCAGTGTATGTCACATGTCCTTGCCCTATAAGACCAAGCCATTTTCCCCGTCGCCACCATTTTCTCACTGCTGCAGCTGCGTGTTAGACGGCACCGCTGTTGCTGTGTGCGCTATACCTTGTTAATTTCAAGCCAATTTTCGCACAAATATACAGATAGCTTGGGAGTAGGGAATAGTTGTGATTGCAGTCCTTTTAAGGACTAGGTTACAGCATTTCCTACGACTTTTATCAGGCAGGTCTGTGCTCTTAAATAGATAGATTGTGGGAGTAAAGACTAATTGTAATTGGAGTCCTTTTCAGGACTAGGTTACATCAGTTCCTATCAGTTTTTGCCAGGCAGGTCTGTGCCAGTGCTGTGCAAGTTTTTTTCACAGCATTTGGCTGAATCTAGCAAAGCTAATCCTTTTTGGCCTATTGCAGAGTGTGTTAGTCAGTGGAGTAGCCTATCTGTGTTGCAAGATATACCACCTGTGTATAGAATACCAATTTTTTTACTGCACCTAGTGAAGTAAAATCTTTTGGGCATAGCATCATTCTATTAGTCCATCTATACTGACC
This sequence comes from Phyllobates terribilis, assembly GCF_046119375.1. Lineage (NCBI taxonomy): Eukaryota > Metazoa > Chordata > Amphibia > Anura > Dendrobatidae > Phyllobates > Phyllobates terribilis. The sequence continues at coordinate 283,214,227 of NW_027362765.1, forward strand.
TCCATCAGGTTGCAAACTGAATATAATTTTTTTCTGCATCTAGCTCTGAAAAAATATTTGGGCTTCTAGCGGTGTGTGGGACTTGGTCTATTAGTCCATCTATACTGACCTCCATCAGGTTGCAAATTAAAAATAATTTTTTTCTGCATCTAGCTCTGAAAAAATATTTGGGCTTCTAGCAGTGTGTGGGACTTGGTCTATTAGTCCATCTATACTGACCTCCATCAGGTTGCAAATTAAAAATAATTTTTTTCTGCATCTAGCTCTGAAAAAATATTTGGGCTTCTAGCAGTGTGTGGGACTTGGTCTATTAGTCCATCTATACTGACCTCCATCAGGTTGCAAATTAAAAATAATTTTTTTCTTCATTTAGCTCTGAAAAAATATTTGGGCTTCTAGCAGTGTGTGGGACTTGTTCTATTAGTCCTTCTATACTGACGTCCAGCAGGTTGCAAATTGAATATAATTTTTTTCTGCATCTAGCTCTGAAAAAATATTTGGGCTTCTAGCGGTGTGTGGGACTTGGTCTATTAGTCCATCTATACTGACCTCCATCAGGTTGCAAATTAAAAATAATTTTTTTCTGCATCTAGCTCTGAAAAAATATTTGGGCTTCTAGCAGTGTGTGGGACTTGGTCTATTAGTCCATCTATACTGACCTCCATCAGGTTGCAAATTGAATAAAAAAATTTTCTGCATCTAGCTCTGAAAAAATATTTGGGCTTCTAGCGGTGTGTGGGACTTGGTCTATTAGTCCATCTATACTGACCTCCATCAGGTTGCAAATTAAAAATAATTTTTTTCTGCATCTAGCTCTGAAAAAATATTTGGGCTTCTAGCAGTGTGTGGGACTTGGTCTATTAGTCCATCTATACTGACCTCCATCAGGTTGCAAATTAAAAATAATTTTTTTCTGCATCTAGCTCTGAAAAAATATTTGGGCTTCTAGCGGTGTGTGGGACTTGGTCTATTAGTCCATCTATACTGACCTCCATCAGGTTGCAAATTAAAAATAATTTTTTTCTGCATCTAGCTCTGAAAAAATATTTGGGCTTCTAGCAGTGTGTGGGACTTGGTCTATTAGTCCATCTATACTGACCTCCATCAGGTTGCAAATTGAATAAAAAAAATTTCTGCATCTAGCTCTGAAAAAATATTTGGGCTTCTAGCGGTGTGTGGGACTTGGTCTATTAGTCCATCTATACTGACCTCCATCAGGTTGCAAATTAAAAATAATTTTTTTTAGCATCTAGCTCTGAAAAAATATTTGGGCTTCTAGCGGTGTGTGGGACTTGGTCTATTAGTCCATCTATACTGACCTCCATCAGGTTGCAAATTGAATAAAAAAATTTTCTGCATCTAGCTCTGAAAAAATATTTGGGCTTCTAGCGGTGTGTGGGACTTGGTCTATTAGTCCATCTATACTGACCTCCATCAGGTTGCAAATTGAATAAAAAAATTTTCTGCATCTAGCTCTGAAAAAATATTTGGGCTTCTAGCGGTGTGTGGGACTTGGTCTATTTGTCCATCTATACTGACCTCCATCAGGTTGCAAATTAAAAATAATTTTTTTCTGCATCTAACCCAGCCAATAGTTTTGGCCTAATACCACAGTTTGGCCACTCAGCTCTGCTCGGTTACCATCCATTGTTTTTTTGTGCAAACAACTCCAGAGTTGTGAATTAGTTAACCACCAAAATGAGTGGAAAAAGGCCTGCTGCTGGTGGAAAGGGGAATAGGCGTGTTGGGAAGGGGAAAAAAGGTTGTGTCCGTGGGGTAGGTGCAGAAGAAAGACCATCTTCCAGCCAAACTAAAATGTCTACTTCTTTTAGCGGACAATGTGATAAGATCCCTTTCTTACGGCCACGCCAATCGCTACAAATTCCAGATGAGGCACAAAAACAGCAGGTGCTTCAACGGATATCAAGTGCTCCTTTAAGTGGGCTCTCCTCCACATCAACTTCAACATCACAAATACTCCAGTCCTCAAAGGTGTCACCCAAATCGCACTTGCTTCCTCACAGCTCCCAAATCTCCAGCTGCCCGTCTGAGTATGAGGTAGAACAGATGGTTGAGTCTGCAGAGCTGTTTACTCATACTATAGCCTGGGAATCAGAGGTCGACTCCAGCGCTTCTGTGAATCCAGACGAGGAAATGATCTGCACTGATGCCCAGAATCTTTATGAGTCGGATCCAGGACCAGACGCAGAAGGTTCTGACCATAATGTAGACCCTCATTCCCAAACTGTAACTCCTGTTGGTGGAGACAATGAGGAAGACGATGATAAGACTCAAATACCTGATTGGAGCGACAACTTTAGTTTTTTGTCAGGGCAGGAACAGGTTGGCTCTGAGGACGACGGGTGTGATAACGCACAGGGTGATGATGATGAGGTCGGAGATCCCACTTACTGTTAACCCACAGTCAGCCAAGAGATGAGGTCAGCAGAGGAGGTGGAGGAAGATGCTAGTGACGACGAGGTCAGGTTGCGCCTTCCTGGACAGAGATGTAGTACTGGAAGCACGTCAACAACTGCATCCTCAAACACAACTCTGCCTCTCACCACAAGTCGTGGTGGCTCTTCAGGTCGCATGGGTGCTAAGCCTTGCATAGCCTGGGCATTTTTTCAGATCGATAAAGATGACCCAACTCGTGTTATCTGTAACATTTGTCAGCAAAAGCTAAGTAGAGGCCAAAAAATACATAGTTTGAGTACTTCATGCATGAACCGGCACATGGACATGAAGCATAAGTTGCAGTGGGAAGCTCAGTGTGCTACAATGCGGTCTAGCCGGCCGGGCCAACCACCGTCTGCCATATCTTGTGCATCCGCGGCCTCTTCATCCTCTGTGACTGGGGGGACAGCAGTCACACCTGTTTTGGGGCGCAGACCTGCCACCTCTTTACCCGCAACAGCCAGCGTGATTGGCAGGTCATCATTTTCTTTGGAGGTGGTAACACCAGCTGGTCTTGAGCGCTGTCCGACATCGATAGCACCACCTTTGGATCAAGGCAACCTAACATGTCCGCCTGCATCTTCCTCACAGACCGGCAGTTTGCCGGGGACACCCTTATCAACCCCGTCTAAGCACAATAGCCAGCCCTCGGTCCCTCAGATGTGGACAAGTAAAAGACCATTTCCTCCTAGCCATGAGAAAGCTAAGAGGTTGAATTTCACCATCTGCAAGCTCTTGGCTACAGAAATGCTGCCTTTCCGCCTGGTGGACACAGAGGATTTTCGAGACCTTATGTCCGTCGCAGTGCCCCAGTACCAGATGCCCAGTCGGCACTACTTCTCAAAGAAAGGTGTGCCTGCGCTCCACCAGCATGTCGCACACAACATCACCGCTTCTTTGAGAAACTCTGTGTGTGACAGGGTGCATTTCACCACAGACACTTGGACGAGTAGGCATGGACAGGGGCGTTACATGTCGCTGACTGGGCACTGGGTAACTATGGTGACAGCAGGACAAGGGGCTGCTGTCCAAGTCTTGCCGTCCCCACGAGTTGTGCGTCAATCCTCTTTATGTCATTTTTCCTCCACTGCTTCTGCCTCCTCAACCTCCTCTCGGTCTTCCACCTGCACCCAAAGCCTGTCTGGTCATGCCACAAGCTTTCTAACTGCGCAGAAGGGATCCTGCACACCTCCTTACTATGCTGGCAGTAGGGCTCAACGTCATCAGGCGGTTTTTACATTGAAATGTCTGGGAAATGTGAGTCACACAGCTGAGGAGTTGTGGTCAGCTCTGGAGAACCAATTTCATGAATGGTTGTCTCCACTGGACCTGAAACCAGGGAAGGCCGTGTGCGACAATGCTGCAAACCTGGGTGCGGCCCTTCGCCGGGGCAATGTCACACACGTGCCTTGTATGGCTCACGTGTTGAACCTGGTTGTCCAGCAATTTTTAGCCCACTATCCCAGACTAGATGGCCTTCTGCAGAGGGCACGGTCGCTGTGTGCTCACTTCCGCCTTTCGCATCCCGCAGCTCAGCGACTTACATCTCTACAGAAGTCGTTGGGCCTGCCACTTCACCGGCTAAAATGCGATGTGCCTACCCGGTGGAATTCAACTCTGCACATGTTGCAGCGACTGTGGCAGCACCGACAAGCCCTGGTGCAATACGTTCTGACGTATAGCCTGGGCCAACGAGATTCAGAGGTGGGGCAAATCACGCTGGAGGAGTGGTCTCAGATCAGGGACCTATGCACCCTTCTGCACAGTTTTGAAATGGCGACGAAGATGTTTAGTGCTGACGATGCCATTATCAGCATGACTATTCCGGTGATTTACATGCTGGAGCACATGTTAAACAGAATTCGGAGTCAGGTGGTGGCACAAGAGGAGGTGGAGGAAGTAGAGGAGGAGGAGTTGTATGCGGAAGGGCTAACATCTGCAAGGTCCAGACGGTCGGCAGCACCAAGGCGGCAGGCATGTGAGGGTGGGGGAGATGGATTAACCAGGGCGCATGGTAGCAGCCAAACTAGTAAGGAAGGTGCAGGAGCCCAGGAAGAAGTGGAGGATGAACTGATGGAAGACTCATCAGATGAGGGAGACCTTGATCACATTTCTGTTGTGCGAGGTTGGGGGGAGAGGACAGAGGAAGGAAGCATGATTGTTACCTCGCCACCAACACAACAGGGACTTGGTGCTCCTGGATGCGCAACACACATGAGTGCCTTCTTGCTGCACTACCTGCAACATGACCCTCGAATTGTGAGAATTAGAAATAATCCTGACTACTGGGTTGCCACACTGTTAGATCCCCGGTACAAAAGTAAACTTGCAGAAATTATTCCTGCCATAGAAAGGGATGCACGCATGCAGGAGTATCAGCAGAGACTGTTGCAGAATCTTACATGTGCTTTTCCACAAAATACCAGTGGTGCACGTAGTGAATCTCACAGTTCCAACTTGCCAACCGTGAGACCGTCAAGTGTTCAGCACTCAAACCGTAACAGAACCACAGTATCTGCTGGTAACATCAATTTTGCGGAATCATTTCACCACTTTTTTAGCCCATCCTTTGCAAGGCCACAGGAGACAAGAAGTCTGACACATAGTCAACGCCTAGAGACGATGGTACAGGAGTATCTCCAAGTAAACATTGAAGCCACGACTGTGTCACTGGACCCTTGCTCTTTTTGGGCTTCCAATCTGGATAAATGGCCGGAGCTAGCCACTTACGCCTTGGAGATCTTGTCATGCCCCGCAGCCAGCGTTCTGTCTGAACGTGTGTTCAGCGCTGCTGGTGGTGTGCTGACAGATAAGCGCACGCGGCTCTCCACTGATAATGTAGACAGACTCACGTTCATAAAGATGAACAAATCATGGATCCGAAACGACTTTTCTACCCCTGTGTCATCCTGGGGAGAGTAAAAGCTTGATGATTGGTTAAAATCACCCTACCAACCGTTTTAAGCTTTCAAATTACTAATCATGTTTATCTGTATCTTGACTGGAAAATAATTTGGGCTTTGTAGCAGTGTGCAGCACTGATCCTATTAGGCCATCTATAATAAGCTTCACCAGATTTAAAATTAAAAATAATTTTTAGCTGCATCTAGCCCGGAAAATAATTTTGGGGCTCCGAGATGCGCAAGACACATAAGTGCCTTCTTGCTGCACTACCTGCAGCATGACCCTCATATTGTCAGAATTCGAAGTAATCATGACTACTGGGTTGCCACACTCTTAGATCCCCCAAACTTTTCGATCAACCTTTTCATTTTAATAAAGACCAAAAAAATGGTCATTTTTGAAATTATAAGCATTAGCAGGTTGTTAGAAACTGAAATCAAACAGTTTTCAACTCAAAACTTTATTCTCGGTGATGTTACATTTTCACATAGGACCCCTTGTTCGAAAGGAGCTTCTGAACTCTCTCGTCCATTGAATTTGTCAGGTTTTGGATGGTTTCTGCTTCAATTGTTTTGCATGAGGACAGAATACCCTCCCAGAGCTGTTGCTTAGATGTGAACTGCCTCCCGCCATCATAGACACTCCTTTTAATGATGCTCCAAAGGTTCTGAATGGGGTAGAGGTCAGGGGAGCATGGGGGTCACACCATAAGTTTGTCCCCTTTTATGCCCATATCAGCCAGAGATGCAGATGTTTTATGTGCAGCATGAGATGGTGCATTATCATGCAAAAAAATGATCTTGCTGTGAAATACACGGTTCTTCTTCTTGAACCATGGCAGGAAGTGCTGTTTGAGAAAATCCACATACATTATGGAGTTCATCTTTAGCGCCTTCAGGGATCCTAAAGGGGCCGACAATCTCTCTCCCCATGATTCCAGCCCAAAACATTACTCCACCTCCTCCTTGTTGGCGCTGTAGCCGTGTTTGCGTGGGGTGTCCATCAACCAGCCATCCTCCACTCCATTCATCTGGACCATCGAGCGCTGCACGGCACTCATCCGTGAACAAAACAGTTTTGAAATCAGTCTTCATGTAATGTTTGGCCCACTGGAGCCGTTTCTGCTTGTGTGAAGTGGATAGAGGAGGTCGACAGGATGGCGTATGCACAGCTGCAAACCTCTGAAGGACCCTGCATCTTGTTGTTCGGGGGACGTTGGAGGCACAAGCAGCTTCAAAAACTTGTCTGCTGCTATGACAAGGCTTTTTTGCCGCTGCTCTTTCAACCTGACGTAATTGCCTGTAGGAAAGAGTCCTCAATTTGCCCTTATCAGCACGCACACGTGTGTACTGTGAATCAGCTACATACTTCTTGATTGCCAAGACACTTCATCCTGATCATCGCACAATGTTGATTGTAGTCATGCCTTGACCTAAACACTCCACAATTTGTTGCTTCTCAGCAGCCGACACATCCTTTTTCTTTCCCATTTTGGCAGAAAATGTAGGCTGCTTAATAATGTGAGAGAGCCTTCTTAAGTAGTCTTGCCTTTATTGGACACACCTGCCAAACTAATTAGCACAGGTGTCTGCAATTGCTTACAGTGATATAAAGAGCCCTGACACACATCACCATCAATGAGTTTAACTGACAAACAAACAAATTCTTCCCTTATCACTCCTAAACACTTTTTGCATAATAATTTGGAACGCGGTGTACATGTGCTTTTCCACAAAACACCAGTGGTTCACGTAGTGAATCTTACAGTTCTAACTTGCCAACCGTGGTCTGTATGGAATTGTTCAATAAAGGGCCCAAAATTAAGATAACATAGATGGGAGAGGTCTCTATGAATAGGAATTCCTAAGTATTTGATACCCTGTGAGGGCCAGGCAAAGGGAAAGTTGGACTGGATGGAATCCTATATGGATTTAGGGAGGGAGACATCGAGGGCCTCAGACTTCGCTGCATTGATTTTAAAATTTTACCATGTAACAAAGTGATCTATTTCAGCCATAACAGCAGGGATGGATATATGTGATTGAGTGATATATACTAGGACATCATCAGCAAATAGAGAGCACTTGTACTCGGTGCCTCCCACCTCAATCCACCTAATATTGGGGTTATGGCGAATTGATGAGAGCAGGTGCTCCGTCACTAGGATGTATAAGAGAGGGGACAGAGGACATCCCTGCCTTGTCCCATTGGTGATTGTGAAAGGTGATGAAAATGTTCTGACGCACCCCTTGGGCCTTGGGACACCCAGAGCCGGACCCTTTTTGGTGGATGCTGGTGGTTGTAGTCTTCGTGGCGGCGATCCGGTTCCGTGGCTCAGGGCGGTCAAACCAGTGGCGGAACTATTTATGTGGTTTTGATGTTTAAATGTCCGACTACGCCACCCGTGGATTGCGGTCAGAGTGAACCGCCGCTACAGGGCAGACCGCTAAGGCTGGTGTTGTGGGTGCAGCAGAGCGTAGCATAACTCCCCACGGGAGGAGTATAGCCTCAGGGCAGTGTATGCGGAGGATGGGGGTGATGGTGCAGGGCAGCAGCAGTAACGACACGGAGTCAGTGATGCAGTTCAGGGCCTTTACTCACAGTTCTTATTATCCAGACCACGTCTGCAGGTAACGGCTGCCCACGTCGTACTGTGCTCACCAGGTGAGGGGCTCAGACAACTCCCAGATAACTTTGGAGCGCTTCACAGGACCCCCTTTGTGTGTCCTTTGTCTGGCCTTTCTTACCAACACTTCTGTCCGGCTGCCTCGGGCCTCCTCTTGGTAAACTTGGCGCCAGTTTCCCTGACCCTATGTGGTGCCTTCCTAGCGGGTGGAGCAAGGGGCTGCGCCACATAAAATGTCAGAGCCTCCGGTTTCTAGCTGAGGGTCGTTTCCTGCCTCCACTAGTTCGGGGACTGGTCTCCCCCTTTGGCCTGACCCCTCCACGCAGGTGGATTCGGGCGTGCGGTGGCGACTCGCCCGTCCGCACGCCTGGGATCCCTTCATTCCTCGTTCCTGGAGCCTTCTCCGCTCCTCTTCCTTCCTTCTCCCTCTTGCAGGCCTGGGCCTCTGTTACTAGGCCCACCTCCGGAGCAGAGCTCATGCAGAGCCCCTGCTCCCTGCCACTTCTGCTCAGACTTCTCTGCACTGAACTAATATGGTGCCCACCTTTTATACTCCCTTCTCAATGCACCCAGGAACTGCTTCCTCCCTGCTCCTGCACTGCAGGGTTCCCCTTCCTCAGTGTTCCCTCCCCCCACTCCAGCCAGGGACAGGGACTGTCGTGCCCATCTCAGGGGCATATTGGTCGCCCTGCCCCACGGCAATGTGGTGTAATGCATGCAGGTGTCGGGTCCTGATCCACACTCCATCCTTATCTGAGAGTGAGATATCACACCTCTGGGTGAGGTGCAATACGTCTGTAGCAACCGAGCCCTCGGTGCTACAGTTCCATTTATCTTCAGCCTAGGTGACGTATTGTGATACAGGGCCGTGATTTTGGCTATAAAAGGGTCCCCTAGACCCCTACCCCAAGCTTTTTAAGAGAATCATATATGGCGTGCAAGGAGACTCTATGGAATGCTTTCTCAGCATCCAACGAGAGTATCTACTTACAAATTTTTAACTGCATCTAGCCCAGGAAATACTTTGTGCCTAGTAGCAGTGTCTGCTAGTCAGCGGATTATCCCGGCTGTTAAGCAAGCTACACCACCTGTAGTTTGGACACTTAATTTTTTCAAAGGAAATGCTTCGGGACCACGGGATACTTAGTGAAGAGCATCAGGAGGCACCCCAAGGCATAGGGGCTGGGACTGGCACTAGGATGCCTTGCGGTGGACAGCCGAGCTCGATCCTTATAAAAGCTTTTTAACTGCAGCAGCTTTAGTGGACGCTACTGGAGCTGGAATTACGCGGCTGCTGGCATGAGACTTGCCCTCCAATAGATCCTTGTAAATGGATTTAAAGTGTATTCATTCAAATTAGAGGGACAATTTAAATTAAAAAGCTTAGAGCTGCCTCCACCACAGGGGGGCTCTCTCGACCCACCAGCGGACAGGCACCAGTATTGGGAGAGGGGGGCTGGCCGTCAGGGTTCACCGCGGCTCTGGCACAAACCCGGCGACACGGAGGTGGCACGGGCAGGAGCGGACTGGCCGTCTCGGCTTCTCACTTTTTGGATTTTAGAAGGGCATGACATGCCTATATCTGTGTCTCCCCCTCCTTTTACTCCTCCACCTCTTTTCTTTTCGCATGACTATATGTACTTGTCACTTTTCCATGTGTTAGTTGTGTCTTCTGAGCAGTTTGTCAGCTTTTGGACACCTTTGAAGGTGTTTTCTATGTGTTTCTATGTGTTTTTGTTTGCCTGCCATTGGTTTTAACGGTGTTCGAAGGTGTTCGACGAACCGAACCGAACTCGAACACTACGGGGGTGGCTCAACACTATTTATGAGATCAAATACAGTAACTAAAAATTGGCATGTGGATGTCTATTCACCCCTTTTTGCAATGAAGCCCCTAAAAATTTCTGGTGCATTACCTTCATAAGTAGTGATGAGCGAGCATACTCGCAAGTACTCGGGACTCGCCCGAGCATCTCAGTACTCGAGATACTCGGAGCTCGCCGTGTACTTCCACGATTCCAAGATGCTCAGGCGGATGCCGGGTCCCCTCCCTGCATGTTTGGCGCTCTTTAGAGAGCCAATCAACATGCAGGGATTGTCTGCCACACAGTGTAATGCCGCAGCCATGTTGGTTGTGGCATTACAGTGAATGGCTGGCCGCACAGCGTCATCAGGTCTATGTCAGACCTGGCGCCACCGTGCTCCTCACAGTCTGCTCTGCAATCAGACAGTGTAGGGAGAGGTGCTGCTGAGCTAGGGAAAGATTTGGTTGTTTATTAGTTAGTGTAGGTATTCCACAAGATTCTCTACATATCCATCTCAACAAACAGTCCTTCTGAGGACTAATCCAGCTACAGAGAGATCAGTGCTAGGCAGGCAGGCAGGGTATATAGCAGACTGCAATGCATATAGCAAGAGGGTCCATTCCAGTTCTGTCTGCTGCAGCTTCAAACAGGAAGAGGTGGATGTGGAGCATGCTGTGAGCTGTGTGCTGTGTGTGCCCTTTGGAGAGAGCTCCTGGAAAGGGAGGTAATTTTTCACCTGGGACTTTTTGTCTGCCCCCTTCCCAGGGAAAAAGGCTCGTGGTGGTACTGGCCTCCGGGGCTGAGCACCCGGCTCCCACCTCCCGGTCTAAGCCGGCAGGGGGTGGGAGGAACACCAACCCGGCTAAGGCTGCAAGATCAGGCCAAGGCAGCAAGGGTTCCGGCATGAGGACCCGGAGGACCCCCGAGGCTACGACCGTGGCGGCTCCTCCCTCCGAAGGTAGATCGAGTACGAGCAGAGGTGCTGCAGCGGTGCCCCTTGATTGGGGTACCAAGGTGGCGAGGGAGGCAACCGTCATCTATGCCTCCCGTATCCATGCGCACCTCTGCGAGCATGAGGACACCTCAAAGAAGCTAAGATCCCTATGGGGGGAGTTGAGGGTAGCTCAGGAGAGGTCCAAGAGGGCCTCTGGCAGCAAGAAGCCCGAGGTATCCGCCGCAGTCTGGAAGATCAAATGGGCCATTCAAGAGCTGGAAGACCGCAGATGCACCATCTTGGCGGGCAGTGGACCCTTTAAGGAGAAGATGGAGAATGATGACCAGTTCAGAGCCATGACTGGTGGGGCTCTGGAGAGGTCGCAGGGCCCCAGACAGGCGGTGGAGGAGGAAGAGGTATGCGTTGAGGAGGTTGCGCCCTACCCACCGCCTGGTGGCCTGGTAAGTGATCTCCAGGCATCGCATAGCGGGATAGCCCCTGAGCAGATGGCTCTCCCGTCTGATTCTAGCCCTTCAGAGGGCAGCGGAAGCGAGGGGGAGGATGAGGAGGATGGGAGTAGTAACAGTGAGGGGGGCTACCTCATCATGAAGCAGATCCAGCAGATCAAGTCCCTGGCACGTTTTGTTCAGCTTACGTTCCGGGATGAGATCTGCGAGGATGAGCCACCTGGGAGGGGGACGAAGAGAAAAGCAAAAAAAAAGAGGAGAAAAACATCAGTTGCACACAAGTTTGTGTATGTCCCCCTCTCTGGGGCCCCCCCTGTCCCGTTGTGCGGCACCTGTCACCCACCCCGGCTTGGACTCTATTGAGGGTCCACAGCGAGGGAGCGGGGAGAATATAGGCCATGGCACGCCGAGCGCTGCCTCTGTTTGTGGTAATGGAGGCAGTGGATCAGACGTGTCTGATATGGAGCATGGCGCGGAGGGCGGCCCGATGGTGGGAGTTTCATCTGTGGTGGTGCTCGGGATGGATCCCCTATAAGAGGGGGGGGTCAGGCCTGGCACCTGGTGCGCCTGCTGGCATGCAGGAGGCGGCATGTACATCTGCCGCTGCCTCCTGCACTGCCATCGGCGCACCGACGGCCGGGGCCGCACCTCCGGCGGCGTGTGCTGGTGTGTCTGGGTCCCTCACACATGGGTCCGCTAAATCTGGATCACTTTTAGGGACCCAGGTACCTGGTAAGGTAAAGGGCACGGGGCCTGTGGCTCCGGCAGAGTCGGCTCATAAGGGAAAGGTGGGGCCTGCTCCCCTGGCGGGATCCGGGGCGAGGTCAGGGCCCCCTGCGCAGGGACCCAGTAATGGGTCAGCCCGGGGGGCTCCGCCGCCGGTGGGTGCCGAGGGGGAGTGGCCTAGCCTGGGGCCGGCCGCGGGAGCTGGTGTGGCCAGGCTATTTGTGGCCAAGGGTGTGGTGGTAGGGGGTGCTGTGCCCCTGAGAGCTGGTGCCGCTGGTCCAGGGGCCCCTGTGAGTAGACCCGGGTCGGCTTCGGGGATCCCAGAGTGGCCGACTTTGGGGGGCGCAGCCTCCCTGCCGTCCACGGCACTGGTGGGAGTGGCCTCTGGGGCCCCTACTGTGCTGCCGGGTGCGGGGGCGTGGCCTCCCTGTCATCCACGGCGCCGGTGGGAGTGCCCTCGGAGGCCCCCACCGTGCTGCCTGGTGCGGGGGAACGTGGCCTCACAGGCAAACCTCGCCCAAGTGGGTGTGGCTCTGCCCGAAAAGCACTGACAGCTCCAAAGAGTGCAGCAAAGTTCACTGCTGAGAGCAGTAGTGCCACGGCTGCGGCGGACAATAGAGGGGGTGCCTGCCTGTCGGGGTCCTCTGTGTCCGTGGGCTTATCGGGGGCAGGGGCTCCGGCAAAAATGGCAGCAGCACCTGGCTCCCAAAACCCCCTGGCAGGGAAGGTGCTGCAAGCAGGTGGCGGCAGTAATAATGAAGCAAGCAATGCCGGAGATAACACTGGTGGGAAAAAGTGTGTCCAGAAACAGAAAAACTGTGACCCCAGTGTGCATGTGAGTGGGAGTGGGGTGACTGTTGACATGGATGGGGATGGCGTGGGTATGGATGTGGCTGTGGTTGAGGATACGAGTGTTGGTATGTCTGTGGCAGGGGGTAAGAATGATATGTCTGTTGGTAGTAGGGGGAGTGGGGACAGGGCTGGTCCATCTGCCCCCCTGGCTGCTAGTCCCCAGAGTTTTTCGGGGGTAGTAGCCGGGGCCCCGGGGTCTTCTCGGGGGGCTTCCTCACCTCTGGAACTCAGGGACGGTGACTTGCGACGCCGTTTCCCAGAGGCCCTCAAGAAGGGAGAACAGACGATCGAGGTAGAGGGAAGTTTAGTGGACCTGACCTTTTTGCTGGATAGACATTGCCTGGCCACCTTCCAAGATAAAAGGGAGGGGGAGACAGTGTGGTCCCTTCCGACAGCCGGGCCACATGTGGTCCATCTTCGGTGGAGGGGCAGTGAAGCGTGCCCGCTAAGAGCGAGGGTCGTGGAGCTCCTCCTGAAGATGAACTTTAGGGTGACTGACATCTTTGCCCTGATCCATCCTTTTGGTACCCCCATTTTCGACATCAGTTTTGTTCGGCCAGAGGGCCTAGAGCTTTTCTGGTCGAATTTTGAGCTGGTGAAGGGGGAGCCCGGCTGGCGAGACTTTGCCGTGCAGGCGGTGTCTCGCCAAAACGGAGTAAAGAGAGTGACCGTTCTAACCAATAACGAGTCACTCTCTGGTATTGACATCGTGACATGGCTTTCTCGCTATGGGGAGGTCACGGACGTCACAAAGAAGAAGAGGGACGAGTTTGGCATTTGGTCAGGGGGCTGGACCTTCATGATGAGGTTGAAGGTCTCTGGCGGTACTGTCACCCACATCCTGATCTTCTACCAGGGGCAACCGAAGGTCTGCCACAGGTGCGGTGATCCCCGGCACTTCAGCGCGGGCTGCAAGGTGAAGAAATGTGCCTTGTGTGGCGGGGTAGGTCATCTTGCCGCGGCCTGTGGTGACATTAGGTGTCACCTGTGTGGTGATCTAGGTCACCCGTATAGCTGCTGCCCCCGCTCCTTTTCTAACACCATCTCTGGTCAGGCGAGGGAGAGCCGTGGGGGGGGTCCCGGCGGTGCATTCTATGCTGGAGCTGGAGGTGGGGGCGGGAGAGGAGAGGAGGGGCCAGTGAGGGAAGGCGAGGCCAGTACATCTGCCCACCAGTGGCATCAGGTGAGGCGCCGTGGGGATTAGGGGCAGGAAAAGCCTCAGGCGACTGGGGTGATGTCTATCCACTCCCCAGAAGTGGCAACCAGAGCCCCTGAGGCCCTGGGGGAGGAGGCGGTGAGCGAGGAGATCAGGAGGATGGAGAGGGAGAGGGAGTAGGTGGCTGATTCTGATGACTCCTCCCAGTATGAAAGTCTGGACGAGGAGATGGTTGAGCAGCCTAAAAAATCAGGTGACAGTAAGACCTGTAAGAGTCGGAGGAGGAGGAACAGAAAAGTGGCAAAAACATCTAAAGCACCCCCCTGGCCTCTAAGGTGCCTACAGAAGGGCTCACCGGCTCCGCTCTGATCCCCCTCTCCAACCGGTTCCATGTCCTCGATGACTCTGCTGTGTCGGAGGTCGGGGGTGAGGGACCGGTGGTAACATCTGAGGTGCCTTCAGGGAGCGGCGGGGTCCGTCCTCCGGGGGGCTCACTTTACTCTGGGGGGGGGACTGCCCCGGGGTCCAGGGGTGAGGATCCCAGTACTGGGAAGGAGGTGTCGGGTGCTATGGACCCCTCTGTGTCACTGAAAAGGAGGGGAGAATCTGGCTCCTCCTCTGAAAGTGAGAGTAAAAAATCGGGGGTACAGTTAAAAAGAAGGCCGTCTAACTCAATCACCCAGGATGGCGGAACCTAGCCCGTTGACTCTGGTGTCGATTAATGTCGCCAGTATAAAGTCAGATGCGGACAGATTTATGGCCTTTGATTTTTTCAACCGAGTTGAGGCTGACATTTTATTTTTGCAGGAGACCAGACTAACGGACATGGGGGCCATTTACAAAGCAAGGAGGCAGTGGAAGTGCAGGCCCTCATACTGGTCTCTTGCGGCCGTATAGCGGGGTAGCGATCCTTTTTAAGGCCGCTTCAGTGGAATGCTAACGGGTGATCGAGGTAGAAATGGGGAGGTGCTTGGTCCTTGACGTCTTCATGAGGGGACAGGAGCTCCGGCTCATTAATATCTATGGTCCACAGTCAAAGTGGGACCGTAAAGGTCTCTTCCTGAAGATCAAGCCCTATCTTTTTACGAGCCGGCAGGTGGTCTTTGGTGGGGACTTTAATACTATAACTAGGCCCCGGAGACCAAAGGCTGGCTTTTGATAGTAATACCATTAATAGCATAGTAAGCGAAGCTCGCCTTGTGGATGTCCACATCCGGCACACCCCAGGTCACGGGGGTTTCACCTTTCATAGGGGTAGTTGTAGGTCTAGAATAGATAGTTTCTTTTTAAAGGAGGAAGCCGTGTCTTCTGCAGTGTCCGCTGTTGAGGTGGAATTCTCCGATCACTGTTTTATTTTATTTTCCTTGAATGTTACAGAGACTCCCCGGATAGGGAGGGGCCTATGGAAGCTGAATTTGTCCCTGTTGGAAGAAGCGGATATAAAACAATCCTTTGAGGAATTTCTTCAGAGCCAGGTACCTCTCTTGGGTCTCTGTAGCAGTAAGTCTGAGTGGTGGGAGATCTTCAAAAGAAGGGTTGCAGGGTTCTTCCGTCAGCTCTCGAGCCTCAGAGACCTGAACAGGTACCACCTGTATCGGGAGCTGGGGAGGAAACTCGAGCTGCTCGTCTCGACTGGAGGGGACCGTGAGGAAATCTCCAGGGTGAAGGCCTTGCTCAAGGGGTGCCAGTACGATAGGCTCACATCCTTAGTTTTTGAGAGGGATTTCGGGAGGTACCGCTCGCCCGACCCCTACAGGAACTGCAGGATGTCAGTGAGTTGCAAGATGGTAACAGGACTGATCGACAGTACGGGTTCCCTGAACAGATCCTAATCAGGGATCCTGGAGGTGGTCAGATCCTTCTACTCGCACCTCTTGGGAAGGAGGAATCCAGATCGGGATGAGATGTCGGCTTTCCTGGCTGAAACCATCCCTGAGCCAGGGGATGACCCCTCTCTTCATGTTTTGGTAGAAGCAATCAGGGAAGAGGAAGTGAGACGGGCCATTGATGGGCTCCGGGCCAAAAAATCGCCCGTTCCGGATGGCTTAACATCCGAGTTTTACAGGACTTTTAGGGACTCTTTGGTCCCCCTCATGACTGAGGTTTTCAATGAATGTCTCTCCTCGGACATTCTGCCCGGTTCAATGAGGAAGTCTGCCCTGATTATTCTGTCGAAGGGTAAGGACTCGTCCCGTATTGAGAATTGGCGTCCCATAGCGCTTCTCAATACGGACCGAAAGGTTCTGGCAATGGTGCTTTTTAATTGGTTGGTGAAGTTTGCACCCCGGCTCCTTTCGGGGGCCCAGCACTGCTCTGTTCGAGGCCGCAGTACTTTTAGTGCTGTGCTCGGTGTCCGAGAGGCAGTGGAGCAGGGCAGGGCAGGTCACTGGAAGGGGACTTGCTGTCCTTAGACCAGACGAAGGCCTTTGACCGGGTTAACCATGAGTACCTCTGGTCCGTCCTTCTGAGGTACGGTCTGCCCGGGAGGTTTGTTGATTGGTTGAGAGTGTTATACAATGGGGCAGAGACTTTTCCGCTTGTGAACGGTTGGGTCGGACACCCTTTTGAGATGAAGTCTGGTGTCCGCCAGGGCAGTCCTCTAAGCCCATTGTTATACGTGTTCGCGATCGACCCCTTTTTAAGGAGGGTGGAGCACGGACCGTTGGTGGGAGTCGGGATGGACCGGGCGGAGCTAGAGGCCACCTTGAGGATAGTGGCGTACGCCGACGATGTTTCCCTTTTTGTATCCTTGAGAGAGGAGGCAGACTGGGTCATGTCTGAGGTTGAGCGCTACTCGGTGGCATCTGGGTCCATGATCAACTGGGATAAGTGTGAGAGTCTCTGGCTGGGAGGGGGAGATCCAAGTTTTGATCTCCCGGACACCGTTCCAGGGCCTCAGGCCACAGCAAAAATTTTAGGCATCAGTTTCGGCCTTGGGAACTATCCCCAGCAAAACTGGGAGGGCAGACTTAAGATCGCTGCCCAGAAGGTGGATCAGTAGAAGGGTTGGTCCTTGACCCTGAGGGAAAGGGTTAACCTGGCCAAGGGGTATTTGCTCCCTTTATTAATATACCTGTGCAGCGTCTGCATCTTGCCAGAGCCTCTTTTGACACGGGTCTACAGCCTGTTCTTCCAACTATTGTGGGGGAATAGGCTGAACCTAATCAAGAGGGAGGTCACGTACTGCACGAGGAGACTAGGAGGGTTGGGTATGGTCTACCCAGTGGTGTTTCTAGTAAACACCTTTCTTAAGGCAAACATCGCCAACCTCTGGTTAGAGAGGGCTCCTTCGTGGGTATTCTCCTGTAGGGGATGGTTTCGGCCTTTCTTCCAGGAATGGGAGACAGGAGGGCGGGTGAAGGACCTTCGAACGCCTCATGGGCATCTTCCAGCTTATGCTACCCTGGTTGTGAAGGTGGTCCACCGGTGGGGTTTGGGAGTGTGGGAGATCAGGACCTTGTCAAGGAGGTTACTTGACAATAGGGTTCAGTTGACCCACTTCCTGAAGTCCCAGGCGCTCAAGAATTGCCCAAGCCGGGATCTGGAGGTGGGGCTCGGGTTATTAAACTCTAAGTGGATCCCCTTGAAGTTTTGGGACTTGACTTGGTGCTGATTCCATGGGAGACTGTATGTGAGGGACAACCTGAAGTACAGGAACTCTGATGACCAGGATTGTCCCCGCGAGGAGTGTGGCGGCATGCTTGAAAGCATGGAGCACTTCCTGCTTCAGTGTCCCTTTAATACAGAGGTCTACAGTAGGGTGGGTGCTTCCATTGGCTGGCCTAGGCTGGCAGGCCTGTCCTATGCGGAGTGGGCCTATGGGGCATTCAGGTCCCTTGGTGGCCGAGATCGGGGCACTGTTTTCTTAGTTAGTTTAGTGACTAGGTTCTACACGTGGAACGCACGGTGTTTAGTGTCCACCCAGCAGAAAGTCCTCCCCCGGGAAGAGGTGATTAGGAACTTCCTGGGTAACCTGGCAAAAGTGCGCTCCCTGGAGTATGAGAGGCTGGGTGCAGGGAGGGCCTCCCTTCTATGGAGGGGGTTCTCATTTAATGTGCCCTAGGGAGAATTAGGTTCTGTGTGCTTGTGATAGGGTGAGTTTAGTCTTTTTATCTTTATTTGTAGGGTCAGATAGATGTGTAGGGACAGGGAGGCACAGATAGGGACAGTCTTTAGGGACAGGTAGTTAGTATTAGGTTGGTAGTGAGGGACAGGTAGGGACAGGTAGGGACAGGTAGGGAAAGATTGGTAGGGACAGTTTTTTCTTTTTCTTTATTAGAGAGGGATAGGGTGCTGTGTGGTATATTAGGGTGAGAGCCTCTGTAGTCTCCAGTTGCCGGTGGTGGGCTGTTACCCTCACGTGTAGTTTTTTTGTTTTATTGTATTGGAACCCATACTTGCAAGCACCGAACTTGGGTCTGATTTTGGTTCATTGTTGTTGTTTATGGTAATGTGATTACGTTATTACGTTTATTGTAATGTTATAAAGTTGTGTATATTATTTTTTATATGTATGTGTATTATGATGTGTGTGGGGAGGGGTTTAGTGTAGGTTGGGTGGTGGGTTTCAGGGGGGAGGGGGGAAGGGTTTGGTGGATGGGTTGGTGATATGGACATCCTAAAATGGATGGAAAAAAGGCAAAAGGACCTGGTATCTTTGTGGACCGCAAACTTTAGTGGGACCCTGGTGTGATGAGGCCACAGACTGTCGTGGGACCTTGGGTGTCGGGAGTGGGAACAGAGAAAAGGAAAAAGAAAATTATATAAAAAAAAAGTTTGCTGTGTATTAAGTTTTTGGCCAGGTGGCCTATTTCTTTATATTTTTGGCAGTGGGCCAGTTTTCTTTTGGGGGTTAAATGTATGGGTATGAATGTGAGTGAATGATGGACGGGGAAATTTTTGGATAAAAAAAAAAAAAAAGGTTAAGGTCTTCCCTTGCTGGGGGGGATTTTGGGAAAAAGGACATTTTATGTTCTATGAACATTGCAGGACATTTTTTGCTTTACAAGTTTTACTGGACATTATAATTTTGGACTTGTTGGGGTATTGCATTTTTGTTCTTTGTATAATGTGTAGTTATGGTTTGTTTTATACTTTTATAATAAAAGAGTTCCAGTTCTGTCTGCTGGTGCTTTTACAGAGATTTGTAGAAATAGCCCCAGGTATCAGGGGCCAGGAATATTTTTTTTATCACGATCCTGATTATTTGCTTAAAAAGCAATCCAGAGAACACCTTTTTAGTGCCATTTGCTTGTTGGCACTGCAAAATACAGCCAGATCCTTTCCATATTACAGCGCTAAAAATCCAGCTATTTAAAACTGTGGTTTGTCTGTCACACAGATCACATATAATTGCACTGAAAATTCTGCCATTTCTGGCCTTCATTGAAATTTTGTTGCAGTGTGCCAGCGAAGTTATTGACACGAGGTTGCTGTTAAAATTAGTTACCTACAGGTCAGCTATTTAAAACTATGGTTTGTCTGTCACATGGATCACATATAAGTTCGCTCAAAATTCTGCCATTTCTGGCCTCCATTAAAATTTAGTTTCAGTGTGTCAGCGAAGTTTTTGACACCAGTTTGCTGTTAAAAATAGTTACCTACAGGCCAGCTATTTAAAACTGTGGTTTGTCCGTCACACAGCTCACATATAAGTTCGCTCAAAATTCTGAAATTTATGGCCTCCATTAAAATTTTGTTTCAGTGTGTCAGTGAAGTTACTGACACCAGTTTTCTGTTAAAAATAGATACCTACAGGCCAGCTATTTAAAACTGTGCATCACACGGATCACATATAAGTTCGCTCCAAATTCAGCCATTTGTAGTGAGCGTGGAAGATATTGTCCTTCACTTAAAATGGTCAAGGAGAATGGCAAGGGACAAGGAGCTGGACGTGATGGTGATGGTCCATGCAGAGGCCGAGGCCGTGGGCAAGCTGAAATTGTACCATAACAAACACCCACATCTTGTCGCCCGACCTTCCTGTCCCAATTGCTAGGGGACCACAGCACACCACTATTGAACCCAGAGCAGTGTCAAAAGGTTGTTGGTTGGATAGCGGATAATGCTTCCAGTCACTTTGTCACCACCACCCTGTCTTCCACACGGTCAAGTCTCAGTAGTCGTAAGTCTGGACCGCATATTCCTCACCCTGATCCTCCTTCCTCTCACCATGTCGAGTGGCTGGAGACAAGTGATCCCACACTTGGACACTTTGAAGAGCTGTTCACTTTTGCATTTATAGATTCGGGCCTCTCGCCTGGTCCACTTGAAGCGGGGCAAGAGGAGATTGCATGTATCAATGCCCAAATAGTTGAGCAGCCACGGTCATACGAAGGCTATGGTGGGAAACTGTCACAAGAGGTGGACGATGATGAGACACAATTGCCAGAAAGTCAGGAGGAGGACCAGGGTGCGGAAGTGGAAGATGAGGTGGTGGATGATAGAGTAACTGACCCAACCTGGCAGGAGGACATGTGGAGCGAGGACAGCAGCACACAGGGGGAGGGAGGCAGAGCACCCCAACAGGCAGGAAGAAGCAGTGTGGTGGCCGCAAACAGAAGGCGGGCTGCCATTCCCCTTAACACCAACATGACAGAACTTGCCAGTACAACAGTTAGGTCTTCCCGAGTCTGGTTGTTTTTTAAAGACTTTGCCGATGTAACATCCCTGGCGGTGTGCTGGTATGGCTTTTCATCTCCCACCATGCAAGACCGCCAACTTACCTACCAGTCCAGGCTGTGCTCTATACTTCTCTACATGCTGTGTGCATATCTCTTGTCTGCTGGCTTAGGGCGATGGTGCGGGTGCTTCCTGATTCTTAAAGTTACAGTGTGCACAGTCCTAATGTGTCCCCAGCCTATTGCTGTGAGTCACTGGATACTTAAACCTCCTCCACCCAGTGGGAGGTGCCTGAGCAACACTTCCTTTCTGTGTGTTCTGTGCAACTGTGAGTGGCCAGATCCTGTCCTGAATCTTGTCTGTTTCCACCACCCTGGAGGCTGAGTACCCAGGCCCGTTACCTGTATCTGTGACTTCTAGTCTATTTCTGCCACCCTGGGGGCTGAATACCTAGGCTCGTTCCTGTATCTCGTTCCTGTGTCAGTTACTGTCTGAACTGTATCCTAGCCCGATCCTTCCCTTTTCCTGCAGTGTCTGAACCAGTATCTATCTCCTACTTGTTGTCTCTGTACTTCTGTTTGTGAGTTTTGTGTCCACTCCCTACTTCACAGCAAGTACCTTGTGTGTATCTGGTTCTGCTTGTCCCGTTTCCCTGCCTCCATATCTACCTCCTGTGTTCTTGCTATCTTCCTGTGTTTCCCTGTCTGTTCCATGTGAACAGAGCCCTGTTCTATCCACTGCACCTGCGGCTCTGCTCTGCTTTGCCGTTCTCCACTTGTCCTCCGCACCTGCAGCTCTGCTCTGCTCTGCCCTGCTCCGTTTGTCCTCCGGACCTGTGGCTTTGCTCTGCTCTGCCCTGCTCCATTTGTCCTCCGTACCTGTGGCTTTGCTCTGCTCTGCCCTGCTGCGTTTGTCCTCCGTACCTGCGGCTTTGCTCTGCTCTGCTTTGCTTGTCCTCCGCATTTGCGGCTCTGCTCTGCTTGTCCTCTGCACCTGCAGCTCTGCTCTGCTTGCCCTCCGCACCTGCGCCTCTGCTCTGCTTGCTCTTTGCAGCGACGGCTCTGCTCTGCTTGCCCTCCGCACCTGCGGCTCTGCTCTGCTACGCTTGTCCTCCGAACCTGCGGCTCTGCACTGCTCCGCTTGTCCTCCGCACCTGCGGCTCTGCTCCACTTGTTCTCCGCACCTACGGCTCTTCTCTTCTCCACTTGCCCTCCACACCTGCATACCAGCCAAACCTGCCCATTCCTGCATTCCACGGTGTGGGTCAACAGCTGTGACCTGGAGTAGCAGCTGGGCCACCTCCCACATCCCTCCTTGTTCCACGGAGTCGATTAAGCAGCCGTGTGTTCCTGGTCGGATATGGCGAGGTCCATAGTCACGCCCCTCCAGGCATTCCTCGGTTCGTGGCCCAGTGGGACCACTAACCACGCTCACGCCAAACAGACCGGGGGTGAGCGTAACAGCCAATAACCCCAAAAAGGCAATTTGCACCACCTGCCAGACCAGCATCAGCAGGGGTAGCAAAACTACCAGCCTGACCACCAGCAGCATAATCAGGCACATGGCAGCAAAGCACCCGACTTTGTGGGCCGAACCCCAGGGTCCAGGAACAGTGTCTCCGGGTGACAACACTGCTTCTTCCGCTGTTGTGCGTGCAAGCCAATTCCCTGTCCATAGTGCATGTGAAGATGCCTCCTGCTCTGCACCTGTCGTTGCACACGCTCAACTAGCACCATCAGCAAGCACGTCCTTGTCCCCATACCCCAGTCATTGGAACGCAAGAGCAAATGCGCAGTCAACACCCCACAGGCCACACTAATAAATTCCCACATTTCGCGACTGCTTGCACTCAAAATGTTGCCTTTTAAGCTCGTGGAGATGGAAGCTTTGCGCAACCTGATGGCGGCAGTCATCCCTCGCTACTCGGTCAGCATCTGCCACTATTTCTCCCGGTGTGCCATCCCCGCATTACACAAGCACGTGACCCACAACATTAGCCAAGCCCTCAACAATGCAGTTACTGGGAAAGTCCACCTAACCACGGACACATGGACAAGTGCTTGTGATCAGGTTTGGTACATGTCGCTGATGGCACACTGGGTTAACAAAGTGGAAGCCGGGACCGAGTCGGACCTTGGGACGAACACATCCTCCTGATGCAGAGGATTGAGGGCCCTAGGTCAATCAGGGTTGCCCCCACAGTCTATAGCTCCTGCGACTCATCCTCCTCAGCTTCCTCCTCCTCTTCAGCCTCCATCTCCGAAATGACCACATCAGTCACAAGCTGGAAGCACTGCAGCACTGCCTAAACCAAGCGGCAAAAGGCTGTGCTGAAGCTAATATGCTTAGGAGACAAACTGCACAATGCTGAAGAGCTGTAGACAGCTCTGAAAGAGCAGGCAGATCTGTGGCTGACACCGCTGAACCTACAGCCAGGTATGGTCGTGTGTGACATTGGCCGGAACCTGGTGGCGGCTCTGAGGTGAGGCAAGGTACCACATGAACCACGCCTGGCCCATGTGCTTAACCACGTGGTTCAGCGGTTTCTCAAAATCTACCCGGAGCTGCCGGATCTGCTTGTCAAAGTATGCCGCCTGTGTGCCCATTTTAGAAAGTCAGCTACAGCTTCCCCCGCTCTTTCCGTGCTTCAGCAGCGTTTTCAGCTTCCGGCTCACCAACTGTTGTGTGATGTCCCCACACGTTGGAAATCTGCACTGCAGATGTTGGAAGGAATTGTGAGCAGAAGAGGGCACTTGTTGACTACCAGCATCAACAAGGCCATCGGTATTCAGTTCAGACTCTACACATAAGACCTCAGAAGTGGACATGGATGTCAGACATATGTACCATCCTCCAAAACTTTGAGGACTTCACCAAAATGGTGAGCGGCGATGATGCCATCATTAGCATCACCATCGCGCTTCTTTGTCTTCTGAAATGCTCTCTGCTCACAATCAAAGAGGATGCATTGCAGGCAGAGCACGATGAGATGGAGCAAAGAACCACACAGGGTGATTACACACAGCCCAGCTTCATCTCATCCCAACGTGAATTTGTTAACAATGAGGAAGAGGAGAAGGAGGAGGAGGAGGAAGAACAGGAGCTATTTTCATGGATTATAAATTGTACTACCTGCACAACTGTCATACCGTCTGTTTAGCGTGGATGGCCTGAGGACAGGGAGGAGGTGGAGGAGGAGAGTATGGTCAGTCGTCCTCTTGGTGAGGACATGGAAGTCTTGCCTGTTAGCTGTCTGGCGCGCATGGCTGAGTTTATGTTATGGTGCCTTTCCCGTGACCCTTGCGTTCTAAAAATTTTGGGTGACAGTCATTGCTGGTTGGTGACACTTCTAGACCCACGCTACAAGAAGAACTTTCTATCTTTTATTCCTGAGGCGGACAGGTCTGCAAAAATGGGGCATTACCAGAAGGCCCTTGTTGCAGAACTATTAAAAAAATTCCCATCTGAAAACGCTGGCGGCAGAGGTCACAGTTCGTTGGACAACTAGGAGTACAGGCGAGAGAGACAAAACTCCAATCCAGCAGAGGGAGGGGAACACTGTCAAAGTTCTGGGAGAGTTTTCTCAGCCCCTCCCATCTCACAGGCCCTGAGGCACGGGGTACTCTCACAAGCAGTGCATCGTTTGGGAAGATGCTGGGGGAGTTCCTCGCCGACCGTACCAACATCCTCCATGATTCCTCTTGCCTTATAATTATTGGGTATCCAAGCTGGACACGTGGCATGAACTGGCTCTCTATGCCTTGGAGGTCCTGGCCTTCCCTGCCGCTAGCGTTTTGTCAGAGCAGGTGTTTAGTGCCGCTGGTGGAATTATAACTGATAAGCACATCCGCCTGTCAACTGAAAATGCTGACAGGCTGACTCTTATAAAAATGAACAAGGGCTGGATTGGGCCAGACTTCTCAACACCACCAAATGATAGCAGCATAACATAAACTCAAATCCAGTGTCTTTTTTTGGGAGGTGTATTCCCGTGCACCTTTTCACACCCACAAATAGGTATATGCTTCCTGATTTTGGCTATTTGCTCTTGTCCCCCTCCTTCTCCTCATCCTCATCCTCCACCACCATATCACCAGGGTGACTGTGGTCCATGATGCAACACCCACATCATTTTTTTAAAGGGTGTTCATGATGCCCATAAAAGAAAATTGTTATACAGTATGTTCATGTATACCCCCCAGGGGTAAATGTTTGTCAGCCCAAACACTTAGTGCATGGGCATTACAAGTATAGGAGACCCACTCATTTCTAATGGGAACATTTTATTATGAGGCCCTCCTCCACGTCTTTACCAAGGGGCATTGGAGTGCCTCCAAATTTTTGGCAACCCTTGCATTCACTGCATAGGCAAACTCAATGGGAGACCCACTTCCTAATAATGGGAACATTTTTTTTCAGGAGGCCCTCCTCTACATCTCTTCCAAGGGGCATTGGAGTAGGTCCAAATTTTTGGCAGCCCTTGCATTCACTGCATAGGCCAACACAATGGGAGACTCACTTCCTAATAATGGGAACATTGTTTTCAGGAGGCTCTCTGACCTCCACATCTCTTCCAAGGGGCATTGGAGTGCCTCCAAATTTTAGGCAACTCTTGCATTCACTGCAGAGGCAAACACAATGGGAGATCCACTTTCTAATTATGGTGTACATTTCTTTTCAGGAGGCCCTCATCTACGTCTTTTTCAAGGGGCATTATAGTAGGTTCAAATTTTTGGCAGCCCTTGCATTCACTGCATAGACAAACAGTATGGGAGAGACAATTCCTAATAATGGGAACAATGTTTTCAGGAGGCCCTCCTCCAAGTCTCTTCAAAGGGGTATTGGGGTGCGTCCAAATTTTCAAAGGGGTGTTGGGGTGTGTCAAAATTTTGGGCGGCCCTGCCACTCACTGCATACGCAATAACAGTATAGGAGACACACTCTTTAGTACAGGGAACAACAAAGCATAGCCAGCTGATGGCTCTCTAAGAATAGTGAGGGCCAACTGCTAGCCCTTTAAGAATAGTAAAGGCCGCCTGATGGCCCTATAAAAATAGACTTTTTGACTTTCAGAGTCCCTCCTTCATAAATGAAACAGGATTTGTCTGATCATGTCTCACACACCACATGGCCAGATAAGGTTGTAAAAATGTTAAAATGACATTTCCAGGTGAATGCATTTGTCACGGTTGAAAGCAATGCAGAAGTGCAAAAACGCTATGTGTGAACATAGCCCAAGGTGTGGAGAACTATTTTGGTTTTTGGTTATTTATTTTGCCTTATATAAAAGACATTACCCCGGAAAAGATGTTCCTTAACATATTTCCCGTAAAAGTGGCATAATACCTCTGACAACATTGTTCACAGCAGTGACCTGGGAGTCAAAACTGCTTCCAGGGGTCTTCCCCATGCTGTTCCCATGTCATTTAAGCACGGTTCCTATAGATTTCTGCAATTTCCAGTGTCTCTGCAGACCGCCGGGTTGGTCGTCAGAAAAATGCTCGAGTTTCCCATAGACTTACATTGGGCTCATTGCTCGGGTCGAGCACCCGAGTATTCCAATTTGCTCGACCCGAGCAACGAGCACCCAAGCTTCTTAGTACTCGCCCATCACTATTCATAAGTCACATGATTACTGATAGGAAGTTCACCTGTATGCCACTTAAGTGTCACATGGTCTGACAGTATATACTTTTCTAAAAAGCCACATAGGCTGCAACACCATAAAGAAAAAGGCACTACTAACCAAACAACACAATAAAGACCAAAGAGATCTCCAAACAAGTCAGAGAAAAAGTTGTTGAGAAGTAAAAGTCAGGGTCTGGTTATAAAAAAAATCCCAATCTTTGATGATCTCCCGGAGCACCATCAAATCCATTATCATCAAATGGAAAGAACATGGTAGCACAACAAACCTGCCAAGAGAGGGCCACCCACCAAAACTCTCAACTCGGGCATGGAGGGCATTAATCAGAGAGGCAGCACAGAGACCAAAGGTAACCACGAAGGAGCTGCAGAATTCCAAAGCAGAGACTATAGTATCTGTCCATACAACCACAATAAGCCATACACTTCATAGAGGTGGCCTTTATGGAAGATTGGGCAAAAAATAAACCTTTACTTACACAAAAAAATTGTAAGGCTCATTTTCAGTTTGCCAAAAGACATGTGGGAGACTCCACAATTGTATGAAGGAAGGTGCTGGGGTCAGATGAGACCAAAATTGAACTTTCTGGCCACCAAAGTAAATGCTATGTCTGGCGCCAAATCAACACAGGTCATCACCCCAAGAATACTGTCCTCACAGCAAAAGATGGAGGTGGCAGCATCATGCTGTGGGGAAGTTTTCTGACAGCAGGGAGAGGGCAAATGGTCCGAGTCAAGGGGAAGATGGATGGTGCAAAAATCAGGGATATATTCTTGAGCAAAACCTGTTTCAGTTTGTCAGTGATTTGAGACTGGGATGGAGGTTCACCTTCCAACAAGACAATGACCCAAAGCACATTACTAAAGCAACACTCGAGTGGTTTATGGGGAAAAATGAAAATGTTTTGGATTGGCTCAGTCAAAGCCCAGAGCTTAATCCAATTGAGAATCTGAGGTCAGACTTGAAGATTGCTGTTCACCAGAGTGAACCATCTAACTTGAAGGAACTGGAGCAGTTTTGAGGAAACTAGAAGAAAGGGAAAAAATCCCAGGGGCAAGATTTGGAAAGCTCATACAGACTTATCCAAAGCGACTCACTGCTGTAATTGCTGCAAAGGGAGGCTCTACAAAGTACTGACTATAGGATGGTGAATAGTTATGCACACTGAAGTTTTCAGCTATTTTGTCCTATTTGTTGTTTGCTTCCCAATAAAAAGAAAACCAAATGTTCATAGTTGCAGACATGTTCTTTACATAAACTGATGCATAAACAAACTAAAAAAAGTTTTTAAAAATACTTAAAAAAGTTTAAATAAATGTAAAAATGCATATCACCTGTGACGACACAGCATTTATTCCTAATAATGGTAGATGTATTTTCCAGTAGGTTAAGAGACATAAGCCATTGTTAACATGAGCCTGAATGTTTATTCTTGAATTGATGTTTGTTGATATGTTGGATGCTTGTTGACTACCTATTTTATCTATGCCTGCAGCCTGCAGCTTATTGTTCTGCTATTCTTGGGAGACAAAGGTATAGGTTAATTAAACAATGTTTGTAAATATGTTGATTACTCATTGTATCAGTCCATGCAGCTTGTTGGACTGCAAACATTAAAGGACAAACTATGCACTCAAACAATGAGAGATGACCTCCTCCCATCTTCCCCCAATCCTGTTTAAAAATGCCTGAATAAGAGCTGTAAACTATAAAAGGTGGATCTACCTATGTTTCCAGAGAGTCTCTACAGAACAGCAGCCAGAGAAGCATATCACCAACTGTAGGAATACAGATCAGCTCCATTGACCATCACTGAATCCTCAAAGATATTTGAAGAACCAAGGTTTGAACAATCAAGTCACCTGGCCACATACATCCATGTACTCTGTCAGCTTCCTATGCTTGTCGCGACTAGTGTTGAGCCACCCCCGTAGTGTTCGAGTTCGGTTCGGTTCGTCGAACACCCGTGTGTTCGCCGAACTGTTCGTCGAACTGTTCGTCGAACACCTTCGAACACCGTTAAAACCAATGGCAGGCAAACAAAAACATATAGAAACACATAGAAAACACCTTCAAAGGTGTCCAAAAGCTGACAAACTGCTCAGAAGACACAACTAACACATGGAAAAGTGACAAGTACATATAGTCATGCGAAAAGAAAAGAGGTGGAGGAGTAAAAGGAGGGGGAGACACAGATATAGGCATGTCATGCCCTTCTAAAATCTAAAAAGTGAGAAGCCGACACGTTCAGTCCGCTCCTGCCCGTGCCACCTCCGCGTCGCCGGGTTTGTGCCAGAGCCGCGGTGAACCCTGACGGCCAGCCCCCCTCTCCCAATACTGGTGCCTGTCCGCTGGTGGGTCGAGCGAGCCCCCCTGTGGTGGAGGCAGCTCTAAGCTTTTTAATTTAAATTGTCTCTCTAATTTGAATGAATACACTTTAAATCCATTTACAAGGATCTATTGGAGGGCAAGTCTCATGCCAGCAGCCGCGTAATTCCAGCTAGAGTAGCGTCCACTAAAGCTGCTGCAGTTAAAAAGCTTTTATAAGGATCGAGCTCGGCTGTCCACCGCAAGGCATCCTACTGCCAGTCCCAGCCCCTATGCCTTGGGGTGCCTCCTGATGCTCTTCACTGAGTATCCCGTGGTCCCGAAGCATTTCCTTTGAAAAAATTAAGTGTCCAAACTACACGTGGTGTAGCTTGCTTAACAGCCGGGATAATCCGCTGACTAGCAGACACTGCTACTAGGCACAAAGTATTTCCTGGGCTAGATGCAGTTAAAAATTTGTAATTAGATACTCTCGTTGGATGCTGAGAAAGCATTCCATAGAGTCTCCTGGCACGCCATATATGATTCTCTTAAAAAGCTTGGGGTAGGGGTCTAGGGGACCCTTTTATAGCCAAAATCATGGCCCTGTATCGCAATACGTCACCTAGGCTGAAGATAAATGTAACTGTAGCACCCTGAGGGCTCGGTTGCTACAGAGGTATTGCACCTCACCCAGAGGTGTGATATCTCACTCTCAGGTAAGGATGTAGTGTGGATCAGGACCCGACACCTGCATGCATTACACCACATTGCCGTGGGGCAGGGCGACCAATATGCCCCTGAGATGGGCACGACAGTCCCTGTCCCTGGCTGGAGTGGGGGGAGGGAACACTGAGGAAGGGGAACCCTGTAGTGCAGGAGCAGGGAGGAAGCAGTTCCTGGGTGCATTGAGAAGGGAGTATAAAAGGTGGGCACCATCTTAGTTCAGTGCAGAGAAGTCTGAGCAGAAGTGGCAGGGAGCAGGGGCTCTGCATGAGCTCTGCTCCGGAGGCGGGCCTAGTAACAGAGGCCCAGGCCTGGAAGAGGGAGAAGGAAGGAAGAGGAGCGGAGAAGGCTCCAGGAACGAGGAACGAAGGGATCCCAGGGGTGCGGACGGGCGAGTCGCCACCGCACGCCCGAATCCACCTGCGTGGAGGGGTCAGGCCAAAGGGGGAGACCGGTCCCCGAAACTAGTGGAGGCAGGAAACGACCCTCAGCTAGAAACAGGAGGCTGTGACATTTTATGTGGCGCAGCCCCTCGCTACACCCGCTAGGAAGGCACCACATAGGGTCAGGGAAACTGGCGCCAAGTTTACCAAGAGGAGGCCCGAGGCAGCCAGACAGAAGGGTTGGTAAGAAAGGCCAGACAAAGGACACACAAAGGGGGTCCTGTGAAGCGCTCCAAAGTTATCTGGGAGTTGTCTGAGCCCCTCACCTGGTGAGCACAGTACGATGTGGGCAGCCGTTACCTGCAGACGTGGTCTGGATAATAAGAACTGTGAGTAAAGGCCCTGGACTGCATCACTGACTCTGTTTCATTACTGCTGCTGCCCTGCACCATCACCCCCATCCTCCGCATACACTGCCCTGAGGCTATACTCCTCCCGTGGGGAGTTATGCTACGCTCTGCTGCACCCACAACACCAGCCTCAGCGGTCTGCCCTGGAGCGGCGGTTCACTCTGACCGCAATCCACGGGTGGCGTAGTCGGACATTTAAACATCAAAACCACATAAATAGTTCCGCCACTGGTTTGACCGCCCTGAGCCACGGAACCGGGTCGCCGCCACGGAGACTACAACCACCAGCATCCACCAAAAAGGGTCCGGCTCCGGGTGTCCCAAGGCCCAGGGGGCGCGTCAGAACATTTTCATCACCTTTCACAATCACCAATGGGACAAGGCAGGGATGTTCTCTGTCCCCTCTCTTATACATCCTAGTGACGGAGCACCTACTCTCATCAATTCGCCATAACCCCAATATTAGGTGGATTGAGGTGGGAGGCACCGAGTACAAGTGCTCTCTATTTGCTGATGATGTCCTAGTATATATCACTCAATCACATATATCCATCCATGCTGTTATGGCTGAAATAGATCACTTTGTTACATGGTCAAATTTTAAAATCAATGCAGCGAAGTCTGAGGCCCTCGATGTCTCCCTCCCCAAATCCATATAGGATTCCATGCAGTCCAACTTTCCCTTTGCCTGGCCCTCACAGGGTATCAAATACTTAGGAATTCCTATTCATAGAGACCTCTCCCATCTATTTTATCTTAATTTTGGGCCCTTTATTGAACAACTCCATACAGACCACGGTTGGCAAGTTAGAACTGTAAGATTCACTACGTGAACCACTGGTGTTTTGTGGAAAAGCACATGTACACTGTGTTCCAAATTATTATGCAAAAAGTGTTTAGGAGTGATAAGGGAAGAATTTGTTTGTTTGTCAGTTAAACTCATTGATGGTGATGTGTGTCAGGGCTCTTTATATCACTGTAAGCAATTGCAGACACCTGTGCTAATTAGTTTGGCAGGTGTGTCCAATGAAAGGCAAGACTACTTAAGAAGGCTGTCTCACATTATTAAGCAGCCTACATTTTCTGCCAAAATGGGAAAGAAAAAGGATGTGTCGGCTGCTGAGAAGCAACAAATTGTGGAGTGTTTAGGTCAAGGCATGACTACAATCAACATTGTGCGATGATCAGGATGAAGTGTCTTGGCAATCAAGAAGTATGTAGCTCATTCACAGTACACACGTGTGCGTGCTGATAAGGGCAAATTGAGGACTCTTTCCTACAGGCAATTACGTCAGGTTGAAAGAGCAGCGGCAAAAAAGCCTTGTCATAGCAGCAGACAAGTTTTTGAAGCTGCTGGTGCCTCCAACGTCCCCCGAACAACAAGATGCAGGGTCCTTCAGAGGTTTGCAGCTGTGCATACGCCATCCTGTCGACCTCCTCTATCCACTTCACACAAGCAGAAACGGCTCCAGTGGGCCAAACATTACATGAAGACTGATTTCAAAACTGTTTTGTTCACGGATGAGTGCCGTGCAGCGCTCGATGGTCCAGATGGATGGAGTGGAGGATGGCTGGTTGATGGACACCCCACGCAAACACGGCTACAGCGCCAACAAGGAGGAGGTGGAGTAATGTTTTGGGCTGGAATCATGGGGAGAGAGATTGTCGGCCCCTTTAGGATCCCTGAAGGCGCTAAAGATGAACTCCATAATGTATGTGGATTTTCTCAAACAGCACTTCCTGCCATGGTTCAAGAAGAAGAACCGTGTATTTCACAGCAAGATCATTTTTTTGCATGATAATGCACCATCTCATGCTGCACATAAAACATATGCATCTCTGGCTGATATGGGCATAAAAGGGGACAAACTTATGGTGTGACCCCCATGCTCCCCTGACCTCTACCCCATTCAGAACCTTTGGAGCATCATTAAAAGGAGTGTCTATGATGGCGGGAGGCAGTTCACATCTAAGCAACAGCTCTGGGAGGGTATTCTGTCCTCATGCAAAACAATTGAAGCAGAAACCATCCAAAACCTGACAAATTCAATGGACGAGAGAGTTCAGAAGCTCCTTTCGAACAAGGGGTCCTATGTGAAAATGTAACATCACCTAGAATAAAGTTTTGAGTTGAAAACTGTTTGATTTCAGTTTCTAACAACCTGCTAATGCTTATAATTTCAAAAATGACCATTTTTTTGGTCTTTATTAAAATGAAAAGGTTGATCGAAAAGTTTGGGGGATCTAAGAGTGTGGCAACCCAGTAGTCATGATTACTTCGAATTCTGACAATATGAGGGTCATGCTGCAGGTAGTGCAGCAAGAAGGCACTTATGTGTCTTGCGCATCTCGGAGCCCCAAAATTATTTTCCGGGCTAGATGCAGCTAAAATTATTATTAATTTTAAATCTGGTGAAGCTTTAGTATAGATGGCGTAATAGGATCAGTTCTGCACACTGCTACAAAGCCCAAATTATTTTCCAGTCAAGATACAGATAAACATGATTAGTAATTTTAAATCTGGTGGAGCTTATTATAGATGGCCTAATAGAATCAGTGCTGCACACTGCTACAAAGCCCAAATTATTTTCCAGCCAAGATACAGATAAACATGATTAGTAATTTGAAAGCTTAAAACGGTTGGTAGGGTGATTTTAACCAATCATCAAGCTTTTACTCTCCCCAGGATGACACAGGGGTAGAAAAGTCGTTTCGGATCCATGATTTGTTCATCTTTATGAACGTGAGTCTGTCTACATTATCAGTGGAGAGCCGCGTGCGCTTATCTGTCAGCACACCACCAGCAGCGCTGAACACACGTTCAGACAGAACGCTGGCTGCGGGGCATGACAAGATCTCCAAGGCGTAAGTGGCTAGCTCCGGCCATTTATCCAGATTGGAAGCCCAAAAAGAGCAAGGGTCCAGTGACACAGTCATGGCTTCAATGTTTACTTGGAGATACTCCTGTACCATCGTCTCTAGGCGTTGACTATGTGTCAGACTTCTTGTCTCCTGTGGCCTTGCAAAGGATGGGCTAAAAAAGTGGTGAAATGATTCCGCAAAATTGATGTTACCAGCAGATACTGTGGTTCTGTTACGGTTTGAGTGCTGAACACTTGACGGTCCCACGGTTGGCAAGTTGGAACTGTGAGATTCACTACGTGCACCACTGGTATTTTGTGGAAAAGCACATGTAAGATTCTGCAACAGTCTCTGCTGATACTCCTGCATGCGTGCATCCCTTTCTATGGCAGGAATAATTTCGGCAAATTTACTTTTGTACCGGGGATCTAACAGTGTGGCAACCCAGTAGTCAGGATTATTTCTAATTCTCACAATTCGAGGGTCATGTTGCAGGTAGTGCAGCAAGAAGGCACTCATGTGTGTTGCGCATCCAGGAGCACCAAGTCCCTGTTGTGTTGGTGGCGAGGTAACAATCATGCTTCCTTCCTCTGTCCTCTCCCCCCAACCTCGCACAACAGAAATGGGATCAAGGTCTCCCTCATCTGATGAGTCTACCATCAGTTCGTCCTCCACTTCTTCCTGGGCTCCTGCACCTTCCTCACTAGTTTGGCTGCTACCATGCGCCCTGATAAAACCATCTCCCCTACCCTCACATGCCTGCCGCCTTGGTGCTGCCGACCGTCTGGACCTTGCAGATGTTAGCCCTTCCGCATACAACTCCTCCTCCTCTACTTCCTCCACCTCCTCTTGTGCCACCACCTGACTCCGAATTCTGTTTAACATGTGCTCCAGCATGTAAATCACCGGAATAGTCATGCTGATAATGGCATCGTCAGCACTAAACATCTTCGTCGCCATTTCAAAACTGTGCAGAAGGGTGCATAGGTCCCTGATCTGAGACCACTCCTCCAGCGTGATTTGCCCCACCTCTGGATCTCGTTGGCCCAGGCTATACGTCAGAACGTATTGCACCAGGGCTTATCGGTGCTGCCACAGTCGCTGCAACATGTGCAGAGTTGAATTCCACCGGGTAGGCACATCGCATTTTAGCCGGTGAAGTGGCAGGCCCAACGACTTCTGTAGAGATGTAAGTCGCTGAGCTGCGGGATGCGAACGGCGGAAGTGAGCACACAGCGACCGTGCCCTCTGCAGAAGGCCATCTAGTCTGGGATAGTGGGCCATACAAGGCACGTGTGTGACATTGCCCCGGCGAAGGGCCGCACCCAGGTTTGCAGCATTGTCGCACACGGCCTTCCCTGGTTTCAGGTCCAGTGGAGACAACCATTCATGAAATTGGTTCTCCAGAGCTGACCACAACTCCTCAGCTGTGTGACTCACATTTCCCAGACATTTCAATGTAAAAACCGCCTGATGACGTTGAGCCCTACTGCCAGCATAGTAAGGAGGTGTGCAGGATCCCTTCTGCGCAGTTAGAAAGCTTGTGGCATGACCAGACAGGCTTTGGGTGCAGGTGGAAGACCGAGAGGAGGTTGAGGAGGCAGAAGCAGTGGAGGAACTTTGACATAAAGAGGATTGACGCACAACTCGTGGGGACGGCAAGACTTGGACAGCAGCCCCTTGTCCTGCTGTCACCATAGTTACCCAGTGCCCAGTCAGCGACATGTAACGCCCCTGTCCATGCTTACTCGTCCAAGTGTCTGTGGTGAAATGCACCCTGTCACACACAGAGTTTCTCAAAGAAGCGGTGATGTTGTGTGCGACATGCTGGTGGAGCGCAGGCACACCTTTCTTTGAGAAGTAGTGCCGACTGGGCATCTGGTACTGGGGCACTGCGACGGACATAAGGTCTCGAAAATCCTCTGTGTCCACCAGGCGGAAAGGCAGCATTTCTGTAGCCAAGAGCTTGCAGATGGTGAAATTCAACCTCTTAGCTTTCTCATGGCTAGGAGGAAATGGTCTTTTACTTGTCCACATCTGAGGGACCGAGGGCTGGCTATTGTGCTTAGACGAGGTTGATAAGGGTGTCCCCAGCAAACTGCCGGTCTGTGAGGAAGATGCAGGCGGACATGTTAGGTTGCCTTGATCCAAAGGTGGTGCTATCGATGTCGGACAGCGCTCAACACCAGCTGGTGTTACCACCTCCAAAGAAAATGATGACCTGCCAATCATGCTGGCTGTTGCGGGTAAAGAGGTGGCAGGTCTGCGCCCCAAAACAGGTGTGACTGCTGTCCCCCCAGTCACAGAGGATGAAGAGGCCGCGGATGCACAAGATATGGCAGACGGTGGTTGGCCCGGCCGGCTAGGCCGCATTGTAGCACACTGAGCTTCCCACTTCAACTTATGCTTCATGTCCATGTGCCGGTTCATGCATGAAGTACTCAAACTATGTATTTTTTGGCCTCTACTTAGCTTTTGCTGACAAATGTTACAGATAACACGAGTTGGGTCATCTTTATCGATCTGAAAAAATGCCCAGGCTATGCAAGGCATAGCACCCATGCGACCTGAAGAGCCACCACGACTTGTGGTGAGAGGCAGAGTTGTGTTTGAGGATGCAGTTGTTGACGTGCTTCCAGTACTACGTCTCTGTCCAGGAAGGCGCAACCTGACCTCGTCGTCACTAGCATCTTCCTCCACCTCCTCTGCTGACCTCATCTCTTGGCTGACTGTGGGTTGACAGTAAGTGGGATCTCCAACCTCATCATCATCACCCTGTGCGTTATCACACCCGTCGTCCTCAGAGCCAACCTGTTCCTGCCCTGACAAAAAACTAAAGTTGTCGCTTCAATCAGGTATTTGAGTCTTATCGTCGTCTTCCTCATTGTCTCCACCAACAGGAGTTACAGTTTGGGAATGAGGGTCTACATTATGGTCAGAACCTTCTGCGTCTGGTCCTGGATCCGACTCATAAAGATTCTGGGCATCAGTGCAGATCATTTCCTCGTCTGGATTCACAGAAGCGCTGGAGTCGACCTCTGATTCCCAGGCTATAGTATGAGTAAACAGCTCTGCAGACTCAACCATCTGTTCTACTTCATACTCAGACGGGCAGCTGGAGATTTGGGAGCTGTGAGGAAGCAAGTGCGATTGGGGTGACACCTTTGAGGACTGGAGTATTTGTGATGTTGAAGTTGATGTGGAGGAGAGCCCACTTAAAGGAGCACTTGATATCCGTTGAAGCACCTGCTGTTTTTGTGCCTCATCTGGAATTTGTAGTGATTGGCGTGGCCGTAAGAAAGGGATCTTATCACATTGTCCGCTAAAAGAAGTAGACATTTTAGTTTGGCTGGAAGATGGTCTTTCTTCTGCAGATTTTACTGTTGCTTTAACACCTACCCCACGGACACAACCTTTTTTCCCCTTCCCAACACGCCTATTCCCCTTTCCACCAGCAGCAGGCCTTTTTCCACTCATTTTGGTGGTTAACTAATTCACAACTCTGGAGTTGTTTGCACAAAAAAACAATGGATGGGAACCGAGCAGAGCTGAGTGGCCAAACTGTGGTATTAGGCCAAAACTATTGGCTGGGTTAGATGCAGAAAAAAATTATATTCAATTTGCAACCTGATGTAGGTCAGTATAGATGGACTAATAGAACAAGTCCCACACACAGCTAGAAGCCCAAATATTTTTTCAGAGGTAGATGCAGAAAATTTTCTTATTCAGTTTGCAACCTGATGGAGATCTGTATAGATGGATTAATAGAACAAGTCCCACACACAGCTACAAGCCCAATATTTTTTCAGAGGTAGATGCAGAAAAAAAATATATTCAGTTTGCAACCTGATGGAGGTCAGTATAGATGGACTAATAGAGAAAGTCCCACACACTGCTAGAAGGCCAAATATTTTTTCAGAGCTAGATGCAGATAAAAATTATATTCAATTTGCAACCTGATGGAGGTCAGTATAGATGGACTAATAGAACAAGTCCCACACACAGCTAGAAGCCCAAATATTTTTTCAGATGTACTGTAGATGCAGATAAAAATTATTTTTAATTTGCAACCTGATGGAGGTCAGTATAGATGGACTAATACAACAAGTCCCACACACAGCTAGAAGCCCAATATTTTTTCAGAGGTAGATGCAGAAAAAAATATATTCAGTTTGCAACCTGATGGAGGTCAGTATAGATGGAGTAATAGAACAAGTCCCACACACAGCTAGAAGCCCAAATATTTTTTCAGAGGTAGATGCAGATAAAAATTATTTTTAATTTGCAACCTGATGGAGGTCAGTATAGATGGACTAATAGAACAAGTCCCACACACTGCTAGAAGGCCAAATATTTTTTCAGAGCTAGATGCAGATAAAAATTATATTCAATTTGCAACCTGATGTAGGTCAGTATAGATGGACTAATACAACAAGTCCCACACACAGCTAGAAGCCCAAATATTTTTTCAGAGGTACTGTAGATGCAGATAAAAATTATTTTTAATTTGCAACCTGATGGAGGTCAGTATAGATGGACTAATACAACAAGTCCCACACACAGCTAGAAGCCCAATATTTTTTCAGAGGTAGATGCAGAAAAAAATATATTCAGTTTGCAACCTGATGGAGGTCTGCATAGATGGATTAATAGAACAAGTCCCACACACAGCTAGAAGCCCAATATTTTTTCAGAGGTAGATGCAGAAAAAAATATATTCAGTTTGCAACCTGATGTAGGTCAGTATAGATGGACTAATACAACAAGTCCCACACACAGCTAGAAGCCCAATATTTTTTCAGAGGTAGATGCAGAAAAAAATATATTCAGTTTGCAACCTGATGGAGGTCTGTATAGATGGATTAATAGAACAAGTCCCACACACAGCTAGAAGCCCAATATTTTTTCAGAGGTAGATGCAGAAAAAAATATATTCAGTTTGCAACCTGATGGAGGTCAGTATAGATGGACTAATACAACAAGTCCCACACACAGCTAGAAGCCCAATATTTTTTCAGAGCTAGATGCAGAAAAAAATTATATTCAATTTGCAACCTGATGGAGGTCAGTATAGATGGACTAATAGAATGATGCTATGCCCAAAAGATTTTACTTCACTAGGTGCAGTAAAAAAATTGGTATTCTATACACAGGTGGTATATCTTGCAACACAGATAGGCTACTCCACTGACTAACACACTCTGCAATAGGCCAAAAAGGATTAGCTTTGCTAGATTCTGCCAAATGCTGTGAAAAAAAACTTGCACAGCACTGGCACAGACCTGCCTGGCAAAAACTGATAGGAACTGATGTAACCTAGTCCTGAAAAGGACTCCAATTACAATTAGTCTTTACTCCCACAATCTATCTATTTAAAAGCACAGACCTGCCTGATAAAAGTCGTAGGAAATGCTGTAACCTAGTCCTTAAAAGGACTGCAATCACAACTATTCCCTACTCCCAAGCTATCTGTAGATTTGTGCGAAAATTGGCTTGAAATTAACAAGGTATAGCGCACACAGCAACAGCGGTGCCGTCTAACACGCAGCTGCAGCAGTGAGAAAATGGTGGCGACGGGGAAAATGGCTTGGTCTTATAGGGCAAGGACATGTGACATACACTGCCAATCACACATGCCCTTGCTTGTGTGAAAAAAAGCACTTCGCTCCGTGTGTGCGCTGCTGATAGGCTGACAGATTGCACCTCCCCACTGTAAATGCGGGAAAGAGAAAAAAAAAATGGAGATCTTCATTGTTCCTGCAGAGATCCATCCCCTGCCCCTCCCCCCACCCCGCTGTGCACTCAAACTGCGTATTAACATTAATTTTCATCATTACTGAGAAAAAATCCAGTTATGATTTTGGTGCACGAACAGTTATCGAACATAACCTCGAACAGCCGAATTTTTCTCAAATTGTTCGTGTTC
Organism: Phyllobates terribilis; assembly: GCF_046119375.1. Lineage (NCBI taxonomy): Eukaryota > Metazoa > Chordata > Amphibia > Anura > Dendrobatidae > Phyllobates > Phyllobates terribilis. The sequence goes on from NW_027362765.1 coordinate 283,253,036, forward strand.
GCCGAACGGCTCGAACACCGCCCAAAACAGCTCGAATTTGAGATTGGCGAACAGTTCGAGTAGAACAACACTCATCTCTAGTCGCGACCTCCTCTCTGTTGATGCTCAACAAAAAAGGGGTGCTACTGTTTGGTGTAATTGCCTCTGGAAGCCCTGACGTTGCAAATATTCTAATTCCCGGCAAGCCAGAGAAGGGTGAAACTCTGTAATTTGTACCATCTTGTATACTTGCTGGAACTGTACTATGTGTTATTGTCAGTTGGTGGTTCAATTAACTATTGCCATACTGTGTTACTCTCACTCTGTTTTGTCTGAATAGTATTCTGCCCATGGGAAAGGACTACGAGCGTTCAGTGGGATGAGCCCTGGTCCATGCGGTCTTCACACCACCCCTTCCCCAGTTTAAAATAAAGAGATAAAAAGCAAAACATATCCGTTATTGCCTTTCCTAATAGTCCAGTCTATCTAAATATAAAAGTAATTAATGCATATGGTAAAAAAAAAAAAACGGAGGTGACAGAATTTCCATTTTTTTTCATCACACCTCTTTCAAAAATGCAATAAAAATCAATCAAAACATTATATGCAATCCAAAATGAAACAAAAAAAATCCAGTCTGCCACACAAAGACAAGCCTTAACACAGCTCTATTGTTTGAAAAATAAAGCTATGAATCTCAGAATATGGACATAAAAACTATTTTTTTTTACTAAGTTATGACCTTTTTAAGGCCACTAAAATAATAAAAAATGATACAATCTTGGTATCACCATACTCATACTGAGAGCTCGTTCACACGAGCATATAAAACGGACAAGTGCAATGCAAGGAAACATTCAATTGGACTCTGACTAATGTTATTCAATGAGTCAGTGCTGATCTGCGAGTTTCTCCTCAGCTCTAATCTGATTAAGGAAAAAAAAAACAGCATGCTGCGAGTGGATGCGAGAATTGAATCCACTCGCCAATGCAAGTCAATGGGTGCTTGAAAAAAATGGGATGGCACACGGACCATGCTTGTGCTGTCTGATATTTATAGGCACATCTCAAAGAAACCCAACATTTCATCAGCCAAGTTCAGTTAATTCACAGCCTGAACCGTCAGAATTGAATAGATAGAATAGATGTCACAAGCCCTCTACATATAATAAACTTGCATAGATAGAATAGATAAATAGAATATATAGATATCCTATAGACATATAATTTCACAAATGCCCTACATATAAAAGCTTTCAGGGTATTTAGCCTTATTAAACCTATTAAATAAATAAATAATTTTAAAAAAATGATGTGGGCCCCCCCCTACTTTTTATAACCAGCCAAGCTAAAGCACACAGCTCTGAGCTTATATTATGAGGCTGGGAAGGTCCCTGGTTATTGGGCTCTTCCCAGCCTATAAATACAAGCATGCAGCTCAGAGTCACAGAGTAATGCTGCCCTATGAGACTCTGTGACTTTGATTAGTGGTGTTGTTACTGATGACACTGCTGTTCAGAGCAGCCGGGTCTCGCTGGGACTGGTAACTTTGATTCTGTACTGCAACAGGTCACTCACGGTCATGTCTCACGAGCGATGACATTACTGAGATACTGACGTCATCTCTCGTGAGACATGACCGGGAGTGAACTATGCTCCATAAGTTGCATTACAGAATCAGTCAATGCCATGGATTACGGCTGCGGGGATTATTTTTTAAAAATAAATTGGTGAATGAGGGAGTGTTTCTTGTTTTTATTTCTTTACCTCTCTCTCTCTTTTTATGTCTTTCAGGTTCCCATTTGTGGACTACTTCAGATTCGATGGACTACGTCGGAATCCCTGGACTGGATGGCATATATATATATATATATATATATATATATATATAAATTGGTTAAACAGGGCTAGAGTTGGGGGATTTGTTAAAATAAAATATTTGTGTTGTTTTTTCCTTTTAACTTTCTGGGTTATAATGGGGGTGTCTGATAGAAGAGCCGGACCAAGTGCCACAATTTGCACATCTCATGTAATGTGCCAATTCTGGGTTGGCTGCAGGCTTGGATCTTTAGGCTGGGAAGGGCCCAATAACCAGGGACCTTCCCAACCTGATAATATAAGCCCATAGCTGTCTGCTTTAACTTGGCTGGTTAGCTATCAAAAATAGAGGGGACACCTCGTAATTTTTTAAATCATTTATTTATTTATTAGGTTAAGTAGGGCTAAACACCCTTTAGTGCCACATGAAAGGCACTAAAGGGTGAAAGTTCATTATACAGTACAGACCAAAAGTTTGGACACACCTTCTCATTTAAAGATTTTTCTGTATTTTCAAGACTTTGAAAATTGTACATTCACACTGAAGGCATCAAAACTATGAATTAACACATGTGGAATTATATACTTAACAAAAAAGTGTGAAACAACTGAAAATATGTCTTATATTCTAGGTTCTTCAAAGTAGCCACCTTTTGCATTGATGACTGCTTTGCACACTCTTGGCATTCTCTTGATGAGCTTCAAGAGGTAGTCACCAGAAATGGTCTTCCAACAATCTTAAAGGAGTTCCCAGAGATGCTTAGCACTTGTTGGCTCTTTTGCCTTCACTCTGCAGTCCAGCTCACCCCAAACCATCTCGATTGGGTTCAGGTCTGGTAACTGTGGAGGCCAGGTCATCTGGCGTAGCACCCCATCACTCTCCTTCTTGGTCAAATAGCCCTTACACAGCCTGGAGGTGTGTTTGGGGTCATTGTCCCCAAACTGTTGAAAAATAAATGATGGTCCACTATGCCTTCAATTTTGAATAAATCCCCAACAGTGTCACCAGCAAAGCACCCCCACACCATCACACCTCCTCCTCCATGCTTCACGATGGGAACCAGGCATGTAGAGTCCATCCGTTCACCTTTTCTGCGTCGCACAAAAACACGGTAGTTGGAAGCAAAGATCTCAAATTTGGACTCATCAGACCAAAGCACAGATTTCCACTGGTCTAATGTCCATTCCTTGTGTTCTTTAGCCCAAACAAGTCTTTTCTGCTTGTTGCCTGTCCTTAGCAGTGGTTTCCTAGCAGCTGTTTTACCATGAAGGCCTGCTGCACAAAGTCTCCTCTTAACAGTTGTTGAATAGATGTGTCTGCTGCTAGAACTCTGTGTGGCATTGACCTGGTCTCTAATCTAAGCTGCTGTTAACCTGCAATTTCTGAGGCTGGTGACTCGGATAAACTTATCCTCAGAAGCAGAGGTGACTCTTGGTCTTCCTTTCCTAGGGTGGTCCTCATGTGAGCTAGTTTCTTTGTAGCGCTTGATGGTTGTTGCAACTGCCCTTGGGGACATTTTCAAAGTTTGCCCAATTTTTTGGACTGACTGACCTTCAGTTCTTAAAGTAATGATGGCCACTCGTTTTTCTTTACTTAGCTGCTTTTTTCTTGCCATAATACAAATTCTAACAGTCTATTCAGTAGAACTATCAGCTGTGTATCCACCTGACTTCTGCACAACACAACTGATGGTCCCAACCCCATTTATAACACAAGAAATCCCTGTTATTAAACCTGACAGGGCACACCTGTGAAGTGAAAACCATTTCCGGTGACTACCTCTTGAAGCTCATCAAGAGAATGCCAAGAGTGTGCAAAGAAGTCATCAAAGCAAAAGGTGGCTACTTTGAAGAACCTAGAATATAAGACATATTTTCAGTTGTTTCACACTTTTTTGTTAAGTATATAATTCCACATGTGTTAATTCATAGTTTTGATGCCTTGAGTGTGAATGTACAATTTTCAAAGTCATGAAAATACAGAAAAATCTTTAAATGAGAAGGTGTGTCCAAACTTTTGGTCTGTAGTGTATGTAGGGGGCTTCTGAAATTATATGTCTACAGGGTATTTATATATTCTATCTATTTTATTCATCTATTCTATCTATCTACAGTTGAAACCAGAAATTTACATATACTATGTAAAAAGACACATATGCATGTTTTCTCAATATCTGACATGAAATTAGAATAAACCTTTCCAGTTTTAGGTCAGTTAGGATTACCATAATTTTTAATATTTGCCAAGTGCCAGAATAATGAGAGAGTGAATGTTTTAAGGCATTTTTATTACTTACTGCAAAGTCAAAAGTTTACATACAAGTTTACTATGCTTTTAAACAATTCTGGACTGCCCATATGATGATGTCATGTGTTTGGAAGCATCTGATTTTTGGCAACATCTGAATTAATTAGAGACACACCTGTGGATGTATTTTAATGCACACTTGAAACACACTGCTTCTTTGTGTAGCATCATAGGAAAGTCTAAACAAATCAGCCAAGATATCAGGAAGATAATTGTGGACTTGCACAAGACTGGCTCATCCTTGGGTACAATTTCAAAATACATGAAGGTGCCTCGTTTATCTGTACAAACTATATGCAAGTTCAAACAAGATGGGAATGTCCAGCCATCATACCGCTCACGAAGGAGACAGGTTCCGTGTCCCAGAGATGAGCGTACTTTGGTCCGACATGTGCATATCAACCCAAGGACAAAAGCAAAAAACCTTGTGAAGATGATGGCAAAAGCTAGTAAGATTGTGTCAATAACCACAGTGAAACGAGTACTGCATCAACATGGGCTGAAAGGTCACTCTGCCATAAAGAAGCCATTACTCCAAAAGAAACATAAAAAAGCCAAATTAATGTTTGAAAAGGCACACAGGAACAAAGACATGTCCTGTGGTCTGATAAAACTAAAATTTAACTTTTTGGGTATAATCACCATCGTTACGTTTGGAAGAAAAAGGGAGAAGCTTGGAACCTAAGAACTCCATTCCAACTGTGAAACACGGGGGTGGCAGCATCATGTTGTGGGGTTGTTTTGCTGCTTGAGGGATTGGTGCACTTCACAAAATAGATGGCACAATGAGAAAACAAAATTATGTGGCAATACTAAAGCAACATCTCAAGGTATCAGCCAGGAAGTTAAAGCTTGGGTGGAAATGGGTCTTCCAAATGGACAATGAGCTAAAGCATACTGCCAAAATGGTAACAAAGTGTCTTAAGGATAACAAACTTAATGTTTTGGAGTGGCCATTACAAAGCCCTGATCTCAATCCTATTGAAATTTTATAGGCAAAGCTGAAAAGGCAGATGTGAGAAAGGCGACCTACAAACCTGGATCAGTTACAGCAGTTTTGTAAGAAGGAATGGGCCCAAATTCCAAACAATTATTGTGAGAAGCTTGTGGAAGGATATCCCAAATGTTTGACCCAATTCATTCAGTTTAAGGGCAATGGAACGAAATACTAATGAAATGTATGTAAACTTTTGACTTTGCAGTAAGTAGTAAAAATGCCTTAAAACATTCTCTCACGCTCATTATTTTGGCATTTGGCAAATATTAAAAATTATAGTAATCCTAATTGACCTAAAACAGGAAAGGTTTATTCTGATTTCATGTCAGATATTGAGAAAAACATACATACGTGTCTTTTTAGATAGTGGATGGAAACCTCTGGTTTCACCTGTATATAAGATTGCTTTATTAGTTTAAAAAATAGCTTTAAATAACATGGAGAATTACAGTATGTAAAATATGATATTAAGAACACATTACATACGGATGTCATACAGATGCTAGGTGAGAAAAATTGCATTGTACTCGAATGACATACGCATAACACTCGTCCTATTTTTCTGGATCAACAACGGAGCGATTTTTTTTATGTCATCGTGTGACTCCAGCCTGACCTCTAGACTCATATTGACCTATCATTTTTAACATACAGTCATGGCCAAAAGTTTTGAGAATGACACCAAAATTATATTTTCACATGATCTGCTGGCCTCTGGTTTTTATTAGTGTTTGTCTGATGTTTATATCACATACAGAAATATAATTGCAATCATATTATGAGTACCAATAGGTTATATTGACAGTTAGAATGAGTTAATGCAGCAAGTCAATATTTGCAGTGTTGCCCCTTCTTCTTCAAGACCTCTGTAATTCTCCCTGGCATGCTCTCAATCAACTTTTGGACCAAATCCTGACTGATAGCAGTCCATTCTTGCATAATCAATGCTTGCATTTTGCCAGAATTTTTTGGTTTTTGTTTGTCCACCCGTCTCTTGATGATTGACCACAAGTTCTCAATGGGATTAAGATCTGGGGAGTTTCCAGGCCATGGACCCAAAATCTCTGCTTTGTTCCATGAGCCATTTAGTTATCACCTTTGCTTTATGGCAAGGTGCTCCATCATGCTGGAAAAGGCATTGCTGGGCGTCAAACTGCTCTTGGACGGTTGGGAGAAGTTGCTCTTGGAGGACATTCTGGTACCATTCTTTATTCATGGCTGTGTTTTTAGGCAAGACTGTGAGTGAGCCGATTCCCTTGGCTGAGAAGCAACCCCACACATGAATGGTTTCAGGATGCTTTACAGTTGGCATGAGACAAGACTGGTGGTAGCGCTCACCTCTTCTTCTCCGAATAAGCTGTTTTCCAGATGTCCCAAACAATCGAAAAGGGGATTCATCAGAGAAAATGACTTTGCCCCAGTCCTCAGCAGTCCACTCCCTGTACCTTTTGCAGAATATCAGTCGGTCCCTGATGTTTTTTCTGGAGAGAAGTGGCTTCTTTGCTGCCCTCCTTGAAACCAGACCTTGCTCAAAGAGTCTCCGCCTCACAGTGCGTGCAGAAGCACTCACACCAGCCTGCTGCCATTCCTGAGCAAGCTCGGCACTGCTGGTAGTCCGATCCCGCAGCTGAAACAGTTTTAAGATACGGTCCTGGCGCTTGCTGGTCTTTCTTGGGCGCCCTGGAGCCTTTTTGACAACAATGGAAGCTCTCTCCTTGAAGTTCTTGATGATGCGATAGATTGTTGACTGAGGTGCAATCTTTGTAGCTGCGATACTCTTCCCTGTTAGGCCATTTTTGTGCAGTGCAATGATGGCTGCACGTGTTTCTTTAGAGATAACCATGGTTAACTGAAGAGAAACAATGATACCAAGAACCAGCCTCCTTTTAAAGTGTCCAGTGATGTCATTCTTACTTAATCATGACTGATTGATCGCCAGCCCTGTCCTCATCAACACCCACACCTGTGTTAATGGATCAATCACTAAAACAATGTTAGCTGCTCCTTTTAAGGCAGGACTGCAATGATGTTGAAATGTGTTTTGGGGGTTAAAGTTCATTTTCTGGGCAAATATTGACTTTGCAAATACCGTAATTGCTGTTAAGCTGATCACTCTTTGACATTCAGGAGTATATGCAAATTGCCATTACAAAAAATGAAGCAGTAAACTTTGGAAAAATTACTATTTGTCTCATTCTCAATACTTTTGGCCATGACTGTACAGTGAACAGAATTAAAACAAACAAAAATCAACAGCGGAATTGCAATTTTTTCACCAATGCATCAACTTTGTAACTTTTTTTCAGAACATTGTATAGTAAAATGAATGGTGTCAACATGTTGAAGGAAAAAAACAAAAGCCTACTAATAGGTGATGAGACACTGTATTACAATGTTCAGAATATTCAATTATGCTTTTATCCTGAGCACACATTTGTCTTCCTTCTATCAGCTTTATACAGTAAACTAGCTATTGAGCCCGTTCTACGCCTGGGTGGCGAGCATTTTTATTGGTATATTGCCTCCCATGCTGGTATGTGCTGCCCCCATCCCGGTATTTGTGCTGCCCCCATCCTGGTATTTGTGCTCCCCAATCCTGTTCCCCCATCCTATTATGTGCTGCCCTCATGGCTATCCTGGTATGCATGGCACGCCTCATCCCTATCTTGGTATGCATGGCACCCATCACCTCCAATCCTGGTACGCATGGCACCCCTCACCCTCAATCCTGGTATGCATGGCACCACTCACCCTCAATCCAGGTACGCATGGCACCCCTCAATCTCAATCCTGGTATGCATGGTACTCCTCATCCCTATCTTGATATGCATGGCCCCTCATCCGTATCCTGGTATGCATGGCCCCCCCAGATCCCTATCTTGGTATGCATGGTACCCCTCATCCCCCAATCCATGTATGCATGGTACCTCTCATCCCCCAATCCTGGTATGCATGGTACCCCTCACCCCTGGTATGCATGGTATCCCTCACCCCTCAATCCTGGTATGCATGGTACCCCTCATCCCCCAATCCTGGTATGCATGGCACCACTCATCCCCTATCCTGGTATGCATGGCTCCCCACCATCCCCAATCATGGTACGCATGGCACCCCACCATCCCCAATCCTGGTACGCATGGCACCCCCCATCCCATATCCTGGTAAGCATGGTACCCCCATTCCCCAATCCTATTATGCATGGTACCCCCATCCCCCAATCCAAGTATGCATGGTACCCCTCATCCCCCAATCCTGGTATGCACGGTACCCCCATCCCCCAATCCTGGTATGCATGGTACCCCTCATCCCCCAATCCTGGTATGCGTGGTACCCCTCATCCACCAATCCTGGCATGCGTGGTACCCTCACCCCCAATCCCGATAGGCATGGTCCCCTCACCCCCAATCCTGGTATGCATGGTCCCCTCACCCCCAATCCTGGTATGTATGGTCCCCTCATCCCCATTCCTGGTATGCATGGCACCACTCATATCCCAATCGTGATATGCATGGTACCCTCACCCCCAATCCTGGTATGCATGGTGCCCTCACCCCCAATCCTGGTATGTATGGTCCCCTCATCCCCAATCCTGGTATGCGTGGCACCCCTCATCCCCCAATCCTGGTAGGTGTGGTCCCCTCACCCCCAATCCTGGTATGCATGGCACCACTCATCCCCAATCCTGGTATGCATGGCAGCCGACCATGCTCAATCATTGTACGCATGGCACCCCACCATCCCCAATCCTGGTACTCATGGCACCCCCATCCCCAATCCTGGTATGCATGGTACCCCCATCCCCCAATCCTAGTATGCATGGTACCCCCATTCCCCAATCCAAGTATGCATGGTACCCCTCATCCCCAATCCTGGTATGCACGGTACCTCCCATCCCCCAATCCGGGTATGCATGGTACCCCTCATCCCCCAATCCTGGTATGCGTGGTACCCCTCATCCACCAATCTTGACATGCGTGGTACCCTCACCCCCAATCCTGGTATGCATGGCCCCCTCACCCCCAATCCTGGTATGCATGGTCCCCTCATCCCCAATCCTGGTATGCATGGTCCCCTCACCCCCAATCCTGGTATGTATGGTCCCCTCATCCCCAATCCTGGTATGCACGGCACCAATCATACCCCAATCCTGATATGCGTAGTAGACTCACCCCAATCCTGGTATGCATGGTGCCCTCACCCCCAATCCTGGTATGCATGGTCCCCTCATCCCCAATCCTGGTATGCACGGCACCCCTCATCCCCCAATCCTGGTATATGTGGTCTCCTCATTACCCAATCCTGGCATGTGTGGTCCCCTCACCCCCAATCCTGGTATGTATGGTACCCCTCATCCCTCAATCCTGGTATGTATGGGTCCCCTCACCCTCAATCCTGGTATGCATGGTCCCCTCATCCCCCAATCCTGGTATGCATGGTCCCCTCATCCCCAATCCTGGTATGCACGGCACCCCTCATCCCCCAATCCTGGTATATGTGGTCTCCTCATTACCCAATCCTGGCATGTGTGGTCCCCTCACCCCCAATCCTGGTATGTATGGTACCCCTCATCCCTCAATCCTGGTATGTATGGGTCCCCTCATCCCTCAATCCTGGTATGCATGGTCCCCTCACCCTCAATCCTGGTATGCATGGTCCCCTCATCCCCCAATCCTGGTATGCATGATCCTGATACAATAATGAAGTGTAGCTGCAACAAGGACAATGAGGTTCAGCAGAGCACAAACCAACTAGGAAATTTTTGCTTTCTGTATTGTGAACGGGAAAAACTATTGTGAGGAAAAAGGAAAATTGCTACATGGTCTCCAATACGAAGGAGACTCCAAACCATATTTCTCTCTAGACATTTCTTCAGTTATAACTTGATGCAAACTTATCGCACACATATGCTGTGTAATTGCATAGCCCTATATGTGTATAATTACTTACAGATCATGTACAAATGGTATTTAGGCACTGTTATGTGCTTACTGTATGCCACTCAGAGAAAATCAAGGTAAATTGCTAAGAGGGACAATTATGCAGGAGCTTTTTCACATACATTTTACTAAACATTCAAAGTCATGGCTTGTAGAAAACTTACATCATGTATTTGCTGTACTATGATGAAGATTATGGATTATTATCTAGGTATCCTAAAGAGTTGTAATTTAAATATTGGTACACTGAGTGTTGTTTGTATATCAATATGAAAAGAACTTAATAGCAGTGCTATTTATGCATTATAATTAGTATTTTTCTGCTCCTTAGGTTAAGTTCCCGCGATGAGTATATTGTGCTTTTTTGACAGTGTATTTTCTCTGCGTAAGGGGTCTTTCAGACATCCATATTTTGAGTGCGTGTGGTGTCCATTTCCACACATACTGGAGACACTGACACACGTAGATTCATTCAAATGAATGGGTCTGTGCACATTTCAGTGTGTTTTCATGGACTGTGTGTCTGTGGAAAAAACACGCTGACATATCCACCACATGGGCCACAAAACGTTCCGCACACGTGCACACTGATGACAAACAGATGACATCCGTGTGACACTTACTGGTGCCAGGGAACCAGTGGTACAGTTAGCACTATTCCCAAGTGCCGTGTGCTGCAGGCATATGTCATCATTGTCCCATGCCGGTGCTGTTGAGAGTAGTATTCGGCTCCCGTTGTGTCCAAAACCTGTAAAAATAAGAATAAAATAAAATCCTTATACTCACCTGTCCTAAGTCTCCCCCACTGTAATCCATCTGATCGCTGACGCCGAGGAGTCAGGAAGAATGATTTGCTACAGCGAGTGGGCCCCTGAACATCACTGAGCTCACTGAGCGGTGAGTATAAGGATTTTTTTTTAATTTATTTTTACAGGTTTTGGACACAGATAGAGCAGAATACTACACTCAACATTGTCCCTTGCTAGCACCGATCACAAGGCCTGCAGGGGACAATGATGAGGGCAGCGTTCAGCACCCGGCGCTTAGGAACAGCTCTAACTGTACAGCTGATTCCCAGGTGCCGGTACGTGTGATACTGATGCGGCACACGGGCAGCAAACAGTTGCCACTTGTATCCCACAAGTATCATACACACAGACACACAAACTTCTCCGGTACTGGTTTTTCCAGTATCGGAAATATCCGGACGTGTGAAAGAGGCCTATAAAAAGTGGATGGGAGTAATAGAAATCTCATACGCAGCATCAAAATGCAATAAAAACTTATGTTAAAAAGTGCAATAAAAAAAAGCAATGAAAAAACGCAAGTGACCTAATTTAAATAAGAGCTGCAAAACTTCTGCGGCATCAAAAACTTAACAAAAGTTCATTGTGGGAACGTGGCCTAATAATGGTTTTATTCATCTACAGCATGCCACTATAATTCAGACTGTATTATGGTTGATATGCTCTAAAGACCAGCTGTTTTCCAGTGTCTACATGTAATAGTGGGGAAGGATGTAGCCTTCCCTTGGCACTGAGGTAGTTGAAAGAACTGTTCCTGTAGTTAAACCTCTCTGAAGTGTTGGCAGGCTAAGCTAAGGGGTTAGCTTCCGTGGTCCAGTCAGTAGAGTAGAGGGGGAAATTAGTGCCCTCATCAAGCCTTGAGTGATATAGAGCTTGTTCCCAGCATAATTCCTCGTGGGCTGCAGTACCTGTAAACAGCCACAAGATGCCACTGTCCTGGGTGCAGATGTCAGGTTGAGTCTGCCAGCAGTGTTACAGACAGTGATGGGTTAATACTGAGTGATGACAGCTCACCGAGGGTGGGCACCTTAGGAAAATCCCTGCTTAGTTTCCAGAAGCAGGAAGAGATATTCAGTAAGAGATAGGACAGTGAACCGTGTGGGCAGCCTGAATATATGGTGGCTGCTAGGGTAGACGGGAGCTCCATACCCTCAGACAGTGGGATCACTAGTGTGAAAGTCACCCTACGCAAGAGCAAAAGTCCTGTTAGCCGACCAGAGAAACTCAAAGGAAGTGTTGAGGACCCGGGGCACTTCTAGTCTGCAGGAAGCAGAGGAAGATAAATAGGACTCCAGGCTAAGACATGGGGGAGAGATCGGATTCAGATCACTGTTTGTATTGCAGAAGAGTCTCTTGGGCTAGAGATTAGAGTCACAGAGATGCTTCACTTAAAGAGGGAACCAGGGCTGAAGATGTTGCCAGCGCCTGTGAGAGAGATAATAACCCGTCGGGCCTTATCCATTATATCTGCCTGTAAATATTGTACATATTCCTCTTCCCCAAGTAAAGTCCAAGTTCTGGTTAAGAACCTCGTGTCCTCTGAATTTATTGCTGCCCTGGTCCCAGAAGAGAAATGCCTGGAGACAGCCGCGATCGGATGGTTTGAAGTAAGTGGAGAGCACCATATAGAAAGCCACACATCAGAGGGAGGACACGAATTGTCTGTAGGGTGCCAGAGCGAGAGGGGGCTACAGCTCGCCCACGACTACCTTGCTGGGGCACCTTACATTCACATACCAATTGTTTTTTATTTTACATATTAGAGTAACTCAGAAAGTAAGTCAAATCAACATAAGCGTCTTCTTATATACATATTTGAAAATATAAAATATTGAACCACAGGGCTCTATTGACCTTATTAAATTTGACATTGTGTGGAACAATATTTCTTGACAAATAATGATGTTTGACCTCAAGTATTATGTTGGTCCTAATGAATCTTATTGTGTTACAGAAAACAGAATGTGATACAGATCATTGCTTAGTGTTTACAGTAACTGCTGTGGAGTGAAAAACAATTCCAAATTATTTTGCATAAATATTTTATATATATACAGATATATGTATATTGAACTATTTAACTGAAAAAAAACTTAGAAACATAAAAAAATCAACAAAAAATATTTTTTTCAATATGCTCATTTTTGTTCACTAATTAACAATTTTATAACATAGCATAGATATATAAAACAAAAGAAAGTTATCACTTTATTGAAGTCATTACATAAAATAATACAGATGTGCAGTAAAGAGGAAAAGAATAGCCTAGCACCCTTCTCAGTCAATGAGTTAATGAGATTGTCCAGGACTTTAACATCAATGGCCTTTCCAAAGAATAGGTGATCAATTTCTGATCAGTGAGGGTGCAACATCCGAAATCCCCACCGATAAGCTGTTATATGAGTATATTATATGCTGTTAGGATTGTGCATGCTAGAATGCTTAATTTTATAATTAATTGCGTTATCCAGGTTTGTGATGAAAGTCTGCAGTTACTCTGTATGACTGCAGAATTCTGAATCCTCAAAGCTGTACACAAAACACTGTACACTGTCAGGATTCAGAAGGGCAAGAGCTGGCGTTCATGTGACCGCAAGTATGGAATTTCCATACTTCCGGCCACATTCCGACTAGACATGCGCGGCCTCACTCAATACAAGTGAATTGAGCAAGGCAGCGCACATCTAGTTGGCACATTACTGTATGTATGCAAATCTCTTACTCGTGGTTACATGACCTTCTGTTGTCACCACTGGCACTGGAGTATCCTGACAGCATGCAGTGCGTGCGCTGTGAGGATTCAGAAGTCTGTAGTTACATAGACTAACTGCAGACTTTAATTAAATATGGGCATCCACTTTAATGGTCCTAACATAAATACAAATGTAGTAACCCTTAGCTTGTCAGACAGCACAAAACTTTATTAACATATTCTTGTATTATCTAATCTTACAAGTTATGGATTATTATTACGAATGAGTACAGGATCAGAACCAATAACAGCACAGAAATACAGCACCAGAATCATAATCTATACAGAAATACATCACCAGAACAACTAACAGTACAGAAATACATCATCAAAAGCACCATCAGTACATGAATGCATCACCAGAATCATCAGTACAGAAATACATCACTAGAACCACCATTAGTACTGAAATGCATCACCAGAACCTTTATCCTTACAGGATTACATTTGGGGGCTGCAGAATGCAGCCACCTAGGAGACATCTAGGACTACCACATCAGGTGGACGACTGCGCCCTCTATCTAGCTGCAACTGGGCCAAATGCCTCACATGCCCCCTCCCCCAAATATGCCCCTAAAAAATAAAGTTTTAAATAATATATAAATTTAAACATTTGGAATTACCCTTTTTCCCCCACTATAAAAAAGACATTTAAAAAAAAATAAACATATTGGAAATTGCTGCATACATAAAAGTCAGGTTTATTAAAATGTAAAGTTAATTAACCCATAAAGCTGACTGCATGAAGAAAAATAATCACAATGCTCTGATTTTTCTTTTCAAATCTAATCGTGCCTATCCATGTACCCTCAAATTCTAACACATGGGGAATACCTGTATTTTACATGACCATCACATCATCTCCTTTTAAGCCTCAATCATAGATCCGTGTTGCAGATATATGTGTTCTATTCATGTTTTTCAGATACAACACGTACCCAATTATAGTCAATGGGGCTGTTCATTTGGCTGTGTTTTTTCCTGGATTGTGTGTCCATGCAAAACACACAGAGACAAGTCGGTTTTTCTGGTATCACGGAAGAAAAGTGCCAATACAAGTCTATGTGTCTGTGAAGAACACATACAACACACGGATGGTATTTAACATTGCAAAGGATAGTAGAAGGTTTGTAATTGATCTATTTATCCATTTTTCCGTAAAAAAAAATTGTAATAGTGTCTCCCTGACTGTTTAGACACAAATATATCTGTTTAGAAAAGTCTCGTGTAGGCCACATAACTATAACTATGGTTTTGCAGTTCCACGGTTCAAATCTCTGTATTATCCACCTTTTTGCCTTTTTTATATAAAAATCAAAAATTGATTGTCTCGCTCAGTGTTCAGACACAAATATATCTGTTTAAAAGATTCTGTTGTAGGCCAGAGAAATAGAACTGTGGTTTTCCTCTTCCACAGTTCTAATCTTTTTATTACACTTTTTCCATTGATAGTGCCAGTGTAAGCTATTTTATTTCATTTACAAGGGACAAGGCGCGTGGCAAGAGACGTGGAACTGGACGTTCTGGTGATGGTGCGTGTAGACGACGGGGCCGTGGCCAAGGTGAAAATGAGCCACAACCAACAGCCACATTGCTTTTTTTCAACAAAAAAAAACATTTTGAGTGTCTCGCTGACTGTGCAGACACAAATATATCTGTTTAAAAGACACAACCAACAGCCACATCTTCTCGCTCCCAGTTCTTGACCGAATTACTAGGGAAGCGCACAACAACACCAGTATTGCGAACTGCTCAGTGTGAACAGGTTATTAATTGGATAGCAGATAATACTTCCAGTTACCTGGGTACCACCACCTCTGGTCTGTCTTCCACACGGTCAAGTTTTAGTAGCCGTGAGTCTCGACCGCATACTCCTCCTCACCCTGATGCTCCTTCCTCCCATCATGCCGAGTGTCATCAGACAGCAACTGATCCCACAGTTGGACACTCGGAAGAACTGTTCACTGGTCCATTTCCACATTTGTGCCCCTCGCCTGCTCAGCTTGAAGTGGTGGAAGAGGAGATCCCATGTAACGATGCCCAAATATTTGAACAGCCACGGCCACAGGAAGTAAACACTGGCAATTTGTCACAAGAAGTGGACGATGACGAGACACAATTGCCACGAAGTGAGGAGGAGGATAGTGGTGTGCAAGTGGAAGAGGAGGAGGTGGTTTATGATCTAGTAACTGACCCAATGTGGCAGGAGGACACGCAGAGCGAGGCCAACAGCACACAAGGGGACGGAGGCAGAGTACCCCAACAGGCAGGAAGAAGCAGTGTGGTGGCCGCACACAGAAGGCAGGCAACAGTTCCCTGTAACACCAACACGAGGGATGTTGCCAGTACAACCGGTAGGTCTTCCAGAGTCTGGAATTTTTTTAAAGACTCTGCTGATAACCCCAAAAAGGCCATTTGTACCAGCTGCCATGCCAGCATCAACAGAGGTGACAAAACTACCAGCCTGACCACCACCAGCATGATCAGGCACATGTCAGCAAAGCACCCGACTTTGTGGGGCGAACCCGAGGGTCCACGACCAGTGTCAGCGGGTGTCACCACTGCTTCTTCCACTGTTGTGCGCGTAATAGAACCCCCAGGTGTGCGTGCAAGGCAATCCCCTGTCCATACTGCATGCAAAGATGCCCCCTCCTCTCAGTCTTCACTTGTTATGGCAGTTTCTCAAGAAACAGCATCAACGTCCACGTCCCACCGCAGTGTTCAATTGTCCATATCCCAGACCTTTGAACGAAAGCACAAATTCGCAGCCAACGCCCCACAGGCCATAGTCCTAAATTCGCACATTTCACGACAACTTGGGTTTGAAATGCTACCTTTTAGGCTAGTGGAGACGGTATCCATCCGCAACCTTATGGTGGTGGCCATCCCTCAGAACTCGGTCCCCAGCCGACACTATTTTGCCCAGTGTGCCATCCTCGCACTACACAAGCACGTGTCCCAAAACAACTGCCGTACCCTCAACATTGCAGTTACTGGGAGAGTCCACCTGACAACGGACACGTGGACAAGTGCTTGTGGCCAGGGACGGTACATCTTTCTGACGGCACACTGGGTAAACATAGTGGAAGCCGGGACCCAGTCGGACCTTGGGACAGAACACATCCTCCCCACACTGAGGATTGCGGGCCCTATGTCAGTCAGAGTTGCCCCCACAGTGTACAGCTCCTGCGCATCATCCTCCTCCTCCTCATGTTCAGCCTCCATCTCAGATATCACCACATCAGTTACAAGCTGGAAGCACTGCAGTACTTCCTCAGCCAAGCGGCAACAGGCTGCGCTGAAACTCATAAGCTTAGGTGATAAACCTCACCTTGCTTGTGAGTTGTGGACAGCTGTGAAAGAGCAGGCAGATCTGTGGCTGAGACCGCTGAACCTACATCCAGGCATGGTCATGTGTGACAATGGCCGTAAACTGGTGGCGGCTCTGAGGCGAGGCGAGATCACATACGTACCATGCCTGGCTCATGTGCTTAACCTCGTGGTTGAGGGGTTTCTTAAATCATACCGTGAGTTGCAAGATCTGCTCGTCAAAGTACGCCACCTGTCAGCTCATTTTCGGAAGTCGGCTACAGCTTCCACCGCCCTTGCTGTGTTGCAGCAGCGTTTGCAGCTTCCGGCACACCGACTGGTGTGTGATGTCCCCACACGTTGGAACTCTACCCTCCACATGTTGCAAAGGATTTGTGAGCAGCAGAGAGCAGTTGTGGAGTACCAGCTGCAACAAGGCCGTCGATATTCAGGTCAGACTCCACACATAAGACCTCAGGAGTGGACCTGGATGTCTGACATATGTACCATCCTGACAAACTTTGAGGAGTCCACCAAGATGGTGAGTGGCGATGACGCCATCATTAGCGTCAGCATCCCACTTGTCTGTCTTGTGCAATGCTCTCTACAGAGAATTAAAGAGGAGGCATTGCAGCCAGAGTATGATGAGATGGATCAAGAAGCCATAATGGTAAAAAACACACAGCCCAGCCTCATCTCATCCCAACGTGCATTTGGGGACAATGAGGGAGAGGAGGAGGAGGAAGAACAGGAGCTGGTATCATGCGCTGTAGACGGTAGTACCTGTAAAACTGTAATACAGTCGGTTCAGCGTGAGTGGCCTGAAGACAGGGGGGAGGAGGAGGAGGAGGAGGAGGAGAGCATGGTCAGTCGTCATCTTGGTGAGGACACGGAAGTCTTGCCCGTTACCAGTCTGGCATGCATGGCTGACTTTATGGTACGCTGCCTTAACCGTGACCCTCGCGTTGTCAAAATGTTGGGTGACAGTCATTACTGGTTGGTGACACTTTTAGACTCCCGCTACAAGGAGAGCTTTCACTCTCTTATTCCTGAGGTGGAGAAGTCTACAAAAATGTGGCAGTACCAGAAGGCCCTTGCTGCAGAACTGTTAAAAAAATTCCCATCTGAACACGCTAGCGGCAGAGGTCACAGTTAGTTGACCAAACAAGGCGTACAGGTGAGAGAGACGCAACTCCAATCCAACAGAGGCAGGAGATCACTGTCAACATTCTGGGACAGTTTTCTGAGACCCGCCCAGCTTACAGGCCCTGAGGCGTGGGGTACTCTCACAAGGAGTGGAAAGTTTCAAAAGGTGGTGAGGGAGTACCTTGCCGACCATACCAGCGTCCTCCGTGATTCCTCTGTGCCTTTTAATTATGGGGTATCCAAGCTGGACACTTGGAATTAACTCGCTCTGTATGCCTTGGAGGTCCTTGCCTGCCCTGTCGCTAGCGTGTAATCGGAGCGTGTTTTTAGTGCCGCTGGGGGAATTATAACGGATAAGCGCAATCGCCTGTTAACTGACAATGCTGACAAGCTGACCCTTATCAAAATGAGCAAGGGCTGAATTGGGCCAGACTTCCCATCACCACCAAATGACAGCAGAGTAACATAAAGTCAAATCCACTGTATTATTTCGGGAGCTGTATTCCCATGCACCGCATCACACCCACACATGGGTATATGCTTCCTCATTTGGGCTGTTTTTTGCTCTTCTCCTTATTCTCAGCCTCCACCACCACTATACCACCAGGGTGACTGTGGCCCGTGTTGCCTGCATTGCAAGTTCCTCCGTCCTAATTTTTGACAGCTTTTGCTTGGAAGGCATAGGCAAAGACTATGGGAGACCCACTCCCCAATAATGGAAATAATTATTTTAATATGCTGTACTGCAAGGCTCTTGTAAGGCGCATTAAAATCATCTTGTTAAGCTACTGTGACGTCCACGTCTCTTCCACGGGGCATTGATATCGTATTTTTATTACACCGCGACCTCCACCATTCTTCCAAGAGGCATTAAAACCATCTTGTTAAGCTATTGCGACCTCCACCACTCTTCCAAGGGTCATTGATATTGTCTTTTTATTCCACAACTATCTCCACCATTCTTCCAAGGGGCAATAAAACTGACTTGTTAAGCTACTGCGACCTCCAACACTTCTCCAAGGGGCATTAAAACCATCTTGTTAAGCTACTGCGACTTCCACCACTTTTCCAAGGGGCATTAAAACCGTCTTGTTAAGCTACTGTGACCTCCACCACTTTTCCAAGGGGCATAAAAACAGTCTTATTAAGCTTCTGCGACCTCCACATCTCTTCCAAGGCGCATTAAAACCGTCTTGTTAAGCTACTGCGACCTCCAAGTCTCTTCCACGGGGCATTAAAACAGTCTTGTTAAGCTACTGCGACCTCCACCACTGTTCCAAGGGGCATTGATCTTGTCTTTTTATTCCACTGCGACCTCCACCATTCTTCCAAGGGGCATTAAAACCGTCTTGTTAAGCTACTGCGACCTCCACGTCTCTTCCAAGGGGCATTAAAACCGCCTTTTTAAGCTATTGTGACCTCCACGTCTCTTCCAAGGGGCATTAAAACCGTCTTGTTAAGCTACTGCGACCTCCACCACTCTTCAAAGGGGCATTGATATTGTCTTTTTATTCCACTGCGACCTCCACCATTCTTCCAAGGGGCATTAAAACCTTCTTGTTAAGCTACTGTGACCTCCAACACTTTTCCAAGGGGTACTAAAACCGTTTTGTTAAGCTACTGCGACCTCCACGTCTCTTCCAAGCGGCATTAAAACTGTCTTGTTAAGTAACTGCGATGTCCACCATTCTCCCAAGGGGCATTGATATTGTCTTTTAATTCCACTGCGACCTCCACCACTATTCCAAGGGGCATTAAAACCGACTTGTTAAGCAAGTGCGACCTCCACGTCTCTTCCAAGGGGCATTAAAACCGTCTTGTTAAGCTACTGCGACCTCCATCACTCTTCCAAGAGGCATTGATATTGTCTTTTTATTCCACTGCAACCTCCACCATTCTTTCAAGGGGCATTAAAACCATCTTTTAAGCTACTGCGACCTCCAACACTTCTCCAAGAACCATTAAAACTGTCTTGTTAAGCTACTGCGACCTCCACCTCTTTTCCAAGGGGAATTAAAACCATCTTGTTAAGCTTCTGCGACCTCCACCACTTTTCCAAGGGGCATTCAGACCATCTTGTTAAGCTACTGCGACCTCCACGTCTCTTCCAAGGGTCATTAAAACCGTCTTGCTAAGCTACTGCGACCACCACCACTTTTCCAAGGGGCATTAAAACCGTCTTGTTAAACCACTCTGAACTCCACAGCTCTTCCAAGGGGCATTGAAATGTTGTTTTTAATTACCTCTAACCTCCATGACTCTTCCAACGGGCATTGCATTTCCTCCAAATTTTAGTCAGTTTTTCCTTTTCAATGCATAGGCGAACACTAAGGGAGACCCACTCCCCAATAATGGGCTGAAGGTTTTTAGCATGCTGTAATCCACGTATGTTTCAAGGGGCATTGCAGTTCCTCATAATTTTTGGAAAGCCTTCCATTCACTGTGTAGGCCAACAGTGTACAGGAGACCAAGTTGCTATAAATGGAAAAAACGGTTTAGTTAAGGCCCTCTGACCTCCATGTCACTTCCAAGGTGCATTGGAGTGCATCGAAATTTTTGGTAGGCATTGCACTCACTGTATGCCCTATAACTTTGTAGCCAAACCGCTCCTTTTGGTACAGAAACATATCCTACAAGACATGTGTGGTTGACTGGCCTGATATTGACGTGAATGGTCCTTGTTTCTCCTGCTCTTTCTCCTTTGCCACCACCTCATCCATCATTCATCACCTGATGCTTTGTTTTAACGGGAACTGGGATAGTAGGAGGAAAACATCCAGCAAACCTCGGAGGAGGTAGGATATGCGCCAAAACGCTGACCACCTCAGACCTAGCCGATACTACATACATGCGCTTGCATTCCAAGGAACAGAAAGCTATGCAGATGGATGGCCTCATGATCATGAATAATTTACTCGTTGTGTAGGAGGCTGACCACTACTGCTGTCTACCTTCTGAACTTTGTGTTGAAGCCTGATTGACCCTGGACCCGCAATCCTCTATGTCTGTAGGACGTGTTGCATCCCAGTGCCCAACTGTGTCCCGGCTTCCACAATATCAACCCAGTGTGAAGTCGTCAGTCAGATGAACCATCCCTGGCCACATTCACTTGTCCACGTGTTTGTGGTTAGGCTGTCGTTCAAATAGGGGCGGCTGGGGACCGTTTATGGACACCCGGCCGCCCCCAGGCGGCTGGGGACCGTGTGTGGGCACCCGGCCGTAGGGCGGCTGGGGATGGAGTATGGACACCCAGTCGCCCCCTGGCGGCTGGGGACCGAGCGTGTACACCTGGCCGCCGGGCGGCTGGGGACTGAGTATGGATACCAGGCCGCCGACGCAGCCATGACATGGTGGCCGGCGTCTGCCTCCACATGCCTAAAAGGCCCAATTTCAAGTGCGAGCAAGCTAGCAGTATGGTATTACAGCCTGGGGGTGGGTGGGTGGCAGGTTGCACACTTACGCTTGCATTCCAAGAAAACAAACCAGATGTTAACTTCTATCATCATCATGCTCCTCACCTTGGCACTCTCAACTCCCCTGATGGAGAAGCCAGGGCCCATCGGAGGATTCTGGTTCTCTAGTGGGCTCATCCAATGCTGCCCTAAAGCAGGCCAGGCTAAGAAAAGTGTGGGGGAAGTTCCCAGGAGAAATAGGGGCGGCTGGGGACTGTTTATGGACACCCGGCCGCCCCCAGGCGGCTAGGGACCGTGTGTGGGCACCCGGCCGTCGGACGGCTTTGGACTGAGTATGGATACCAAGCCGCCGAAACAGTCATGACATGGTGGCCGGCGTCTGCCTCCACATGCCTAAAAGGCCCAATTTCAAGTGCAAGCAAGCTAGCAGTATGGTATTGCAGCCTGGGGGTGGGTGTGTGGCAGGCTGCATACTTGCGCTTGCATTGCAAGGATTGGGGGAGGTACAATTGAACAGTGCTCTGGGACAAGGACTAGCACGGGGATAGTTGCAAGTCAGCATCTTCTGATGCGGCAAGGATCACTTCTGATGGGCATACTTTTAGGCAGTGACCTGGGTGTCAGAGATGCTTCCAAGGGTCTTCCCCATGCTGTTCCCATGTCTTTTCAGCACTGTATGCGTGTGTCACACAGCACATGGCCAGATAAGATTGTAAAATGTTAAAATGCCATTTCCCAGTGAATGCATTTGTCACGGTTGAAAGCATTACAAAAGTGCAAAAACACATAAAAAATGCTACTTGTGAACATAGCCCAAGGTGTGGAGGAGTATTTTTGTTTTTGGTTATTTATTTTACCTTATACACAAGTCTTTACCCTGGAAAGGAAGTTCCTTACCATATTTCACAGGAAAACCATTTCAGTTTCGCTTATGAACATTTTATTGTGAGCCCGTAAAAGTGGCGTAATACCTCTGACCACGTTGTTGACAGCAGTGACCTGGGGGTCAGAAATGCTTCCTGGGGCGATGCCCATGCTGTCACCATGTCTTTTGAGCACTGTCACTATCGTTTTGGGCACTTTTTAGGCTTTCTACAGACTGCCGGGGGTGCCACCGCAAAAATAATCGGGTCTCCCATAGACTAACATTGGGCTCGTTGCTCGGGTCAAGCACCCGAGTATCACAGTGAGCTCGGCCCGAGCATCACAGTGAGCTCGGCCCGAGCTTCGAGCACCCGAACATTTTAGTGCTCGCTCAACACTAGTCATTAATTTGAAATCAGTGTGGGTTCTGAATATTGCCCCCCACCAATCAGCTGACTGGAGGGACAGAACACTTCACTGTTTACCAGGCGGCTATTACTGCATCTCAGTACCTTTCACTTCAAAGGAGTGGAGCTTCAGAGAACCGGAATACCAGGCAAAACCTCCACTACATGTACAGCACTGACATTAATGGCCTAACCAAAAAAGTCTCCTTAAAGGGAACCTGCCACCTTATTCATGCTGCCCAAACTGGTTGCACAATTTCAAGCAGCTATATTTTTCTCTGAAACACTTTAGCATTTAAGCCACATGCATTGTTTAGGCAAGCGCTTGGAGTTTTGAGTTAAATTTGGCTACTTTGTGGCATATTTCAAAAACAAAGCATGGTCACCGTGTGATATTTTGGAGACATTTCTCACCAATAGACCTCAACATATAAAATTATGTAGCTGCCCTTATAACCTTTATCTTATTTGTTACAGTAGATTTTAATCACTTTTTTTTTAATTAAATGACTCATCTCATCTACTGTTCGGTTGAATAGAAGCTGAGCTGCAGTTTTCAACAAAAACCTCAGCAAAGTCAACGTATTTATGCTGTTCTGACTCCTCACTTTTTTCACCTGGCCTGGACCAAAGCTGAAAAGAACTGATCAGTGTGGGGTGCTGGATGACCCCCAGTGATTTGATAGGGATGACTTATGTTAAGGATAGAAAAATGAAGACTCGGCACTCAGAGGTAAGCAATGAAGTAAAGAAAGAATTTGTGCATTTCAAAATTTTCAGAACAATTAACATTTTGGTCCTGAATCTGGACCATCGTCAGAATGGTGCTGATTGCTGTAGGAATTGTGAGTAGTAATCTGTGAGCACAGCTATAGTGAACGCAACTTCTATCAAAAGGATAGGTAATGAAATATAAAAGAAAGGAAGAATGAAAGAAAAGAAACAGGGCTCCCTTTAATTAGTATGCACAGTTGAAAAGTTTTTTACATGTTCATTTTATGATCTAAGCATATAAGTATAGTAATACTGTACACAGACTGCAGCCAACACTTTTCCGGATCATCTTTAGTGACCGTGCCAATGCTCAGCAGGAAAAGGAATAACTGGAGTTAGTCTGGCGCTGTCCTCGCATTCCCAGATGTATCAGAATAAAGTGCTTTATTAAAAATAAATAAAGATGTCAACAACTATTAGACGCTATCTTTACAATACCTTCAACAAATGTGTTTTTGATCCTGAACTAAGTTCTTCAACAGGTTAAAGGGACAGCCACACATTTATCTCCTTACCTGATGAGGATTCTAGCTCAGGATCGTTAACACATTTTTTTCAGATACTTTAAAAGCTAGCTTCTAATAGTTGTAGACATTTTAATTTAATTTTGAAAAATAACTTTATTCTGATACATCTTGGAATCAGAAGAATCCTCTTTAAAAAATGACAGTTTCAGGTTAATTCCAGTTTTTCTGTTCCTACTAAGTATCCCTAGGATCTGTCACCAATATCACAGCCCTGAGCAACCCCTTTAAATGTCTTAGAAGATTCTCAGAACTGGAGACTAGTGATGAGAGAGCATGCTTGTTGCTCGATATTTACGAGCATGCTCGAGTGTTTACCGAGTAATTCTCAAGTGTTATGTTTGAGTCACAAAGTGCAGATGATTTGCGACTGTTTGACAGCTTTAATACATATGAGGAATGCCTGTTTCTTAGGCCTTTCTCACATGTATTAAAGCTGTCAAGCAGTTGCAAATCATGCGCACGGCGTGACTCAAACATAACACCTGAGCACGCTGAAGACACTCGGCGAGCACCCGAGCATGTTCACCAAAAGTGTTAACAGAAGATACTCGCTCATCACTACTGGAGACATGTGAGTTATTGAAGTGATCATTAAGATAGACTTTTTTATTGATATTTTGTCAATCATTTTATTTAGAAACATTATACACAATCTAAAAAAGTATAATCTTTTTTGCAACTCAAAATATATAGCAAACTATTCTTTTACCCTTCCTTGTTGGATCCAGCATTGCGTCTTCACTGCTGCTCCTGGTTTCTGTTGTAGTCTGCAATGTTGACGTCACATCGACAGCGCTGCAGCCAATAATGAGCTTGGCAATTCTGCCCAAGTAGACAACACACAGCGTTAAGAGTTGCTGAACTCACTGTTTGGCAGCATCACACTCATCGTGGCGTCAACGATACAGACAATAACTGACACAGGGAGCAGTGTCGGTGCTTAGGGTTAGTAGTTTTCTGAAATCAGAAAACCCCTTTAAGTATTGACTTTCGAATAAATACTACATCAGGTATTCATATTATAAACCAAATATTGTCACATGTGCTTTTCCTGGTCAGTTATGTTAGTAGATTGGATGACAGTATAACTGATTGACTATTAAAGGGACTCTGTCAGCACAGAATGACTGGTCAGACTAAGTCCCACCACTTGGTGTTTCATGGCGTGACCAATCATTTATATACACTTTCCCACCTGTCTATTTTTCCTCAATCTTCACCCCCTCTTTTCTTTGATTGACTGCTCTGGCTTCATAGAGTGAGAGGAGGGTGTAGATAAATGGAAACCAAGCAGGTCTGAAGGTGTATATAAATGAATGGCCTCGCCGTGAAGCACCGAGCACTTGTACTTGGTGTGAACCGTCATCCTGTACTGACACAGTCCATTTAATGATTACATTTTATGCCCAGCATTGAAATCTTATTTAACAACAACAGGTCATTTAGATTCATTTTTTTTACCAAGAAAATAAGAATACTTGCAAGAAAGTAAGTCATTTAGTTTTATGAGAACCCAATAACATTGATAACAAAACAATTTGGCTTCTAAGTTCTGATGCTTTGCTTGGAGGTATTGGATTCTCCAAATTGGATCTTGAAATATGCATAAAAGAATTGAAGAATCAGGATAAGCTGTGTCCATTTTTTACCCTGTTATGATAATATATAGTCAGACTGAACTTACCTTGTGATCAAAGCTGAAAACTTGGGTTTTCAAAAGCTGAAATGTAGTGATGAGCAAGTATGCTCGGGCAAGCACTGAGTAGTTACAGGTGCTCGGTGATATGTTTGAATCACTCCCGTGTGCATGATTTGCAACTGTTTGACAGCTTTAGTAAATGTGAGGAATGTCTATTTCTTACACATTCCTCACATGTATTAAAGCAGTCAAACAGTCGCAAATCATGCACACGGGAGTGATTCAAACATAACACCGAGCAGCTTTAACTACTCGGTGCTCGCCAGAGCATACTCGCCGAAAGGGTTAACAGAACATACTCGCAGGCTCAGAAGCATAGACTGCATCATCTCTAACAATTGTCAGCTGTATGTAACTGGAAAAAGAGAGAATATCAATATGGTGGCCTCCCAACTCTCCCCCAACAGGTGATGTGGGGGAAGATAAGGATACGGTATGTCCGAATTCGGATGCAAATGCTATAATTCTTGGTGAGATAAGCTCCCATCAGAGGTGTCTGTTAGTAGCTCTATTGTATCCTCTATATGGAGGAGACATTTCTGAATCATTCAGTCAACAGTTTTCTGTTGTGCAGGGGCCCAAAAGAATGCAATGATGCAAAAAAAACAAAACATTGTGTTGTCATGAATAAAATTACTTTATTCTTTCAAAAGCAGGGCCACATCTTTTTTTAGGATATTTTCTTAGGTATTGCAGCTCACTTTCACTTTTCACTTCAATGTAGTAGAGCTGCAATACCAGATACAACCCATGGACAGATGTGGCACTGTATTGGGACAAAGCAGTCATGTTTTTTAAATCTTGTGTAATGCCCATAATATATATGTAGCACCCTGAGGATTCGGCTGCTACAGGGGTATTGCACCTCAACCCAGAGGTGTGATATTCCACTCCCGGGTAAGGATGGAGTGTGGAACTGAGCTCAGATAGACTGCATGCACTACATACATCCCATTCCAGAGGAGCAGGCCGACGGTACTCCCACTTGGAAATGTGCAGGTACAACCGAGCCTGTTCCTGGCTGGAGTGGGAGGGGGGTGGTACATCCCATGTAGTGTAGGGGCAGATAAGTGGAGCAGTCTGGGTAGTGATAGGAGCTCATTGGGTGCTGGTCACCTGAGCTCACACATAGAGGGATATATAAGGAGGGCACCAACTTAGAATCAGGGTCAGACGCAGAGAGTCAGTCAGCTGCAGAGGACAAGTCGGATGCAGAGAGCAGGAAACAGCAGCCCTGGAGAGAGAGAGAGTGGAGCAGAGAAAGACCCAGAGGGGGAAGACTGAAGGGACCCAAGAACCCAAATTAGAGCACCGGGTGAGGAGTCAGCATCAGGGTACCGGAACCCAAGCTGGTGGGGGCAAAAACAATCCCCAGCCAGAGACCGGAGACCGTGGGCAGTGTCTGTCACGGTCACCCACCACATTCACCCCGAAGGCACACCACATGCAGGGTCAGGGAACCCAGGGCCATGGGTGTCCCAAAAGAAGGCCCGAGGGAGCTGGACCTAGGTGAATCCCTGGTGGGGACGGCTGAAGAAAGGACAGAGGGAGAGCTCAGGGCCACGCTCCGGACTTGTTTGGGGGTTGGCTGGATCCAGGACCTGGTGGACGCAGCACGGCTCGGGTGGTCACTAGCAGCTGGAGTGACCGAAACATCAGCAGTAAGTAAACTCCCTTAACTGCACAACCCGAGTCTGTCTTCATTGCCGGCTGCACCACACCACCACAACCCCCATCCTCTGCGCCTGTCCCCTCTGAGGCTATACCCCTCCCGTTGGGGGTTATCCCACCAAGCTGCGCATCCACCATCAGCCTCAGCGGACCCTGCTGCAGCGGCGGCCACAGTGACCGCATCACAACGGGTGGCGTAGTCGACACAAAAGAACTTTAGTAACATCTGTAAAGCTGCCACATAACACTGAGCTTGACGCCCTGGGCACGGGGCCGGGTCACAGCCGCTCGGAGACTACAACCCCCCATCTGATCCGGTGCCGGGTATTCCCCTCAAAAAGGAATATGTCCCAGGGGGCGCGTCAACTTTGGCTTAGCCGGCAGGATCACGTGCCCGCAACACCCGGGTACTGCGTGCCTGAAGAAAAGTGCAAGTTTACCTCAGAAAGAAGTCTCCCGCCAGTTCCGGAGGGTCCACGCCATCGGACTCCATCACCAGTCGTTTCCCGCCGATTGTCCGCCATTTCCAACTTGTTCCCGCCATCTGCAGAGCTTCCCGCCACTGGGCGACGCTTCCCGCCAAAACCGCAGATTTCCCGCCTTGGAAGAGCAGCGGACGCCATTATGGGCGTGCCAAAGGAGGGCAAGAGGCCACCTCCCATCGTGGGCCAGGACAGAAAATGGCGCCAAAAGTGGAAACCGCCCCCACCAACAGAGACTGTGATGCTGGAGGTGTCTGTCAGCGTGAAAGAACTCCCCCTGGAGCTGACAGTCACCGAGTTGCCCCGGGACCGCCCTCGAAGTGGGAGGAGACGAAAGAGAAGAACAAAGATGGGTGTCGCTTGGAGCAGTCTGGAGCGAGCGCACCCGGAGGCAAGAGGTCTAACAAGGAGCAGCGGAGGAGCTCACCCGGAGATGGAGAGAAAGCAGAACAGCACCGGCCCGCTGGCCAGGAGTCTGCTAGAGACCGAGGAAGGAGGGCAGAGCAGCACCGGCCCGCTGGCCAGGAGCCTGCCGGAAGCCGAGCAGAGCAGCACCGACCCGATGGTCAGGAGCCTGCTAGAGTCCACAACCCCGCTAGGTCTAGCGGAGATCCTAGCGCAGCTCCCCCGAGACCGGGAGTGTGCACAAACTGCCCTGGAGGGCCTCGCAAGGAGGATGGCCCGGGTACAGCGCGAGATACTGGCGGAGTGGAGCCGGGAGATGGCCCAGCAACCAGAGACCAGTCAACGGAGCACGCTACCCTGGAAGAGGAAGCAGACCGCCTCTGAGGATGGCGCAGGAGGACCCAAGGCCGGAGACGGCGCCGAGGAGGGAGCCAAACGCATGGAGGCAGGTAAAGGGGACGCCTATACCCCAAGCCGTGACACCGCTTACCTGCCCCAGCTCCCCGTCGCAGAGCCCGAAAGTCCCCCTGCTGTGCCCGTAGCCGCCAGGTCACCGCCATGGACTAGGCCCCGACCGGAAGCCGCCGCCGCGACCCCTGTGACGTCACGCGCCTCGACCCGGAGCGTGACAAAACAGGAATTATCACCAGCCTGGTCGCAAGGCCTAGTACCCCCGGGCGCCGCACCACCAACAGCGCCCCCTACCTCCGCGGAGCCTCCGGCCTGGCCGCAAGGCCAGGTAGCCCAGGGCGCCGCCGTCCTAACGGTGCCCTTCACCTTCCAGGTGCCCCAGGCCTGGCCGCAAGGCCTGGGCAACCCGGGCGCCATCACCACCGCGCCCGCGCCCGCAATACCAAGGGTGCCACACCTGGGGGAGGACCTCTTCAGCCAGCTCACATGGCCGGACGGGCAGCCCTTCATCTGGCCCGAAGGATACCATGAGCTGGGGCGGCAACAGAGACGAGGGCCCTTGTGTGAGCCCCTGATCCCGGCTCCGAAGCCCGTGACTCGGGTCTCGCCTCCTTTGGAAGACGCACAGTTTGAGTGGGACCCCACCGGAGAAGATCTAATGGGGTTCACTCAGGAAACTCGGGCAGTCGCCGCTGAGCGGACTGAGTGTTGTCGTCAGCAGCTAGCAGAGTTTACGAGAGAACGGGAGGAGAGGCGGGCCAGAGAACAACAGGCCCAAATCCGGAGCGCGGAGCAGAAGAGCCGGACTAGGAGGAACCCCCGTGCAGCGCATTGTCCCCGCACCATCGGGACAGTGATAAAGTTCAACCCGCAGCATGGGTGGGGCTTTATTCGGGACCGTAACAACCGCAGTGACGTTTTTGTGACCCGCAGAGACGTCGAGTCTCACCTGCCGGAAGGTCACAAAGGCCGTGACCTCTACGTCGGAGATGAAGTCACTTTCACCCGGCACAAGTGTGCCAAAGGACCTTACGCCCTCCACGTACACCGCTTGACGGAGGAGGAGTTGCGGTACGGAGAGGAGGAGCCAGAGGACCCGGACGGGTCTGAAGCAACACCATATCAAGAAAGAGCAGGAGGAAGACGCCGTTGAGTGCGGCCGAGAAGTGATGTAAATAGTTACCCAATCGGGGTATAAAGGAACTGAAACTGGAACTGTTGCTGCTGCTAAAATAGTCCCCGTTGGGACCAGTGAACTGTTTTACCCGTTAACCCCTTCATCCTACAGGCTGAGGACTGTGAGCAGCCATTCCCTTTCCTCTAACTGGCCGAGGACTGAGAGCGGCCAACTTCCAACTCCCCTGTATATAGTTGCGCGTCCTAAAGCGCCCCCTACCGGTTTTATAGAAAACCAGATTTTCTAAGAGACTGTCGCACTTTTCCCGGACACACGTTGCACAGTGTCCGGAGGAGGAACCAGAGACAAGAGAAGTCTACGAGAAAGTTTTATCTGATAAGATATGTTATATATATAATGTTTTATATGTTTTATATGTTTATATGAAAAATTTGTATGTTTTGGTGTTTTATGTCTTACAGCCCGAGGACGTGCTGTGATTTACCAGGGGGGAATGTAGCACCCTGAGGATTCGGCTGCTACAGGGGTATTGCACCTCAACCCAGAGGTGTGATATTCCACTCCCGGGTAAGGATGGAGTGTGGAACTGAGCTCAGATAGACTGCATGCACTACATACATCCCATTCCAGAGGAGCAGGCCGACGGTACTCCCACTTGGAAATGTGCAGGTACAACCGAGCCTGTTCCTGGCTGGAGTGGGAGGGGGGTGGTACATCCCATGTAGTGTAGGGGCAGATAAGGGGAGCAGTCTGGGTAGTGATAGGAGCTCATTGGGTGCTGGTCACCTGAGCTCACACATAGAGAGATATATAAGGAGGGCACCAACTTAGAATCAGGGTCAGACGCAGAGAGTCAGTCAGCTGCAGAGGACAAGTCGGATGCAGAGAGCAGGAAACAGCAGCCCTGGAGAGAGAGAGAGTGGAGCAGAGAAAGACCCAGAGGGGGAAGACTGAAGGGACCCAAGAACCCAAATTAGAGCACCGGGTGAGGAGTCAGCATCAGGGTACCGGAACCCAAGCTGGTGGGGGCAAAAACAATCCCCAGCCAGAGACCGGAGACCGTGGGCAGTGTCTGTCACGGTCACCCACCACATTCACCCCGAAGGCACACCACATGCAGGGTCAGGGAACCCAGGGCCAAGGGTGTCCCAAAAGAAGGCCCGAGGGAGCTGGACCTAGGTGAATCCCTGGTGGGGACGGCTGAAGAAAGGACAGAGGGAGAGCTCAGGGCCACGCTCCGGACTTGTTTGGGGGTTGGCTGGATCCAGGACCTGGTGGACGCAGCACGGCTCGGGTGGTCACTAGCAGCTGGAGTGACCGAAACATCAGCAGTAAGTAAACTCCCTTAACTGCACAACCCGAGTCTGTCTTCATTGCCGGCTGCACCACACCACCACAACCCCCATCCTCTGCGCCTGTCCCCTCTGAGGCTATACCCCTCCCGTTGGGGGTTATCCCACCAAGCTGCGCATCCACCATCAGCCTCAGCGGACCCTGCTGCAGCGGCGGCCACAGTGACCGCATCACAACGGGTGGCGTAGTCGACACAAAAGAACTTTAGTAACATCTGTAAAGCTGCCACATAACACTGAGCTTGACGCCCTGGGCACGGGGCCGGGTCACAGCCGCTCGGAGACTACAACCCCCCATCTGATCCGGTGCCGGGTATTCCCCTCAAAAAGGAATATGTCCCAGGGGGCGCGTCATATACACCCTAAACAACATTGTCCTGTTAGTGTATGTTAGATTGAGCATTCATTTCCCTATTCAGTGAAGAGTCTTTCTTGTTTTGCAGCTGCTAGCATCATTTTGGAGATCATTGTATGTACTTTACTATTCAGTAAGCAGGTTGAAATGGCTGTGCTCCCAAAGGATGTAATTAAAGAAGCACACCATCTACTGGGAAATTCTCTTGTGTTTGGGAACATCTACCAATCCATATAGCTGTATTATTCCCATGTGTGTCTATTGGATTTCATGGCAACAGCTTCATTGTGATTTGAGTTGCTTGATACTTAGTTATGCATAAAGGATTATAGTCACTTTGGGAAGAATATAAGGACATATATAAAGAAGAAGTATAAACAAATCTTTTCAGCATTCTCTTATAGAAGAATTACTAAGATTAGTATATCTTTTTATTTATGCCATTTACCTTCTTGCCAACTTTTTTTTAATACCTAAAAGCTCCTTTTTGAACTAGTTAAGTTCTTTTTCTTAATGATGAACCTTTATTTTTCTTAGAAATTACTGAAGTCCCTTGGTTGCCTTGGCTTTTGGTAACATGGAGACAGTGGTCCTAAACATATTGGATGTCTGAGACATATCTTCCGGGAATCACGGGAAAAACTTGTATACCAATTAATGAAGGATGATTAATGTCTTGTCACAGCGGTAACTCGCACATGTTCCCAATGCCATGCTACTAACGCCATTCATCGCTCTGTTCCGTCACGCTTAGTACCTCATACAGCTATTCCAACTCTGCTGCATATTCCTGCTGTCTTCACTTGGTTATAGGAAGACGTGGCCAGATCCTGCATGGATTTATCCAAGCTATGTCCTGCAGGGTTTGGTTTCCTCAGCCTAATCCCTGCCAGCAGGGGATATATTAGGCTGCTCCTCCTCCTGTTCCCTGTCTGAACTTAGAGTCCTATTCCTGTCCATCTCCAGCATTAAGTCTCTGTGTTATTGTGTCTCATATCCCCTGCTACTGATCTGGCTCTTTAACCCATTCTGTCTGACCTCTCAATTTCTCACCTTGGCTTGCATTGTGAACCTGTGCTGCCTGCCTCGACCTCTGACTGTCTGACTACGCTCCTGTCTTCACCCCTCTGTGCTCTGCTTTCTTGCTTTGACAAGTGGGTAAGCTGCCGCAAGTCTTGGGACTGCCCTTGAGTGACACCTGGCGACTACCTAGCCAAGCCTATCCTCACCATCAGAGGCTCTATTGAATACCGGATAGTCGCTTAATCACGCCCATCCATGGTGGCACAATGGGTCCACACCCACCGCCATCACAGTAAGTTCAGACCATGAACCCTGCTTACTAGTCGGGTCCCAGAGACTCCAAATCAAACATACAAGTCCTGTATGAGGAAGTTCGTTCTCAGCGTTAGCATCAAGACCAGCTGATGCAAGTAATTTTGGTTGTGGCAATTCAACTGCAGGATTTGTCAACCTCTGTTTTCACCCTGTCCTGCTCACCAACCATGACAGGGTATCCCTCCTCAGAGCCAACTTCCTCTCCAGGTGAGCCACCTAAAGCTCCAGATTTTGGTAGAATAGCTGAGCTCCTGGTTCCACTCTCTTTATAGCTCATTTTTACTATAGATTCTGTAGCAAACTTTCATGAAAAACAAAAAGTTACTGTGACGGCGGTGGGTGTGGACCCACTGCGCCACTGGTCAGGCTTACCCTGGAGAGTGTGATAAGGAACTACCTGTCTTCACTAGAGCCTGTGAAGGTGAGGATAGGCTTGGACCATTAGGGTAGTCACCAGGTGCCTCTCCAGGGCAGTCCGCTTATCTGCAGCAGCTGATCCATGGGTAAAGGCAGAAATGTGCGGCACAGAGGGCAAAGACAGAGGTGTGGTCAGACGGTCCGAGGTTGGGGTGGGCAGCACAGAATAAAAATATGAAGCTGGTGTCAGGAGCAGAGAGGTCAAACAAAATGAGTGAACAAGCCAGGTCGGTAATAGGAGAGTCAAAACAAACATGCACCTTGACAGATTGCTAAAGACAGACTGAAAATAGGAACCTAAGTTTAGGCAAGGTGTGTAGGGGGAGTTGCCTAATAAATCCCCTGCTGGCAGGGGTTAGGCCAGGGAAGCAAAACTTTGCATGACACAGCAGGTTACATTTCTGTAGAGTCTGGCCATGCCTCCTTATAGCCAGGTACAGCCTCTCCAGAAACAGGGGAATGCTGCTGTGCTGGAAATGCTGCAAGAGGCAGTTCAGCATGATGGCCTAACACTGGGAGGAGCCTTAAAGGATCTTGAGGATCTTGAGGTGGAAAATATGCAGAGTGATGGAGGTAGGTTTCCTATGCCACTGATTCAGAAATCCAAAACCTTCCTTCCACTATCTACTTGCCCGGCAACCTCCTCTCATCTCCCCTCTACCATCAGAGGAATCCCTATCGGGCAATTCCTGAGATTAAGAAGGATTTGTACCACTAGGGAATTGTTTCAACAACAGTCCCAGGATTTGACGAGACGTTTTAGACATCGTGGCTACAGCAACAGAAGTATAAAGGCTGGCTATAAGAGAGCTACAGTACAGACCAAAAGTTTGGACACACCTTCTCATTTAAAGATTTTTCTGTATTTTCATGACTATGAAAATTGTACATCCACACTGAAGGCATCAAAACTATGAATTAACACATGTAGAATTATATACTTAACAAAAAAAGTGTGAAACAACTGAAAATATGTCTTATATTCTACGTTCTTCAAAGTAGCCACCTTTTGCTTTGATGACTGCTTTGCACACTCTTGCCATTCTCTTGATGAGCTTCAAGAGGTAGTCACCGGAAATGGTCTTCCAACAATCTTG
The DNA here is from genome assembly GCF_046119375.1 of Phyllobates terribilis. Lineage (NCBI taxonomy): Eukaryota > Metazoa > Chordata > Amphibia > Anura > Dendrobatidae > Phyllobates > Phyllobates terribilis. Next base: position 283,287,438 of record NW_027362765.1, read on the forward strand.
AAGGAGTTCCCAGAGATGCTTAGCACTTGTTGGCCCTTTTGCCTTCACTCTGCGGTCCAGCTCACCACAAACCAACTCGATTGGGTTCAGGTCTGGTGACTGTGGAGGCCAGGTCGTCTGACGTAGCACCCCATCACTCTCGTTCTTGGTCAAATAGCCCTTACACAGCCTGGAGGTGTGTTTGGGGTCATTGTCCTGTTGAAAAATAAATGATGGTCAAACTAAACGTAAACCGGATAGAATAGCATGCCGCTGCAAGATGCTGTGGTAGCCATGCTGGTTCAGTATGCCTTCAATTTTGAATAAATCCCCAACAGTGTCACCAGCAAAGCACCCCCACACCATCACACCTCCTCCTCCATGCTTCACGGTGGGAACCAGGCATGTACAGTCCATCCATTCACCTTTTTTGCGTCGCACAAAGACACGGTGGTTGGAACCAAAGATCTCAAATTTGGACTCATCAGACCAAAGCACAGATTTCCACTGGTCTAATGTCAATTCCTTGTGTTTTTTAGCCCAAACAAGTCTCTTCTGCTTGTTGCCTGTCCTTAGCAGTGGTTTCCTAGCAGCTATTTTACCATGAAGGCCTGCTGCACAAAGTCTCCTTTTAACAGTTGTTGTAGAGATGTGTCTGCTGCTAGAACTCTGTGTGGCATTGACCTGGTTTCTAATCTGAGCTGCTGTTAACCTGCGATTTCTGAGGCTGGTGACTCGGATAAACTTATCCTCAGAAGCAGAGGTGACTCTTGGTCTTCCTTTCCCTGGGCGGTCCTCATGTGAGCCAGTTTCTTTGTAGCGCTTGATGGTTTTTGCCACTGCACTTGGGGACACTTTCAAAGTTTGCCCAATTTTTCGGACTTACTGACCTTCATTTCTTAAAGTAATGATGGCCACTCGTTTTTCTTTACTTACCTGCTTTTTTCTTGCCATAATACAAATTCTAACAGTCTATTCTGTAGGACTATCAGCTGTGTATCCACCTGACTTCTGCACAACACAACTGATGGTCCCAACCCCATTTATAAGGCAAGAAATCCCACTTATTAAACCTGACAGGGCACACCTATGAAGTGAAAACCATTTCCGGTGACTACCTCTTGAAGCTCATCAAGAGAATGCAAGAAGTAGGCAAAGCAGTCATCAAAGCAAAAGGTGGCTAATTTGAAGAACCTAGAATATAAGACATATTTTCAGTTGTTTCACACTTTTTTGTTAAGTATATAATTCCACATGTGTTAATTCATAGTTTTGATGCCTTCAGTGTGAATATACACTTTTCATAGTCATGAAAATACTGAAAAATCTTTAAATGAGAAGGTGTGTCCAAACTTTTGGTCTGTACTGTATATGCACCAGTAGGGAACAATTGCTTTACTGCAATAAAGAGATAAAGGAGGATAGCCATGGCCCCATAAGATTTATAACTGAATACAATGTTCAGTGGCACGAACTCATGGAAATCATTAAAAAACATTGGAAGGTCGTATTAATGGATACCACATTACAAAAAATTCTACCCCAGAGGCCTTTCATGGTGGCAAAAGATCTAGAAATTTGCAAGACTCATTAGTACACAGCCATTATGAAAAAGGCTGTTGTCCACGACCTATTGATAAAACCAGATTTGGCTTCTCAAGATGTGGCAGATGCAAAGCTTGTAAAAACATGACTAATGGAAAAAACTTTAGTAATTTCAATAACACCAAGATATTTGAGATTAGGAAAACTTTGTCCTGTAATTCGAAGGGTGTTATTTATTACGCACAATGCCCGTGTAAGAAAATCTATATTGGTCTTACAACCCGAGAATTGAAGGTAAGAACACGAGAGCATGTTCTGGACATAGAGAAATCGGCTTTGATTGATGACGTGGCTGGTCTACGCACTCTTACCAGGCATTTTAAGCTTCACCACAATAGTGACCCTAGAGGTCTTAAGATTAAGGGCATTGACCAAATTGACATGGGCATTAGGGGTGGAGATTTGGGTCAGGCCCTGGCCAAACTCGAAAGTAGATGGATATTCCGGCTTGGCACATTATCTCCTCAGGGGTTGAATGAGCAATTTGGATTTGGTGCTTTCTTATAATTATAATTATGTTATTCACATCCTCTTACTATCCATCTATTATCAATTGATCTCTTCCTACTGTAATATAACTGTTACCTTGTTTCCCTTATATCCTGGTTTGTACCCTTTTTAATCCGTCTTTTTATAGATTTTAACTTTATTTTATTGCTTCTAGTTCTTACCTGCAGCTGTTCCTTGATGTGACATGGAGTCTGGGATGACCCTTCGGAGTGTTTGGTTTTAGGTGATGGCTCCGGGATATGAAGTCTGCAGTGATTGGACCATGCCAACTAATGACTACGTGAGGCTAAAAAGGATGAGAAAGACACAAGAAGATCCATTACTTTGGACTTTATTAATTAATCAATAACAATAAATTTTTATTTTTTGTCTCAAGGACATTTATATATGTATTTATTCAAACTAATTTTTCATTTCAATGATATGTATTCATTTACAAATTTCTATCCATTTTTATCATTTTTCATGTTCACTCTCACACATTTCACATTTCACATCTCACTATATATTTTCTCATACCTTCATTACACTCTTCATTCAACACATTCAATCTTAATTTTTTACACTCTTTTTTACACTTTTCATTCATCATATTTAATTTTCATGTTCACACATTTCCGGTATCCTCATTGACTCATGTTCAATACTTATTTGCTACAGTATTTTTCATCAACGTTTTTGGTTATATTCACACATTCCTCTATTGGCTCACACTTATATTCACTCACCACAGCATTCTTCACCAACTCATCTGTTCACATTCAATATTCATTTGTCACTGTATTCCTTCACCCACTTTTCTGTTTACATTCACATACTTTTCACTTGGCTCACACCTAACATTCCATGTAACCAGGTGTTTGTGTGGCACCCCAGGGGTCTGGTTTCCCACAGTAATGTAATGTTATGTCTGAGAGCAGGTGGGAGGTCCTTTGGTCAGGGATCCTGTGCATGCCACACCTCCTGCCCAGTCTTGGGAGGGGAAGACCTTCCCCTATATAAACCCGGGGCTGAAGCAGGGTTAGTCAGTCAAGGAGAGTAGAGACAAGAAACAGTCACAGGAAGAAACAGCAGAAGCTCAGTGGGAGCAATACTACTACAAGTCAGGGGCTGGCAGCTGCAGAGCTCGCCCTGACTGAGAAGCTTTCTTACCGGACCCGGCGTCCGAGGCTGTGGGGACTAACTCTTACCCAGCAGCAGAAGCCGACCGGCAGGGGATTTCAGGTCCTCAGGCCCAGAAACCCGAAGGCACAGTCACACGCGTGGGACCAGCGCCGCCATCGTGGAGCGGAAGCCATTAGAAGGCCCCGAGTCACCGGCCATACGGGTGAGCACCACACGGTACATTCAGGGACGTGGGCTACTTATATCCGCTTCTAGCAAGGTAGCCAGAAGAGTACAGTCAGTTTGGGAGGCCTACAACTCCGCCTGGCCAGGGGAGATCCCATCTGCTCAAGGACTGACCAGGCCCCGTTCGCTAGCCAGTACTCCGGGAGGGTCTATCGTTGTTACCAGTAAAGACCCTGAATTACACCGCACCGTCTCTGAGTGGTTCCTGCTACCCTCATCTTCCACGTCGGCTGCCCTGAGGCCATACCCCTCCCGTTGGGGGTTATACTATCACGCTGCACAATTCTACACCGGCCTCAGCGGTCTGCCCTGCAGCGGCAGCTCCATAGCTGCAAATCAACGGGTGGCGTAGTCGACACTCAAATAACATCTATCAAGACTGCCACACACTGAGTTGACTCCCTGGGCACGGACCGGGTCCCCGCCACTCGGAGACTACAACCCTCATCTGATCCGGTTCCGGGTAAGCCCCCGTGCGCGAGACGCTGCGCGACACAGCAGGCCCAGGGGCGCGTCAACTTTGGCGTAGTCGGCAGGATTTCGTGCCGCAACCACCGGGTACTGCGTGCCTGAAAAAGAGACTTTTAAAACTTACCATCCGTGAAGTTTTCCCGCCATCGGTGAAGATTCCCGCCATCCGGCGCAATCTTCAGCCTTCTTCCCGCCATCCGTGGAGTTTTCCCGCCGTTGGACGCCATCTTGAGGACGCCGCACGGGAAGAAGAGGGGCGTGGACTCCGAAAGCGAGAACTGAAGCCCCGCCTCACGTCCGGACGTTGCGTAATGTCCTGGAAGGAGCCCAGCAGACGCCGACGTCACCGGAGCGCGACGGAAGGTCCTCAACCCTGATGATCTACTGCGGAGCCGCGGCCTACGGAACAGGATCATCGCAAGGTAGGCCACGGTCCACTAGGGGGGAGGAAGATGTCGGATGCGGAGGAGAGCTTCATTGCCTCAACCCCCGCCAGCGCCACCGCTGCTGCAGTTATGCCCTTCACCATGCCCTATATCCCGGGAGCAGCTTGGCTACCCCAGTACTCAGGGGAGTCACATACCCTGCATGACTTTAGAGAAAAGCTGGATAGCCTCTTCCAGGTGTACCCCCTCACAGAAGAGCAAAAAGTGAGCATCCTGGTGGCCCAACCAACCGGGGCAGCCAAAAGGGAAGTAAAATCCTGGCCACCTGGGAGGAAGACTGTCGCAGGGATACTAACCCGGCTGAAGGATACCTTTGATACCCGCACCTCAGCCGAGATTAAGCTTAGATTCTACGGGTGCAAGTAGCGAGCGCATGAGAGTATAAGGGACTATGCACTAAACCTACAAGAGGCCCTGAGGGCCATTAAACAGACCGACCCTGATGGAGAGGGAAACGAGGACAGGCTGTTGACCGAACAATTTATAGAGGGACTATATTGTAATGCCCACCGAACCCAGTTGCGGGCGATGGCCTTACAGGATCCCCATCTGGGCTTTGCACAGTTCAAGGACAGAGCCATCCGGGTGCTCCGAGAACCGGCACCGGGTGGCGGTGTGACCCACAGGCACCCAGCTATCACTTACCACCAGGAGGCGGCGCCCTTGTCGGCAGGGCCTGTGGGAGCTGATGCGCAGGCTTTGGACAATGACCCGGCTCCAGACCTACACCATCAGGTCCAAGAGCTAGCTAAGAGCGTTGCTGCGCTAACCCGAACTGTGCAGTCTTTACAGGTTTCCACCCCAGGGAAGATCCAGCTGGCATCCGGACCGGAGGACATCCCGTGGCGTCGACCAAGGAGGACCCCACCGGCCAGAGGAAGACCCAGTGACCGATACAGCGAAGACGGACGACCCATCTGCCGCCGCTGCAATCAACCCGGACATATGGCAAGGTACTGTTCTTTAAACGGGCACAACCTGGGGTAGAGGGCCAACCCCCAGGAAAAAGATCACCAGGCCCATCGAACTGGCGCGACAGATATGTGGGAGGACGTCCAGTCTTGCCTGTGGTACTGGATGGCATTCCCATGAGTGCCCTACTGGACACCGGGTCACAGGTCACCACCATCCCGTACGTGCTCTTTAAGCAGTACTGGAATGACTCGGATATTACCCGCTACCCTGACGACGACTTGAGTATCATCGCCAGCAATGGCCAGCCCGTGCCACAGATCGGATTTAAAGAGGTGACCATCAAAATCGGTAGAGTCGAACTGGCAGCACAGGGACTGATCATTGTAGATATTGACAAACATGAGAGTCACCCAAAAATAAATCTAGGAACTAATGTAATTGAAAATTGTCTTGCAGAGGTGATTTTCCTTTTACAGCAGGTTGCCAAGAACGCCAGCTCCGGCGAGCAGCGGGTGCTCCAGAAAGAGATCCGGGCACTGATGCGACGGCAACAGGTGGAACTCTCCGGCGGTGAGATTGGTAGCGTAAGAATGTGTGACCCTTTTCCTATTGCCATGCCCCCAAAAAGTGAAATGATGATTTGGTGCCTGGCAGCTATTGGTCTGAGAGGTAGAGATTACCAGGCAATGGTAGAACCAGTTTACTCAGACAGTAGGCCCACCATCTTGACAGCACGGGGGGTGGTTAATGTACGCCATGGGAGGGTGCCCGTTCGCATAATCAATATCGGGAAGAGGGAAGTGTACCTGCCCCGGTATGCCACGCTAGCCAAATTATATACCATTAACCAAAATGCTATACAATCTGTGGAACCCTTGCCTCCATCTCACCCGGAGGAAGGTAACGGCTCTAAGAAAACAAAGGAGGACTGGTGTCAGCAACTACATTTGGGTACTGACTCCACTCCCTCACATCAGAAACAGGGAGTCTATCGGGTGGTTCAAGAGTACGAGAGAGTGTTTAGCAAACACCCGTTAGACTTCGGGCGAGTCAAGGGGGTAGAACACCACATCCCCACGGGAGACCATCCTCCCATAAAAGAGAGGTATCGACCCGTACCCCCTGCACACTACCAACACTCCAAGGGGATGCTTAGAGACATGAAGGAGGCTGGGGTGATCAGGGATAGCTGTAGCCCCTGGGCAGCTCCACTAGTCTTAGTCAGAAAAAAAGACAACACCATGAGGATGTGTGTAGATTACCGTAAAATCAACCGTATCACACACAAGGATGCGTACCCCTTACCAAGGATAGAGGAGTCATTGGCTGCTTTAAGATCTGCTAACTTCTTCTCTACCTTGGATCTCACTAGCGGGTACTGGCAGGTTCCTGTAGCAGAGGCGGACCGGGAGAAGACCGCATTCACCACCCCGATGGGACTTAGCGAGTTCACCTGTATGCCGTTCGGACTCTGCAACGCACCAGGAACCTTCCAACGACTAATGGAGTGTTGTCTGGGCCACAGAAACTTCAAGACGGTCCTGTTGTACCTGGACGATGTCATCGTATATTCCAAGACGTATGAGGACCACCTGAAACACCTGGCGGAAGTGTTCGAAGCTCTGGCGAGTTACGGCCTAAAGGTGAAACCCTCCAAGTGTCACCTCCTGAAACCAAAGGTGCAGTACCTGGGACACGTGGTGAGCGCTGACGGAGTGGCTCCCGACCCTGATAAGATCACCGCAATTAAGGAATGGCCAAGCCCCTCCAGCGTAAAAGAAGTGCGGCAGTTCCTCGGGTTGGTAGGCTACTACCGAAGGTTTATTCCCGGTTTCACCAAAAAGGCAGCACCTATGCAGGACCTCCTGATAGGCCAGTCCCGGAAGGCCAAGAACCAGAAGCCGCCCTTCAAATGGGAGGAGCTGGAAGAAGAGTCCTTCCGCCAGCTGAAGATGGCCCTCACGGGGGACGAAATCCTGGCGTACCCGGATTATAGCCAGCCCTTTATCCTCTACACCGACGCCAGTAACATCGGGCTAGGAGCCGTACTGTCCCAGGTCCAGCAGGGGAAGGAACGAGTAATCGCCTACGCCAGCCGAAAGCTGCGACCCACCGAAAGGAATCCCGAGAATTACAGCTCATTTAAGCTAGAGTTCCTGGCCGTAGTATGGGCAGTCACCGAGCGCTTTAAGCATTACCTCGCTTCTTCCCGGTTCACCGTGTACACGGATAACAACCCGTTGACACACCTGGACACGGCAAGACTCGGTGCCCTGGAGCAGAGGTGGATGGCCCGTCTGTCCAACTACGAGTTCACAATCAAATACCGGGCCGGACGCTCCAATACCAACGCGGACGCCCTGTCCAGGATGCCCAACCTGCCGGAAGAAGGAGAAGATCCGGAGGGACTGGAAGAAGTTGAACTTCCTGCGTTCCACCGTCATGGGACTATCCAGTACTTCCACCGGGTAAGGAGTGAGCAGGCTGCTACGTTGAACCCCTTACCTCACTACAACTGGGCGGAAACGCAAGACAGCGACCCTGCCGTCTGACTGGTGAAGGAGATGCTGAATCGCCCGGAGGCTTGCCTTGAACCAGACGCTCCGGAGGAAGCCAAACAACTAAGGGCAGAGAGGAGTCAACTGTTCCTTTACAAGGGGAAGTTGTGCCGCAGAATGGTTAACTCCCGGACGCATGAACTACTCTGGCAAGTAGTGGTGCCACGAAGAGACGCAGCCATGGTGATGGAGGCATACCACGACGGAGCTGGACACTTCGGGTGGAAGAAGCTGGAGTTCCTGCTGCGCGAGCGATTCCACTGGGTAGGCATGAGGGGAACCATTGAGAAGTGGTGCAGAGACTGTGGCCCGTGCAACCTAAGAAGGAAGGATCGTGCCAGCCAGAAGACTCCCCTGCAGTCCATCGTCACCCGGCAGCCGTTGGAACTGGTAGCCTTGGATCATGTAAAACTGACCCCAAGCAGAAGTGGCTACGTCTACGCACTAACCATCGTGGATCACTACTCCCGGTTCTTGGTTGTCGTCCCCGTCAAGGACTTAACAGCTCGAACAGCAGCGAGAGCCTTCCAGCAGCATTTCTGCCGTCCACACGGGTACCCGGACCAAGTGTTGACAGACCAGGGACCTGCCTTTGAAGCGGAGGTCTTCCAAGAATTCTGCACTCTGTATGGCTGCCGGAAGATAAGGACGACACCCTATCATCCGCAAACTAATGGACTTTGTGAGAAAATGAACCAGGTGGTAATGGATCTTCTGAAAACGTTGCCCCTGGAAGAACGCAGTCTGTGGCCTGAGAAGCTGCCCGATCTGGTGGACCTATACAACCACATCCCGGTAGGTTCCACCAACTGTACCCCGGCTTACCTAATGAGGGCATGACCTGGTAAGTTACCTGTTGACCTGGAAATGGGAGTCCTGACACCCGAGGACACTTCACCAGAAGCAGACTGGGACACAGAGAGGCAGCAGCAGTACCGGAGAGTACAGGAGAGCGTGGAGCGAAGTCTCTGTCAGGCTAGGGATAGACAAGAGAAAACTTACAACCAGTATGCTCCCGCTGTTCCCCTGGTACCCGGAGAGCAGGTCTTGAAGAGGAAGAGACGGCTCCACAAGTTGGACGACCAGTGGGAGAAGGACCCGTACACCGTACTGCCCTCAAGCCACGAGAACCCGAAGGTTTGTACCATCAGTAAAGACGGAGGGGAAACTACAGCCATTGTATCCCGGGACCACCTGAAGAAGTGTCCCGAACAACTGAGGAACCCTGAAGAGGAACAAGAAGACCATCGACCCGTAGAGGAAAGGGAAGATATGGTTAGTACTGTGCTCGGGGACTTCCCTCGGTCTTGGACTCAAGTCAATGGTGCAGTTGTGGTACCCGTACTCACCTTCCTCCAACCAGCATCCCAAGCACCTACGGAGCAACAGGTAGAGCTGGAGGAACAGCCGGTCCAGGAGGCAGAAGACCCCACACCCGCAGACCAGGAGGATCAACCCTCTGCTTGCAGTGAGCCTGCCATATCCCTAGTGAGCCAAAGAGCCGGTAGACAGCTGCCCAGTTTACCCTTGACAGCTCCTACACCCTGTAGTTCAGGGCTAGACAGTCAGCTCCGTAGGTCCACTAGGGCCACTAGAGGCCAGTTACCCGCACGTTGGAGGATTTGAAGTGTATAAATTGTTTTATTTATGTGTACCTGTGTATTGTTGCTTGTGTATAATTTTGTGTTTCTAGTTATTTGTAGGAGTCCTTGGTGGATTTACCGGGAATCCTTTGTACATAGTTGGAGCGTAACCCAGGACGGACTAAAGACTGTTAAGGACTCGGGGCAGGACAAACCCCTACCTGGTTACGTCTCCCTGTTTTGGTGAAATGGACACCTTGCTTTTCTTCAAAGACTACACTCGGTTACGGACATGCCGTGACCACCTTTATGTGTTTCTTCTTATTGTACTATTATTGTTGTTATATCTTGTTATATTTTTCTAAAATATGTTTAGTCCCGGAGTACTAAATTTCACTAGGGGGGAATGTGGCACCCCAGGGGTCTGGTTTCCCACAGTAATGTAATGTTATGTCTGAGAGCAGGTGGGAGGTCCTTTGGTCAGGGATCCTGTGCATGCCACACCTCCTGCCCAGTCTTGGGAGGGGAAGACCTTCCCCTATATAAACCCGGGGCTGAAGCAGGGTTAGTCAGTCAAGGAGAGTAGAGACAAGAAACAGTCACAGGAAGAAACAGCAGAAGCAATACTACTACAAGTCAGGGGCTGGCAGCTGCAGAGCTCGCCCTGACTGAGAAGCTTTCTTACCGGACCCGGCGTCCGAGGCTGTGGGGACTAACTCTTACCCAGCAGCAGAAGCCGACCGGCAGGGGATTTCAGGTCCTCAGGCCCAGAAACCCGAAGGCACGGTCACACGCGTGGGACCAGCGCCGCCATCGTGGAGCGGAAGCCATTAGAAGGCTCCGAGTCACCGGCCATACGGGTGAGCACCACACGGTACACTCAGGGACGTGGGCTACTTATATCCGCTTCTAGCAAGGTAGCCAGAAGAGTACAGTCAGTTTGGGAGGCCTACAACTCCGCCTGGCCAGGGGAGATCCCATCTGCTCAAGGACTGACCAGGCCCCGTTCGCTAGCCAGTACTCCGGGAGGGTCTATCGTTGTTACCAGTAAAGACCCTGAATTACACCGCACCGTCTCTGAGTGGTTCCTGCTACCCTCATCTTCCACGTCGGCTGCCCTGAGGCCATACCCCTCCCGTTGGGGGTTATACTATCACGCTGCACAATTCTACACCGGCCTCAGCGGTCTGCCCTGCAGCGGCAGCTCCATAGCTGCAAATCAACGGGTGGCGTAGTCGACACTCAAATAACATCTATCAAGACTGCCACACACTGAGTTGACTCCCTGGGCACGGACCGGGTCCCCGCCACTCGGAGACTACAACCCTCATCTGATCCGGTTCCGGGTAAGCCCCCGTGCGCGAGACGCTGCGCGACACAGCAGGCCCAGGGGCGCGTCATTTGCATTACATATATCTTTGTTTTTACACATTTCTTCACCTTACATGCACTATCTTTTTATTTTCATTTTTCTTTATTACGGTCCCACTTCTTTTTTTCATCCAAGTTTCATTCTATGTTTTGCAGCGTTTTGATTGACATCTCCTTGGTATTTCCTTGATAACCTCTTGACTTGTTTCTTGTAGCTATCTCACTTATTTTTGTTTCTATGTTGATATATTGCCCTGATCACTGGCATGCCCCCTCCAAACATCGCCACCTCCGTATGGGGATTCTAAACCTGAGAGCCTTGATCACTGGCACGCCCCCTCCAAACATCGCAACCTCCGTATGGGGATTCCAAACCTAAGAGCCTTGATCACTGGCACGCCCCCTCCAAATATCGCTACCTCCATATGGGGATTCCAAACCTGAGAGCCTTGATCACTGGCACGCCCCCTCCAAACATCGCTACCTCCATATGGGGATTCTAAACCTGAGAGCCTTGATCACTGGCACGCCCCCTCCAAACATCGCTACCTCCATATGGGGATTCTAAACCTGAGAGCCTTGATCACTGGCACACCCCCTCCAAACATCGCTACTTCTGTATGGGGATTCTAAACCTGAGAGCCTTGATCACTGGCACGCCCCCTCCAAACATCGCTACCTCCATATGGGGATTCTAAACCTGAGAGCCTTGATCACTGGCACGCCCCCTCCAAACATCGCTACCTCCATATGGGGATTCTAAACCTGAGAGCCTTGATCACTGGCACGCCCCCTCCAAACATCGCAACCTCCGTATGGGGATTCCAAACCTAAGAGCCTTGATCACTGGCACGCCCCCTCCAAATATCGCTACCTCCATATGGGGATTCCAAACCTGAGAGCCTTGATCACTGGCACGCCCCCTCCAAACATCGCTACCTCCATATGGGGATTCTAAACCTGAGAGCCTTGATCACTGGCACGCCCCCTCCAAACATCGCTACCTCCATATGGGGATTCTAAACCTGAGAGCCTTGATCACTGGCACACCCCCTCCAAACATCGCTACTTCTGTATGGGGATTCTAAACCTGAGAGCCTTGATCACTGGCACGCCCCCTCCAAACATCGCTACCTCCATATGGGGATTCTAAACCTGAGAGCCTTGATCACTGGCACGCCCCCTCCAAACATCGCTACCTCCATATGGGGATTCTAAACCTGAGAGCCTTGATCACTGGCACGCCCCCTCCAAACATCGCTACTTCTGTATGGGGATTCTAAACCTGAGAGCCTTGATCACTGGCACGTCCCCTGCAAATATCGCTACCTCCATATGGGGATTCCAAACCTGAGAGCCTTGATCACTGGCACGCCCCCTCCAAACATCGCTACCTCCGTATGGGGATTCCAAACCTGAGAGCCCTGATCACTGGCACGCCCCCTCCAAACATCGCTACCTCCGTATGGGGATTCCAAACCTGAGAGCCTTGATCACTGGCACGCCCCCTCCATACATCGCTACCTCCGTATGGGGATTCCAAACCTGAGAGCCTTGATCACTGGCACGCCCCCTCCAAACATCGCTACCTCCGTATGGGGATTCCAAACCTGAGAGCCTTGATCACTGGCACGCCCCCCTCCAAACATCGCTACCTCCGTATGGGGATTCTAAACCTGAGAGCCTTGATCACTGGCACGCCCCCCTCCAAACATCGCTACCTCCGTATGGGGATTCCAAACCTGAGAGCCTTGATCACTGGCACGCCCCCTCCAAATATCGCTACCTCCATATGGGGATTCCAAACCTGAGAGCCTTGATCACTGGCACGCCCCCCTCCAAACATCGCTACCTCCATATGGGGATTCCAAACCTGAGAGCCTTGATCACTGGCACGCCCCCTCCAAATATCGCTACCTCCATATGGGGATTCCAAACCTGAGAGCCTTGATCACTGGCACGCCCCCTCCAAATATCGCTACCTCCATATGGGGATTCCAAACCTGAGAGCCTTGATCACTGGCACGCCCCCTCCAAACATCGCTACTTCTGTATGGGGATTCTAAACCTGAGAGCCTTGATCACTGGCACGCCCCCTCCAAATATCGCTACCTCCATATGGGGATTCTAAACCTGAGAGCCTTGATCACTGGCACGCCCCCCTCCAAACATCGCTACCTCCATATGGGGATTCTAAACCTGAGAGCCTTGATCACTGGCACGCCCCCTCCAAACATCGCTACCTCCATATGGGGATTCTAAACCTGAGAGCCTTGATCACTGGCACGCCCCCTCCAAACATCGCTACCTCCGTATGGGGATTCTAAACCTGAGAGCCTTGATCACTGGCACGCCCCCTCCAAATATCGCTACCTCCATATGGGGATTCTAAACCTGAGAGCCTTGATCACTGGCACGCCCCCTCCAAACATCGCTACCTCCGTATGGGGATTCTAAACCTGAGAGCCTTGATCACTGGCACGCCCCCTCCAAATATCGCTACCTCCATATGGGGATTCTAAACCTGAGAGCCTTGATCACTGGCACGCCCCCTCCAAACATCGCTACCTCCGTATGGGGATTCTAAACCTGAGAGCCTTGATCACTGGCACGCCCCCTCCAAATATCGCTACCTCCGTATGGGAATTCTAAACCTGAGAGCCTTGATCACTGGCACGCCCCCTCCAAATATCGCTACCTCCATATGGGGATTCTAAACCTGAGAGCCTTGATCACTGGCACGCCCCCTCCAAATATCGCTACCTCCATATGGGGATTCTAAACCTGAGAGCCTTGATCACTGGCACGCCCCCTCCAAATATCGCTCCCTCTATATGGGGATTCTAAACCTGAGAGCCTTGATCACTGGCACGCCCCCTCCAAACATCGCTACCTCTGTATGGGGATTCCAAACCTGAGAGCCTTGATCACTAGCACGCCCCCTCCAAACATCGCTACCTCCATATGGGGATTCCAAACCTGAGAGCCTTGATCACTGGCACGCCCCCTCCAAATATCGCTACCTCCATATGGGGATTCCAAACCTGGGAGCCTTGATCACTGGCACGCCCCCTCCAAACATCGCTACCTCTGTATGGGGATTCTAAACCTGAGAGCCTTGATCACTGGCACGCCCCCTCCAAATATCGCTACCTCTGTATGGGGATTCTAAACCTGAGAGCCTTGATCACTGGCACGCCCCCTCCAAACATCGCTACCTCCGTATGGGGATTCTAAACCTGAGAGCCTTGATCACTGGCACGCCCCCTCCAAATATCGCTACCTCTGTATGGGGATTCTAAACCTGAGAGCCTTGATCACTGGCACGCCCCCTCCAAACATCGCTACCTCCATATGGGGATTCTAAACCTGAGAGCCTTGATCACTGGCACGCCCCCTCCAAATATCGCTACCTCCGTATGGGAATTCTAAACCTGAGAGCCTTGATCACTGGCACGCCCCCTCCAAATATCGCTACCTCCATATGGGGATTCTAAACCTGAGAGCCTTGATCACTGGCACGCCCCCTCCAAATATCGCTACCTCCATATGGGGATTCTAAACCTGAGAGCCTTGATCACTGGCACGCCCCCTCCAAATATCGCTCCCTCTATATGGGGATTCTAAACCTGAGAGCCTTGATCACTGGCACGCCCCCTCCAAATATCGCTCCCTCTATATGGGGATTCTAAACCTGAGAGCCTTGATCACTGGCACGCCCCCTCCAAACATCGCTACCTCTGTATGGGGATTCCAAACCTGAGAGCCTTGATCACTGGCACGCCCCCTCCAAATATCGCTACCTCCATATGGGGATTCCAAACCTGGGAGCCTTGATCACTGGCACGCCCCCTCCAAACATCGCTACCTCCGTATGAGGATTCCAAAACAGAGAGCGCGCATGCTCGTGAACGGACCCATCGAACTTCCGGTCCTGCGCAATAGACACGCTATGCGTTCCATTGCATGCGTGCCACGCGCAGCACTACGGAAGTTCCTATTCACTGATGGGATACCTATGTAACTGACGCATGCGCCGTAACCCCTCTGACTCATGACATCCTAATTTGATTACCATACTCAGCTGGTTAGAATAGGTATAAGGCTGTGTGCCCACGTAGCATTTTTCAAGCGTATATGCTGCGGAATTTCCGCAGCGTAAACGCTTGAAAAACGCATGTATATCCGCACCCCATGGTCCCCAAGGGGATTCCGCAACTTCTATGCACATGCTGCGGATTTTTCCGCAGCGTTTATGCCGCGTTCAAAAATCCGCAGCATGTCATTTAATTTTGCGTTTCCGCAAGCGGAATTGCCTTAGTCCAATGCATAAAAAACGCAAGCCAATTCCGCATGTGGAAAACGCGTGATAAACGCGCGAAAAATGCGCGATAAACGCGTGCGGAATTCCGCATGCGTTTTTCCGGGAGAGGACTTGCATTTATGCAGCAGAAATTTTCTGCTTCATAAATGCAACGTGGGCACATAGCCTATAAGCGGTACCTTGTGCACATATGTTAGTGCCCCCATTGAAGAAGCTTGTGGCGAAACGGCGTCGTCAGGGTTAACTTCATCATCCCTCCTCTGATCAACTTATTGAATTACTATATGTGAGTACTCTCCATTGGCTTTAATGTTTTGTCATAACACACCCTATATGTAGCTACACTATATGCACAGCCTTAGCAATCAGTACATTTAATATGCATTAGCCTGATGGCTTTATACCTTGTACTTATCCGCTGACTTACTTATAGCATATAGGGGCTATATGCTCCAATATTTGAACTTCTGTTTGTAAAATTTTGCACTTGCACTTGCACTTTACCTTGTTTCAGGGGAGTTCTATATGCATTTCTCATTCACGGATTAATTGGCAACAGCACTTTATAATAGTGTTAGTGCAATATTGGATCAATGAATCAAAATTGCCATGGATGGGCTAATTTTCATGTACTAATATAGCTATGTTGGAGGTTTGGTTGTTGTAATATTTGAAGGCACCTGTTTTTTATATAAAAATATATATTTTAAAACTATTGAAATAAATTATATTGATTTTATATGTGTCTATTTATCTTCCTTTAAACTTGGCCTATACAGCTTGAGTTTTTTTTGTTTGTTTAAAATTACTCTGGGAGTGATAACCTTGACCTTGTTGAGCTATAAAAATGAGTGAACAAGCCAGGTCGGTAATAGGAGAGTCAAAACAATCATGCACCTTGACAGATTGCTAAAGACAGACTGAAAATAAGAACCTAAGTTTAGGCAAGGTGTGTAGGGGGAGTAGCCTAATAAATCCCCTGCTGGCAGGGGTTAGGCCAGGGAAGCAAAACTTTGCATGACACAGCAGGTTAAATTTCTGCGGAGTCTGGCCATGCCTCCTTATAGCCAGGTACAGCCTCTCCAGAAACAGGGGAATGCTGCTGTGCTGGAAATGCTGCAAGAGGCAGTTCAGCATGATGGCCTAACACTGGGAGGAGCAGAGCAGTGAACACAGTGGGTAAGACATCGCTGAGAAATTGCGAGTTACCGACGTGACAGTCACTCACCACTCCCAAATTATAGCAGAAGAAGATCACAAGGTAAGCACTGACAGTCTTTAATAAGTTCATCCAATTTATTATATGTGCATCCTTTCCAAGTAACCTACAAAACGGTTTTCCAAAGTTTCCTACCTTTTTCACTCAAGTGCACCTAAATAATGCTAATACCGGTGTCCCTGTGTGGCCCCCCTCCCTCCAGCCGGTAGGGATACCGACATACTCACTGCCTCGGCCGCAGTGTCCTGATTCCCTGCTGTGACTCCCTCCTTCTCTGGGCCTGTACAAGTCTCACAGTGGCACGCTCCCCAATTCTTAAAGGGGCAGCGTGCACACTTTGGAAATGCCCCCAGCCAGTAGTTGGGAGGCATCAGGTATATAAGCCACCCTTCCCAGCAGGGAGATGCCTGAGCAACACCTGTAGTTTCCCTACTTAGTGTGTGCAATTAGTATGCTGCCAGGTTATTGTCCTTGAGTCCTGTAGTGTCTGAATATTAAGCTGTCTCTGAAACCCATGTTGTCTTTACTAGAAACTGTTCCTGAAACCGCTCCGGCGGTACCTGAACCTGAAACTGCTTTGACGGTACCTGAACCTACAATCGCTCCAGTGGTCCCTGAACCAGGACCAATGGCCGTCCAGTCTGCTGACCCAGAATCCGTGTTGTCTGAACAGGTTCCGACATCTAGTCTACCTGTGATTCCGCATCCTGTCCTTCCAGTTACTCCGAGTCCATGTCCATGACTTGAGGTCAGCGGCTGCAGTACTGGGGATTACCCAGGAATGGTACCTGATGTGTACCTGCCATGCAAGCCTAACTCCACCATCAGGAGCTCTAGCCAAAACTAGGTAGCTGTTTAGCCATTCCCCTTCTGGGTATGCCCGGCTCGTGGCACAGTGGGTCCACAATCCATGTGTGACAATCTGTTAGTATATAAACAACATAGTGCAGGCCATTCAGCTTAGATTCAGTCTTCCTTTAATCTATATACTCACAAGACATAAAGTTTAAAAGCTCTCATCAATAAACTTCTTCCATGCTTATCATATAAGCCTGACTCTGGGTTCTGCCAATAACAGCTTTTTCCAGGGCATGATCAGCATCATCATGGTATAGTTTCAATTGCTGGTAACTTAGGAGATTCAGTTTCAAAGACCTATTAATTGATTGGCTATTGGTATATGAAAGGACGGGAGTGTGAGCCAAACCAATACTTTGAGATGTGATAGTACCTTCTGATTTGCACCTTTTTGTAACATCCGATGGCACTTAACTTCCAGTTATAACTAATATCTTATAAATATGAAGATAAATATATCTTATTTTAAAAACAATGATAAGTTCCTGAGGGCCAATCCATATGTTCCCACGGAAAGGTGTTAATTAATTGTATTTGAGTACTTTCCTTATGATAAATGAGACGGTTTACTCAGCCCAATTGGTACAAAACCAAAGTTGTTAGTTTATCACTGGGTAGTCAGTGGCCTGTGCAAAAACTAATATTTAAGCATTTTTTTTTAGTATGCCGCCAAGTTTTTGCAGCACATCTGACGATCCAGAATACCTGACAAAGTGGCTACTAAATTCATATTGAAACACTGCATATAAAGAGCAAAAAAAAAAGAGTAAAGTAAAGAGAAACATTTTAAATCAGCAGAAGGATGAGAAAAAAGTTCCGAAGTAAAATCTCTGCTGTGAAGCTAAGACGAAGATGTGTTTTCTTAAAGGCCATTGCACGAATTAATGCTGCCTGCAGGCACTGCTTGTACATGTGGGATTTGGTGTGACTTTATCTCTTTCTGTTTAATATAAAACTGTGCTTACCATAGCAACCAATGCTCTGATAGTATGCGTCCTCTCATCCCTTTGGATTTAAAGAATTTGATCAAAAAAATCAGCCCAAAACAGTATGTAAATTATCAGCCGGCAATATTTTCTCAGTTAACCTTTTCACTCCTGTTTGTCAGCATACTTGAAAATAATACAAGGAAGTTACTAAGATATCTGCTGTCTTAGTGATTAGTCTATGTTTTACACAATAAAAGCCATACAGTATGTATCGAGCCCCTATACGGCAAGAACTAATGGAACATGATCTACAGCGCTGCCAGACAATAAATCCTATGGTAATGAAATAAAGCTGCATAGGAGAACAGGTATCGATCTGCAGCTTCAATCCTTAGTATGATTGGTTTATTATTACAGTTACCTATTTGTACATTGTCAGTAATGTATGTGTTTTTCCGGTCTAGATTTATTAACTATGTTGTGCATGTATAGAGAAAATTAGTATAACATTGCTTCAACAATGCTTTGCCTGCTTGGTATTACTGTTCCTTACTAGACTTGCATTAGAAAATGCTGGTCAAGGCTTGGGTATGGGAGATATGGAAAGCAATAAGAATGTATCAGGAATTTCTGCATGATTAGCTCCAAAGAAAATCTTCCCTCCAACATTATATAATAAAAAGAGTTCGAGAGTTGCTTCCATTTTGTCAATGGAGACGACTGATTGGGTATAACTGGTTATTATTGGATAATAGGGCATTTGCAGTGAGAGAGGCTTTCAACTTGTCTATGGGAAATAAAAAATAACTGGAACAAAAAAACTCACACTATCCTATTTCTATAACTTGGTATAAGACAATGTTTAAAGCTGAATTTCATGAAATGACTTAATTTGATTAGTGTGTGAAGGAGAGGAAAGTGACTGTCAAGATATGATAATGACTGTGATGTTTTACATTAATGCATTTCTATACGTGTTGTTTTATGTAATTGTTAGTGGGATTATTATTCTTTGCAAAAGTATGATTAATTCACTTGTGTTGGGGAAGTGAAGATATTGGGCTCGATTAATCTAGACTGGTGTTGTTCACGCCAGTCTTGATAAGGGGGTGTGCTGGAGTCAAACGCTTCTGATTCAAGAAGAAGTGTACACCTCTTCATGAATAGGGAGAGTCTGACGAAAGGCGTGTGTCTCTGTGCACTACTCAAGTAATCTCACTCCCGTCAGGTACTGTAGTGAGATTTCTTGCATAGGGAACATCTCAGTTCGTCATGACTGCAGGCAAAAGGTTATGTCAAGAAAATATCTCCCCCTCACTGCCAACACTTTTCAGAAACACAAAGAAGAAGCCCTGGATCAGGAGCATGCGGAAGCTGCTCAGCTACCTAGCAGAGGTGGTCCTAAGCCATAAGGGAGCAGGGTGGATTTTTCACTAGCCAGGAGCCACCAAGGGTCCAAAGATATGACAAAATGAGAGGAAACCCACCTTCTTGGCACAGAACTATTCAGCAAGTCATCTATCATGTCAGCAGGGGGAGCCAACCATCTTTATTCATAGTCAGATTCCCAGTCAACGACAGGCCAGGTTGCGAAGCGAGAATGCAGGCACATCAAATAACAGGACCAGTGCTCCAAGGAAATTACATCTAATGAAAGACCTCTGTCAGCAGATCAAGACTAGAGACGAGCGAGCATATTCGAAAAACATTCGCCAATTTCAAATTCAGCACAAACATTGCACATTTGGATTCGTGATCAGACACACGAGCATTTTTACTTAAAATCGGGAAAATTCGGTAAAAGTGAAGGAAATTATTGTATTTTCACTACAGTATTTTTATCACTTTGGCTATAATAGTGGTGCTATATGATGAGCGGGGGGGGGCGTGTTTAATGAGGGGAGGGGGATGAGAGTGGTCAGAGGAGCAGGGTGTTTTGTAATCTAATTTTTTTTTCCCTAACTTTGTGTGCAAATTGCAGCTAGCCAATCAGGGCACAGGAACCATCCACAACGTCCAGACCAGGACTTGTGCCACTGGCTACTGAAATCACAAGTCCCTCTCTATATAAAGAGCGGACATGTTGTTTTAACGCCATTTTGTCAGTATAACAGGTCAGAGAGGATGCTCCTGATGCTGCTCCTGGATACTGAGAGATTTTAGCTAGGCGGTTGCTTCTAAGTCAGATAGTTTAGATAGCTAGTGTCCTGTGTGGCTGTGAAATCGCCCTTCCAGCATATTTTTTTTTCTTGCGCCATTAGTGAGGTCCATAGACAGTAGGGCACATTTCAGCATAGAACTCTGTTGTGCACTGCTTCCATTGTACTCCATGCATAAGTACACCTTTAAAGATCTCATTTTGCCTGTTACTAACTTGATACAGCATGCCACATCTCAGCTTGTCATTTTGTAGCGGTGAAATTCAGCTTTATGGAGAGCTCGTTCAGAGTAAAAAAATCCATTTTTTTTCTGTTACTAATGTGAGGCAGCATGCCATATCTCAGTTTGTCATTTTGTGGCTGTGAAATTCAGCTGTATGCAGAGCTTGTTCAGAGTAAAAAAATCTATATTTTCTGTTAAAAAACGTGATACAGCACGCCATATCTCAGCTTGTCATTTTGTGGAGGTGAAATTCAGCTGTATGCAGAGCTCATTCAGAGTAAAAAAATAATTTTTTTTTCTGTTACTATCGTAATACAGCACACCATATCTCAGCTTGTCATTTTGTGGTGGTGAAATTCAGCTAGTGTCCTGTGTGGCTGTGAAATCGATACAGCATGCGAGATCTCAGTTTGAAATTGTTTGGAACATATATTCTATCTTATACAGGCCTCATCCACAGTAAAAAAAAAAATTCTTCTGTTACTATTGAAAGCATTAGTGAACCAACAACATCACATCCTATCCAAACACAACGGACAACTTCTGTTACTGAATGGGCTACTCCACTCCCTTTCTTTGGCAGACGCACAGTGGTATGCCTTGTGGATGAGGGGCAGAGAGAGCATGTGCTCCATTGGATGGCAAACGCATCAAGCAGCCTCTCCTCCTCTTCCTCCATCTCACATCACAGTCCTCAGGGTTGACACCCCAATTATCCTTGTTTCTCCCCGTGTCACAATTCTCCAACCACCCAACTGACTGTAGGGAACCACACACGGGTGAGTCTGTTCACACATTCTATGCCACGGGCATCAGAAGTCTGCTCTAAAGATTCACAGAAGAGGAAAGCATCTGCACCAATGGCCAAAATTTGTTTAGGTTGGATCCAAGGCAGGATGAAGTAGGGTCCGAGCAGCATCCTGACCCTCGTCACCAGACATTAACCCTTTGGGGGGGAGGTGATCCTGATGAGACTCAAATACCTGAGGCTCATGTGGACTATACTGTGCTGTCAGAGCAGGAAGAGGAGGAGGGTGACTCTCAGGGCGAGGAATGGGAGAACAGAGAGGATGATGTTGAGTTTCTAGATCCCACTTGGTGTGAACCCAGAGGCACGCAGCTGAGTAGGTCATCTGAGGAGGTGGAAGAGGAGGAAGATGAAGAGATTACGTTGCACCCTATGGCACAGACACAAAGTGATTTAACCCTCCGTCACATACAATATCGGTTCTAACGAGTTCACATACAATGTGACTGTCGGGCTAGAAAAATACCTATAATATCTAATGTTTGCAATTTCAGTGCTCTAAAAGTGATCAGTGACCTTCATAGGGATGTAATAAAAGAGACTACACATAATCAGGTGCAAAAAAAACCCATTTACTTAACATAAAACTAATAACTCTGAAATCCAAACATTTCAAAACTCCCGCCAAATAGTCCCCAGTTCGACTCTGTCAAAAAACTCTACAAAGAAAATTTATGGAAACAAACTTAATTTTAAGGTACCTTAAGTACTATTAAACACATATTCAATCAGAATTAGATCCTGAAGTTTCCCCAGAAAAATTACACTTGCAGAGCAAAGAGCAAGAATTACACATCATTTTTGCATGTGTCAGGCAGATTGCATTATGACATTTGTGACATTCATAATTAGAAAGCCTTCTGATTCCGCTTTCCATGGTGCAGGTGGTGCATCTCCTTCTTTTGGGAGGTGGTGCAGGTGGTGAATTTTCACTATCATCTTCTGGGTGGAATCTTTTGAGCTGAACTTGAAGGCGAGAGGGGATACCGATTGTTTTCATACTTCTCCTGCGTAGCTCTCCAAGCACTAATTCATGGGCCAATTTTTTCAGATAGAATCGTCTACGGAGTGGTTCAAGCTTGTTTTCAAGGTAAATGACTTGTGAATTTATATCACCCAAATTCAACATAGCAAAAAATATGACCATTGGCCAGCGTTTGGTGTTTCTGCTGACGTTGCAAGTTGAGCACATCTGATCAGCTGTATCAACACCCCCTTTGGTTGCATTATAAAATGTAATTATCTCCGGGTTTTTTTGTGCCTCAGTCCCAGGATCGATGGCATCATCATCATGAAGTGTTGATAGAAGAAGTACAATTTTTTTTGCTTGTGGTACATAGGAAACCAAAACCTTTCCATTATGGAATGCAAACATACTGCTGTACTGTTGTCTCCCTTTCACACTTACAAACTGTGTAGGCAATTCTTTTTTATTTTTTCTTACAGTTCCGACATATGACAGCTTCTGCATTTTCAGATAATCAATCAGATCACAATTTGAAAACCAATTGTCAGCTGTTATATTACGACCCGATCCAAATAAGGGCTCAGCCAGTCTTTTTACAACATCACTGGGTTTGTTGCTGACACAGTAAGGACCTTCTGGTTGTTTTCCTGCATAAACTTCCAGGTTGTAAGTGTAGGTCTTACTGGCATCAACAAGGGCATACATTTTTATTCCATATTTGTTAGGCTTTGATGGAATATATTGACGAAAGGCACATTTACCACGAAAACCAGGGAGCATTTCGTCAATAGTGAGATTCTCCCCAGGGCAATAGCTTTTTTTACAGTTTTCAACAAATTTTTGGAATATATCACGAATTGGAGCAAGTCGGTCATATGTTTTACGTTCGGTTAGGGTAGTTCTGTCGTCAAACCGAAGGCAACGAATTAGAAGCTTGAATCTGTTTATGGACATAACAAGGCCAAATTTTTCAACTCCATTCCCATCTTTACTCCAAAGTTCCTCCAAACTTTGTCTATTTGCCCTATAAGCTCATGCAAGGTATAATAATAAAAAAAAAAGCACACAGTTCTATTTCATCTGAGGCCTTGATGGTTCTGTTGCAGATGAAATTGTCCTTTATAATGTCTATATATTGGTTGGTATATGTGACAATAGAGTCCAGAATGTCATCTGTGAATAAACGATTCCAGCATTCAACTGCAGTTTTTGCATTACTTGCAGTTCCTATAACTGCAGGAAGGTGAGTAATAATGTTTGAGGTTCACTACGTTTTTTCTGGAGTGGCTTCTTGTTCCATTGTTTTTTTTTTATCTTTTCCCATATAAAAATATTCTACATCTTCATCCTCATCACTGTCACCATCTTGCTCTGTTTCAGAATCCACTTCACATACTTCCACCTCATCATGAGAATCAATCTCACTTTCCTCTCCTAAATCCTCATTCAGTGTGGGGTCTGCATCATCTAACAGCATGTTTGTTATTTCCTCAACATCAAGGTTTTTTGATAAATTGTACATTTTCCTCTCCATTTCAGCAGATAATCTGAAGCAAGAGAAGGAATATGTATTAGGGATATGTTTGAAAGTGTGAAAGGGAGACAACAGTACAGCAGTATGTTTGCATTCCATAATGGAAAGGTTTTGGTTTCCTATGTACCACAAGCATATGTATATGCCTGAGCAGCACACTTTCTTTTTTAATCTGCCTTATTTCTATGAAATATCCTCACACTTTGTGCTATACATTCATAAAACAAGCTAAATAAACAATTGTGATGAATAAAAACATAAAATACCAACCTTATTGAGTGTGACGTGTTCACATACAATGAGCCTGAGAGATTAGCGCAGTTATATCTGTCCTCCTGAAGCTCTGCAATCCAACTGTGGTATGAGGTTTCACAGAGCTGCTAGAGACAGGAGACTACCTGGAGGGAGGGGATTTCCTCACAATCTGGTGAGGAAGGAGAAATGGAAGTAAAAGAGATGTGCCTGTCAGGCCTATTGTATGTGACGGAGGGTTAATCACGACGAGTACTGCATCCTTGGCCACAACTGTGGCTGTGGCTAGCAGCGGTGTCACAGATCTGCAGCTAGCAGGGGCAGCAAGGATTGCCTAGCCTGGGCCTTTTTTGATACCACAAAGGATCAGCCAACTCACGTTATCTGGCAACTTTGCAAGAAAAAAATCAGTAGAGGGAAAAAGTGCAATAATTTGACTACTACATGCTTGAACCTTCACATGCGCAATCAACATGCATTACACTGCCAATCTCACTGCGATAACATGCGTACCTCACCAACCATCAGCCGCCCATAAACCGCATCTGTTGCTTCTTCCTCCTCCTCTGTTACCATGCCAAGTGATGTCGCACAGGTCTCCGACCGCAGAATCTCCAGTTGTTTACCCGCTCCAGTCAGGCTAAGTGAGAGCCCGTCAGTTGTAACGGAAATGGACATGTCTGCTGCTTTTGATCGATCTCAGGCAATGAGCACGCCACATCTTTCTCATTCCACCGTAACATCTTTGCCTGCACCTCACTGATGGTCAAGCAGTTTGTCCTGTTCACCCTACTCTCAGCACTGCAGCCAGCCCTTGATTCCGCATTTGTGGTCGCTTAAAAGATTGATTCCTCTTACACATGACAAAACTAAGAGGTTGATCTCCACCATCTCCAATCTGTTGGCCATGGAAATACTGCCATTCCGCCTGGCAGATACAGACGGTTTCCGAAAGCTGATGGCCGTCACAGTCCCCTAGTACCAGTTGCCCAGTCACCATTACTTCTCTAAGAAAGCTGTGCCTGTGCTACACCAGCATGTGACAGACAACATCACCCATTCCTTGACTAAATCTATGTCTGCCAGAGTGCATTTCACCAAAGACACCTGGACGAGTAAGCATGGCCAGGGGCATTACATCTTGCTGACTGGGGACTTGGTTACTCGGGTGGATGTGGGGGCAGGCAGGGAAGGGGTTGCTCCCCATGTCTTGGAATCCCCAAGGCTTGCAGGACAAACCTCTGCATATCACACTTTCTCCATTACTTTTGTCTCCTCCACCTGCGCACACAACCTCTGCCTTAATGAGACACATGTTCCACAAATTCTGTACTGCGCAGCCAGGGCTCACCGCAGTCATCCTGTGTTAAAATTAATATGCCTTGGAGATCACAGTCATACAGCTATCGAGGTCGAGTTTGAGCAATGGCTGTCTCGGCAGAACCTGTAGCCAGTAGTGTTGAGCCACCCCCGTAGTGTTCGAGTTCGGTTCGGTTCGTCGAACACCCGTGTGTTCGCCGAACTGTTCGTCGAACTGTTCGTCGAACACCTTCGAACACCATTAAAACCAATGGCAGGCAAACAAAAACACATAGAAACACATAGAAAACACCTTCAAAGGTGTCCAAAAGCTGACAAACTGCTCAGAAGACACAACTAACACATGGAAAAGTGACAAGTACATATAGTCATGCGAAAAGAAAAGAGGTGGAGGAGTAAAAGGAGGGGGAGACACAGATATAGGCATGTCATGCCCTTCTAAAATCCAAAAAGTGAGAAGCCGAGACGGCCAGTCCGCTCCTGCCCGTGCCACCTCCGCGTCGCCGGGTTTGTGCCAGAGCCGCGGTGAACCCTGACGGCCAGCCCCCCTCTCCCAATACTGGTGCCTGTCCGCTGGTGGGTCGAGCGAGCCCCCCTGTGGTGGAGGCAGCTCTAAGCTTTTTAATTTAAATTGTCTCTCTAATTTGAATGAATACACTTTAAATCCATTTACAAGGATCTATTGGAGGGCAAGTCTCATGCCAGCAGCCGCGTAATTCCAGCTCCAGTAGCGTCCACTAAAGCTGCTGCAGTTAAAAAGCTTTTATAAGGATCGAGCTCGGCTGTCCACCGCAAGGCATCCTACTGCCAGTCCCAGCCCCTATGCCTTGGGGTGCCTCCTGATGCTCTTCACTGAGTATCCCGTGGTCCCGAAGCATTTCCTTTGAAAAAATTAAGTGTCCAAACTACAGGTGGTGTAGCTTGCTTAACAGCCGGGATAATCCGCTGCCTAGCAGACACTGCTACTAGGCACAAAGTATTTCCTGGGCTAGATGCAGTTAAAAATTTGTAATTAGATACTCTCGTTGGATGCTGAGAAAGCATTCCATAGAGTCTCCTGGCACGCCATATATGATTCTCTTAAAAAGCTTGGGGTAGGGGTCTAGGGGACCCTTTTATAGCCAAAATCACGGCCCTGTATCGCAATACGTCACCTAGGCTGAAGATAAATGGAACTGTAGCACCCTGAGGGCTCGGTTGCTACAGAGGTATTGCACCTCACCCAGAGGTGTGATATCTCACTCTCAGGTAAGGATGTAGTGTGGATCAGGACCCGACACCTGCATGCATTACATCACATTGCCGTGGGGCAGGGCGACCAATATGCCCCTGAGATGGGCACGACAGTCCCTGTCCCTGGCTGGAGTGGGGGGAGGGAACACTGAGGAAGGGGAACCCTGTAGTGCAGGAGCAGGGAGGAAGCAGTTCCTGGGTGCATTGAGAAGGGAGTATAAAAGGTGGGCACCATCTTAGTTCAGTGCAGAGAAGTCTGAGCAGAAGTGGCAGGGAGCAGGGGCTCTGCATGAGCTCTGCTCCGGAGGCGGGCCTAGTAACAGAGGCCCAGGCCTGGAAGAGGGAGAAGGAAGGAAGAGGAGCGGAGAAGGCTCCAGGAACGAGGAACGAAGGGATCCCAGGGGTGCGGACGGGCGAGTCGCCACCGCACGCCCGAATCCACCTGCGTGGAGGGGTCAGGCCAAAGGGGGAGACCGGTCCCCGAAACTAGTGGAGGCAGGAAACGACCCTCAGCTAGAAACAGGAGGCTGTGACATTTTATGTGGCGCAGCCCCTCGCTACACCCGCTAGGAAGGCACCACATAGGGTCAGGGAAACTGGCGCCAAGTTTACCAAGAGGAGGCCAGAGGCAGCCGGACAGAAGGGTTGGTATGAAAGGCCAGACAAAGGACACACAAAGGGGGCCCTGTGAAGCGCTCCAAAGTTATCTGGGAGTTGTCTGAGCCCCTCACCTGGTGAGCACAGTACGACGTGGGCAGCCATTACCTGCAGACGTGGTCTGGATAATAAGAACTGTGAGTAAAGGCCCTGAACTGCATCACTGACTCAGTGTCGTTACTGCTGCTGCCCTGCACCATCACCCCCATCCTCCGCATACACTGCCCTGAGGCTATACTCCTCCCGTGGGGAGTTATGCTACGCTCTGCTGCACCCACAACACCAGCCTTAGCGGTCTGCCCTGGAGCGGCGGTTCACTCTGACCGCATTCCACGGGTGGCGTAGTCGGACATTTAAACATCAAAACCACATAAATAGTTCCGCCACTGGTTTGACCGCCCTGAGCCACGGAACCGGGTCGCCGCCACGGAGACTACAACCACCAGCATCCACCAAAAAGGGTCCGGCTCCGTGTGTCCCAAGGCCCAGGGGGCGCGTCAGAACATTTTCATCACCTTTCACAATCACCAATGGGACAAGGCAGGGATGTTCTCTGTCCCCTCTCTTATACATCCTAGTGACGGAGCACCTGCTCTCATCAATTCGCCATAACCCCAATATTAGGTAGATTGAGGTTGGAGGCACCGAGTACAAGTGCTCTCTATTTGCTGATGATGTCCTAGTATATATCACTCAATCACATATATCCATCCATGCTGTTATGGCTGAAATAGATCACTTTGTTACATGGTCAAATTTTAAAATCAATGCAGCGAAGTCTGAGGCCCTCGATGTCTCCCTCCCCAAATCCATATAGGATTCCATCCAGTCCAACTTTCCCTTTGCCTGGCCCTCACAGGGTATCAAATACTTAGGAATTCCTATTCATAGAGACCTCTCCCATCTATGTTATCTTAATTTTGGGCCCTTTATTGAACAACTCTATACAGACCACGGTTGGCAAGTTAGAACTGTAAGATTCACTACGTGAACCACTGGTGTTTTGTGGAAAAGCACATGTACACTGTGTTCCAAATTATTATGCAAAAAGTGTTTAGGAGTGATAAGGGAAGAATTTGTTTGTTTGTCAGTTAAACTCATTGATGGTGATGTGTGTCAGGGCTCTTTATATCACTGTAAGCAATTGCAGACACCTGTGCTAATTAGTTTGGCAGGTGTGTCCAATGAAAGGCAAGACTACTTAAGAAGGCTCTCACATTATTAAGCAGCCTACATTTTCTGCCAAAATGGGAAAGAAAAAGGATGTGTTGGCTGCTGAGAAGCAACAAATTGTGGAGTGTTTAGGTCAAGGCATGACTACAATCAACATTGTGCGATGATCAGGATGAAGTGTCTTGGCAATCAAGAAGTATGTAGCTGATTCACAGTACACACGTGTGCGTGCTGATAAGGGCAAATTGAGGACTCTTTCCTACAGGCAATTACGTCAGGTTGAAAGAGCAGCGGCAAAAAAGCCTTGTCATAGCAGCAGACAAGTTTTTGAAGCTGCTGGTGCCTCCAACGTCCCCCAAACAACAAGATGCAGGGTCCTTCAGAGGTTTGCAGCTGTGCATACGCCATCCTGTCAACCTCCTCTATCCACTTCACACAAGCAGAAACGGCTCCAGTGGGCCAAACATTACATGAAGACTGATTTCAAAACTGTTTTGTTCACGGATGAGTGCCGTGCAGCGCTCGATGGTCCAGATGGATGGAGTGGAGGATGGCTGGTTGATGGACACCCAACGCAAACACGGCTACAGCGCCAACAAGGAGGAGGTGGAGTAATGTTTTGGGCTGGAATCATGGGGAGAGAGATTGTCGGCCCCTTTAGGATCCCTGAAGGCGCTAAAGATGAACTCCATAATGTATGTGGATTTTCTCAAACAGCACTTCCTGCCATGGTTCAAGAAGAAGAACCGTGTATTTCACAGCAAGATCATTTTTTTGCATGATAATGCACCATCTCATGCTGCACATAAAACATCTGCATCTCTGGCTGATATGGGCATAAAAGGGGACAAACTTATGGTGTGACCCCCATGCTCCCCTGACCTCTACCCCATTCAGAACCTTTGGAGCATCATTAAAAGGAGTGTCTATGATGGCGGGAGGCAGTTCACATCTAAGCAACAGCTCTGGGAGGGTATTCTGTCCTCATGCAAAACAATTGAAGCAGAAACCATTCAAAACCTGACAAATTCAATGGACGAGAGAGTTCAGAAGCTCCTTTCGAACAAGGGGTCCTATGTGAAAATGTAACATCACCTAGAATAAAGTTTTGAGTTGAAAACTGTTTGATTTCAGTTTCTAACAACCTGCTAATGCTTATAATTTCAAAAATGACCATTTTTTTGGTCTTTATTAAAATGAAAAGGTTGATCGAAAAGTTTGGGGGATCTAAGAGTGTGGCAACCCAGTAGTCATGATTACTTCGAATTCTGACAATATGAGGGTCATGCTGCAGGTAGTGCAGCAAGAAGGCACTTAGGTGTCTTGTTCATCTCGGAGCCCCAAAATTATTTTCCGGGCTAGATGCAGCTAAAAATTATTATTAATTTTAAATCTGGTGAAGCTTTAGTATAGATGGCCTAATAGGATCAGTGCTGCACACTGCTACAAAGCCCAAATTATTTTCCAGCCAAGATACAGATAAACATGATTAGTAATTTGAAAGCTTAAAACGTTTGGTAGGGTGATTTTAACCAATCATCAAGCTTTTACTCTCCCCAGGATGACACAGGGGTAGAAAAGTCGTTTCGGATCCATGATTTGTTCATCTTTATGAACGTGAGTCTGTCTACATTATCAGTGGAGAGCCGCGTGCGCTTATCTGTCAGCACACCACCAGCAGCGCTGAACACACGTTCAGACAGAACGCTGGCTGCGGGGCATGACAAGATCTCCAAGGCGTAAGTGGCTAGCTCCGGCCATTTATCCAGATTGGAAGCCCAAAAAGAGCAAGGGTCCAGTGACACAGTCATGGCTTCAATGTTTACTTGGAGATACTCCTGTACCATCGTCTCTAGGCGTTGACTATGTGTCAGACTTCTTGTCTCCTGTGGCCTTGCAAAGGATGGGCTAAAAAAGTGGTGAAATGATTCCGCAAAATTGATGTTACCAGCAGATACTGTGGTTCTGTTACGGTTTGAGTGCTGAACACTTGACGGCCCCACGGTTGGCAAGTTGGAACTGTGAGATTCACTACGTGCACCACTGGTATTTTGTGGAAAAGCACATGTAAGATTCTGCAACAGTCTCTGCTGATACTCCTGCATGCGTGCATCCCTTTCTATGGCAGGAATAATTTCTGAAAATTTACTTTTGTACCGGGGATCTAACAGTGTGGCAACCCAGTAGTCAGGATTATTTCTAATTCTCACAATTCGAGGGTCATGTTGCAGGTAGTGCAGCAAGAAGGCACTCATGTGTGTTGCGCATCCAGGAGCACCAAGTCCCTGTTGTGTTGGTGGCGAGGTAACAATCATGCTTCCTTCCTCTGTCCTCTCCCCCCAACCTCGCACAACAGAAATGTGATCAAGGTCTCCCTCATCTGATGAGTCTTCCATCAGTTCGTCCTCCACTTCTTCCTGGGCTCCTGCACCTTCCTCACTAGTTTGGCTGCTACCATGCGCCCTGGTAAAACCATCTCCCCCACCCTCACATGCCTGCCGCCTTGGTGCTGCCGACCGTCTGGACCTTGCAGATGTTAGCCCTTCCGCATACAACTCCTCCTCCTCTACTTCCTCCACCTCCTCTTGTGCCACCACCTGACTCCGAATTCTGTTTAACATGTGCTCCAGCATGTAAATCACCGGAATAGTCATGCTGATAATGGCATAGTCAGCAATAAACATCTTCGTCGCCATTTCAAAACTGTGCAGAAGGGTGCATAGGTCCCTGATCTGAGACCACTCCTCCAGCGTGATTTGCCCCACCTCTGGATCTCGTTGGCCCAGGCTATACGTCAGAACGTATTGCACCAGGGCTTGTCGGTGCTGCCACAGTCGCTGCAACATGTGCAGAGTTGAATTCCACCGGGTAGGCACATCGCATTTTAGCCGGTGAAGTGGCAGGCCCAACGACTTCTGTAGAGATGTAAGTCGCTGAGCTGCGGGATGCGAACGGCGGAAGTGAGCACACAGCGACCGTGCCCTCTGCAGAAGGCCATCTAGTCTGGGATAGTGGGCTAAAAATTGCTGGACAACCAGGTTCAACACGTGAGCCATACAAGGCACGTGTGTGACATTGCCCCGGCGATGGGCCGCACCCAGGTTTGCAGCATTGTCGCACACGGCCTACCCTGGTTTCAGGTCCAGTGGAGACAACCATTCATGAAATTGGTTCTCCAGAGCTGACCACAACTCCTCAGCTGTGTGACTCACATTTCCCAGACATTTCAATGTAAAAACCGCCTGATGACGTTGAGCCCTACTGCCAGCATAGTAAGGAGGTGTGCAGGATCCCTTCTGCGCAGTTAGAAAGCTTGTGGCATGACCAGACAGGCTTTGGGTGCAGGTGGAAGACCGAGAGGAGGTTGAGGAGGCAGAAGCAGTGGAGGAACTTTGACATAAAGAGGATTGACGCACAACTCGTGGGGACGGCAAGACTTGGACAGCAGCCCCTTGTCCTGCTGTCACCATAGTTACCCAGTGCCCAGTCAGCGACATGTAACGCCCCTGTCCATGCCTACTCGTCCAAGTGTCTGTGGTGAAATGCACCCTGTCACACACAGAGTTTCTCAAAGAAGCGGTGATGTTGTGTGCGACATGCTGGTGGAGCGCAGGCACACCTTTCTTTGAGAAGTAGTGCCGACTGGGCATCTGGTACTGGGGCACTGCGATGGACATAAGGTCTCGAAAATCCTCTGTGTCCACCAGGCGGAAAGGCAGCATTTCTGTAGCCAAGAGCTTGCAGATGGTGAAATTCAACCTCTTAGCTTTCTCATGGCTAGGAGGAAATGGTCTTTTACTTGTTCACATCTGAGGGACCGAGGGCTGGCTATTGTGCTTAGACGGGGTTGATAAGGGTGTCCCCGGCAAACTGCCGGTCTGTGAGGAAGATGCAGGCGGACATGTTAGGTTGCCTTGATCCAAAGATGGTGCAATCGATGTCGGACAGCGCTCAACACCAGCTGGTGTTACCACCTCCAAAGAAAATGATGACCTGCCAATCACGTTGGCTGTTGCGGGTAAAGAGGTGGCAGGTCTGCGCCCCAAAACAGGTGTGACTGCTGTCCCCCCCAGTCACAGAGGATGAAGAGGCCGCGGATGCACAAGATATGGCAGACGGTGGTTGGCCCGGCCGGCTAGGCCGCATTGTAGCACACTGAGCTTCCCACTGCAACTTATGCTTCATGTCCATGTGCCGGTTCATGTATGAAGTACTCAAACTATGTATTTTTTGGCCTCTACTTAGCTTTTGCTGACAAATGTTACAGATAACACGAGTTGGGTCATCTTTATCGATCTGAAAAAATGCCCAAGCTATGCAAGGCTTAGCACCCATGCGACCTGAAGAGCCACCACGACTTGTGGTGAGAGGCAGAGTTGTGTTTGAGGATGCAGTTGTTGACGTGCTTCCAGTACTACGTCTCTGTCCAGGAAGGCGCAACCTGACCTCGTCGTCACTAGCATCTTCCTCCACCTCCTCTGCTGACCTCCTCTCTTGGCTGACTGTGGGTTGACAGTAAGTGGGATCTCCAACCTCATCATCATCACCCTGTGCGTTATCACACCCGTCGTCCTCAGAGCCAACCTGTTCCTGCCCTGACAAAAAACTAAAGTTGTCGCTCCAATCAGGTATTTGAGTCTTATCATCGTCTTCCTCATTGTCTCCACCAACAGGAGTTACAGTTTGGGAATGAGGGTCTACATTATGGTCAGAACCTTCTGCGTCTGGTCCTGGATCCGACTCATAAAGATTCTGGGCATCAGTGCAGATCATTTCCTCGTCTGGATTCACAGAAGCGCTGGAGTCGACCTCTGATTCCCAGGCTATAGTATGAGTAAACAGCTCTGCAGACTCAACCATCTGTTCTACCTCATACTCAGACGGGCAGCTGGAGATTTGGGAGCTGTGAGGAAGCAAGTGCGATTGGGGTGACACCTTTGAGGACTGGAGTATTTGTGATGTTGAAGTTGATGTGGAGGAGAGCCCACTTAAAGGAGCACTTGATATCCGTTGAAGCAGCTGCTGTTTTTGTGCCTCATCTGGAATTTGTAGCGATTGGCGTGGCCGTAAGAAAGGGATCTTATCACATTGTCCGCTAAAAGAAGTAGACATTTTAGTTTGGCTAGAAGATGGTCTTTCTTCTGCAGATGTTACTGTTGTTTTAACACCTACCCCACGGACACAACCTTTTTTCCCCTTCCCAACACGCATATTCCCCTTTCCACCAGCAGCAGGCCTTTTTCCACTCATTTTGGTGGTTAACTAATTCACAACTCTGGAGTTGTTTGCACAAAAAAACAATGGATGGTAACCGAGCAGAGCTGAGTGGCCAAACTGTGGTATTAGGCCAAAACTATTGGCTGGGTTAGATGCAGAAAAAAATTATATTCAATTTGCAACCTGATGGAGGTCAGTATAGATGGACTAATAGAGAAAGTCCCACACACTGCTAGAAGGCCAAATATTTTTTCAGAGCTAGATGCAGATAAAAATTATTTTTAATTTGCAACCTGATGGAGGTTAGTATAGATGGACTAATAGAGAAAGTCCCACACACTGCTAGAAGGCCAAATATTTTTTCAGAGCTAGATGCAGATAAAAATTATATTCAATTTGCAACCTGATGGAGGTCAGTATAGATGGACTAATAGAACAAGTCCCACACACAGCTAGAAGCCCAAATATTTTTTCAGAGGTACTGTAGATGCAGATAAAAATTATTTTTAATTTGCAACCTGATGGAGGTCAGTATAGATGGACTAATAGAGAAAGTCCCACACACTGCTAGAAGGCCAAATATTTTTTCAGAGCTAGATGCAGAAAAAAATTATATTCAGTTTGCAACCTGATGGAGGTCTGTATAGATGGATTAATAGAACAAGTCCCACACACAGCTAGAAGCCCAATATTTTTTCAGAGGTAGATGCAGAAAAAAATATATTCATTTTGCAACCTGATGGAGGTCTGTATAGATGGATTAATAGAACAAGTCCCACACACAGCTAGAAGCCCAATATTTTTTCAGAGGTAGATGCAGAAAAAAATATATTCAGTTTGCAACCTGATGGAGGTCAGTATAGATGGACTAATACAACAAGTCCCACACACAGCTAGAAGCCCAATATTTTTTCAGAGGTAGATGCAGAAAAAAATATATTCAGTTTGCAACCTGATGGAGGTCTGTATAGATGGATTAATAGAACAAGTCCCACACACAGCTAGAAGCCCAATATTTTTTCAGAGGTAGATGCAGAAAAAAATATATTCAGTTTGCAACCTGATGGAGGTTAGTATAGATGGTCTAATACAACAAGTCCCACACACAGCTAGAAGCCCAATATTTTTTCAGAGCTAGATGCAGAAAAAAATTATTATCAATTTGCAACCTGATGGAAGTCAGTATAGATGGACTAATAGAATGATGCTATGCCCAAAAGATTTTACTTCACTAGGTGCAGTAAAAAAATTGGTATTCTATACACAGGTGGTATATCTTGCAACACAGATAGGCTACTCCACTGACTAACATACTCTGCAATAGGCCAAAAAAGATTAGCTTTGCTAGATTCAGCCAAATGCTGTGAAAAAAACTTGCACAGCACTGGCACAGACCTGCCTGGCAAAAACTGATAGGAACTCATGTAACCTAGTCCTGAAAAGGACTCCAATTACAATTAGTCTTTACTCCCACAATCTATCTATTTAAGAGCACAGACCTGCCTGATAAAAGTCGTAGGAAATGCTGTAACCTAGTCCTTAAAAGGACTGCAATCACAACTATTCCCTACTCCCAAGCTATCTGTAGATTTGTGCGAAAACTGGCTTGAAATTAACAAGGTATAGCGCACACAGCAACAGCGGTGCCGTCTAACACGCAGCTGCAGCAGTGAGAAAATGGTGGCGACGGGGAAAATGGCTTGGTCTTATAGGGCAAGGACATGTGACATACACTGCCAATGACACATGCCCTTGCTTGTGTGAAAAAAAGCACTTCGCTCCGTGTGTGCGCTGCTGATAGGCTGACAGATTGCACCTCCCCACTGTAAATGCGGGAAAGAGAAAAAAAAAATGGAGATCTTCATTGTTCCTGCAGCGATCCATCCCCTGCCCCTCCCCCCACCCCGCTGTACACTCAAACTGCGTATTAACATTAATTTTCATCATTACTGAGAAAAAATCCAGTTATGATTTTGGTGCACGAACAGTTATCGAACATAACCTCGAACAGCCGAATTTTTCTCAAATTGTTCGTGTTCGCCGAACGGCTCGAACACCGCCCAAAACAGCTCGAATTTGAGATTGGCGAACAGTTCGAGTAGAACAACGCTCATCTCTAGTAGCCAGGGAAGGCCGTGTGCAATAATGGTTCGAACCTGGTGGCAGCCCTACGCCGAGGCAAGCTCACACACATACCTTGCATGGCTCACGTCCTCAACCTGGCAGTACAGCGATTTCTCTGCCACTATCCTGGCCTGGATGCGATGCTGCAGAAAGCACGGAAGCTGTGTGCTCACTTCCGCCGTTCGCACCCCTCAGGTCATCGACTCGCATCGATACAGAGTTCTTTGTCCATGCCAGTTAACCGGTTGATATGCGATGCACCGACATGGTGGAATTCCACTCTGTACATGTTGTAGCAGCAACAAGCCCTGACGCAGTATGTCATGCCGTATAGCCTGGGCAAATGCAGTGCGAACTTGGGGTATTTCACGTTTACGCAGTGGGCACAGATTAAGGACCTCTGCCCCCTTCTGCACAGTTTTGAAATGACTAATAAGATGTTTAGCGCTGACGATGCCATCATCAGCATCACTCTTCTGGTCATCTACATGCTGGAGCAGACTTTGAATAGCCTGCGGGAGGAGGTGGTTGTCCCAGAGGAGGAGGAGAAAGTAGAGGAGGATGCGGAAGGGATAACAATGTCTCAAAGTTCCAGACTGTCGTCACACAGGCGGGTGCCAAGGGAGGGTGGATTACAGCAATCGAGGGGGGCTGGTGATCCCAGACAAACTGTTAGTGAAGGTACAGGAACCAAGGAATAAATGGAGGAGGAAGAGGTGATGGGTGAGCAACAGTCAGGAGATGAAGAGGATAATCATCCTCTCTCTGTTGTTCGTGGGTGATGGGGGGGGGGGGGACGGAGGAAACAAGCATCAGTGTTACCCAGCCACCAACATAGCATGTCCTTGGCCTTGGACCTCATGGAAGAGCCCGACATATGAGTACCTTCTTGCTGCACTTCTGCAACATGACCCTCGTGTAGTTAGGATTCGAAATAGTGCTGGCTACTGGGTTAGATCCACATTATAAGAGTACATTTTTCCAGATGCTTCCCACCATGGAAAGAGACCGCGAATGCTGGAGTATCAAAACACGCTGTTATACAACCTTAAGAGAGGTTTTTCCCAGGACAGCAGTGAGGCACACAGTGTGCATCAAAGCTCTAGACTTCCAATCTCCGGAACGTTAATTTGCTAACGCCAAAACATTAGCAGCAGTGTAAGTGGCAGAAGCAATTTCTGTGAGTCCTTTCACATGTCTTTTAGACCAGCTTGAGCACCAGTACAACAGAGTACAAGTCTGACACGTGGTGAATGACTGGAGAGGACGGTGCAGGAGTATATAGAGCTCAATATCAATACCATCAGGGAGGGTTTGGACCCTTTTACATTTTGATCTTCAAAAATGGAAGACTGGCCTGAGCTCGCCTGTCACGCCTTGGAGGTTTTATCATGACCTGCAGCCAGCGTTCTCTCAGAATGTGTTTTCAGCGCTGCTGGTAGTGTCCTGATGGATAAGCGGAGCCGGCTTTCCCCTGAAAGTGTAGACTGGCTAACTTTCATCAAGATGAACAAATCATGGATCTCCAAAAACTTTTGCACCCCAATCGCAGATTGTACAGACTAGGTGATGTTGTAGTTTTTAGTGTGCTGCATTGATCTCGCATAATTGCAGTCTGTGACATCTTTAGCATGGCTTCAGTGCCTGCTATTGCTGCTGCAGATGTTAACATTAATTTTTGGAAATGTGAAGACTCGTGGTTGGGTCTCCATTTGCTGGATTGGCTGTAGTGGAAGAGGTGTCGGTCCTAATTATACTATTTCCACAGTGGTGAAATTGATGCCACTTTGGTGGTGTCAGCCCCTAATTTTGGGAAATGTGAACACTCCTGGTTAGGTCTCTGTGACGAAACAGCTTCTTATCTTAATCAGCCAGATGTCTAGATGTGTTAAGCCAAGAGAAATGCACTATTGTGTTTGTGTTGACTTTAGAGCTTGTGTGTGTTTCTTTGGTAGGTCAAGAAGGACAGACCAGTATTTGTACAACCCTGAATGTTGTCTTCTCTTAGTTCTGAAACAATGGTATTTGTTACTATGCTAATTGCATATTGTACTAAAGCCAGCTAGATGTTTATTTATAAGAGCCCCCTGCTATACCAACTATGTAAATTGATTATATGCTCAAACAATGACACCTGTGGAATTTTCTGTGGAATAATACCCTCCCTAATCCTTGAACTGTGGATGTGTACTGGAAAGAACAAATGTGAACTATTTAAAGAACATATGCCTCTGCAGCAGGCAGAATTGAAAGAGACTTTAGAAGGAGAAGCAAAGATCAGACTCTCTTCAGACCATCAGCTAGGTAACATGGCTTTTTTTCCAAAGAGACACAGATTTGGATTCTACATGATTCCAGCCTAAGGGTATTTGGGCCTGACTGGAAAGATACATATCTGCTCCATTGACCATCAGAGAGCCCATGGATACATTTGGGAAGACCAGTTTGGGACGATGAAGTCACCTGGCCCCATGGATATGTTGTTTGGGGTTGCCAATTGGGACCCTCTGGTCACTTAGAACCCATGGAGACATTTGGAGAAGGGTGGGACCCTTAGGTGTCCTGGCCTTGTACCTCAATTGACTGTCAGCTTCCTAAGCTTACCGCTATCTTTTCTCTGTGGGGGCTCGCCAGAAGTGGGGGGCCACTGGTTGAGGTAGTTGGCCCTGGAAGTCCCAATGTCGCAGCTGTTCTATCCAAGGTGGGCCAGCAGAAGGGTGAGACTTTGTAATGTTTTACCATCTTGGGTATTAGCTGGGACTGTTCTATGTGCTTATTATCCTTTTGGTGGTTCAATAAAGTATTGCTACACTGTTTTACTCTCACCCTTTGTCTGAGTAGTATTATGCCCACGGAAGACCCCAGGTCTTCACAGTCTCCATCTACTAAGTTGGCTGTAGTGGAAGAGGTGTCGATTCCCATTATACAAGTTCTACTCTGGTGAAATTGATGCCACTTTGGTGGTGTAAGCCCCTAATTTTGGAAAATGTGAACACTTCTGATTTTGTCTCTATCTGCTGAGCTGGCTGTAGTGAAAGAGGTGTCTGTCCTAATTATTCTGTTTCTACTCTGGTGAAATTGATGCCACTTCAGTGGTGTCAGCCCCTGATTTTGGTAAATGTGAACACTTCTGGTTGGGTCTCCATCTGGTGGGTTGGCTGTAGTGTAAGAGGTGTCAGTCCTAATTATACTATTTTTACTCTAGAGAAATTGATGCCACTTTGGAGGTGTCAGCTCCTAATTTTTGGAAATGGGGAGACTCGTGGTTGGGTCTTCTTAATGCGTGTTGCCTGTAGCAGTAGGCCTTCCAGACAGGCAGCTCCCCTCCACTTACTTTCTGTCAACTACCCATGTTACTATCCTTACATTTTTGTACCAATCCTAATCTATTAAACTGATTTTTCTACCATCTGAGTGTGGCTGAGCATAAAAGTAGGTTGAGCTGTAGCATGTGGTATTAGGGCACCCAGCACAGCAGGCCTACACCGATCTCTCACCCACCTCGTCTTAATTTGAAGTTCAATTCAAAGCTGTAAATGCTTGCCCAGACCCTGATACCTCCTGCATGGCCCATGAATGATTGCTGCTGTGCCATTATAAAATTTGTACTGTGGTTCAACTGATGCCTCTTTCCTGATGTCTGCCCCTAATTTGATCTATTTTGGCAGCTTTTGGGCCTGTTTGAAGGTGTTGTGTATGCGTTTGGTGTTACCTCCCATTGAATGTAATGGGGTTCGGCAAATTATTTTGGAAGTTCGCTGAACTGGAATGAAGCGAACATTGAAAGGTTCGTTATCTCTAATTAAGACGACATCAGCCAGGCGGATGCTGAGCTGTACTCCCTAGAAGTTCCGTAACTGGATTCACGGCTGTTCAGTCTTCTGCACTGAGTCAACTTGTGTAGATCACTCTCTATGTTGGCTTTGTTTTTGCCAGAGCAGGCAGGTGTGAGTGTGGCTTGTCTGTGTCCCTTGGTGCATCAGATAATAACAGTTTTTCTACTGGGGAAGGTTCATTAAGGATGGTCTGGAGGCAGAACTGTTAGCAGGGATTAGGGATTTTCCAGGACAGTGCACGATCAGGGCTGAGTAATAAGTGCAGAATACATTGGTTAGGGTATGGATTCAGCCCTGGAGTTTGAGCAATTGGGTGGGTTCTAGATCAGGGGGTGTTGCAGGTGAGAGCAACCATGGGTAATTTGGATTCATCCATGCAAATTGGAGATGCTACTCAGTGGAAGTGTGTGTTTGTTTAGATGACCTACTGTTGGCAAATTTACAGCAAGAGGTGCTGGACAAAATTAGACAAGATGAATTTGTGGAGATTTTTTCCCTGCTGCTTTTAGTGATTTGTAACCTGGACTGAGGGAAGCCAAATTAAAGCAAAAAAAAAAGAGAAGTGACTTTCTAAAATTGGCATCCGGTATTTGTGAGCAATACATATAGGTGTATAGTCTCCTCAGAAATGATCTGCTCTGTTTTGCTGCATGGATTCAATAAGAAAGTTTACTAAGTCTATGGAGAGAATGAAAGCGGCTAATAGTTGCTGAAAGACTGCAACCCTAAAGCTTTCTAGGGATGGCCAGAGAATAGGCCTCCACCACAAATAGGTTGCTGCTGGCAATATATTGATGGGCAGTGTCTATTTAACTCTGGATGTCGCTTCAAACATGACTGTACATTGTGGGAATATAACCTCCCTCAGACACCATGGTTTAATTGGAGCGCAGTAAGGAATATGAGACTACCGTAAAATGAGACAAATTCCCAAATGCTCCTGTAACTAAATTAGTCTCCAGATAGAGAGGCGACTGATCTGTTCAGGAAGAGAATTGAATGTGGTTGTACTATTCTCCACTATTATTGTCACTGTCACTGTTCTGGTGTTTAGACCTTGTAATCTTGTAAGCCAAAATTTATCCTGAAGTAATGGCAGAACATTTTTAAAAAAATGTAATTAGTTTGCCCACTGGCCTTGCCTGTATTGTATGGGATGGGTGATAAGAATCGGCTCTAAATATGGCATTCCAGATAACTGAAAGGTCACAAAGGATGTATTTTCTGCAGCAGAATTGTCAACAAAGTGAACTCCTCATTGACAAAGCAGTATCAGGCTTTAATTGTTAAACCAGACCTATCCCCTTTCAAATAAACAGGTAAAGGATTTTTTTTTAACTAACAAGATGTCTTTTTCTCTAGAAGAAGAGGAGCGCATGCTTCATAAATACACTACTTAGGTGAAATGACATTTTTTCCCATGTATTTACTGCAGACAACTGTCGTAAAAAAAAGTCTATTCCCATACAACTCCAAAACCAACTGCTTTCCTTCCCTCTGTACCCGATAAAAATCTTATTTCTACACACCACCAGTAAGTGCTCAGGGCTTGTATATTAATATAGCAACTCAAACTCATTCTGCAAGAAAATGTTGTGACTCCAATTTTGGAAATATTTATAATTCGGTGCTCCAGCCCCCTCCCACTATGTACCCTATAGCAATTGAGTGGTCGGCCTTTATGGTACTGTATGTACACCAAAAACAAAAGAATGTTATTTATTTTTTCCAATGATCTTTTTATCTATCGGATATCTTCTTTGTTGACCAATATGGTAAACACCGCATTGATAATTCATAGGCATGCAAAATAGCATTAGGAACCAAGCAGCATAATGTATCTTAATCAAAAATCTGCAATAAAAGTTTCATGACTACAATGTAGGCATGAATAATTCTGACCAGCAGATATTGCTAACACTTAACAATTTCTGAAATGAAATGTATAATTATTTCCCCCTCATATCCAATAATATAATCAACTCGTTTTTCTCCCTCGTCTTCTTCTTTTTCGTTAGAAGCTCAACATCAACATTTCCCCAAAGCCTTGCAGTACAGGGAAAATAAAGAAATGAAAAAAAATAAATTATCAAAGAGAGAGATGAAATTAAATCTGGAGTGGAGTTCAGCATTTTAGTCTTTAATTTAAAATAAAATTAACTGTTCACAAGGAAGGAAGAAAAGTGATATCTGGGATAAATAAGGTAACTTGCTCAAAATCAGAAATTTAATCTTACATCTTGTCTTTTCATTCTGGAAGTGACCAATTTACAGGTTTCCCAAGGCTTTAATAGTTTTCATTGATTTTTTTTTAACTCAGGTTATTAAACCACTGTGGTGCCACCTCAGCATTATGGTAATGGATATTCATCTCCGAGTTTCTGGAAAATGACAATGAAATGTTTGTGTGTGCCTTTAAAAGCTCACGTGTCGGAAATGTGGGTAAAATTCAATTTCAGCTCAATAAAGGATTTCATAACAACCAATCTGTGGTGTCTCATTGTGTCAGAACAGTCCAGTTTGAGGTGCTGTTCTCAGAAACATCTTCTTGCTATCCTATGTCAATAGAAAAAATATAATTAAAGAGCATCTTTCCAATCACCCAGCATTCCACATAATACACGTAGTTTTATTAAAACTACGTCTTGAGCAGTTCTTCCGTTATTTTTCCTGAAAATGCAAAAATATTGCCAGTGAGTATTAATGTTCATCTTAGTAAAGGGAATATATAGTGTTACATGTAATACATAGACATAACTGGCACAACACAGAGAGAGCCTGTAATACTTGACGGCTCTACCATCTGTCTCAAAAAGAAGTATCTCAAGCAGGGGCGCCAACTCGTATGAAGTTTATGTGCCTTAATATCTGATAATTGTACTAATTTGCAAATATATGGTAATTTGCAGGTTAATAGCATTATGAAACTGCCCAGCCGGTGTAGCTCCCAGAAGAAAGTTAACATTGTTTTTCTCTGGAGCCACCGGCTTTCAGTCATGCAGGCATGCCGGAGCAATTACAGTCACCAATCACAGCACTGAGACTGGCAGCTGTAAGCATGCACCAGCACTGACTGACAGCCAGCTCTGCAGTGCATCAGTGCAGTGCATCAGTGCAGTGCATCAGTGCAGTGCATCAGTGCAGTGCATCAGTGCAGTGTAGTGTTGAGCCACCCCCGTAGTGTTCGAGTTCGGTTCGGTTCGTCGAACACCCGTATGTTCGCCGAACTGTTCATCGAACTGTTCGACGAACACCTTCGAACACCGTTAAAACCAATGGCAGGCAAACAAAAACACATAGAAACACATAGAAAACACCTTCAAAGGTGTCCAAAAGCTGACAAACTGCTCAGAAGACATAAATAACACATGGAAAAGTGACAAGTACATATAGTCATGCGAAAAGAAAACAGGTGGAGGAGTAAAAGGAGGGGGAGACACAGATATAGGCATGTCAAGCCCTTCTAAAACCAAAAAAGTGTGAAGCCGACACGGCCAGTCCGTTCCTGCCTGTGCCACCTCCGTGTCGCCGGGTTTGTGCCAGAGCCGCGGTGGACCCTGACGGCCAGCTCCCCTCTGCCAATACTGGTGCCTGTCCGCTGGTGGGTCGAGCCCCCCCACGGTGGGGGGGGAGTAACATCTGCAGAAGAAAGACCATCTTCCAGCCAAACTAAGATGTCGACTTCTTTTCGTGGA
Source organism: Phyllobates terribilis (assembly GCF_046119375.1). NCBI lineage: Eukaryota > Metazoa > Chordata > Amphibia > Anura > Dendrobatidae > Phyllobates > Phyllobates terribilis. The sequence continues at coordinate 283,330,754 of NW_027362765.1, forward strand.
CAATGTGATACGATCCCTTTCTTACGGACACGCCCATCGCTACAAATTCCAGATGAGGCACAAAAACAGCAGGTGCTTCAACGGATATCAAGTGCTCCTTAAAGTGGGCTCTCCTCCACCTCAACTTTAACATCACAAATACTCCAGTCCTCAGAGGTGTCACCCCAATCGCACTTGCTTTCTCACAGCTACCAAGTCTCCAGCTGCCCGTCTGAGTATGGGGTAACACAGATGGTTGAGTCTGCACAGCTGTTTACTCATACTATAGCCTGGGAAATGGAGGTCTGCTCCAGAGCTTCTGTTAATCCAGACAAGTAAATGATCTGCACTGATGCCCAGAATCTTTATAAGTTGGATCCAGGACCAGATGAAGAAGGTTCTGAGCATAATGTAGACCCTCGTTCCCAAACTGTAACTCCTGTTGGTGGAGACAATGATGAAAACGATGATGAGACTCAAATACCTGACTTTTCGGTCAGGGCAGGAAGAGGTTGGCTCTGAGGACGAGGGGTGTGAGAACACACAGGGTTATAATGACGAGATTGGAGATCCCACTTACTGTCAACCCACAGTCAGCTAGTCGATGAGGTCAGCAGAGGAGGTGGAGGAGGATGTGACTAGCCCAGTGGATGGGGATGACTCGGTACCCGGGCCTTTGCCTGGCCTTGGGGATGTCGCGGTGGTCGGCTCCTGGGCCCGTACCCTGGGGTCACTCTTTAAAAGGGTGGATAATTGTTAATTTTATAAGAGTTCGTGACGCCACCTGTGGTATCTGGTGAGAAGCACCAGCGCTGCAGCAGTCCACTGAGGCCCGTGATAAGGCAGCTCGATGGTATAGCTCCCCACAGGTGGAGCTAGGTCTCAGGGCAGCGTATGCAGGGGGAATGCAGGACAGGCAAGACCCAGCTGGGTCAGAGCAAGAACAGGAACGGACACGGTAGTCACTTCAGTACCTTTTACTGGTGGAAATTCAGGCACATCCCAGAGCACTGTAGGGTGAAGGGTGCATATCAGGATCCTCCCCAATGAGCGGGTGTAGGGACTCCTGTTTCTTGCCTCTGCGTAGTAAGTTTCTGACCTGCCTGGAGCTAGGCCTAACTTTGTCTCTGTCCTGCCCTGGCTGACCTTGTGGTATGGCCTTATCTTGGAGTTCACGCTCGCTGTATGCAGGGCCAAAGCATCTCCTGGCTCTGTTACGTATCAGCACCTTAGCGATGCTGGGACTTGTAGTTCTCCAGGGATTCCGGTTATGCCTTACTGGGTCATAGAGATCCCGGTAAGCTCGGATCCGGTGTCCGGTAAATGCTTCGGGGTGAGCTGGTTAAGCTCCTCTGCCTCTTATGTACTAACTCGCCACTCGCCTTCGGCCTACTCGGGCCCTCACTAGGCTAAACACACTAACGGCAGCTTGCCGCGCTTCTCCGAACTTATGGCGCCGGCACACCTTAAGCTCTAACTGGGCTCCCTGAATCTTGCTAACAGGAGCCTCGTGCTCCACTGCTGAACTGTTGACTGAGTTCTCTAGACTAGACTGAGCTCCACTGCAGACTGACCTCTCTTAGGCTTCTCTACTGCAGGAACTCTTCAGAGGAACTGAACTGCCTAGCTCCACCTTCCCTCTTTATATCCCTAACAGGCTCCCTCTGGTGGTCTGAGGTGGAAGGTGGAGATGTGTGAATGTTTATGGGGGCCTCTTGTGGAGGGTTCCATCAATGCACTTTTCTAGGATCTGTGATACTAAGCGCAGCGGGGCATCACAGATGCTATTGATGATGAGGTTAGGTTGCGCCTTCCTGGACAGAGATGGAGTACTGGAAGCACGTCAACAACTGCATCCTCAACCACAACTCTGCCTCTGACCACAAGTTGTAGTGGCTCTTCAGGTCGCATAGGCTCTAAGCCTTGCATAGCCTGGGAATTTTTTCAGATCGATAAGGATGACCCAACTCATGTTATCTGTAATATTTGTCGCCAAAAGCTAAGTAGAGGCCAAAAAATCCATAGTTTGAGTACTTCATGCATGTACCGTCACATGGATATGAAGCATAAGTTGCAGTGGGAAGCTCACTGTGCTACAATGCGGCCAAGCGGGCCGGGCCGACCACTGTCTGCCCCATCTTGTGCATCCGCAGCCTCTTCATCCTCTGTGACTGGGGGGACAGCAGTCACACGTTTTTGGACGCAGACCTGCCACCTCTTTACCCGCAACAGCCAGTGTGATTGGCAGGTCGTCAGTTCATTGGGAAGTGGAAACACCTGCTGGTGTTGAGCGCTCTCCGACATCGAGAGCACCACCTTTGGATCAAGGCAACCTAACATGTCCGCCTGCATCTTCCTCACAGACCGGCAGTTTGCTGGGGACACCCTACTCAACCCCGTCTAAGCACAACAGCCAGCCCTCGGTCCCTCAGATGTGGACAAGTAAATGACCATTTCCTCCTAGCCATGACAAAGCTAAGAGGTTGTATTTCACCATCTGCAAGCTGTTGGCTACAGAAATGCTGCCTTTTCGCCTGGAGGACACAGAGGATTTTCGAGACCTTATGTCCGTCGCAGTGCCCCAGTACCAGATGCCCAGTCGGCACTATTTCTCAAAGAAAGGTGTGCCTGCGCTACACCAGCATGTCGCACACAACATCACCGCTTCTTTGAGAAACTCTGTTTGTGACAGGGTGCATTTCACCACAGACACTTGGACGAGTAGGCATGGACAGGGGCTTTACATGTCGCTGACTGGGCACTGGGTAACTATGGTGACAGCAGGACAAGGGGCTGCTGTCCAAGTCTTACCGTCCCCACGAGTTGTGCGTCAATCCTCTTTATCTCGAAGTTCCTCCACTGCTTCTGCCTCCTCAACCTGCTCTCGGTCCTCCACCTGCACCCAAAGCCTGTCTGGTAATGCCACCTGCTTTCTAACTGCGCAGAAAGAATCCTGCACACCTCCTTACTATGCTGGCAGCAGGGCTCAACGGCATCAGTGTTTACTTTGAAATGTCTGGGAAATGTGAGTCACACAGCTGAGGAGTTGTGGTCAGCTCTGGAGACCCAGTTTCATGAATGGTTGTCTCCACTGGACCTGCAACCAGGGAAGGTCGTGTGCGACAATGCTGCAAACCTGGGTGCGGCCCTTCGCCGGGGCAATGTCACACACGTGCCTTGTATGGCTCATGTGTTGAACCTGGTTGTCCAGCACTTTTTAGCCCACTATCCCGGACTAGATGGCCTTCTGAAGACGGCACGGTCGTTGTGTGCTCACTTCCACCGTTCGCATCCCGCAGCTCAACGACTTACATCTCTACAGAAGTCGTTGGGCCTGCCAGTTCACCGGCTGAAATGCGATGTGCCGACATGGTGGAATTCAACTCTGCACATTTTCCAGCAACTGTGGCAGCACCGACAAGCCCTGGTGCAATACGTTCGGACGTATAGCCTGGGCGAACGAGATCCAGAGGTGGGGAAAATCACGCTGCAGGAGTGGTCTCATATCAGGGACCTATGACATTGACGCACCCCCTGGGCTGTGGGGTACCCGGAGCCGGGCCGGTAGACGTAGGGGGTTGAAGTCACTGTTGCGGAACAGTCCTCTGAAGCTGGTGGTTTTGCAGCAATGGTATTATTACTCACCACAGGAAGAGCTGGATGATGGTGGTTGTAGTGCAGGGAGTCAGTAATGAACACCGAGTCCGTGTGTTGCAGTCCCAAGATCTTTACTCACAGTTGTTGCAGTCCAGATTACAGGTACCAGAGCAATCTCCCCCGTCGTGCTGTGTGTACTCAGTGAGGAGCTCAGTCCACCCCCAGATAGCTCCGGAGTACGTAGCAGGACCCCCTTCTGTGTGTCCTTTCTCTGGCCTTCTCCCTGCACCTCACACCCAGTGACACTTCTATCCGGTATCCTCGGGCCTTGGCGGGCGACGTGTGTTCCGTCCCCTGGGTCCTATGTGGCTACCTTCTTAGTGAGACTGGTGTGGACTTTGGCCTGCAGTACATGAAATGCTGCAGTCTCCATTTTCTAGTTGAGCCTTGCTGTTTCTCCGCTAGTTGAGGGACCGGTTCCCCTTATCTGGCCTGACCCCTCTACCTCCTGGTAGCAGCGGGAGTACGGGTGGCCTTCTGCATGGCCCGTACCCCTAGGGTCCATTCGGTTCCTGGAGCCTTCCTGCTCCCACTCCTCTCTTCTCTCCTACAGTCCTGGGCCTCCCAGGCTAGGCCCACCTCCGGAGCAGAGCTCATGCAGAGCCTCTGCTCCTGTCACTTTTCTTCCTCTGACTGGCTTGCTCTTTCTAAGATGGCTTCCTATTTATACTCTCCCTGTCATGTGCTCCCCTAAGCTGCTCCCCTAAGCACCCACTACATAGGACCCTCCCCCCAGCTAGGGACCTGGGACTGTGCTTTCCCTTAGTAGTAATCTCACCCTACCCCCACTGCGGATATGTGTTGGATGCAGGTGTTAGGGTCCCGAGCCATACGCCTTCCTTACCTGAGGGTGAGATACCACACCTCTGGGTGAGATGCAGTAACTCTGTGGCGACTGAACCCTCAGGGGCGCCACACACCCTTCTGCACAGTTTTGTAATGGCGACGAAGATGTTTAGTGCTGACGACGATGCCATTATCAGCATGACTATTCCGGTGATTTACATGCTGGAGCACACATTAAACAGAATTCAGAGTCAGGTGGTGGGACAAGAGGAGGTGGAGGAAGTAGAGGAGGAGTCGTATGCGGAAGGGATAACATCTCCAAGGTCCAGACGGTCGGCAGCACCAAGGCGGCAGGCATGTGAGGGTGGGGGAGAGGGATTAACCAGGGCGCATGGTAGCAGCCAAACTGTTGAAGGTGCAGGAGCCGAGGAAGAAGTGGAGGACGAACTGGCGATGGGCATGGAAGACTCATCAGATGAGGGAGACCTTGATCACATTTCTGTTGTGCGAGGTTGGGGGGAGAGGGCAGAGGAAGGAAGCATGATTCTTTCCTCGCTACCAACACAACAAGGACTTGGTGCTCCTGGATGCGCAAGACACATGAGTACCTTCTTGCTGCACTACCTGCAACATGACCCTCGGATTGTCAGAATTCGAAGTAATCCCGACTACTGGGTTGCCACACTCTTAGATCCCCGGTACAAAAGTAAACTTGCCGAAATAATTCCTGCCATAAAAAGGGATTTATGCATGCAGGAGTATCTGCAGACGCTGTTTCAGAATCTTACATGTGCTTTTCCACAAAACACCAGTGGTGCACGTAGTGAATCTCACAGTTCTAACTTGCCAACCGTGGGACTGTCGAGTCTTCATCACTCAAACCGTGACAGTAACAACAGTATCTGCTGGTAACAGCAATTTTATAGAATCTTTTCACCACTTTTTTAGACCATCCTTTGCAAGGCCACAGGAGACAAGAAGTCTGACACATAGTCAACGCCTAGAGAGGATGGTACAGGAGTATCTCCAAGTGAACATCGAAGCCATGACTGTGTCATTGGACCCTTGCTCATTTTGGGATTCCAATCTGGAAAAATGTCCGGAGCTCGCCATTCACGCCTTGGAGATCTTGTCATGCCCTGCAGCCGGCGTTCTCTCTGAACGTGTGTTCAGCGCTGCTGGTGGTGTGCTGACAGATAAGCGCACGCGGCTGTCCACTGAGAATGTAGACAGACTCAGGTTCATAAAGATGAACAAATCATGGATTCGCAAGGACTTTTCTACCCCTGTGTCATCCTGGGGAGACTAAAAGCTTGAGGATTTCGTAAAATCACCTCACCAACCGTTTTAAGCAACTGTGAGGCAATTGATGCCACTTAACTCTAGAACGCATGACCATAAAAATCTACACTTTCACATACCTGGAACCTTTTAGGCCCGTGTGCAAATAACATGGAATAACTCAAACTCAAATGACAAACAACTATATACATGAAGAATACCTAGAGTTTGAAAATTCTATCTAAAGTAATCTTGCAGAAAATAGAAACCAATTAACAGGGCGGGCCTGCGAGGCCCCAGGTATGCGTTCTAGGGTTAAGTGGTGTCTGTGCCACAATTTTCGGAAAAAAATGGAGACTCTTTTTGGAGTCCCCTTGCTGTTTCTCATGTGACGATGGCATCGTCAATTCCAGGTGGGTTAGGTCGCTCCCCCCCCCCCCTTTTAACTGTAAGAAACTACATACACTATGGCTTGGGGTAACACAGATGGTTGAGTGTGAAGAGCTGTTTACTCAGAGGTCAGCTCCAAAGCTTCAGTGTCTGCTAGTCAGCGTAGAATTTTTAACTGCATCTAGCCTAGGCAATACTTTGGGCGTTGTAGCCCAGCTGCGAAGCAAGCTGCACAGCCTGTGTATCTAATAAGAATTTAAGCCTAGTCAGACTGTGGGGACCCCCAACCAAACCCAGACGCTCAGCCCCCTACTGCCCCCCTTTCCATGAAATACAATAATGTAACTCTTACAACTTGGTGGGTGAGGATCGGTCACAGCTTTATTAACTCTTTATACTCATTCCATTAGAAAGGCATTTTATTTCTAAAATAATTCAGCTTGTTGCAGCATGCCCTGGGTCTCCACTCCGGCAAGTTGGCCAACAAGTGTAACTCTCCAACATGTCCTTTCTATTTCCAGGCCACGGAGGATCCTGCGTACTCGTATGCAGGACTCTGACCCCCACCCATCAATCTTAATGCTTGTTCCACTCCGTCCTGGAGTCCTGACAGGAATATGTCCAGTCCAATATCCATTAAGTGAACACCGTCGGGCCGTATGAGGCCTGCTTTATCTCCTTCCAGTTGTCGGTGTTGTATCACTACACCGCCTCTGTCTCTTCTAAGTTTTGCCTTCCGAATATTTATTACCCGCCTTGTCCCTTCGATGGCCGTGATGTCTCTCGCACCTTGCCATACCGCTATCGGCACAATCTCTGACCATACTATAGCTAGATTTGTGAAAAATTCTCTGAAGCGCTCAGTGTCTAGTTTCATTATTGCCATTAGTTATGCGCTCTTGTGATGACCTAGGTTGTTTCCCCCGGCCTGTATAACTAAGATGACCAGACCTCTTGCCTCTCTCCCTACCTTGATTACCTCCATTAGTACCTGTGGCCATAGCAGGCCTCTAATACCTCTCCAGTTGAAATATGTGTTATGAAACTCTAATTTCCTCCCACCTGGGCGGACTTTCGCCCTTTTTTCTGCCCAATATATATACGAGTGGCCTATCACTCACACTGTTGGCTTAGCGTCACCTGTAAAAGAAACAAACCACGTTAGGATAACAAGTCCGGTCTTATGTATCTCGCCAAACACGTGGATCGCCATCTCCCTATCCTCTGAACTTCCGTTTCTGACAGTCCTGCTCTTGCTGCTTCCGTGGCCACGCCTATGCGGAATGAGTGTGTCCCGTAATCTTTGGGGTGGTTCCCTGCCGATGTTATGCATTTATTAAATATAGCTTGGAACTGGGATCTTGATAATGGCGTTCCATCAATGTGTGATAGGAAGAAATTACTTTGTGATCTGATGTTTATATATGTTTTTACTATTGTTACCTGACTCAGTGTACCGTTTGTGGGTTGAAGAAGTACCCAAGTGCCCCTGCCCGCTGGAACCGTTTTCGTTTGGCGTATGCGTAGACGTAATGCATTATTGGCTTTGATTACGTCCTGGTGTAATAAGCCTCCACTGGTGGTAATTTTGGATTGAGGGACTAATTCGCTTATGCATAGCGCCCCGAAGAAGGCGATCGCAAATGCAGTAGACAGTAGTGTTGCTTCAAATTGTGAGTGTCATGTTAATGGTGTTAGGGATATGATGTGAGAAATCAGTTTTAGTGACACGGGACGGGACGTCTACACTCCTGACTTGGCTGACCCCTTTTCCACCCTTTTATGGATTGTCTGATGATGAATCTTTGTCACATCTCCCCAATTCAGTAGTTGGAAGTGAAATGCTACTCCGGTCCGAAACCGCTGCGCTGACGCCCCTGATATGCCCCTCATCATTAGCTGGTGGAGAAATTCTATGGTGACTTGTGATCTGTCTTGTTCACATTGGTCAACCCGTCTGCCTGCTACTAGTCGTGTCCACTCTTCCCATGCCTTACCGTATGCTTGCCACATTGACGGGGCAACTGACGCTCTGATTAATGGCATCAACTATTCGCCACTAGATCCCAGAGGGAGGGTGGGCAACTGCTGCCCGATGGGTGGGCGTTGGGGAAGAGCTCTGTGAAAATCTGCCAATTGAGTTGTTATAAAGCGTTAGCAGCAGCTTTACACCCCTCAGCATAGTAGCTAGCGCGGACCCATACATTGTGTTTTAGGCACAGAAATGCTTGCCGGCGTAGTAGGCCTAGCACTGGGAGAGACGATGATGCCATCTTATTAATGCAATGCGCTAGGCTGGTGTTTTTTGTTAAGAAGCATATATTTTTGTTAGCCAAGGCGCGCGCCCCATATTTCTATTGCTACCACTATTGGGAAGAAAAATTATTTTCAGGGCTAGATGCAGCTAAAAATTATTATTAATTTCAAAGCTGGTGGAGCTTGGTATAGATGGCCTAATACAATGAGTACCACACACTGCTACAAGCCGAAATATTTTTTCAGAGCTAGATGCAGAAAAAAATTATATTGAATTTGCAACCTGATGGAGGTCAGTATAGATGGACTAATAGAACAAGTCCCACACACTGCTAGAAGCCGAAATTTTCTTTCAGAGCTAGATGCAGAAAAAAAATATATTGAATTTGCAGAAAAAAATTATATTGAATTTGCAACCTAATGGAGGTCAGTATAGATGGACTAATAGAACAAGTCCCACACACTGCTAGAAGTCGAAATATTTTTTCAGAGCTAGATGCAGAAAAAAATTATATTGAATTTGCAACCTGGTGGAGGTTAGTATAGATGGACTAATAGAATGATGCTATGCCCAAAAGGTTTTACTTCACTAGGTGCAGTAAAAAAATTGGTATTCTATATACAAGTGGTGTACCTGGCAACACAGATAGGCTACTCCACTGACTAACACACTCTGCAAGAGGCCAAAAAGGTTTTGCTTTGCTAGATTTAGCCAAATGCTGTGAAAAAAACTTGCACAGCACTGGCACAGACCTGCCTGGCAAAAACTGATAGGAACTGATGTAACTTAGTCCTGAAAAGGACTGCAATTACAATTAGTCTATGCTCCCAACCTATCTATTTAAGAGCACAGACCTGCCTTATAAAAGTCGTAGGAAATGATGTAACCTAGTACTTAAAAGGACTGCAATCACAACTATTCCCTACTCCCAAGCTATCTGTAGATTTGTGCGAAAATTGGCTTGAAATTAACAAGGTATAGCGCACACAGCAACAGCGGTGCCGTCTAACACGCAGCTGCAGCAGTGAGAAAATGGTGGCGACGGGGAAAATGGCTGGGTCTTATAGGGCAAGGACATGTGACATACACTGCCAATGACACATGCCCTTGCTTGTGTGAAAAAAAGCACTTTGCTCCGTGTGTGCGCTGCTGATAGGCTGACAGATTGCACCTCCCCACTGTGAATGCGGGAAAGAGAAAAAAAAATGGAGATCTTCATTATTCCTGCAGAGATCCATCCCCTGCCTCTCCCCCCGTCCCCGCTGTACACTCAAACTGCGTATTAAAATTAATTTTCAGCATTACTGAGAAAAAATCCAGTTATGATTTTGGTGCACGAACAGTTATCGAATATAACCTCGAACAGCGAAATTTTTTTCAAATCGTTCGTGTTCGCCGAACGGCTCGAACACCCCCCAAAACAGCTCGAATTTGAGATTAGCGAACAGTTCGTGTCGAACACCGCTCATCTCTAGTGCTGTGTCAGTTGCTGCTGAGGTATGCTTACAGCCACCTCTCTCAATGTTATGAGTCGTGGCTGTAATTGTTTCGGCATACCTCCATGACTGAAAGTCGGTGGCTTCAGAGAGAAATAATATTAATTTTCTCCCTTGAGCCGCACTTTCAGAACAGCAGCTAAAAACCTTCATAACACTATTAACCTGTAGATTAGTGGTGTGGGGTGCATGCACGTGTCCTTATTCAGCAAAGTGTCCTATTCGACAAGTGTCTCTGACAGTCATTTCAATGGCAGTCATTCAGGGCAGGAGTCAGGTAACCCACACTTTGTACTCTTTGCTATCTATGCATTTTATTCCTGTGTCCTTATTTCTATGTGCTTTTTTCATACACATTCACCGCCCCATCTCCCCTCCAGCACCACACATCCATATCTGCCCCTCACTCCTTCCCTCTCCCATGTACAGCTCCCATGCTCTTTTGCATTTCCTGAAAAATCTCACTCTGTCCCATCCAAAGGTACTGCACAAGAAACCATGTCACAAATCCAAAAACTATCTGCTCTTTCTCTTTTTACTGCTACTACTCATTTCAGGGGACATCTCTCCTAACCCCGGACCACCCTCCACCAACCTCAACCTCTCCCCCACCTCACATCGAAACCCTGCTAACCTAATTAACATCAGCTGTACTCCTTCATCTCCCTCCTTCAACTGCGCACTGTGGAATCCACGGTCTGTATGCAACAAGCTTCCTTTCCTGCACAATTACTTTCTGACCAACTCTCTCAATCTGCTGGCCCTCACTGAAACCTGGATCCAGGACTCTGACACTGTCTCCCCTGCTGCTATTTCTCATGGCGGCTTGCATTTTTCCCATTCCCCAAGACCTGCAAACAAACTTGGTGGTGGAGTCGGCTTACTCCTGTCCCCACAATGCACCTTCCAGGTCATCCCGCCAGTACTATCACTCTCATTCCCTTCTTTTGAGGTACACACCATCAGGCTCTTCCATCCCCTCTCCCTCAGAGTAGCGGTCGTATACCGTCCCCCAGGCTCACCCACCCAGTTCCTTGACCATTTTTCTGCCTGGCTGCCACACTTCATGTCCTCTGATTTACCAACCCTTATCCTGGGAGACTTCAACATCCCCATAAACAGCCCCACCTCCTCATCCGCATCCCAGCTTCTATCTTTAACCACTTCTCTCGGCCTCTCACAGCTTTCAACCTCTGAGACACACAAAGATGGAAACACCCTTGATCTGGTCTTTGTCCGGCTTAGTTCAATCCCCCACCTAAATAACTCCGCTCTTCCCCTCTCTGATCATAACATTCTCTCCTTCACGCTCACAAATCCTCGCCCGCCCCAGCACACTCCTACCTATCACACATTCAGAAATCTACAAGCCATTAACCCTCATACACTCACAGACTCCCTTCACTCATCACTGTCCCCAATCTCCTCTTCTTCCTGTCCTAATCTGGCTGTAAACCACTACAATGACACTCTCAGAAGCATGCTGGACCAATTAGCGCCCCTCACCCTCAGAACCTCTAAACACAGAGCAAAAAAGCCCTGGCTCACACCGCAAACCCGATTTCTCCAGCGATGCTCTAGAAGTGCCGAACGGCTATGGAGGAAAACTCGGACACCAGAAAACTTTATCCACTACAAATTTATGTTAAAAACATATAACTCTGCCCTTCACCTCGCCAAACAGACCTACTTCACCACCCTGATCTCCTCACTATCCAACAACCCCAAAAGACTCTTCGATACCTTTCACTCCCTCCTCAGTCCTAAAGCGCAGGCCCCCAACACGGACATTTGTGCTGAAGACCTGGCCTCCTACTTCACAGAGAAAATAGACACCATCCATCAGGAAATCAGCTCCCAGCCACAAAGTGCCGTGACTCCCACCCCCCCGCACATCCCCTCTGGATCCCTCTCCACATTTGACCCAGTCACAGAAGACAAAGTCTCCAGGCTCCTCTCTTCTTCTCATCCCACCACATGCACCACTGACCCCATCCCCTCACATCTACTCCAGCCTCTTTCTTCAGTCGTCACTACTCATCTAACTAAAATCTTCAACCTCTCCCTCTCTTCGGGTATCTTCCCCTCCTCCTTCAAACACTCCATCATCACTCCATTATTAAAAAAGCCCTCTCTTGACCCTTCCTGCACAAACAACTACAGACCAGTCTCCAATCTTCCCTTCATCTCTAAACTCTTGGAGCGCCTGGTCTACTCCCGCCTTACCAGCTACCTCTCCACTCACTCTCTTCTAGACCCATCACAGTCCGGCTTCCGCCCTCTACATTCTACAGAAACTGCACTCATCAAAGTAACCAATGACCTTCTGACAGCAAAACACAATGGTGACCACTCTTTGCTCATTCTTCTTGACCTCTCTGCAGCCTTTGACACCGTTGACCACCACCTCCTACTCTCTATGCCTCACTCAATCGGCATAAAGGACACTGCTCTCTCCTGGTTCTCCTCCTACCTATCTGACCACTCTTTCAGTGTATCGTTCGCTGGCTCCACTTCTTCCCCTCTTCCTCTCACTATTGGGGTTCCTCAGGGTTCAGTCCTTGGCCCTCTTCTCTTCTCTCTCTACACAGCCCCAATTGGACAGACAATCAGCAAATTTGGTTTGCAGTATCATCTTTATGCTGATGACACACAACTATACACCTCATCCCCTGACCTTACCCCCGCTGTACTACAGAACACCAGTGACTGTCTGGCCGCAGTTTCTAAAATCATGTCCGCTCTCTATCTGAAACTCAACCTCTCAAAAACTGAACTTCTTCTGTTCCCGCCGTCCACTCACCTCTCTAAATCTGACATCTCTCTCTGTGTGTGGCACCACAATAAGACCGAGCAAGCAGGCGCGTTGCTTGGGCGTTGTGTTTGACACCAATCTCTCCTTCACCCTCCACATACAATCTCTTGCCCGCTCTTGTCGCTTGCACCTGAAGAACATCTCTAGAATCCGCCCCTTTCTCACCTTGGAAACAACAAAAACCCTCACTGTTGCCCTGATCCACTCCCGCCTTGACTACTGTAACTCTCTCTTAATTGGCCTCCCCCTCACTCGACTTTCCCCCCTCCAGTCCATCCTTAATGCTGCAGCCAGGGTCATCTATCTGGCTAATCGTTACTCAGACGCTTCCGCTCTGTGCCAGTCATTGCACTGGCTGCCCATGAATTATAGGATCCGATTTAAATTGCTTGTTCTCACCCACAAAGCTCTCCACAGTGTGGCACCCCCCTACATCTCTTCCCTCATCTCTGTCTATCGGCCTACCCGTTTTCTACGCTCTGCAAGCGACTTTCGACTAACATCCGCACTAATCCGTACCTCCCACTCCCGGCTTCAAGACTTCTCCCGAGCTGCACCTATTCTTTGGAATGCTCTACCCCAAGAAATTAGGATGAACCACAATTTACACAGTTTTAGGCGCTCCCTAAAAACACACCTGTTTAGGGCGGCCTATCACGTTCCCTAATCAAAGTCCTTTTATATTCTCATAGCCCATTCCTTATTTCTCCAAACATAAGTCTCCACCCAACCAAAAAGCACTAGATACTGGCTGGTGATAAGCTCATGCAGCCTCTATCTATCCCTCATCCCCTCAAGATGGCTGGACCATCCTAGTAAATAAGCCATTGTACTTTGTCACCCCCACCTCATTGTAGATTGTAAGCTCTTAGGAGCAGGGTCGTCATTATTTTTGCTGTAATTATTGTATTATCTTTAGCTATGTTACTTATGACTGTTGTACATGAACCTGTGAATTGTTAAGCGCTGCGGAATATGTTGGCGCTATATAAATAAAGATTATTATTATTATTATTAGATTAACTCCATATTTGCAGGATAATGGCATTATCAGACATGACAGGTTCCCTTTAAAGTACAATCTGAAGAACGCTCATTCCTGAATATCGTGCAATATAAACAGGCTGGAAGTGATGCAAAGAATTAACAAATCACATATTTGTCGGATGCAATGATTTTTCATCAGCTATAAAAATCCTTGCACTTGGCAACAGATCATCCTGCATATTAGGTAATCTGCTGCCATTACATGATAGTCTATGTGCACAGAGTGATCATTTTAATAATTGTTCTGTTCACATAGAATTCTGGACAGACTGTCTACAAAAATGCTTAAACGACTGCAGATATGCTTGCATATATATGAATCACAGTATTTTAATGGCCATGGTCAGCTTGTGTAAAATGGCCTTACTTACAGCCTCTTGCCTGTTGTCTTTTGCTTCAATAGATACCCCACCCTAGGTTTTGGAATGATATTGTTCTACAGGGTGGGCCATTCATATGGATACACCTAAATTAAATGGGAATGGTTGGTGATATCAACTTCCTGTTTGTGGCACATTAGTATATGGGAGGGTGAAAACTTTTAAAGATGGGTGGTGACCATGGTGGCCATTTTGAAGTCGGCCATTTTAGATCCAACTTTATTTTTTTCAATGGGAAGAGGGTCATGTGACACATCAATCTTACTGAGAATTTCATAAGAAAAACAATGGTGTGCTTATTTTTAACATAACTTTATTCTTTCATGTGTTTTTTACAAGTTTATGACCACCTATAAAATGTGTTCAAAGTGCTGCCCATTGTGTTGGATTGTCAATGCAACCCTCTTCTCCCACTCTTGACACACTGATAGCAACACCGCAGAAGAAATGCTAGCACAGGCTTCCAGTATCCATTGTTTCAGATGCTGCACATCTCGTATCTTCACAGCATAGACAATTGCCTTCAGATTACCCCAAAGATAAAAGTCTAAGGGGGTCAGATCAGGAGACCTTGGTGGCCATTCAACTGGCCCATGATGACCAAGCCACTTTCCAGGAAACTGTTCATGTAGGAATGCTCGGACCTGACACCCATAATGTGGTGGTGCATCATCTTGTTGGAAAAACTCAGGGAACGTGCCATCTTCAGTGCATAAAGAGGGCAATACATCATCATGTAGCAATTTCAAATATCCAGTGGCATTGAGGTTTCCATTGATGAAGAATGGCCCCACTATCGTTGTACCCCATATACCACACCATACCATCAAGATACGAGATGTGCAGCATCTGAAACAACGGATACTGGAAGCCTATGCTAGCATTTCTTCTGCGGTGTTGCTATCAGTGTGTCACCTGATTAAACACCTGGTGCAATCCCAGCATCAACAGCTACAACAGCAACAGCTGGCACAACAGGAAACAAGCAAGCTGCTTATGCAAAAGATCCAGCAACAATTCCAGCAGCAAAAAAAACAGTACCAACAACGGCAGCATGTTGAATTACTCACAAAGGCATTGCAGCAACTCCAACTCAAGGGTCAGCTCAAGATTTCTTGGTCCAGAAGGCGGTGAGGAGAACCTTGTAGAAAATGACCCCTGGTGACGACATAGAGGCATTTTTAACCATTTTTTAAAGAGTCAAAGATAGGGAGAAACTCTCACCAGAACAGTGGGTGGACGTCCTATCGCCATACTTAACGGGGGAGCCACAAAAGGCCTACTATGATCTAGCCTTACAGGACGCCAAAGAATATGCAAAATTGTAAGCGGAAATTTTGGTGCACTTGGGGGTGACAATGACTGTCAGGGCGCAATGGGTCTATCGCTGGGCATATCATCATGGCAAACTCCCTAGCTCCCAAATGTTTGATCTGCTGCACCTCATCCAAAAGTGGTTGCAGCCAGAGTACTCTACCTCAGCGCAGATGGTGGAGCAAGTGTTAATGGCCCGGTTTGTGTACTCCCTAAGGTTGATATAGACTTGGGTTGCCCAGGGAGATTCCCGGAACGCCATACCTTTCGACCAGTCCGACTAAGTTATCATGAGGGTCAATGGTTCCTTGGGGAGATAACCTGCTCCATACTGGGGGTCCTATTAGAGGATGAAGGCTCAAAAGGGGGTGGAGCATCCAAAAACCGAGAGGGTGAAGGAGGTCATGTTGAAGGTCCAATCAGGAAATGTAATTTGCTGGACATATCATGGCTCAGGTCAAATAGCCGCCCGGTGTCCCATGACCAACAAGCAAATGGACTGTAGCATCGGACGCCGGTGTTTGTTCTACGCATATCCGGCCTGCAGTGTGGACTGTCCACCCAGCAAGGGACCCCAAGATTATCCCATAAAATGTAATGATCTGCAAATGACTGGACTACTAGAGTCAGGGAGTTTGGTGACCCTCATGAGGGCAACATTCCCTCTCCAACTGATACCTGGGAAGAAGGTGGGCATCCTCCACTTCATTCATGGGGTTGTTAAAGACTATCTGGTGGCCAGAGTGGTCATTGAGATGACCTGATGTACTGAGTCTTATGGGGTCGGCATGGTCCAGGATTTATAGCACCCAATTATTATAGGCCAGGACTTTGTGTTGTTTTGGAACTTGTAAGGGAGGGGAAGAGACCTTGAATGCTCGGATAAAAGTCGGGTTGCCTCTAAAGAAGTCTCACCACACCAAGAGTCTGATGGTTTCCTTCTGTCTAATGGTGGGAGATGAGGAGGTAGTATCCTCTGAGGCTGACATTCCTGAGATAGGGGTGACTGGAGAAAATTTTAGGTCTGCCCAACATAGGGATCTAACTCTCTAAAAGAAGCGTTCAATGTAACTGCTATAAAAGGCATAGAGCAGGAGCTGGGGGCTGACACCAGATTTCCTTATTTTATGAGGAGGTTACTAAGGTTAGAGAGGATGCAGAGGTCCTATTGGCCCGGATGTCACAGAGAAATCTTAACAATTCCTGTCTCACCTGTCAGTTAATCGCTCCCATCTTTCACTTCCGAAATCCCCCCATGCTGCTACCCATCATAGTGGTACAGTGTGAGCGAACTGACATAGACCCAATTAGCCCTCTTGTTAAGTATGCTCGTGGGCATCAATATATGTTTGTTGTCCTCGACTATGCTAAGCGGTGCCCAGAAGCGGTTCCCCTGATAAACTCCCCAGTGAAAAGTATAGCCCGTGAGTTGGTCCACATTTTTGCCCGGACAGGACTAACGAGGGAGATTCTGACCGACCAAGGCACATACTTTTATGAGTAAGGTGATGAGGGCTTGTGGAAAGGTTCAATGAGACCCTAGACAGTGTAGTTAAGAAGGTCATAGAAAAGGACATGCGAGACTGGGACTGTCTCCTCCTATATTTGTTATTCTCTGTCCGGGAGGTTCCAAAAGCTTTTACTGGATTCTCTCCTTTTGAACTCCTGTATGGCCAACATTCGCGGGGTCTCCTTGATATAGCAAAGGAAACCTGGGAGACCAAGGTCACACCCCATCGGAGCATCATAGAGCACGCCACTCGGGTGCAGGAGAGGATTGTGAAGGTAATGCCCATCATATTGGAAAATCTCCTCCAGAGACTCAATCCCGGGTCCACATCAGGTCAGGTAAGGTGTGACAGTTCAGCCCCGAGGACCAAGTCCTCATGCTTATTCCCACGGAAGAGAGTACGTTTTTGGCCGAATGGCAAGGCCATAGAAAAGCTGGGTGACGTGAACTACAAGGTTCATCAAGTGGGAAGACATAAGCCATACAAGGTCTACCACGCCAATATTATCAAGCCATGGCAAAACAAAAACCCCATTAAAACTCCATGTTTGCTGGTCAAGCCACAAGGGTACATTGAAGATGTCACAATAGCAGAGACGCAGTCGAAGGTCATAGAACACGAGGTTCTGACGCAACCCTATGTGTGGATGAACTTGAAGCCCAACCAAAATCCCGAGGCCTGCCGAGAACTAATCTCCAAAGAAGTGAAGTGTATGATGAATCTCAGAGTCATTGAGGAATCTAAGAGTGGGTAGTCTAGCCCATTGTCCTTGTTCCAAAACCCGATGGAGTATGGAAATTCTGTAATGATTATTGGAATCTGAACGAAGTCTCCAAATTTGACGCATATCCAAATCCACATGTCGATGACCTGATCGAGAAACTTGGACCAGCAAGAAATGTAACATAACCACCTTGGATTTAACAAAGGGATATTGGCAAATTCCCATGTCACAAGAAGCCAGGGACAGGATGGCTTTCTCTCTGCCCAACAGATGCTTCCAATAAGTCTGGATGCCATTTGGACTGCAGGGAGCATTGTCCACTTTCCAGAGGGCCATGGACCAGATCCCGGTACCCCATAAGAGCTACGCCACTGCATACATGGAAGATATTGTAATCTTGTGGGGGCATTTATGCATATAGCATTTATGCATCCTTTATCAAAGTGCCATAGTTTATCAACGTGCCACGGCAGTTAGATATGGCAGTTATAATATTCATCTTTCTTCTCTTCTTACAGCTATATATATCTCACTCCTATACTACGTGTTATCTATTCTGAAACCTGCATTGTATCTCCATGTTACTTGCAATGCTCTGCAGCTAATCACTGGTAAATATATCTCACTCCTCTACTACGTGTTATCTATTCTGAAACCTGCATTTTATCTCCATGTTACTTGCAATGCTCTGCAGCTAATCACTGGTATATATATCTCATTCATCTTCGTTGTTTAACCCATGATACTTTAAGGTCATCACACTTACTTTAACAGTTTATGATCCATGTTGAGTTGCCAGTCTGTTTTTTTTTCTGCAGTTTTATTGTCTCCTGTTGTCTTAAGCTAGTTGATTGATTGTTAACAAGTTAAATCTGTGTAGATCTAAGCAGATACGTCCCTATATATGAAGACATAGTCAAGGGGCAGCATATATGGGGGGTATTTATGCATATAGCATTTATGCATACTTTATCTAAGTGCCATAGTTTATCAAAGTGCCATCGCAGTTAGATATGGCAGTTGGACAGGGCAGGAGACAGGTAAGACATGCAAGACAATTAAACAAACTTGCTTCCAGGTCATCTGTTTTGCAAACAGTTATCACCATTTGTATTTGTGCCATCTATATTGTGGCTGCTACAATCATCCACATTCACTGTTCTACCCAAAATTCGGCACACTTCATCCATATTAACCCCTCTCTCCTCTCTTCTCCTGTGTACAGCTGTCATGCTCTCTTCACAATGTTATACCACACAGATCCATTCATTCCCACCATAAAGTACAGGAAACGCTCTCAGAAATCACTCAACCATCTGCTCACTCTCTGTATCTTCCTTCTCTTAGTCGCAGGGGACATTTCTCCTAATCCAGGACTCTCCAGTAATAATAACACTAACTCTTTCCCTGTTACATTCAGAAACCCTGCTAATCTCATTAATATTCCCTGCATATCTTCTGTCTCATTCAACTGTGCCCTTTGGAATGCACACTCAGCATGTAATAAACTCTCTTACATCCATGACTTTTTCCTCTTTAATTCCCTCAACTTTCTGGCTCTCACCGAAACCTGGATCCAGCAGTCACACACCACCGCCGCTGCAGCTCTCTCCTATGGTGGCCTACACTTCTCTCATACCCCGAGACCTGACAACAGATCAGGTGGAGGTGTTGGTCTGCTTCTTTTAACAAAATGTACTTTTCAGGTTATCCTCCCAGTACCCTCCCTTATCTTCCCTTCTTCCACACAGTCAGACTCTACCGGCCCTTCTCCCTGCGAGTGGCGGTTGTCTATCGCTCTCCATGTCCCTCCCGTCAGTTCCTGGATCACTTTGCTGCCTGGCTTCCAAATTTTCTATCCTGTGACATCCCCACTCTAATCATGGGAGATTTTAACATCCCATTTGGTGATTCTCTTTCCCCATCTGCCGCTCATCTTTTATCCCTAACTTCCTACTTCAGCCTTTCACAGCTTGCTAATTCTCCTACACATGAAGACGGGAACACATTGGACCTGATCTCCCGTTTTTGCGCAGTACATGACTTTACTAACTCTCCCCTTCCACTCTCTGACCATAATCTTCTTTCATTCTCTGTCAAGAACTGTGAGGCTACTCAAGAAACCCCCACTTTCCACACTTATAGAAATATACGTGCCATTAACACCCAGAAATTTATGAAAAAGTTGCAATCATCATTGGCCCCAATCTCCTCCATCTCATGTCCCGACTCTGCATTGAAGCATTATAATGAAATATTGCTATGCACCCTGGATGAAGCCGCACGTCCTACACAAAGAACAATTCGGCATAGACGGCGACAACCCTGGCACACGCCTCAAATACGTCTTCTCCAGAGGTGCTCCAGGTGCGCTGAACGGCTGTGGAGAAAATCTAATCTGCCCGAATATTTCCTCCATTAAAAATTTATGCTGAAAACATAACTCTGCCCTTCACCTCTCCAAGCAAACCTACTTTAACAATCTCATCATCTCACTTTCCAATAATCCTAAATGCCTCTTTGACACATTTCATTCTCTCCTCAATCAAACAGCACAGGCCCCGGCCACCGACCTCAGCGCTGACGATCTGGCCAATTATTTCAAAGAAAAAATTGACCATATCCGACAGGAAATTTTCTCCCTATCCAGCTATCACCACTCACCTAACTAAAATTTTCAACCTCTCCCTCTCATCTGGTATCTTTCCCTCTTCTTTTAAACATGCCAGACACATCCATTACTTAAAAAAACATCCCTTGACCAGAAATGCACGGCCAACTACAGACCTGTTTCCAATCTTCCATTTATCTCTAAACTCCTGGATAGCCTGGTCCATTCCCGTCTAATCCGCTATCTCACAGACAACTCTCTTCTTGACCCTCTACAATCTGGTTTCTGCTCTTTACATTCTACTGAAACTGCACTCACTAAAGTCTCTAATGATCTACTAACAGCTAAATGTAATGGTCACTACTCACTGCTGAATCTCCTGGATCTCTCTGCAGCATTCGACACTGTGGATCACCAGCTCCTCTTCACTATGCTCCGCACTATTGGCCTCAAGGACACTGTTCTCACCTGGTTCTCCTCCTATCTCTCTGACCGCTCCTTCTCTGTGTCTTTTGCTGACTCCTCCTCCTCTCTCTTTCCCCTTTCTGTTGGGGTTCCTCAATGATCAGTCCTAGGCCCCCTTCTTTTCTCCTTATACACCTCTCCTATTGGACAAACAATCAGCAGATTCGGTTTTCAGTATCATCTCTATGCTGATGACACCCAATTATACACCTCTGCTCCGGAGATCACCCCTGCATTACTTCAAAAGACCAGTGATTGTCTTTCTGCTGTGTCTAACATTATGTCCTCGCTCTGCCTAAAACTGAATCTGTCAAAAACTGAACTAATCGTATGTCCTCCCTCCCTGTGCACGATATTGCCATTTCCGTTTGTGGCTCAACCATTATTCCCCAGCAACAAGCCCGCTGTCTTGGGGTCATTTTTGATTCAGATCTTTCCTTCACTCCTCACATCAAATCACTCGCTCGTTCATGTCATCTACGCCTCAAAAAACATCTCAAGAATCAGGACATTTCTCACCTTTGACTCGGCAAAAACTCTACTGTAGCTCTTATTCATTCTCGTCTCGACTATTGCAACTCTCTACTAATCGGTCTCCCTCTTACTAAACCCTCCCCTCTCCAATCCGTCCTTAACGCAGCAGCAAGGATCAAATTCCTTGCCAACAGCTACACCGATGGCTCTTCCCTGTGCCAGTCATTGCATTGGTTACCCATCCAATATAGAGTTCAATTTAAACTTATCATGCTTACCCACTAGTATTGAGCGAGCATGCTCGACACTGCTCAGTACTTGCCCAGGTATCTCACTACTCGGGATGTTCGGCGAGCACCGAGCATTTTCGGGTTACTCGGGCGGGAGCTCCGGTCTCCGCCCTGCATGTTTGGCGCTCTTTAACAAGCCAATGAACAAGCAGGGATTGCCTGCCAGTCACTGTAATGCCGCAGCCATGTTGGTTGTGGGCATTACAGTGATTGGCTGGCCGCACAGCGTCACCTCGAGTATTTAAAACCGGACGCTGCCATCTTGGTCACAGTCGCTCCGGATCAGACAGTGTAGGGAGAGTGCTGCTGAGCTAGGAAGAGATTTATACTGCAAAATAGGTAGTATAGGGTCTCTAAAGCCTGCAAAATCAAACAAATAGTCCTTCTGCCAGATATCAGGCAGGGAGGCTGTATAGGAGATGAAGTGGTTATATCAACAAACACATCATTACAGTCCTGTGTGCTGCTTCTCAAATTGCTAGACTTAGCCCCAGGTCTCAGAGGCCAGGAAAAATCCTTTTTTTTCATCTAAATACTCGTTTTTATTTTTTTTCCTCAGTCAGACTGTACGAATACCCGTTTTATTAACGTTTTGGTAATTTTTCCCCCAAAATAAAAAATTGAGTGTGTCTGTTAGTGTTCAGACACAAATATATATATGTGGCACCCCAGGGGTCTGGTTTCCACAGTAATAGCAATATTACGTCTGTGAGCAGGTGGGAGGTCTCCTGGGCAGGAATCCTAAGCATGCCACACCTCCTGCCCAGTCCTGGGAGGGGAAGAACTTCCCCTACATAAACTGGGGCTGAGGCAGGGTTAAGAGAGAGGAGTTCCAGACAGAGACGGAGTCTGGTCTGGACACGCAGAAACAGGGACAGATAGACATCAGGAGCTCTGTAGGAGCCAAGGAGAAGCGCCAGGGGCTGGAGCTGTGCAGAGCTCGCCCTGGGAGAAGGTACTAAAACCGGACACAGGAGTCCGAGGCTGTGGGGACTAAGATATACCCAGCAGCAGAATCCATCCGGCAGGGGATTCCAGGTCCTCTGGCCATAAAAGCCCGGAGGCTCAGTCACAACGAAGGGCCCAGCACCGCCATCCCGGAGCGGAGGCTAACAGGAGGCCCCAGGTCACCAGCCATATGGGTGAGCACCACACGGTATACCCAGGGACGTGGGCTACTTGTAACCGCCGAAAGCAGGGTAGCCAGGAAGGGTACAGACTCCACCTGGCCAGGGGAACTCCGGCTTACTCGCAGACTAACCAGGCCCCAACTACTAGCCATTACTCCCGGGGGAATTTGCCTTGTACCATCAGTAAAGACCCTGAACTGTACCCTCGCGTCTCCTTGCTTCCTTGTCGCACCATTAGTGCTGGGACATCCACACCATCACTCCCAACATCAACCTCATCCTCTGCCCTGAGGCCATACCGCTCCCGTTGGGGGTTATACCATCCACGCTGCACATCCGTACCACCGGCCTCAGCAGACTGCCCTGCAGCGGCGGCTTCATAGCCGCATTCAACGGGTGGCGTAGTCGGACACTAATACCATCATACCAGTAACTGCCACTTAGTTTGACCACCCTGGGCACGGACCGGGTCACCGCCACACGAAGACTACTACCCCCATCGGATCCGGCTCCGGGTATTCCCCGCGCGCACGCGCGCCGCACTACAGCACTGGCCCAGGGGGCGCGTCAACTTTGGCGTAGTCGGCAGGATTACGTGCCCGCAACCACCGGGTACTGCGTGCCTGAAAAAGAGACTTTTATACTTACCTGTGGTGAAGTTTCCCGCCGTCCGGAGTCGTTTCCCGCCACCCGGAGCCGATTCCCGCCATCAGACGCCATCTTGGACCGTTTCCCGCCGTCTTCTGCCTTCTTCCCGCCATCCGCAGCTGCTTCCCGCCTTCGGACGCCATCTTCGGGACGCCGCACGGGAAGAAGAGGGGCGTGGACTCCGAAAGCCCGCGAGAACTGAAGCCCCGCCTCACGTCCGGACGTTGCGTAAGGTCCTGGAAGGAGCCCAGCAGACGCCGACGTCATAGGAGCGCGACGGAAGGTCCTCAACCCTGACGATCCACTGCGGAGCCGCGGCCTACGGAAGAGGATCATCGCAAGGTAGGCCACGGTCCACTAGGGGGGAGGAGGATGTCGGATACGGAGGAGAGCTTCACCGCCACAACCGCCGCCAGCGCCACCGCTGCTGCGGTCATGCCTTTCACCATGCCCTATATCCCGGGGGCAGCCTGGCTACCCCAGTACTCAGGGGAGTCACATACCCTAAATGACTTCAGAGAAAGGCTGGATAGCCTCTTCCAGGTGTATCCCCTCACGGAGGCGCAAAAAGTGAGCATCCTGGTGGCCCAATTAATCGGGGCAGCCCAAAGGGAGGTAAAGTCCTGGCCACCTGGGAGGAAGAGGACTGTCAGAGACATACTAACCCGGCTGAAAGACACATTTGACACCCGCACCTCAGCCGAAATAAAACTAAGATTTTATGGGTGCAAACAACGGGCACATGAGAGTATAAGAGACTATGCTCTAAACCTACAAGAGGCCCTGAGAGCCATTAAGCAGGCAGACCCTGACAGCGTGGGAAATGAAGATAAGCTGTTGACTGAACAATTCATTGAGGGTCTACTGTGCAATGCCCACCGAACCCAGTTGCGGGCAATGGCCTTACAGGACCCTGACCTGGACTTTGCACAGTTCAAGGACAGAGCCATCCGGGTGCTCCGAGAACCGGCACCAGGTGGCGCTGTGACCCACAGGCGCCCTGCTATCACTTATCACCAGGAGATGGCGCCCTTGTCTGCAGGGCCTGTGGGAGCTGATGCGCAGGCTTTAAACAATGACCCAGCTACAGACCTGCACCATCAGGTCCAAGAGCTAACTAAAAGCTTTGCCGCGCTAACCTGAATTGTGCAGTCTTTACAGGTTTCTACTGCAGGGAAGATCGAGCTGGCATCCGGACCGGAGGACATCCCGTGGCGCCGACCAAGGAGGACCCCACCGGCCAGAGGAAGACCCAGCGATCGATACAACGAGGACGGATGACCTATTTGCCGCCGCTGCAATCAACCCGGACATGTGGCAAGGTACTGTCATTTAAACGGGCACCACCTGGGGTAGAGGGCCAACCCCCAGGCATAAGACCATCAGGCCCATCAAACTGGCGTGATAAATACGTAGGGGGACGTCCAATCTTGCCTGTGGTACTGGATGGCATTCCTATGAGTGCCCTACTAGACACTGGGTCACAGGTCACCACCATCCCGTACGTGCTCTTCAAGCAGTACTAGAATGATTCGGACATGACCCGCTACCCAGACGACGACCTGAGTATCATCGCCAGCAATGGTCAGCCCGTGCCGCAGGTGGGATTCAAGGAGGTGACAATTAAAATCGGTAAAGTCGAACTAGCGGCACAAGGACTGATTATAGTGGACATCGACCGTCATGAGAGTCACCCTAGAATCACCCTGGGAACCAATGTAATTGAAAATTGTCTTGCAGAGGTGATTCTCATTTTACAGCAGGTTGCCAAGAACGCCAGTTCCGGCCAGCAGCGTGTGCTCCAAAAAGAGATCCGGGCACTGATGAAGCGGCAACAGGTGGAACTATCTGGTGGTGAGATAGGTAGCGTGAGAATGTGTGACCCGTTCCCTATTGCCATGCCCCCAAAAAGTGAGATGATGATTTGGTGCCGGGCAGCTATTGGTCTAAGAGGTAGAGACTACCAAGCAATGGTAGAACCCGTCTACTCAGACAGTAGGCCCACCATTTTAACAGCACGGGGGGTGGTCGATGTACGCCATGGGAGGGTGCCCGTTCGCATCATAAATATCGGTGAGAGAGAAGTACACCTGCCCCGGTATGCCACGCTAGCTAAATTGTTCACCATAAACCAGAATTCTGTACAGGCCATGGAACCCTTGCCTCCAACTCAACCACAGGAAGGTAACGGCTCTAAGAAACCAATGGAGGACTGGTGTCAGCAACTACATCTGGGTACTGACTCCACTCCCTCACACCAGAAACAAGGAGTCTATCGAGTGGTTCAAGAGTACGAGAGAGTGTTTAGTAAACACCCGTTAGACTTCGGGCGAGTAAAGGGGGTAGAACACCACATCCCCACGGGAGACCATCCTCCCATAAAGGAGAGATACCGACCCGTACCCCCTGCACACTACCAACACGCCAAGGGGATGCTTAGAGACATGAAGGAGGCTGGGGTAATCAGGGACAGCTGTAGCCCCTGGGCAGCTCCACTAGTCTTAGTGAAAAAGAAGGACAACACTATGAGAATGTGTGTAGACTACAGGAAGGTCAACCGTATCACACACAAAGATGCGTACCCGTTACCAAGGATAGAAGAGTCCTTAGCTGCATTAAAATCTGCTAACTTCTTCTCTACTTTGGATCTCACTAGCGGGTACTGGCAGGTTCCTGTAGCAGAGGCAGACCGGGAGAAGACCGCATTCACCACCCCGATGGGTCTCAGCGAATTTAACTGTATGCCGTTCGGGCTCTGCAACGCACCAGGAACCTTCCAACGGTTGATGGAATGCTGTCTGGGACACCGGAACTTCGAGACGGTCCTGTTATACCTGGACGATGTGATCGTCTATTCTAAGACCTACGAGGACCACCTGAAACACCTGGCAGAAGTGTTCGAAGCTCTGGCAAACTACGGCCTAAAGGTGAAACCCTCCAAGTGTCACCTCCTGAAACCAAAGGTGCAATACCTGGGACACGTGGTGAGTGCTGACGGAGTGGCTCCTGACCCTGATAAGATCACCGTGATTAAGGACTGGCCAAGACCCTCCAGCATAAAGGAAGTGCGGCAGTTCCTCGGGTTGGTAGGCTACTACCGAAGATTCATTCCCGGTTTCACCAAAATGGCAGCCCCTATGCAGGACCTCCTGATAGATCAATCTCGAAAAGCCAAAAACCAGAAGCCGCCCTTCAGGTGGGAAAAGCTGGAAGAGGAGTCCTTTTGCCAGCTGAAGATGGCCCTCACGGGGGATGAAATCCTGGCATACCCAGACTACAGCCAGCCCTTTATCCTCCACACGGACGCAAGCAACATCGGGCTAGGAGCCGTGCTGTCCCAGATCCAGCAAGGAAAAGAACGGGTAATCGCTTACGCTAGCCGAAAGCTACGACCCACCGAGAGGAACCCTGAGAATTATAGCTCATTCAAGCTGGAGTTCCTGGCAGTAGTGTGGGCAGTGACCGAACGTTTCAAGCATTACCTTGCCTCCTCCAAATTCATCGTGTACACGGATAACAACCCGTTGACACACCTGGACACTGCAAGGCTCGGTGCTCTGGAACAGAGATGGATGGCTCGCCTGTCCAACTTTGAATTCACCATCAAATACCGGGCAGGACGCTCCAATGCCAACGCGGATGCCCTGTCTAGAATGCCGAACTTACCGGACGTAGGGGAAGATCCAGAAGATCTGGAAGAAGTTGAGCTCCCTGCGTTCCACCGTCATGGGATTACCCTGTATTCCCACCGTGTGAAGGACAGGCGCTCCGCGACGTTCAATCCCTTGCCCCACTACAACTGGGCGGAGACGCAAGACAGTGATCCCGCAGTCCGTCTGGTGAAGGAAATGCTGACCCAAGCCGATGCCAGTCTGGACCCAGACGCCCCAGAGGAGACTAAGCAACTGTGGAAGGAGAAAAGTAGGCTGTTCCTCTACAGGGAGAAGTTGTGCCGGAGAATGGTTAACTCTCGAACACATGAGTTGACCTGGCAGGTAGTGGTCCCCAGACGAGACGCGGCTATGATTCTGGAGGCGTACCACAACGGAGCAGGACATTTCGGGTGGAAGAAGCTGGAGTTCTTGTTGCGTGAACAGTTCTACTGGGTAGGCATGAGAGGAGCCATCGAGAGGTGGTGCAGAGACTGTGGACCGTGCCACCTAAGAAGGAAGGACCGTGCCAGCCAGAAGACTCCCTTGCAGCCCATCATCACCCGACAGCCACTGGAACTGGTAGCCCTGGACCATGTGAAACTGGCTCCAAGCAGATCTGGGTATGTCTACGCCCTCACAATCGTAGATCATTACTCCCGGTTCCTGGTGGTGGTCCCGGTCAAGGACTTAACGGCTCAAACAGCAGGTAGAGCCTTCCAGCAGCACTTCTGCCGTCCACACGGGTACCCGGACCAAGTGCTGACAGACCAAGGGCCAGCCTTCGAAGCGGAAGTCTTCCAGGAGTTCTGCAACCTGTATGGCTGCACGAAGATAAGAACAACGCCCTATCACCCTCAAACCAATGGACTCTGCGAGAAGATGAACCAGGTGGTGATAGACCTCCTGAAAACATTGCCCCTGGAAGAACGCAGTATGTGGCCTGAGAAGCTGCCTGCTCTGGTGGACCTATACAACCACATCCCTGTAGGTTCTACCAACTGTACCCCGGCTTACCTAATGAGAGCGAGACCTGGTAAGCTGCCTATCGACCTGGATATGGGAGTCCTGACGCCCGAGGACACCTCGCCAGAGGCAGACTGGGATACAGAACGGCAGCAGCAGTATCGGAAAGTACAGGAGAGCGTCGAGCGAAGTCTGTCTCAAGCTAGAGAAAGGCAAGAGAGGGCTTATAATCAGTATGCTCCCGCTGTTCCCCTGGTACCTGGAGAGCAGGTCTTGAAGAGGAAAAGACGGCTCCACAAGTTGGACGACCAGTGGGAGAAGGACCCATACACCGTACTGCCATCAAGCCATGAGAACCCAAAGATTTGCGTGATCAGTAAGGATGGAGGAGAAACCACAGCCGTTGTCTCCAGAGACCACCTGAAGAAGTGTCCCGAGCAGCTGCAAAACCCTGAAGAAGAAGATCAAGAAAGCCCTCGACCCGCAGAGGAAAGGGAAGAAATGATCAGGACTGTACTCGAAGACTTACCCCGGTCTTGGACACAAGTAAACGGTGCTGTTGTGGTACCCGTCCTCACCTTTCTCCAGCCAGCCCCGCAAGTGCCTACAGAGGAACCGGAAGAGCTGGAAGAGCAGCCGGCCCAAGAGGCAGAAGAGTCCACACCAGCAGTACAGGAGGATCAACCCTCTGCTAGTAGTGAGCCTGCCGTGCCCCTAGTGAGCCAAAGAGTGCGCAGAAAGCTGCCCAGCTTACCCATAACACCTCCTACACCCTGTAGAGCAGGACCAGTGAGTGAGCTCCGTAGGTCCACTAGGGTTACCGGAGGCCAGATGCCCGTACGTTGGAGAATCTAAGTTGGCTAATTGCTTTAACTATTTAATGTTTACCTGTTTTGTTGTAGCCGTTGCTAATTATGTTTTTCAGTTACAGATTTCTTTATATGGACTGACAGGTTATGGACAGTGAGTAACCGGAACTCTGTTGTAAATATGTTTGGAGCGTAACCCAGAAATGGACTAAAGACTGTTAAAGACTCGGGGCAGGACAGACCCCTACCTGGTTACGGCGCCCTGTTCTTTGGTGAAATGGACACCCTTATTGCTTCCCGGTTACGGACACGCCGTGACCATCTCATGTATTTAATTGTTCCTGTTTATACCCTGTTATGTTTTTGAAAAAAAAAAATATATATGTTTAGTCCGGGAGTACTAAATTTCACTAGGGGGGAATGTGGCACCCCAGGGGTCTGGTTTCCACAGTAATAGCAATATTACGTCTGTGAGCAGGTGGGAGGTCTCCTGGGCAGGAATCCTAAGCATGCCACACCTCCTGCCCAGTCCTGGGAGGGGAAGAACTTCCCCTACATAAACTGGGGCTGAGGCAGGGTTAAGAGAGAGGAGTTCCAGACAGAGACGGAGTCTGGTCTGGACACGCAGAAACAGGGACAGATAGACATCAGGAGCTCTGTAGGAGCCAAGGAGAAGCGCCAGGGGCTGGAGCTGTGCAGAGCTCGCCCTGGGAGAAGGTACTAAAACCGGACACAGGAGTCCGAGGCTGTGGGGACTAAGATATACCCAGCAGCAGAATCCATCCGGCAGGGGATTCCAGGTCCTCTGGCCATAAAAGCCCGGAGGCTCAGTCACAACGAAGGGACCAGCACCGCCATCCCGGAGCGGAGGCTAACAGGAGGCCCCAGGTCACCAGCCATACGGGTGAGCACCACACGGTATACCCAGGGACGTGGGCTACTTGTAACCGCCGAAAGCAGGGTAGCCAGGAAGGGTACAGACTAACGGGAAGGCCTACAACTCCACCTGGCCAGGGGAACTCCGGCTTACTCGCAGACTAACCAGGCCCCAACTACTAGCCAGTACTCCCGGGGGAATTTGCCTTGTACCATCAGTAAAGACCCTGAACTGTACCCTCGCGTCTCCGTGCTTCCTTGTCGCACCATTAGTGCTGGGACATCCACACCATCACTCCCAACATCAACCTCATCCTCTGCCCTGAGGCCATACCGCTCCCGTTGGGGGTTATACCATCCACGCTGCACATCCGTACCACCGGCCTCAGCGGACTGCCCTGCAGCGGCGGCTTCATAGCCGCATTCAACGGGTGGCGTAGTCGGACACTAATACCATCATACCAGTAACTGCCACTTAGTTTGACCACCCTGGGCACGGACCGGGTCACCGCCACACGAAGACTACTACCCCCATCGGATCCGGCTCCGGGTATTCCCCGCGCGCACGCGCGCCGCACTACAGCACTGGCCCAGGGGGCGCGTCATATATATTTAAAAGATTTTGGTGTAGGCCAGAAAACTAGAACTGTGGTTTTCCTCTTCCACGGTTCAAATCTGGGTGTAATCCACCTTTTTGCCTTTTTTACATTAAAAAAACAGTTTCAGTGTCTCGCTGACTGTTCAGACACAAATATATCTGTTTAAAAGATTCTGGTGTATGCCAGAGAAATAGAACTGCGGTTTTCCTCTTCCACGGTTCAAATCTTGGTGTAATCCACCTTTTTGCCTTTTTTACATAGAAAAAAAACAGTTTCAGTGTCTCGCTGACTGTTCAGACACAAATATATCTGTTTAAAAGATTCTGGTGTAGGCCAGAGAAATAGAACTGCGGTTTTCCTCTTCCACGGTTCAAATCTTGGTGTAATCCACCTTTTTGCCTTTTTTACATAGAAAAAAAACAGTTTCAGTGTCTCCCTGACTGTTCAGACACAAATATATCTGTTTAAAAGATTCTGGTGTATGCCAGAGAAATAGAACTGCGGTTTTCCTCTTCCACGGTTCAAATCTTGGTGTAATCCACCTTTTTGCCTTTTTTACATAGAAAAAAAACAGTTTCAGTGTCTCGCTGACTGTTCAGACACAAATATATCTGTTTAAAAGATTCTGGTGTAGGCCAGAGAAATAGAACTGCGGTTTTCCTCTTCCACGGTTCAAATCTTGGTGTAATCCACCTTTTTGCCTTTTTTACATAGAAAAAAAACAGTTTCAGTGTCTCGCTGACTGTTCAGACACAAATATATCTGTTTAAAAGATTCTGGTGTAGGCCAGAGAAATAGAACTGCGGTTTTCCTCTTCCACGGTTCAAATCTTGGTGTAATCCACCTTTTTGCCTTTTTTACATAGAAAAAAAACAGTTTCAGTGTCTCGCTGACTGTTCAGACACAAATATATCTGTTTAAAAGATTCTGGTGTAGGCCAGAGAACTAGAACTGTGGTTTTCCTCTTCCACGGTTCAACTCTGGGTGTAATCCACCTTTTTACATAAAAAAAAGTTTGTGTCTCGCTGACTGTTCAGACACAAATATATCTGTTTAAAAGATTCTGGTGTGGGCCAGAGAACTAGAACTGTGGTTTTCCTCTTCCACTATTCAAATCTGGGTGTAATCCACCTTTTTGCCTTTTTTACATAAAAAAAAAAGGTTTGAGTGTCTCGCTGACTGTTCAGACACAAATATATCTGTTTAAAAGATTCTGGTGTAGGCAAGAGAAATAGAACTGTGGTTTTCCTCTTCCACGGTTCAAATCTCCTTTTTATTACCCTTTTGCCATTGATAGTGCGAGTGTAAGCTATTTTACTTCATTTACAATGGGCAAGGCGTGTGGCAAGGGACGTGGAACTGGACGTTCTAGTGATGGTGCGTGCAGAGGACGGGGCCGTGGCCAAGGTGAAAATGTGCCACAACCAAGATACACATCTTCTTGCTCCCAGTTCAAAACCGAATGACTAGCGAAGCACACAACAACACCACTATTGCAAACTGATCAGTGTGAACAGGTTATTAATTGGATAGCAGATAATACTTCCAGTCACCTGGGCACCACCACCTCCGGTCTGTCTTCCACACGGTCACGTGTTAGTAGCCGCGAGTCTCGACCGCATACTCCTCCTCACCCTGATGCTCCTTCCTCCCACATGCCGAGTGTCGTCAGACAGCAACTGATCCCACAGTTGGACACTCTGAAGAGCTGTTCACTGGTCCATTTCCATATTTGTGCCCCTCGCCTGCTCCGCTTGAAGTGGTGGAAGAGGAGATCCCATGTAGCAATTGCCAAATATTTGAACAGCACGGCCACAGGAAGGCGACGCTGGCAATTTGTCACAAGAGATGGATGATGATGAGACTCAATTGCCACAAAGTGAGGAGGTGGAGGATGATCTAGTAACTGACCCAACGTGGCAGGAGGACACGCAGAGCGAGGCCAGCAGCACACAGAGGGAGGGAGGCAGAGTACCCCAACAGGCAGGAAGAAGCAGTGTGGAGGCCACAGACAGAAGGCGGGCAACCGTTCCCCGTAACACCAACACGAGGGACGTTGCCAGTACAACCGGTAGGTCTTCCAGAGTCTGGAATTTTTTTAAAGACTCTGCTGATAACCTCAAAAAGGCCATTTATACCACCTGCCAGGCCAGCATCAGCATGATCAGGCACATGTCAGCAAAGCACCCGACTTTGTGGGGCGAACCCCAGGGTCCACGAGCAGTGTCAGCGGGTGTCACCACTGCTTCTTCCTCTGTTGTGCATGTAAGAGAACCACCTGTTGTGCATGCAAGGCAATCCCCTGTCCATACTGCATGCAAAGATGCCCCCTCCTCTCAGTCTTCACTTGTTATGGCAGTTTTTCAAGAAACAGCATTAACGTTCATGTCCACGTCCCACCGCAGCGTTCAATTGTCTGTATACCAGAGCTTTGAACGTTAACGCAAATTCGCAGCCAACGCCCCCAGGCCACAGTCCTAAATTCACACATTTCACGACTGCTTGCGTTGGAAATGCTGCCTTTTAGGCTGGTGGAGACGGAATCCTTCCGTAACCTTATGGCGGTGGCCGTCCCTCGGTGCTCGGTCTCCAGCTGACACTATTATGCCCGGTGTGAAATCCCCGCACTACACAAGCACGTGTCCCAAAACATCTGCCGTGCCCTCAAAAACGCAGTTACTGGGAGAGTCCACCTGACAACGGATACGTGGACAAGTGCTTGTGGCCAGGGACGGTACATCTCCCTGATGGCACACTGGGTAAACATAGTGGAAGCCGGGACTCAGTCGGACCTTGGGACGGAACACATCCTCCCCACACCGAGGATTGTGGGCCCTATGTCAGTCAGAGTTTCCCCCACAGTGTACAGCTCCTGCACATCATCCTCCTCCTCCTCATGTTCAGCCTCCATCTCAGATATCACCACATCAGTTACAAGCTGGAAGCCCTGCAGTACTGCCTCAGCCAAGTGGCTGTGCTGAAACTCATAAGCTTAGGTGATAAACCTCACACTGCTTGTGAGTTGTGGACAGCTGTGAAAGAGCAGGCAGATCTATGGCTGAGACCGCTGAACCTGCATCCAGGCATGGTCGTGTGTGACAATGGCCGTAACTTGGTGGCGGCTCTGAGGCGAGGCGAGAACACACACGTACCATGCCTGGCTCATGTGCTTTACCTCGTGGTTCAGCGGTTTCTTAAATCGTACCCCGAGTTGCCAGATCTGCTCGTCAAAGTACGCTGCCTGTCAGCTCATTTTCGGAAGTCGGCTACAGCTTCCGCCGCCCTTGCTGTGTTGCAGCAGCTTTTGCAGATTCTGGTACACCGACTGATGTATGGTGTCCCCACAGGTTGGAACTCTACCCTCCACATGTTGCAAAGGATTTGTGAGCAGAAGAGAGCAGTTGTAGAGTACCAGCTGCAACAAGGCCGTCGATATTCAGATCTGACTCCACACATATGACCTCAGGAGTGGACCTGGATGTCTGACATATGTACCATCCTGACAAACTTTGAGGAGTCCACCAAGATGGTGAGTGGCGATAACGCCATCATTCGCATCAGCATCCCACTTGTCTGTCTTTTGCAACGCTCTCTGCAGAGAATTAAAGGAGAGGCATTGTAGCCAGAGTATGATGAGATGGATCAAGAAGCCGTAGCAGGCAATTACACACAGCCTAGCCTCATCTCATCCCAACGTGCATTGGGGGACAATGAGAGAGAGGAGGAGGAGGAAGAACAGGAGCTGGTATCATGCTCTGTAGACGGTATTACCTGTACAACTGTCATAGCGTCGGTTCAGCGTGGGTGGCCTGAGGACAGGGGGGAGGAGGAGGAGAGCATGGTCAGTCGTCATCTTGGTGAGGACACGGAAGTCTTGCCCGTTACCAGTCTGGCATGCATGGCTGACTTTAAGTTATGCTGCCTTAACCGTGACCCTCGCGTTGTCAAAAAGTTGGATGACAGTCATTACTGGTTGGTAACACTTTTAGACGGCCGCTACAAGGAGAACTTTCACTCTCTTATTCCTGAGGTGGAGAGGTCTACAAAAATGGGGCAGTACCAGAAGGCCCTTGCTGCAGAACTGTTAAAAAAATTTCCTTCTGAGCACGCTAGCGGCAGAGGTCACAGTTCGATGCCCAACCAAGGTGTACAGGTGAGAGACACAACTCCAATCCAACAGAGGCAGGAGATCACTGTCAACGTTCTGGGACAGTTTTCTGAGACCCGCCCAGCTTACAGGCCCTGAGGCGCGGGATACTCTCACAAGGACTGGAAAGTTTCAAAAGAATGGTGAGGGAGTACCTTGCCGACCGTACCAGCGTCCTCCGTAATTCCTCTGTGCCTTTTAATTATTGATTATCCAAGCTTGGAGGTCCTGACCTGCCCTGCCGCTGGCGTGTTATTGGAGCGTGTTTTTAGTGCCGCTGGGGGAATTATAACTGATAATCGCACTCGCCTGTCAACTGACAATGCTGACAAGCTGACCCTTATCAAAATGAAAGAGGGCTGGATTGGGCGAGACTTCTCATCAATTCACCACCAAATGACAGCAGAGTAACATAAAGTCAAATCCACTGTGTTATTTTGGAAGGTGTATTCCCATGCACCACTTCACACCCACGCATGGGTATATGCTTCCTCATTTCGGCTGTTTTTTGCTCTTCTCCTTATCCTCAGCCTCCACCACCACTATACCACCAGGGTGACCGTGGTCCATGTTGCCAGCATTGCAAGTTCCTCTGTCCTAATTTTTGACAGCTTTTGCTTGGAAGGCATAGGCAAAGACTATGGGAGACCCACTCCCCAATAATTGGAATAATGTTTTTAATATGCTGTACTGCATGGCTCTTGTAAGGGGCATTGCAAGTTGCTCCATCCTAATTTTTGGCAGCTTTTGCTTGGAAGGCATAGGCAAAGACTATGGGAGACCCACTCCCCAATAATGGGAATAATGTTTTTAATATGCTGTACAGCATGGCTCTTGTAAGGGGCAATGCAAGTTCCTCCGTCCTAATTTTTGGCAGCTTTTGCTTGGAAGGCACAGGCAAAGACTATGGGAGACCCACTCCCCAATAATGGGAATAATGTTTTTAATATGCTGTACTGCATGGCTCTTGTAAGAGGCATTGCAAGTTCCTCCATCCTAATTTTTGGCAGCTTTTGCTTGGAAGGCAAAGACTATGGGAGACCCACTCCCCAATAATGGGAATAATGTTTTTAATATGCTGTACTGCATGGCTCTTGTAAGGGGCATTGCAAGTTCCTCCGTCCTAATTTTTGGCAGCTTTTGCTTGGAAGGCATAGGCAAAGACTATGGGAGACCCACTCCCCAATAATGGGAATAATGTTTTTAATATGCTGTACTGCATGGCTCTTGTAAGGGGCATTAAAATCGTCTTGTTAAGCTACTGTGACCTCCATGTCTCCTCCAAGGGTCATTGATTTTGTCTTTTTATTCCATTGTAACCTCCAACACTCTTCCAAGGGGCATTGATATTGTGTTTTTATTCCACTGGAACCTCCACCACACTTCCAAGGGGCATTGATATTGTCTTTTTATTCCACTGTGACCTCCACCACTCTTCCAAAGTGCATTGATATTGCATTTTTATTCCACTGGGACCTCCACGTCTCTTCCAAGGGGCATGAAAACCATCTTTTTAAACCACTCTGAACTCCACGTTCCTTCCAAGGGGCATTAAAACTGTCTTGTTAAGCTACTGTGACCTCCACGTCTCTTCCAAGGGGCATTAAAACTGTCTTGTTAAACCACTCTGAACTCCACATCTCTTAAAAGGAGCATTAAAATTGTCTTTCTAAGCTACTGTGACCTCCTCGTCTCTTCCAAGGGGATTTAAAACCGTCTTGTTTAACCTCTCTGAACTCCACATCTCTTCTTAGGGGTATTGAAATCATCTTGTTAAGCTACTGTGACCTCCACGTCTCTTCCAAGGGTCATTGATATTGTCTTTTTATTCCACTGAGACCTCCACCACTCTTCCAAGGGGCATTGATATTGTCTTTTTATTCCACTGCAACCTACACGTCTCTACCAAGGGGCATTAAAATCGTCTTGTTAAGCTACTGTGACCTCCACGTCTCTTCCAAGGGGCATTAAAACCGTCTTGTTAAACCACTCTGAACTTCACTTCTCTTCCAAGAGGCATTAAAATCGTCTTTTTAAGCTACTTTGACCTCCACGTCTCTTCCAAGGGTCATTGATATTGTCTTTTTATTCCACTGTAACCTCCACCACTCTTCAAAGGGGCATTGACATTGTCTTTTCATTCCACTGGGACCTCCAAGTCTCTTCCAAGGGGCAATAAAACCATCTTGTTAAACCACTCTGAACTCCACGTTCCTTCCAAGGGACATTAAAACCATCTTGTTAAGCTATTGTGACCTCCAGGTCTCTTCCAAGGGGCATTAAAACCATCTTATTAAACCACTCTGAACTCCACGTCTCTTCGAGGGGGCATTAAAACCGTCTTGTTAAGCTACTGTTACCTCCATGTCTCTTCCAAGGGGAATTGATATTGTCGTTTTATTCCACTGGGACCTCCACCACTCTTCCAAGGGGCATTGATATTGTCTTTTTACTCCACTGGGACCTCCACCACTCTTCCAAGGGGCATTGATATTGTCTTTTTATTCCACTGCGACCTCCAGCACTCTTCCAAAGGGCATTGATATTGTCTTTTTATTCCACTGTGACCTCCACCACTCTTCCAAAGTGCATTGATATTGTCTTTTTATTCCACTGGGACCTCCACGTCTCTTCCAAGGGGCATGAAAACCGTCTTTTTAAACCACTCTGAACACCACGTCTCTTCCAATGGGCATTAAAATCGTCTTGTTAACCTACTATGACCTCCAACACTCTTCCAAGGGTCAATGATATTGTCTTTTTATTCCACTGTAAACTCCACCACTCTTCCAAGGGGCATATATATTGTCTTTTTATTCCACTGGGTCCTCCACAACTCTTCCAAGGGGCATTGATATTGTCTTTTCATTCCACTGGGACCTCCATGTCTCTTCCAAGGGGAATTAAAGCCGTCTTGTTAAACCACTCTAAACTCCACGTCTCTTCCAAGGGGCATTTAAACCGTCTTGTTAAGCTACTGTGACCTCCACGTCTCTTCCAAAGGGCATTAAAACCGTCTTGTTAAACCACTCTGAATTCCACAGCTGTTCCAAGGGGCATTGAAATGCTGTTTTTAATTACCTCTAACCTCCACGACTCTTCCAATTGGCATTGCATTTCCTCCTGATTTTAGTCAGCTTTTGATTTTCAATGCATAGGCAAACACAAAGGGAGACCTACTCCCCAATAATGGGTAGAAGGTTTTTAGTACGCTGTAATCCAAGTCTGTTTCAAGGGACATTGCAGTTCTTCATAATTATTGGAAAGCCTTCCATTCACTGCTTAGGCCAACAGTGTACAGGAGACCCAGTTGTTATAAATGGATAAAACGGTTTAGTTAAGGCCCTCTGACCTCCATGTCACCACTTCCAAGGGGCATTGGAGAGCCTCGAAATATTTGGTAGGTATTGCACTCCCTGTATGCCCTAGAACTGTGTAGCCGAACCACTCCTTTTGGTACAGAAACATATCCTACAAGACATGTGTGGTTGACTGGCCTGATATTGATGTGAATGGTCCCTGTTCCTCCTGCTCTTTCTCCTTTGCCACCACCTCATCCATCATTCATCACCTGAAGCTTTGTTTTAACGGGAGTCATAGAACTAGGATAGTAGCAGGAAAACATCCAGCAATCCTCAGAGGAGGTAGGATATATGCCAAAACGCTGACCACCTCAGGCCTAGTCGCTACTATATACATGCGCTTGCATTCCAAGGAACAGAAAGCTAAGGAGATGGATGGCCTCATGAATAATTTACTCGTTGTGTAGGAGGCCGAAACCTGCTGCTGTCTACCTTCTAAACTTTGTGTTGAAGCCTGATTGACCCAGGATCCGCAATCCTCTATATCTGGAGGATATGTTGCATCCCAGTATCCAGCTGTGTCCCGGCTTCCACAATATTAACCCAGTGTGAAGGCGTCAGTGAGATGGACCATCCCTAGCCACATTCACTTGTCCATGTGTTTGTGGTTCGGCTGTCCTTCCCACTAAATGCACTGGAGAGCACACAGGTAATGTTTTGGTATGCGCGATTGTGTATAAGGTGCACCGGGACAAATAGGGGCGGCTGGGGACCATTTATGGACACCCGGCTGCCCCCAGGCGGCTGGGGACCGTGTGTGGGCACCCGGCTGCGGGGTGGCTGAGGACAAAGTATGGACACCCGGCCGCCCCCTGGGGGCTGGGGAACAAGCGAGGACACCAGACCGCTGGGCGGCTGGGGACTGAGTATGGATACCAGGCCGCCGACGCAGCCATGACGTGGTGGCCAGATTCTGCCTCCACATGCCTAAAAGGCCCAATTTCAAGTGCAAGCAATCAAGCAGTATGGTATTGAAGCTTGTGGGTGGGTGGATGGCAGGCTGCATATTTGCGCTTGCATTGCAAAGAATGAGGTTGGTACAATTGAACATTGCCCTGGGACAAGGACTTGCACGGGGATATTTGCAAGTCTGCATCTTCTGATGCGGCAAGGATCACTTCTGATGGACACACTTTTATGCAGTGACCTGGGTGTCAGAGATGCTTCCAGGGGTCTTCCCCATGTTGTTCCCATGTCTTTTCAGCACTGTATGCATGTGTCACACAGCACATGGCCAGATAAGGTTGTAAAATGTTAAAATGACATTTCCCGGTGAATGCATTTGTCATGGTTGAAAGCAATACAAAAGTGCAAACACGCATAAAAAATGCTACTTGTGAACATAGCCCAAGGTGTGGAGGAGTATTTTTGTTTTTGGTTATTTTTTTTAGCTTATACACAAGTCTTTACCCTGGAAAGGATGTTCCTTAACATATTTCTCAGGAAAGCAGTTTCAGTTTCGTTTTTGAACGTTTTATTGTGAGCCCGTAAAAGTGGCTTAATACCTCTGACCACGTTGTTGACAGCAGTCACCTGGGGGTCAGAAATTCTTCCTGGGGCGATCCTCATGCTGTCCCCATGTCATTTGAGCACTGTCACTATCGTTTTGGGCACTTTTTAGGCTTTCAACAGACTGCCGGGGGTGCTGCCGCAAAAATGCTCGGGTCTCCCATAGACTAACATTGGGCTTGTTGCTTGGGTCGATCACCCGAGTATCACGGTGAGCTCGACCCGAGCTTCGAGCACCCGAGCATTTTAGTGCTCGATCAACACTATTACCCACAAAGCGCTCTGTGCTTCGCACCCCCCTACATCTCCTCCCTTGTCTCAGTCTACCACCCTACATGTGCCCTCCGTTCTGCCAATGATTTAAAACTACAATCCTCCATAATCCGAACTTCCCACTCCCGTCTCCAAGATTTCTCACGTGCTGCGCCTATTCTTTTGAATGCACTACCCAGGATAGTTCGATGAATTCCCAATACTCACAGTTTCAAGCGGACCCTAAAAACCCATTTCTTTAGACTAGCGTATCTCCTAAACACACTATCTGTCCGTCCCAGTTTTCCCCCATATTGAAATCTTCTTCAATTTCATGTTCATACCATCCATGTACTTAATAGCCTCGGTCAGGACTGTGCACAAACTGGCTGGCGACCAGTCCATGTATTATTATTTATCCTATTTAGTATATCAAGGCTGCATTATACAGTATACGTACACTTTACCTTTTGTGTCTCCCCCATTTCCTCATAGACTGTAAGCTTGCGCGCAGGGCCCTCACTCTTTTTGATTTGAGATATGCTTATTCTGTATTGTCTGCATAAGTCCCCCCTAAAATTGTAAAGTGCTGCGGAATATATTAGCGCTATAAAAATAAAAAAATATATGATATTATTATAATCTTGAGCCTAGGTTGGGGAAGTCATCTGAAAAAGATCCATGTGGTGTTCGCTGCTCTCAGGAAAGCGGGGTTTTCTATAAATCCAAAAAAAGTGCCATGGGAAAAGAGGAGGCTAAATACCTAAGATTTGTACTAGATAGAGGCGAAATCAAACCCCAGATCAATAAAGTGAAGCAGAACTGGCTGAGACCCCTTCCAAAAAAACACATTAAGGCCTTTCTGGGAATCGTGGGTTTCTACAGGATGTTCATCCCAAGCTTTGTCATGGTGGCCGCACCCATGACCAACCTCCTTAAGGGGGCAAAATCGGTAATGGCCAAATAGACTTCGTAGGCAGAGATGGCCTTTCATTAATTGAAAGTAGCTCTCTGTAAGCAGGAGGTCCTGGTAGCCCCTGACTTTAAAGGGAATCTGTCACCCCCTGGGAGATATCAGACCTCTACTATGGGCATAAAGGTGATAGAAAAGTAAATCTATACTTACCTGTATGGCCCATAGTTGAGGTCTGATTGCAGAGAAATCTGGTTTTATAAAGTCTGTTTTCCAGAGATTTGGAGTCCGGGGGACACCAAGCAAATCCCTCCTATCTGCTTACTATTCCCCTAAATCGCCACCTCTGTGCTAAATTACCATATTCCCCCCCCCCCTGCACGTCACAGGGCCCTGTGACGTGACGTGCTCTGCCTCCCCTCCCACGCAAAGCGCCCCTCACATGGAGCACGCTTTGTTTCCCTTCAGCCCCATTTGACTGCGTACTGTGCCACAGCCTTGTATTGAGCAAGTGACGGTGAGTCACTGACACTTCTGCTCCACTGGCAGTACGCAGCCAAAAGGGGCCGGAGGGAAACAAAGCACGCTCGATGGAAGCGGCGATTTGCGCATGCGCGGGAGGGGAGGCAGAGCAGGGCACATCACAGGGCCTGTCACAGGGCCCTGTGATGTGCAGGGGAGGGGAGGATATGGTAATTTAGCACAGAGGCGGCAATTTAAGGGAATAGTAAGCAGATAGGAGGGGTTTGCTTAGTGTTCCCCGGACGCCAAGCCTATGGAAAACAGACTTTATAAAGCCAGATTTCTCTGCAATCAAACCTCTGCTATGGGCCATAGAGTTAAGTATAGATTTACTTTTCTATGACACCTGTATACTCATAGTAGAGGTCTGATATCGCCCATGGGGGTGACACATTCCCTTTAAAAACTTAAAGCCATAATATTTTAACCAAGAAATTATCACGCTGTAAAAAATTTGCTTGGTACTCTGGATTCCAATTACTGGTACTTCTATGATTGACTTGCTCCACGTTCTATAACTGACTTGCACCATGGCTGCCAGTAATCTTAATTTTAATGAAATAGACAAAGTGATATTTGCTTGAAAGAGGACCTGTCACCAAGCCAAAAGAAATATTGTCCTTCTTACTTGGTGCTAATGTTTATGGCCTTTACCAAGGGGTAGTAGGAGTATCTGGGGGCGTGTCTTTAGTATGCTCTGTTTTATTACCCAGTGAGCTACACCCCCTTGGTAAAGATTAAAAAATCAGCACTAAACAAAAAGCTATATCTCTAGAATAGTATTGTGGATTTATAAATAACAAAAAAAAATGGAATATTCAGGTGAGCAGTGAGAATAAAATAAGTGCAAAAATTGTTTACTTTTGACCTAATGACAGGCGCTTTTTAAAATTTGTAAAACCTTTTCCATTACTGGTTCAGCACTTCATTACATATATAGTACAGTGGAGAAGATCCCGCTTCAATAAGGGATTTCCATTGAAGGCAATATCTTAGCAGCGACCAGGAACCAGGACCACGAGCAAAATACACTACTCAAAAAAATAAAGGGAACACTCAAATAACACATCCTAGATCTGAATGAATGAAATATTCTCATTTAATACTTTGTTCTGTACAAAGTTGAATGTGCTGACAACAAAATCACACAAAAATCATCAATGGAAATCAAATGTATTAACCAATAGAGGCCTGGATTTGGAGTCACCCCCAAAATTAAAGTGGAAAACACACTACAGGCTGATCCAACTTTGATGTTATGTCCTTAAAACAAGTCAAAATGAGGCTCAGTATTGTGTGTGGCCTCCATGTGCCTGTATGACCTTCCTACAACGCCTGGGCATGCTCCTGATGAGGTTGCGGATGGTCTCCTCCCAGACCTGGACTAAAGTATCCGCCAACTCCTGTACAGTCTGTGGTGCAACATGACATTGGTGGTTGGAGTGAGACATGATGTCCCAGATGTGCTCAATGGGATTCAGGTCTGGGGAACGGGCGGGCCAGTCTATAGCTTCAATGTCTTCATCTTGCAGGAACTGCTGACACACTCCAGCCACATGAGGTCTGGCATTGTCCTGCATTAGGAGGAACCCAGGGCCAACCGCACCAGCATATGGTCTCACAAGGGGTCTGAGGATCTCATCTCGGTACCTAATGGCAGTCAGGCTGCCTCTGGCGAGCACATGGAGGGCAGTGCGGCCCTCCAAAGAAATGCCACCCCACACCATTACTGACCCACTGCCAAACCGGTCATGCTGAAGGATGTTGAAGGCAGCAGATCACTCTCCACGGTGTCTCCAGACTCTGTCACGTCTGTCACATGTGCTCAGTGTGAACCTGCTTTCATCTGTGAAGAGCACAGGGCGCCAGTAGGAGGCTTTGCCAATCCTGGTGTTCTGTGACAAATGCGTCCTGCATGGTGTTGGGCTGTGAGCACAACCCCCATCTGTGGATGTTGGGCCCTCATACCACCCTCATGGAGTCGGTTTCTAACTGTTTGTGCAGACAAATGCACATTTGTGGCCTTCTGGAGGTCATTTTGCAGGGCTCTGGCAGTGCTCCTCTTGTTCCTCCTTGCACAAAGGTGGAGGTAGCGGTCCTGCTGCTGGGTTGTTGCCCTCCTATGGCCCCCTCCACGTCTCCTGGTGTACTGGCCTGTCTCCTGGTAGCGCCTCCAGCCTCTGGACACTCCGCTGACAGACACAGCAAACCTTCTTGCCACAGGTCGCATTGATGTGCCATCCTGGATGAGCTGCACTACCTGAGCAAATTCTGTGGGTTGTAGAGTCTGTCTCATGCTACCACGAGTGTGAAAGCACAACCAACATTCAAAAGTGACCAAAACATCAGCCAGAAAGCATTGGTACTGAGATGTGGTCTGTGGTCCTCACCTGCAGAAACACTCCTTTAATGAGGGTGTCTTCATAATTGCCAATAGTTTCCATCTATTGTCTATTCCATTTGCGCAACAGCATGTGAAATTGATTGTCAATCAGTGTTGCTTCCTAAGTGGACAGTTTGATTTCACAGAAGTTTGATTTACTTGGAGTTATATTCTGTTGTTTAAGTGTTCCCTTTACTTTTTGAGCAGTGTATTTAACACTGAGAGGACAGCATCATGCTATGTAGGACACCTGAAAGGAGTGAAAAGGGGTCCTGAAAAGGTGAAAGGTAGCACACTATTGTAAATGTATTTACACATTTACAGGAGTAACCACGGAGGAACAATGCAATGCAGCGTTCTAAGAACAGATGTTCCTGAATTCTTCTTTTATGGAAATAAAAGTCACTAAAACTTTCGGGGGCTAGGGGAGAAGCTGGAATGTTCTCTTCTAGATAAAAAAAAACATCCATAAAAAGTACACATGAGAGAATATTGACTTTTTACATCAGCAAGTTTGTAGAATCTATAACAATCTGTGTTCCACTCTGTTGAACAGTGGAGCATTCTTGTATTTGGCTGGTAATGGTATCAAAACAC
This sequence comes from Phyllobates terribilis, assembly GCF_046119375.1. Classification (NCBI taxonomy): domain Eukaryota; kingdom Metazoa; phylum Chordata; class Amphibia; order Anura; family Dendrobatidae; genus Phyllobates; species Phyllobates terribilis. Next base: position 283,374,594 of record NW_027362765.1, read on the forward strand.
ACAACAATCGAATAATGTGACAGATTTAAGGCGCCATATGAATACCTTAAAAGCTTTTCCGGTAGAAGAAGAGCACATATGTCCATATCACCTTACATTAAAAGTAATTGCTAGAGTATTTCACATTTTACATGCTGTTAGAAATGACATAATGACTTGTGAGAACAACACTGCCTTTTATAAAATGACCTTCTCTATGGTAGGAAGAAAAGTAAAAGAAAAAAAATCAAAGAAAAATCATCCTTTCCTCCCAAACATGCTAATGAATGCACTGGGAGAGGAGCTTTCCAAACAGATGAAATTCTTTTCTATTTCATGTTCAGTCAGGTAGAAAGTGACAAATTGACATTACTTATGAACATAATAAGTCACTGCAAATATTTTGAGATTGGCCTTTCATTCCTAGTTGGACACAACATGTATTCTCCTAATTTCTTGTCTCCTTCATTCTCAATACATTCATTAAAATAATAAATACATAAAAAAGACACATAAAAAAATAATAATGCAAAAAATATATCAGCAACGGGGAAATTCAATGTAGAGGGCCGAGCTATAACAATTTATGCGTCAAAAACAGTAATAATGTAACACTAGAATATTTTGCTATTTCAAGGGTTTTGCTAACATTTAACAATAATAATAAATTTATACCATGAGAAATTTGAGTCATTAATAACATTTCTGAACAGGTAAAGGCGGATACCTCTCATGAGAGAGAATGATAGACAGGAATTGAACTGGTAAAGGGTTTATTCCAAGATTGAACGTTACATCCTATCCAAAGAATAAGTGAAAACTTTTTGGTCAAAAGAACTCTGACCACTATGACATTAAATAATCCTGGGAATCGGGCTCTGAAGTGCCCCAGCAGGATGAAATAGCGGCCGTGTCTGAACAGCTTTTATCAATATCTATAGGAATGCTGGAGATAGCTAGATATAGCACTCAGCTAATCCTGGCAGTCCCATAGAGAATGAATGGTGTGTTTGCCCAGATTCATGGCCACCACACTATCCCGATTGGACATTTCAGAGCCTCATTCTGGAAACCAGGTTCTCAGCAGTCAATTCCCTACCAATGAGAAAGTTAGAACCTAAGTTGTAGATGAAACCTTTCAGTCTTGGGAATTACTCCTTTAGACCAAGTGCACACTGTACGTGTGCTTTGCCTACAGTATGTGTTGAATGCTTTTTTCGATGTATACTATAACATTTTTATCGACATCCATTCACAAGCCAAAGTCCAAAAATGTGTGATTCTGGCCTTTGGCAGGTATGCGTCTGCAAACTGTTTGCTTTTACTGAGTAAGAAAGCACAGTAGACACCACTTTCCTATACAGAGGGCCACTGCAGAGAAAGGAATACCCTACTTTGTACAATTTTTTTACTATAGGTCCCTATGGTGGACGGATATTTGGGCATCTGATGATCAGATTTATCCATGGGAAATCGAATTTCCATGAGATTCCCACAAATTCAAACAGTTTGTGATTTGATTCGCATGGATCAGCCAGAAAAAAAAAAATTCCGGCACCATTCCACAAACTGCTTGAAGAATCAAAGAGTGGGCTAATTATGTCCCCACTGAGGTGGGCTTCCCCATAATGCTTTGCAGCTAGCACGTCAAATGGTGTATCGCAGCCAATTAGGGGGGACTATCATTGCCAATAAAAAAGATAGGTGCGCCATTTTATGCTTTTACAGTGTAGGGATAGAGGTCAGAGTACACAGCTCATTCCATAAAGTGGTAGAAAAAAGCCAAAATTGTATTGTGTTGTACTATTGCACTAGTGTTGAATAATATTGAAAATGGGAGTTGTAATCAGTCTGAACAAAAATCCAAAGATTCAAATGAAAGGGAAGATGCTGGACCTACATAGTGTGACTGTGAATTGATTGATCTGTGATAAACTGTAATAACAGCACAGCACCTTAATAACAGCATTCACAGTTATTCACTGTGTCCTAATTTTGCTAGTAAACAAGAATCCTGAAACTTAGGCTTGTTTGACACAGGCAAGGAAGTAATTTTTTTTATACAAATCATAAATCTACAAAATCTTAAAATATAAAATCAGCTGCACTTACAAAGTGTGCATGTTGTTAAAAAAGTTTAATTTGTTGGCACACTTTTATGCTGCAGTAGACCTATACATGCCACTCAAATACAGGGATCTATGACAGGTTCTCACTTATGAGACGCAAAAATAACAAGCTTACCATGTCTTGTTCTTTTTTAGAACGTATCAAAGGTTCATTTTTTTAAATATTTCTATAACTGACAGATTTAAATTTTTTGAATCCCTGTTTTAAAAGTCTAGTAATTTCAACTGTACGCATGGCCATGATCATATTGCACACTGCTGCACACTTTCATTTTACGGCGTAAACCTACGTGTACCTACTTTGCAATGTATAATTTGGGGTTAAATAAAAAAATAATAATTCAAACAAAGAAGGTTAAAGTTTTATAATTGTTTTAGTTGTCGAATTTAATATCTGTACACACCACAACAATACTGTTGGCTATTAAATAATTACTTTTGGTGCATATACTTACCTAATAATATAGTATTTTCGGGTTATGTTATACATTGCATTTTTTGGCAAAAGGAGGGCTAACATAAAAAAAGGAGTTTTACAATTATTTTAGTAGTTGAATTTAACAACCATATGTGACAACAATACTTTTTCAGCAAATTACTTACCTTGTGTGTGACGACACAGCTTTTAATCTTAATTATGCTGGTGTCTAAACTCAGTAGGCCAGGAGCCATATGCTTTTATTTTTATGTTGACATTTCAATTTATGTGTTTCTTTCTTTGGGTGGGACAAGAAGCATGGACTTTTGTCATAAGTCTGAATGTTGACTTCTCTTGTAGGTTGAGTTGACATTTGTTAATTGATGAATGGCTGTTATTTACATCTTATATCAGCTCCTACAGTTTATTGACTATTATCTCTGGAGGACAGGGGAGCCAGGTCTATGAACAATGAATGTTTACTAAATATGTTGATTAACCATTGTGTGGGCCCTGCAGCTTGTGTACTTGCATTGTTTGGGTATTGATAGTTTAACCTTCAATGTTTCCAGTCAACAATGGTGGATGAGTTGTGGATGCTCAAGCCCTGTGGATTAATATCATCATCCCTTACCCTTGGCCTGTGGATGTGTGCTTGAAAGCACAATTGTCAACTATTTAAGGGACATATGCCTCTGTATCAGATAGACTTTACAAAGAGACAGCCAAGAGAGACTCTCCAGAACAGCAACCAGGTCACATGACTCCATCAAGAGGGATAGAGATCTGCTCCATTGACTATCACAGAACCCATGGATACATTTGGGGGAAAAAAAGGTTGGGACAATGCGGTCACCTGGTTCCATGAATATGTTATGGCGATATAAATGGCTCTATAATAATATGCTGTTTGGGGTTGCCAGGTGAGACCTTCCGGTCACTTGGAACCCATGGATATGCTCGAAGAAAGCCAGGTTGGGAAAATCTGGTCACCTGGTTCATGGATATGTTCGGAGAAACCAGGGTGGGAATATGGGTCTCCTGGCCATGTACTTCAATGGACTCTCAGCTTCCGAAGCTTGCCGCTACCTCCTCTCTGTGGGTGTCCACCCAAAGCGGGGTGCCACTGGTTGACGTAGTTGGCCCTGGAAGTCCCAAAGTCGCGGCTGCTCTATTCGTAGCGGACTAGTGGAAGAGTGGGACTGTGTAATTTTGCACCATTTTGGGTATTTTGCTGGGACTGTTCTATATGTTTATTGTCTGTTTGGTGGTTCAATAAAGTATTGCCACACTGTTTTACCCTCACCCTGTGCTGTCTGAGTAGTATTATACCCATGGAAGACCCTGTGTCTTCACAGTGTGTATAGCAAAAAAACTGTAGCATTCTGAGTTAGAATTTTTGGTCAGGAGGGACAATATTGTTTAAAAAAATATTACATGAAAACATTATGCGCACAATTTACTTTCTTTCATACCTGTTTGACTATTCCAATCTGGCAACCATAAATACCACAAACTATACTGTCAATTGTTTCCGCATTTTGAACCTGTGTTATTTCCTTCAGGCATGTATGTCCTCAGAAGACATGGGGCCACAGAAGATGGAGAACCCAATTATATTGCCAAGCTGTGCTATTGCCCATGGTGGCGGGAGCATTGGCAGTAGTAGTAGCAGCACTCTGAGCCAGGGTAATTCTCGAGATGAGAATCAGGTGGGAGTTGGGAAAGTAAATCATGTCATTTTCTACACAGAAGCAACTGGTTGCCAAACCCAGATAATGATGATGACAGTACAGTAGAGCCAAAGAGGTGATGTCATTAGAGGTCCAGTGTGTTGGCCTGGCAGGCAACTTGCAGCTAAAGGATCCTCTGGGGCAAAATTTGCTCAGTCTGTGGAGCACGTACAGTGGTTGATTAGGCTTAACAGCTTTCAAAAGGCTCATTGGCAGTGGTGGCAAGTAGAGATGAGCGTTGTTCTACTCGAACTGTTCGCCAATCTAAATTCGAGCTGTTTTGGGCGGTGTTCGGCGAACACGAACAATTTGAGAAAAATTCGGCTGTTCGAGGTTATGTTCGATAACTGTTCGTGCACCAAAATCATAACTGGATTTTTTCTCAGTAATGATGAAAATTAATGTTAATACGCAGTTTGAGTGTACAGCGGGGCGGGGGGAGGGGCAGGGGATGGATCTCTGCAGGAACAATGAAGATCTCCATTTTTTTTTCTCTTTCCCGCATTTGCAGTGGGGAGGTGCAATCTGTCAGCCTATCAGCAGCGCACACACGGAGCGAAGTGCTTTTTTTCACACAAGCAAGGGCATGTGTGATTGGCAGTGTATGTCACATGTCCTTGCCCTATAAGACCAAGCCATTTTCCCCGTCGCCACCATTTTCTCACTGCTGCAGCTGCGTGTTAGACGGCACCGCTGTTGCTGTGTGGGCTATACCTTGTTAATTTCAAGCCAATTTTCGCACAAATATACAGATAGCTTGGGAGTAGGGAATAGTTGTGATTGCAGTCCTTTTAAGGACTAGGTTACAGCATTTCCTACGACTTTTATCAGGCAGGTCTGTGCTCTTAAATAGATAGATTGTGGGACTAAAGACTAATTGTAATTGGAGTCCTTTTCAGGACTAGGTTACATCAGTTCCTATCAGTTTTTGCCAGGCAGGTCTGTGCCAGTGCTGTGCAAGTTTTTTTCACAGCATTTGGCTGAATCTAGCAAAGCTAATCCTTTTTGGCCTATTGCAGAGTGTGTTAGTCAGTGGAGTAGCCTATCTGTGTTGCAGGATATACCACCTGTGTATAGAATACCAATTTTTTTACTGCACCTAGTGAAGTAAAATCTTTTGGGCATAGCATCATTCTATTAGTCCATCTATACTGACCTCCATCAGGTTGCAAACTGAATATAATTTTTTTCTGCATCTAGCTCTGAAAAAATATTTGGGCTTCTAGCAGTGTGTGGGACTTGGTCTATTAGTCCATCTATACTGACCTCCATCAGGTTGCAAATTAAAAATAATTTTTTTCTTCATTTAGCTCTGAAAAAATATTTGGGCTTCTAGCAGTGTGTGGGACTTGTTCTATTAGTCCTTCTATACTGACCTCCAGCAGGTTGCAAATTGAATATAATTTTTTTCTGCATCTAGCTCTGAAAAAATATTTGGGCTTCTAGCGGTGTGTGGGACTTGGTCTATTAGTCCATCTATACTGACCTCCATCAGGTTGCAAATTAAAAATAATTTTTTTCTTCATTTATCTCTGAAAAAATATTTGGGCTTCTAGCAGCGTGTGGGACTTGTTCTATTAGTCCATCTATACTGACCTCCATCAGGTTGCAAATTAAAAATAATTTTTTTCTTCATTTATCTCTGAAAAAATATTTGGGCTTCTAGCAGCGTGTGGGACTTGTTCTATTAGTCCATCTATACTGACCTCCATCAGGTTGCAAATTGAATAAAAAAATTTTCTGCATCTAGCTCTGAAAAAATATTTGGGCTTCTAGCAGTGTGTGGGACTTGGTCAATTAGTCCATCTATACTGACCTCCATCAGGTTGCAAATTAAAAATAATTTTTTTCTTCATTTAGCTCTGAAAAAATATTTGGGCTTCTAGCAGTGTGTGGGACTTGTTCTATTAGTCCTTCTATACTGACGTCCAGCAGGTTGCAAATTGAATATAATTTTTTTCTGCATCTAGCTCTGAAAAAATATTTGGGCTTCTAGCGGTGTGTGGGACTTGGTCTATTAGTCCATCTATACTGACCTCCATCAGGTTGCAAATTAAAAATAATTTTTTTCTGCATCTAGCTCTGAAAAAATATTTGGGCTTCTAGCAGTGTGTGGGACTTGGTCTATTAGTCCATCTATACTGACCTCCATCAGGTTGCAAATTAAAAATAATTTTTTTCTTCATTTATCTCTGAAAAAATATTTGGGCTTCTAGCAGCGTGTGGGACTTGTTCTATTAGTCCATCTATACTGACCTCCATCAGGTTGCAAATTAAAAATAATTTTTTTCTGCATCTAGCTCTGAAAAAATATTTGGGCTTCTAGCAGTGTGTGGGACTTGGTCTATTAGTCCATCTATACTGACCTCCATCAGGTTGCAAATTAAAAATAATTTTTTTCTGCATCTAGCTCTGAAAAAATATTTGGGCTTCTAGCAGTGTGTGGGACTTGGTCTATTAGTCCATCTATACTGACCTCCATCAGGTTGCAAATTGAATAAAAAAATTTTCTGCATCTAGCTCTGAAAAAATATTTGGGCTTCTAGCGGTGTGTGGGACTTGGTCTATTAGTCCATCTATACTGACCTCCATCAGGTTGCAAATTAAAAATTATTTTTTTCTGCATCTAGCTCTGAAAAAATATTTGGGCTTCTAGCAGTGTGTGGGACTTGGTCTATTAGTCCATCTATACTGACCTCCATCAGGTTTCAAATTAAAAATATTTTTTTTCTTCATTTAGCTCTGAAAAAATATTTGGGCTTCTAGCAGTGTGTGGGACTTGTTCTATTAGTCCTTCTATACTGACGACCAGCAGGTTGCAAATTGAATATAATTTTTTTCTGCATCTAGCTCTGAAAAAATATTTGGGCTTCTAGCGGTGTGTGGGACTTGGTCTATTAGTCCATCTATACTGACCTCCATCAGGTTGCAAATTAAAAATAATTTTTTTCTGCATCTAGCTCTGAAAAAATATTTGGGCTTCTAGCAGTGTGTGGGACTTGGTCTATTAGTCCATCTATACTGACCTCCATCAGGTTGCAAATTAAAAATAATTTTTTTCTGCATCTAGCTCTGAAAAAATATTTGGGCTTCTAGCAGTGTGTGGGACTTGGTCTATTAGTCCATCTATACTGACCTCCATCAGGTTGCAAATTAAAAATAATTTTTTTCTTCATTTAGCTCTGAAAAAATATTTGGGATTCTAGCAGTGTGTGGGACTTGTTCTATTAGTCCTTCTATACTGACCTCCAGCAGGTTGCAAATTGAATATAATTTTTTTCTGCATCTAGCTCTGAAAAAATATTTGGGCTTCTAGCGGTGTGTGGGACTTGGTCTATTAGTCCATCTATACTGACCTCCATCAGGTTGCAAATTAAAAATAATTTTTTTCTGCATCTAGCTCTGAAAAAATATTTGGGCTTCTAGCGGTGTGTGGGACTTGGTCTATTAGTCCATCTATACTGACCTCCATCAGGTTGCAAATTAAAAATATTTTTTTTCTGCATCTAGCTCTGAAAAAATATTTGGGCTTCTAGCAGTGTGTGGGACTTGGTCTATTAGTCCATCTATACTGACCTCCATCAGGTTGCAAATTAAAAATAATTTTTTTCTTCATTTATCTCTGAAAAAATATTTGGGCTTCTAGCAGCGTGTGGGACTTGTTCTATTAGTCCATCTATACTGACCTCCATCAGGTTGCAAATTAAAAATAATTTTTTTCTGCATCTAGCTCTGAAAAAATATTTGGGCTTCTAGCAGTGTGTGGGACTTGGTCTATTAGTCCATCTATACTGACCTCCATCAGGTTGCAAATTAAAAATAATTTTTTTCTTCATTTATCTCTGAAAAAATATTTGGGCTTCTAGCAGCGTGTGGGACTTGTTCTATTAGTCCATCTATACTGACCTCCATCAGGTTGCAAATTAAAAATAATTTTTTTCTTCATTTATCTCTGAAAAAATATTTGGGCTTCTAGCAGCGTGTGGGACTTGTTCTATTAGTCCATCTATACTGACCTCCATCAGGTTGCAAATTGAATAAAAAATTTTTCTGCATCTAGCTCTGAAAAAATATTTGGGCTTCTAGCGGTGTGTGGGACTTGGTCTATTAGTCCATCTATACTGACCTCCATCAGGTTGCAAATTAAAAATAATTTTTTTCTGCATCTAGCTCTGAAAAAATATTTGGGCTTCTAGCAGTGTGTGGGACTTGGTCTATTAGTCCATCTATACTGACCTCCATCAGGTTGCAAATTAAAAATAATTTTTTTCTTCATTTAGCTCTGAAAAAATATTTGGGCTTCTAGCAGTGTGTGGGACTTGTTCTATTAGTCCTTCTATACTGACCTCCAGCAGGTTGCAAATTGAATATAATTTTTTTCTGCATCTAGCTCTGAAAAAATATTTGGGCTTCTAGCGGTGTGTGGGACTTGGTCTATTAGTCCATCTATACTGACCTCCATCAGGTTGCAAATTAAAAATAATTTTTTTCTGCATCTAGCTCTGAAAAAATATTTGGGCTTCTAGCGGTGTGTGGGACTTGGTCTATTAGTCCATCTATACTGACCTCCATCAGGTTGCAAACTAAAAATAATTTTTTTCTGCATCTAACCCAGCCAATAGTTTTGGCCTAATACCACAGTTTGGCCACTCAGCTCTGCTCGGTTACCATCCATTGTTTTTTTGTGCAAACAACTCCAGAGTTGTGAATTAGTTAACCACCAAAATGAGTGGAAAAAGGCCTGCTGCTGGTGGAAAGGGGAATAGGCGTGTTGGGAAGGGGAAAAAAGGTTGTGTCCGTGGGGTAGGTGCAGAAGAAAGACCATCTTCCAGCCAAACTAAAATGTCTTCTTCTTTTAGCGGACAATGTGATAAGATCCCTTTCTTACGGCCACGCCAATCGCTACAAATTCCAGATGAGGCACAAAAACAGCAGGTGCTTCAACGTATATCAAGTGCTCCTTTAAGTGGGCTCTCCTCCACATCAACTTCAACATCACAAATACTCCAGTCCTCAAAGGTGTCACCCAAATCGCACTTGCTTCCTCACAGCTCCCAAATCTCCAGCTGCCCGTCTGAGTATGAGGTAGAACAGATGGTTGAGTCTGCAGAGCTGTTTACTCATACTATAGCCTGGGAATCAGAGGTCGACTCCAGCGCTTCTGTGAATCCAGACGAGGAAATGATCTGCACTGATGCCCAGAATCTTTATGAGTCGGATCCAGGACCAGACGCAGAAGGTTCTGACCATAATGTAGACCCTCATTCCCAAACTGTAACTCCTGTTGGTGGAGACAATGAGGAAGACGATGATAAGACTCAAATACCTGATTGGAGCGACAACTTTAGTTTTTTGTCAGGGCAGGAACAGGTTGGCTCTGAGGACGACGGGTGTGATAACGCACAGGGTGATGATGATGAGGTCGGAGATCCCACTTACTGTCAACCCACAGTCAGCCAAGAGATGAGGTCAGCAGAGGAGGTGGAGGAAGATGCTAGTGACGACGAGGTCAGGTTGCGCCTTCCTGGACAGAGACGTAGTACTGGAAGCACGTCAACAACTGCATCCTCAAACACAACTCTGCCTCTCACCACAAGTCGTGGTGGCTCTTCAGGTCGCATGGGTGCTAAGCCTTGCATAGCCTGGGCATTTTTTCAGATCGATAAAGATGACCCAACTCGTGTTATCTGTAACATTTGTCAGCAAAAGCTAAGTAGAGGCCAAAAAATACATAGTTTGAGTACTTCATGCATGAACCGGCACATGGACATGAAGCATAAGTTGCAGTGGGAAGCTCAGTGTGCTACAATGCGGTCTAGCCGGCCGGGCCAACCACCGTCTGCCATATCTTGTGCATCCGCGGCCTCTTCATCCTCTGTGACTGGGGGGACAGCAGTCACACCTGTTTTGGGGCGCAGACCTGCCACCTCTTTACCCGCAACAGCCAGCGTGATTGGCAGGTCATCATTTTCTTTGGAGGTGGTAACACCAGCTGGTCTTGAGCGCTGTCCGACATCGATAGCACCACCTTTGGATCAAGGCAACCTAACATGTCCGCCTGCATCTTCCTCACAGACCGGCAGTTTGCCGGGGACACCCTTATCAACCCCGTCTAAGCACAATAGCCAGCCCTCGGTCCCTCAGATGTGGACAAGTAAAAGACCATTTCCTCCTAGCCATGAGAAAGCTAAGAGGTTGAATTTCACCATCTGCAAGCTCTTGGCTACAGAAATGCTGCCTTTCCGCCTGGTGGACACAGAGGATTTTCGAGACCTTATGTCCGTCGCAGTGCCCCAGTACCAGATGCCCAGTCGGCACTACTTCTCAAAGAAAGGTGTGCCTGCGCTCCACCAGCATGTCGCACACAACATCACCGCTTCTTTGAGAAACTCTGTGTGTGACAGGGTGCATTTCACCACAGACACTTGGACGAGTAGGCATGGACAGGGGCGTTACATGTCGCTGACTGGGCACTGGGTAACTATGGTGACAGCAGGACAAGGGGCTGCTGTCCAAGTCTTGCCGTCCCCACGAGTTGTGCGTCAATCCTCTTTATGTCATTTTTCCTCCACTGCTTCTGCCTCCTCAACCTCCTCTCGGTCTTCCACCTGCACCCAAAGCCTGTCTGGTCATGCCACAAGCTTTCTAACTGCGCAGAAGGGATCCTGCACACCTCCTTACTATGCTGGCAGGAGGGCTCAACGTCATCAGGCGGTTTTTACATTGAAATGTCTGGGAAATGTGAGTCACACAGCTGAGGAGTTGTGGTCAGCTCTGGAGAACCAATTTCATGAATGGTTGTCTCCACTGGACCTGAAACCAGGGAAGGCCGTGTGCGACAATGCTGCAAACCTGGGTGCGGCCCTTCGCCGGGGCAATGTCACACACGTGCCTTGTATGGCTCACGTGTTGAACCTGGTTGTCCAGCAATTTTTAGCCCACTATCCCAGACTAGATGGCCTTCTGCAGAGGGCACGGTCGCTGTGTGCTCACTTCCGCCGTTCGCATCCCGCAGCTCAGCGACTTACATCTCTACAGAATTCGTTGGGCCTGCCACTTCACCGGCTAAAATGCGATGTGCCTACCCGGTGGAATTCAACTCTGCACATGTTGCAGCGACTGTGGCAGCACCGACAAGTCCTGGTGCAATACGTTCTGACGTATAGCCTGGGCCAACGAGATTCAGAGGTGGGGCAAATCACGCTGGAGGAGTGGTCTCAGATCAGGGACCTATGCACCCTTCTGCACAGTTTTGAAATGGCGACGAAGATGTTTAGTGCTGACGATGCCATTATCAGCATGACTATTCCGGTGATTTACATGCTGGAGCACATGTTAAACAGAATTCGGAGTCAGGTGGTGGCACAAGAGGAGGTGGAGGAAGTAGAGGAGGAGGAGTTGTATGCGGAAGGGCTAACATCTGCAAGGTCCAGACGGTCGGCAGCACCAGGGCGCCAGGCATGTGAGGGTGGGGGAGATGATTTTACCAGGGCGCATGGTAGCAGCCAAACTAGTGAGGAAGGTGCAGGAGCCCAGGAAGAAGTGGAGGACGAACTGATGGAAGACTCATCAGATGAGGGAGACCTTGATCACATTTCTGTTGTGCGAGGTTGGGGGGAGAGGACAGAGGAAGGAAGCATGATTGTTACCTCGCCACCAACACAACAGGGACTTGGTGCTCCTGGATGCGCAACACACATGAGTGCCTTCTTGCTGCACTACCTGCAACATGACCCTCGAATTGTGAGAATTAGAAATAATCCTGACTACTGGGTTGCCACACTGTTAGATCCCCGGTACAAAAGTAAATTTGCAGAAATTATTCCTGCCATAGAAAGGGATGCACGCATGCAGGAGTATCAGCAGAGACTGTTGCAGAATCTTACATGTGCTTTTCCACAAAATACCAGTGGTGCACGTAGTGAATCTCACAGTTCCAACTTGCCAACCGTGGGACCGTCAAGTGTTCAGCACTCAAACCGTAACAGAACCACAGTATCTGCTGGTAACATCAATTTTGCGGAATCATTTCACCACTTTTTTAGCCCATCCTTTGCAAGGCCACAGGAGACAAGAAGTCTGACACATAGTCAACGCCTAGAGACGATGGTACAGGAGTATCTCCAAGTAAACATTGAAGCCACGACTGTGTCACTGGACCCTTGCTCTTTTTGGGCTTCCAATCTGGATAAATGGCCAGAGCCAGCCACTTACGCCTTGGAGATCTTGTCATGCCCCGCAGCCAGCGTTCTGTCTGAACGTGTGTTCAGCGCTGCTGGTGGTGTGCTGACAGATAAGCGCACGCGGCTCTCCACTGATAATGTAGACAGACTCACGTTCATAAAGATGAACAAATCATGGATCCGAAACGACTTTTCTACCCCTGTGTCATCCTGGGGAGAGTAAAAGCTTGATGATTGGTTAAAATCACCCTACCAACCGTTTTAAGCTTTCAAATTACTAATCATGTTTATCTGTATCTTGACTGGAAAATAATTTGGGCTTTGTAGCAGTGTGCAGCACTGATCCTATTAGGCCATCTATAATAAGCTTCACCAGATTTAAAATTAAAAATAATTTTTAGCTGCATCTAGCCCGGAAAATAATTTTGGGGCTCCGAGATGCGCAAGACACATAAGTGCCTTCTTGCTGCACTACCTGCAGCATGACCCTCATATTGTCAGAATTCAAAGTAATCATGACTACTGGGTTGCCACACTCTTAGATCCCCCAAACTTTTCGATCAACCTTTTCATTTTAATAAAGACCAAAAAAATGGTCATTTTTGAAATTATAAGCATTAGCAGGTTGTTAGAAACTGAAATCAAACAGTTTTCAACTCAAAACTTTATTCTAGGTGATGTTACATTTTCACATAGGACCCCTTGTTGGAAAGGAGCTTCTGAACTCTCTCCTCCATTGAATTTGTCAGGTTTTGGATGGTTTCTGCTTCAATTGTTTTGCATGAGGACAGAATACCCTCCCAGAGCTGTTGCTTAGATGTGAACTGCCTCCCGCCATCATAGACACTCCTTTTAATGATGCTCCAAAGGTTCTGAATGGGGTAGAGGTCAGGGGAGCATGGGGGTCACACCATAAGTTTGTCCCCTTTTATGCCCATATCAGCCAGAGATGCAGATGTTTTATGTGCAGCATGAGATGGTGCATTATCATGCAGAAAAATGATCTTGCTGTGAAATACACGGTTCTTCTTCTTGAACCATGGCAGGAAGTGCTGTTTGAGAAAATCCACATACATTATGGAGTTCATCTTTAGCGCCTTCAGGGATCCTAAAGGGGCCGACAATCTCTCTCCCCATGATTCCAGCCCAAAACATTACTCCACCTCCTCCTTGTTGGCGCTGTAGCCGTGTTTGCGTGGGGTGTCCATCAACCAGCCATCCTCCACTCCATTCATCTGGACCATCGAGCGCTGCACGGCACTCATCCGTGAACAAAACAGTTTTGAAATCAGTCTTCATGTAATGTTTGGCCCACTGGAGCCGTTTCTGCTTGTGTGAAGTGGATAGAGGAGGTCGACAGGATGGCGTATGCACAGCTGCAAACCTCTGAAGGACCCTGCATCTTGTTGTTCGGGGGACGTTGGAGGCACAAGCAGCTTCAAAAACTTGTCTGCTGCTATGACAAGGCTTTTTTGCCGCTGCTCTTTCAACCTGACGTAATTGCCTGTAGGAAAGAGTCCTCAATTTGCCCTTATCAGCACGCACACGTGTGTACTGTGAATCAGCTACATACTTCTTGATTGCCAAGACACTTCATCCTGATCATCGCACAATGTTGATTGTAGTCATGCCTTGACCTAAACACTCCACAATTTGTTGCTTCTCAGCAGCCGACACATCCTTTTTCTTTCCCATTTTGGCAGAAAATGTAGGCTGCTTAATAATGTGAGAGAGCCTTCTTAAGTAGTCTTGCCTTTCATTGGACACACCTGCCAAACTAATTAGCACAGGTGTCTGCAATTGCTTACAGTGATATAAAGAGCCCTGACACACATCACCATCAATGAGTTTAACTGACAAACAAACAAATTCTTCCCTTATCACTCCTAAACACTTTTTGCATAATAATTTGGAACGCGGTGTACATGTGCTTTTCCACAAAACACCAGTGGTTCACGTAGTGAATCTTACAGTTCTAACTTGCCAACCGTGGTCTGTATGGAATTGTTCAATAAAGGGCCCAAAATTAAGATAACATAGATGGGAGAGGTCTCTATGAATAGGAATTCCTAAGTATTTGATACCCTGTGAGGGCCAGGCAAAGGGAAAGTTGGACTGGATGGAATCCTATATGGATTTAGGGAGGGAGACATCGAGGGCCTCAGACTTCGCTGCATTGATTTTAAAATTTTACCATGTAACAAAGTGATCTATTTCAGCCATAACAGCAGGGATGGATATATGTGATTGAGTGATATATACTAGGACATCATCAGCAAATAGAGAGCACTTGTACTCGGTGCCTCCCACCTCAATCCGCCTAATATTGGGGTTATGGCGAATTGATGAGAGCAGGTGCTCCGTCACTAGGATGTATAAGAGAGGGGACAGAGGACATCCCTGCCTTGTCCCATTGGTGATTGTGAAAGGTGATGAAAATGTTCTGACGCACCCCCTGGGCCTTGGGACACCCGGAGCCGGACCCTTTTTGGTGGATGCTGGTGGTTGTAGTCTTCGTGGCGGCGATCCGGTTCCGTGGCTCAGGGCGGTCAAACCAGTGGCGGAACTATTTATGTGGTTTTGATGTTTAAATGTCCGACTACGCCACCCGTGGATTGCGGTCAGAGTGAACCGCCGCTACAGGGCAGACCGCTAAGGCTGGTGTTGTGGGTGCAGCAGAGCGTAGCATAACTCCCCACGGGAGGAGTATAGCCTCAGGGCAGTGTATGCGGAGGATGGGGGTGATGGTGCAGGGCAGCAGCAGTAACGACACGGAGTCAGTGATGCAGTTCAGGGCCTTTACTCACAGTTCTTATTATCCAGACCACGTCTGCAGGTAACGGCTGCCCACGTCGTACTGTGCTCACCAGGTGAGGGGCTCAGACAACTCCCAGATAACTTTGGAGCGCTTCACAGGACCCCCTTTGTGTGTCCTTTGTCTGGCCTTTCTTACCAACACTTCTGTCCGGCTGCCTCGGGCCTCCTCTTGGTAAACTTGGCGCCAGTTTCCCTGACCCTATGTGGTGCCTTCCTAGCGGGTGGAGCAAGGGGCTGCGCCACATAAAATGTCAGAGCCTCCGGTTTCTAGCTGAGGGTCGTTTCCTGCCTCCACTAGTTCGGGGACCGGTCTCCCCCTTTGGCCTGACCCCTCCACGCAGGTGGATTCGGGCGTGCGGTGGCGACTCGCCCGTCCGCACCCCTGGGATCCCTTCATTCCTCGTTCCTGGAGCCTTCTCCGCTCCTCTTCCTTCCTTCTCCCTCTTGCAGGCCTGGGCCTCTGTTACTAGGCCCGCCTCCGGAGCAGAGCTCATGCAGAGCCCCTGCTCCCTGCCACTTCTGCTCAGACTTCTCTGCACTGAACTAAGATGGTGCCCACCTTTTATACTCCCTTCTCAATGCACCCAGGAACTGCTTCCTCCCTGCTCCTGCACTGCAGGGTTCCCCTTCCTCAGTGTTCCCTCCCCCCACTCCAGCCAGGGACAGGGACTGTCGTGCCCATCTCAGGGGCATATTGGTCGCCCTGCCCCACGGCAATGTGGTGTAATGCATGCAGGTGTCGGGTCCTGATCCACACTCCATCCTTATCTGAGAGTGAGATATCACACCTCTGGGTGAGGTGCAATACGTCTGTAGCAACCGAGCCCTCGGTGCTACAGTTCCATTTATCTTCAGCCTAGGTGACGTATTGTGATACAGGGCCGTGATTTTGGCTATAAAAGGGTCCCCTAGACCCCTACCCCAAGCTTTTTAAGAGAATCATATATGGCGTGCCAGGAGACTCTATGGAATGCTTTCTCAGCATCCAACGAGAGTATCTACTTACAAATTTTTAACTGCATCTAGCCCAGGAAATACTTTGTGCCTAGTAGCAGTGTCTGCTAGTCAGCGGATTATCCCGGCTGTTAAGCAAGCTACACCACCTGTAGTTTGGACACTTAATTTTTTCAAAGGAAATGCTTCGGGACCACGGGATACTTAGTGAAGAGCATCAGGAGGCACCCCAAGGCATAGGGGCTGGGACTGGCACTAGGATGCCTTGCGGTGGACAGCCGAGCTCGATCCTTATAAAAGCTTTTTAACTGCAGCAGCTTTAGTGGACGCTACTGGAGCTGGAATTACGCGGCTGCTGGCATGAGACTTGCCCTCCAATAGATCCTTGTAAATGGATTTAAAGTGTATTCATTCAAATTAGAGGGACAATTTAAATTAAAAAGCTTAGAGCTGCCTCCACCACAGGGGGGCTCTCTCGACCCACCAGCGGACAGGCACCAGTATTGGGAGAGGGGGGCTGGCCGTCAGGGTTCACCGTGGCTCTGGCACAAACCCGGCGACACGGAGGTGGCACGGGCAGGAGCGGACTGGCCGTCTCGGCTTCTCACTTTTTGGATTTTAGAAGGGCATGACATGCCTATATCTGTGTCTCCCCCTCCTTTTACTCCTCCACCTCTTTTCTTTTCGCATGACTATATGTACTTGTCACTTTTCCATGTGTTAGTTGTGTCTTCTGAGCAGTTTGTCAGCTTTTGGACACCTTTGAAGGTGTTTTCTATGTGTTTCTATGTGTTTTTGTTTGCCTGCCATTGGTTTTAACGGTGTTCGAAGGTGTTCGACGAACAGTTCGACGAACAGTTCGGCGAACACACGGGTGTTCGACGAACCGAACCGAACTCGAACACTACGGGGGTGGCTCAACACTAGTGGCAAGTTGAACATGAGGACATCTTGTGTGTGGTAGCTCTTTTGCACATTGCCACCAGATGATTCTTTTGCAGTCTACAGGCTCTGCAAGAAGAAAATAAGCTATGGATGTCCAGGCTCACATAGACTAGGAACTATGGTTCTCCATCAACACATAAAGCGACATCATCTATTCATTTGGGAAAAGATAGTCAGCCAGCAATCTGAGCACACCTCAAATTGTTCTCCTCCCCTTATCATCATGTTCATCTTTCTGTCAGGCAGGCCACACCCTTGTGTAGTACCTGGTCTGTGTCATCATCATCACCATCATCATTGTCATCAACCATTAATGCTTGAAATATTCCAAGCACAACTCCTCCTTCTTCTCCATAACACCTGCTAATATCCATCCCCATTTATGTGTCAAGGAAACAAGCTATGCTCCTAGTCATCCTCTGGTTTTAAATTAAACTTTTACCTGATCAAGTTGCTGATGTTGCAGTCACTGCGAAAAAACCTTGGGGAGTTGGGTGCCTTTTAAGAAATTGTCGCATTATCTCAGCCTTGTTGAAGGATACCAAGCCACAATTATTTATCACAGAAAGGGTTGTCCTCTCTCTGTTCTCAAATGCACAATGTAGTCCACTCTTTCGACATGTCTTTGAGCTCTAAAGTGGATTGCACTGTAGACACTTGGAACAGCAAATATATGTAAGAGGGTGTGCCATAAAAGATGAGATTCCCCAGAGCTGTGCGGCATTTCTAACTGGAGACTGCCACCTACTATCCAAATGGAACCATGTGAAAGCAATAAGACGGGGGAGTGTTTCGGAAAGGGCGAGTCTAGATGGAGCACCAAGTCAGATGACATTTGTGATGCAGATCCCCTGATATAAAAGGCTGGAGTGACAAGGCGGGAAGAGATTTGGCGCCAACGAGAAGAGCAGGACGTATGCTTGGAGGAACGCAGCAGCCGAGACATTGGAAAGCACTCGAGAGCCCAAACCAGCGGGCTGTTGTGCACTTGCGAATGGGATCCAGACTGTGCCAGTTAAGATCCATGGACCAGACCATGCCGGTCAAGAGCCAAGCTCCAGCCCTGCGCTAGTCACTATCTGGAAACCAGATGAGGCTGGGCAAGACCCAAGACCAAGCCCTCGTCTGTCTGGGCCCGACAGATGACTGTTGCAGGTCAAGCACCAAAGATATGGTGAGGAACCTAATCCGGAAGTGAATGTCTGCAGTACAGGGATCAGTCTGGGGTGGTGCAGCAGACGGGATGGTGACTGGCCAGTGTGTGAGATTCCCAGAGAGCACTGATTGACTTTGTCAGAGGGACTTGTGGCTCTGCAGGAAGAACCAGAGACCCCCGCTAGGGCCTGAAACATAAATGGGATCGTTGTAGTGACACCTTTATTACTGTGAACATTGTTCTCATTGAAAGCTATAACATTGAGACTTCCTGCTGCAAGAGTTATATTGCATTGATAACAACTTTGCTACAATTGTATATCGAATATTGTATGCTGTAAGTACACTGTTCGCACACGACTTACTTTCTGTTCAGACCAACCGTCTTTCTATACTCACATTCGTAAAATATATAGTTAAGTTGGTTACTTCCGCCTTTTCACTGTCTGTGTGTTGCATTCAGTGACCTGCCTACATTTGGCATACTATGTAGGATGCAACATTCCAGCGCAGAAATGGCAGACTAGTAAGTGACCGAGTCCACCAAGGGGAGCATTCCCCTTGGTGCTATGCTTAGCAACCTGCAGAAGTTTACGAGGAGCAATTTGTTACTGTGGAACTGGTTTGGAGCGACTGAGGAATATGTTACACATTTACTCCAAGACCACTGCCTTACAAGTGGAGTTGGCCCTATTGACCCTAGACGGGGAGGCACGACAGACGGTTATGTTTCGACAGCCAAGAGACCGTGATACTGTCAACAAAGTGATCAGAACCTTAGATGACATGCATGGTGACACCACTGACCTAGGCAACCTACGCATGTGCCTATTCCATAGGGTCCAGGGGTAGGGTGAGACCGTGGCTCAGTATGTGAATGCTTTACAGGAAGTTACAGCCCATATCACCAAGAAGACACAGGAAGAATTTCAAAGACTGGGACCGTTAGACGATTTGTTGAGAGATCAGTTGGTTGCTGGCCTGAGAGACCTCTACTTGAGACATGTCCTGAAGGAGTGGCTATGCTTTAATCCCAATATGAGCTTGCTGGAGGTTGGGGTGGAGGAAAGTGTGCAAGAACAAGAGGCCCCTGTCCTAACAGGTATAGCCTAGAGCCGTGAAATGACCACTGCTGATTCACCAAGTGCGGAGCCGGACTAGGCCCAAGAGCTAAAACAGGAGATCCGTGACATCAGAGAAGTATCACACATCAGTGGAGATACCCCCACTAACACCACGACGCTAACACTCTGTGGCCCATTATGAGGAGAAGCCAATGTTGGAATACCTCCCTACCCATGTTCACGTTCCTCCACAAGAGGAACGTGGTGTGAATGTTGGATCCGTGGCGCAAGGGCACACATCTCCTGGAAATGTCCAATTGGGAAAGAAGAAGAAGGGCACATCTGTTAAACTAACACACCTCACGGTCAAGGAGCACACCATGAGGCTTCTCACCCCTGAAAGAGGGGATAAATGCACTGCAGATATTATTTCTGAGAGACCTGTTACTTGGGCTGAGTTTAATGTATAGTGCATCCGCTGTTGATGGATACCGGGTCCCAGGTGACCACTATGCCTGAAGTATACTTCTAAGTCCACTTCCAAGATGTCGCTTGCTCCAGAGGGGAACTAACCATTCGACTGGTGTGGATGTCTAAAATGAGTGTGCGGAAAAGATTAGCGCAGAAAAGAAATCATATTAGTGAAGGACCCCGGAGGGGGGTCCTATCATAACCATGAGGATGAATGTCTTGAAAAAAGAGGGACACTTCCTGGCTGATGGACGACGAGAGAATAGTTGGGCCCATGTAACCTGACAGCCAGATATGGGTTAGACAGATTAAAATGTCCAAACGCCTCACAGTGCCTTGGCAAAGTAGTAGTACTCCCGGAAGCTACGATGACCTTACCAGAAGGACAGACCATTCTGACTATGCTGGTACAAGCCCATGTGTCATTGGAAGATGTGGAAGTACAACTTGAACCCCCAGAGGGGAAACAAGCAACCCCGGGATTGTTGGATGCCCGCACCCTAGTCACCATGTGTCAAGGGCGAGTACCTACCTGTGTGATGTATTAACTTAAGTGGAACAAGTCTACAGTTAACCCCAGGAAACAGATAGTTCAAGTGTACGTGATGCCAGAATATTTCCCAAAGTCCGACGCCATAGAACTGACTCCTGTAAAAGGGGATCTGTGGACTCTCGGTGTCTTTCAATGCAAAGAGGAGCAGGGGTGAAATTCAAACTGGCTGCAATCTTCTGGAACAGATGGAAGCGATCCTCATGGAATTCACCTCTGGCAAAGTGGTGCAGATAGAAAAGCTACTACAACAGTACCATGGGGTGTTTGCTCAGCATGATGATGATTTCGGGTGCACTGAAGCCATTCAACAAGAGATTCCTTTGGGGACCACAGCCCCCATCCGAGAAAGATATCGGCAGATCTCACCTCAATTGTACTTCATGCTGTGAAATGGAGTAATATGGGATAGTCAAAGTCCCTGGCACCCATTGTACTAGTTTGGGAAAGAGATGGGATGTTGAGGTTCTGTGTGGACTACCGATGGCTGAATGCCTGCACTGTATGAGACTCATACTCTCTGCCAAGGATTGAAGAATCCCTGTCCGCCTTGGGAGAGGCTAAGTACGTCTTATCCCTTGACCTGGCCAGCGGCTATTGGCAGGTTCCCGTAGTGGCAAAGGACCAACCAAAGACTGCCTTCATCCTTCCCATGGGGCTGTTCGAGTTCAACCAAATGCCTTTCAGGCTAATGAATGTGCCAGGGACGTTCCAACACCTGATGGAAAGATGCCTCAGGGACCTGAATTTTGAAGCCATTATGATGTATTTTGATGACATCATAATCTACTCTCCCGGGTGGGTGGGCCAGTGCCTATGGTCAGCAGCACACCTCAGTACGCATCTGATGATGAGACTCAGGTGCCACTTTCTGGTGCGTACTGTGCTGTCGAGACTACCCAGGAGAAGCAGTTGTTTGAAGAGGGTGGTGTAGATGATGAGGTCCTTGACCCATCATGGTGTGAGGGACAGGAAGGTGGTGGGAGCAGCTCTGAGGAAGAGATTCCCCGAACGTCCCAAAAAGGAGGGAGAGGGAGGGGGCAGACTTGGTTGCCTGTAGCCTCCACTTTGGCACCCATTAGGAGCATGGCTCTTCCAAAATCCATAGCGGGCGCTCCCAAGACTTGCAGTGCCTGGTCCTTTTTTGACACAGTTGCAGATGACATTTGCTTTGTCAAAAGCAAGCTGTGTAATCAGAAGGTGAAAAGAGGGAAAAGTGTCAGCAACCTCAATACCACAAATATGTGGAAACATGTGCAGACCAAGCACGTGGTGGAGTTACAAAAACACACTGAAGACATAGGCCAACCTACAGCGCCACCTACCACCTCTTCAGCTCATGTTGTAGCCTCTTCCTCCAGCTCACACACAGCTGGTTCGGCTTCCTCACAGGATCGCCATGGAAGAACCTCTGGCACTGTTGTACAGAGACACAGTGTAAATCCACCCACAGCACCAATTTCCCTGTCATCCTCACACTCCCAGGCCAGTCTACAGCCATCGTTAGCACAGGCATGGGAGAAAAGGTGCCCATACTCGGCAAACCACCCCCGAGCACAGGCTCTGAATGCTGGCATTGCTAAACTACTGGCCCTACTACTGCTATCATTCAGGCTGGTGGAGACTGACACCTTCCGTAACTTTATGGCATTGGCAGTCCCACAATACAACGTGCCCAGCCGCTTTTATTTCAGCAGGCAAGCCGTCCCTGCCCTGCAACAGCATGTGGAGGGAAAAATTAAACATGCGCTACAAAACGCCGTTAGTAGCAAGGTCCACCTGACCACCGATGCGTGGACCAGTAAGCATGGACAGGGACGATACCTTTCCCTCACTGCCCATTGGGTAAATGTTGTGGAGCCGGGTACAGGTCTTGAGAGTGGTGCTGTACGTGTTCTGCCAACTCCAAGGATTGCAGGAATCCAGTCTGTACACATTGACTCCTTCTCATACTCCAGTTCCTCTGAATCAGCGCTGCCGGAGCCGTCACGGTCTGCCTCCACATCGACCCGTGAACGGTTACCTGTTATGATGACCGATATGAGCACAGCCGTGGCCAAACGTCAACGGGCCGTATTGAAATTAATTTCTTTGGGTAATCGAAGCCACACAGCGCAGGAGCTCTGGAATGCCATTAAGCAGCAGAGCGACGTGTGGTTTGTGCCAGCGAATCTCCAGCCAGGCATGGTAGTGTGTGACAATGGCTGAAATCTGGTGGCAGCTCTGGGCCTAGGCAACCTCACTCACATCCCATGTCTGGTACATGTGCTCAACTTGGTCGTGCAGAGTTATTTGAGGGACTATCCGGATCTTGATGCACTGCTTCACAAGATCCGCATAGAGTGCGCTCACTTGCGGCGTTCCAGCAACGCAAGATCGCGCATTGCAGCTCTGCAGCGCCGATTACGTCTTCCGGAACATCGCATCATATGTGACCTACTCACCAGGTGGAATTCAACGTTACATATGTTGGAGAGGTTGTGTGAGCAGCAGGCAGCAGTAATGGAGTACCAGCTGCAGCAGGCACAAACAAGTCGCAGTGCGCGCCGTTCACACTTCACCACCACTGAGTGGGCCTCTATGAAGGACATTTGCCACGTTTTGCGTGCCTTCGAT
This sequence comes from Phyllobates terribilis, assembly GCF_046119375.1. Lineage (NCBI taxonomy): Eukaryota > Metazoa > Chordata > Amphibia > Anura > Dendrobatidae > Phyllobates > Phyllobates terribilis. Next base: position 283,397,608 of record NW_027362765.1, read on the forward strand.
TATTCCACGCAGATGGTGAGTGCAGATGATGCACTAGTCAGCATGACTATCCCCCTTATCTGCCTGCTTGAAAAAACACTGCAAGCACTAAGGGAGGAGGTTTTGGTAGAGGTGGAGGTTGAGGAGTCACAAATGCCATCTGCTTCTGTACAGTCTGCGCAACGTGGTTCCTCACAAAGGCCTAGGCAGGGGACACTTTGTGAGGAGGATGAGGAGGAGTCAATGGAGGAGGAAGACATCTGTCCAGAGGAGGGAGGTACACAATGCTCTAGTAGTCCGTATCTAGAGCGAGGGTGGGGTGATGCAGAGCAGGCAGAGATCATGCCTCAAGCAGGGGACAGCGTTTCTTGGGCAGTTGGCAGTCTGCAGAACATGGTTGATTTCATGCTGCAGTGCCTGAGAAATGACCGCCGCATCGCCCACATTCTCAACACGGCTGATTATTGGGTGTCCACCCTCCTAGATCCTCGCTACTGGGACAACTTACAAAGCCTCATAACACCGTTGAACCGGGAGCGTAAAATGCGGGAGTACCAAGACGCACTGGTGCATTCCATCATGTTCTCCATTCCAACCGAGAGCAGTGCTCCTAGTGCTTTACAAAGCAGCTCAGTGCGTCGAGGCAGTGGAGGAAGCTCTGCACAAAGAGGGAGCAGAAGCAGTGCCTCAGCACAAGGCAAGACCAGTATGGCCCAAATGTGGCAAAGTTTTGTGTCCCCGCTGCCACAAATGTCTACACCATCACAGACGGCTCCAGTCAGCAGGATGCAACGTTTCCGTCAGATGGTGACAGACTACATGTCTTGCCCTCTCAGTGTACTCCCAGACGGCTCTTCCCCCTTCAAGTTTTGGGTCTCTAAGCTGGATACATGGCCAGAGCTTAGACAGTATGCATTGGAGGTGCTGGCTTGCCCTGCTGCTCGTGTATTATTGGAACTCGTCTTTAGTGCCGCAGGTTGTGTACTAACAGACCGTCGCATGCGCCTATCCTCCGATAACGTTGACCGGCTTGCTTTTCTGAAAATGAACAAGGCCTGGATCTTACATGAATTTGCCAGTCCTCTTCCAGAATAAATAATTGGTTGGCAACAGTATCCAGGTCTCCTGTTGTGTTCATGTTTCTACCACCTGAACTGTAATCCCTGAGCTCCAACACCGCCAGTTGCTGCTCAGAAGTGCCGTCTGCGCAGTCAATGCTTGCTGCCGTGTTATTGAGGTTCAGTAACGTCAGCTGTTCCCCTGCTGTGTGTCCGGCAAATTCTCCTGCTCTGTCCACATTCACACTACTACAGATTTTAAAGTTGCTCCAATTACACTTCTGGCTCCTCTGTTTTCAGTGTTATCCCTGAGCTCCAACACCGCCAGTTGCTGCTCAGAAGTGCCGTCTGCACAGTCAACACTTGCTGCCGTGTTATTGGGGTTCAGTAACGTCAGCTGTTCCCCTGCTGTGTGTACGGCAATTTCTCCTGCTCTGTCCACATTCAAACTACTACAGATTTTAAAGTTGCTCCAATTAGGCCTCTGGCTCCACTCTGTTTTTAGTATTTACCCTGGGTTTCATCACCACCAGATGTTTCCCAGCAGTGTCTTTGGCACGGGTACTCCCTCCTTCTCAGCCTGGTTCCAGCACGCCAGCTGTTTCCGGGTAGTGTCAACGTCACTTTGCCTCCAATGCGTTGTCCTGTCATGTTGCGGTCGGGTTAGCCGACTCTATGGTGCCTGTAGTTTAGGTGACTCCTGTGTGGGCTGCGGGATCTGGCAATGAAGGCTGGTTCCATAGTGCCAATAAGACAAGCACCTCCTGTCGGGCTGTGGGTTTCGGTAACTGCGGCTGGCTCGCGGCCTTGCAACTTTTTTTTTCATGGGTACCTTCTGCTACCCATCCGGGTTCCTGTACCATCAGCTGGTACTCGGCAGTGCCTTTGGCTTAGGTGCCTACTTCTCGGTATCCAAGTTCCACCAACGTCTGCTGGTCCTTGGTAGTGCTTTCTGGCACAGGTACCTCCTGCTTAGTAACCGAGTTCCAGTACCGTCAGCTCGTCCTCGGTAGTTCCATTGGCTATTGTACCTTCTGCTACCCATCCGGGTTCCAGTACCGTCAGCTCGTCCTCGGTAGTTCCATTGGCTCTTGTACCTTCTGCTACCCATCCGGGTTCCATTACCGTCAGCTGGTTCTCGGCAGTGTCTTTGACACGGGTACTCCCTCCTGCTCAGCCTGGTTCCAGCACGCCAGCTGTTTCCAGGTAGTGTCAACGTCACTTTGCCTCCAATGCGTTGTCCTGTCGTGTTGCGGTCGGGTTAGCCGACTCTATGGTGCCTGCAGTTTAGGTGAATCCTATGTGGGCTGTGGGTTCTGGCAATGAAGGCTGGTTCCATAGTGCCAATAAGACAAGCACCCCCTGTAGGACTGTGGGTTTCGGTAACTGCGGCCGGCTCGTGGCCTTGCAACTTTTTTTTTCATGGGTACCTTCTGCTACCCATCCGGGTTCCAGTACCGTCAGCTGGTACTCGGCAGTGCCTTTGGCTTAGGTGCCTCCTTCTCGGTATCCAAGTTCCACCAACGTCTGCTGGTCCTTGGTAGTGCTTTCTGGCACACGTACCTCCTGCTTAGTAACCGAGTTCCAGTATCATCAGCTGGTCCTTGGTAATTCCATTGTCTCTTGTACCTTCTGCTACCCATCCGGGTTCCAGCACCATCAGCTGGTTCTTGGCAGTTCCTCAGCCTTCTTGTACCTTCTGTTACATTTCCAAGTTCAAGCTTTTTGAAATGGTTCTTGATAATCACTCTGGATCTCCCTGATGAGGACCCCGAATACGAGGACCCTGAAGACCACCCCGAAGAAGACGAGGGACCCTGAAGACGAGGACCCTGAAGACCACCCTGAAGAAGACGAGGACCCCGAAGACGACAACCCTGAAGACGACGACCCTGAAGACCACCCCGAAAAAGACCAAGAAGATGACCCTGAAGAAGATGACCAAGAGGACAAAGAACAAGAAGACAACCACCAAGATATAGAAGAACAAGAGACAGAAAACCAAGAAGCAGAAGTACAAGAAGCTGCGGAACAAAAAGTGGAAGAACATTAAACTGAACGCGGACAAATCCTGTTGTAAATCTTTTGTGACGAGCAGAATGAAAGGTGTAATGTTCAAACTTTTATAGATAACAACTACAGGAATGCCTGTCACAAATAAGAATATGATGAAGAAGAAGATGAAGAAGATGAAGAATAGTGATGAGCCACCCCCGTAGTGTTCGAGTTCGGTTAGGTTCGTCGAACACCTTCGAACACCGTTAAAACCAATGGCAGGCAAACAAAAACACATAGAAACACATAGAAAACACCTTCAAAGGTGTCCAAAAGCTGACAAACTGCTCAGAAGACACAACTAACACATGGAAAAGTGACAAGTACATATAGTCATGCGAAAAGAAAAGAGGTGGAGGAGTAAAAGGAGGGGGAGACACAGATATAGGCATGTCATGCCCTTCTAAAATCCAAAACGTGAGAAGCCGACACGGCCAGTCCGCTCCTGCCCGTGCCACCTCCGTGTCGCCGGGTTTGTGCCAGAGCCGCGGTGAACCCTGACGGCCAGCCCCCCTCTCCCAATACTGGTGCCTGTCCGCTGGTGGGTCGAGCGAGCCCCCCTGTGGTGGAGGCAGCTTTAAGTTTTTTAATTTAAATTGTCTCTCTAATTTGAATGAATACACTTTAAATCCATTTACAAGGATCTATTGGAGGGCAAGTCTCATGCCAGCAGCCACGTAATTCCAGCTCCAGTAGCGTCCACTAAAGCTGCTGCAGTTAAAAAGATTTTATAAGGATCGAGCTCGGCTGTCCACTGCAAGGCATCCTACTGCCAGTCCCAGCCCCTATGCCTTGGGGTGCCTCCTGATGCTCTTCACTGAGTATCCCGTGGTCCCGAAGCATTTCCTTTGAAAAAATTAAGTGTCCAAACTACAGGTGGTGTAGCTTGCTTAACAGCCGGGATAATCCGCTGACTAGCAGACACTGCTACTAGGCACAAAGTATTTCCTGGGCTAGATGCAGTTAAAAATTTGTAATTAGATACTCTCGTTGGATGCTGAGAAAGCATTCCATAGAGTCTCCTGGCACGCCATATATTATTCTCTTAAAAAGTTTAGGGTAGGGGTCTAGGGGACCCTTTTATAGCCAAAATCACGGCCCTGTATCGCAATACGTCACCTAGGCTGAAGATAAATGGAACTGTAGCACCCCGAGGGCTCGGTTGCTACAGAGGTATTGCACCTCACCCAGAGGTGTGATATCTCACTCTCAGGTAAGGATGGAGTGTGGATCAGGACCCGACACCCGCATGCATTACACCACATTGCCGTGGGGCAGGGCGACCAATATGCCCCTGAGATGGGCATGACAGTCCCTGTCCCTGGCTGGAGTGGGGGAAGGGAACACTGAGGAAGGGGAACCCTGTAGTGCAGGAGCAGGGAGGAAGCAGTTACTGGGTGCATTGAGAAGGGAGTATAAAAGGTGGGCACCATCTTAGTTCAGTGCAGAAAAGTCTGAGCAGAAGTGACAGGGAGCAGGGGCTCTGCATGAGCTCTGCTCCGGAGGCGGGCCTAGTAACAGAGGCTCAGGTCTGGAAGAGGGAGAAGGAAGGAAGAGGAGCGGAGAAGGCTCCAGGAACGAGGAACGAAGGGATCCCAGGGGTGCAGACGGGCGAGTCGCCACCGCACGCCCGAATCCACCTGCGTGGAGGGGTCAGGCCAAAGGGTTAGACCGGTCCCCGAAACTAGTGGAGGCGGGAAACGACCCTCAGCTAGAAACCAGAGGCTGTGACATTTTGTGGCGCAGCCCCTCGCTACACCCACTAGGAAGGCACCACATAGGGTCAGGGAAACTGGCGCCAAGTTTACCAAGAGGAGGCCCGAGGCAGCCGGACAGAAGGGTTGGTAAGAAAGGCCAGACAAAGGACACACAAAGGGGGTCCTGTGAAGCGCTCCAAAGTTATCTCGGAGTTGTCTGTGCCCCTCACCTGGTGAGCACAGTACAACGTGGGCAGCCGTTACCTGCAGAAGTGGTCTGGATAATAAGAACTGTGAGTAAAGGCCCTGGACTGCATCACTGACTCCGTGTCGTTACTGCTGCTGCCCTGCACTATCACCCCCATCCTCCGCATACTCTGCCCTGAGGCTATACTCCTCCCGTGGGGAGTTATGCTACGCTCTGCTGCACCCACAACACCAGCCTCAGCAGTCTGCCCTGCAGCGGCGGTTCACTCTGACCGCAATCCACGGGTGGCGTAGTCGGACATTTAAACATCAAAACCACATAAATAGTTCCGCCACTGGTTTGACCGCCCTGAGCCACGGAACCGGGTCGCCGCCTTGGAGACTACAACCACCAGCATCCACCAAAAAGGGTCCGGCTCCGGGTGTCCCAAGGCCCAGGGGGCGCGTCAGAACATTTTCATCACCTTTCATAATCACCAATGGGACAAGTCAGGGATGTCCTCTGTCCCCTCTCTTATACATCCTAGTGACGGAGCACCTGCTCTCATCAATTCGCCATAACCCCAATATTAGGTGGATTGAGGTGGGAGGCACCGAGTACAAGTGCTCTCTATTTGCTGATGATGTCCTAGTATATATCACTCAATCACATATATCCATCCCTGCTGTTATGGCTGAAATAGATCACTTTGTTACATGGTAAAATTTTAAAATCAATGCAGCGAAGTCTGAGGCCCTCAATGTCTCCCTCCCCAAATCCATACAGGATTCCATCCAGTCCAACTTTCCCTTTGCCTGGCCCTCACAGGGTATCAAATACTTAGGAATTCCTATTCATAGAGACCTCTCCCATCTATGTTATCTTAATTTTGGGCCCTTTATTGAACAACTCCATACAGACCACGGTTGGCAAGTTAGAACTGTAAGATTCACTACGTGAACCACTGGTGTTTTGTGGAAAAGCACATGTACACTGTGTTCCAAATTATTATGCAAAAAGTGTTTAGGAGTGATAAGGGAAGAATTTGTTTGTTTGTCAGTTAAACTCATTGATGGTGATGTGTGTCAGGGCTCTTTATATCACTGTAAGCAATTGCAGACACCTGTGCTAATTAGTTTGGCAGGTGTGTCCAATGAAAGGCAAGACTACTTAAGAAGGCTGTCCCACATTATTAAGCAGCCTACATTTTCTGCCAAAATGGGAAAGAAAAAGGATGTGTCGGCTGCTGAGAAGCAACAAATTGTGGAGTGTTTAGGTCATGGCATGACTACAATCAACATTGTGCGATGATCAGGATGAAGTGTCTTGGCAATCAAGAAGTATGTAGCTGATTCACAGTACACACTTGTGCTTGCTGATAAGGGCAAATTGAGGACTCTTTCCTAAAGGCAATTACGTCAGGTTAAAAGAGCAGCGGCAAAAAAGCCTTGTCATAGCAGCAGACAAGTTTTTGAAGCTGCTGGTGCCTCCAACGTCCCCCGAACAACAAGATGCAGTGTCCTTCAGAGGTTTGCAGCTGTGCATACGCCATCCTGTCGACCTCCTCTATCCACTTCTCACAAGCAGAAACGGCTCCAGTGGGCCAAACATTACATGAAGACTGATTTCAAAACTGTTTTGTTCACGGATGAGTGCCGTGCAACGCTTGATGGTCCAGATGGATGGAGTGGAGGATGGCAGGTTGATGGACACCCCACGCAAACACGGCTACAGCGCCAACAAGGAGGAGGTGGAGTAATGTTTTGGGCTGGAATCATGGGGAGAGAGATTGTCGGCCCCTTTAGGATCCCTGAAGGGGTAAAGATGAACTCCATAATGTATGTGGAGTTTCTCAAACAGCACTTCCTGCCATGGTTCAAGAAGAGGAACCGTGTATTCCACAGCAAGATCATTTTTATGCATGATAATGCACCGTCTCATGCTGCACATAACACATCTGCATCTCTGGCTGATAGCGGCATAAAAGGGGACAAACTTATGGTGTGACCCCCATGCTCCCCTGACCTCTACCCCATTCAGAACCTCTGGAGCATCATTAAAAGGAGTGTCTATGATGGCGGGAGGCAGTTCACATCTAAGCAAGAGCTCTGGGAGGGTATTCTGTCCTCATGCAAAACAATTGAAGCAGAAACCATCCAAAACCTGACAAATTCAATGGACGAGAGAGTTCAGAAGCTCCTTTCGAACAAGGGGTCCTATGTGCAAATGTAACATCACCTAGAATAAAGTTTTGAGATGAAAACTGTTTGATTTCAGTTTCTAATAACCGGCTAATGCTTATAATTTCAAAAATGACCATTTTTTTGGTCTTTATTAAAATGAAAAGGTTGATCGAAGAGTGTGGGGGATCTAAGAGTGTGGCAACCCAGTAGTCAGGATTACTTCGAATTCTGACAATCTGAGGGTCATGTTGCAGGTAGTGCAGCAAGAAGGCACTTATGTGTCTTGCGCATCTCGCAGCCCCAAAATTATTTTCCGGGCTAGATGCAGCTAAAAATTATTATTAATTTTAAATCTGGTGGAGCTTAGTATAGATGGCCTAATAGAATCAGTACTGCACACTGCTACAAAGCACAAATAATTTTCCAGCCAAGATACAGATAAACATGATTAGTAATTTGAAAGCTTAAAATGGTTGGTGAGGTGATTTTAACCAATCATCAAGCTTTTACTCTCCCCAGGATGACACACGGGTAGAAAAGTCGTTTCGGATCCATGATTTGTTCATCTTTATAAACGTGAGTCTGTCTACATTATCAGTGGAGAGCCGCGTGCGCTTATCTGTCAGCACACCACCAGCAGCGCTGAACACACGTTCAGACAGAACGCTGGCTGTGGGGCATGACAAGATCTCCAAGGCGTAAGTGGCTAGCTCCGGGGATTTATCCAGATTGGAAGCCCAAAAATAGCAAGGGTCCAGTGACACAGTCATGGCTTCAATGTTTACTTGGAGATACTCCTGTACCATCGTCTCTAGGCGTTGACTATGTGTCAGACTTCTTGTCTCCTGTGGCCTTGCAAAGGATGGGCTAAAAAAGTGGTGAAATGATTCCGCAAAATTGATGTTACCAGCAGATACTGTGTTTCTGTTACGGTTTGAGTGCTGAACACTCGACGGTCCCACGGTTGGCAAGTTGGAACTGTGAGATTCAGTACGTGCACGACTGGTGTTTTGTGGAAAAGCACATGTAAGATTCTGCACCAGTCTCTGCTGATACTCCTGCATGCGTGCATCCCTTTCTATGGTAGGAATAATTTCTGCAAATTTACTTTTGTACCGGGGATCTAACAGTGTGGCAACCCAGTAGTCAGGATTATTTCTAATTCTCACAATTCGAGGGTCATGTTGCAGGTAGTGCAGCAAGAAGGCACTCATGTGTGTTGCGCATCCAGGAGCACCAAGTCCCTGTTGTGTTGGTGGCGAGGTAACAATCATGCTTCCTTCCTCTGTCCTCTCCCCCCAACCTCGCACAACAGAAATGTGATCAAGGTCTCCCTCATCTGATGAGTCTTCCATCAGTTCGTCCTCCACTTCTTCCTGGGCTCCTGCACCTTCCTCACTAGTTTGGCTGCTACCATGCGCCCTGGTAAAACCATCTCCCCCACCGTCACATGCCTGCCGCCTTGGTGCTGCCGACCGTCTGGACCTTGCAGATGTTAGCCCTTCCGCATACAACTCCTCCTCCTCTACTTCCTCCACCTCCTCTTGTGCCACCACCTGACTCCGAATTCTATTTAACATGTGATCCAGCATGTAAATCACCGGAATAGTCATGCTGATAATGGCATCGTCAGCACTAAACATCTTCGTCGCCATTTCAAAACTGTGCAGAAGGGTGCATAGGTCCCTGATCTGAGACCACTCCTCCAGCGTGATTTGCCCCACCTCTGGATCTCGTTGGCCCAGGGTATACGTCAGAACGTATTGCACCAGGGCTTGTCGGTGCTGCCACAGTCGCTGCAACATGTGCAGAGTTGAATTCCACCGGGTAGGCACATCGCATTTTAGCCGGTGAAGTGGCAGGCCCAACGACTTCTGTAGAGATGTAAGTCGCTGAGCTGCGGGATGCGAATGGCGGAAGTGAGCACACAGCGACCGTGCCCTCTGCAGAAGGCCATCTAGTCCGGGATAGTGGGCTAAAAATTGCTGGACAACCAGGTTCAACACGTGAGCCATACAAGGCACGTGTGTGACATTGCCCCGGCGAAGGGCCGCACCCTGGTTTGCAGCATTGTCGCACACGGCCTTCCCTGATTTCAGGTCCAGTGGAGACAACCATTCATGAAATTGGTTCTCCAGAGCTGACCACAACTCCTCAGCTGTGTGACTCACATTTCCCAGACATTTCAAAGTAAAAACCGCCTGACGTTGAGCCCTGCTGCCAGCATAGTAAGGAGGTGTGCAGGATCCCTTCTGCGCAGTTAGAAAGCTTGTGGCATGACCAGACAGGCTTTGGGTGCAGGTGGAAGACTGAGAGGAGGTTGAGGAGGCAGAAGCAGTGGAGGAACTTTGACATAAAGAGGATTGACGCACAACTCGTGGGGACGGCAAGACTTGGACAGCAGCCCCTTGTCCTGCTGTCACCATAGTTACCCAGTGCCCAGTCAGCGACATGTAACGCCCCTGTCCATGCCTACTCGTCCAAGTGTCTGTGGTGAAATGCACCCTGTCACACACAGAGTTTCTCAAAGAAGCGGTGATGTTGTGTGCGACATGCTGGTGGAGCGCAGGCACACCTTTCTTTGAGAAGTAGTGCCGACTGGGCATCTGGTACTGGGGCACTGCGACGGACATAAGGTCTCGAAAATCCTCTGTGTCCACCAGGCGGAAAGGCAGCATTTCTGTAGCCAAGAGCTTGCAGATGGTGAAATTCAACCTCTTAGCTTTCTCATGGCTAGGAGGAAATGGTCTTTTACTTGTCCACATCTGAGGGACCGAGGGCTGGCTATTGTGCTTAGACGGGGTTGATAAGGGTGTCCCCGGCAAACTGCCGGTCTGTGAGGAAGATGCAGGCGGACATGTTAGGTTGCCTTGATCCAAAGGTGGTGCTATCGATGTCGGACAGCGCTCAACACCAGCTGGTGTTACCACCTCCAAAGAAAATCATGACCTGCCAATCACGCTGGCTGTTGCGGGTAAAGAGGTGGCAGGTCTGCGCCCCAAAACAGGTGTGACTGCCGTCCCCCCAGTCACAGAGGATGAAGAGGCCGCGGATGCACAAGATATGGCAGACGGTGGTTGGCCCGGCCGGCTAGGCCGCATTGTAGCACACTGAGCTTCCCACTGCAACTTATGCTTCATGTCCATGTACCGGTTCATGCATGAAGTACTCAAACTATGTATTTTTTGGCCTCTACTTAGCTTTTGCTGACAAATGTTACAGATAACACGAGTTGGGTCATCTTTATCGATCTGAAAAAATGCCCAGGCTATGCAAGGCTTAGCACCCATGCGACCTGAAGAGCCACCACGACTTGTGGTGAGAGGCAGAGTTGTGTTTGAGGATGCAGTTGTTGACGTGCTTCCAGTACTACGTCTCTGTCCAGGAAGGCGCAACCTGACCTCGTCGTCACTAGCATCTTCCTCCACCTCCTCTGCTGACCTCATCTCTTGGCTGACTGTGGGTTGACAGTAAGTGGGATCTCCAACCTCATCATCATCACCCTGTGCGTTATCACACCCGTCGTCCTCAGAGCCTGCCCTGACAAAAAAACTAAAGTTGTCGCTCCAATCAGGTATTTGAGTCTCATCATCATCTTCCTCATTGTCTCCACCAACAGGAGTTACAGTTTGGGAATGAGGGTCTACATCATGGTCAGAACCTTCAGCATCTGGTCCTGGATCCGACTCATAAAGATTCTGGGCATCAGTGCAGATCATTTCCTCGTCTGGATTCACAGAAGCGCTGGAGCCGACCTCTGATTCCTAGGCTACAGTATGAGTAAACAGCTCTGCAGACTCAACCATCTGTTCTGCCTCATACTCAGACGGGCAGCTGAAGATTTGGGAGCTGTGAGGAAGCAAGTGCTATTGGGGTGACACCTTTGAGGACTGTAGTATTTGTGATGTTGAAGTTGATGTGGAGGAGAGCCCACTTAAAGGAACACTTGATATCCGTTGAAGCACCTGCTGTTTTTGTGCCTCATCTGGAATTTGTAGCGATTGGCGTGGCCGTAAGAAAGGGATCTTATCACATTGTCCGCTAAAAGAAGTAGACATTTTAGTTTGGCTGGAAGATGGTCTTTCTTCTGCAGATGTTACTGTTGCTTTAGCACCTACCCCACGGACATAACCTTTTTTCCCCTTCCCAACACGCCTATTCCCCTTTCCACCAGCAGCAGGCCTTTTTCCACTCATTTTGGTGGTTAACTAATTCACAACTCTGGAGTTGTTTGCACAAAAAAACAATGGATTCGAACCGAGCAGAGCTGAGTGGCCAAACTGTGGTATTAGGCCAAAACTATTGGCTGGGTTAGATGCAGAAAAAAATTATTTTCAATTTGCAACCTGATGGAGGTCAGTATAGATGGACTAATAGAACAAGTCCCACACACTGCTAGAAGGCCAAATATTTTTTCAGAGGTAGATGCAGAAAAAAATTATATTCAGTTTGCAACCCGATGGAGGTCAGTATAGATGGACTAAAAGAACAAGTCCCACACACTGCTAGAAGGCCAAATATTTTTTCAGAGCTAGATGCAGAAAAATATTATATTCAATTTGCAACCTGATGGAGGTCAGTATAGATGGACTAATAGACCAAGTCCCACACACTGCTAAAAGCCCAAATATTTTTTCAGAGCTAGATGCAGAAAAAAATTATATTCAGTTTGCAACCTGATGGAGGTCCGTATAGATGGACTAATAGAACAAGTGCCACACACTGCTAGAAGGCCAAATATTTTTTCAGAGCTAGACGCAGTTAAAAATTATTTTTAATTTGCAACCTGATGGAGGTCAGTATAGATGGACTAATAAAACAAGTCCCACACACTGCTAGAAGCCCAAATATTTTTTCAGAGGTAGATGCAGAAGAAAATTATATTCAGTTTGCAACCTGATGGAGGTCAGTATAGATGGACTAGTAGAACAAGTCCCACACACTGCAATAAGGACAAATATTTTTTCAGAGCTAGATGCAGAAAAAAAATTATTTTGAATTTGCAACCTGATGGAGGTCAGTATAGATGGACTAGTAGAACAAGTCCCACACACTGCTAGAAGCCCAAATATTTTTTCAGAGCTAGATGCATAAAAAAATTATATTCAATTTGCAACCTGATGGAGGTCAGTATAGATGGACTAATAGAACGAGTCCCACACACAGCTAGAAGCCCAAATATTTTTTCAGAGGTAGATGCAGAAAAAATTTATATTCAGTTTGCAACCTGATGGAGGTCAGTATAGATGGACTAGTAGAACAAGTCCCACACACTGCTAGAAGGACAAATATTTTTTCAGAGCTAGATGCAGAAAAAAATTATATTCAGTTTGCAACCTGATGGAGGTCAGTATAGATGGACTAATAGAACAAGTCCCTCACACTGCTAGAAGGCCAAATATTTTTTCAGAGCTAGATGCAGACAAAAAATTATTTTTAATTTGCAACCTGATGGAGGTCAGTATAGATGGACTAATAGAAAAAGTCCCACACACTGCTAGAAGGCCAAATATTTTTTCAGAGGTAGATGCAGAAAAAAATTATATTCAGTTTGCAACCTGATGGAGGTCAGTATAGATGGACTAGTAGAACAAGTCCCACACACTGCTAGAAGGACAAATATTTTTTCAGAGCTAGATGCAGAAAAAAATTATATTGAATTTGCAACCTGATGGAGGTCAGTATAGATGGACTAATAGACCAAGTCCCACACACTGCTAGAAGGCCAAATATTTTTTCAGAGCTAGATGCAGACAAAAAATTATTTTGAATTTGCAACCTGATGGAGGTCAGTATAGATGGACTAGTAGAACAAGTCCCACACACTGCTAGAAGGACAAATATTTTTTCAGAGCAAGATGCAGAAAAAAATTATATTCAATTTGCAACCTTATGGAGGTCAGTATAGATGGACTAATAGAATGATGCTATGCCCAAAAGATTTTACTTCACTAGGTGCAGTAAAAAAATTGGTATTCTATACACAGGTGGTATATCTTGCAACACAGATAGGCTACTCCACTGACTAACACACTCTGCAATAGGCCAAAAAGGATTAGCTTTGCTAGATTCAGCCAAATGCTGTGAAAAAAACTTGCACAGCACTGGCACAGACCTGCCTGGCAAAAACTGATAGGAACTGATGATAGGGCAAAGACATGTGACATACACTGCCAATGACACATGCCCTTGCTTGTGTGAAAAAAAGCACTTCGCTCCGTGTGTGCGCTGCTGATAGGCTGACAGATTGCACCTCCCCACTGTAAATGCGGGAAAGAGAAAAAAAAATGGAGATCTTCATTGTTCCTGCAGAGATCCATCCCCTGCCCCTCCCCCCACCCCGCTGTACACTCAAACTGCGTATTAACATTCATTTTCATCATTACTGAGAAAAAATCCAGTTATGATTTTGGTGCACGAACAGTTATCGAACATAACCTCGAACAGCCGAATTTTTCTCAAATCGTTCGTGTTCGCCGAACGGCTCGAACACCACCCAAAACAGCTTGAATTTGAGATTGGCGAAGAGTTCGAGTCGAACAACGCTCATCTCTAATGAAGAAGTAGAATATGATGAAGAATAATAGTTAGAGATGAGCGTTGTTCTACTCGAACTGTTCGCGCCGTTCGGCGAACACGAACAATTTGAGAAAAATTCGGCTGTTCGAGGTTATGTTCGATAACTGTTCGTGCACCAAAATCATAACTGGATTTTTTCTCAGTAATGATGAAAATTAATGTTAATACGCAGTTTGAGTGTACAGCGGGGTGGGGGGAGGGGCAGGGGATGGATCTCTGCAGGAACAATGAAGATCTCCATTTTTTTTTCTCTTTCCCGCATTTACAGTGGGGAGTTGCAATCTGTCAGCCTATCAGCAGCGCACACACGGAGCGAAGTGCTTTTTTTCACACAAGCAAGGGCATGTGTCATTGGCAGTGTATGTCACATGTCCTTGCCCTATAAGACCAAGCCATTTTCCCCGTCGCCACCATTTTCTCACTGCTGCAGCTGCGTGTTAGACGGCACCGCTGTTGCTGTGTGCGCTATACCTTGTTAATTTCAAGCCAATTTTCGCACAAATCTACAGATAGCTTGGGAGTAGGGAATAGTTGTGATTGCTGTCCTTTTAAGGACTAGGTTACAGCATTTCCTACGACTTTTATCAGGCAGGTCTGTGCTCTTAAATAGATAGATTGTGGGAGTAAAGACTAATTGTAATTGGAGTCCTTTTCAGGACTAGGTTACATCAGTTCCTATCAGTTTTTGTCAGGCAGGTCTGTGCCAGTGCTGTGCAAGTTTTTTTCACAGCATTTGGCTGAATCTAGCAAAGCTAATCCTTTTTGGCCTATTGCAGAGTGTGTTAGTCAGTGGAGTAGCCTATCTGTGTTGCAAGATATACCACCTGTGTATAGAATACCAATTTTTTTACTGCACCTAGTGAAGTAAAATCTTTTGGGCATAGCATCATTCTATTAGTCCATCTATACTGACCTCCATCAGGTTGCAAATTGAATATAATTTTTTTCTGCATCTAGCTCTGAAAAAATATTGGGCTTCTAGCTGTGTGTGGGACTTGTTGTATTAGTCAATCTATACTGACCTCCATCAGGTTGCAAACTGAATATATTTTTTTCTGCATCTACCTCTGAAAAAATATTGGGCTTCTAGCTGTGTGTGGGACTTGTTGTATTAGTCCATCTATACTGACCTCCATCAGGTTGCAAACTGAATATATTTTTTTCTGCATCTACCTCTGAAAAAATATTGGGCTTCTAGCTGTGTGTGGGACTTGTTCTATTAATCCATCTATACAGACCTCCATCAGGTTGCAAACTGAATATATTTTTTTCTGCATCTACCTCTGAAAAAATATTGGGCTTCTAGCTGTGTGTGGGACTTGTTCTCTTAATCCATCTATACAGACCTCCATCAGGTTGCAAACTGAATATATTTTTTTCTGCATCTACCTCTGAAAAAATATTGGGCTTCTAGCTGTGTGTGGGACTTGTTCTATTAATCCATCTATACAGACCTCCATCAGGTTGCAAACTGAATATATTTTTTTCTGCATCTACCTCTGAAAAAATATGTGGCCTTCTAGCAGTGTGTGGGACTTTCTCCATAAGTCCATCTATACTGACCTCCATCAGGTTGCAAACTGAATATAATTTTTTTCTGCATCTAGTTCTGAAAAAATATTTGGCCTTCTAGCAGTGTGTGGGACTTTCTCTATTAGTCCATCTATACTGACCTCCATCAGGTTGCAAATTAAAAATAATTTTTATCTGCATCTACAGTACCTCTGAAAAAATATTTGGGCTTCTAGCTGTGTGTGGGACTTGTTCTATTAGTCCATCTATACTGACCTCCATCAGGTTGTAAATTGAATATAATTTTTATCTGCATCTAGCTCTGAAAAAATATTTGGCCTTCTAGCAGTGTGTGGGACTTTCTCTATTAGTCCATCTATACTGACCTCCATCAGGTTGCAAATTGAATATAATTTTTATGTGCATCTAGCTCTGAAAAAATATTTGGCCTTCTAGCAGTGTGTGGGACTTTCTCTATTAGTCCATCTTTACTGACCTCCATCAGGTTGCAAATTAAAAATAATTTTTATCTGCTTCTACCTCTGAAAAAATATTTGGGCTTCTAGCTGTGTGTGGGACTTGTTCTATTACTCCATCTATACTGACCTCCATCAGGTTGCAAACTGAATATATTTTTTTCTGCATCTACCTCTGAAAAAATATTGGGCTTCTAGCTGTGTGTGGGACTTGTTGTATTAGTCCATCTATACTGACCTCCATCAGGTTGCAAATTAAAAATAATTTTTATCTGCATCTACAGTACCTCTGAAAAAATATTTGGGCTTCTAGCTGTGTGTGGGACTTGTTTTATTAGTCCATCTATACTGACCTCCATCAGGTTGCAAATTGAATATAATTTTTATCTGCATCTAGCTCTGAAAAAATATTTGGCCTTCTAGCAGTGTGTGGGACTTTCTCTATTAGTCCATCTATACTGACCTCCATCAGGTTGCAAATTAAAAATAATTTTTATCTGCATCTACCTCTGAAAAAATATTTGGGCTTCTAGCTGTGTGTGGGACTTGTTCTATTAATCCATCTATACAGACCTCCATCAGGTTGCAAACTGAATATAATTTTTTTCTGCATCTAGCTCTGAAAAAATATTTGGCCTTCTAGCAGTGTGTGGGACTTGTTCTATTAGTCCACCTATACTGACCTCCATCAGGTTGGAAATTCAAAATAATTTTTTGTCTGCATCTAGCTCTGAAAAAATATTTGGCCTTCTAGCAGTGTGTGGGACTTTCTCTATTAGTCCATCTATACTGACCTCCATCAGGTTGCAAACTGAATATATTTTTTTTCTGCATCTACCTCTGAAAAAATATTGGGCTTGTAGCTGTGTGTGGGACTTGTTCTATTAATCCATCTATACAGACCTCCATCAGTTTGCAAACTGAATAAAAAAAAATTCTGCATCTACCTCTGAAAAAATATTTGGGCTTCTAGCTGTGTGTGGGACTTGTTCTATTAGTCCATCTATACTGACCTCCATCAGGTTGCAAATTGAATATAATTTTTTTCTGCATCTAACCCAGCCAATAGATTTGGCCTAATACCACAGTTTGGCCACTCAGCTCTGCTCGGTTCCCATCCATTGTTTTTTTCTGCAAACAACTCCAGAGTTGTGAATTAGTTAAGCACCAAAATGAGTGGAAAATGGCCTGCTGCTGGTGGAAAGGGGAATAGGCGTGTTGGGAAGGGGAAAAAAGGTTGTGTCCGTGGGGTAGGTGTTAAAGCAACAGTAACATCTGCAGAAGAAAGACCATCTTCCAGCCAAACTAAAATGTCTACTTCTTTTAGCGGACAATGTGATAAGATCCCTTTCTTACGGCCACGCCAATCGCTACAAATTCCAGATGAGGCACAAAAACAACAGGTGCTTCAACGGATATCAAGTGCTCCTTTAAGTGGGCTCTCCTCCACATCAACTTTAACATCACAAATACTCCAGTCCTCAAAGGTGTTACCCCAATCGCACTTGCTTCCTCACAGCTCCCAAATCTCCAGCTGCCCGTCTGAGTATGAGGTAGAACAGATGGTTGAGTCTGCAGAGCTGTTTACTCATACTATAGCCTGGGAATCAGAGGTCGACTCCAGCGCTTCTGTGAATCCAGACGAGGAAATGATCTGCACTGATGCCCAGAATCTTTATGAGTCGGATCCAGGACCAGACGCAGAAGGTTCTGACCATAATGTAGACCCTCATTCCCAAGCTGTAACTCCTGTTGGTGGAGACAATGAGGAAGACGATGATGAGACTCAAATACCTGATTGGAGCGACAACTTAAGTTTTTTGTCAGGGCAGGAACAGGTTGGCTCTGAGGACGACGGGTGTGATAACGCACAGGGTGATGATGATGAGGTTGGAGATCCCACTTACTGTCAACCCACAGTCAGCCAAGAGATGAGGTCAGCAGAGGAGGTGGAGGAAGATGCTAGTGACGACGAGGTCAGGTTGCGCCTTCCTGGACAGAGACATAGTACTGGAAGCACGTCAACAACTGCATCCTCAAACACAACTCTGCCTCTCACCACAAGTCGTGGTGGCTCTTCAGGTTGCATGAGTGCTAAGCCTTGCATAGCCTGGGCATTTTTTCAGATCGATAAAGATGACCCAACTCGTGTTATCTGTAACATTTGTCAGCAAGAGCTAAGTAGAGGCCAAAAAATACATAGTTTGAGTACTTCATGCATGAACCGGCACATGGACATGAAGCATAAGTTGCAGTGGGAAGCTCAGTGTGCTACAATGCGGCCTAGCCGGCCGGGCCAACCACCGTCTGCCATATCTTGTGCATCCGCGGCCTCTTCATCCTCTGTGACTGGGGGGACAGCAGTCACACCTGTTTTGGGGCGCAGACCTGCCACCTCTTTACCCGCAACAGCCAGCGTGATTGGCAGGTCATAATTTTTTTTGGAGGTGGTAACACCAGCTGGTGTTGAGCGCTGTCCGACATCGATAGCACCACCTTTGGATCAAGGCAACCTAACATGTCCGCCTGCATCTTCCTCACAGACCGGCAGTTTGCCGGGGACACCCTTATCAACCCCGTCTAAGCACAATAGCCAGCCCTCGGTCCCTCAGATGTGGACAAGTAAAAGACCATTTCCTCCTAGCCATGAGAAAGCTAAGAGGTTGAATTTCACCATCTGCAAGCTCTTGGCTACAGAAATGCTGCTTTACCGCCTGGTGGACACAGAGGATTTTCGAGACCTTATGTCCGTCGCAGTGCCCCAGTACCAGATGCCCAGTCGGCACTACTTCTCAAAGAATGGTGTGCCTGCGCTCCACCAGCATGTCGCACACAACATCACCGCTTCTTTGAGAAACTCTGTGTGTGACAGGGTGCATTTCAACACAGACACTTGGACGAGTAGGCATGGACAGGGGCGTTACATGTCGCTGACTGGGCACTGGGTAACTATGGTGACAGCAGGACAAGGGGCTGCTGTCCAAGTCTTGCCGTCCCCACGAGTTGTGCGTCAATCCTCTTTATGTCAAAGTTCCTCCACTGCTTCTGCCTCCTCAACCTCCTCTCGGTCTTCCACCTGCACCCAAAGCCTGTCTGGTCATGCCACAAGCTTTCTAACTGCGCAGAAGGGATCCTGCACACCTCCTTACTATGCTGGCAGTAGGGCTCAACGTCATCAGGCGGTTTTTACATTGAAATGTCTGGGAAATGTGAGTCACACAGCTGAGGAGTTGTGGTCAGCTCTGGAGAACCAATTTCATGAATGGTTGTCTCCACTGGACCTGAAACCAGGTAAGGCCGTGTGCGACAATGCTGCAAGCCTGGGTGCGGCCCTTCGCCGGGGCAATGTCACACACGTGCCTTGTATGGCTCACGTGTTGAACCTGGTTGTCCAGCAATTTTTAGCCCACTATCCCAGACTAGATGGCCTTCTGCAGAGGGCACGGTCGCTGTGTGCTCACTTCCGCTGTTCGCATCCCGCAGCTCAGCGACTTACATCTCTACAGAAGTCGTTGGGCCTGCCACTTCACCGGCTAAAATGCGATGTGCCTACCCGGTGGAATTCAACTCTGCACATGTTGCAGCGACTGTGGCAGCACCGACAAGCCCTGGTGCAATACGTTCTGACGTATAGCCTGGGCCAACGAGATCCAGAGGTGGGGCAAATCACGCTGGAGGAGTGGTCTCAGATCAGGGACCTATGCACCCTTCTGCACAGTTTTGAAATGGCGACGAAGATGTTTAGTGCTGACGATGCCATTATCAGCATGACTATTCCGGTGATTTACATGCTGGAGCACATGTTAAACAGAATTCGGAGTCAGGTGGTGGCACAAGAGGAGGTGGAGGAAGTAGAGGAGGAGGAGTTGTATGCGGAAGGGCTAACATCTGCAAGGTCCAGACGGTCGGCAGCACCAAGGCGGCAGGCATGTGAGGGTGGGGGAGATGGTTTTACCAGGGCGCATGGTAGCAGCCAAACTAGTGAGGAAGGTGCAGGAGCCCAGGAAGAAGTGGAGGACGAACTGATGGAAGACTCATCAGATGAGGGAGACCTTGATCACATTTCTGTTGTGCGAGGTTGGGGGGAGAGGACAGAGGAAGGAAGCATGATTGTTACCTCGCCACCAACACAACAGGGACTTGGTGCTCCTGGATGCGCAACACACATGAGTGCCTTCTTGCTGCACTACCTGCAACATGACCCTCGAATTGTGAGAATTAGAAATAATCCTGACTACTGGGTTGCCACACTGTTAGATCCCCGGTACAAAAGTAAATTTGCAGAAATTATTCCTGCCATAGAAAGGGATGCACGCATGCAGGAGTATCAGCAGAGACTGTTGCAGAATCTTACATGTGCTTTTCCACAAAATACCAGTGGTGCACGTAGTGAATCTCACAGTTCCAACTTGCCAACAGTGGGACCGTCAAGTGTTCAGCACTCAAACCGTAACAGAACCACAGTATCTGCTGGTAACATCAATTTTGCGGAATCATTTCACCACTTTTTTAGCCCATCCTTTGCAAGGCCACAGGAGACAAGAAGTCTGACACATAGTCAACGCCTAGAGACGATGGTACAGGAGTATCTCCAAGTAAACATTGAAGCCATGACTGTGTCACTGGACCCTTGCTCTTTTTGGGCTTCCAATCTGGATAAATGGCCGGAGCTCGCCACTTACGCCTTGGAGATCTTGTCATGCCCCGCAGCCAGCGTTCTGTCTGAACGTGTGTTCAGCGCTGCTGGTGGTGTGCTGACAGATAAGCGCACGCGGCTCTCCACTGATAATGTAGACAGACTCACGTTCAAATCATGGATCCGAAACGACTTTTCTACCCCTGTGTCATCCTGGGGAGAGTAAAAGCTTGATGATTGGTTAAAATCACCCTACCAACTGTTTTAAGCTTTCAAATTACTAATCATGTTTATCTGTATCTTGGCTGGAAAATAATTTGGGCTTTGTAGCAGTGTGCAGCACTGATTCTATTAGGCCATCTATAATAAGCTCCACCAGATTTAAAATTACTAATCATGTTTATCTGTATCTTGACTGGAAAATAATTTGGGCTTTGTAGCAGTGTGCAGCACTGATCCTATTAGGCCATCTATACTAAAGCTTCACCAGATTTAAAATTAATAATAATTTTTAGCTGCATCTAGCCCGGAAAATAATTTTGGGGCTCCGAGATGCGCAAGACACATAAGTGCCTTCTTGCTGCACTACCTGCAGCATGACCCTAATATTGTCAGAATTCGAAGTAATCATGACTACTGGGTTGCCACACTCTTAGATCCCCCAAACTTTTCGATCAACCTTTTCATTTTAATAAAGACCAAAAAAATGGTCATTTTTGAAATTATAAGCATTAGCAGGTTGTTAGAAACTGAAATCAAACAGTTTTCAACTCAAAACTTTATTCTAGGTGATGTTACATTTTCACATAGGACCCCTTGTTCGAAAGGAGCTTCTGAACTCTCTCGTCCATTGAATTTGTCAGGTTTTGGATGGTTTCTGCTTCAATTGTTTTGCATGAGGACAGAATACCCTCCCAGAGCTGTTGCTTAGATGTGAACTGCCTCCCGCCATCATAGACACTCCTTTTAATGATGCTCCAAAGGTTCTGCATGGGGTAGAGGTCAGGGGAGCATGGGGGTCACACCATAATTTTGTCCCCTTTTATGCCCATATCAGCCAGAGATGCAGATGTTTTATGTGCAGCATGAGATGGTGCATTATCATGCAGAAAAATGATCTTGCTGTGAAATACACGGTTCTTCTTCTTGAACCATGGCAGGAAGTGCTGTTTGAGAAAATCCACATACATTATGGAGTTCATCTTTAGCGCCTTCAGGGATCCTAAAGGGGCCGACAATCTCTCTCCCCATGATTCCAGCCCAAAACATTACTCCACCTCCTCCTTGTTGGCGCTGTAGCCGTGTTTGCGTGGGGTGTCCATCAACCAGCCATCCTCCACTCCATCCATCTGGACCATCGAGCGCTGCATGGCACTCATCCGTGAACAAAACAGTTTTGAAATCAGTCTTCATGTAATGTTTGGCCCACTGGAGCCGTTTCTGCTTGTGTGAAGTGGATAGAGGAGGTCGACAGGATGGCGTATGCACAGCTGCAAACCTCTGAAGGACCCTGCATCTTGTTGTTTGGGGGACGTTGGAGGCACCAGCAGCTTCAAAAACTTGTCTGCTGCTATGACAAGGCTTTTTTGCCGCTGCTCTTTCAACCTGACGTAATTGCCTGTAGGAAAGAGTCCTCAATTTGCCCTTATCAGCACGCACACGTGTGTACTGTGAATTAGCTACATACTTCTTGATTGCCAAGACACTTCATCCTGATCATCGCACAATGTTGATTGTAGTCATGCCTTGACCTAAACACTCCACAATTTGTTGCTTCTCAGCAGCCGACACATCCTTTTTCTTTCCCATTTTGGCAGAAAATGTAGGCTGCTTAATAATGTGAGACAGCCTTCTTAAGTAGTCTTGCCTTTCATTGGACACACCTGCCAAACTAATTAGCACAGGTGTCTGCAATTGCTTACAGTGATATAAAGAGCCCTGACACACATCACCATCAATGAGTTTAACTGACAAACAAACAAATTCTTCCCTTATCACTCCTAAACACTTTTTGCATAATAATTTGGAACACAGTGTACATGTGCTTTTCCACAAAACACCAGTGGTTCACGTAGTGAATCTTACAGTTCTAACTTGCCAACCGTGGTCTGTATGGAGTTGTTCAATAAAGGGCCCAAAATGAAGATAACATAGATGGGAGAGGTCTCTATGAATAGGAATTCCTAAGTATTTGATACCCTGTGAGGGCCAGGCAAAGGGAAAGTTGGACTGGATGGAATCCTATATGGATTTGGGGAGGGAGACATCGAGGGCCTCAGACATCGCTGCATTGATTTTAAAATTTGACCATGTAACAAAGTGATCTATTTCAGCCATAACAGCATGGATGGATATATGTGATTGAGTGATATATACTAGGACATCATCAGCAAATAGAGAGCACTTGTACTCGGTGCCTCCCACCTCAATCCACCTAATATTGGGGTTATGGCGAATTGATGAGAGCAGGTGCTCCGTCACTAGGATGTATAAGAGAGGGGACAGAGAACATCCCTGCCTTGTCCCATTGGTGATTGTGAAAGGTGATGAAAATGTTCTGACGCGCCCCCTGGGCCTTGGGACACCTGGAGCCGGACCCTTTTTGGTGGATGCTGGTGGTTGTAGTCTCCGTGGCGGCGACCCGGTTCCGTGGCTCAGGGCGGTCAAACCAGTGGCGGAACTATTTATGTGGTTTTGATGTTTAAATGTCCGACTACGCCACCCGTGGATTGCGGTCAGAGTGAACCGCCGCTCCAGGGCAGACCGCTGAGGCTGGTGTTGTGGGTGCAGCAGAGCGTAGCATAACTCCCCACGGGAGGAGTATAGCCTCAGGGCAGTGTATGCGGAGGATGGGGGTGATGGTGCAGGGCAGCAGCAGTAACGACACGGAGTCAGTGATGCAGTCCAGGGCCTTTACTCACAGTTCTTATTATCCAGACCACGTCTGCAGGTTACGGCTGCCCACGTCGTACTGTGCTCACCAGGTGAGGGGCTCAGACAACTCCCAGATAACTTTGGAGCGCTTCACAGGACCCCCTTTGTGTGTCCTTTGTCTGGCCTTTCTTACCAACCCTTCTGTCCGGCTGCCTCGGGCCTCCTCTTGGTAAACTTGGCGCCAGTTTCCCTGACCCTGTGTGGTGCCTTCCTAGCGGGTGTAGCGAGGGGCTGCGCCACATAAAATGTCACAGCCTCCTGTTTCTAGCTGAGGGTCGTTTCCTGCCTCCACCAGTTTTGGGGACCTGTCTCCCCCTTTGGCCTGACCCTTCCACGCAGGTGGATTCGGGCGTGCGGTGGCGACTCGCCCGTCCGCACCCCTGGGATCCCTTTGTTCCTCGTTCCTGAAGCCTTCTCCACTCCTCTTCCTTCCTTCTCCCTCTTCCAGGCCTGGGCCTCTGTTACTAGGCCCGCCTCCGGAGCAGAGCTCATGCAGAGCCCCTGCTCCCTGCCACTTCTGCTCAGACTTCTCTGCACTAAACTAAGATGGTGCCCACCTTTTATACTCCCTTCTCAATGCACCCAGGAACTGCTTCCTCCCTGCTCCTGCACTACAGGGTTCCCCTTCCTCAGTGTTCCCTCCCCCCACTCCAGCCAGGGACAGGGACTGTCGTGCCCATCTCAGGGGCATATTGGTCGCCCTGCCCCACGGCAATGTGGTGTAATGCATGCAGGTGTCGGGTCCTGATCCACACTACATCCTTACCTGAGAGTGAGATATCACACCTCTGGGTGAGGTGCAATACCTCTGTAGCAACCGAGCCCTCAGGGTGCTACAGTTCCATTTATCTTCAGCCTAGGTGACGTATTGCGATACAGGGCCGCGATTTTGGCTATAAAAGGGTCCCCTAGACCCCTACCCCAAGCTTTTTAAGAGAATCATATATGGCGTGCCAGGAGACTCTATGGAATGCTTTCTCAGCATCCAACGAGAGTATCTAATTACAAATTTTTAACTGCATCTAGCCCAGGAAATACTTTGTGCCTCCAGCAGCCAAACTGGAGCGTGGGTTACTTTGAGATTTTCCATTGCTAACTGATCTCGTGTCACCTACTGAAACTCAAATTTGTCAGTAGGGACAAGTGTGTAAACAATGATCCCCTTAATATTTATTCTTGAAAAATACTGCAAGGGGGGATGAAGGAAAAACAATAACTTGCACATGTTAAACTCTGCCTTGCACATGTTAAACTCTGCCATGTGTCTATTTGGGACTCTCAAAGTCTATGTTATATGCTGTCAGATTTGGAGGAGAAAGAAAAGGAAGGAGAAGAAAGCGGGGCATAGAGTTGCCATAGGACAGGACAAGGCTGAGAGAATGAAAACAATTTCATCGCCACTGGCCATGACAACAAAGTGTATCGGTGATGTGATGAAAATGAACCAATGGGGCCAACAAGTTTGTGAGATAGCAGTCATATTATTACCATCACGCAAAGGGATGATTTTTTAGATAGCCATGCTTTTAGACTCTTATGATAAAAGCAAAATAGGGGAATTTTTTACTGCTTCCGAAAGACAGTCCAAATTGAGTTATCAGCAGCTTTTGCTGCACGGATGCCTGCTGCCTGCAAAACTAAACAACAGACTCCTCTGCGACACCTGCAGGCTCAACGCTCATCTGCCTGTACCTGTGTTAGGCCCACAACAAATAGATGTTGCAGCATAAGCAGCAAAGAGCTACAGGATATTTAACATGATGGACCAGATGTTTTGTCTGCCATTGCGGCAACCTGATGAGAGAATCTCGAGAAGTGCTGGACATCGTGGGAACCCCCGAGGATATCGTCAGATCTGCTGGGATTATTTTTAAACAATAAATGGGTAAACCAGGGAATGTGCAGGGGAGTCTTTATTCAAATAATTTTCTTTCCTGTGTGTGTATTTTTATCTTTTAACTTAGTGGGTTAGTAATGGGAGTGTCTGATAGATGCCTCTCCATTACTAACCCCTGGGCTTGATGAAGGTCCATGGATATTGGCCCCTTCCCAGCATAATAAGACCAGCTAACAGCTGTCTGCTTTCCCTTGGCAGGTTATTAAAAATAAGGTGGACCCCACGTCATTTTTCTCATTTATTTATTCACAAGTACAGTAAAATACACATGCAAGTTCCACTCCTCCACTTGGACCTCTGCCTCCTGGTGCAATATAGTTTTTCTTATTACATGTTATTTTAAATCAGTTTCCTATCCACATTTGTTTGCAGGGCAATTGTCCTGCTCTTACCCAATTTTGCTTCCCTTTTCAGACCCCTAGCCTTTACTACGAACATTTTACAACACCAAAGTTTGGGTTCACATTGACTTATATGGAGTTCGGGTCTGGGGTTAAGTTCTGGTGTCCGGACTGAACTTTGTACTCAAACTTCACAGGTCCGCTCATCCCTACTAAAGATCAAAATGTGCTTCTTAAGTTAAGATATTAAAACCCCTTCGCAACCCTGGGATTTTGCGTTTTTGCATTTTCGTTTTTTGCTCCCCTTGTTCCCAGAGCCATAGTGTTTTTATTTTTTGGTCAATATGGCCGTGTCAGGGCTCATTTTTTGCGGGACGAGATGTAATTTTCAACGCCATTACTAGTTTTACCATATTGTGTATGGGAAAGCGGGAAAAAAATTTCCAGTGTGGTGAAATTGCAAAAAAAAGTGCAATACCACAGTTGATTTTTTTTTTTTTTTACCACGTTCACTGAATGCTAAAACTGACCTGCCATTATTATTCTCCAGGTCATTACGAGTTCATAGATGCCAAACATGTATAGGTTCTTTTTTATTTAAGTGGTGAAAAAAAATTCCAAAGTTTGGTAAAAAAAAAAAAAATAGCGCCATTTTCTAAGACCTGTAGCGTCTCCATTTTTCGGGATCTTGGGCTTGGTGATAGCTTATTTTTTGTGCACCAAGCTGAAGTTTTTATTGATTACATTTTAGGGTAGATGTGATGTTTTGATCGCCTGTTATTGCATTTTATTGTAATTTTACGGCAACCAAAAAACTTAATTCTGGCGTTTAGAATTTCTTTCTCGTTACATCGTTTACCGATCGGATTAATTCTTTTTTTATATTGATAGATCTGGCGATTCTTAATGCAGGGATACCAAATATGTGTATGTAGGTTTTTTTTTATTATTTTATTTTGAATGGGGCGAAAGGGGGGTGATTTAAACTTTTATATTTTTTTAATTTTTTTTTATATTTTTAAAAACTTTTTTTTCACTTTTTGTTTGCTTCTATAGTCTCCATAGGAGACTAGAAGCAGCAACTGTCCGATCGCCTCTGCTACATACAGATGATCAGCAGATCACCTGTATGTAGCAGAAATGGTCCTGTGCTATGAGCGCCGACCACTAGGTGGCGCTCATAGCAACCAGTTCACGACAACCACAGGCGTCTGCTGCAGACCCTGGGTTGTCATTCCCACCCATCGGTGACCCGCGATCATGTGACGGGGTCACCGATGGGTGGGGTAAGTGACACGCTTCCGGCGCGGCGCTGTTAAATGCCGGTCAGAGATTGACAACGGCATTTAACATGTTAACAGCCGCGGGTGGATCGCGATTCCACCCGCGGCTGTTGCGGGCACATGTCAGCTGTAATAATCAGCTGATACAGTGCCTACAAGTAGTATTCAACCCCCTGCAGATTTAGCTGGTTTGATAAGATGCAATTAAGCTAGAGCCTTCAAACTGCAAACGAGAGTAGGTTTTATGAACAGAAGCATAAATCTTACAAACCAAAAAGTTATGTTGCTCAGTTGAATTTTATTAAATTTTAAACATAAAAGTGTGGATCAATTATTATACAACCCCTATGTTTAATATTTTGTGGAATAACCCTTGTTTGCAATTACAGCTAATAATCGTCTTTTATAAGACCTGATCAGGCCGGCACAGGTCTGTGGAGTTATCTTGGCCCACTCCTCCATGCAGATCTTCTCCAAGTTATCTAGGTTCTTTGGGTGTCTCATGTGGACTTTATTCTTGAGCTCCTTCCACAAGTTTTCAATTGGGTTAAGGTCAGGAGACTGACTAGGCCACTCCAACACCTTGACTTTTTCCCTATTGAACCAGACCTTGGTTTTCTTGGCTGTGTGCTTTGGGTCGTTGTCTTGTTGGAAGATGAAATTACGACCCATCTTAAGATCCTTGATGGAGGAGCGGAGGTTCTTGGCCAAAATCTCCAGGTAGGCCGTGCTATCCATCTTCCCATGGATGCGGACCAGATGGCCAGGCCCCTTGGCAGAGAAACAGCCCCACAGCATGATGCTGCCACCACCATGCTTGACTGTAGGGATGGTATTCTTGGGGTCGTATGCAGTGCCATCCAGTCTCCAAACGTCACGTGTGTGGTTGGCACCAAAAATCTCGATCTTGGTCTCATCAGACCATAGAACCTTGAACCAGTCTGTCTCAGAGTCCTCCAAGTGATGATGAGCAAACTGTAGATGAGCCTTGACATGACGCTTTGAAAGTAAAGGTACCTTACGGGCTCGTCTGGAACGGAGACCATTGCGGTGGAGTACGTTACTTATGGTATTGACTGAAACCAATGTCCCCACTGCCATGAGATCTTCCCGGAGCTCCTTCCTTGTTGTCCTTGGGTTAGCCTTGACTCTTCGGACAAGCCTGGCCTCGGCACGGGAGGACACTTTCAAAGGCTGTCCTGGCCGTGGAAGGCTAACAGTAGTTCCATAAGCCTTCCACTTACGGATGATACTCCCAACAGTGGAGACAGGTAGGCCCAACTCCTTGGAATGGGTTTTGTACCCCTTGCCAGCCTTGTGACCCTCCACGATCTTGTCTCTGATGGCCTTGGAATGTTCCTTTGTCTTTCCCATGTTGACCATGTCTGAGTGCTGTTCACAAGTTTGGGGAGGGTCTAAAATAGTCAGAAAAGGCTGGCAAAAGAGATCTTTAATCCACACATGTGAAGCTCATTATTCTTGGTGCCTGAACTACTTCTTAATACTTTAGGGGGACCAAACAGAATTCTTGTGGTTTGAGGGGTTGAATAATAAATGACACTCTGAATTAACTTTTTACGTTTTAAAAAAAAACAAAAACAAAAAACAAAAACAAAATTTGCTGCAGTGCATTTCCCACTTCCAGGCTGATCTACAGTACAAATGTCACAATGCCAAGTTAATTCCGCATGTGTCAACCAGCTAAATCTGCAGGGGGTTGAATACTACTTGTAGGCACTGTATGTGCCCGGTTCAGTGCGGGCTCAGCGCCGGAGCCCTCACTGAACCAGGGGATTACAGCCTGTGCATACAAATACGGCACAGGCTGTAAAGGGGTTAACAAATTAGAACTTAAAAAAATAATCATTACTAGTTAAAAATAAAAAAAATAAAGGTAGATTAAGGCAGATTGGTGTGGTCAATCAACAGTTAAATTTATGCAAAATTTCAATACTGAAGCGTGTTTCCTTTAGTGAATGAAAATAAACCCGCTGTGCATCAAGAATATTCATAATGACAGCCCACACTGTAATGAACTCATGCAACTGCTGACATAAAGCCTCCGCTTTTATACTACTCACAAAGCAGAGTACTTTAGTAGATCAGATATGAAGAATATTTGTAATGTAAGCTCCATGCACTGAAGTACACTCCTACTCAACAAGCTTAAAGCATATGCTTCTGCCATGTAAGAAACAAACAGACATCTTATGGACCAGGCTTTGATGTTTAATGAATTATTTGAAGGGTTGTAACTAACAGTACAATAGACAAATACACAATAGGAGAAAGTAGTGCAGCAAGGAGCCATCTATACTATGGTAAAATATATGGGATTAGTCAGAACTTTGAAAATAGGAAAATAGTCCCATGAAATAGATGATAGCATAAAGTGTCTTTTCTAGTGTTGAGCGAGCATGCTCGACACTGCTCGGTACTCGCCCGAGCATCTCACTACTCGAAATGTTCGGCGAGTACCGAGCATTTCAGGGTTACTCGGACGGGAGCTTAGGTCTCCGCCCTGCACGTTTGGCGATCTTTACTAGTGTTTAGCTACCCCCGTAGTGTTCGAGTTCGGTTCGGTTCGTCGAACACCCGTATGTTCGCCGAACTGTTCGTCGAACACCTTCGAACACCGTTAAAACCAATGGCAGGCAAACAAAAACGCGTAGAAACACATAGAAAACACATAGAAAACACTTCATAGGTGTCCAAAAGCTGACAAACTGCTCAGAAGACACAACTAACACATGGAAAAGTGACAAGTACATATAGTCATGCGAAAAGAAAAGAGGTGGAGGAGTAAAAGGAGGGTAAGACACAGATATAGGCATGTCATGCCCTTGTAAAATCAAGAAAGGCTGGAGTAAAAATCTAAAATCAGCCTACCAACACCCAGACGTCGTGACATGAAAATTAAAAAAATAAATATCTTTAGGTACAATGGCGGTTCCATTCAGAACACTTTCCTTACAAGACGTAGTGGTATCCCAGTTGTGAGTTGTGCCAAAAACGGAACCCAATACATTCGGACTAATCCACCATTTGTCATATCCAAGGGGCAGGTCAGTAAATGACAACATCGACGCAGAACCAAGTACAGTAGTATATACTGTACATCCTTTGACAAGGCAATCAGGCGGATCAAGAAGTTGGGAAGGGTCACCCTAATGGCCAAAACAGACATTGATGCGGCGTTCCGGTTACTTACTACCTGTGCCTCCGAATAGTGTCCACCTATTGGGCTGCTTCTGGGAAGGAGCATACTATATAGATCGCTGTTTGCCCATGGGGTGGTCCAGATCCTGCTCACTATTTGAGGCGCTTAGTTGCTTCCTCGAATGGGTTGTAATGGACATTTCTAAGGGGGGCACATATTATCCATTACCTCGACAACTTCTTATGCCTGGGCCCAAAAGATTCGCCACAGTGTGAATACACGTGATAGTCCACCTATGAGAAGGAGAGTGCTGGAGGGAGAGCGGACACCACAGAGCCGAGGGGTTAGATGGAGAACGGAAGAAGAAAGGAAAGAGGGCGAGGGAGGTAAGGGAGTACAGTGGAAAGCCGACCTGAGCTCCCCCACGTTGCTGCTGGGCGGGGAACAGCCCTGGGAAGAAAAGCCACTTGCGCATCACTTTGAGGTTACGGGCGAGACTACGCTGGAGTGCGAAGCCGACACGGCCAGTCCGTTCCTGCCCGTGCGACCTCCGTGTCACCGGGTTTGTGCCAGAGCCGCGGTGGACCCTGACGGCCAGCCCCCCTCTCCCAATACTGGTGCCTGTCTGCTGGTGGGTCGAGCCCCCCCGCTGTGGGGGGGAGTATCATCTGCAGAAGAAAGACCATCTTCCAGCCAAACTAAGATGTCTACTTCTTTTCGTGGACAATGTGATACGATCCATTTCTTACGGACACGCCCATCATTACAAATTCCAAATGAGGTATAAAAACAGCAGGTGCTTCAACGGATATCAAGTGCTCCTTCAAGTGGACTCTCCTCCACCTCAACTTCAGCATCACAAATACTCCAGTCCTCAGAGGTGTCACCCCAATCGCACTTGCTTCCTCACAGCTCCCAAGTCTCCAGCTGCCCGTCTGAGTATGGGGTAACACAGATGGTTGAGTCTGCACAGCTGTTTACTCATACTATAGCCTGAGAAATGGAGGTCTGCTCCAGAGCTTCTGTTAATCCAGAGGAGGAAATGATCTGCACTGATACCCAGAATCTTTATGAGTCGGATCCAGGACCAGATGAAGAAGGTTCTGAGCATAACGCAGACCCTCGTTCCCAAACTGTAACTCCTGTTGGTGGAGACAATGATGAAGACGATGATGAGACTCAAATACCTGATTGAAGCGACAACTTGACTTTTTGGTCAGGGCAGGAAAGGTTGGCTCTGAGGACGATGGGTATGAGAACACACAGGGTGATGATGACGAGGTTGGGGATCCCACTTACTGTCAACCCACAGTCAGCCAGTCGATGAGGTCAGCAGAGGAGGTGGAGGAGGATGTGACTAGCCCAGGGGATGGGGATGACTCGGTACCCGGGCCTTTGCCTGGCCTTGGGGATGTCGCGGTGGTCTGCTCCCGGGCCCGTATCCTGGGGTCACTCTTTAAAAGGGAGAATAATTGTTAATTTTATAAGAGTTTGTGACGCCACCTGTGGTATCTGGCGAGAAGTACCAGCTCTGCAGCAGTCCACTGAGGCCGGTGATAAGGCAGCTCGATGGTATAGCTCCCCACAGGTGGAGCTAGGCCTCAGGGCAGCGTATGCAGGGGGAATGCTGGACAGGCGAGACCCAGCTGGGTCAGAGCAAGAACGGGAATGGACACGGTAGCCACTTCAGTACCTTTTGCTGGTGGAAATTCAGGCACATCCCGGCGCACTGTAGGGTGAAGGGTGCATATCAGGATCCTCCCCAATGAGCGGGTGTAGGGCCTCCTGTTTCTTACCTCTGCGTAGTAAGTTTCTGACCTGCCTGGAGCTAGGCCTAACTTTGTCTCTGTCCTGCGCTGGCTGACGTTGTGGTAGGGCCTTATCTTGGAGTTCACGCTCCCAGTATGCGGGGCCTAAGCATCTCCTGGCTCTGTTACGTATCAGCACCTTAGTGATCCTGGGACTTGTAGTTCTCCAGGGATTCCGGTTATGCCTTACTGGGTCATAGAGATCCCGGTAAGCTTGGATCCGGTGTCCGGTAAATGCTTCGGGGTGAGCTGGTTAAGTTCCTCTGCCACATATGTACTAACTCTCTACTCGCCTTCGGCCTACTCGGGCCCTCATTAGGCTATACACACTAACGTCAACTTGTCGCGATTCACCATTCTTATGGCGCAGGCATACCTTAAGCTCTAACTGGGCTCCCTGAATCTAGGTAGCAGGAGCCTCGTGCTCCACTGCTGAACTATTAACTGTGTTCTCTAGACTAGACTGAGCTCCACTGCAGACTGACCTCTCCTAGGCTTCTCTACTGCAGGAACTCTTCAGAGGAACTAAACTGTCTAGCTCCATATTCCCTATTTATATCCCTAACGGGCTCCCTCTGCTGGTCTGAGGTGGAAGGTGAAGATGTGTGAATGTTTATGGGGGCCTCTTGTGGAGGATTCCATCAATGCACTCTAATACGATATGTGATACCAATCGCAGCTGGGCGTCACAGATGCTACTGACGACGAGGTTAGGTTGCGCCTTCCTTGACAGAGATGGAGTACTGGAAGCACATCAACAACTGCATCCTCAACCACAACTCTGCCTCTGACCACAAGTCTTGGTGGCTCTTCAGGTCGCATGGGCTCTAAGCCTTGCATAGCCTGGGCATTTTTTCAGATCGATAAGGATGACCCAACTCGTGTTATCTGTAATATTTGTCACCAATAGCTAAGTAGAGGCCAAAAAATCCATAGTTTGAGTACTTCATGCATGAACCGTCACATGGATATGAAGCATAAGTTGCAGTGGGAAGCTCACTGTGCTACAATGTGGCCTAGCGTGCGGGGCAAACCACCGTCTGCCCTATCTTGTGCATCCGCGGCCTCTTCATCCTCTGTGACTGGGGGGACAGCAGTCACACATGTTTTTGGACGCAGACCTGCCACCTCTTTACCCGCAACAGCCAGTGTGATTGGCAGGTCATCATTTCATTTGGAAGTGGAAACACCAGCTGGCGTTGAGCGCTCTGCGACATCGAGAGCACCACCTTTGGATCAAGGCAACTTAACTTTTTCGCCTGCATCCTCCTCACAGACCGGCAGTTTGCCGGGGACACCCTTCTCAACCCCGTCTAAGCACAACAGCCAGCCCTCGGTCCCTCAGATGTGGACAAGTAAAATACCATTTCCTCCTAGCCATGACAAAGCAAAGAGGTTGAATTTCCCCATCTGCAAGCTGTTGGCTACAGAAATGCTGCCTTTCCGCCTGGTGTACACAGAGGATTTTCTAGACCTTATATCCGTCGCAGTGCCCCAGTACCAGATGCCCAGTCGGCACTACTTCTCAAAGAAAGGTGTGCCTGCGCTACACCAGCATGTCGCACACAACATCACCGCTTCTTTGAGAAACTCTGTGTGTGACAGGGTGCATTTCACCACAGACACTTGGACGAGTAGGCATGGACAGGGGCATTACATGTCGCTGACTGGGCACTGGGTAACTATGGTGACAGCAGGAAAAGGGGCTGCTGTCCAAGTTTTCCCGTCCCCACGAGTTGTGTGTCAATCCTCTTTATGTAGATGTTCCTCCACTGATTCTGCCTCCTCAACCTCCTCTCGGTCCTCCACCTGCACCCAAAGCCTGTCTGGTAATGCCACCCGCTTTCTAACTGCGCAGAAGGAATCCTGCACACCTCCTTACTATGCTGGCAGCAAGGCTCAAAGGCATCAGGCGGTGTTTACTTTGAAATGTCTGGGAAATGTGAGTCACACAGCAGAGGAGTTGTGGTCAGCTCTGGAGACCCAGTTTCATGAATGGTTGTCTCCACTGGACCTGCAACCAGGGAAGGCCGTGTGTGACAGTACTGCAAACCTGGGTGTGGCCCTTCGCCAGGGCAATGTCACACACGTGCCTTGTATAGCTCACGTGTTGAACCTGGTTGTCCAGCAATTTTTAGCCCACTATCTCTGACTAGATGGCTTTCTGCAGAGGGCACGGTCGCTGTGTGCTCACTTCCACCATTCGCATCCCCCAGCTCAACGACTTACATCTCTACAGAAGTCGTTGGGCCTGCCAGTTCACCGGCTGAAATGCGATGTGCCGACACGGTGGAATTCAAATCTGCACATGTTGCAGTGACTGTGGCAACACCTACAAGCCCTGGTGCAATACGTTCTGACGTATAGCATGAGCCAATGAGATCCAGAGGTGGGGCAAATCACGCTGGAGGAGTGGTCTCAGATCAGGGACCTATGCACCCTTCTGCACAGTTTTGAAATGGCGACGAAGATGTTTAGTGCTGACGATGCCATTATCAGCATGACTATTCCGGTGATTTAAATGCTGGAGCACACGTTAAACAGAACTCGGAGTCAGGTGGTGGGACAAGAGGAGGTGGAGGAAGTAGAGGAGGAGTCGTATGCGGAAGGGATAACATCTCCAAGGTCCAGACGGTCGGCAGCACCATGGCGGCAGGCATGGGATGGTGGGGGAGAGGGGTTAACCAGGGCGCATGGTAGCAGCCAAACTGTTGAGGAAGGTGCAG
The DNA here is from genome assembly GCF_046119375.1 of Phyllobates terribilis. Taxonomy (NCBI): domain Eukaryota; kingdom Metazoa; phylum Chordata; class Amphibia; order Anura; family Dendrobatidae; genus Phyllobates; species Phyllobates terribilis. The sequence continues at coordinate 283,432,119 of NW_027362765.1, forward strand.
GAGCTGAGGAAGAAGTGGAGGACGAACTGGCGATGGGCATGGAAGACTCATCAGATGAGGGAGACCATGATCACATTTCTGTTGTGCGAGGTTGGGGGGAGAGGGCAGAGGAAGGAAGCATGATTCTTACCTCGCTACCGACACAACAAGGACTTGGTCCTCCTGGATGTGCAAGACACATGAGTGCCTTCTTGCTGCACTACCTGCAACATGACCTTCGGATTGTCAGAATTCGAAGTAATCCCGACTACTGGGTTGCCACACTCTTAGATCCCCGGTACAAATGTAAATTTGCCAAAATAATTCCTGCCATAGAAAGGGATTCACACATGCAGGAGTATCAGCAGAGGCTGTTGCAGAATCTTACATGTGCTTTTCCACAAAACACCAGTGGTGCACGTAGTTAATCTCACAGTTCTAACTTGCCAACCGTGGGACTGTCGAGTCTTCATCACTGAAACCGTAACAGTAACACAGTATCTGCTGGTAACAGCAATTTTGTGGAATTGTTTCACCACTTTTTTAGACCATCCTTTGCAAGGCCACAGGAGACAAGAAGTCTGACACATAGTCAACGCCTAGAGAGGATGGTACAGGAGTATCTCCAAGTGAACATCAAAGCCATGACTGTGTCACTGGACCCTTGCTCATTTTGGGCTTCTAATCTGGAAAAATGTCCGGAGCTCGCCACTCACGCCTTGGAGATCTTGTCATGCCCTGCAGCCAGCGTTCTCTCTGAACCTGTGTTCAGCGCTGCTGGTGGTGTGCTGACAGATAAGTGCACGTGGCTGTCCACTTAGAATGTAGACAGACTCACGTTCATAAAGATGAACAAATTATGGATCCGCAAGGACTTTTCTACCCCTGTGTCATCCTGGGGAGACTAAAAGCTTGAGGATTTGGTAACATCACCTCACCAACCGTTTTAAGGAACTCTGGGGCAATTGATGCCACTTAAGTGGTGTCTGTGCCACAATTTTTGGAAAAAATGGAGACTCTTGATGGAGTCCCCTTGCTGTGTTTCACGTGACGTTGGCATAGTCAATTCCAGGTGGGTTGGGTCGCTCCCCCCCCCCCTCCTTTTAACTGTAAGAAACTACATACACTATGGCTTGGGGTAACACAGATGGTTGAGTCTGAAGACCTGTTTACTCAGAGGTCTGCTCCAAAGCTTCAGTGTCTGCTAGTCAGCGAAGAAGCCCAGCTCTCAAGCAAGCTACACCGCCTGTGTATCTAATAAGAATTTTTAACTGCATCTAACCTAGGCAGACTGTGGGGACCCCCAACCAAACCCAGATGCTCAGCGCCCCTACCGCACCCCTTTCCTTGACAATACAATAATATAACTCTTAAAATTGGATGGGTGATGATCGGTCACAGCTTTATTAACTCTTTATACTCATTCCATTAGAAAGGCGTTTTATTTCTAAAATAATTCAGCTTGTTGCAGCATGTACTTTGTCTCCACACCGGCAAGTTGGCCAACAAGTGTAACTCTCCAACATGTCCTTTCTATTTCCAGGCCACAGAGGATCCTGTGTACTCGTATGCAGGACTCTGACCCCCATCCATCACTCTTAACGCTTGTTCCACTCCGTCCTGGGGTCCTGACAGGAATATGTCCAGTCCAATATCCATTAATTGAACACCGTCAGGCCGTAGGAGGCCTGCTTTATCTCCTTCCAGTTGTCGGTGTCGTATCACTACACTGCCTCTGTCTCTTCTAAATTTTGCCATCCGAATACTTATTACCCGCCTTGTCCGTTCGATGGCCGTGATGTCTCGCGCACCTTGCCATATCGCTATCGGCACAATCTCTGACCATAGTATAGTTAGTTTTGTGAAAAATTCTCTGAAGCGCTCAGTGTCTAGTTTCATTATTTCCATTAGTTATAAGCTCTTGTGATGACCTAGGTCGTTTCCCCCGGCTTGTATAACTAAGATGACCGGACCTCTTGCCTCTCTCCCTACCTTGATTACCTCCATTAGTACCTGTGGCCATTGCAGGCCTCTAGTACCTCTCTAGTTGAATTATGTGTTCTGAAACTCTAATTTCCTCTCACCTGGGCGGACTTTCGCCCTTTTTTCTGCCCAATATATATACGAGTGGCCTATCACCCACACTCTTGGCTTAGCGTCACCTGTAAAAGAAACAAACCACGTTAGGATAACAAGTCCGGTCTAATGTATCTCGCCAAGCACATGGATCACCATCTCCCTATCCTCTGAACTTCCGTTTCTGACAGTCCTGCCCTTGCTGCTTCTGCGGTCGCGCCTATGCGGAATGAGTGTGTCCCGTAATCTTTGGGGTGGGTCCCTGCCGATGTTAGGCATTTATAAAATATAGCTTGGAACTGGGATCTTGATAATGGCGTTCCATCAATGTGTGATAGGAAGAAATTACTTTGTGATCTGATGGTTATATATATATTTGCTATTGTTACCCGACTCAGTGTACCGTTTGTGGGTTGTAGAAGTACCCAAGTGCCCCTGCCCGCTGGAACCATTTTCGATTGCTGTATACGTAGACGTATTGCATTATTGACTATGACTACGTCCTGGTGTAATAAGCCTCCACTGGTGGTAATTTTGGATTGAGGGACTAATTCGCTTATGCATAGCGCCCCGAAGAAGGCGATCGCAAATGCAGTAGACAGTAGTGTTGCTTCAAATTGTGAGTGTCATGTTAATGGTGTTAGGGATATGATGTGAGAAATCAGTTTTAGCGACACGGGACGGGACGTCTACACTCCTGACTTGGCTGACCCCTTTTCCACCCTTTTATGGATTGTCTGATGATGAATTTCTTTGTCACATCTCCCCAATTCAGTAGTTGGAAGTGAAATGCTACTCCGGTCAGACACCGCTGCACTGATGCCCCTGATATGCCCCTCATCATTAGCTGGGGGAGAAATTCTATGGTGACTTGTAATCTGACTTGTTCACATTGGTCAACTCGTCTGCCTGCTATAAGTCGTGTCCACTCTTCCCATGCCTTACCGTATGCTTGCCACGTCGACGGGGCAACTGACGCTCTGATTAATGGCATCAACTATTCGCCACTAGATCCCATAGGGAGGGTGGGCAACTGTTGCCCGATGGGTGGGCGTTGGGGAGGAGCTCTGTGAAAATCTTCCAATTGAATTGTGATAAAGCGTTAGCAGCAGCGTTAGACCCCTCAGCATCGTGGCTAGCGCGGACCCATACATTGTGTTTTAGGCACAGGAATGCTAGCCGGCGTAGTAGGCCCAGAACTGGAAGAGACTATGATGCCATCTTATTAATGCAGTGTGCTAGGCTGCTGTTTTTTGTTATGAAGCGTATATTTTTGTTAGCCAGGCGCGCGCCCCATATTTCTATTGCTACCACTATTGGGAAGAAAAATTATTTTCCGGGCTAGATGCAGCTAAAAATTATTATTAATTTCAAAGCTGGTGGAGCTTGTTATAGATGTCGTAATAAAATGAGTACCACACACTGCTACTATGCCCAAAATTATATTACAGGCTTGATGCAGCTAAAAATTATTATTAATTTCAAAGCTGGTGTTGCTTGGTATAGATGGCCTAATACAATGAGTACCACACACTGTTAATATGCCCAAAATTATTTTCCAGGCAAGATGCAGCTAAAAATTATTAGTAATTTGAAAGCTGGTGGAGCTTAGTATAGAAGGCCTAATAGAATGAGTACCACACACTGCTACTATGCCCAAAATTATTTTACAGGCATGATGCAGCTAAAAATTATTAGTAATTTGAAAGCTGGTGGAGCTTAGTATAGATGGCCTAATAGAATGAGTACCACACACTGCTAATATGCCCAAAATTATTTTCCAGGCAAGATGCAGCTAAAAATTATAAGTAATTTGAAAGCTGGTGGAGCTTAGTATAGATGGCCTAATAGAATGAGTACCACACACTGCTAATATGCCCAAAATTATTTTCCAGGCAAGATGCAGCTAAAAATTATTAGTAATTTGAAAGCTGGTGGAGTTTACTATAGATGGCGTAATAGAATGAGTACCACACACTGCTACTATGCCCAAAATTATTTTCCAGTCAAGATGCAGCTAAAAATTATTAGTAATTTGAAAGCTGGTGGCACTTAGTATAGATGGCCTAATAGAATGAGTACCACACACTGCTACAGGCCCAAAATTATTTTCCAGGCAAGATGCAGCTAAAAATTATTAGTAATTTGAAAGCTGGAGGAGCTTAATATAGAATGCCTAATAGAATGAGTACCACACACTGCTACTATGCCCAAAATTATAATACAGGCTTGATGCAGCTAAAAATTATTATTAATTTCAAAGCTGGTGTTGCTTGGCATAGATGGCCTAATACAATGAGTACCACACACTGCTACTATGCCCAAAATTATTTTCCAGGCAAGATGCAGCTAAAAATTATTGGTAATTTGAAAGCAGGTGGAGCTTAGTATAGATGGCCTAACAGAATGAGTACCACACACTGCTACTATGCCCAAAATTATTTTCCAGGCAAGATGCAGTTAAAAATTATTAGTAATTTGAAGGCTGGTGGAGCTTAGTATAGATGGCCTAATAGAATGAGTACCACACACTGCTACTATGCCCAAAATTATTTTCCAGTCAAGATGCAGCTAAAAATTATTAGTAATTTGAAAGCTGGTGGCGCTTAGTATAGATGGCCTAATAGAATGAGAACCACACAATGCTACGGGCCCAAAATTATTTTCCAGGTAAGATGCAGCTAAAAATTATTAGTAATTTGAAAGCTGGTGGAGCTTAATATAGATGGCCTAATAGAATGAGTACCACACACTGCTACTATGCCAAAAATTATTTTACAGCTAAGATGCAGCTAAAAATTATTATTAATTTGAAAGTTGGTGGAGCTTAGCATAGATGGCCTAATACAATAAGTACCACACACTGCTACTATGGCCAAAATTATTTTCCTGGCTAGATGCAGCTAAAAAATATTATTAATTTTAAAGCTGGTGGAGCTTGGTACATATGGCCTAATACTATGAGTGCCACACACTGCTACTATGCCCAAAATTATTTTCCAGGCAAGATGCAGCTAAAAATTATTAGTAATTTGAAAGCTGGTGGAGATTAGTATAGATGGCCTAATAGAATGAGTACCACACACTGCTACTATGCCCAAAATTATTTTACAGGCAAGATGCAGCTAAAAATAATTAGTAATTTGAAATCTGGTGGAGCGTAGTATAGATGGCCTAATAGAATGAGTACCACACAATTCTAATATGCCCAAAGTTATTTTCCAGGCAAGATGCAGCGAAAAATTATTATTAATTTCAAAGCTGGTGGAGCTTGGTATAGATGGCCTAATACAATCAGTACCACACACTGCTACTATGCCCAAAATTATTTTCAGGGCTAGATGCAGCTAATAATAATTATTAATTTCAAAGCTGGTGGAGCTTGGTATAGATGGCCTAATACCATGAGTACTACACACTTCTACTATGACCAAACTCATTCTCCATGCAAGATGCAGCTAAAAATTATTAGTAATTTGAAAGCTGGTGGAGCTTGGTATAGATGGCCTAATAGAATGAGTACCACACACTGCTACTATGCCCAAAATTATTTTACTGGCAAGTTGCAGCTAAAAAATTTTAGTAATTTGAAAGCTGGTGGAGCTTAGTATCGATGGCCTAATAGAATGAGTACCACACACTGCTACTATGCCCAAAATTATTTTCCAAGCAAGATGCAGCTAAAAATTATTATTAATTTCAAAGCTGGTGGAGCTTGGTATAGATGGCCTAATAGAATGAGTACCATACACTGCTACTATGCCCAAAATTATTTTCCAGCAAGATGCAGCTAAAAATTATTAGTAATTTGAAAGCTAGTGGAGCTTAGTATAGATGGCATTATAGAATGAGTACCACAAACTGCTACTATGCCCAAAATTATTTTCCAGGCAAGATGCAGCTAAATTTTTTTAGTAATTTGAATGCTAGTGGAGCTTAATATAGATGGCCTAATAGAATGAGCACCACACACTGCTAATATGCCCAAAATTAGTTTCCAGGCAAGATGCAGCTAAAAATTATTAATAATTTGAAAGCTGGTGGAGCTTACTATAGATAGCCTAATAGAATGAGTACCACACACTGCTACTATGCCCAAAATTATTTTAGGGGCAAGATGCAGCTAAAAATTATTATTAATTTCAAATCTGGTGGAGCTTGGTATAGATGGCCAAATAGAATGAGTACCACACACTGCTAATATGCCCAAAATTATTTTACAGGCAAGATGCAACTAAAAATTATTAGTAATTTGAAAGCTGGTGGAGCTTAGTATAGATGGCCTAATAGAATGAGAACCATACACTGCTAATATGCCCAAAATTATTTTACAGGCAAGGTGCAGCTAAATATTATTAGTAATTTGAAAGCTGGTGGAGCTTAGTATAGATGGCCTAATAGGATAAGTACCACACACTGCTAATATGCGAAAAAAAAATTTACTTGCAAGATGCAGCTAAAAATTATTAGTAATTTGAAAGCTGGTGGAGCTTAGTATAGATGGCCTAATAGAATGAGTACCACACACTGCTACTATGCCCAAAATTATTTTCCAGGCAAGATGCAGCTAAAAATTAGTATTAATTTCAAAGCTGGTGGAGCTTGGTATAGATGGCCTAAAACAATGAGTACCACACACTGCTACTATGCCCAAAATTATTTTCCATACAAGATGCAGTTAAAAATTATTAGTAATTTGAAAACTGGTGGAGTTTAGTAGAAATGGCCTAATAGAATGAGTACCACACACTGCTACTATGCCCAAAATAATTTTACTGGCTAGATGCAGCTAAAAATTAATAGTAATTTGAAAGCTGGTGGAGCTTAGTATAGATGGCCTAAAAGAATGAGCACCACATACTGCTACTATGCCCAAAATTATTTTCCAGGCAAGATGCAGCTAAATATTATTACTAATTTGAAAGCTGGTGGAGCTTAGTATAGATGGCCTAATAGAAAGAGTACAACACACTGCTACTATGCCCAAAATTATTTTCCGGGCTAGATGCAGCTAAAAATTATTATTAATTTCAAAGCTGGTGGAGCTTGGTATAGATCGCCTAATAGAATGAATACCACACACTGCTAATATGCCCAAAATTATTTTCCATGCAAGATGCAGCTAAAAATTCTTAGTAATTTGAAAGCTGGTGGAGCTTAGTATAGATGGCCTAATAGAATGAGTACCACACACTGCTACTATGCCCAAAATTATTTTTCAGGCAAGATGGTGCTAAAAATTATTAGTAATTTGAAAGCTGGTGGAGCTTAGTTTAGATGGCCTAATAGAATGAGTACCACACACTGCTAGTATGCCCAAAATTATTTTACTGGCAAGATGCAGCTAAAAATTATTATTAATTTCAAATCTGGTGGAGCTTGGTATAGATGGCCAAATAGAATGAGTGCCACACACTGCTACTATGCCCAATATTATTTTACAGCAAGATGCAGCTAAAAATTATTAGTAATTTGAAAGCTGGTGGAGCTTAGTATAGATGGCCTAATAGAATGAATACCACACACTGCTAATATGCCCAAAATTATTTTCCACGCAAGATGCAGCTAAAAATTCTTAGTAATTTGAAAGCTGGTGGAGCTTAGTATAGATGGCCTAATAGAATGAGTACCACACACTGCTACTATGCCCAAAATTATTTTCCAGGCAAGATGCAGCTAAAAATTATTAGTTAATTGAAAGCTGATGAAGCTTAGTATAGATTGCCTAATAGAATGAGAACCACACACTGCTAATATTCCCAAAATTATTTTACAGGCAAGATGCAGCTAAAAATTATTAGTAATTTGAAAGCTGGTGGAGCTTAGTATAGATGGCCTAATAGAATGAGTACCACACACTGCTAATATGGCCAAAATTATTTAACAGGGCAAGGAGCAGCTAAAAATTAATAGTAATTTGAAAGCTGGTGGAGCTTATCATAGATAGCCTAATAGAATGATTACCACACACTGCTAATATGCCCAAAATTATTTTCCAGGCAAGATGCAGCTAAAAATTATTAGTAGTTTGAAAGCTTTAGGAGCTTAGTATAGATGGCCTTATAGAATAAGTACCACACACGGCTAATATGCTCAAAATTATTTTACAGGCAAGATGCAGCTAAAAATTATTAGTAATTTGAAAGCTGGTGGAGCTTAGTATAGATGGCCTAACAGAATGAGAACCACACACTGCTAATATTCCCAAAATTATTTTACAAGCAAGATGCAGCTAAAATTATTAGTAATTTGAATGCTGGTGGAGCTTAGTATAGATGGCCTAATAGAATGAGTACCACTTACTGCTACTATGCCCAAAATTATTTTACAGGCAAGATGCAGCTAAAAATTATTATAAATATTAAAGCTGTTGAAGCTTGGTAAAGATGTCCTAATAGAATGAGTACCATACACTGCTACTATGCGCAAAATTATTTTCCAGGCAAGATGCAGATAAAAATTATTAGTAATTTGAAAGCTGGTGGAGTTTAGTATAGATGGCCTAATAGAATGAGTACCACACACTGCTACAGGCCCAAAATTATTTTCCAGGTAAGATGCAGCTAAAAATTATTAGTAATTTGAAAGCTAGTGGAGCTTAGTATAGATGGCCTAATAGTATAAGTACCACACACTGCTACTATGCCCAAAATTATTTTCCAGGCAAGATGCAGCTAAAAATTATTAGTAATTTGAAAGCTGGTGGAGCTTAGTATAGATGGCCTAATAGAATGAGTACCACACACTGCTGCAGACCCAAAATTATTTTACAGGCAACATGCAGGTAAAAATTATTAGTAATTTGAAAGCTGGTGGAGCTTAGTATAGATGGCCTAATAGAATGAGTACCACACACTGCTGCAGACCCAAAATTATTTTCCACGCAAGATGCAGCTAAAAATTATTAGTAATTTGAAAGCTAGTGGAGCTTAGTATAGATGGCATTATAGAATGAGTACCACACACTGCTACTATGCCCAAAATAATTTTCCAGGCAAGATGCAGCTAAAAATTATTATTAATTTGAAAGCTGGTGGAGCTCAGTATAGATGGCCTATTACAATGAGTACAACACACTGCTACGGTGCCCAAAATTATTTTCCAGGCAAAATGCTGCTAAAAATTATTATTAATTTCAAAGCTGGTGGATCTTGGCATAGATGGCCTAATACAGTGAGTAGCACACACTGCTGCTATGCCCAAAATTATTTACCGGGCTAGATGCAGCTAAAAATAATTATTAATTTCAAAGCTATTGGAGCTTGGTATAGATGACCTAATAGAATGAGTACCACACACTGCTACTATGCCCAAAATTATTTTACAGGCAAGATGCAGCTAAAAATTATTAGTAATTTGAAAGCTGGTGCAGCTTAGTATAGATGGCCTAATAGAATGAATACCACACACTGCTAATATGCCCAAAATTATTTTCTACGCAAGATGCATCTAAAAATTATTAGTAATTTGAAAGCTGGTGGAGCTTGGTATAGATCGCCTAATACAATGAGCACCACACACTGCTACTATGCCTAAAATTATTTTTCAGGCAACATGGAGCTAAAAATTATTAGTAATTTGAAAGCTGGTGGAGCTTAGTTTAGATGGCCTAATAGAATGAGCACCACACACTGCTAGTATGCCCAAAATTATTTTACTGGCAAGATGCAGCTAAAAATTATTATTAATTTGAAAGCTGGTGGAGCTTAGTATAGATGGCCTAACAGAATGAGAACCACACACTGCTAATATTCCCAAAATTATTTTACAGGCAAGATGCAGCTAAAAATTATTAGTAATTTGAAAGCTAGTGGAGCTTAGTATAGATGGCCTAATAGAATGAGTACCACACACTGCTAATGTGCCCAAAATTATTTTACAGGCAAGATGCAGCTAAAATTATTAGTAATTTGAATGCTGGTGGAGCTTAGTATAGATGGCCTAATAGAATGAGTACCACACACTGCTACTATGCCCAAAATTATTTTACAGGCAAGATGCAGCTAAAAATTATTATAAATATTAAAGCTGTTGAAGCTTGGTAAAGATGTCCTAATAGAATGAGTACCATACACTGCTACTATGCGCAAAATTATTTTCCAGGCAAGATGCAGATAAAAATTATTAGTAATTTGAAAGCTGGTGGAGTTTAGTATAGACGGCCTAATAGAATGAATACCACACACTGCTACAATGCCCAATATTATTTTACAGCAAGATGCAGCTAAAAATTATTAGTAATTTGAAAGCTGGTGGAGCTTAGTATAGATGGCCTAATAGAATGAATACCACTCACTTCTAATATGCCCAAAATTATTTTCCACGCAAGATGCAGCTAAAAATTATTAGTAATTTGAAAGCTGGTGGAGCTTAGTATAGATGGCCTAATAGAATGAGTACCACACACTGCTACTATGCCCAAAATTATTTTCCAGGCAAGATGCAGCTAAAAATTATTAGTTAATTGAAAGCTGGTGGAGCTTAGTATAGATGGCCTAATAGAATGAGAACCACACACTGCTAATATTCCCAAAATTATTTTACAGGCAAGATGCAGCTAAAAATTATTAGTAATTTGAAAGCTGGTGGAGCTTAGTATAGATGGCCTAATAGAATGAGTACCACACACTGCTACTATGCGCACAATTATTTTCCAGGCAAGATGCAGCTAAAAATTATTAGTAATTTGAAAGCTGGTGGAGTTTAGTATAGATGGCCTAATAGAATGAGTACCACACACTGCTACAGGCCTAAAATTATTTTCCAGGTAAGATGCAGCTAAAAAAAATTAGTAATTTGAAAGCTAGTGGAGCTTAGCATAGATGGCATTATAGAATGAGTACCACACACTGCTACTATGGCCAAAATTATTTTCCAGGCAAGATGCAGCTAAAATTATTAGTAATTTGAAAGCTGGTGGAGCTTAGTATAGATGGCCTAATAGAATGAGTACCACACACTGCTAATATGCCCAAAATTATTTAACAGGGCAAGGAGCAGCTAAAAATTATTAGTAATTTGAAAGCTGGTGGAGCTTAGCATAGATAGCCTAATAGAATGATTACCACACACTGCTAATATGCCCAAAATTATTTTCCAGGCAAGATGCAGCTAAAAATTATTATTAATTTGAAAGATGGTGGAGCTTGGTAAAGATGTCCCAGTAGAATGAGCACCATACACTGCTACTATGCCCAAAATTATTTTCCAGGCAAGATGCAGCTAAAAATTATTAGTAATTTTAAAGCTGGTGGAGCTTAGTATAGATGGCCTAATAGAATGAGTACCACACACTGCTCCAGGCCCAAAATTATTTTACAGGCAAAATGCAGCTAAAAATTATTAGTAATTTGAAAGCTAGTGGAGCTTAGTATAGATGACCTAATAGAATGAGTACCACACACTGCTACTATGCCCAAAATTATTTTCCAGGCAAGATGCAGCTAAAAATTATTAGTAATTTGAAACCTGGTGGAGCTTACTATAGATGGCCTAATAGAATGAGTACCACACACTGCTACTATGCCCAAAATTATTTTCCAGGCAAGATGCAGCTAAAAAAATGCTGTAATTTGAAAGTTGTTGGTGCTTAGTATAGATGGCCTTATAGAATAAGTACCACACACGGCTAATATGCTCAAAATTATTTTACAGGCAAGATGCAGCTAAAAATTATTAGTAATTTGAAAGCTGGTGGAGCTTAGTATAGATGGCCTAACAGAATGAGAACCACACACTGCTAATATTCCCAAAATTATTTTACAGGCAAGATGCAGCTAAAAATTATTAGTAATTTGAAAGCTAGTGGAGCTTAGTATAGATGGCCTAATAGAATGAGTACCACACACTGCTAATATGCCCAAAATTATTTTACAGGCAAGATGCGGCTAAAATTATTAGTAATTTGAATGCTGGTGGAGCTTAGTATAGATGGCCTAATAGAATGAGTACCACACACTGCTACTATGCCCAAAATTATTTTACAGGCAACATGCAGCTAAAAATTGTTATAAATATTAAAGCTGTTGAAGCTTGGTAAAGATGTCCTAATAGAATGAGTACCATACACTGCTACTATGCGCAAAATTATTTTCCAGGCAAGATGCAGCTAAAAATTATTAGTAATTTGAAAGCTGGTGGAGTTTAGTATAGATGGCCTAATAGAATGAGTACCACACACTGCTACAGGCCCAAAATTATTTTCCAGGTAAGATGCAGCTAAAAATTATTAGTAATTTGAAAGCTAGTGGAGCTTAGTATAGATGGCCTAATAGTATAAGTACCACACACTGCTACTATGCCCAAAATTATTTTCCAGGCAAGATGCAGCTAAAAATTATTAGTAATTTGAAGGCTGGTGGAGCTTAGTATAGATGGCCTAATAGAATGAGTACCACACACTGCTGCAGACCCAAAATTATTTTACAGGCAACATGCAGCTAAAAATTATTATAAATATTAAAGCTGTTGAAGCTTGGTAAAGATGTCCTAATAGAATGAGTACCATACACTGCTACTATGCGCAAAATTATTTTCCAGGCAAGATGCAGCTAAAAATTATTAGTAATTTGAAAGCTGGTGGAGCTTAGTATAGATGTTCTAATAGAATGAGTACCACACACTGCTGCAGACCCAAAATTATTTTCCAGGCAAGATGCAGCTAAAAATTATTAGTAATTTGAAAGCTAGTGGAGCTTAGCATAGATGGCATTATAGAATGAGTACCACACACTGCTACTATGGCCAAAATTATTTTCCAGGCAAGATGCAGCTAAAATTATTAGTAATTTGAAAGCTGGTGGAGCTTAGTATAGATGGCCTAATAGAATAAGTACCACACACTGCTAATATGCTCAAAATTATTTTACAGGCAAGATGCAGCTAAAAATTATTATTAATTTCAAAGCTGGTGGATCTTGGCATAGATGGCCTAATACAGTGAGTACCACACACTGTTGCTATGCCAAAAATTATTTACCGGGCTAGATGCAGCTAAAAATAATTATTAATTTCAAAGCTATTGGAGCTTGGTATAGATGGCCTAATAGAATGAGTACCACACACTGCTACTATGCCCAAAATTATTTTACAGGCAAGATGCAGCTAAAAATTATTAGTAATTTGAAAGCTGGTGGAGCTTAGTATAGATGGCCTAATAAAATGAGTACCACACACTGCTAATATGCCCAAAATTATTTTCTACGCAAGATGCATCTAAAAATTATTAGTATTTTGAAAGCTCGTGGAGCTTAGTATAGATGGCCTAATAGAATGAGAACCACACACTGCTAATATTCCCAAAATTATTTTACAGGCAAGATGCACCTCAAAATTATTAGTAATTTGAAAGCTGGTGGAGCTTAGTATAAATGGCCTGATACAATAAGTACCACACACTGCTACACGCCCAAAATTATTTTCCAGGCAAGATGCAGCTAAAAATTGCTAGCAATTTGAAAGCTGGTGGAGCTTAGTATAGATGGCCTAATAGAATGAGTACCACACACTGCTAATATTCCCAAAATTATTTTACAGGCAAGATGCAGCTAAAAATTATTAGTAATTTGAAAGCTAGTGGAGCTTAGTATAGATGGCCTAATAGAATGAGTACCACACACTGCTAATGTGCCCAAAATTATTTTACAGGCAAGATGCAGCTAAAATTATTAGTAATTTGAATGCTGGTGGAGCTTAGTATAGATGGCCTAATAGAATGAGTACCACACACTGCTACTATGCCCAAAATTATTTTACAGGCAAGATGCAGCTAAAAATTATTATAAATATTAAAGCTGTTGAAGCTTGGTAAAGATGTCCTAATAGAATGAGTACCATACACTGCTACTATGCGCAAAATTATTTTCCAGGCAAGATGCAGATAAAAATTATTAGTAATTTGAAAGCTGGTGGAGTTTAGTATAGACGGCCTAATAGAATGAATACCACACACTGCTACAATGCCCAATATTATTTTACAGCAAGATGCAGCTAAAAATTATTAGTAATTTGAAAGCTGGTGGAGCTTAGTATAGATGGCCTAATAGAATGAATGCCACTCACTTCTAATATGCCCAAAATTATTTTCCACGCAAGATGCAGCTAAAAATTATTAGTAATTTGAAAGCTGGTGGAGCTTAGTATAGATGGCCTAATAGAATGAGTACCACACACTGCTACTATGCCCAAAATTATTTTCCAGGCAAGATGCAGCTAAAAATTATTAGTTAATTGAAAGCTGGTGGAGCTTAGTATAGATGGCCTAATAGAATGAGAACCACACACTGCTAATATTCCCAAAATTATTTTACAGGCAAGATGCAGCTAAAAATTATTAGTAATTTGAAAGCTGGTGGAGCTTAGTATAGATGGCCTAATAGAATGAGTACCACACACTGCTACTATGCGCACAATTATTTTCCAGGCAAGATGCAGCTAAAAATTATTAGTAATTTGAAAGCTGGTGGAGTTTAGTATAGATGGCCTAATAGAATGAGTACCACACACTGCTACAGGCCTAAAATTATTTTCCAGGTAAGATGCAGCTAAAAAAAATTAGTAATTTGAAAGCTAGTGGAGCTTAGCATAGATGGCATTATAGAATGAGTACCACACACTGCTACTATGGCCAAAATTATTTTCCAGGCAAGATGCAGCTAAAATTATTAGTAATTTGAAAGCTGGTGGAGCTTAGTATAGATGGCCTAATAGAATGAGTACCACACACTGCTAATATGCCCAAAATTATTTAACAGGGCAAGGAGCAGCTAAAAATTATTAGTAATTTGAAAGCTGGTGGAGCTTAGCATAGATAGCCTAATAGAATGATTACCACACACTGCTAATATGCCCAAAATTATTTTCCAGGCAAGATGCAGCTAAAAATTATTATTAATTTGAAAGATGGTGGAGCTTGGTAAAGATGTCCCAGTAGAATGAGCACCATACACTGCTACTATGCCCAAAATTATTTTCCAGGCAAGATGCAGCTAAAAATTATTAGTAATTTTAAAGCTGGTGGAGCTTAGTATAGATGGCCTAATAGAATGAGTACCACACACTGCTCCAGGCCCAAAATTATTTTACAGGCAAAATGCAGCTAAAAATTATTAGTAATTTGAAAGCTAGTGGAGCTTAGTATAGATGACCTAATAGAATGAGTACCACACACTGCTACTATGCCCAAAATTATTTTCCAGGCAAGATGCAGCTAAAAATTATTAGTAATTTGAAACCTGGTGGAGCTTACTATAGATGGCCTAATAGAATGAGTACCACACACTGCTACTATGCCCAAAATTATTTTCCAGGCAAGATGCAGCTAAAAAAATGCTGTAATTTGAAAGTTGTTGGTGCTTAGTATAGATGGCCTTATAGAATAAGTACCACACACGGCTAATATGCTCAAAATTATTTTACAGGCAAGATGCAGCTAAAAATTATTAGTAATTTGAAAGCTGGTGGAGCTTAGTATAGATGGCCTAACAGAATGAGAACCACACACTGCTAATATTCCCAAAATTATTTTACAGGCAAGATGCAGCTAAAAATTATTAGTAATTTGAAAGCTAGTGGAGCTTAGTATAGATGGCCTAATAGAATGAGTACCACACACTGCTAATATGCCCAAAATTATTTTACAGGCAAGATGCGGCTAAAATTATTAGTAATTTGAATGCTGGTGGAGCTTAGTATAGATGGCCTAATAGAATGAGTACCACACACTGCTACTATGCCCAAAATTATTTTACAGGCAACATGCAGCTAAAAATTGTTATAAATATTAAAGCTGTTGAAGCTTGGTAAAGATGTCCTAATAGAATGAGTACCATACACTGCTACTATGCGCAAAATTATTTTCCAGGCAAGATGCAGCTAAAAATTATTAGTAATTTGAAAGCTGGTGGAGTTTAGTATAGATGGCCTAATAGAATGAGTACCACACACTGCTACAGGCCCAAAATTATTTTCCAGGTAAGATGCAGCTAAAAATTATTAGTAATTTGAAAGCTAGTGGAGCTTAGTATAGATGGCCTAATAGTATAAGTACCACACACTGCTACTATGCCCAAAATTATTTTCCAGGCAAGATGCAGCTAAAAATTATTAGTAATTTGAAGGCTGGTGGAGCTTAGTATAGATGGCCTAATAGAATGAGTACCACACACTGCTGCAGACCCAAAATTATTTTACAGGCAACATGCAGCTAAAAATTATTATAAATATTAAAGCTGTTGAAGCTTGGTAAAGATGTCCTAATAGAATGAGTACCATACACTGCTACTATGCGCAAAATTATTTTCCAGGCAAGATGCAGCTAAAAATTATTAGTAATTTGAAAGCTGGTGGAGCTTAGTATAGATGTTCTAATAGAATGAGTACCACACACTGCTGCAGACCCAAAATTATTTTCCAGGCAAGATGCAGCTAAAAATTATTAGTAATTTGAAAGCTAGTGGAGCTTAGCATAGATGGCATTATAGAATGAGTACCACACACTGCTACTATGGCCAAAATTATTTTCCAGGCAAGATGCAGCTAAAATTATTAGTAATTTGAAAGCTGGTGGAGCTTAGTATAGATGGCCTAATAGAATAAGTACCACACACTGCTAATATGCTCAAAATTATTTTACAGGCAAGATGCAGCTAAAAATTATTATTAATTTCAAAGCTGGTGGATCTTACCATAGATGGCCTAATACAGTGAGTACCACACACTGTTGCTATGCCAAAAATTATTTACCGGGCTAGATGCAGCTAAAAATAATTATTAATTTCAAAGCTATTGGAGCTTGGTATAGATGGCCTAATAGAATGAGTACCACACACTGCTACTATGCCCAAAATTATTTTACAGGCAAGATGCAGCTAAAAATTATTAGTAATTTGAAAGCTGGTGGAGCTTAGTATAGATGGCCTAATAAAATGAGTACCACACACTGCTAATATGCCCAAAATTATTTTCTACGCAAGATGCATCTAAAAATTATTAGTATTTTGAAAGCTCGTGGAGCTTAGTATAGATGGCCTAATAGAATGAGAACCACACACTGCTAATATTCCCAAAATTATTTTACAGGCAAGATGCACCTCAAAATTATTAGTAATTTGAAAGCTGGTGGAGCTTAGTATAAATGGCCTGATACAATAAGTACCACACACTGCTACACGCCCAAAATTATTTTCCAGGCAAGATGCAGCTAAAAATTGCTAGCAATTTGAAAGCTGGTGGAGCTTAGTATAGATGGCCTAATAGAATGAGTACCACACACTGCTAATATTCCCAAAATTATTTTCCAGGCAAGATGCTGCTAAAAATTTTTAGTAATTTGAAAGCTGGTGGAGCTTAGTGTAGATGGCCTAATAGAATGAGAACCACACACTGCTAATATGCCGAAAATGATTTAACAGGGCAAGGTGCAGCTAAAAATTATTAGTAATTTGAAAGCTGGTAGAGCTTAGCATAGATGGCCTAATAGAATGATTACCACACACTGCTAGTATGGCAAAAATTATTTTCCAGGCAAGATGCAGCTAAAAATTATTATTAATTTGAAAGCTGGAGGAGCTTAGTATAGATGGCCTAATAGAATGAGTACCACACACTGCTCCAGGCCCAAAATTATTTTACAGGCAAGATGCAACTAAAAATTATTAGTAATTTGAAAGCTAGTGGAGCTTAGTATAGATGGCCTAATAGAATGAGTACCACACACTGCTACTATGCCCAAAATTATTTTCCAGGCAAGATGCAGCTAAAAATTATTAGTAATTTGAAAGCTGGTGGAGCTTATTATAGATGGCCTAATAGAATGAGTACCACACACTGCTACTATGCTCAAAGTTATTTTCCAGGCAAGATGCAGCTAAAAATTATTAGTAATTTGAAAGCTGGAGGAGCTTAGTATAGATGGCCTAATAGAATAAGTACCACACACAGCTAATATGCTCAAAATTATTTTACAGGCAAGATGCAGCTAAAAATTATTGGTAATTTGAAAGCTGGTGGAGCTTAGTATAGATGGCCTAACAGAATGAGAACCACACACTGCTAATAATCCCAAAATTATTTTACAGGCAAGATGCAGCTAAAAATTATTAGTAATTTGAAAGCTAGTGGAGCTTAGTATAGATGGCCTAATAGAATGAGTACCACACACTGCTACTATGCCCAAAATTATTTTACAGGCAAGATGCAGCTAAAAATTATTAGTAATTTGAAAGCTGGTGGAGCTTAGTATAGATGGCCTAATAGAATGAGTACCACACACTGCTACAGGCCCAAAATTATTTTCCAGGCAAGATGCAGCTAAAAATTATTAGTAATTTGAAAGCTAGTGGAGCTTAGCATAGATGGCCTAATAGAATGAGTACCACACACTGCTACTATGCCCAAAATTATTTTTCAGGCAAGATGCACCTAAAAATTATTAGTAATTTGAAAGCTGGTGGAGCTCAATATAGATGGCCTATTACAATGAGTACAACACACTGCTACTATGCCCAAAATTATTTTCCAGGCAAAATGCAGCTAAAAATTATTATTAATTTCAAAGCTGGTGGATCTTGGCATAGATGGCCTAATAGAGTGAGTACCACACACTGCTGCTATGCCCAAAATTATTTTCCGGGCTAGATGCAGCTAAAAATAATTATTAATTTCAAAGCTATTGGAGCTTGGTATAGATGGCCTAATAGAATGAGTACCACACACTGCTACTATGCCCAAAATTATTTTACAGGCAAGATGCATCTAAAAATTATTAGTAATTTGAAATCTAGTGGAGCTTAGTATAGATGGCCTAATAGAATGAATACCACACACTGCTAATATTCCCAAAATTATTTTCCAGGCAAGATGCTGCTAAAAATTATTTTTAATTTGAAAGCTGGTGGAGCTTAGTGTAGATGGCCTAATAGAATGAGAACCACACACTGCTAATATGCCCAAAATTATTTAACAGGGCAAGGTGCAGCTAAAAATTATTAGTAATTTGAAAGCTGGTGGAGCTTAGCATAGATGGCCTTATAGAATGATTACAACACACTGCTAATATGCCAAAAATTATTTTCCAGGCAAGATGCAGCTAAAAATTATTATTAATTTGAAAGCTGGAGGAGCTTAGTAAAGATGGCCTAATAGAATGAGTACCACACACACTGCTCCAGGCCCAAAATTATTTTACAGGCAAGATGCAGCTAAAAATTATTAGTAATTTGAAAGCTAGTGGAGCTTAGTATAGATGGCCTAATAGAATGAGTACCACACACTGCTACTATGCCCAAAATTATTTTCCAGGCAAGATGCAGCTAAAAATTATTAGTAATTTGAAAGCTGGTTGAGCTTACTATAGATGGCCTAATAGAATGAGTACCACACACTGCTACTATGCCCAAAATTATTTTCCAGGCAAGATGCAGCTTAAAAATTTTTGTAATTTGAAAGATGGTGACGCTTAGTATAGATGGCCTAATAGAATGAGTACCACACACTGCTAATATGCCCAAAATTATTTTCCAGGCAAGATGCAGCTAAAAATTATTAGTAATTTGAAAGCTGGAGGAGCTTAGTATAGATGGCCTAAAAGAATAAGTACCACACACGGCTATTATGCCAAAAATTATTTTCCAGGCAAGATGCAGCTAAAAATTATTATTAATTTGAAAGCTGGAGGAGCTTAGTATAGATGGTCTAATAGAATGAGTACCACACACTGCTCCAGGCCCAAAATTATTTTACAGGCAAGATGCAGCTAAAAATTATTAGTAATTTGAAAGCTAGTGGAGCTTAGTATAGATGGCCTAATAGAATGAGTACCACACACTGCTACTATGCCCAAAATCATTTTCCAGGCAAGATGCAGCTAAAAATTATTAGTAATTTGAAAGCTGGTGGAGCTTACTATAGATGGCCTAATAGATTGAGTACCACACACTGCTACTATGCCCAAAATTATTTTACAGGCAAGATGCAGCTAAAAATTATTATAAATATTAAAGCTGTTGAAGCTTGGTAAAGATGTCCTAATAGAATGAGTACCATACACTGCTACTATGCGCAAAATTATTTTCCAGGCAAGATGCAGATAAAAATTATTAGTAATTTGAAAGCTGGTGGAGTTTAGTATAGACGGCCTAATAGAATGAATACCACACACTGCTACAATGCCCAATATTATTTTACAGCAAGATGCAGCTAAAAATTATTAGTAATTTGAAAGCTGGTGGAGCTTAGTATAGATGGCCTAATAGAATGAATACCACTCACTTCTAATATGCCCAAAATTATTTTCCACGCAAGATGCAGCTAAAAATTATTAGTAATTTGAAAGCTGGTGGAGCTTAGTATAGATGGCCTAATAGAATGAGTACCACACACTGCTACTATGCCCAAAATTATTTTCCAGGAAAGATGCAGCTAAAAATTATTAGTTAATTGAAAGCTGGTGGAGCTTAGTATAGATGGCCTAATAGAATGAGAACCACACACTGCTAATATTCCCAAAATTATTTTACAGGCAAGATGCAGCTAAAAATTATTAGTAATTTGAAATCTGGTGGAGCTTAGTATAGATGGCCTAATAGAATGAGTACCACACACTGCTACTATGCGCACAATTATTTTCCAGGCAAGATGCAGCTAAAAATTATTAGTAATTTGAAAGCTGGTGGAGTTTAGTATAGATGGCCTAATAGAATGAGTACCACACACTGCTACAGGCCTAAAATTATTTTCCAGGTAAGATGCAGCTAAAAAAAATTAGTAATTTGAAAGCTAGTGGAGCTTAGCATAGATGGCATTATAGAATGAGTACCACACACTGCTACTATGGCCAAAATTATTTTCCAGGCAAGATGCAGCTAAAATTATTAGTAATTTGAAAGCTGGTGGAGCTTAGTATAGATGGCCTAATAGAATGAGTACCACACACTGCTAATATGCCCAAAATTATTTAACAGGGCAAGGAGCAGCTAAAAATTATTAGTAATTTGAAAGCTGGTGGAGCTTAGCATAGATAGCCTAATAGAATGATTACCACACACTGCTAATATGCCCAAAATTATTTTCCAGGCAAGATGCAGCTAAAAATTATTATTAATTTGAAAGATGGTGGAGCTTGGTAAAGATGTCCCAGTAGAATGAGCACCATACACTGCTACTATGCCCAAAATTATTTTCCAGGCAAGATGCAGCTAAAAATTATTAGTAATTTTAAAGCTGGTGGAGCTTAGTATAGATGGCCTAATAGAATGAGTACCACACACTGCTCCAGGCCCAAAATTATTTTACAGGCAAAATGCAGCTAAAAATTATTAGTAATTTGAAAGCTAGTGGAGCTTAGTATAGATGACCTAATAGAATGAGTACCACACACTGCTACTATGCCCAAAATTATTTTCCAGGCAAGATGCAGCTAAAAATTATTAGTAATTTGAAACCTGGTGGAGCTTACTATAGATGGCCTAATAGAATGAGTACCACACACTGCTACTATGCCCAAAATTATTTTCCAGGCAAGATGCAGCTAAAAAAATGCTGTAATTTGAAAGTTGTTGGTGCTTAGTATAGATGGCCTTATAGAATAAGTACCACACACGGCTAATATGCTCAAAATTATTTTACAGGCAAGATGCAGCTAAAAATTATTAGTAATTTGAAAGCTGGTGGAGCTTAGTATAGATGGCCTAACAGAATGAGAACCACACACTGCTAATATTCCCAAAATTATTTTACAGGCAAGATGCAGCTAAAAATTATTAGTAATTTGAAAGCTAGTGGAGCTTAGTATAGATGGCCTAATAGAATGAGTACCACACACTGCTAATAAGCCCAAAATTATTTTACAGGCAAGATGCGGCTAAAATTATTAGTAATTTGAATGCTGGTGGAGCTTAGTATAGATGGCCTAATAGAATGAGTACCACACACTGCTACTATGCCCAAAATTATTTTACAGGCAACATGCAGCTAAAAATTGTTATAAATATTAAAGCTGTTGAAGCTTGGTAAAGATGTCCTAATAGAATGAGTACCATACACTGCTACTATGCGCAAAATTATTTTCCAGGCAAGATGCAGCTAAAAATTATTAGTAATTTGAAAGCTGGTGGAGTTTAGTATAGATGGCCTAATAGAATGAGTACCACACACTGCTACAGGCCCAAAATTATTTTCCAGGTAAGATGCAGCTAAAAATTATTAGTAATTTGAAAGCTAGTGGAGCTTAGTATAGATGGCCTAATAGTATAAGTACCACACACTGCTACTATGCCCAAAATTATTTTCCAGGCAAGATGCAGCTAAAAATTATTAGTAATTTGAAGGCTGGTGGAGCTTAGTATAGATGGCCTAATAGAATGAGTACCACACACTGCTGCAGACCCAAAATTATTTTACAGGCAACATGCAGCTAAAAATTATTATAAATATTAAAGCTGTTGAAGCTTGGTAAAGATGTCCTAATAGAATGAGTACCATACACTGCTACTATGCGCAAAATTATTTTCCAGGCAAGATGCAGCTAAAAATTATTAGTAATTTGAAAGCTGGTGGAGCTTAGTATAGATGTTCTAATAGAATGAGTACCACACACTGCTGCAGACCCAAAATTATTTTCCAGGCAAGATGCAGCTAAAAATTATTAGTAATTTGAAAGCTAGTGGAGCTTAGCATAGATGGCATTATAGAATGAGTACCACACACTGCTACTATGGCCAAAATTATTTTCCAGGCAAGATGCAGCTAAAATTATTAGTAATTTGAAAGCTGGTGGAGCTTAGTATAGATGGCCTAATAGAATAAGTACCACACACTGCTAATATGCTCAAAATTATTTTACAGGCAAGATGCAGCTAAAAATTATTATTAATTTCAAAGCTGGTGGATCTTGGCATAGATGGCCTAATACAGTGAGTACCACACACTGTTGCTATGCCAAAAATTATTTACCGGGCTAGATGCAGCTAAAAATAATTATTAATTTCAAAGCTATTGGAGCTTGGTATAGATGGCCTAATAGAATGAGTACCACACACTGCTACTATGCCCAAAATTATTTTACAGGCAAGATGCAGCTAAAAATTATTAGTAATTTGAAAGCTGGTGGAGCTTAGTATAGATGGCCTAATAAAATGAGTACCACACACTGCTAATATGCCCAAAATTATTTTCTACGCAAGATGCATCTAAAAATTATTAGTATTTTGAAAGCTCGTGGAGCTTAGTATAGATGGCCTAATAGAATGAGAACCACACACTGCTAATATTCCCAAAATTATTTTACAGGCAAGATGCACCTCAAAATTATTAGTAATTTGAAAGCTGGTGGAGCTTAGTATAAATGGCCTGATACAATAAGTACCACACACTGCTACACGCCCAAAATTATTTTCCAGGCAAGATGCAGCTAAAAATTGCTAGCAATTTGAAAGCTGGTGGAGCTTAGTATAGATGGCCTAATAGAATGAGTACCACACACTGCTAATATTCCCAAAATTATTTTCCAGGCAAGATGCTGCTAAAAATTTTTAGTAATTTGAAAACTGGTGGAGCTTAGTGTAGATGGCCTAATAGAATGAGAACCACACACTGCTAATTTGCCGAAAATGATTTAACAGGGCAAGGTGCAGCTAAAAATTATTAGTAATTTGAAAGCTGGTAGAGCTTAGCATAGATGGCCTAATAGAATGATTACCACACACTGCTAGTATGGCAAAAATTATTTTCCAGGCAAGATGCAGCTAAAAATTATTATTAATTTGAAAGCTGGAGGAGCTTAGTATAGATGGCCTAATAGAATGAGTACCACACACTGCTCCAGGCCCAAAATTATTTTACAGGCAAGATGCAACTAAAAATTATTAGTAATTTGAAAGCTAGTGGAGCTTAGTATAGATGGCCTAATAGAATGAGTACCACACACTGCTACTATGCCCAAAATTATTTTCCAGGCAAGATGCAGCTAAAAATTATTAGTAATTTGAAAGCTGGTGGAGCTTATTATAGATGGCCTAATAGAATGAGTACCACACACTGCTACTATGCTCAAGGTTATTTTCCAGGCAAGATGCAGCTAAAAATTATTAGTAATTTGAAAGCTGGAGGAGCTTAGTATAGATGGCCTAATAGAATATGTACCACACACAGCTAATATGCTCAAAATTATTTTACAGGCAAGATGCAGCTAAAAATTATTGGTAATTTGAAAGCTGGTGGAGCTTAGCATAGATGGCCTAATAGAATGAGTACCACACACTGCTACTATGCCCAAAATTATTTTACAGGCAAGATGCAGCTAAAAATTATTAGTAATTTGAAAGCTGGTGGAGCTTAGTATAGATGGCCTAATAAAATGAGTACCACACACTGCTAATATGCCCAAAATTATTTTCTACGCAAGATGCATCTAAAAATTATTAGTATTTTGAAAGCTCGTGGAGCTTAGTATAGATGGCCTAATAGAATGAGAACCACACACTGCTAATATTCCAAAAATTATTTTACAGGCAAGATGCACCTCAAAATTATTAGTAATTTGAAAGCTGGTGGAGCTTAGTATAAATGGCCTGATACAATAAGTACCACACACTGCTACACGCCCAAAATTATTTTCCAGGCAAGATGCAGCTAAAAATTGCTAGCAATTTGAAAGCTGGTGGAGCTTAGTATAGATGGCCTAATAGAATGAGTACCACACACTGCTAATATTCCCAAAATTATTTTCCAGGCAAGATGCTGCTAAAAATTTTTAGTAATTTGAAAACTGGTGGAGCTTAGTGTAGATGGCCTAATAGAATGAGAACCACACACTGCTAATATGCCGAAAATGATTTAACAGGGCAAGGTGCAGCTAAAAATTATTAGTAATTTGAAAGCTGGTAGAGCTTAGCATAGATGGCCTAATAGAATGATTACCACACACTGCTAGTATGGCAAAAATTATTTTCCAGGCAAGATGCAGCTAAAAATTATTATTAATTTGAAAGCTGGAGGAGCTTAGTATAGATGGCCTAATAGAATGAGTACCACACACTGCTCCAGGCCCAAAATTATTTTACAGGCAAGATGCAACTAAAAATTATTAGTAATTTGAAAGCTAGTGGAGCTTAGTATAGATGGCCTAATAGAATGAGTACCACACACTGCTACTATGCCCAAAATTATTTTCCAGGCAAGATGCAGCTAAAAATTATTAGTAATTTGAAAGCTGGTGGAGCTTATTATAGATGGCCTAATAGAATGAGTACCACACACTGCTACTATGCTCAAAGTTATTTTCCAGGCAAGATGCAGCTAAAAATTATTAGTAATTTGAAAGCTGGAGGAGCTTAGTATAGATGGCCTAATAGAATAAGTACCACACACAGCTAATATGCTCAAAATTATTTTACAGGCAAGATGCAGCTAAAAATTATTGGTAATTTAAAAGCTGGTGGAGCTTAGCATAGATGGCCTAATAGAATGAGTACCACACACTGCTACTATGCCCAAAATTATTTTTCAGGCAAGATGCACCTAAAAATTATTAGTAATTTGAAAGCTGGTGGAGCTCAATATAGATGGCCTATTACAATGAGTACAACACACTGCTACTATGCCCAAAATTATTTTCCAGGCAAAATGCAGCTAAAAATTATTATTAATTTCAAAGCTGGTGGATCTTGGCATAGATGGCCTAATAGAGTGAGTACCACACACTGCTGCTATGCCCAAAATTATTTTCCGGGCTAGATGCAGCTAAAAATAATTATTAATTTCAAAGCTATTGGAGCTTGGTATAGATGGCCTAATAGAATGAGTACCACACACTGCTACTATGCCCAAAATTATTTTACAGGCAAGATGCATCTAAAAATTATTAGTAATTTGAAATCTAGTGGAGCTTAGTATAGATGGCCTAATAGAATGAATACCACACACTGCTAATATTCCCAAAATTATTTTCCAGGCAAGATGCTGCTAAAAATTATTTTTAATTTGAAAGCTGGTGGAGCTTAGTGTAGATGGCCTAATAGAATGAGAACCACACACTGCTAATATGCCCAAAATTATTTAACAGGGCAAGGTGCAGCTAAAAATTATTAGTAATTTGAAAGCTGGTGGAGCTTAGCATAGATGGCCTTATAGAATGATTACAACACACTGCTAATATGCCAAAAATTATTTTCCAGGCAAGATGCAGCTAAAAATTATTATTAATTTGAAAGCTGGAGGAGCTTAGTAAAGATGGCCTAATAGAATGAGTACCACACACACTGCTCCAGGCCCAAAATTATTTTACAGGCAAGATGCAGCTAAAAATTATTAGTAATTTGAAAGCTAGTGGAGCTTAGTATAGATGGCCTAATAGAATGAGTACCACACACTGCTACTATGCCCAAAATTATTTTCCAGGCAAGATGCAGCTAAAAATTATTAGTAATTTGAAAGCTGGTTGAGCTTACTATAGATGGCCTAATAGAATGAGTACCACACACTGCTACTATGCCCAAAATTATTTTCCAGGCAAGATGCAGCTTAAAAATTTTTGTAATTTGAAAGATGGTGATGCTTAGTATAGATGGCCTAATAGAATGAGTACCACACACTGCTAATATGCCCAAAATTATTTTCCAGGCAAGATGCAGCTAAAAATTATTAGTAATTTGAAACCTGGTGGAGCTTACTATAGATGGCCTAATAGAATGAGTACCACACACTGCTACTATGCCCAAAATTATTTTCCAGGCAAGATGCAGCTAAAAATTATTAGTAATTTGAAAGCTGGAGGAGCTTAGTATAGATGGCCTAATAGAATAAGTAAAACACACGGCTAATATGCTCAAAATTATTTTACAGGCAAGATGCAGCTAAAAATTATTAGTAATTTGAAAGCTGGTGGAGCTTAGTATAGATGGCCTAACAGAATGAGAACCACACACTTCTAATATTCCCAAAATTATTTTACAGGCAAGATGCAGCTAAAAATTATTTGTAATTTGAAAGCTAGTGGAGCTTAGTATAGATGGCCTATTGGAATGAGTACCACACACTGCTACAGGCCCAAAATTATTTTCCAGGCAAGATGCAGCTAAAAATTATTAGTAATTTGAAAGCTAGTGGAGCTTAGTATAGATGGCCTAATAGAATGAGTACCACACACTGCTACTATGCCCAAAATTATTTTCCAGGCAAGATGCAGCTAAAAATTATTAGTAATTTGAAAGCTGGTGAAGCTTAGTATAGATGGCCTAATAGAATGAGAACCACACACTGCTAATATGCTCAAAATTATTTTCCAGGCAAGATGCAGCTAAAAATTATTAGTAATTTGAAAGCTGGTGGAGCTTAGTAAAGATGGCCTAATAGAATAAGTAACACACACTGCTACTATGCCCAAAATTATTTTCCAGGCAAGATGCAGCTAAAAATTATTATTAATTTCAAAGCTGGCGGATCTTGGCATAGATGGCCAAATACAGTGAGTACCACACACTGCTACAAACCGAAAATTATTTTACAGGCGACATGCAGGTTAAAATTATTAGTAATTTGAAAGCTGGTGGAGCTTAGTATAGATGGCCTAATAGAATGAGTACCACACACTGCTAATATGCCCAAAATTATTTTACAGGCAAGATGCAGCTAAAAATTATTAGTAATTTGAAAGCTGGTGGAGCTTAGTAAAGATGGCCTAATAGAATGAGTACCACACACTGCTACTATGCCCAAAATTATTTTCCAGGCAAGATGCAGCTAAAAGTTATTATTAATTTCAAAGCTGGTGGATCTTGGCATAGATGGCCTACTACAGTGAGTACCACACACTGCTACTATGCCCAAAATTATTTTCTGGTTAGATGCAGCTAAAAATAATTATTAATTTCAAAGCTATTGGAGCTTGGTATAGATGGCCTAATAGAATGAGTACCACATACTGCTACTATGCCCAAAATTATTTTTCAGGCAAGATTCAGCTAAAAATTATTGGTAATTTGAAAGCAGGTGGAGCTTAGTATAGGTGGCCAAGTAGAATGAGTACCACACTCTGCTACTATGCCCAAAATTATTTTACAGGCAAGATGCTGCTAAAAATTATTAGTAATTTGAAAACTGGCGGAGCTTAGTATAGATGACCAAATAGAATGAATACCACACACTGCTAATATGCCCAAAATTATTTTCCAGGCAAGATGCAGCTAAAAATTATTAGTCATTTGAAAGCTGGTGGAGCTTAGTATAGATGGTCTAATAGAATGAGTACCACACACTGATTCTATGCCCAAAATTATTTTCCATGCAAGATGCAGCTAAAAATTATTAGTAAATTGAAAGCTGGTGCAGCTTAGTATAGATGGCCTAATAGAATGAGAACCACACACTGCTAATATTCCCAAAATTATTTTACAGGCAAGATGCAGCTAAAAATTAATAGTAATTTGAAAGATGGTGGAGTTAAGTATTAGAGATGGGCGTTGTTCTACTCGAACTGTTCGCCAATCTCAAATTCGAGCTGTTTTGGGCGGTGTTCGAGCCGTTCGGCGAACACGAACAATTTGAGAAAAATTCGGCTGTTCGAGGTTATGTTCGATAACTGTTCGTGCACCAAAATCATAACTGGATTTTTTCTCAGTAATGATGAAAATTAATGTTCATACGCAGTTTGAGTGTACAGCGGGGTGGGGGGAGGGGCAGGGGATGGATCTCTGCAGGAACAATGAAGATCTCCATTTTTTTTTCTCTTTCCCGCATTTACAGTGGGGAGGTGCAATCTGTCAGCCTATCAGCAGCGCACACACGGAGCGAAGTGCTTTTTTTCACACAAGCAAGGGCATGTGTCATTGGCAGTGTATGTCACATGTCCTTGCCCTATAAGACCAAGCCATTTTCCCCGTCGCCACCATTATCTCACTGCTGCAGCTGCGTGTTAGACGGCACCACTGTTGCTGTGTGCGCTATACCTTGTTAATTTCAAGCCAATTTTCGCACAAATATACAGATAGCTTGGGAGTAGGGAATAGTTGTGATTGCAGTCCTTTTAAGGACTAGGTTACAGCATTTCCTACGACTTTTATCAGGGAGGTCTGTGCTCTTAAATAGATCGGTTGTGGGAGTAAAGACTAATTGTAATTGCAGTCCTTTTCAGGACTAGGTTACATGAGTTCCTATCAGTTTTTGCCAGGCAGGTCTGTGCCAGTGCTGTGCAAGTTTTTTTCACAGCATTTGGCTGAATCTAGCAAAGCTAATCCTTTTTGGCCTATTGCAGAGTGTGTTAGTCAGTGGAGTAGCCTATCTGTGTTGCAAGATATACCACCTGTGTATAGAATACCAATTTTTTTACTGCACCTAGTGAAGTAAAATCTTTTGGGCATAGCATCATTCTATTAGTCCATCTATACTGACCTCCATCAGGTTGCAAATTAAAACTAATTTTTATCTGCATCTACAGTACCTCTGAAAAAATATTTGGGCTTCTAGCTGTGTGTGGGACTTGTTGTATTAGTCCATCTATACTGACCTCCATCAGGTTGCAAACTGAATATATTTTTTTCTGCATCTACCTCTGAAAAAATATTTGGCCTTCTAGTAGTGTGTCGGACTTTCTCTATTAATCCATCTATACTGACCTCCATCAGGTTGCAAATTAAAAATAATTTTTATCTGCATCTACAGTACCTCTGAAAAAATATTTGGGCTTCTAGCTGTGTGCGGGACTTGTTGTATTAGTCCATCTATACTGACCTCCATCAGGTTGCAAACTGAATATATTTTTTTCTGCATCTACCTCTGAAAAAATATTTGGCCTTCTAGTAGTGTGTCGGACTTTCTCTATTAGTCAATCTATACTGACCTCCATCAGGTTGCAAATTAAAACTAATTTTTATCTGCATCTACAGTACCTCTGAAAAAATATTTGGGCTTCTAGCAGTGTGTGGGACTTGTTCTATTAGTCCATCTATACTGACCTCCATCAGGTTGCAAATTAAAACTAATTTTTATCTGCATCTACAGTACCTCTGAAAAAATATTTGGGCTTCTAGCAGTGTGTGGGACTTGTTCTATTAGTCCATCTATACTGACCTCCATCAGGTTGCAAACTGAATATATTTTTTTCTGCATCTACCTCTGAAAAAATATTGGGCTTCTAGCTGTGTGTGGGTCTTGTTCTATTAATCCATCTATACTGACCTCCATCAGGTTGCAAACTGAATATATTTTTTTCTGCATCTACCTCTGAAAAAATATTTGGCCTTCTAGTAGTGTGTCGGACTTTCTCTATTAGTCCATCTATACTGACCTCCATCAGGTTGCAAATTAAAACTAATTTTTATCTGCATCTACAGTACCTCTGAAAAAATATTTGGGCTTCTAGCAGTGTGTGGGACTTGTTCTATTAGTCCATCTATACTGACCTCCATCAGGTTGCAAACTGAATATATTTTTTTCTGCATCTACCTCTGAAAAAATATTGGGCTTCTAGCTGTGTGTGGGTCTTGTTCTATTAATCCATCTATACTGACCTCCATCAGGTTGCAAACTGAATATATTTTTTTCTGCATCTACCTCTGAAAAAATATTTGGCCTTCTAGTAGTGTGTCGGACTTTCTCTATTAGTCCATCTATACTGACCTCCATCAGGTTGCAAATTGAATATAATTTTTTTCTGCATCTAACCCAGCCAATAGTTTTGGCCTAATACCACAGTTTGTCCACTCAGCTCTGCTCGGTTATCATCCATTGTTTTTTTGTGCAAACAATTCCAGAGTTGTGAATTAGTTAACCACCAAAATGAGTGGAAAAAGGCCTGCTGCTGGTGGAAAGGGGAATAGGTGTGTTGGGAAGGGGAAAAAAGGTTGTGTCCGTGGGGTAGGTGTTAAAGCAACAGTAACTTCTGCAGAAGAAAGACCATCTTCCAGCCAAACTAAAATGTCTACTTCTTTTAGCGGACAATGTGATAAGATCCCTTTCTTACGGCCACGCCAATCGCTACAAATTCCAGATGAGGCACAAAAACAGCAGGTGCTTCAACGGATATCAAGTGCTCCTTTAAGTGGGCTCTCCTCCACATCAACTTCAACATCACATATACTCCAGTCCTCAAAGGTGTCACCCAAATCGCACTTGCTTCCTCACAGCTCCCAAATCTCCAGCTACCCGTCTGAGTATGAGGTAGAACAGATGGTTGAGTCTGCAGAGCTGTTTACTCATACTATAGCCTGGGAATCAGAGGTCGACTCCAGCGCTTCTGTGAATCCAGACGAGGAAATGATCTGCACTGATGCCCAGAATCTTTATGAGTCGGATCCAGGACCAGACGCAGAAGGTTCTGACCATAATGTAGACCCTCATTCCCAAACTGTAACTCCTGTTGGTGGAGACAATGAGGAAGACGATGATAAGACTCAAATACCTGATTGGAGCGACAACTTTAGCTTTTTGTCAGGGCAGGAACAGGTTGGCTCTGAGGACGACGGGTGTGATAACGCACAGGGTGATGATGATGAGGTCGGAGATCCCACTTACTGTCAACCCACAGTCAGCCAAGAGATGAGGTCAGCAGAGGAGGTGGAGGAAGATGCTAGTGACGACGAGGTCAGGTTGCGCCTTCCTGGACAGAGACGTAGTACTGGAAGCACGTCAACAACTGCATCCTCAAACACAACTCTGCCTCTCACCACAAGTCGTGGTGGCCCTTCAGGTCGCATGGGTGCTAAGCCTTGCATAGCCTGGGCATTTTTTCAGATCGATAAAGATGACCCAACTCGTGTTATCTGTAACATTTGTCAGCAAAAGCTAAGTAGAGGCCAAAAAATACATAGTTTGAGTACTTCATGCATGAACCGGCACATGGACATGAAGCATAAGTTGCAGTGGGAAGCTCAGTGTGCTACAATGCGGCCTAGCCGGCCGGGCCAACCACCGTCTGCCATATCTTGTGCATCCGCGGCCTCTTCATCCTCTGTGACTGGGGGGACAGCAGTCACACCTGTTTTGGGGCGCAGACCTGCCACCTCTTTACCCGCAACAGCCAGCGTGATTGGCAGGTCATGATTTTCTTTGGAGGTGGTAACACCAGCTGGTGTTGAGCGCTGTCCGACATCGATAGCACCACCTTTGGATGAAGGCAACCTAACATGTCCGCCTGCATCTTCCTCACAGACCGGCAGTTTGCCGGGGACACCCTTATCAACCCCGTCTAAGCACAATAGCCAGCCCTCGGTCCCTCAGATGTGGACAAGTAAAAGACCATTTCCTCCTAGCCATGAGAAAGCTAAGAGGTTGAATTTCACCATCTGCAAGCTCTTGGCTACAGAAATGCTGCCTTTCCGCCTGGTGGACACAGAGGATTTTCGAGACCTTATGTCCGTCGCAGTGCCCCAGTACCAGATGCCCAGTCGGCACTACTTCTCAAAGAAAGGTGTGCCTGCGCTCCACCAGCATGTCGCACACAACATCACCGCTTCTTTGCGAAACTCTGTGTGTGACAGGGTGCATTTCACCACAGACACTTGGACGAGTAGGCATGGACAGGGGCGTTACATGTCGCTGACTGGGCACTGGGTAACTATGGTGACAGCAGGACAAGGGGCTGCTGTCCAAGTCTTGCCGTCCCCACGAGTTGTGCGTCAATCCTCTTTATGTCAAAGTTCCTCCACTGCTTCTGCCTCCTCAACCTCCTCTCGGTCTTCCACCTGCACCCAAAGCCTGTCTGGTCATGCCACAAGCTTTCTAACTGCGCAGAAGGGATCCTGCACACCTCCTTACTATGCTGGCAGTAGGGCTCAACGTCATCAGGCGGTTTTTACATTGAAATGTCTGGGAAATGTGAGTCACACAGCTGAGGAGTTGTGGTCAGCTCTGGAGAACCAATTTCATGAATGGTTGTCTCCACTGGACCTGAAACCAGGGAAGGCCGTGTGCGACAATGCTGCAAACCTGGGTGCGGCCCTTCGCCGGGGCAATGTCACACACGTGCCTTGTATGGCTCACGTGTTGAACCTGGTTGTCCAGCAATTTTTAGCCCACTATCCCAGACTAGATGGCCTTCTGCAGAGGGCACGGTCGCTGTGTGCTCACTTCCGCCGTTCGCATCCCGCAGCTCAGCGACTTACATCTCTACAGAAGTCGTTGGGCCTGCCACTTCACCGGCTAAAATGCGATGTGCCTACCCGGTGGAATTCAACTCTGCACACAACGCGCGTCGGGGCTCCTGCTCCACGTGTGTAGCCTGTCCTCTGCCCCTGTGCCCTGACTGTCTGCTCACAGATCTCCCCTTGCTTTCCATTGGTATGTATAGTGGGGCTTCTATGGCTGTATATGAGATTACTACATGAATAATACTATTGTTATGTCTAAGGGCACATGATTACTTTCTAATAGACACCTACTGATTGTACTTTTGAATATGGGGCTGTGATAGTGACTATCTATTTTGCAATTTTGTAACTATACAATGATATATTTAACACGTGGATTGTGGTTTTTGTCCATGGTATTTGTATTTTACCCCTTTTTGCTACTATGTGTTTAATAAATTTTTGATACATTTATATATCTATGGCTTTTTGATCGTTTATTTTTCTCCTTGTTTCTAACATATGTTTTGCTTACGATTTAGCCTATTATATGTCCACATCCTAGTAGTCCTGGATATGAAAATACTTATTGAGCATAATATTGATGACTCCCATATGGGACATAAACTACTGCTACGTCCATGAACTGTATGTATTATCACACACGTGCCTTGTATGGCTCACGTGTTGAACCTGGTTGTCCAGCAATTTTTAGCCCACTATCCCAGACTAGATGGCCTTCTGCAGAGGGC
This sequence comes from Phyllobates terribilis, assembly GCF_046119375.1. Classification (NCBI taxonomy): domain Eukaryota; kingdom Metazoa; phylum Chordata; class Amphibia; order Anura; family Dendrobatidae; genus Phyllobates; species Phyllobates terribilis. The sequence goes on from NW_027362765.1 coordinate 283,465,981, forward strand.
ACGGTCGCTGTGTGCTCACTTCCGCCGTTCGCATCCCGCAGCTCAGCGACTTACATCTCTACAGAAGTCGTTGGGCCTGCCACTTCACCGGCTAAAATGCGATGTGCCTACCCGGTGGAATTCAACTCTGCACATGTTGCAGCGACTGTGGCAGCACCGACAAGCCCTGGTGCAATACGTTCTGACGTATAGCCTGGGCCAACGAGATTCAGAGGTGGGGCAAATCACGCTGGAGGAGTGGTCTCAGATCAGGGACCTATGCACCCTTCTGCACAGTTTTGAAATGGCGACGAAGATGTTTAGTGCTGACGATGCCATTATCAGCATGACTATTCCGGTGATTTACATGCTGGAGCACATGTTAAACAGAATTCGGAGTCAGGTGGTGGCACAAGAGGAGGTGGAGGAAGTAGAGGAGGAGGAGTTGTATGCGGAAGGGCTAACATCTGCAAGGTCCAGAAGGTCGGCAGCACCAAGGCGGCAGGCATGTGAGGGTGGGGGAGATGGTTTTACCAGGGCGCATGGTAGCAGCCAAACTAGTGAGGAAGGTGCAGGAGCCCAGGAAGAAGTGGAGGACGAACTGATGGAAGACTCATCAGATGAGGGAGACCTTGATCACATTTCTGTTGTGCGAGGTTGGGGGGAGAGGACAGAGGAAGGAAGCATGATTGTTACCTCGCCACCAACACAACAGGGACTTGGTGCTCCTGGATGCGCAACACACATGAGTGCCTTCTTGCTGCACTACCTGCAACATGACCCTCGAATTGTGAGAATTAGAAATAATCCTGACTACTGGGTTGCCACACTGTTAGATCCCCGGTACAAAAGTAAATTTGCAGAAATTATTCCTGCCATAGAAAGGGATGCACGCATGCAGGAGTATCAGCAGAGACTGTTGCAGAATCTTACATGTGCTTTTCCACAAAATACCAGTGGTGCACGTAGTGAATCTCACAGTTCCAACTTGCCAACCGTGAGACCGTCAAGTGTTCAGCACTCAAACCGTAACAGAACCACAGTATCTGCTGGTAACATCAATTTTGCGGAATCATTTCACCACTTTTTTAGCCCATCCTTTGCAAGGCCACAGGAGACAAGAAGTCTGACACATAGTCAACGCCTAGAGACGATGGTACAGGAGTATCTCCAAGTAAACATTGAAGCCACGACTGTGTCACTGGACCCTTGCTCTTTTTGGGCTTCCAATCTGGATAAATGGCCGGAGCTAGCCACTTACGCCTTGGAGATCTTGTCATGCCCCGCAGCCAGCGTTCTGTCTGAACGTATGTTCAGCGCTGCTGGTGGTGTGCTGACAGATAAGCGCACGCGGCTCTCCACTGATAATGTAGACAGACTCACGTTCATAAAGATGAACAAATCATGGATCCGAAACGACTTTTCTACCCCTGTGTCATCCTGGGGAGAGTAAAAGCTTGATGATTGGTTAAAATCACCCTACCAAACGTTTTAAGCTTTCAAATTACTAATCATGTTTATCTGTATCTTGACTGGAAAATAATTTGGGCTTTGTAGCAGTGTGCAGCACTGATCCTATTAGGCCATCTATAATAAGCTCCACCAGATTTAAAATTAAAAATAATTTTTAGCTGCATCTAGCCCGGAAAATAATTTTGGGGCTCCGAGATGCGCAAGACACATAAGTGCCTTCTTGCTGCACTACCTGCAGCATGACCCTCATATTGTCAGAATTCGAAGTAATCATGACTACTGGGTTGCCACACTCTTAGATCCCCCAAACTTTTCGATCAACCTTTTCATTTTAATAAAGACCAAAAAAATGGTCATTTTTGAAATTATAAGCATTAGCAGGTTGTTAGAAACTGAAATCAAACAGTTTTCAACTCAAAACTTTATTCTAGGTGATGTTACATTTTCACATAGGACCCCTTGTTCGAAAGGAGCTTCTGAACTCTCTCGTCCATTGAATTTGTCAGGTTTTGGATGGTTTCTGCTTCAATTGTTTTGCATTAGGACAGAATACCCTCCCAGAGCTGTTGCTTAGATGTGAACTGCCTCCCGCCATCATAGACACTCCTTTTAATGATGCTCCAAAGGTTCTGAATGGGGTAGAGGTCAGGGGAGCATGGGGGTCACACCATAAGTTTGTCCCCTTTTATGCCCATATCAGCCAGAGATGCAGATGTTTTATGTGCAGCATGAGATGGTGCATTATCATGCAGAAAAATGATCTTGCTGTGAAATACACAGTTCTTCTTCTTGAACCATGGCAGGAAGTGCTGTTTGAGAAAATCCACATACATTATGGAGTTCATCTTTAGCGCCTTCAGGGATCCTAAAGGGGCCGACAATCTCTCTCCCCATGATTCCAGCCCAAAACATTACTCCACCTCCTCCTTGTTGGCGCTGTAGCCGTGTTTGCGTGGGGTGTCCATCAACCAGCCATCCTCCACTCCATCCATCTGGACCATCGAGCGCTGCACGGCACTCATCCGTGAACAAAACCGTTTTGAAATCAGTCTTTATGTAATGTTTGGCCCACTGGAGCCGTTTCTGCTTGTGTGAAGTGGATAGAGGAGGTCGACAGGATGGCGTATGCACAGCTGCAAACCTCTGAAGGACCCTGCATCTTGTTGTTCGGGGGACGTTGGAGGCACAAGCAGCTTCAAAAACTTGTCTGCTGCTATGACAAGGCTTTTTTGCCGCTGCTCTTTCAACCTGACGTAATTGCCTGTAGGAAAGAGTCCTCAATTTGCCCTTATCAGCACGCACACGTGTGTACTGTGAATCAGCTACATACTTCTTGATTGCCAAGACACTTCATCCTGATCATCGCACAATGTTGATTGTAGTCATGCCTTGACCTAAACACTCCACAATTTGTTGCTTCTCAGCAGCCGACACATCCTTTTTCTTTCCCATTTTGGCAGAAAATGTAGGCTGCTTAATAATGTGAGAGAGCCTTCTTAAGTAGTCTTGCCTTTCATTGGACACACCTGCCAAACTAATTAGCACAGGTGTCTGCAATTGCTTACAGTGATATAAAGAGCCCTGACACACATCACCATCAATGAGTTTAACTGACAAACAAACAAATTCTTCCCTTATCACTCCTAAACACTTTTTGCATAATAATTTGGAACGCGGTGTACATGTGCTTTTCCACAAAACACCAGCGGTTCACGTAGTGAATCTTACAGTTCTAACTTGCCAACCGTGGTCTGTATGGAATTGTTCAATAAAGAGCCCAAAATTAAGATAACATAGATGGGAGAGGTCTCTATGAATAGGAATTCCTAAGTATTTGATACCCTGTGAGGGCCAGGCAAAGGGAAAGTTGGACTGGATGGAATCCTATATGGATTTGGGGAGGGAGACATCGAGGGCCTCAGACTTCGCTGCATTGATTTTAAAATTTTACCATGTAAAAAAGTGATCTATTTCAGCCATAACAGCATGGATGGATATATGTGATTTAGTGATATATACTAGGACATCATCAGCAAATAGAGAGCACTTGTACTCGGTGCCTCCCACCTCAATCCACCTAATATTGGGGTTATGGCGAATTGATGAGAGCAGGTGCTCCGTCACTAGGATGTATAAGAGAGGTTACAGAGGACATCCCTGCCTTGTCCCATTGGTGATTGTGAAAGGTGATGAAAATGTTCTGACGCACCCCCTGGGCCTTGGGACACCCGGAGCCGGACCCTTTTTGGTGGATGCTGGTGGTTGTAGTCTTCGTGGCGGCGACCCGGTTCCGTGGCTCAGGGCGGTCAAACCAGTGGCGGAACTATTTATGTGGTTTTGATGTTTAAATGTCCGACTACGCCACCCGTGGATTGCGGTCAGAGTGAACCGCCGCTACAGGGCAGACCGCTGAGGCTGGTGTTGTGGGTGCAGCAGAGCGTAGCATAACTCCCCACGGGAGGAGTATAGCCTCAGGGCAGTGTATGCGGAGGATGGGGGTGATGGTGCAGGGCAGCAGCAGTAACGACACGGAGTCAGTGATGCAGTCCAGGGCCTTTACTCACAGTTCTTATTATCCAGACCACGTCTGCAGGTAACGGCTGCCCACGTCGTACTGTGCTCACCAGGTGAGGGGCTCAGACAACTCCCAGATAACTTTGGAGCACTTCACAGGACCCCCTTTGTGTGTCCTTTGTCTGGCCTTTCTTACCAACACTTCTGTCCGGCTGCCTCGGGCCTCCTCTTGGTAAACTTGGCGCCAGTTTCCCTGACCCTATGTGGTGCCTTCCTAGCGGGTGTAGCGAGGGGCTGCGCCACATAAAATGTCAGAGCCTCCGGTTTCTAGCTGAGGGTCGTTTCCTGCCTAAACTAGTTCGGGGACCGGTCTCCCCCTTTGGCCTGACCCCTCCACACAGGTGGATTCGGGCGTGCGGTGGCGACTCGCCCATCCGCACCCCTGGGATCCCTTCATTCCTCGTTCCTGGAGCCTTCTCCGCTCCTCTTCCTTCCTTCTCCCTCTTCCAGGCCTGGGCCTCTGTTACTAGGCCCGCCTCCGGAGCAGAGCTCATGCAGAGCCCCTGCTCCCTGCCACTTCTGCTCAGACTTCTCTGCACTGAACTAAGATGGTGCCCACCTTTTATACTCCCTTCTCAATGCACCCAGGAACTGCTTCCTCCCTGCTCCTGCACTACAGGGTTCCCCTTCCTCAGTGTTCCCTCCCCCCACTCCAGCCAGGGACAGGGACTGTCGTGCCCATCTCAGGGGCATATTGGTCGCCCTGCCCCACGGCAATGTGGTGTAATGCATGCAGGTGTCGGGTCCTGATCCACACTCCATCCTTACCTGAGAGTGAGATATCACACCTCTGGGTGAGGTGCAATACGTCTGTAGCAACCGAGCCCTCAGGGTGCTACAGTTCCATTTATCTTCAGCCTAGGTGACGTATTGCGATACAGGGCTGTGATTTTGGCTATAAAAGGGTCCCCTAGACCCCTACCCCAAGCTTTTTAAGAGAATCATATATGGCGTGCCAGGAGACTCTATGGAATGCTTTCTCAGCATCCAACGAGAGTATCTAATTACAAATTTTTAACTGCATCTAGCCCAGGAAATACTTTGTGCCTAGTAGCAGTGTCTGCTAGTCAGTGGATTATCCCGGCTGTTAAGCAAGCTACACCACCTGTAGTTTAGACACTTAATTTTTTCAAAGGAAATGCTTCGGGACCATGGGATACTCAGTGAAGAGCATCAGGAGGCACCCCAAGGCATAGGGGCTGGGACTGGCAGTAGGATGCCTTGCGGTGGACAGCCGAGCTCGATCCTTATAAAAGCTTTTTAACTGCAGCAGCTTTAGTGGACGCTACTGGAGCTGGAATTACGCGGCTGCTGGCATGAGACTTGCCCTCCAATAGATCCTTGTAAATGGATTTAAAGTGTATTCATTCAAATTAGAGAGACAATTTAAATTAAAAAGCTTAGAGCTGCCTCCACCACAGGGGGGCTCGCTCGACCCACCAGCGGACAGGCACCAGTATTGGGAGAGGGGGGCTGGCCATCAAGGTTCACCGCGGCTCTGGCACAAACCCAGCGACACAGAGGTGGCACGGGCAGGAGCGGACTGGCCGTGTCGGCTTCTCACTTTTTGGATTTTAGAAGGGCATGACATGCCTATATCTGTGTCTCCCCCTCCTTTTACTCCTCCACCTCTTTTATTTTCGCATGACTATATGTACTTGTCACTTTTCCATGTGTTAGTTGTGTCTTCTGAGCAGTTTGTCAGCTTTTGGACACCTTTGAAGGTGTTTTCTATGTGTTTCTATGTGTTTTTGTTTGCCTGCCATTGGTTTTAACGGTGTTCGAAGGTGTTCGACTAACAGTTCGACGAACAGTTCGGCGAACACACGGATGTTCGACGAACCGAACCGAACTCGAACACTACGGGGGTGGCTCAACACTATTAATTATACATGACCAAATAGAACGAGTACCACACACTGCTTCTATGGCTATAATTATTTTACAGGCAAGATGCAGCTAAAAATTATTAGTAATTTAAAAGCTGGTGGAGCTTAGTATAGATGGCCTAATAGAATGTGTACCACACACTGCTAATATGCCCAAAATTATTTTCCAGGCAAGATGCAGCTAAAAATTATTAGTAATTTGAAAGCTGGTGGAGCTTAGTATAAATGGCCTAATACAATAAGTACCACACACTGCTACTATGCCCAAAATTATTTTCCAGGCAAGTTGCAGCTAAAAATTCTTAGTAATTTGTAAGCTGGTGTAGCTTAGTATAGATGGCCTAATAGAATGATTACCACACACTGCTACTATGTCTACAATTATTTTACAGGCAAGATGCAGCTAAAAATTATTAGTAATTTGAAAGCTGGTGGAGCTTAGTATAGATGGCCTAATAGAATGAGTACCACACACTGCTACTATGCCCAAAATTATTTTCCAGGAAAGATGCAGCTAAAATTTTTTAGTAATTTGAAAGCTGGTGGAGCTTAGTATAGATGGCCTAATAGAATGAGTACCACACACTGCTACTATGCCCAAAATTATTTTCCAGGCAAGATGCCGTTAAAAATTATTATTAATTTGAAAGCTGGTGGAGCTTAGTATAGATGGCCTATTAGAATGAGTACCACACACTGCTGCTATGCCCAAAATTATTTTCCAGGCAAGATGCAGCTAAAAATTATTACTAATTTGAAAGCTGGAGGAGCTTAGTATAGATGGCCTAATAGAATGAGCACCACACACTGCTACTATGCCCAAAATTATTTTCCAGGCAAGATGCAGCTAAAATTTTTTAGTAATTTGAAAGTTGGTGGAGCTTAGTATAGATGGCCTAATAGAATGAGTACCACACACTGCTACTATGCCCAAAATTATTTTCCAGGCAAGATGCCATTAAAAATTATTAGTAATTTGAAAACTGGTGGAGCTTAGTATAGATGGCATAATAGAATGAGTACCACACACTGCTACAGGCCCAAAATTATTTTCCAGGCAAGATGCAGCTAAAAATTATTAGCAATTTGAAAGCTGGTGGAGCTTAACATAGATGGCCTAATAGAATGAGTACCACACACTGCTACTATGCCCAAAATTATTTTCCAGGCAAGATGCCATTAAAAATTATTAGTAATTTGAAAGCTGGTGGAGCTTAGTATACATGGCTTATTAGAATGAGTACCACACACTGCTGCTATTCCCAAAATTATTTTACAGGCAAGATGCAGCTAAAAATTATTAGTAATTTGAAAGCTGGTGGAGCTTAGTATAGATGGCCTAATAGAATGAGTACCACACACTGCTAATATGCCCAAAATTATTTAACAGTCAAGGTGCAGCTAAAAATCATTAGTAATTTGTAAGCTGGTGGAGCTTAGTATAGATGGCCTAATAGAATGAGTACCACACACTGCTACAGGCCCAAAATTATTTTCCAGGCAAGATACAGCTAAAATTTTTTAGTAATTTGAAAGCTGGTGGAGCTTAGTATAGATGGCCTAATAGAATGAGTACCACACACTGTTAATATGCCCAAAATTAAATTCCAGGCAAGATGCAGCTAAAAATTATTAGTAATTTGAAAGCTGGTGGAGCTTAGTATAGATGGCCTAATAGAATGAGTACCACACACTGCTAATATGCCCAAAATTATTTTCCAGGCAAGGTGCAGGTAAAAATTATTAGTAATTTGAATGCTGGTGGAGCTTAGTATAGATGGCCTAATAGAATGAGAACCACACTCTGCTACACACCCAAAATTTTTTTCCAGGCAAGATACAGCTAAAAATAATTAGTAATTTGAATGCTGGTGGAGCTTAGTATAGATGGCCTAATAAAACGAGTACCACACAATGCTACTATGCCCAAAATTATTTTCCAGGCAAGATGCAGCTAAAAATTATTAGTAATTTGAAAGCTGGTGGAGATTAGTATAGATGGCCTAATAGAATGAGTACCACACACTGCTAATATGCCCAAAATTATTTTACAGGCAAGATGCAGCTAAAAATTATTTGTAATTTGAAAGCTGGAGGAGCTTAGTATAGATGGCCTATTAGTATGAGTACCACACACTGCTAATATGCCCAAAATTATTTTACAGGCAAGATGCAGCTAAAAATTATTAGTAATTTGAAAGCTGGTGGAGCTTAGTATAGATGACCTAATAGAATGAGTAATACTCACTGCTACTATGCCCAAAATTATTTTCCAGGCAAGATGCAGCTAAAAATTATTATTAATTTCAAAGCTGGTGGAGCTGGGAATATATGGCCTAATACAGTGAATACCACACACTGCTACTATGCCCAAAATTATTTTCCAGGCTAGATGCAGCTTAAAATTATTAGTAATTTGAAAGCTGGTGGAGCTTGGTATAGATGGCCTAATAGAATGAGTACCACATACTGCTACAGGCCCAAAATTATTTTCCAGGCAAGATGCAGCTAAAAATTGTTAGCAATTTGAAAGCTGGTGGAGCTTTATATAGATGGCCTAATAGAATGAGTACAACACACTGCTACTATGCCCAAAATTATTTTCCAGGCAAGATGCAGCTAAAAATTATTAGTAATTTGAAAGCTAGTGTAGATTAGTATAGATGGCCTAATAGAATTAGTCCCACACACTGCTAATATACCCAAAATTATTTTACAGGCAAGATGCAGCTAATAATTATTAGTAATTTGAAAGCTGGTGGAGCTTAGTATAGATGGCCTAATAGAATGAGTAACACACTGCTACTATGCCCAAAATTATTTTCCAGGCAAGATGCAGCTAAAATTTTTTAGTAATTTGAAAGTTGGTGGAGCTTAGTATAGATGGACTAATAGAATGAGTACCACACACTGCTACTATGCCCAAAATTATGTTCCAAGGCAAGATTCCATTAAAAATTATTAGTAATTTGAAAGCTGGTGGAGCTTAGTATAGATGGCTTATTAGAATGAGTACCACACACTGCTGCTATTCCCAAAATTATTTTACAGGCAAGATGCAGCTAAAAATTATTAGTAATTTGAAAGCTGGTGGAGCTTAGTATAGATGGCCTAATAGAATGAGTACCACACACTGCTAATATGCCCAAAATTAATAAACAGTCAAGGTGCAGCTCAAAATTATTAGTAATTTGTAAGCTGGTGGAGCTTAGTATAGATGGCCTAATAGAATGAGTACCACACACTGCTACAGGCCCAAAATTATTTTCCAGGCAAGATACAGCTAAAATTTTTTAGTAATTTGAAAGCTGGTGGAGCTTAGTATAGATGGCCTAATAGAATGAGTACCACACACTGTTAATATGCCCAAAATTAAATTCCAGGCAAGATGCAGCTAAAAATTATTAGTAATTTGAAAGCGGGTGGAGCTTAGTATAGATGGCCTAATAGAATGAGTACCACACACTGCTAATATGCCCAAAATTATTTTCCAGGCAAGGTGCAGGTAAAAATTATTAGTAATTTGAATGCTGGTGGAGCTTAGTATAGATGGCCTAATAGAATGAGAACCACACTCTGCTACACACCCAAAATTATTTTCCAGGCAAGATACAGCTAAAAATAATTAGTAATTTGAATGCTGGTGGAGCTTAGTATAGATGGCCTAATAAAACGAGTACCACACAATGCTACTATGCCCAAAATTATTTTCCAAGCAAGATGCAGCTAAAAATTATTAGTAATATGAAAGCTGGTGGAGCTTAGTATAGATGGCCTAATAGAATGAGTACCACACGCTGCTAATATGCCCAAAATTATTTTACAGGCAAGATGCAGCTAAAAATTATTTGTAATTTGAAAGCTGGTGGAGATTAGTATAGATGGCCTAATAGAATGAGTACCACACACTGCTAATATGCCCAAAATTAATAAACAGTCAAGGTGCAGCTAAAAATTATTAGTAATTTGTAAGCTGGAGGAGCTTAGTATAGATGGCCTAATAGAATGAGTACCACACACTGCTACAGGCCCAAAATTATTTTCCAGGCAAGATACAGCTAAAATTTTTTAGTAATTTGAAAGCTGGTGGAGCTTAGTATAGATGGCCTAATAGAATGAGTACCACACACTGTTAATATGCCCAAAATTAAATTCCAGGCAAGATGCAGCTAAAAATTATTAGTAATTTGAAAGCGGGTGAAGCTTAGTATAGATGGCCTAATAGAATGAGTACCACACACTGCTAATATGCCCAAAATTATTTTCCAGGCAAGGTGCAGGTAAAAATTATTAGTAATTTGAATGCTGGTGGAGCTTAGTATAGATGGCCTAATAGAATGAGAACCACACTCTGCTACACACCCAAAATTATTTTCCAGGCAAGATACAGCTAAAAATAATTAGTAATTTGAATGCTGGTGGAGCTTAGTATAGATGGCCTAATAAAACGAGTACCACACAATGCTACTATGCCCAAAATTATTTTCCAGGTAAGATGCAGCTAAAAATTATTAGTAATATGAAAGCTGGTGGAGCTTAGTATAGATGGCCTAATAGAATGAGTACCACACACTGCTAATATGCCCAAAATTATTTTACAGGCAAGCTGCAGCTAAAAATTATTAGTAATTTGAAAGCTGATGGAGCTTAGTATAGATGACCTAATATAATGAGTAATACTCACTGCTACTATGCCCAAAATTATTTTCCAGGCAAGATGCAGCTAAAAATTATTATTAATTTCAAAGCTGGTGGAGCTGGGAATATATGGCCTAATACAGTGAATACCACACACTGCTACTATGCCCAAAATTATTTTCCAGGCAAGATGCAGCTAACATTTTTTAGTAATTTGAAAGTTGGTGGAGCTTAGTATAGATGGCCTAATAGAATGAGTACCACACACTGCTACTATGCCCAAAATTATTTTACAGGCAAGATGCAGCTAAAAATTATTAGTAATTTGTAAGCTGGTGGACCTTAGTATAGATGGCCTAATAGAATGAGTACCACACACTGCTACAGGCCCAAAATTATTTTCCAGGCAAGATACAGCTAAAATTTTTTAGTAATTTGAAAGCTGGTGGAGCTTAGTATAGATGGCCTATTAGAATGAGTACCACACACTGCTGCTATGCCCAAAATTATTTTCCAGGCAAGATGCAGCTAAAAATTATTACTAATTTGAAAGCTGGAGGAGCTTAGTATAGATGGCCTAATAGAATGAGCACCACACACTGCTACTATGCCCAAAATTATTTTCCAGGCAAGATGCAGCTAAAATTTTTTAGTAATTTGAAAGTTGGTGGAGCTTAGTATAGATGGCCTAATAGAATGAGTACCACACACTGCTACTATGCCCAAAATTATTTTCCAGGCAAGATGCCATTAAAAATTATTAGTAGTTTGAAAACTGGTGGAGCTTAGTATAGATGGCATAATAGAATGAGTACCACACACTGCTACAGGCCCAAAACTATTTTCCAGGCAAGATGCAGCTAAAAATTATTAGCAATTTGAAAGCTGGTGGAGCTTAATATAGATGGCCTAATAGAATGAGTACCACACACTGCTACTATGCCCAAAATTATTTTCCAGGCAAGATGCCATTAAAAATTATTAGTAATTTGAAAGCTGGTGGAGCTTAGCATAGATGGCTTATTAGAATGAGTACCACACACTGCTGCTATTCCCAAAATTATTTTACAGGCAAGATGCAGCTAAAAATTATTAGTAATTTGAAAGCTGGTGGAGCTTAGTATAGATGGCCTAATAGAATGAGTACCACACACTGCTAATATGCCCAAAATTATTTAACAGTCAAGGTGCAGCTAAAAATCATTAGTAATTTGTAAGCTGGTGGAGCTTAGTATAGATGGCCTAATAGAATGAGTACCACACACTGCTACAGGCCCAAAATTATTTTCCAGGCAAGATACAGCTAAAATTTTTTAGTAATTTGAAAGCTGGTGGAGCTTAGTATAGATGGCCTAATAGAATGAGTACCACACACTGTTAATAAGCCCAAAAATAAATTCCAGGCAAGATGCAGCTAAAAATTATTAGTAATTTGAAAGCTGGTGGAGCTTAGTATAGATGGCCTAATAGAATGAGTACCACACACTGCCAATATGCCCAAAATTATTTTCCAGGCAAGGTGCAGGTAAAAATTATTAGTAATTTGAATGCTGGTGGAGCTTAGTATAGATGGCCTAATAGAATGAGAACCACACTCTGCTACACACCCAAAATTATTTTCCAGGCAAGATACAGCTAAAAATAATTAGTAATTTGAATGCTGGTGGAGCTTAGTATAGATGGCCTATTAGTATGAGTACCACACACTGCTAATATGCCCAAAATTATTTTCCAGGCAAGATGCAGCTAAAATTTATTAGTAATTTGAAAGCTGGAGGAGCTTAGTATAGATGGCCTATTAGTATGAGTACCACACACTGCTAATATGCCCAAAATTATTTTACAGGCAAGATGCAGCTAAAAATTATTAGTAATTTGAAAGCTGGTGGAGCTTAGTATAGATGACCTAATAGAATGAGTAATACTCACTGCTACTATGCCCAAAATTATTTTCCAGGCAAGATGCAGCTAAAAATTATTATTAATTTCAAAGCTGGTGGAGCTGGGAATATATGGCCTAATACAGTGAATACCACACACTGCTACTATGCCCAAAATTATTTTCCAGGCAAGATGCAGCTAAAAATTATTAGTAATTTGAAAGCTAGTGCAGCTTAGTATAGATGGCCTAATAGAATTAGTCCCACACACTGCTAATATACCCAAAATTATTTTACAGGCAAGATGCAGCTAAAAATTATTAGTAATTTGAAAGCTGGTGGAGCTTAGTATAGATGGCCTAATAGAATGAGTACCACACACTGCTACTATGCCCAAAATTATTTTCCAGGCAAGATGCAGCTAAAATTTTTTAGTAATTTGAAAGTTGGTGGAGCTTAGTATAGATGGCCTAATAGAATGAGTACCACACACTGCTACTATGCCCAAAATTATGTTCCAGGCAAGATTCCATTAAAAATTATTAGTAATTTGAAAGCTGGTGGAGCTTAGTATAGATGGCTTATTAGAATGAGTACCACACACTGCTGCTATTCCCAAAATTATTTTACAGGCAAGATGCAGCTAAAAATTATTAGTAATTTGAAAGCTGGTGGAGCTTAGTATAGATGGCCTAATAGAATGAGTACCACACACTGCTAATATGCCCAAAATTATTAAACAGTCAAGGTGCAGCTAAAAATTATTAGTAATTTGTAAGCTGGTGGAGCTTAGTATAGATGGCCTAATAGAATGAGTACCACACCCTGCTACAGGCCAAAAATTATTTTCCAGGCAAGATACAGCTAAAATTTTTTAGTAATTTGAAAGCTGGTGGAGCTTAGTATAGATGGCCTAATAAAATGAGTACCACACACTGTTAATATGCCCAAAATTAAATTCCAGGCAAGATGCAGCTAAAAATTATTAGTAATTTGAAAGCGGGTGGAGCTTAGTATAGATGGCCTAATAGAATGAGTACCACACACTGCTAATATGCCCGAAATTATTTTCCAGGCAAGGTGCAGGTAAAAATTATTAGTAATTTGAATGCTGGTGGAGCTTAGTATAGATGGCCTAATAGAATGAGAACCACACTCTGCTACACACCCAAAATTATTTTCCAGGCAAGATACAGCTAAAAATAATTAGTAATTTGAATGCTGGTGGAGCTTAGTATAGATGGCCTAATAAAACGAGTACCACACAATGCTACTATGCCCAAAATTATTTTCCAGGCAAGATGCAGCTAAAAATTATTAGTAATATGAAAGCTGGTGGAGCTTAGTATAGATGGCCTAATAGAATGAGTACCACACGCTGCTAATATGCCCAAAATTATTTTACAGGCAAGATGCAGCTAAAAATTATTAGTAATTTGAAAGCTGGTGGAGATTAGTATAGATGGCCTAATAGAATGAGTACCACACACTGCTAATATGCCCAATATTATTTTACAGGCAAGATGCAGCTAAAAATTATTAGTAATTTGAAAGCTGGAGGAACTTAGTATAGATGGCCTATTAGTATGAGTACCACACACTGCTAGTATGCCCAAAATTATTTTACAGGCAAGATGCAGCTAAAAATTATTAGTAAATTGAAAGCTGGTGGAGCTTAGTATAGATGACCTAATAGAATGAGTAATACTCACTGCTACTATGCCCAAAATTATTTTCTAGGCAAGATGCAGCTAAAAATTATTATTAATTTCAAAGCTGGTGGAGCTGGGAATATATGGCCTAATACAGTGAATACCACACACTGCTACTATGCCCAAAATTATTTTCCGGGCTAGATGCAGCTTAAAATTATTAGTAATTTGAAAGCTGGTGGAGCTTGGTATAGATGGCCTAATAGAATGAGTACCACACACTGCTACAGGCCCAAAATTATTTTCCAGGCAAGATGCAGCTAAAAATTTTTAGTAATTTGAAAGCTGGTGGAGCTTAGTATAGATGACCTAATAGAATGTGTAATACTCACTGCTACTATGCCCAAAATTATTTTCCAGGCAAGATGCAGCTAAAAATTATTATTAATTTCAAAGCTGGTGGAGCTGGGAATATATGGCCTAATACAGTGAATACCACACACTGCTACTATGCCCAAAATTATTTTCCGGGCTAGATGCAGCTTAAAATTATTAGTAATTTGAAAGCTGGTGGAGCTTGGTATAGATGGCCTAATAGAATGAGTACCACACACTGCTACAGGCCCAAAATTATTTTCCAGGCAAGATGCAGCTAAAAATTGTTAGCAATTTGAAAGCTGGTGGAGCTTAGTATAGATGGCCTAATAGAATGAGTACAACACACTGCTACTATGCCCAAAATTATTTTCCAGGCAAGATGCAGCTAAAAATTATTAGTAATTTGAAAGCTACTGTAGCTTAGTATAGATGGCCTAATAGAATTAGTCCCACACACTGCTAATATACCCAAAATTATTTTACAGGCAAGATGCAGCTAAAAATTATTAGTAATTTGAAAGCTGGTGGAGCTTAGTATAGATGGCCTAATAGAATGAGTACCACACACTGCTACTATGCCCAAAATTATTTTCCAGGCAAGATGCCATTAAAAATTATTAGTAATTTGAAAACTGGTGGAGCTTAGTATAGATGGCCTAATAGAATGAGTACCACACACTGCTACAGGCCCAAAATTATTTTCCAGGCAAGATGCAGCTAAAAATTATTAGCAATTTGAAAGCTGGTGGAGCTTAATATAGATGGCCTAATAGAATGAGTACCACACACTGCTACTATGCCCAAAATTATTTTCCAGGCAAGATGCCATTAAAAATTATTAGTAATTTGAAAGCTGGTGAAGGTTACTATAGATGGCTTATTAGAATGAGTACCACACACTGCTGCTATTCCCAAAATTATTTTACAGGCAAGATGCAGCTAAAAATTATTAGTAATTTGAAAGCTGGTGGAGCTTAGTATAGATCGCCTAATAGAATGAGTACCACACACTGCTAATATGCCCAAAATTATTTAACAGTCAAGGTGCAGCTAAAAATTATTAGTAATTTGTAAGCTGGTGGAGCTTAGTATAGATGGCCTAATAGAATGAGTACCACACACTGCTACAGGCCCAAAATTATTTTCCAGGCAAGATACAGCTAAAATTTTTTAGTAATTTGAAAGCTGGTGGAGCTTAGTATAGATGGCCTAATAGAATGAGTACCACACACTGTTAATATGCCCAAAATTAAATTCCAGGCAAGATGCAGCTAAAAATTATTAGTAATTTGAAAGCTGGTGGAGCTTAGTATAGATGGCCTAATAGAATGAGTACCACACACTGCTAATATGCCCAAAATTATTTTCCGGGCTAGATGCAGCTTAAAATTATTAGTTATTTGAAAGCTGGTGGAGCTTGGTATAGATGGCCTAATAGAATGAGTACCACACACTGCTACAGGCCCAAAATTATTTTCCAGGCAAGATGCAGCTAAAAATTGTTAGCAATTTGAAAGCTGGTGGAGCTTAATATAGATGGCCTAATAGAATGAGTACAACACACTGCTACTATGCCCAAAATTATTTTCCAGGCAAGATGCAGCTAAAAATTATTAGTAATTTGAAAGCTGGTGGAGCTTAGTATAGATGGCCTAATAGAATGAGTACCACACACTGCAAATATGCCCAAAATTATTTTTCAGGCAAGGTGCAGGTAAAAATTATTAGTAATTTGAATGCTGGTGGAGCTTAGTATAGATGGCCTAATAGAATGAGAACCACACTCTGCTACACACCCAAAATTATTTTCCGGTCAACATACAGCTAAAAATAATTAGTAATTTGAATGCTGGTGGAGCTTAGTATAGATGACCTAATAAAACGAGTACCACACAATGCTATTATGCCCAAAATTATTTTCCAGGCAAGATGCAGCTAAAAATTATTAGTAATTTGAAAGCTGGTGGAGATTAGTATAGATGGCCTAATAGAATGAGTACCACACGCTGCTAATATGCCCAAAATTATTTTACAGGCAAGATGCAGCTAAAAATTATTAGTAATTTGAAAGCGGGTGGAGCTTAGTATAGATGGCCTAATAGAATGAGTACCACACACTGCTAATATGCCCAAAATTATTTTCCAGGCAAGGTGCAGGTAAAAATTATTAGTAATTTGAATGCTGGTGGAGCTTAGTATAGATGGCCTAATAGAATGAGAACCACACTCTGCTACACACCCAAAATTATTTTCCAGGCAAGATACAGCTAAAAATAATTAGTAATTTGAATGCTGGTGGAGCTTAGTATAGATGGCCTAATAAAACGAGTACCACACAATGCTACTATGCCCAAAATTATTTTCCAGGCAAGATGCAGCTAAAAATTATTAGTAATATGAAAGCTGGTGGAGCTTAGTATAGATGGCCTAATAGAATGAGTACCACACGCTGCTAATATGCCCAAAATTATTTTACAGGCAAGATGCAGCTAAAAATTATTTGTAATTTGAAAGCTGGTGGAGATTAGTATAGATGGCCTAATAGAATGAGTACCACACACTGCTAATATGCCCAAAATTATTTTACAGGCAAGATGCAGCTAAAAATTATTAGTAATTTGAAAGCTGGAGGAGCTTAGTATAGATGGCCTATTAGTATGAGTACCACACACTGCTAATATGCCCAAAATTATTTTACAGGCAAGCTGCAGCTAAAAATTATTAGTAATTTGAAAGCTGGTGGAGCTTAGTATAGATGACCTAATATAATGAGTAATACTCACTGCTACTATGCCCAAAATTATTTTCCAGGCAAGATGCAGCTAAAAATTATTATTAATTTCAAAGCTGGTGGAGCTGGGAATATATGGCCTAATACAGTGAATACCACACACTGCTACTATGCCCAAAATTATTTTCCAGGCAAGATGCAGCTAACATTTTTTAGTAATTTGAAAGTTGGTGGAGCTTAGTATAGATGGCCTAATAGAATGAGTACCACACACTGCTACTATGCCCAAAATTATTTTACAGGCAAGATGCAGCTAAAAATTATTAGTAATTTGTAAGCTGGTGGAGCTTAGTATAGATGGCCTAATAGAATGAGTACCACACACTGCTACAGGCCCAAAATTATTTTCCAGGCAAGATACAGCTAAAATTTTTTAGTAATTTGAAAGCTGGTGGAGCTTAGTATAGATCGCCTATTAGAATGAGTACCACACACTGCTGCTATGCCCAAAATTATTTTCCAGGCAAGATGCAGCTAAAAATTATTACTAATTTGAAAGCTGGAGGAGCTTAGTATAGATGGCCTAATAGAATGAGCACCACACACTGCTACTATGCCCAAAATTATTTTCCAGGCAAGATGCAGCTAAAATTTTTTAGTAATTTGAAAGTTGGTGGAGCTTAGTATAGATGGCCTAATAGAATGAGTACCACACACTGCTACTATGCCCAAAATTATTTTCCAGGCAAGATGCCATTAAAAATTATTAGTAATTTGAAAACTGGTGGAGCTTAGTATAGATGGCATAATAGAATGAGTACCACACACTGCTACAGGCCCAAAATTGTTTTCCAGGCATGATGCAGCTAAAAATTATTAGCAATTTGAAAGCTGGTGGAGCTTAATATAGATGGCCTAATAGAATGAGTACCACACACTGCTACTATGCCCAAAATTATTTTCCAGGCAAGATGCCATTAAAAATTATTTGTAATTTGAAAGCTGGTGGAGCTTAGCATAGATGGCTTATTAGAATGAGTACCACACACTGCTGCTATTCGTAAAATTATTTTACAGGCAAGATGCAGCTAAAAATTATTAGTAATTTGAAAGCTGGTGGAGCTTAGTATAGATGGCCTAATAGAATGAGTACCACACACTGCTAATATGCCCAAAATTATTTAACAGTCAAGGTGCAGCTAAAAATCATTAGTAATTTGTAAGCTGGTGGAGCTTAGTATAGATGGCCTAATAGAATGAGTACCACACACTGCTACAGGCCCAAAATTATTTTCCAGGCAAGATACAGCTAAAATTTTTTAGTAATTTGAAAGCTGGTGGAGCTTAGTATAGATGGCCTAATAGAATGAGTACCACACACTGTTAATAAGCCCAAAAATAAATTCCAGGCAAGATGCAGCTAAAAATTATTAGTAATTTGAAAGCTGGTGGAGCTTAGTATAGATGGCCTAATAGAATGAGTACCACACACTGCCAATATGCCCAAAATTATTTTCCAGGCAAGGTGCAGGTAAAAATTATTAGTAATTTGAATGCTGGTGGAGCTTAGTATAGATGGCCTAATAGAATGAGAACCACACTCTGCTACACACCCAAAATTATTTTCCAGGCAAGATACAGCTAAAAATAATTAGTAATTTGAATGCTGGTGGAGCTTAGTATAGATGGCCTAATAAAACGAGTACCACACAATGCTACTATGCCCAAAATTATTTTCCAGGCAAGATGCAGCTAAAAATTATTAGTAATATGAAAGCTGGTGGAGCTTAGTATAGATGGCCTAATAGAATGAGTACCACACGCTGCTAATATGCCCAAAATTATTTTACAGGCAAGATGCAGCTAAAAATTATTAGTAATTTGAAAGCTGGTGGAGATTAGTATAGATGGCCTAATAGAATGAGTACCACACACTGCTAATATGCCCAAAATTATTTTACAGGCAAGATGCAGCTAAAAATTATTAGTAATTTGAAAGCTGGAGGAACTTAGTATAGATGGCCTATTAGTATGAGTACCACACACTGCTAATATGCCCAAAATTATTTTACAGGCAAGATGCAGCTAAAAATTATTAGTAAATTGAAAGCTGGTGGAGCTTAGTATAGATGACCTAATAGAATGAGTAATACTCACTGCTACTATGCCCAAAATTATTTTCTAGGCAAGATGCAGCTAAAAATTATTATTAATTTCAAAGCTGGTGGAGCTGGGAATATATGGCCTAATACAGTGAATACCACACACTGCTACTATGCCCAAAATTATTTTCCGGGCTAGATGCAGCTTAAAATTATTAGTAATTTGAAATCTGGTGGAGCTTGGTATAGATGGCCTAATAGAATGAGTACCACACACTGCTACAGGCCCAAAATTATTTTCCAGTCAAGATGCAGCTCAAAATTGTTAGCAATTTGAAAGCTGGTGGAGCTTAATATAGATGGCCTAATAGAATGAGTACAACACACTGCTACTATGCCCAAAATTATTTTCCAGGCAAGATGCAGCTAAAAATTTTTAGTAATTTGAAAGCTGGTGGAGCTTAGTATAGATGACCTAATAGAATGTGTAATACTCACTGCTACTATGCCCAAAATTATTTTCCAGGCAAGATGCAGCTAAAAATTATTATTAATTTCAAAGCTGGTGGAGCTGGGAATATATGGCCTAATACAGTGAATACCACACACTGCTAATATGCCCAAAATTATTTTCCGGGCTAGATGCAGCTTAAAATTATTAGTAATTTGAAAGCTGGTGGAGCTTGGTATAGATGGCCTAATAGAATGAGTACCACACACTGCTACAGGCCCAAAATTATTTTCCAGGCAAGATGCAGCTAAAAATTGTTAGCAATTTGAAAGCTGGTGGAGCTTAATATAGATGGCCTAATAGAATGAGTACAACACACTGCTACTATGCCCAAAATTATTTTCCAGGCAAGATGCAGCTAAAAATTATTAGTAATTTGAAAGCTACTGTAGCTTAGTATAGATGGCCTAATAGAATTAGTCCCACACACTGCTAATATACCCAAAATTATTTTCCAGGCAAGATGCAGCTAAAAATTATTAGTAATTTGAAAGCTGGTGGAGCTTAGTATAGATGGCCTAATAGAATGAGTACCACACACTGCTACTATGCCCAAAATTATTTTCCAGGCAAGATGCCATTAAAAATTATTAGTAATTTGAAAACTGGTGGAGCTTAGTATAGATGGCCTAATAGAATGAGTACCACACACTGCTACAGGCCCAAAATTATTTTCCAGGCAAGATGCAGCTAAAAATTATTAGTAATTTGAAAGCTGGTGAAGCTTAGTATAGATGGCCTAATAGAATGAGTACCACACACTGCTAATATGCCCAAAATTATTTAACAGTCAAGGTGCAGCTAATAATTATTAGTAATTTGTAAGCTGGTGGAGCTTAGTATAGATGGCCTAATAGAATGAGTACCACACACTGCTACAGGCCCAAAATTATTTTCCAGGCAAGATACAGCTAAAATTTTTTAGTAATTTGAAAGCTGGTGGAGCTTAGTATAGATGGCCTAATAGAATGAGTACCACACACTGTTAATATGCCCAAAATTAAATTCCAGGCAAGATGCAGCTAAAAATTATTAGTAATTTGAAAGCTGGTGGAGCTTAGTATAGATGGCCTAATAGAATGAGTACCACACACTGCTAATATGCCCAAAATTATTTTCCGGGCTAGATGCAGCTTAAAATTATTAGTAATTTGAAAGCTGGTGGAGCTTGGTATAGATGGCCTAATAGAATGAGTACCACACGCTGCTAATATGCCCAAAATTATTTTACAGGCAAGATGCAGCTAAAAATTATTAGTAATTTGAAAGCTGGTGGAGATTAGTATAGATGGCCTAATAGAATGAGTACCACACACTGCTAATATGCCCAAAATTATTTTACAGGCAAGATGCAGCTAAAAATTATTAGTAATTTGAAAGCTGGAGGAACTTAGTATAGATGGCCTATTAGTATGAGTACCACACACTGCTAATATGCCCAAAATTATTTTACAGGCAAGATGCAGCTAAAAATTATTAGTAAATTGAAAGCTGGTGGAGCTTAGTATAGATGACCTAATAGAATGAGTAATACTCACTGCTACTATGCCCAAAATTATTTTCTAGGCAAGATGCAGCTAAAAATTATTAGTAATTTCAAAGCTGGTGGAGCTGGGAATATATGGCCTAATACAGTGAATACCACACACTGCTACTATGCCCAAAATTATTTTCCGGGCTAGATGCAGCTTAAAATTATTAGTAATTTGAAAGCTGGTGGAGCTTGGTATAGATGGCCTAATAGAATGAGTACCACACACTGCTACAGGCCCAAAATTATTTTCCAGGCAAGATGCAGCTCAAAATTGTTAGCAATTTGAAAGCTGGTGGAGCTTAATATAGATGGCCTAATAGAATGAGTACAACACACTGCTACTATGCCCAAAATTATTTTCCAGGCAAGATGCAGCTAAAAATTTTTAGTAATTTGAAAGCTGGTGGAGCTTAGTATAGATGACCTAATAGAATGTGTAATACTCACTGCTACTATGCCCAAAATTATTTTCCAGGCAAGATGCAGCTAAAAATTATTATTAATTTCAAAGCTGGTGGAGCTGGGAATATATGGCCTAATACAGTGAATACCACACACTGCTACTATGCCCAAAATTATTTTCCGGGCTAGATGCAGCTTAAAATTATTAGTAATTTGAAAGCTGGTGGAGCTTGGTATAGATGGCCTAATAGAATGAGTACCACACACTGCTACAGGCCCAAAATTATTTTCCAGGCAAGATGCAGCTAAAAATTGTTAGCAATTTGAAAGCTGGTGGAGCTTAATATAGATGGCCTAATAGAATGAGTACAACACACTGCTACTATGCCCAAAATTATTTTCCAGGCAAGATGCAGCTAAAAATTATTAGTAATTTGAAAGCTACTGTAGCTTAGTATAGATGGCCTAATAGAATTAGTCCCACACACTGCTAATATACCCAAAATTATTTTACAGGCAAGATGCAGCTAAAAATTATTAGTAATTTGAAAGCTGGTGGAGCTTAGTATAGATGGCCTAATAGAATGAGTACCACACACTGCTACTATGCCCAAAATTATTTTCCAGGCAAGATGCCATTAAAAATTATTAGTAATTTGAAAACTGGTGGAGCTTAGTATAGATGGCCTAATAGAATGAGTACCACACACTGCTACAGGCCCAAAATTATTTTCCAGGCAAGATGCAGCTAAAAATTATTAGCAATTTGAAAGCTGGTGGAGCTTAATATAGATGGCCTAATAGAATGAGTACCACACACTGCTACTATGCCCAAAATTATTTTCCAGGCAAGATGCCATTAAAAATTATTAGTAATTTGAAAGCTGGTGAAGCTTAGTATAGATGGCTTATTAGAATGAGTACCACACACTGCTGCTATTCCCAAAATTATTTTACAGGCAAGATGCAGCTAAAAATTATTAGTAATTTGAAAGCTGGTGGAGCTTAGTATAGATGGCCTAATAGAATGAGTACCACACACTGCTAATATGCCCAAAATTATTTAACAGTCAAGGTGCAGCTAAAAATTATTAGTAATTTGTAAGCTGGTGGAGCTTAGTATAGATGGCCTAATAGAATGAGTACCACACACTGCTACAGGCCCAAAATTATTTTCCAGGCAAGATACAGCTAAAATTTTTTAGTAATTTGAAAGCTGGTGGAGCTTAGTATAGATGGCCTAATAGAATGAGCACCACACACTGTTAATATGCCCAAAATTAAATTCCAGGCAAGATGCAGCTAAAAATTATTAGTAATTTGAAAGCTGGTGGAGCTTAGTATAGATGGCCTAATAGAATGAGTACCACACACTGCTAATATGCCCAAAATTATTTTCCGGGCTAGATGCAGCTTAAAATTATTAGTAATTTGAAAGCTGGTGGAGCTTGGTATAGATGGCCTAATAGAATGAGTACCACACACTGCTACAGGCCCAAAATTATTTTCCAGGCAAGATGCAGCTAAAAATTGTTAGCAATTTGAAAGCTGGTGGAGCTTAATATAGATGGCCTAATAGAATGAGTACAACACACTGCTACTATGCCCAAAATTATTTTCCAGGCAAGATGCAGCTAAAAATTATTAGTAATTTGAAAGCTAGTGTAGCTTAGTATAGATGGCCTAATAGAATTAGTCCCACACACTGCTAATATACCCAAAATTATTTTCCAGGCAAGATGCAGCTAAAAATTATTAGCAATTTGAAAGCTGGTGGAGCTTAATATAGATGGCCTAATAGAATGAGTACCACACACTGCTACTATGCCCAAAATTATTTTCCAGGCAAGATGCCATTAAAAATTATTAGTAATTTGAAAGCTGGTGGAGCTTAGTATAGATGGCTTATTAGAATGAGTACCACACACTGCTGCTATTCCCAAAATTATTTTACAGGCAAGATGCAGATAAAAATTATTAGTAATTTGAAAGCTGGTGGAGCTTAGTATAGATGGCCTAATAGAATGAGTACCACACACTGCTAATATGCCCAAAATTATTTAACAGTCAAGGTGCAGCTAAAAATTATTAGTAATTTGTAAGCTGGTGGAGCTTAGTATAGATGGCCTAATAGAATGAGTACCACACACTGCTACAGGCCCAAAATTATTTTCCAGGCAAGATACAGCTAAAATTTTTTAGTAATTTGAAAGCTGGTGGAGCTTAGTATAGATGGCCTAATAGAATGAGTACCACACACTGTTAATATGCCCAAAATTAAATTCCAGGCAAGATGCAGCTAAAAATTATTAGTAATTTGAAAGCTGGTGGAGCTTAGTATAGATGGCCTAATAGAATGAGTACCACACACTGCAAATATGCCCAAAATTATTTTTCAGGCAAGGTGCAGGTAAAAATTATTAGTAATTTGAATGCTGGTGGAGCTTAGTATAGATGGCCTAATAGAATGAGAACCACACTCTGCTACACACCCAAAATTATTTTCCGGTCAACATACAGCTAAAAATAATTAGTAATTTGAATGCTGGTGGAGCTTAGTATAGATGACCTAATAAAACGAGTACCACACAATGCTATTATGCCCAAAATTATTTTCCAGGCAAGATGCAGCTAAAAATTATTAGTAATTTGAAAGCTGGTGGAGATTAGTATAGATGGCCTAATAGAATGAGTACCACACGCTGCTAATATGCCCAAAATTATTTTACAGGCAAGATGCAGCTAAAAATTATTAGTAATTTGAAAGCTGGAGGAGCTTAGTATAGATGGCCTATTAGTATGAGTACCACACACTGCTAATATGCCCAAAATTATTTTACAGGCAAGATGCAGCTAAAAATTATTAGTAATTTGAAAGCTGGTGGAGCTTAGTATAGATGACCTAATAGAATGAGTAATACTCACTGCTACTATGCCCAAAATTATTTTCCAGGCAAGATGCAGCTAAAAATTATTATTAATTTCAAAGCTGGTGGAGCTGGGAATATATGGCCTAATACAGTGAATACCACACACTGCTACTATGCCCAAAATTATTTTCCGGGCTAGATGCAGCTTAAAATAATTAGTAATTTGAAAGCTGGTGGAGCTTGGTATAGATGGCCTAATAGAATGAGTACCACACACTGCTACAGGCCCAAAATTATTTTCCAGGCAAGATGCAGCTAAATATTGTTAGCAATTTGAAAGCTGGTGGAGCTTAATATAGATGGCCTAATAGAATGAGTACAACACACTGCTACTATGCCCAAAATTATTTTCCAGGCAAGATGCAGCTAAAAATTATTAGTAATTTGAAAGCTAGTGTAGTTTAGTATAGATGGCCTAATAGAATTAGTCCTACACACTGCTAATATACCCCAAATTATTTTCCAGGCAAGATGCAGCTAAAAATTATTAGTAATTTGAAAGCTGGTGGAGCTTAGTATAGATGACCTAATAGAATGAGTAATACTCACTGCTACTATGCCCAAAATTATTTTCCAGGCAAGATGCAGCTAAAAATTATTATTAATTTCAAAGCTGGTGGAGCTGGGAATATATGGCCTAATACAGTGAATACCACACACTGCTACTATGCCCAAAATTATTTTCCGGGCTAGATGCAGCTTAAAATAATTAGTAATTTGAAAGCTGGTGGAGCTTGGTATAGATGGCCTAATAGAATGAGTACCACACACTGCTACAGGCCCAAAATTATTTTCCAGGCAAGATGCAGCTAAATATTGTTAGCAATTTGAAAGCTGGTGGAGCTTAATATAGATGGCCTAATAGAATGAGTACAACACACTGCTACTATGCCCAAAATTATTTTCCAGGCAAGATGCAGCTAAAAATTATTAGTAATTTGAAAGCTAGTGTAGTTTAGTATAGATGGCCTAATAGAATTAGTCCCACACACTGCTAATATACCCAAAATTATTTTCCAGGCAAGATGCAGCTAAAAATTATTAGCAATTTGAAAGCTGGTGGAGCTTAATATAGATGGCCTAATAGAATGAGTACCACACACTGCTACTATGCCCAAAATTATTTTCCAGGCAAGATGCCATTAAAAATTATTAGTAATTTGAAAGCTGGTGGAGCTTAGTATAGATGGCTTATTAGAATGAGTACCACACACTGCTGCTATTCCCAAAATTATTTTACAGGCAAGATGCAGATAAAAATTATTAGTAATTTGAAAGCTGGTGGAGCTTAGTATAGATGGCCTAATAGAATGAGTACCACACACTGCTAATATGCCCAAAATTATTTAACAGTCAAGGTGCAGCTAAAAATTATTAGTAATTTGTAAGCTGGTGGAGCTTAGTATAGATGGCCTAATAGAATGAGTACCACACACTGCTACAGGCCCAAAATTATTTTCCAGGCAAGATACAGCTAAAATTTTTTAGTAATTTGAAAGCTGGTGGAGCTTAGTATAGATGGCCTAATAGAATGAGTACCACACACTGTTAATATGCCCAAAATTAAATTCCAGGCAAGATGCAGCTAAAAATTATTAGTAATTTGAAAGCTGGTGGAGCTTAGTATAGATGGCCTAATAGAATGAGTACCACACACTGCAAATATGCCCAAAATTATTTTTCAGGCAAGGTGCAGGTAAAAATTATTAGTAATTTGAATGCTGGTGGAGCTTAGTATAGATGGCCTAATAGAATGAGAACCACACTCTGCTACACACCCAAAATTATTTTCCGGTCAACATACAGCTAAAAATAATTAGTAATTTGAATGCTGGTGGAGCTTAGTATAGATGACCTAATAAAACGAGTACCACACAATGCTATTATGCCCAAAATTATTTTCCAGGCAAGATGCAGCTAAAAATTATTAGTAATTTGAAAGCTGGTGGAGATTAGTATAGATGGCCTAATAGAATGAGTACCACACGCTGCTAATATGCCCAAAATTATTTTACAGGCAAGATGCAGCTAAAAATTATTAGTAATTTGAAAGCTGGAGGAGCTTAGTATAGATGGCCTATTAGTATGAGTACCACACACTGCTAATATGCCCAAAATTATTTTACAGGCAAGATGCAGCTAAAAATTATTAGTAATTTGAAAGCTGGTGGAGCTTAGTATAGATGACCTAATAGAATGAGTAATACTCACTGCTACTATGCCCAAAATTATTTTCCAGGCAAGATGCAGCTAAAAATTATTATTAATTTCAAAGCTGGTGGAGCTGGGAATATATGGCCTAATACAGTGAATACCACACACTGCTACTATGCCCAAAATTATTTTCCGGGCTAGATGCAGCTTAAAATAATTAGTAATTTGAAAGCTGGTGGAGCTTGGTATAGATGGCCTAATAGAATGAGTACCACACACTGCTACAGGCCCAAAATTATTTTCCAGGCAAGATGCAGCTAAATATTGTTAGCAATTTGAAAGCTGGTGGAGCTTAATATAGATGGCCTAATAGAATGAGTACAACACACTGCTACTATGCCCAAAATTATTTTCCAGGCAAGATGCAGCTAAAAATTATTAGTAATTTGAAAGCTAGTGTAGTTTAGTATAGATGGCCTAATAGAATTAGTCCCACACACTGCTAATATACCCCAAATTATTTTCCAGGCAAGATGCAGCTAAAAATTATTAGTAATTTGAAAGCTGGTGGAGCTTAATATAGATGGCCTAATAGAATGAGTACAACACACTGCTACTATGCCCAAAATTATTTTCCAGGCAAGATGCAGCTAAAAATTATTAGTAATTTGAAAGCTAGTGTAGCTTAGTATAGATGGCCTAATAGAATTAGTCCCACACACTGCTAATATACCCAAAATTATTTTCCAGGCAAGATGCAGCTAAAAATTATTAGCAATTTGAAAGCTGGTGGAGCTTAATATAGATGGCCTAATAGAATGAGTACCACACACTGCTACTATGCCCAAAATTATTTTCCAGGCAAGATGCCATTAAAAATTATTAGTAATTTGAAAGCTGGTGGAGCTTAGTATAGATGGCTTATTAGAATGAGTACCACACACTGCTGCTATTCCCAAAATTATTTTACAGGCAAGATGCAGCTAAAAATTATTAGTAATTTGAAAGCTGGTGGAGCTTAGTATAGATGGCCTAATAGAATGAGTACCACACACTGCTAATATGCCCAAAATTATTTAACAGTCAAGGTGCAGCTAAAAATTATTAGTAATTTGTAAGCTGGTGGAGCTTAGTATAGATGGCCTAATAGAATGAGTACCACACACTGCTACAGGCCCAAAATTATTTTCCAGGCAAGATACAGCTAAAATTTTTTAGTAATTTGAAAGCTGGTGGAGCTTAGTATAGATGGCCTAATAGAATGAGTACCACACACTGTTAATATGCCCAAAATTAAATTCCAGGCAAGATGCAGCTAAAAATTATTAGTAATTTGAAAGCTGGTGGAGCTTAGTATAGATGGCCTAATAGAATGAGTACCACACACTGCAAATATGCCCAAAATTATTTTTCAGGCAAGGTGCAGGTAAACATTATTAGTAATTTGAATGCTGGTGGAGCTTAGTATAGATGGCCTAATAGAATGAGAACCACACTCTGCTACACACCCAAAATTATTTTCCGGTCAACATACAGCTAAAAATAATTAGTAATTTGAATGCTGGTGGAGCTTAGTATAGATGACCTAATAAAACGAGTACCACACAATGCTATTATGCCCAAAATTATTTTCCAGGCAAGATGCAGCTAAAAATTATTAGTAATTTGAAAGCTGGTGGAGATTAGTATAGATGGCCTAATAGAATGAGTACTACACGCTGCTAATATGCCCAAAATTATTTTACAGGCAAGATGCAGCTAAAAATTATTAGTAATTTGAAAGCTGGAGGAGCTTAGTATAGATGGCCTATTAGTATGAGTACCACACACTGCTAATATGCCCAAAATTATTTTACAGGCAAGATGCAGCTAAAAATTATTAGTAATTTGAAAGCTGGTGGAGCTTAGTATAGATGACCTAATAGAATGAGTAATACTCACTGCTACTATGCCCAAAATTATTTTCCAGGCAAGATGCAGCTAAAAATTATTATTAATTTCAAAGCTGGTGGAGCTGGGAATATATGGCCTAATACAGTGAATACCACACACTGCTACTATGCCCAAAATTATTTTCCGGGCTAGATGCAGCTTAAAATAATTAGTAATTTGAAAGCTGGTGGAGCTTGGTATAGATGGCCTAATAGAATGAGTACCACACACTGCTACAGGCCCAAAATTATTTTCCAGGCAAGATGCAGCTAAATATTGTTAGCAATTTGAAAGCTGGTGGAGCTTAATATAGATGGCCTAATAGAATGAGTACAACACACTGCTACTATGCCCAAAATTATTTTCCAGGCAAGATGCAGCTAAAAATTATTAGTAATTTGAAAGCTAGTGTAGTTTAGTATAGATGGCCTAATAGAATTAGTCCCACACACTGCTAATATACCCAAAATTATTTTACAGGCAAGATGCAGCTAAAAATTATTAGTAATTTGAAAGCTGGTGGAGCTTAGTAAAGATGGCCTAATAGAATGAGTACCACACACTGCTACTATGCCCAAAATTATTTTCCAGGCAAGATGCAGCTAAAAATTATTATTAATTTCAAAGCTGGTGGATCTTGGCATAGATGGCCTAATACAGTCAGTACCACATTCTGCTACTATGCCCAAAATTATTTTCTGGGCTAGATGCAGCTAAAAATAATTATTTATTTCAAAGCTATTGGAGCTTGGTATAGATGGCCTAATAGAATGAGTACCACACACTGCTACTATGCCCAAAATTATTTTACAGGCAAGATGCAGCTAAAAATTATTAGTAATTTGAAAGCTGGTGGAGCTTAGTATAGATGGCCTAGTAGAATGAGTACCACACACTGCTACTTTGCCAAAAATTATTTTCCAGGCAAGATGCAGCTAAAAATTATTAGTAATTTGAAATCTGGTGGAGCTTAGTATAGATGGCCTAATAGAATGAATACCACACACTGCTAATATGCCCAAAATTATTTTCCAGGCAAGATGCAGCTAAAAATTATTAGTAATTTGAAAGCTGGTGGAGCTTAGTATAGATGGCCTAATAGAATGAGTACCACACACTGCTACTATGCCCAAAATTATTTTCCAGGCAAGATGCAGCTAAAAATTATTAGTAATTTGAAAGCTAGTGGAGCTTAGCATAGATGGCCTAATAGAATGAGTCCCACACACTGCTAATATGGCCAAAATTATTTTCCAGGCAAGATGCAGCTAAAAATTATTAGTAATTTGAAAGTTGGTGGAGCTTAGTATAGATGGCCTAATAGAATGAGTACCACACACTGCTAATATGCTCAAAATTATTTTACAGGCAAGATGCAGCTAAAAATTATTAGTCATTTGAAAGCTATTGGAGCTTAGTATAGATGGCCTAATAGATAGAGTACCACACACTGCTACTATGCCCAAAATTATTTTCCAGGCAAGATGCAGCTAAAAATTATTAGTAATTTGAAAGCTAGTGGAGCTTAGCTTAGATGGCCTAATAAAATGATTACCACACACTGCTAATATGCCCAAAATTATTTAACACTCAAGGTGCAGCTAAAAATTATTAGTAATTTGTAAGCTGGTGGAGCTTAGTATAGATGGCCTAATAGAATGAGTACCACACACTGCTACAGGCCCAAAATTATTTTCCAGGCAAGATACAGCTAAAATTTTTTAGTAATTTGAAAGCTGGTGGAGCTTAGTATAGATGGCCTAATAGAATGAGTACCACACACTGTTAATATGCCCAAAATTAAATTCCAGGCAAGATGCAGCTAAAAATTATTAGTAATTTGAAAGCTGGTGGAGCTTAGTATAGATGGCCTAATAGAATGAGTACCACACACTGCAAATATGCCCAAAATTATTTTTCAGGCAAGGTGCAGGTAAAAATTATTAGTAATTTGAATGCTGGTGGAGCTTAGTATAGATGGCCTAATAGAATGAGAACCACACTCTGCTACACACCCAAAATTATTTTCCGGTCAACATACAGCTAAAAATAATTAGTAATTTGAATGCTGGTGGAGCTTAGTATAGATGACCTAATAAAACGAGTACCACACAATGCTATTATGCCCAAAATTATTTTCCAGGCAAGATGCAGCTAAAAATTATTAGTAATTTGAAAGCTGGTGGAGATTAGTATGGATGGCCTAATAGAATGAGTACCACACGCTGCTAATATGCCCAAAATTATTTTACAGGCAAGATGCAGCTAAAAATTATTAGTAATTTGAAAGCTGGAGGAGCTTAGTATAGATGTCCTATTAGTATGAGTACCACACACTGCTAATATGCCCAAAATTATTTTACAGGCAAGATGCAGCTAAAAATTATTAGTAATTTGAAAGCTGGTGGAGCTTAGTATAGATGACCTAATAGAATGAGTAATACTCACTGCTACTATGCCCAAAATTATTTTCCAGGCAAGATGCAGCTAAAAATTATTATTAATTTCAAAGCTGGTGGAGCTGGGAATATATGGCCTAATACAGTGAATACCACACACTGCTACTATGCCCAAAATTATTTTCCGGGCTAGATGCAGCTTAAAATAATTAGTAATTTGAAAGCTGGTGGAGCTTGGTATAGATGGCCTAATAGAATGAGTACCACACACTGCTACAGGCCCAAAATTATTTTCCAGGCAAGATGCAGCTAAATATTGTTAGCAATTTGAAAGCTGGTGGAGCTTAATATAGATGGCCTAATAGAATGAGCACAACACACTGCTACTATGCCCAAAATTATTTTCCAGGCAAGATGCAGCTAAAAATTATTAGTAATTTGAAAGCTAGTGTAGTTTAGTATAGATGGCCTAATAGAATTAGTCCCACACACTGCTAATATACCCAAAATTATTTTACAGGCAAGATGCAGCTAAAAATTATTAGTAATTTGAAAGCTGGTGGAGCTTAGAAAAGATGGCCTAATAGAATGAGTACCACACACTGCTACTATGCCCAAAATTATTTTCCAGGCAAGATGCAGCTAAAAATTATTATTAATTTCAAAGCTGGTGGATCTTGGCATAGATGGCCTAATACAGTCAGTACCACATTCTGCTACTATGCCCAAAATTATTTTCTGGGCTAGATGCAGCTAAAAATAATTATTTATTTCAAAGCTATTGGAGCTTGGTATAGATGGCCTAATAGAATGAGTACCACACACTGCTACTATGCCCAAAATTATTTTACAGGCAAGATGCAGCTAAAAATTATTAGTAATTTGAAAGCTGGTGGAGCTTAGTATAGATGGCCTAGTAGAATGAGTACCACACACTGCTACTATGCCAAAAATTATTTTACAGGCAAGATGCAGCTAAAAATTATTAGTAATTTGAAATCTGGTGGAGCTTAGTATAGATGGCCTAATAGAATGAATACCACACACTGCTAATATGCCCAAAATTATTTTCCAGGCAAGATGCAGCTAAAAATTATTAGTAATTTGAAAGCTGGTGGAGCTTACTATAGATGGCCTAATAGAATGAGTACCACACACTGCTACTATGCCCAAAATTATTTTCCAGGCAAGATGCAGCTAAAAATTATTAGTAATTTGAAAGCTAGAGGAGCTTAGCATAGATGGCCTAATAGAATGAGTCCCACACACTGCTAATATGGCCAAAATTATTTTCCAGGCAAGATGCAGCTAAAAATTATTAGTAATTTGAAAGTTGGTGGAGCTTAGTATAGATGGCCTAATAGAATGAGTACCACACACTGCTAATATGCTCAAAATTATTTTACAGGCAAGATGCAGCTAAAAATTATTAGTCATTTGAAAGCTATTGGAGCTTAGTATAGATGGCCTAATAGATAGAGTACCACACACTGCTACTATGCCCAAAATTATTTTCCAGGCAAGATGCAGCTAAAAATTATTAGTAATTTGAAAGCTAGTGGA
Source organism: Phyllobates terribilis (assembly GCF_046119375.1). Classification (NCBI taxonomy): domain Eukaryota; kingdom Metazoa; phylum Chordata; class Amphibia; order Anura; family Dendrobatidae; genus Phyllobates; species Phyllobates terribilis. The sequence continues at coordinate 283,498,702 of NW_027362765.1, forward strand.
GCTTAGCTTAGATGGCCTAATAAAATGATTACCACACACTGCTAATATGCCCAAAATTATTTTACAGGCAAGATGCAGCAATAAATTATTATTAATTTCAAAGCTGGTGGAGCTTGGCAAAGATGGCCTAATACAGTGAGTACCACAAACTGCTACTATGCCCAAAATAATTTTTCGGGCTAGATGCAGCTAAAAAATATTAGTAATTTGAAAGCTGGTGGAGCTTAGTATAGATGGCCTAATAGAATGAGTACAACACACTGCTAATATGCCCAAAATTATTTTCCAGGCAAGATGCAGCTAAACATTATTAGTAATTTCAAAGCTGGTGGAGCTTAGTATAGATGGCCTAATAGAATGAGTACCACACACTGCTAATATGCCCAAAATTATTTTACAGGCAAGATACAGCTAAAAATTATTATTAATTTCAAAGCTGGTGGAACTTGGCATGGATGGCCTAATACAGTGAGTACCATACACTGCTACTATGCCCAAAATTATTTTCCAGGCAAGATGCAGCTAAAAAATATTCGTAATTTAAAAGCTGGTGGAGCTTAGTATAGATGGCCTAATAGAATGAGTACCACACACTGCTAATATGCCCAAAATTATTTTACAGGCAAGATGCAGCTAAAAATTATTAGTAATTTGAAAGCTGGTGGAGCTTAGTATAGATGGCCTAATAGAATGAGTACCACACACTGCTAATATGCCCAAAATTATTTTACAGGCAAGATACAGCTAAAAATTATTATTAATTTCAAACTGGTGGAGCTTGGCATAGATGGCCTAATACAGTGAGTACCACAAACTGCTGCTATGCCCAAAATTATTTTCCAGGTGAGATACAGCTAAAAATGTTTAGTAATTTGAAAGCTGGTGAAGCTTAGTATAGATGGCCTAATAGAATGAGTACAACACACTGCTAATATGCCCAAAATTATTTTCCAGGCAAGATGCAGCTAAAAATTATTTGTAATTTGAAAGCTGGTGGAGCTTAGTATAGATGGCCTAATAGAATGAGTACCACACACTGCTAATATGCTCAAAGTTATTTTACAGGCAAGATGCAGCTAAAAATTATTATTAATTTGAAAGCTGGTGGAGCTTAGTATAGATGGCCTAATAGAATGAGTACTACACACTGCTACTATACCCAAAATTATTTTCCAGGCAAGATGCAGCTAAAAATTATTAGTAATTTGAAAGCTGGTGGAGATTAGTATAGATGGCCTAATAGAGTACCACACACTGCTAATATGCCCAAAATTATTTTACAGGCAAGATACAGCTAAAAATTATTATTAATTTCAAAGCTGGTGGAGCTTGGCATAGACAGCCTAATACAGTGAGTACCACACACTGCTACTATGCATAAAATTATTTTCCAGGCAAGATGCAGCTAAAAATTATTAGTAATTTGAAAGCTGGTGGAGCTTAGTATAGATGGCCTAATAGAATGAGTACCACACACTGCTAATATGCCCAAAATTATTTTACAGGCAAGATACAGCTAAAAATTATTATTAATTTCAAAGCTGGTGTAGCTTGGAATAGATGACCTAATAGAATGAGTACCACACACTGCTACTATGCCCAAAATTATTTGCCGGGCAAGGTGCAGCTAAAAAATATAAGTAATTTGAAAGCTGGTGGAGCTTAGAATAGATGGCCTAATAGAATGAGTACCACACACTGCTGCTATGCCCAAAATTATTTTCCAGGCGAGATGCAGCTAAAATTTTTTAGTAATTTGAAAGCTGGTGAAGCTTTGTATAGATGGCCTAATAGAATGAGTACAACACACTGCTAATATGCCCAAAATTATTTTCCAGGCAAGATGCAGGTAAAAATTATTAGTAATTTGAAAGCTGGTGGAGCTTAGTATAGATGGCCTAATAGAATGAGTACCACACACTGCTAATATGCTCAAAGTTATTTTACAGGCAAGATGCAGCTAAAAATTATTAGTAATTTGAAAGCTGGAGGAGCTTAGTATAGATGGCCTAATAGAATGAGTACCACACGCTGCTACTATGCCAAAAATTATTTTCCGGGCTAGATGCAGCTAAAAATTATTATTAATTTCAAAGCTGGTGGAGCTTGGAATAGATGACCTAATAGAATAAGTACCACACACTGCTACTATGCCCAAAATTATTTTCCAGGCAAGATGCAGCTAAAAAATATTAGTAATTTGAAAGCTGGTGGAGCTTAGTATAGATGGCCTAATAGAATGATTACCACACACAATGCTAATATGCCCAAAATTATTTTCCAGGCAAGATGCAGCTAAAATTATTGGCAATTTGAATGCTGATGGAGCTTAGTATGGATGGCGTAATAGAATGAGAACCACACACTGCTACTATGCCCAAAATTATTTTCCAGTCAAGATGCAGCTAAAAATTATTATTAATTTCAAAGCGGGTGGAGCATGGTATAGTTGGCCTAATAGAATGAGTACCATACACTGCTACTATGCCCAAAATTATTTTCCAGGCAAGATGCAGCTAAAAATTATTAGTAATTTGAATGCTGGTGGAGCTTAGTATAGATGGCCTAATAGAATGAGAACCACACTCTGCTACACACCCAAAATTATTTTCCGGTCAACATACAGCTAAAAATAATTAGTAATTTGAATGCTGGTGGAGCTTAGTATAGATGACCTAATAAAACGAGTACCACACAATGCTATTATGCCCAAAATTATTTTCCAGGCAAGATGCAGCTAAAAATTATTAGTAATTTGAAAGCTGGTGGAGATTAGTATAGATGGCCTAATAGAATGAGTACCACACGCTGCTAATATGCCCAAAATTATTTTACAGGCAAGATGCAGCTAAAAATTATTAGTAATTTGAAAGCTGGAGGAGCTTAGTATAGATGGCCTATTAGTATGAGTACCACACACTGCTAATATGCCCAAAATTATTTTACAGGCAAGATGCAGCTAAAAATTATTAGTAATTTGAAAGCTGGTGGAGCTTAGTATAGATGACCTAATAGAATGAGTAATACTCACTGCTACTATGCCCAAAATTATTTTCCAGGCAAGATGCAGCTAAAAATTATTATTAATTTCAAAGCTGGTGGAGCTGGGAATATATGGCCTAATACAGTGAATACCACACACTGCTACTATGCCCAAAATTATTTTCCGGGCTAGATGCAGCTTAAAATAATTAGTAATTTGAAAGCTGGTGGAGCTTGGTATAGATGGCCTAATAGAATGAGAACCACACACTGCTACAGGCCCAAAATTATTTTCCAGGCAAGATGCAGCTAAATATTGTTAGCAATTTGAAAGCTGGTGGAGCTTAATATAGATGGCCTAATAGAATGAGTACAACACACTGCTACTATGCCCAAAATTATTTTCCAGGCAAGATGCAGCTAAAAATTATTAGTAATTTGAAAGCTAGTGTAGTTTAGTATAGATGGCCTAATAGAATTAGTCCCACACACTGCTAATATACCCAAAATTATTTTACAGGCAAGATGCAGCTAAAAATTATTAGTAATTTGAAAGCTGGTGGAGCTTAGTAAAGATGGCCTAATAGAATGAGTACCACACACTGCTACTATGCCCAAAATTATTTTCCAGGCAAGATGCAGCTAAAAATTATTATTAATTTCAAAGCTGGTGGATCTTGGCATAGATGGCCTAATACAGTCAGTACCACATTCTGCTACTATGCCCAAAATTATTTTCTGGGCTAGATGCAGCTAAAAATAATTATTTATTTCAAAGCTATTGGAGCTTGGTATAGATGGCCTAATAGAATGAGTACCACACACTGCTACTATGCCCAAAATTATTTTACAGGCAAGATGCAGCTAAAAATTATTAGTAATTTGAAAGCTGGTGGAGCTTAGTATAGATGGCCTAGTAGAATGAGTACCACACACTGCTACTTTGCCAAAAATTATTTTCCAGGCAAGATGCAGCTAAAAATTATTAGTAATTTGAAATCTGGTGGAGCTTAGTATAGATGGCCTAATAGAATGAATACCACACACTGCTAATATGCCCAAAATTATTTTCCAGGCAAGATGCAGCTAAAAATTATTAGTAATTTGAAAGCTGGTGGAGCTTACTATAGATGGCCTAATAGAATGAGTACCACACACTGCTACTATGCCCAAAATTATTTTCCAGGCAAGATGCAGCTAAAAATTATTAGTAATTTGAAAGCTAGTGGAGCTTAGCATAGATGGCCTAATAGAATGAGTCCCACACACTGCTAATATGGCCAAAATTATTTTCCAGGCAAGATGCAGCTAAAATCTATTAGTAATTTGAAAGTTGGTGGAGCTTAGTATAGATGGCCTAATAGAATGAGTACCACACACTGCTAATATGCTCAAAATTATTTTACAGGCAAGATGCAGCTAAAAATTATTAGTCATTTGAAAGCTATTGGAGCTTAGTATAGATGGCCTAATAGATAGAGTACCACACACTGCTACTATGCCCAAAATTATTTTCCAGGCAAGATGCAGCTAAAAATTATTAGTAATTTGAAAGCTAGTGGAGCTTAGCTTAGATGGCCTAATAAAATGATTACCACACACTGCTAATATGCCCAAAATTATTTAACACTCAAGGTGCAGCTAAAAATTATTAGTAATTTGTAAGCTGGTGGAGCTTAGTATAGATGGCCTAATAGAATGAGTACCACACACTGCTACAGGCCCAAAATTATTTTCCAGGCAAGATACAGCTAAAATTTTTTAGTAATTTGAAAGCTGGTGGAGCTTAGTATAGATGGCCTAATAGAATGAGTACCACACACTGTTAATATGCCCAAAATTAAATTCCAGGCAAGATGCAGCTAAAAATTATTAGTAATTTGAAAGCTGGTGGAGCTTAGTATAGATGGCCTAATAGAATGAGTACCACACACTGCAAATATGCCCAAAATTATTTTTCAGGCAAGGTGCAGGTAAAAATTATTAGTAATTTGAATGCTGGTGGAGCTTAGTATAGATGGCCTAATAGAATGAGAACCACACTCTGCTACACACCCAAAATTATTTTCCGGTCAACATACAGCTAAAAATAATTAGTAATTTGATTGCTGGTGGAGCTTAGTATAGATGACCTAATAAAACGAGTACCACACAATGCTATTATGCCCAAAATTATTTTCCAGGCAAGATGCAGCTAAAAATTATTAGTAATTTGAAAGCTGGTGGAGATTAGTATGGATGGCCTAATAGAATGAGTACCACACGCTGCTAATATGCCCAAAATTATTTTACAGGCAAGATGCAGCTAAAAATTATTAGTAATTTGAAAGCTGGAGGAGCTTAGTATAGATGGCCTATTAGTATGAGTACCACACACTGCTAATATGCCCAAAATTATTTTACAGGCAAGATGCAGCTAAAAATTATTAGTAATTTGAAAGCTGGTGGAGCTTAGTATAGATGACCTAATAGAATGAGTAATACTCACTGCTACTATGCCCAAAATTATTTTCCAGGCAAGATGCAGCTAAAAATTATTATTAATTTCAAAGCTGGTGGAGCTGGGAATATATGGCCTAATACAGTGAATACCACACACTGCTACTATGCCCAAAATTATTTTCCGGGCTAGATGCAGCTTAAAATAATTAGTAATTTGAAAGCTGGTGGAGCTTGGTATAGATGGCCTAATAGAATGAGTACCACACACTGCTACAGGCCCAAAATTATTTTCCAGGCAAGATGCAGCTAAATATTGTTAGCAATTTGAAAGCTGGTGGAGCTTAATATAGATGGCCTAATAGAATGAGTACAACACACTGCTACTATGCCCAAAATTATTTTCCAGGCAAGATGCAGCTAAAAATTATTAGTAATTTGAAAGCTAGTGTAGTTTAGTATAGATGGCCTAATAGAATTAGTCCCACACACTGCTAATATACCCAAAATTATTTTACAGGCAAGATGCAGCTAAAAATTATTAGTAATTTGAAAGCTGGTGGAGCTTAGAAAAGATGGCCTAATAGAATGAGTACCACACACTGCTACTATGCCCAAAATTATTTTCCAGGCAAGATGCAGCTAAAAATTATTATTAATTTCAAAGCTGGTGGATCTTGGCATAGATGGCCTAATACAGTCAGTACCACATTCTGCTACTATGCCCAAAATTATTTTCTGGGCTAGATGCAGCTAAAAATAATTATTTATTTCAAAGCTATTGGAGCTTGGTATAGATGGCCTAATAGAATGAGTACCACACACTGCTACTATGCCCAAAATTATTTTACAGGCAAGATGCAGCTAAAAATTATTAGTAATTTGAAAGCTGGTGGAGCTTAGTATAGATGGCCTAGTAGAATGAGTACCACACACTGCTACTATGCCAAAAATTATTTTACAGGCAAGATGCAGCTAAAAATTATTAGTAATTTGAAATCTGGTGGAGCTTAGTATAGATGGCCTAATAGAATGAATACCACACACTGCTAATATGCCCAAAATTATTTTCCAGGCAAGATGCAGCTAAAAATTATTAGTAATTTGAAAGCTGGTGGAGCTTACTATAGATGGCCTAATAGAATGAGTACCACACACTGCTACTATGCCCAAAATTATTTTCCAGGCAAGATGCAGCTAAAAATTATTAGTAATTTGAAAGCTAGTGGAGCTTAGCATAGATGGCCTAATAGAATGAGTCCCACACACTGCTAATATGGCCAAAATTATTTTCCAGGCAAGATGCAGCTAAAAATTATTAGTAATTTGAAAGTTGGTGGAGCCTAGTATAGATGGCCTAATAGAATGAGTACCACACACTGCTAATATGCTCAAAATTATTTTACAGGCAAGATGCAGCTAAAAATTATTAGTCATTTGAAAGCTATTGGAGCTTAGTATAGATGGCCTAATAGATAGAGTACCACACACTGCTACTATGCCCAAAATTATTTTCCAGGCAAGATGCAGCTAAAAATTATTAGTAATTTGAAAGCTAGTGGAGCTTAGCTTAGATGGCCTAATAAAATGATTACCACACACTGCTAATATGCCCAAAATTATTTTACAGGCAAGATGCAGCAATAAATTATTATTAATTTCAAAGCTGGTGGAGCTTGGCATAGATGGCCTAATACAGTGAGTACCACAAACTGCTACTATGCCCAAAATAATTTTTCGGGCTAGATGCAGCTAAAAAATATTAGTAATTTGAAAGCTGGTGGAGCTTAGTATAGATGGCCTAATAGAATGAGTACAACACACTGCTAATATGCCCAAAATTATTTTCCAGGCAAGATGCAGCTAAACATTATTAGTAATTTCAAAGCTGGTGGAGCTTAGTATAGATGGCCTAATAGAATGAGTACCACACACTGCTAATATGCCCAAAATTATTTTACAGGCAAGATACAGCTAAAAATTATTATTAATTTCAAAGCTGGTGGAACTTGGCATGGATGGCCTAATACAGTGAGTACCATACACTGCTACTATGCCCAAAATTATTTTCCAGGCAAGATGCAGCTAAAAAATATTCGTAATTTAAAAGCTGGTGGAGCTTAGTATAGATGGCCTAATAGAATGAGTACCACACACTGCTGCTATGCCCAAAATTATTTTCCAGGCGAGATGCAGCTAAAAATTATTAGTAATTTGAAAGCTGGTGGAGCTTAGTATAGATGGCCTAATAGAATGAGTACCACACACTGCTAATATGCCCAAAATTATTTTACAGGCAAGATGCAGCTAAAAATTATTAGTAATTTGAAAGCTGGTGGAGCTTAGTATAGATGGCCTAATAGAATGAGTACCACACACTGCTAATATGCCCAAAATTATTTTACAGGCAAGATACAGCTAAAAATTATTATTAATTTCAAACTGGTGGAGCTTGGCATAGATGGCCTAATACAGTGAGTACCACAAACTGCTGCTATGCCCAAAATTATTTTCCAGGTGAGATACAGCTAAAAATGTTTAGTAATTTGAAAGCTGGTGAAGCTTAGTATAGATGGCCTAATAGAATGAGTACAACACACTGCTAATATGCCCAAAATTATTTTCCAGGCAAGATGCAGCTAAAAATTATTTGTAATTTGAAAGCTGGTGGAGCTTAGTATAGATGGCCTAATAGAATGAGTACCACACACTGCTAATATGCTCAAAGTTATTTTACAGGCAAGATGCAGCTAAAAATTATTATTAATTTGAAAGCTGGTGGAGCTTAGTATAGATGGCCTAATAGAATGAGTACTACACACTGCTACTATACCCAAAATTATTTTCCAGGCAAGATGCAGCTAAAAATTATTAGTAATTTGAAAGCTGGTGGAGATTAGTATAGATGGCCTAATAGAGTACCACACACTGCTAATATGCCCAAAATTATTTTACAGGCAAGATACAGCTAAAAATTATTATTAATTTCAAAGCTGGTGGAGCTTGGCATAGACAGCCTAATACAGTGAGTACCACACACTGCTACTATGCATAAAATTATTTTCCAGGCAAGATGCAGCTAAAAATTATTAGTAATTTGAAAGCTGGTGGAGCTTAGTATAGATGGCCTAATAGAATGAGTACCACACACTGCTAATATGCCCAAAATTATTTTACAGGCAAGATACAGCTAAAAATTATTATTAATTTCAAAGCTGGTGGAGCTTGGAATAGATGACCTAATAGAATGAGTACCACACACTGCTACTATGCCCAAAATTATTTGCCGGGCAAGGTGCAGCTAAAAAATATAAGTAATTTGAAAGCTGGTGGAGCTTAGAATAGATGGCCTAATAGAATGAGTACCACACACTGCTGCTATGCCCAAAATTATTTTCCAGGCGAGATGCAGCTAAAATTTTTTAGTAATTTGAAAGCTGGTGAAGCTTTGTATAGATGGCCTAATAGAATGAGTACAACACACTGCTAATATGCCCAAAATTATTTTCCAGGCAAGATGCAGGTAAAAATTATTAGTAATTTGAAAGCTGGTGGAGCTTAGTATAGATGGCCTAATAGAATGAGTACCACACACTGCTAATATGCTCAAAGTTATTTTACAGGCAAGATGCAGCTAAAAATTATTAGTAATTTGAAAGCTGGAGGAGCTTAGTATAGATGGCCTAATAGAATGAGTACCACACGCTGCTACTATGCCAAAAATTATTTTCCGGGCTAGATGCAGCTAAAAATTATTATTAATTTCAAAGCTGGTGGAGCTTGGAATAGATGACCTAATAGAATAAGTACCACACACTGCTACTATGCCCAAAATTATTTTCCAGGCAAGATGCAGCTAAAAAATATTAGTAATTTGAAAGCTGGTGGAGCTTAGTATAGATGGCCTAATAGAATGATTACCACACACAATGCTAATATGCCCAAAATTATTTTCCAGGCAAGATGCAGCTAAAATTATTGGCAATTTGAATGCTGATGGAGCTTAGTATGGATGGCGTAATAGAATGAGAACCACACACTGCTACTATGCCCAAAATTATTTTCCAGTCAAGATGCAGCTAAAAATTATTATTAATTTCAAAGCGGGTGGAGCATGGTATAGTTGGCCTAATAGAATGAGTACCATACACTGCTACTATGCCCAAAATTATTTTCCAGGCAAGATGCAGCTAAAAATTATTAGTAATTTGAAAGCTGGTGGAGCTTAGTATAGATGGCCTAATAGAATGAGTACCACACACTGCTACAGACCCAAAATTATTTTCCAGGCAAGATGAAGCTAAAAATTATTAGTAATTTGAAACCTGGTGGAGCTTAGTATAGATGGCCTAATAGAATGAGTACCACACTCTGCAAATATGCCCAAAATTATTTTCCAGGCAAGATGCAGCTAAAAATTATTAGTAATTTGAAAGCTGGTGGAGCTTGGTATAGATGGCCTAATAGAATGAGTACCATACACTGCTACTATGCCCAAAATCATTTTCCAGGCAAGATGCAGCTAAAAATTATTAGTAATTTGAAAGCTGGTGGAGCTTAGTATAGATGGCCTAATAGAATGAGTACCACACACTGCTACAGGCCCAAAATTATTTTCCAGGTAAGATGCAGCAAAAAATTTTTAGTAATTTGAAAGCTAGTGGAGCTTAGTATAGATGGCCTAATTGAATGAGTACCACACACTGCTAATATGCTCAAAAATATTTTAAAGGCAAGATGCAGCTAAAAATTATTAGTAATTTGAAAGCTGGTGGAGCTTAGTATAGATGACCTAATACAATGAGAACCACACACTGCTACTATGCCCAAAATTATTTTCCAGGCAAGATGCATGTAAAAATTATTAGTAATTTGAAAGCTAGTGGAGCTTAGTATAGATGGCCTAATAGAATGAGTACCACACACTGCTACAGACCCAAAATTATTTTCCAGGCAAGATGCAGCTAAAAATTATTAGTAATTTGAAACCTGGTGGAGCTTAGTATAGATGGCCTAATAGAACGAGCACCACACACTGCTACTATGCCCAAAATTATTTTCCAGGCAAGATGCAGCTAAAAATTATTAGTAATTTGAAAGCTGGTGGAGCTTAGTATAGATGGCCTAGTAGAATGAGTACCACACACGGCTAATACGCCCAAAATTATTTTACAGGCAAGATGCAGCTAAAAATTATTAGTAATTTGAAAGCTGGTGGAGCTTAGTATAGATGGCCTAATAGAATGAGTACCACACTCTGCTAATATGCCCAAAATTATTTTCCAGGCAAGATGCAGCTAAAATTATTAGTAATTTGAAAGCTGGTGGAGCTTGGTATAGATGGCCTAATAGAATGAGTACCATACACTGCTACTATGCCCAAAATCATTTTCCAGGCAAGATGCAGCTAAAAATTATTAGTAATTTGAAAGCTGGTGGAGCTTAGTATAGATGGCCTAATTGAATGAGTACCACACACTGCTAATACTACCAAAATTATTTTCCAGGCAAGATGCAGCTAAAAATTATTAGCAATTTGAAAGCTGGTGGAGCTTAGTATAGATGGCCTCATAGAATGAGTACCACACACTGCTAATATGCCCAAAATTATTTTACAGGCAAGATGCAGCTAAAAATTATTAGTAATTTGAAAGCTGGTGGAGCTTAGTATAGATTGCCTAATAGAATGAGTACCACACACTGCTACTATGCCCAAAAGTATTTTCCAGGCAAGATGCAGCTAAAAATTATTATTAATTTCAGAGCTGGTGGAGCTTGTCATAGATGTCCTAACACAATGAGTACCACACACTGCAACTATGCCCAAAATTATTTTCCGGGCTAGATGCAGCTAAAAATTATTCTTACTTTCAAAGCTGGTGGAGCTTGGTATAGATGACCTAATAGAATGAGAACCATACACTGCTACTATGCCCAAAATAATTTTCCAGGCAAAATGCAGCTAAAAATTATTATTAATTTCAAAGCTGGTGGAGCTTGGTATAGATGACCTAATAGAATGAGTATCACACACTGCTACTATGCCCAAAAGGTTTTACTTGGCTAGGTGCAGTAAAAAATTTGTATTACATACACAGGTGGTGTAGCTTGCAACACAGATAGGCTACTCCACTGACTAAAACGCACTGCAAGAGGCCCAAAAGGATTTGCTTAGGTAGATTTAGTCAAATGCTGTGAAAAACACTTGCACAGTACTAAAATAGACCTGCCTGGCAAAAAGTGATAGGAACTGATGTAACCTAGCCCTCAAAGGGGCTGCAATTAAAACTAGTCACTACTCCCAACCTATCTGTCTATTTAAGAGCACAGACCTGCCTGCTAAAAGTCATAGGAAATGCTGTAACCTAGCCCTCAAAAGCGCTGCAATTAGAACTAGTCCCTACTCCCAAGCTATCTGTCTATTTCAGATAAAATTCGCTTGCAATTCACACAGTTATACTGTATAGTGTGCACACAGCAGCAGCGGTGCCGTCTAACACTCAGCTGCAGCAGTGAGAAAATGGTGGAGACGGGGAAAATGGCTGAGTCTTATAGGGCAAGGACATGTGACATACACAGCCAATGACACATGCCCTTGTTTGTGTGAAGAAAAGCACTTCGCTCCGTGTGTGCGCTGCTGATAGGCTGACAGACTGCACCTCCCCACGGTAAATGCGGGAAAGAGAAAAAAAAAATGGAGATCTTCAATATTTCTGCAGAGATCCATCCCATGCCCCTCCCCCTGCCCCACTGTACACTCAAACTGTGTATAAACATTGATTATCAGTATTACTGTGAAAAAATCCAGTTACGATTTTGGTGCACGAACAGTTATCGAACATAACCTCGAACAGACGGATTTTTTTAAAATCATTCGGGTTCGTCGAACGGCTCGAACACCGCCCAAAACAGCTCGAATTTGAGATTGGCGAACAGTTCGATTCTCTCATCTCTACTCTTTACAGAGCTAAACCTACAAAAGACAAAAATATATCTCATACCCTACCATCATTATATATAAATGTAAAGCAAAGTTGCATAATAAATATAGGGTACTTAGTGAACTATTTTTGATCAAAAAAAAGTATACAAGCCGTCCCACCAGCGGCAAGGTGACCCTAAATTGGGACGGTACCTATACTGTCTATATTAAAAACCTTACTGTATATCAAAGTTGAAGTAATGCATATAAAAGGGTAGACAAATAGGACCGGGTCCCAACTCCAGACCACCTAGGCCCGTGGTAAGCTACATATATACTAATCAGCTCAACAAAGACAAAAAACCAAGCAATGTGAACTGAGGTCTAAGATGGTAGACATACAGAGCTAATGAACATGCAGGGATTGCTTGCCAGTCACTGTAATGCCGCAGCCATGTTGTTTGTGGGAATTACAGTGATTGGCTGGCCGCACAGCGTCACCTCGAGTATTTAAACCCGGGCGCCGCCATCTTGGACACAGTCGCCCGGGATCAGACCATGTAGGGTCAGTGCTGCTGAGTTAGGGAGAGACATATAGTGCGAAATAGGTAGTGTAGGGTCTCTAAAGCCTGCCAAATCAAACAAACAGTCCTTCTCAGGACTAATAACCATCCCAGATATCAGGCAGGCAGGCTGTATAGGAGACGCAGTGGTTATATCAACAAACAGTGCATTACAGTGCTGTGTGCTCCTGCTGGCCAAATTGCTAGACTTATCCCCCTGTCTCAGGGGCCAGGAAAAATCCTTTTTTTTCATCTAAATCCTGTGTTTTTTTTTTTTCCTCAGTAAAATTGTACACATACGTCTTATTAACCTTTTGGTATCCCCCCCCCCCCCCAAAAAACAAAAATTTAGTGTGTCTGTGACTGTTCAGACACAAATATATCTGTTTAAAAGATTCGGGTCTAGGCCACATAACTATAACTGTGGTTTTGCAGTTCCACGGTTCAATTCTCAGTTTTATCCAGCATTTGGCCTTTTTTCCTTAAAAAAACAGTAATAGTGTCTCGCTGACTGTTCAGACACAAATATATCTGTTTGAAAGATTCTGGTGTAGGCCAGATAAATAGAACTTTGGTTTTGCAGTTCCACAGTTCAAATCTCAGTATTATCCAGCTTTTGGCCTTTTTTCATTAAAAAAAAAAAGTAATAGTTTCTCCCTGACTGTTCAGACACAAATATATCTGTTTAAAAGATTCTAGTGTAGGACAGATAACTAGAACTTTGGTTCTGCAGTTCCACGGTTCAAATCTCTGTATTATCCAGCTTTTGGCCTTTTTTCCTTAAAAAAAACAGTAATAGCGTTTCCCTGACTGTTCAGACACAAATATATCTGTTTAAAAGACTCTGGTGTAGGCCAGATAACTAGAACTGTGGTTTTGCAGTTGCACGGTGCAAATCTCAGTATTATCCAGCTTTTGGCCTTTTTTCCGTAAAAAAAACAGTAATAATGTCTCCCTGACTGTTCAGACACAAATATATCTGTTTAAAAGATTCTGGTGTAGGCCAGATAACTAGAACTGTGGTTTTGCAGTTCCATGGTTCAAATCTCAGTATTATCCAGCTTTTGGCCTTTTTTCCATAAAAAAACAGTAATAATGTCTCCCTGACTGTTCAGACACAAATATATCTGTTTAAAAGATTCTGGTGTAGGCCAGATAACAAGAACTTTGGTTTTGCAGTTACATGGTTCAAATCTCAGTATTATCCAGTTTTTGGCCTTTATTCTGTAAAAAACAAAACAGTAATAGTGTGTCCCTGACTGTTCAGAAACAAATATATCTGTTTAAAAGATTCTGGTGTAGGCCAGATAACTATAACTTTGTTTTTGCAGTTCCACGTTTCATATTTCTGTATTATCCAGCTTTTGGCCTTTTTTCCGTAAAAAAAAACAGTAATAGTGTCTCGCTGACTGTTCAGACACAAATATATCTGTTTAAAAGATTCTGGTGTAGGCCAGATAACTAGAACTGTAGTTTTGCAGTTCCACGGTTCAAATCTCTGTATTATCCAGCTTTTGGTCTTTTTTCCGTGAAAAAAAAAGAGTAATAGTGTCTCCCTGACTATTCAGACACAAATATATCTGTTTAAAATATTCTGGTGTAGGCAACATAACTATAACTTTGGTTTTGCAGCTCCACAGTTCAAATCTCAGTATTATCCTGCTTTTGGCCTTTTTTCCGTAAAAAAAAACAGTAATAGTGTCTCCCTGACTATTCAGACACAAATATATCTGTTTAAAAGATTCTGGTGTAGGCCAGGTAACAAGAACTTTGGTTTTGCTGTTCCACGGTTCAAATCTCAGTATTATCCAGTTTTTGGCCTTTTTTCCGTAAAAAAAAACATTAAGTTTGTCCCTGACTGTTCAGACACAAATATATCTGTTTAAAAGATTCTAGTGTAGGCCACATAACTATAACTGTGGTTTTGCAGTTCCACGGTTCAAATATCTGTATTATCCAGCTTTTGGTCTTTTTTCGGTAAAAAAAAACGTAATAGTGTCTCGCTGACTGTTCAGACACAAATATATCTGTGTAAAACATTCTGATGTAGGCCAGATAACTAGAACTTCGGTTTTGCAGTTCCACTGTTTAAATCTCAGTATTATCCAACATTTGGCCTTTTTTCCTTAAAAAAAACAGTAATAGTGTCTCGCTGACTGTTCAGACACAAATATATCTGTGTAAAACATTCTGATGTAGGCCAGATAACTAGAACTTCGGTTTTGCAGTTCCACTGTTTAAATCTCAGTATTATCCAACATTTGGCCTTTTTTCCTTAAAAAAAAACAGTAATAGTGTCTCGCTGATTGCTCAGACACAAATATATCTGTTTAAAAGATTCTGGTGTAGGCCACATAACTATAACTGTGGTTTTGCAGCTCCACGGTTCAAATATCTGTATTATCCAGCTTTTGGCCTTTTTTCCGTATAAAAAAGCAGTAATAGTGTCTCGCTGACTGTTCAGACACAAATATATCTGTGTAAAACATTCTGGTGTAGGCCAGATAACTAGAACTTCGGTTTTGCAGTTCCATGTTTCAAATCTCTGTATGTTCCAGCTTTTGGCCTTTTTTTCCGTAAAAAAAAAGCAGTAATAGTGTCTCCCTGACAATTTAGACACAAATATATGTATTTAAAAGATTCTGGTGTAGGCCAGATATCTAAGTTTTGCAGTTCCAGGGTTCAAATCTCTGTATTATCCAACTTTTGGCCTTTTTTCCGTAAAAAAAAACAGTAATAGTGTCTCCCTGACTGTTTAGACACAAATATATCTGTTTAAAACATTCTGGTGTAGGCCACATAACTATAACTGTGGTTTTGCAGTTCCACGGTTCAAATCTCTGTATGTTCCTGCTTTTGGCCTTTTTTCCGCAAAAAAAAAACAGTAATAGTGTCTCCCTGACTGTTCAGACACAAATATATCTGTTTAAAAGATTCTGGTGTAGGCCAGATAACTAGAACTTTGGTTTTGCAATTCTACGGTTCAAATCTCTGTATTATCCAGCTTTTGGCCTTTTTGCCGTAAAAAAAAACAGTAATAGTGTCTCTCTAACTGTTCAGACACAAATATATCTGTTTAAAAGATTCTGGTGTAGGCCAGATAACTAGAAATGTGGTTTTGCAGTTCCACTGTTCAAATCTCTGTATTATCCAGCTTTTGGCCTTTTTTCCGTAAAAAAAAGCAGTAATAGTGTCTCCCTGACTGTTCAGACACAAATATATCTATTTAAAAGATTCTGGTGTAGGCCACATAACTATAACTTTGGTTTTGCAGTTCCACAGTTCAAATCTCTGTATAATCCAGCTTTTGGCCTTTTTTCCGTAAGAAAAAACAGTATTAGTGTCTTTCTGACTTTTCAGACACAAAAATATCAGTTTAAAAGATTCTGGTGTAGGCCAGAGAAATAGAACTGTGGTTTTACTCTTCCACGGTTCTAATCTCCTTCTTATTACCCTTTTTCCATTGATAGTGCAAGTGTAAGCTATTTTTTCTTCATTTACAATGGGCAAGGCGCATGGCAAGGGACGTGGAACTGGACGTTCTGGTGATGGTGCGTGTAGAGGACGGGGCGAAGGTGAAAATGTGCCACAACCAACAGCCACATCTTCTCGCTCCCACTTCTTAACCAAATTACTAGGGAAGCACACTGCAACACCAGTATTGCGAACTGATCAGTGTGAACAGGTTATTAATTGGATAGCAGATAATACTTCCAGTTACCTGGGTACCACCACCTCTGGTCTGTCTTCCACAAGGTCAAGTTTTAGTAGCCGTGAGTCTCGACCGCATACTCCTCCTCACTCTGATGCTCCTTCCTCCCACCATGCCGAGTGTCGTCAGACAGCATCTGATCCCACAGTTGGACACTCTGAAGAGCTATTCACTGGTCCATTTCCATATTTGTGCCCCTCGCCTGCTCCGCTTGAAGTGGTGGAAGAGGAGATCCCATGTAGCGATGCCCAAATATTTGAACAGCCACGGCCACAGGAAGTCGACGCTGGCAATTTGTCACAAGAGGTGGACGATGACGAGACACAATTGCCACGAAGTAAGGAGGAGGATCGTGGTGCGCAAGTGGAAGAGGAGGAGGTGGTGGATGATCTAGTTACTGACCCAACGTAACAGGAGGACACGCAGAGCGAGGCCAGCAGCACACAGGGGGAGGGAGGCAGAGTACCCCAACAGGCAGGAAGAAGCAGTGTGGTGGCCGCAGACAGAAGGTGGGCAACAGTTCCCCGTAACACCAACACGAGGGACGTTGCCAGTACAACCTTTAGGACTTCCAGAGTCTGGAATTTTTTTAAAGACTCTGCTGATAACCCCAAAAAAGGCAATTTGTACCACCTGCCATGCCAGCATCAGCAGGGGTGACAAAACTACCAACCTGACCACCACCAGCATAATCAGGCACATGTCAGCAAAACACTTGACTTTGTGGGGCGAACCCCAGGGTCTACGACCAGTGTCAGCGGGTGTCACCACTGCTTCTTCCGCTGTTGTACGTGTAAGAGAACCCCCTGTTGTGCATGCAAGGCAATCCCCTGTCCATACTGCATGCATTGAAGCCTTTCTTCTCAGTCTTCACTTGTTATGGCAGTTTCTCAAGAAACAGAACCAACGTCCACGTCCCAACGCAGCGTTCAATTGTCCATATCCCAAACATTTGAACGAAAGTGAAAATTCGCAGCCAGCGTCCCACAGGCCACAGTCCTAAATTCGCACATTTCACTACTGCTTGCGTTGGAAATGTTGCCTTTTAGGCTGGTGGAGATGGAATCCTTCCGCAACCTTATTGCGGTGGCCGTCCCTCGGTACTTGGTCCCCAGCCGACACTATTTTGCCCGGTGTGCCATCCCCGCACTACACAAGCACGTGTTCCAAAACATCTGCCGTGCCCTCAACAACGCAGTTACTGGGAGAGTCCACCTGACAACAGACACGTGGACAAGTGCTTGTGGCCAGGGACAGTACATCTCCCTGACGGCACACTGGGTAAACATAGTGGAAACCGGGACCCAGTCGGACCTTGGGACGGAACACATCCTCCCCACACCGAGGATTGCGGGCCCTATGTCAGTCAGAGTTGCCCCCTCAGTGTACAGCTCCTGCGCATCATCCTCCTCCTCCTCCTCATGTTCAGCCTCCATCTTAGATATCACCACATCAGTTACAAGCTGGAAGCACTGCAGTACTGCCTCACGCAAGCGGCAACAGGCTGTGCTGAAACTCATAAGCTTAGGTGATAAAATTCAGACTGCTTGTGAGTTGTGGACAGCTGTGAAAGAGCAGGCAGATCTGTGGCTTAGACCGCTGAACCTACATCCAGTCATGGTCGTGTGTGACAATGGCTGTAACCTGGTGGCGGCTCTGAGGCGAGGCGAGATCACACACATACCATGCCTGGCTCATGTGCTTAACCTCGTGGTTCAGCGGTTTCTTAAATCGTACCCCGAGTTGCCAGATCTGCTCGTCAAAGTACTCCGCCTGTCAGCTCATTTTCGGAAGTCGGCTACAGCTTCCACCGCCCTTGCTGTGTTGCAGCAGCGTCTGCAGCTTCCGGCACACCGACTGGTGTGTGATGTCACCACACATTGGAACTCTACCCTCCACATGTTGCAAAGGATTTGTGAGAAGAAGAGAGCAGTTGTGAAGTACCAGCTGCAACAAGGCCGTCGATATTGAGATCAGACTCCACACATAAGACCTCAGGAGTGGACCTGGATGTCTGACATATGTACCATCCTGACAACTTTGAGGAGTCCACCAAGAAGGTGAGTGGCGATGATGCCATCATTAGTGTCAGCATCCCACTTGTCTGTCTTTTGCAATGCTCTATGCAGAGAATTAAAGAGGAGTCATTGCAGCCAGAGTATGATGAGATGGATCAAGAAGCCGTAATGGGCGATTATACACAGCCCAGCCTCATCTCATCCCAACATGCATTGGGGGACAATGAGGGAGAGGAGGAGGAGGAGGAGGAAGAACAGGAGCTGGTATCATGCGCTGTAGATCCTGTACAACTGTCATACCGTCGGTTCAGCGTGGGTGGCCTGAGGACAGGGGGGAGGAGGAGGAGAGCCTGGTCAGTCGTCATGTGGGTGAGGACACGGAAGTCTTGCCCGTTACCAGTCTGGCACGCATGGCTGACATTATGTTACGCTGCCTTAACCGTGACCCTTGCGTTGTCAAAATGTTGGGTGACAGTCATTACTGGTTGGTGACACTTTTATTCCCCCGCTACAAGGAGAACTTTCACTTTCTTATTCCTGAGGTGGAGAGGTCTACAAAAATGGGGCAGTACCAGAAGTACCTTGCATTAAAAAAATTTTCATCTGAACACTCTAGCGGCAGAGGTCACAGTTCGTTGCCGAAGCAAGGCGTACAGGCGAGATAGACTCAACTCCAATCCAGCAGAGGCAGGGGAACACTGTCAACGTTCTGGAGTGTTATCGGAGTGTGTTTTTAGTGCCGCTGAGGGAATTATAACTGATAAGCGCACTCGCCTGTCAACTGACAATGCTGACAAGCTGACCCTTATCAAAATGAACAAGGTCTGTATTGGGCCAGACTTCTCATCACCACCAGATGACAGCAGAGTAACATAAAGTCAAATCCACTGTGTTATTTCGGGAGGTGTATTCCCATGCTTCGCTTCACAAACACACATGGGTATATGCTTCCTCATTTCGGCTGTATTTTGCTCTTCTCCTTATCCTCAGTCTCCACCAGACTATACCACCAGGGTGACCATGGTCCATGTTGCCAGCATTGCAAATTTCTCCGTCCTAATTTTTGGCAGCTCTTGCTTGGAAGGCATAGGCAAAGACTATGGGAGACCCACTCCCCAATAATGGGAATAATGTTTTTAATATGCTGTACTACATTGCTTTTGTAAGGGGCATGAAAACAGTCTTGTTAAACCACTCTGAACTCCACAGCTCTTCCAAGGGGCATTAAAAATGTCTTGTTAAGCTACTGTGACCTCCACCACTCTTCAAGGGGCATTAAAAACGTCTTGTTAAGCTACTGTGATCTCCACCACTCTTCCAAGGGGCATGGATATTGTCTTTTTATTCCACTGCGACCTCCACCACTCTTCCAAGGGGCATTAAAACTGTCTTGTTAAGCTACTGTGACCTCCACGTATCTTCCAAGGGGCATTAAAACCGTCTTGCTAAGCTACTGTGACTTCCACCACTCTGCCAAGATGTATTAAAACTGTCTTGTTAAGCTACTGTGTCCTCCACCACTCTTCCAAGGGGCATTGATACTGTCTTTTTATTCCAATGCGACCTCCACCCCTCTTCCAAGGGGCATTAAAACCGTCTTGTTAAGCTACTGTGACCTCCACCACTCTTCCAAGGGGAATTGATATTGTCTTTTTATTCCAATGCGACCTCTACCACTCTTCCAAAGGGCATTTAAACTGTCTTGTTAAGCTACTGTGACCTCCACGTCTCTACCAAGGGGCATTAAAACTGTCTTGTTAAACCACTCAGAACTCTGCAGCTCTTCCAAGGGGTATTAAAGCCATCTTTTTAAGCTACTGTGACCTCCAACACTCTTCCAAGGGGCATTGATATTGTCTTTTTATTCTACTGCGACCTCCACCACTCTTCCAAGGGGCATTAACACTGTCTTGTTAAGCTACTGTGACCTCCACGTCTCTTCCAAGGGGCATTAAAACCGTCTTGTTAAGCTACTGTGACCTCCATCACTCTTCCAAAGGGTATTAAAACTGTCTTGTTAAGTTACTGTGACCTCCATCACTCTTCCAAGGGGCATTGATATTCTCTTTTTATTCCACTGCGACCTCCACCACTCTTCCAAGTGTCATTAAAACTGTCTTGTTGAGCTACTGTAACCTCCACCGCTCTTCCAAGGGGCATTGATATTGTCTTTTTATTCCACTGCGACCTCCACCACTCTTTTCCAAGAGGCATTAAAACTGTCTTGTTAAGCTACTGTGACCTCCACGTCTCTTCAAAGGTTCATTAAAACCATCTTGCTAAGCTACTGTGACCTCCACCACTCTTCAAAGGGGCATTGATATTGTCTTTTTATTCCACTGAGACCTCCACCTCTCTTCCAAGGGGCATTAAAACCATCTTGTTAAGCTACTGTGACCTCCAACTCTCTTCCAAGGGGCATTAAAACCATCTTGTTAAGCTACTGTGACCTCCACCAGTCCTTCAAGGGGCATTGATATTGCTTTTTATTCCACTGTGACCTCCACTACACTTCCACTCTTCCAAGGGGCATTAAAACCATCTTGTTAAGCTACTGTGACCTCCACCAGTCCTCCAAGGGGCATTAATATTGTCTTTTTATTGCAATGCGACCTCCACTACTTTTCCAAGGGGTTTTAAAACAGTCTCGTTAAGCTACTGTGACCTCCACCACTCTTCCAATGGGCATTGATATTGTCTTTAAATTCCACTGCAACCTCCACCACTCTTCCAAGGAGCATTAAAACCGTCTTGTTAAGCTACCGTGACCTCCACCACTCTTCCAAGGGTCATTGATATTGTCTTTTTATTACACTGCGACCACAAGCAGTCTTCCAAGAGGCATTAAAACTGTCTTGTTAAGCTACTGTGACCTCCATGTCTCTTCCAAGGGGCATTAAAACCGTCTTGTTAAGCTACTGTGACCTCCACCACTCTTCCAAGGGGCATTAAATCCGTCTTGTTAAGCTACTGTGACCTCCACCACTCTTCCAAGGGGCATTGATATTGCCTTTTTATTCCACCGCGACCTCCACCACTCTTACAAGGGGCATTAAAACTGTCTTGCTAAGCTACTGTGACCTCCACATTTCTACCAAGGGGCATTAAAATGTCTTGTTAAACCACTCTGAACTAAAACCACTCTTCAAAGGGGCATTAAAACAGCCTTGTTAAGCTACTGTGACCTCCACCACTCTTCCAAGGGGCATTGATATTGTCTTTTAATTCCACTGCGACCTCCACCTCTATTCCAAGGGGCATTAAAAGAGTCTTGTTAAGCTACTGTGACCTCCAAATCTCTTCCAAGGGCATTAAAACCATCTTGTTAAGCCACTGTGACCTCCTCCACTCTTCCAAGGGGCATTAAAACCATCTTGTTAAGCTACTGTGACCTCAACCACTCTTCCAAGGGGCATTGATATTGTTTTTTATTCCACTGCGACCTCCACCACTCTTTCAAGGGGCATTACAACTGTCTTGTTAAGCTACTGTGACCTCCACGTCTCTTCCAGTGGGCATTAAAATTGTCTTTTTAAGCTACTGTGACTTCCACCACTCTTCCAAGGTGTATTAAAACTGTCTTGTTAAGCTACTGTGACCTCCACCACTCTTCCAAGGGGCATTGATATTGTCTTTTTATTCCACTGCGACCTCCACCAATCTTTCAAGGGGCATTGATATTGTCTTTCATTTCACTGCGACCTCCACCACTCTTCCAAGAGGCATTAAACATGTCTTGTTAAGCTACTGTGACCTCCACGTCTCTTGCAAGGGGCATTAAAACGGTCTTTTTAAGCTACTGTGACCTCCACCACTCTTCCAAGGGGCATTAAATCCATCTGGTTAAGCTACTGTGACCTCCACCAGTCTTCCAAGGGGCATTGATATTGTCTTTTTATTCCACTGAGACCTCCACCACTCTTACAAGGGGAATTAAAACTGTCTTGTTAAGCTACTGTGACCTCCACCACTCTTCCAAGGGGCATTGATATTGTCTTTTTATTCCACTGCGACCTCCACCACTCTTCCAATGGGCATTTTAACCGTCCTGTTATGCTACTGTGACCTCCACCACTCTTCCAAGGGGCATTAAAACTGTCTTGTTAAGCTACTGTGACCTCCACGTCTCTTCCAATGGGCATTAAAACCATCTTGTTAAGCTACTGTGACCTCCAACTCTCTTCCAAGGGGCATTAAAACCATCTTGTTAAGCTACTGTGACCTCCACCAGTCCTTCAAGGGGCATTGATATTGCTTTTTATTCCACTGTGACCTCCACCACTCTTCCAAGGGGCATTAAAACTGTCTTGTTAAGCTACTGTGACCTCCACATCTCTTCCAAGGGGCATTAACACCATCTTGTTAAGCTACTGTGACCTCCACCAGTCTTCGAAGGGGCATTAATATTGTCTTTTTATTGCATTGCGACCTCCAACACTCTTCCAAGGGGTATTAAAACAGTCTTGTTAAGCTATTGTGACCTCCACCTCTCTTCCAAGGGGCATTGATATTGTCTTTAAATTCCACTGCGACCTCCACCACTCTTCCATGGAGCATTAAAACCATCTTGTTAAGCTACCGTGACCTCCACCACTCTTCCAAGGGTCATTGATATTGTCTTTTTATTCCACTGCGACCACCAGCACTCTTCCAAGAGGCATTAAAACTGTCTTGTTAAGCTACTGTGACCTCCACCACTCTTCCAAGGGGCATTAAATCCGTCTTATTAAGCTACTGTGACCTCCACATTTCTACCAAGGGGCATTAAAATGTCTTGTTAAACCACTCTGAACTCCACCATTCTTCAACGGGGCATTAAAACCGCCTTGTTAAGCTACTGTGACCTCCACCATTCTTCCAAGGGGCATTAAAACTGTCTTGTTAAGCTACTGTTACTTCCACCACTCTTCCAAGGGGCATTAAAACTGTCTTGTTAAGCTACTGTTACCACCACATCTCTTCCAAGGGGCATTAAAACCATCTTGTTAAGCCACTGTGACCTCCTCCACTCTTCCAAGGGGCATAAAAACCATCTTGTTAAGCTACTGTGACCTCCACCACTCTACCAAGGGGCATTGATATTGTCATTTTATTCCACTGAGACCTCCACCACTCTTCCAAGGGGCATTAAAACTGTCTTGTTAAGCTACTGTGACCTCCACCACTCTTCCAAGGGGCATTGATATTGTCATTTTATTCCACTGAGACCTCCACCACTCTTCCAAGAGGCATTAAAACTGTCTTGTTAAGATACTGTGACCTCCATGTCTCTTCCAAGGGGCATTAAAACCGTCTTGTTAAGCTATTGTGACCTCAACCACTCTTCCAAGGGGCATTGATATTGTCTTTTTATTCCACTGCGACCTCCACCACTCTTTGAAGGGGCATTAGAACTGTCTTGTTAAGCTACTGTGACCTCCACGTCTCATCCAATGGGCATTAAAATTGTCTTTTTAAGCTACTGTGACTTCCACCACTCTTCCAAGGTGTATTAAAACTGTCTTGTTAAGCTACTGTGACCTCCACCACTCTTCCAAGGGGCATTAAAACCATCTTGTTAAGCTACTGTGACCTCCACCAGTCCTTCAAGGGGCATTGATATTGTCTTTCATTCCACTGCGACCTCCACCACTCTTCCAAGGGGCATTAAAACTGTCTTGTTAAGCTACTGTGACCTCCACGTCTCTTGCAAGGGGCATTAAAATGGTCTTTTTAAGCTACTGTGACCTCCACCATTCTTCCAAGGGGCATTAAAACTGTCTTGTTAAGCTATTGTGACTTCCACCACTCTTCCAAGGGGCATTAAAACTGTCTTGTTAAGCTACTGTTACCACCACATCTCTTCCAAGGGGCATTAAAACCATCTTGTTAAGCTACTGTGACTTCCACCATTCTTCCAAGGGGTATTAAAACTGTCTTGTTAAGCTACTGTGTCCTCCACCACTCTTCCAAGGGGCATTGATATTGTCTTTTTATTCCACTGCGACCTCCACCACTCTACCAAGGGGCATTAAAACCGTCTTGATAAGCTACTTTGACCTCCACCACTCTTCCAAGGGGCATTGATATTGTCTTTTTATTCCAATGTGACCTCCACCACTCTTCCAAGGGGCATTAAAACTGTCTTGTTAAGCTACTGTGACCTCCACCACTCTTCCAAGGGGCATTGATATTGTCTTTTTATTCCACTGCGACCTCCACCACTGTTTTTCAAGAGGCATTAGAACTGTCTTGTTAAGCTACTGTGACCTCCACGTCTCTTCCAAGGTTCATTAAAACCATCTTGTTAAGCTACTGTGACCTCCACGTCTCTTCCAAGGGGCATTGATATTGTCTTTTCATTCCATTAAAATGGTCTTTTTAAGCTACTGTGAGCACCACCACTCTTCCAAGTGGCATTAAATCCATCTTGTTAAGCTACTGTGACCTCCAACATTCTTCCAAGGGGCATTAAAACTGTCTTGTTAAGCTACTGTGACTTCCACCACTCTTCCAAGGGGCATTAAAACTGTCTTGTTAAGCTACTGTTACCACCACATCTCTTCCAAGGGGCATTAAAACCATATTGTTAAGCCACTGTGACCTCCACCATTCTTCCAAGGGGCATTAAAACCATCTTGTTAAGCTACTGTGACCTCCACCACTCCTCCAAGGGGCATTGATATTGTCTTTTTTATCCACTGTGACCTCCACCACTCTACCAAGGGGCATTAAAACCGTCTTGATAAGCTACTTTTACCTCCACCACTCTTCCAAGGGGCATTGATATTGTCTTTTTATTCCAATGTGACCTCCACCACTATTCCAAGGGGCATTAAAACTGTCTTGTTAAGCTACTGTGACCTCCACCACTCTTCCAAGGGGCATTGATATTGTCTTTTTATTCCACTGCGACCTCTACCACTGTTTTCCAAGAGGCATTAAAACTGTCTTGTTAAGCTACTGTGACCTCCACGTCTCTTCCAAGGTTCATTAAAACCATCTTGTTAAGCTACTGTGACCTCTACGTCTCTTCCAAGGGGCATTGATATTGTCTTTTCATTCCACTGCAACCTCCACCACTCTTCCAAGAGGCATTAAAAATGTCTTGTTAAGCTACTGTGACCTCCACGTTTCTTCCAAGGTTCATTAAAACCATCTTGTTAAGCTACAGTGACCTCCACCACTCTTCCAAGGGGCATTAAAACCGTCTTGTTAAGCTTATGTGACCTCCACCACTCTTCCAATGGGCATTGATATTGTCTTTCATTCCACTGCGACCTCCACCACTCTTCCAAGGGGCATTAAAACTGTCTTGTTAAGCTACTGTGACCTCCACGTCTCTTGCAAGAGGCATTAAAACGGTCTTGTTAAGCTACTGTGACCTCCACGTCTCTTCCAAGGGGCATTAAAACCATCTTGTTAAGCTACTGTGACTTCCACCACTCTTCCAAGGGGCATTGATATTGTCTTTTTATTCCTCTGCGACCTCCACCACACTTCCAAGGGGCTTTTAAACTGTCTTGTTAAGCTACTTTGATCTCCACGTCTCTTCCAATGGGCATTGATATTGTCTTTTCATTCCACTGCAACCTCCACCACTCTTCCAAGAGGCATTAAAACTGTCTTGTTAAGCTACTGTGACCTCCACCACTCTTCCAAGGGGCATTAAAGCCATCTTGTTAAGCTACTGTGACCTCCACCAGTCTTCCAAGGTGCATTGATATTGTCTTTTTATTCCACTGCGACCTTCACCACTCTTCCAAGGGGCATTAAAACGGTCTTGTTAAGCTACTGTGACCTCCACGTCTCTTCCAAGGGGAATTAGCACAGTCTTGTTAAGCTACTGTGTCCTGCACTGGTCTTCCAAGGGGCATTAATATTGTCTTTTTATTGCAATGCGACCTCCAACACTCCTCCAAGGGGCATTAAAACCGTCTTGTTAAGCTACTGTGACCTCCACCACTTTTCCAAGGGGTATTAAAACTGTCTCGTAAATCTAATGTTACCTCCACCACTCTTCCAAGGGGCATTGATATTGACTTTTTATTGCACTGCGACCTCCACCACTCTTCCAAGAGGGATTAAAACCGTGTTGTTAAGCTACTGTGATTTCAACCACTCTTCCAAGGGGTTTTGATATTGTCTTTTTATTCCACTGCGACCTCCACCACTCTTCCAAAGGGCATTATAACTGTCTTGTTAAGCTACTGTGACCTCCACGTCTCTTCCAAGGGGCATTAAAACCGTTTTTTTAAGCTTCTGTGACCTCCACCACTCTTCAAAGGGGCATTAAAACCGTCTTGCTAAGCTACTGTGACATCCACCAGTCTTCCAAGGGGCATTGATATTGTCTTTTTATTCCACTGCGACCTCCACCACTCTTCCAATGGGCATTTTAACCGTCTTCTTAAGCTACTATGACCTCCACCACTCTTCCAAGGGGCATTAAAACTGTCTCGTTAAGCTACTGTGACCTCCATGTCTGTTCCAAGGGGCATTAAAACCATCTTGTTAAGCTACTGTGACCTCCACCACTCTTCCAAGGGGCATTAAAGCCATCTTGTTAAGCTACTGTGACCTCCACCAGTCTTCCAAGGTGCATTGATATTGTCTTTTTATTCCACTGCGACCTTCACCACTCTTCCAAGGGGCATTAAAACTGTCTTGTTAAGCTACTGTTACCTCCACGTCTCTTCCAAGGGGCATTAAAACTGTCTTGTTAAGCTACTTTGACCTCCACCACTCTTCCAAGGGGCATTAAAACCGTCTTGATAAGCTACTGTGACCTCCACCACTCTTCCAAGGGGCATTGATATTGTCTTTCATTCCACTGCGACCTCCACCACTCTTCCAAGGGGCATTAAAACTGTCTTGTTAAGCTACTGTGACCTCCACGTCTCTTGCAAGGGGCATTAAAACGGTCTTGTAAAGCTACTGTGACCTCCACCACTCTTCCAATGGGTATTAAAACTGTCTTCTCAAGCTACTGTGACCTCCACCCCTCTTCCAAGGGGCATTGATATTGTCATTTTATTCCACTGCAACCTCCAAGTCTCTTCCAAGGGGCATTAAAACCATCTTGTTAATCTACTGTGACCTCCACCACTCTTCCAAGGGGCATTAAAGCCATCTTGTTAAGCTACTGTGACCTCCACCAGTCTTCCAAGGTGCATTGATATTGTCTTTTTATTCCACTGCGACCTTCACCACTCTTCCAAGGGGCATTAAAACTGTCTTGTTAAGCTACTGTTACCTCCACCACTCTTCCAAGGGGCATTAAAACCGTCTTGATTAGCTACTGTGACCTCCACCACTCTTCCAAGGGGCATTAATATTGTCTTTCTTTCCACTGCGACCTCCACCACTCTTCCAAGGGGCATTAAAACTGTCTTGTTAAGCTACTGTGACCTCCACGTCTCTTGCAAGGGGCATTAAAACGGTCTTGTTAAGCTACTGTGACCTCCACGTCTCTTCCAAGGGGCATTAAAACTATCTTGTTAAGCTACTGTGACTTCCACCACTCTTCCAAGGGGCATTGATATTGTCTTTTTATTTCTCTGCGACCTCCACCACACTTCCAAGGGGCTTTTAAACCGTCTTGTTAAGCTACTTTGATCTCCACGTCTCTTCCAAGGGGAATTGATATTGTCTTTTTATGCCACTGCAAACTCCAAGTCTCTTCCATGGGGCATTAAAACCATCTTGTTAAGCTACTGTGACCTCCACCACTCTTCCAAGGGGCATTAAAGCCGTCTTGTTAAGCTACTGTGACCTCCACCAGTCTTCCAAGGTGCATTGATATTGTCTTTTTATTCCACTGCGACCTTCACCACTCTTCCAAGGGGCATTAAAACGGTCTTGTTAAGCTACTGTGACCTCCACGTCTCTTCCAAGGGGAATTAGCACAGTCTTGTTAAGCTACTGTGTCCTCCACCGGTCTTCCAAGGGGCATTAATATTGTCTTTTTATTGCAATGCGACCTCCAACACTCCTCCAAGGGGCATTAAAACCGTCTTGTTAAGCTACTGTGACCTCCACCACTTTTCCAAGGGGTATTAAAACTGTCTCGTAAATCTAATGTTACCTCCACCACTCTTCCAAGGGGCATTGATATTGTCTTTTTATTGCACTGCGATCTCCACCACTCTTCCAAGAGGGATTAAAACCGTCTTGTTAAGCTACTGAGATTTCAACCACTCTTCCAAGGGGTTTTGATATTGTCTTTTTATTCCACTGCGACCTCCACCACTCTTCCAAAGGGCATTATAACTGTCTTGTTAAGCTACTGTGACCTCCACGTCTCTTCCAAGGGGCATTAAAACCGTTTTGTTAAGCTTCTGTGACCTCCACCACTCTTCAAAGGGGCATTAAAACCGTCTTGTTAAGCTACTGTGACCTCCACCAGTCTTCCAAGGGGCATTGATATTGTCTTTTTATTCCACTGCGACCTCCACCACTCTTCCAAGGGGCATAAAAACTGTCTTGTTAAGCTACTGTGACATCCACCACTCTTCCAAGAGGCATTGATATTGTCTTTTTATTCCACTGCGACCTCCACCACTCTTCCAATGGGCATTTTAAAAGTCTTCTTAAGCTACTGTGACCTCCACCACTCTTCCAAGGGGCATTAAAACTGTCTCGTTAAGCTACTGTGACCTCCATGTCTGTTCCAAGGGGCATTAAAACCATCTTGTTAAGCTACTGTGACCTCCACCTCTCTTCCAAGGGGCATTAAAACTATCTTGTTAAGCTACTGTGACCTCCACCAGTTGCCCAAGTGGAATTGATATTGCTTTTTATTCCACTGTGACTTTCACCACTCTTCCAAGGGGCATTAAATCCGTCTTTTTAAGCTACTGTAACCTCCACCACTCTTCCAAGGGGCATTGATATTGTCTTTTTATTCCACTGCGACCTCTACCACTCTTTCAAGGGGCATTAAAACTGTCTTGTTAAGCTACTGTTACCTCCACCACTCTTCCAAGGGGCATTAAAACCGTCTTGATTAGCTACTGTGACCTCCACCACTCTTCCAAGGGGCATTAATATTGTCTTTCTTTCCACTGCGACCTCCACCACTCTTCCAAGGGGCATTAAAACTGTCTTGTTAAGCTACTGTGACCTCCACGTCTCTTGCAAGGGGCATTAAAACGGTCTTGTTAAGCTACTGTGACCTCCACGTCTCTTCCAAGGGGCATTAAAACTATCTTGTTAAGCTACTGTGACTTCCACCACTCTTCCAAGGGGCATTGATATTGTCTTTTTATTTCTCTGCGACCTCCACCACACTTCCAAGGGGCTTTTAAACCGTCTTGTTAAGCTACTTTGATCTCCACGTCTCTTCCAAGGGGAATTGATATTGTCTTTTTATGCCACTGCAAACTCCAAGTCTCTTCCATGGGGCAT
Organism: Phyllobates terribilis; assembly: GCF_046119375.1. Classification (NCBI taxonomy): domain Eukaryota; kingdom Metazoa; phylum Chordata; class Amphibia; order Anura; family Dendrobatidae; genus Phyllobates; species Phyllobates terribilis. The sequence goes on from NW_027362765.1 coordinate 283,528,726, forward strand.
TAAAACCATCTTGTTAAGCTACTGTGACCTCCACCACTCTTCCAAGGGGCATTAAAGCCGTCTTGTTAAGCTACTGTGACCTCCACCAGTCTTCCAAGGTGCATTGATATTGTCTTTTTATTCCACTGCGACCTTCACCACTCTTCCAAGGGGCATTAAAACGGTCTTGTTAAGCTACTGTGACCTCCACGTCTCTTCCAAGGGGAATTAGCACAGTCTTGTTAAGCTACTGTGTCCTCCACCGGTCTTCCAAGGGGCATTAATATTGTCTTTTTATTGCAATGCGACCTCCAACACTCCTCCAAGGGGCATTAAAACCGTCTTGTTAAGCTACTGTGACCTCCACCACTTTTCCAAGGGGTATTAAAACTGTCTCGTAAATCTAATGTTACCTCCACCACTCTTCCAAGGGGCATTGATATTGTCTTTTTATTGCACTGCGACCTCCACCACTCTTCCAAGAGGGATTAAAACCGTCTTGTTAAGCTACTGAGATTTCAACCACTCTTCCAAGGGGTTTTGATATTGTCTTTTTATTCCACTGCGACCTCCACCACTCTTCCAAAGGGCATTATAACTGTCTTGTTAAGCTACTGTGACCTCCACGTCTCTTCCAAGGGGCATTAAAACCGTTTTGTTAAGCTTCTGTGACCTCCACCACTCTTCAAAGGGGCATTAAAACCGTCTTGTTAAGCTACTGTGACCTCCACCAGTCTTCCAAGGGGCATTGATATTGTCTTTTTATTCCACTGCGACCTCCACCACTCTTCCAAGGGGCATAAAAACTGTCTTGTTAAGCTACTGTGACATCCACCACTCTTCCAAGAGGCATTGATATTGTCTTTTTATTTCACTGCGACCTCCACCACTCTTCCAATGGGCATTTTAAAAGTCTTCTTAAGCTACTGTGACCTCCACCACTCTTCCAAGGGGCATTAAAACTGTCTCGTTAAGCTACTGTGACCTCCATGTCTGTTCCAAGGGGCATTAAAACCATCTTGTTAAGCTACTGTGACCTCCACCTCTCTTCCAAGGGGCATTAAAACTATCTTGTTAAGCTACTGTGACCTCCACCAGTTGCCCAAGTGGAATTGATATTGCTTTTTATTCCACTGTGACTTTCACCACTCTTCCAAGGGGCATTAAATCCGTCTTTTTAAGCTACTGTAACCTCCACCACTCTTCCAAGGGGCATTGATATTGTCTTTTTATTCCACTGCGACCTCTACCACTCTTTCAAGGGGCATTAAAACTGTCTTGTTAAGCTACTGTGACCGCCACGTCTCTTCCAATGGGCATTAAAATTGTGTATTTAAGCTACTGTGATTTCCACCACTCTTCCAAGGCATATTAAAACTGTCTTGTTAAGCTACTGTGACCTCCACCACTCTTCTAAGGGGCATTGATATTGTCTTTTTATTCCACTGCGACCTCCACACTCTTCCAAGGGGCATTGATATTGTCTTTCATTTCACTGCGACCTCCACCACTCTTCCTAGGGGCATTAAAACTGTCTTGTTAAGCTACTGTGACCTCCACGTCTCTTGCAAGGGGCATTAAAATGGTCTTGTTAAGCTACTGTGACTTCCACCACTCTTCCAAGGGGTATTAAAACTGTCTTGTTAAGCTACTGTATCCTCCACCACTCTTCCAAGGGGCATTGATATTGTCTTTTTATTCCACTGCGACCTCCACCACTCTTCCAAGGGGCTTTAAAACTGTCTTGTTTAGCTACTGTGACCTCCACCACTCTTCCAAGGGACATTGATATTGTCTTTTTATTCCAATGCGACCTCCACCACTCTTCCAAGGGGCTTTAAAACTGTCTTGTTTAGCTACTGTGACCTCAGCGTCTCTTGCAAGGGGCATTAAAACCGTCTTGTTAAGCTACTGTGACCTCCACCACTCTTCCAAGGGGTCATTGATATTGTCTTTTTATTCCTCTGCGACCTCTACCACTCTTCCAAGGCGCTTTAAAACCGTCTTGTTAAGCTACTTTGATCTCCACGTCTCTTCCAAGGGGCATTGATATTGTCTTTTCATTCCACTGCAACCTCCACCACTCTTCCAAGAGGCATTAAAAATGTCTTGTTAAGCTACTGTGACCTCCATGTCTCTTCCAAGGTTCATTAAAACCATCTTGTTAAGCTACTGTGACCTCCACCACTCTTCCAATGGGCATTAAAACCATCTTGATAAGCTACTGTGACCTCCACCTCTCTTCCAAGAGACATTGATATTGTCTTGTTAAGCTACTGTGACCTCCACAGGTCTTCCAAGGGGCATTAATATTGTCTTTTTATTGCAATGCAACTTCCAACACTCCTCCAAGGGACATTAAAACAGTCTTGTTAAGCTACTGTGACCTCCACCTCTCTTCCAAGGGGCATTAAAACCGTCTTGTTAAGCTACTGTGATCTGCACCACTCTTCCCAGGGGTATTTATATTGTCTTTTTATTCCACTGCGACCTCCACCACTCTGCCAATGGGTACTATAACTGTCTTGTTAAGCTACTGTGACCTCCACGTCTCTTCCAAGGGGCATTAAAACCGTCTTGTTATGCTTCTGTGACCTCCACCTCTCTTCCAAGTGGCATTAAAACTGTCTTGTTAAGCTACTGTGACCTCCACCAGTTTTCCAAGAGGCATTGATATTGTCTTATTATTCCACTGCGACTTCCACCACTCTTCCAAGGGGCATTAAAACTGTCTTGTTAAGCAACTGTGACCTCCACCTCTCTTCCAAGGGGCATTAAAACCATCTTGTTAAACCACTCTGAAATCCACAGCTCTTCCAAGGGGCATTAAAACCGTCTTGTTAAGCTACTGTGACCTCCACCACTCTTCCAAGGGTCCTTGATATTGTCTTTTTATTCTACTGCGACCTCCACCTCTCTTAAAAGGGGCATTAACACTGTCTTGTTAAGCTACTGTGAGCTCCAATTCTCTTCCAAGGAGCATTAAAACCGTCTTGTTAAGCTACTGTGACCTCTACCACTCTTCCACGGGGCATTGATATTGTCTTTTTATTCCTCTGCAGCCTCCACCACTCTTCCAAGAGGCATTAAAAATGACTTGTTAAGCTACTGTGACCTCCACCACTCTTCCAAGGGGTATTAAAACCGTCTTGTTAAGCTACTTTGACCTCCACGTCTCTTCCAAGGGGCATTGACACAGTCTTGTTAAGCTACTGTGACCTCCACAGGTCTTCCAAGGGGCATTGGTATTGTCTTTTTATTCCTCTGCAGCCTCCACCACTCTTCCAAGGTTCATTAAAACCATCTTGTTAAGCTACTGTGACCTCCACCACTCTTCCAAGGGGCATTAAAACCGTCTTGTTAACCTACTGTGACCTCCACCAGTCTTCCAAGGTGCATTGATATTGTCTTTTTATTCCACTGCGACTTTCACCACTCTTCCAAGGGGCATTAAAACTGTCATGTTAAGCTACTGTGACCTCCACCTCTCTTCCAAGGGGCATTAAAACCGTCTTGTTAAGCTACTGTGACCTCCACCACTCTTCCAAGGGGCATTGATATTGTCTTTTTATTCCACTGCGACCTCCACCACTCTTCCAAGTGGCATTAAAACTGTCTTGTTAAGCTACTGTGACCTCCACGTCTCTTCCAAGGGGCATTAAAACCGTCTTGTTAAGCTACTGTGACCTCCACCACTCTTCCAAGGGGTATTAAAACTGACTTGTCAAGCTACTGTGACCTCCACCACTCTTCCAAGGGGCATTGATATTGTCTTTTTATTCCACTGCCACCTCCACCTCACTTCCAAGGGGCATTTTAACCGTCTTTTTAAGCTACTGTGACCTCCACCACTCTTCCAAGGGGCATTAAAACCATCTTGTTAAGCTTCTGTGACCTCCATCACTCTTCCAAGGGGCATTAAAGCCGTCTTGTTAAGCTACTGTGACCTCCACCAGTCTTCCAAGGTGCATTGATATTGTCTATTTATTCCACTGCGACCTTCACCACTCTTCCAAGGGGCATTAAAACTGTCTTGTTAAGCTACTGTTACCTCCACGTCTCTTCCAAGGGGCATTAAAACTGTCTTGTTAAGCTACTTTGACCTCCACCACTCTTCCAAGGGGCATTAAAACCGTCTTGATAAGCTACTGTGACCTCCACCACTCTTCCAAGGGGCATTGATATTGTCTTTCATTCCACTGCGACCTCCACCACTCTTCCAAGGGGCATTAAAACTGTCTTGTTAAGCTACTGTGACCTCCACGTCTCTTGCAAGGGGCATTAAAACCATCTTGTTAAGCTACTGTGACTTCCACCACTCTTCCAAGGGTCATTGATGTTGTCTTTTTATTTCTCTGCGACCTCCACCACACTTCCAAGGGGCTTTTAAACCGTCTTGTTAAGCTACTTTGATCTCCACATCTCTTCCAAGGGGCATTGATATTGTCTTTTTATTCCACTGCAAACTCCAAGTCTCTTCCATGGGGCATTAAAACCATCTTGTTAAGCTACTGTGACCTCCACCACTCTTCCAAGGGGCATTAAAGCCGTCTTGTTAAGCTACTGTGACCTCCACCAGTCTTCCAAGGTGCATTGATATTGTCTTTTTATTCCACTGCGACCTTCACCACTCTTCCAAGGGGCATTAAAACGGTCTTGTTAAGCTACTGTGACCTCCACGTCTCTTCCAAGGGGAATTAGCACAGTCTTGTTAAGCTACTGTGTCCTGCACTGGTCTTCCAAGGGGCATTAATATTGTCTTTTTATTGCAATGCGACCTCCAACACTCCTCCAAGGGGCATTAAAACCGTCTTGTTAAGCTACTGTGACCTCCACCACTTTTCCAAGGGGTATTAAAACTGTCTCGTAAATCTAATGTTACCTCCACCACTCTTCCAAGGGGCATTGATATTGTCTTTTTATTGCACTGCGACCTCCACCACTCTTCCAAGAGGGATTAAAACCGTCTTGTTAAGCTACTGTGATTTCAACCACTCTTCCAAGGGGTTTTGATATTGTCTTTTTATTCCACTGCGACCTCCACCACTCTTCCAAAGGGCATTATAACTGTCTTGTTAAGCTACTGTGACCTCCACGTCTCTTCCAAGGGGCATTAAAACCGTTTTGTTAAGCTTCTGTTACCTCCACCACTCTTCAAAGGGGCATTAAAACCGTCTTGTTAAGCTACTGTGACATCCACCAGTCTTCCAAGGGGCATTGATATTGTCTTTTTATTCCACTGCGACCTCCACCACTCTTCCAATGGGCATTTTAACCGTCTTCTTAAGCTACTGTGGCCTCCACCACTCTTCCAAGGGGCATTAAAACTGTCTCGTTAAGCTACTGTGACCTCCATGTCTGTTCCAAGGGGCATTAAAACCACCTTGTTAAGCTACTGTGACCTCCAACTCTCTTCCAAGGGGCATTAAAACTATCTTGTTAAGCTACTGTGACCTCCACCAGTCGTCCAAGTGGAATTGATATTGCTTTTTATTCCACTGTGACCTTCACCACTCTTCCAAGGGGCATTAAATCCATCTTTTTAAGCTACTGTAACCTCCACCACTCTTCCAAGGGGCATTGATATTGTCTTTTTATTCCACTGCGACCTCTACCACTCTTTCAAGGGGCATTAAAACTGTCTTGTTAAGCTACTGTGACCTCCACGTCTCTTCCAATGGGCATTATAACTGTCTTGTTAAGCTACTGTGACTTCCACCACTCTTCCAAGGCATATTAAAACTGTCTTGTTAAGCTACTGTGACCTCCACCACTCTTCCAAGGGGCATTGATATTGTCTTTCATTTCACTGCGACCTCCACCACTCTTCCTAGGGGCATTAAAACTGTCTTGTTAAGCTACTGTGACCTCCACGTCTCTTGCAAGGGGCATTAAAATGGTCTTGTTAAGCTACTGTGACTTCCACCACTCTTCCAAGGGGTATTAAAACTGTCTTGTTAAGCTACTGTGTCCTCCACCACTCTTCCAAGGGGCATTGATATTGTCTTTTTATTCCACTGCGACCTCCACCACTATTCCAAGGGGCATTAAAACCATCTTGTTAAGCTACTGTGACCTCCACCACTCTTCCAAGGGGCATTGATATTGTCTTTTTATTCCAATACGACCTCCACCACTCTTCCAAGGGGCTTTAAAACTGTCTTGTTTAGCTACTGTGACCTCAGCGTCTCTTGCAAGGGGCATTAAAACCGTCTTGTTAAGCTACTGTGACCTCCACCACTCTTCCAAGGGGTCATTGATATTGTCTTTTTATTCCTCTGCGACCTCTACCACTCTTCCAAGGGGCTTTTAAACCGTCTTGTTAAGCTACTTTGATCTCCACGTCTCTTCCAATGGGCATTGATATTGTCTTTTCATTCCACTGCAACCTCCACCACTCTTCCAAGAGGCATTAAAACTGTCTTGTTAAGCTACTGTTACCTCCACGTCTATTCCAAGGGGCATTAAAACTGTCTTGTTAAGCTACTTTGACCTCCACCACTCTTCCAAGGGGCATTAAAACCGTCTTGATAAGCTACTGTGACCTCCACCACTCTTCCAAGGGGCATTGATATTGTCTTTCATTCCACTGCGACCTCCACCACTCTTCCAAGGGGCATTAAAACTGTCTTGTTAAGCTACTGTGACCTCCACGTCTCTTGCAAGGGGCATTAAAACTGTATTGTTAAGCTACTGTGACCTCCACCACTCTTCCAATGGGTATTAAAACTGTCTTCTCAAGCTACTGTGACCTCCACCCCTCTTCCAAGGGGCATTGATATTGTCATTTTATTCCACTGCAACCTCCAAGTCTCTTCCAAGGGGCATTAAAACCATCTTGTTAAGCTACTGTGACCTCCACCACTCTTCCAAGGGGCATTAAAGCCATCTTGTTAAGCTACTGTGACCTCCACCAGTCTTCCAAGGTGCATTGATATTGTCTTTTTATTCCACTGCGACCTTCACCACTCTTCCAAGGGGCATTAAAACTGTCTTGTTAAGCTACTGTTACCTCCACGTCTCTTCCAAGGGGCATTAAAACTGTCTTGTTAAGCTACTTTGACCTCCACCACTCTTTCAAGGGGCATTAAAACGGTCTTGATAAGCTACTGTGACCTCCACCACTCTTCCAAGGGGCATTGATATTGTCTTTCATTCCACTGCGACCTCCACCACTCTTCCAAGGGGCATTAAAACTGTCTTGTTAAGCTACTGTGACCTCCACGTCTCTTGCAAGGGGCATTAAAACGGTCTTGTTAAGCTACTGTGACCTCCACGTCTCTTCCAAGGGGCATTGATATTGTCTTTTTATTCCACTGCAAACTCCAAGTCTCTTCCATGGGGCATTAAAACCATCTTGTTAAGCTACTGTGACCTCCACCACTCTTCCAAGGGGCATTAAAGCCGTCTTGTTAAGCTACTGTGACCTCCACCAGTCTTCCAAGGTGCATTTATATTGTCTTTTTATTCCACTGCGACCTTCACCACTCTTCCAAGGGGCATTAAAACGGTCTTGTTAAGCTACTGTGACCTCCACGTCTCTTCCAAGGGGAATTAGCACAGTCTTGTTAAGCTACTGTGTCCTCCACCGGTCTTCCAAGGGGCATTAATATTGTCTTTTTATTGCAATGCGACCTCCAACACTCCTCCAAGGGGCATTAAAACCGTCTTGTTAAGCTACTGTGACCTCCACCACTTTTCCAAGGGGTATTAAAACTGTCTCGTAAATCTAATGTTACCTCCACCACTCTTCCAAGGGGCATTGATATTGTCTTTTTATTGCACTGCGACCTCCACCACTCTTCCAAGAGGGATTAAAACCGTCTTGTTAAGCTACTGTGATTTCAACCACTCTTCCAAGGGGTTTTGATATTGTCTTTTTATTCCACTGCGACCTCCACCACTCTTCCAAAGGGCATTATAACTGTCTTGTTAAGCTACTGTGACCTCCACGTCTCTTCCAAGGGGCATTAAAACCGTTTTGTTAAGCTTCTGTGACCTCCACCACTCTTCAAAGGGGCATTAAAACCGTCTTGTTAAGCTACTGTGACCTCCACCAGTCTTCCAAGGGGCATTGATATTGTCTTTTTATTCCACTGCGACCTCCACCACTCTTCCAAGGGGCATAAAAACTGTCTTGTTAAGCTACTGTGACATCCACCACTCTTCCAAGAGGCATTGATATTGTCTTTTTATTCCACTGCGACCTCCACCACTCTTCCAATGGGCATTTTAACCGTCTTCTTAAGCTACTGTGACCTCCACCACTCTTCCAAGGGGCATTAAAACTGTCTCGTTAAGCTACTGTGACCTCCATGTCTGTTCCAAGGGGCATTAAAACCATCTTGTTAAGCTACTGTGACCTCCACCTCTCTTCCAAGGGGCATTAAAACTATCTTGTTAAGCTACTGTGACCTCCACCAGTTGCCCAAGTGGAATTGATATTGCTTTTTATTCCACTGTGACTTTCACCACTCTTCCAAGGGGCATTAAATCCGTCTTTTTAAGCTACTGTAACCTCCACCACTCTTCCAAGGGGCATTGATATTGTCTTTTTATTCCACTGCGACCTCTACCACTCTTTCAAGGGGCATTAAAACTGTCTTGTTAAGCTACTGTGACCTCCACGTCTCTTCCAATGGGCATTAAAATTGTGTATTTAAGCTACTGTGACTTCCACCACTCTTCCAAGGCATATTAAAACTGTCTTGTTAAGCTACTGTGACCTCCACCACTCTTCCAAGGGGCATTGATATTGTCTTTTTATTCCACTGCGACCTCCACCACTCTTCCAAGGGGCATTGATATTGTCTTTCATTTCACTGCGACCTCCACCACTCTTCCTAGGGGCATTAAAACTGTCTTGTTAAGCTACTGTGACCTCCACGTCTCTTGCAAGGGGCATTAAAATGGTCTTGTTAAGCTACTGTGACTTCCACCACTCTTCCAAGGGGTATTAAAACTGTCTTGTTAAGCTACTGTATCCTCCACCACTCTTCCAAGGGGCATTGATATTGTCTTTTTATTCAACTGCGACCTCCACCACTATTCCAAGGGGCATTAAAACCATCTTCTTAAGCTACTGTGACCTCCACCACTCTTCCAAGGGGCATTGATATTGTCTTTTTATTCCAATGCGACCTCCACCACTCTTCCAAGGGGCTTTAAAACTGTCTTGTTTAGCTACTGTGACCTCAGCGTCTCTTGCAAGGGGCATTAAAACCGTCTTGTTAAGCTACTGTGACCTCCACCACTCTTCCAAGGGGTCATTGATATTGTCTTTTTATTCCTCTGCGACCTCTACCACTCTTCCAAGGGGTTTTAAAATCGTCTTGTTAAGCTACTTTGATCTCCACGTCTCTTCCAAGGGGCATTGATATTGTCTTTTCATTCCACTGCAACCTCCACCACTCTTCCAAGAGGCATTAAAAATGTCTTGTTAAGCTACTGTGACCTCCATGTCTCTTCCAAGGTTCATTAAAACCATCTTGTTAAGCTACTGTGACCTCCACCACTCTTCCAATGGGCATTAAAACCATCTTGATAAGCTACTGTGACCTCCACCTCTCTTCCAAGGGGCATTGATATTGTCTTGTTAAGCTACTGTGACCTCCACAGGTCTTCCAAGGGGCATTAATATTGTCTTTTTATTGCAGTGCAACTTCCAACACTCCTCCAAGGGGCATTAAAACAGTCTTGTTAAGCTACTGTGACCTCCACCTCTCTTCCAAGGGGCATTAAAACCGTCTTGTTAAGCTACTGTGATCTGCACCACTCTTCCCAGGGGTATTTATATTGTCTTTTTATTCCACTGCGACCTCCACCACTCTGCCAATGGGTATTATAACTGTCTTGTTAAGCTACTGTGACCTCCACGTCTCTTCCAAGGGGCATTAAAACCGTCTTGTTACGCTTCTGTGACCTCCACCTCTCTTCCAAGTGGCATTAAAACTGTCTTGTTAAGCTACTGTGACCTCCACCACTTTTCCAAGAGGCATTGATATTGTCTTATTATTCCACTGCGACTTCCACCACTCTTCCAAGGGGCATTAAAACTGTCTTGTTAAGCAACTGTGACCTCCACCTCTCTTCCAAGGGGCATTAAAACCATCTTGTTAAACCACTCTGAACTCCACAGCTCTTCCAAGGGGCATTAAAACCGTCTTGTTAAGCTACTGTGACCTCCACCACTCTTCCAAGGGTCCTTGATATTGTCTATTTATTCTACTGCGACCTCCACCTCTCTTAAAAGGGGCATTAACACTGTCTTGTTAAGCTACTGTGACCTCCACCACTCTTCCAAGGGTCCTTGATATTGTCTTTTTATTCTACTGCGACCTCCACCTCTCTTAAAAGGGGCATTAACACTGTCTTGTTAAGCTACTGTGAGCTCCAATTCTCTTCCAAGGAGCATTAAAACCGTCTTGTTAAGCTACTGTGACCTCCACCACTCTTCCAAGGGGCATTGATATTGTCTTTTTATTCCTCTGCAGCCTCCACCACTCTTCCAAGAGGCATTAAAAATGACTTGTTAAGCTACTGTGACCTCCACCACTCTTCCAAGGGGTATTAAAACCGTCTTGTTAAGCTACTTTGACCTCCACGTCTCTTCCAAGGGGCATTGACACAGTCTTGTTAAGCTACTGTGACCTCCACAGGTCTTCCAAGGGGCATTGATATTGTCTTTTTATTCCTCTGCAGCCTCCACCACTCTTCCAAGGTTCATTAAAACCATCTTGTTAAGCTACTGTGACCTCCACCACTCTTCCAAGGGGCATTAAAACCGTCTTGTTAAGCTACTGTGACCTCCACCAGTCTTCCAAGGTGCATTGATATTGTCTTTTTATTCCACTGCGACTTTCACCACTCTTCCAAGGGGCATTAAAACTGTCATGTTAAGCTACTGTGACCTCCACCTCTCTTCCAAGGGGCACTAAAACCGTCTTGTTAAGCTACTGTGACCTCCACCACTTTTCCAAGGGGCATTGATATTGTCTTATTATTCGACTGCGACCTCCACCACTCTTCCAAGGGGCATTAAAACTGTTTTGTTAAGCTACTGTGACCTTCACATCTCTTCCAAGGGGCATTAAAACCATCTTGTTAAACCACTCTGAACTCCACAGCTCTTCCAAGGGGCATTGAAACCATCTTGTTAAGCTACTGTGACCTCCACCACTCTTCCAAGGGGCATTGATATTGTCTTTTTATTCTACTGCGACCTCCACCACTCTTCCCAGGGGCATTAACACTGTCTTGTTAACCTACTGTGACCTCCATCACTCTTCCAAGGGGTATTAAAACTGTCTTGTTATGTTACTGTGACCTCCATCACTCTTCCAAGGGGCATTGATATTGTCTTTTTATTCCACTGCGACCTCCACCACTCTTCCAAGGGGCATTAAAACAGTGTTGTTAAGCTACTGTAACCTCCAAAAGTCTTCCAAGGTGCATTGATATTGTCTTTTTATTCCACTGCAACCTCCACCACTCTTCCAAGAGGCATTAAAAATGTCTTGTTACGCTACTGTGACCTCCAGGTCTCTTCCAAGGTTCATTAAAACCATCTTGTTAAGCTACTGTGACCTCCACCACTCTTCCAAGAGGCATTAAAACCGTCTTGTTAAGCTACTGTGACCTCCATCAGTCTCCCAAGGTGCATTGATATTGTCTTTTTATTCCACTGCAACCTTCACCACTCTTCCAAAGGGCATTAAAACTGTCTTGTTAAGCTACTGTGACCTCCACGTCTCTTCCAAGGGGCATTAAAACCATCTTGTAAAGCTACTGTCACCTCCACCACTCTTCCAAGGGGCATTTAAACCGTCTTGTTAAGCTTCTGTGACCTCCACCACTCTTCCAAGGGGCATTGATATTGTCTTTTTATTCCACTGCGACCTCCACCACTCTACCAAGGGGCATTAAAACTGTCTTTTTAAGCTACTGTGACCTCCACGTCTCTTCCAAGGGGCATTAAAACTGTCTTGTTAAACCACTCTGAACTCCACAGCTCTTCCAAGGGACATTAAAACCGTCTTATTAAGCAACTGTGACCTCCACCAGTCTTCCAAGGGGCATTGATATTGTCTTTTTATTCCACTGTGACCTCCACCACTCTACCAAGGGGCATTAAAACTGTCTTTTTAAGCTACTGTGACCTCCACGTCTCTTCCAAGGGGCATTAAAACTGTCTTGTTAAACCACTCTGAACTCCACAGCTCTTCCAAGGGGCATTGAAATGTTGATTTTAATTACCTCTAACCTCCACGATTCTACCTCTTGCATTTCCTCCTAATTTTAATCAGCTTTTGCTTTTCAATGCATAGGCGAACACTAAGGGAGACCCACTCCCCAATAATGTTAATCAAATAGGTGTGTTCTGGTTAACGTATTGCGGCGCTTCCAGATAAGATCCAGTAGGTTTTTTCATCCATAATTTAATTTTCAAAAGAATAAAAAATATAGCTATTCTATATTTTATATTCTTTTGAAAAATAAATTCTGGATGAAAAAACCTACTGGAACTTATCTGGAAGCTCCGCAATACCTTAACCAGAACACACCTTTTTGATTAACTGCCTTAACAGGATCTTCCTATATTTAAGCCTGATTCTTCTGGTAAAGCGTGCTGCATGGCAAATAAAGACTCCAAAAGCCTCAAAAGTTCTATTGCTATGTGAATTTCAAGACTTCTGCAAGGATATTCCTATATGGAGGCCTGATTTTCCTGGCAAAGTGTGCTGCAGGCCAAATGAAGACTCTGTAAGTCACAGGAGTCATATCATTATTAAATGCTGAATCTCAAGACTTCTGCAAGGTGAGCAGTATTCAGTTACCCCACCTTTTACTACCTTTTTGAGTAATATTGCAGTTAGATCTGCGCCGTTCCTTTTTCCATTTTCTCTTTCTAGAAGCTGAGATACAGCTATATTAAAACTCCCCAATAATGGGTAGAAGATTTTTAGTACGCTGTAATCCACGTCTGTTTCAAGGGGCATTGCAGTTCCTCATAATTTTTGGAAAGCCTTCCATTCACTGCTTAGGCCAGCAGTGTACAGGAGTTCCAGTTGCTATAAATGGAAAAAACGGTTTTGTTAAGGCCCTCTGACCTCCATGTCACTTCCAAGGGGCATTGGAGTGCCTCGAAATTTTTGGTAGGCATTGCACTAACTGTGTAGCCGAACTGCTCCTTTTGGTACAGAAACATATCCTACAAGACATGTGTGGTTGACTGACCAGATATTGATGTGAATGATCCCTGTTCCTCCTGCTCTTTCTCCTTTGCCACCACCTCATCCATTATTCATCACCTGAAGCTTTGTTTTAACGGGAGTCATAAAACTGGGATAGTAGCAGGAAAACATCCAGCAATCCTCGGAGGAGGTAGGATATGCGCCAAAATGCTGACCACCTCAGGTCTAGCCGCTACTACATACATTCGCTTGCAATCCAAGGAACAGAAAGCTAAGGAGATGGATGGCCTCATGATGATGAATAATTTACTCATTGTGAAGGAGGCCGACCACTGCTGCTGTCTACCTTCTGTACTTTGTGTTGAAGCCTGATTGACCCAGGACCCGCAATCCTCTATGTCTGGAGGACGTGTTGCATCCCAGTGTCCAACTGTGTCCGGCTTCCACAATATTAACCCAGTGTGAAGGCATCAGTGAAATGGACCATCCCTGGCCACATTCACTTGTCCACGTGTTTGTGGTTAGGCTGTCCTTCAAATAGGGGTGGCTGGGGACCATTTATGGACACCCGGATGCCCCCAGGCGGCTGGGGACCGTGTGTGGGCACCCGGCCGCCCCCTGGTGGCTGGGGACCAAGCGTGGACACCCGGCTGCCGGCCGGCTGGGGACTGAGCATGGATACCCGGCCACCGACACAGCCGTGATGTGGTGGCTAGATTCGGCTTCCAAATGCCTAAAAGGCCCAATTTCAAGTGCAAGCAAGCAAGCAGTATGGTATTGCAGCCTGGGGGTGGGTGGGTGGCAGGCTGCATACTTGCGCTTGCTTTGCAAGGAATGGGGGAGGTACAATTGAACACTGCCCTGGGACAAGGACTTGTATGGGGATAGTTGCAAGTATTTTTGTTTTTGGTTATTTATTTTACCTTATACACAAGTCTTTACCCCGGAAAGGAAGTTCCTTAACATATTTCACAGGAAAACCGTTTCAGTTTCATTTTTGAACGTTTTATTGTGAGCCCGTAAAAGTGGCACCCAGACAGTCTGTAGAAAGCCTAAAAAGTGCCCAAAACGATAGTGACAGTGTTCAAATGACATGGAGACAGCATGGGGATCACCCCAGGAAGTATTTCTGACCCCCAGGTTACTGCTGCCAACAACGTGGTCAGAGGTATTAAGCCAATTTTAGGGGCTCACAATAAAACGATCAAAAACGAAACTGAAACGGTTTTCCTGTGAAATATGTTAAGGAACTTCCTTTCCAGGGTAAAGATTTGTGTATAAGGTAAAATAAATTACCAAAAACAAAAATACTCCTCAACACCTTGGGCTATGTTCACAGGTAGCATTTTTTATGCGTTTTTGCACTTTTGTATTGCTTTCAACTGTGACAAATGCATTCACCGGGAAATGTCATTTTAACATTTTACAACCTTACCTGGCCATGTGCTGTGTGACACATGCATACAGTGCTGAAAAGACATGGGAACAGCATGGGGAAGACCCCTGGAAGCATCTCTGACACCCAGGTCACTGCCTAAAAGTGTGCCCATCAGAAGTGATCCTTGCCGAATCAGAAGATGCAGACTTGCAACTATCCCGGTGCAAATCCTTGTCCCAGGGCAGTGTTCAATTGTACCTCCCCCATTCCTTGCAATGCAAGCGCAAGTATGCAGCCTGCCACCCACCCCCAGGCTGCAATACCATACTGCTTGCTTGCACTTGAAATTGGGCCTTTTAGGCATGTGGAGGCGGAATCTGGCCACCATGTCATGGCTGCGTCGGCGGCCTGGTATCCATACTCAGTCCTCAGCCGGCCGGCGACCGGGTGTCCAAACTTCGTCCCCAGCCACTAGGGGGTGGCCGGATGTCCATACTCGGTCCCCAGCCGCCCCTATATGAAGGACAGCCTAACCACAAACACGTGGACAAGTGAATGTGACCAGGGATGGTCCATCTCACTGATGCCTTCACACTGGATTAATATTGTGGAAGCCGGGACAAAGTTGGACACTGGGATGCAACACGTCCTCCAGACAGAGTATTGCGGGTCCTGGGTCAATCAGGCTTCAACACAAAGTTCAGAAGGTAGACAGCAGCAGTGGTCGGCCTCTTACACAACGAGTAAATTATTCATGATCATGAGGCCATCCATCTCCTTAGCTTTCTGTTCCTTGGAATGCAAGCGCATGTATGTAGTAACGGCTAGGCCTGAAGTGTTAAGCGTTTTGGTGCAAATCCTACCTCCTCCGAGGATTGCTGGATGTTTTCCTGCTACTATCCCAGTTCTATGACTCCCGTTAAAACAAAGCTTCAGGTGATGAATGATGGATGAGATGGTGGCAAAGGAGAAAGAGCAGGAGGAACAGGGACCATTCACATCAATATCAGGCCAGTCAACCACACATGTCTTGTAGGATATGTTTCTGTACGAAAAGAAGCGGTTTGGCTACACAGTTATAGGGCATACAGTGAGTGCAATGCCTACCAAAAATTTCGAGGCACTCCAATGCCCCTTGGAAGTGACATGGAGGTCAGAGGGCCTTAACTAGACCGTTTTTTCCATTTATAGCAACTGGGTCTCCTGTACACTGTTGGCCTAAGGAGTGAATGGAAGGCTTTCCAAAAAGTATGAGGAACTGCAATGCCCCTTGAAACACACGTGGATTACAGCGCAATAAAATCCTTCTACCCTTTATTGGGGAGTGGGTCTCCCTTAGTGTTCACCTATGCATTGAATAGCAAAAGCTGACTAAGATTAGTGTAGCGCTGGCGTCCCTGCCCTCTGCTAGGCAGGGACGCTGCTCCTCTCACCGCTCTGTTCCGTGCCCGGCGTCCTCTCCCCGCTCTGCTGTCAGCGCGCGCTCCTTCCCGGCGTCCTCCTCCCGCTCTGCTGTCAGCGCGCGCTCCTTCCCGGCGTCCTCCTCCCGCTCTGCTCTCAGCGCGCGCTCCTTCCCGGCCCCTGTGCTTAGGGCGCGCGCGCTCCCCTCCTCTTAAAGGGGCCGCGCGCGCCGTCCTAAGGAGTCCCCGGCCAATGGCTGGAGGACTTCATCATATATAAGGCACCTCCTCCAAAATGGAGGTGCCCGAGCAATGTTGTTTGCACCTGTGTCTCACCTGTGCTTCAGCCCTCAGGTCCCGTTGCCAGTTACCTGCCAGTTACCTGCCAGTTTCCTGCTAGTTACCTGCCTGATTCCTGCCTGAATACTCGTTACCTGCCTGCCTGCCTGAGGTCCGACGGTCTGCCTTACAACTCCGGTCAGTCTGTCTAAGGACCAACTTGTCCGCTCACCTGGGAGCGCACATCAGCTACCTGCCCGCTTGCCTGAGGTCCGACGGTCTGCCTTACAACTCCGGTCAGTCTGTCTATGGACCAGCTTGCCCGCTCACCTGGGAGCGCTTCTCCGCTACCTGCCTGCTTGCCAGCCTGGAGGCTCCGTTGTCACGTGCTGTGACCACCAGCTATCTCAGAGACTCTTGCCCGCTCACCTGGGAGCGCTTCTCCGTTACCTACCTGCCTGCCAGCCCGGAGGTTCCGCCGTCACGTGCCGTGACCACCTGCTATTCCAGAGACTCTCGCTTGCTCACCTGGGAGCACTCGTCTACCATCTGCCTGCTAGCCTACCCGGAGGTTCTGCCATCACAGGTCGTACCTACCCCTTACCCGGAGACTGCCCTGATCACTTGCCGTAACTCCCTGTCCGTTCACCCGGAGACTGCCACCCGCTCCCGTACAAGGGCCGCCCCCTTGTATAGTAGCTCAGAGGTTCCGCCTCCCGGACCCGTTACAGTTTGCTCGGGCCATGGAACCCGGTGGCACCCAAGCTCCCTCGCTCTCGGACCTCTGTCTTGAACTGTCACGTCAGAGGTCCCAACAGGAGGCCATCCTGGGTCACCTGCGGAATGTTAATACTCGCCTGAACACTCTGTCTGATCCACCAACAACCTCCGCCAGTGCCATATCTTGCAAAAAGGCAGCTCCGCTGCCCACTAATACTATGGTATCCTACCTCGGACCCCGGCTCTCTGCACCTCCTCGCTTCGGAGGCGACCCCGTCCAGGCTCGGGGCTTCATAAATCAGTGCACCCTGCACTTTGAACTTTTGTCCCATCAGTTTAATTCCGACCGGGCCAAAATTGCCTTTATCATGTCCCATCTCACCGGGGAGGCCCTGGCCTGGCTAAATCCTCTATGGGAGAGAGGAGACCCCCTGGTGTCCAACTTGCCTGCTTTTCTCTCGGCTTTCCGGAAAGTCTTCGACGAACCCGGACGGAAGACCTCATCCGCATCCTCTCTGCTACGCCTCCGTCAGGAGGGTCTCACCGTGGGCCAATATGCCATACGGTTCCGCACCCTTGCCTCGGAGCTGGCCTGGGATAACGACGCTCTGGTATCCGTCTTCTGGGAGGGTCTGTCCGGTCGTATTAAAGATGAACTTGCTGGTCGGGACATTCCTACCTCTCTCGATGATCTAATAACCCTTGCCACCCGGATTGACCTACGGTTCCAGGAGCGTGCCAAAGAGGTCACCCGTGAGAGAAGGATTCCACGTTTAGCTCCTACTCTCCAGAAACCCGTCATTCCCTCCATCTCTCCCCAGGTACACTCTCCTGAGCCTATGCAGGTCGACCAGACCAAGATGGTCAAAACCCGTCAGGACTCACGCCGTGCCGAGGGGAGCTGCTTCTACTGTGGCAGTAAGGAGCACCGGATCCGTGCCTGCCCGGAGAGGTCGGGAAACGCCTGTGTCTAGGTTCGCTCAGAGAGGTCCACCTAGACAAGAATAAATCCTCTCCATCCCTGCTGTTGTCAGTTTCGATCATCTACGGGGAGAACCGTTATTTCGAACTAGCCCAACTTGACTCTGGAGCAGCCGGGAACCTTATTTCACAGTCCCTGGTTGAGAAATACCGCATCCCCACCAAACCTCTGGCTGTACCCTTGTCTGTCGCTGCCGTGGGTGGGGGCCTCTTGCCTCGCCCCATTCAACTCATCACCGAATCCATTACCCTGCAGGTGGGAATGCTGCATTCTGAAAGTATCTCCTTTCATGTTCTGCCTGGACTCTCTCACGCCCTCTTGCTAGGTCTGCCCTGGCTCCAGAGACATGCACCCGTGCTAGACTGGCAAACCGGAGAGGTCCTTCGCTGGGGACAAGACTGTCATAAAACCTGCCTGGTTCCCGTCCATCCCGTCCGTCCCTCTCCTACCCCAGCTAATCTACCTGGACTTCCGATTCCTTATTGGTCTTATACAGATGTCTTTAATAAAAAGGAGGCAGAGACATTACCACCACATAGACCATACGACTGTCCCATCGATCTGCTACCCGGTACTACTCCTCCCCGTGGGCGTATCTATCCTTTATCCGCTGCTGAGACCCGGTCAATGTCCGAATATATTGAGGAGAATCTGGCCAGAGGATTCATCCGGAAATCTACCTCCCCGGCGGGAGCAGGCTTCTTTTTCGTTAAAAAGAAGGACGGCTCTCTCCGTCCCTGTATAGACTATAGAGGCCTAAACCTGATCACGGTGAAGAATAAGTACCCCCTTCCGCTCATTCCAGAATTATTTGATCGCCTGAGGGGGGCTAGGATCTTCACCAAACTGGACCTTCGTGGGGCGTACAACCTGGTTCGTATTCGTCAGGGGGATGAATGGAAGACGGCATTCAACACCCGGGACGGCCACTATGAATACCTGGTAATGCCCTTTGGTCTCTGTAACGCTCCTGCCGTCTTTCAAGAGTTGGTCAATGACATCTTCCGGGACCTTCTCTACTCCTGCGTAGTAGTGTACCTGGACGACATCTTGGTCTTCTCTCCGGATCTCCAGACTCACCGGAGGGACGTTCGTCAGGTCCTGCTCAGGCTAAGGCAGAACCATCTCTACGCTAAATTTGAGAAGTGCCTCTTTGAGCAGACCTCGCTTCCGTTTCTGGGCTACATTATCTCTCAGACCGGCCTACAAATGGATCCTGAGAAACTGTCTGCCATCGAGAAATGGCCCCGATCGGAGGGCTTGAAGGCCATTCAGCGATTCCTGGGCTTCGCCAACTACTACCGCCTCTTCATACCACACTTCTCTTCCCGGACGGCTCCAATTTCTGCGCTCACCCGTAAAGGTACTAATCCCAAAGAGTGGCCACCCGAAGCAGAGGAGGCCTTTCTTTCCCTTAAACAGGCCTTCTCTTCCGCCTCGGTGCTGCATCGCCCAGATGGCAACAAACAGTTCTTCCTGGAGGTTGACGCCTCCTCCTCTGGAGCCGGAGCGGTACTTACTCAAAAATCATCTTCCGGGAGGATGGTAACTTGTGGCTTCTTCTCTAAACTCTTCTCCTCCTCTGAGCGCAACTATTCCATAGGAGACCGAGAGTTATTGGCCATCAAACTGGCATTGGAGGAGTGGCGTTACCTGCTCGAGGGGGCTCTTCACCCTGTAATAATTTACACTGACCACAAGAACTTGGCTTACCTCCAGCATGCCCAGAGACTTAACCCGCGCCAAGCCCGGTGGTCCTTGTTTTTTGCTCGTTTTGATTTTGTCCTTCATTTTCGCCCAGCTGACAAAAACGTCAAGGCGGACGCCTTGTCTCGGTCCTTTCTGGTGTCTGATCTCGAGGAGGATCCGAAACATATCATCGATCCTGCCAGAGTAATGCAGGTGGCTCCCGTGAGTCTAAATCGTCTTCCTCCTGGTAAGACGTTCGTACCTGTACCTGATCGGGAGAAGATCCTACACTGGGGTCATTCGTCTAAACTAGCTGGCCACGCCGGTCAGAAAAAGACCCTCCAGCTTATTACCCGGCACTACTGGTGGCCTAACCTGCACAAGGATGTAATAGACTTTGTTTCTGCCTGTGTGTCCTGCGCCCGCAACAAAGTTCCGAGACACCTGCCGGCCGGCCGCCTCCTACCTCTGCCAGTACCTGCTGCCCCCTGGCAGCATATAGCGATGGACTTCATTACTGATCTACCCGTCTCTGCCGGTTGTACGGTCATTTGGGTGGTCGCTGACCGCTTCTCCAAGATGGCTCACTTCATTCCACTGCCAGGTCTTCCGTCTGCACCCGAGCTGGCTAAAGACTTTATCCGCCACATCTTCCGTCTTCATGGCCTGCCCCGTCACATCGTGTCGGATCGTGGGGTACAGTTCACTTCCCGTTTCTGGAGAGCCACTTGTAAATTGCTGGACGTCACCCTGGACTTCTCCTCCGCTTACCACCCACAGTCTAATGGTCAAGTGGAGCGGATCAATCAGAACCTGACCAGTTACCTTCGGCACTTCGTTAATGCCCACCATTCTGACTGGGTGGATCTCCTGCCATGGGCCGAATTCTCGTACAACAATCACGAGAGCGAGTCTTCCTCCAAATCCCCGTTTTTTGTAGTCTACGGTCAGCATCCTCGGATCCCGTTTCCCGTCTCCACCTCGGCGGACAATCCGGCTGCGGAATCTCTTGTTAACAAATTTTCCTCCATATGGGAGGGTACCCGGTCCACACTCCTTCTGTCTTCCGAGCGTATGAAAAGACACGCTGACAAAAAACGTCTGGACCCTCCTCAATTCCGCCCTGGGGATAAAGTCTGGCTCTCGTCCAAATATGTCCGGCTCAAGATCCCTTCCTATAAGTTAGGGCCTCGGTTCATCGGCCCACTGGAGGTCATCAGTCAGATCAACCCGGTGGCCTATAAATTGAAACTCCCGGCCAACTTACGGATCCCTAACTCCTTCCATGTGTCTCTCCTCAAACCTGTGGTACTTAACTCTTTTTCTAAGTCTACAGGTACGCCTCTTGCTCCGGTTTCTGCTGAGGACGAGTTTGAGGTAGAGAACATTCTTGCCACCAAAAGGGTAAGAGGAAAGACCTTTTTCTTGGTAGATTGGAGGGGGTTTGGTCCTGAGGAGAGAACGTGGGAGCCCCGGGAGAATATCCATGCCCCTCTCATCCTAGCTAAATTTCTGTCTGGCCTAAAAAAGGGGGGGCCTAAAGGGGGGGGTACTGTAGCGCTGGCGTCCCTGCCCTCTGCTAGGCAGGGACGCTGCTCCTCTCACCGCTCTGTTCCGTGCCCGGCGTCCTCTCCCCGCTCTGCTGTCAGCGCGCGCTCCTTCCCGGCGTCCTCCTCCCGCTCTGCTGTCAGCACGCGCTCCTTCCCGGCGTCCTCCTCCCGCTCTGCTCTCAGCGCGCGCTCCTTCCCGGCCCCTGTGCTTAGGGCGCGCGCGCGCGCGCTCCCCTCCTCTTAAAGGGGCCGCGCGCGCCGTCCTAAGGAGTCCCCGGCCAATGGCCGGAGGACTTCATCATATATAAGGCACCTCCTCCAAAATGGAGGTGCCCGAGCAATGTTGTTTGCACCTGTGTCTCACCTGTGCTTCAGCCCTCAGGTCCCGTTGCCAGTTACCTGCCAGTTACCTGCCAGTTTCCTGCTAGTTACCTGCCTGATTCCTGCCTGAATACTCGTTACCTGCCTGCCTGCCTGAGGTCCGACGGTCTGCCTTACAACTCCGGTCAGTCTGTCTAAGGACCAACTTGTCCGCTCACCTGGGAGCGCACATCAGCTACCTGCCCGCTTGCCTGAGGTCCGACGGTCTGCCTTACAACTCCGGTCAGTCTGTCTATGGACCAGCTTGCCCGCTCACCTGGGAGCGCTTCTCCGCTACCTGCCTGCTTGCCAGCCTGGAGGCTCCGTTGTCACGTGCTGTGACCACCAGCTATCTCAGAGACTCTTGCCCGCTCACCTGGGAGCGCTTCTCCGTTACCTATCTGCCTGCCAGCCCGGAGGTTCCGCCGTCACGTGCCGTGACCACCTGCTATTCCAGAGACTCTCGCTTGCTCACCTGGGAGCACTCGTCTACCATCTGCCTGCTAGCCTACCCGGAGGTTCTGCCATCACAGGTCGTACCTACCCCTTACCCGGAGACTGCCCTGATCACTTGCCGTAACTCCCTGTCCGTTCACCCGGAGACTGCCACCCGCTCCCGTACAAGGGCCGCCCCCTTGTATAGTAGCTCAGAGGTTCCGCCTCCCGGACCCGTTACAATTAGGAGGAAATTCAATGCCCGTTGGTAGAGTCGTGGAGGTTAGAGGTAATTTAAAATCAACATTTCAATGCCCCTTGGAAGAGCTGTGGAGTTCAGAGTGGTTTAACAAGATGGTTTTAATGCCCCTTGGAAAAGTGGTGGAGGTCGCATTGAAATAAAAAGACAATATCAATGCCCCTTGGAAAAGTGGTGGATGTCACCGTAGCTTAACAAAACGGTTTTAATGCCCCTTGGAAGAGTTGTGGAGGTCGCAGTGGAATAAAAAGACAATATTAATGCGCCTTGGAAGAGACGTGGAGGTCACAGTAGCTTAACATGACGGTTTTAATGCCCCTTGGAAGAGACGTGGAGGTCACAGTAGCTTAACAATACAGTTTTAATGCCCCTCGGAAGAGTGTTGGAGGTCGCAGGGGAATAAAAAGACAATATTAATGCCCCTTGGAATAGTGGTGGAGGTCACAGTAGCTTAACAAGACGGTTTTAATGCCCCTTGAAAGCTGTGGAGTTCAGAGTGGTTTAACAAGACTGTTTTAATGCCCCTTGCAAGAGCTGTGAAGTTAAGAGTGGTTTTACAAGACGGTTTTAGTGCCCCTTGGAAGAGACGTGGAGGTCCCAGTAGCTTAACAAGACAGTTTTAATGCCCTTTGGAAGAGCTGTGGAGTTCAGAGTGGTTTTACAAGACGGTTTTAATGCCCCTTGGCAGAGACGTGGACTTCACATTAACTTAACAAGACGGTTTTAATGCCCTTTGGAAGAGAAATGGAGGTCACAGTAGCTTAACAAGATGGTTTTAATGCCCATTGGAAGAAAAGTGGAGGTCACAGTAGCTTAAGAAAGCAGTTTTAATGCCTCTTGGAAGAGTGGTGGAGGTGACAGTGGAATAAAAAGACAACATCAGTGCCACTTGGAAACGTGGTGGAGGTCACAGAAATTTAACAAGACTTTTTTAATTCCCCTTGGAAGAGACGTGGAGGTCACAGTAGCTTAACAAGACGGTTTTAATGACCCTTGGAAGAGCTGTGGAGTTCAGAGTGGTATAACAAGACTGATTTAATGCCCCTTGGAAGAGTGGTGGATGCTGCAGGGGAATAAAAAGACAATATCTATGCCCCTTGGAAGAGACGTGGAGGTCACAGTAGATTAACAGGATGGTTTTAATGCCCCTTGGAAGAGAAGTAGAGGTCACAGTAGCTTAATAAGACAGTTTTAATGCCACTTGGAAGAGTGGTGGAGGTCGCAGTGGAATAAAAAGACAATATCAATGCCCCTTGGAAGAGTGGTGGAGGTCACAGTAGCTTAACAAGACTGTTTTAATGCACCTTTGAAGAGCTGTGGAGTTCAGAGTGGTTTAACAAGATGGTTTCAATGCCTCTTCGAAGCGACGTGGAGGTCAAAGTAGCTTAAGAATACGGATTTAATGCCCCCTGGAAGAGACATGGAGGTCACAGTAGCTTAATAAGACAGTTTTAATGCCCCTTGGAAGAGTAGTGGAGGTTGCAGTGGAATAAAAAGACAATATCAATGCCCCTTTGAAGAGACGTGGAGGTCACAGTAGCTTAACAAGACAGTTTTAATGCCCCTTGAAAGAGACGTGGATGTCACAGTAGCTTTACAAGACAGTTTTAATGCACCTTGGAAGAGTGTTGGAGGTCGCAGTCAAATAAAAAGACAATATCAATGCCCCTTGGAAGAGTGGTGGAGGTCACAGTAGCTTAACAAGACGGTTTTAATGCCCCTTAGTAGAGCTGTGGAGTTCAGAGTGGTTTTAAAATATGGTTTTAATGCCCTTGGAAGAGACGTGGACTTCACAGTAACTTAACAAGACGGTTTTAAAGCCCCTTGGAAAAGTTGTGGAAGTCACAGTAGCTTAGCAAGACGGTTTTAATGCCCCTTGGAAGAGTGGTAGAGGTAACAGTAGCTTAACAAGATGGTTTTAATACCCTTTGGAAGAGCTGTGGAGTTCACAGTAGCTTAACAACACAGTTTTAATGCCCCTTGGAAGAGTGGTGGAGGTCGCATTGAAATAAAAAGACAATATCAATACCCCTTGGAAGAGTGGTGGAGGTCCCAGTAGCTTAACAAGACGGTTTTAATGCAGCTTGGAAGAGCTGTGGAGTTCAGAGTGGTTAAACAAGACAGTTTTAATGCCCCTTGGAAGAGAAGTGGAGGTAACAGTAGCTAAACAAGACTGTTTTAATGCCTATTGTAAGAGACGTGGAGGACACAGTAGCTTAAGAAAGCAGTATTAATGCCTCTTGGAAGAGTGGTGGAGGTCACAGAGGAATAAAAAGACAATATCAATGCCCCTTGGAAGAGTGGTGGAGGTCACAGTAGCTTAACAAGACGGTTTTAATTCCCCTTGGAAGAGCTATGGAGTTCAGAGTGGTTTAACAAGACGGTTTTAATGCTCCTTGGAAGAGACGTGGAGGTCACAGTTGCTTAATAAGACAGTTTTAATGACCCTTTGATGAAACGTGGAGGTCACAGTGGAATAAAAAGACAATATCAATGCCCCTTGGAAGAGTGGTGGAGGTCATAGTAGTTTAACAAGACGGTTTTAATGCCCCTTTGAAGAGCTGTGGAGTTCACAGTGGTTTAACAAGACAGTTTTTAATGCCCCTTGGAAGAGACGTGGACTTCACAGTAACTTAACAGGACGGTTTTAATGCCCCTTGGAAGAGTGGTGGAGGTCGCAGTGGAATAAAAAGACAATATCAATGCCCCTTGGAAGAGTGGTGGCGGTCCCAGTAGCTTAACAAGACGATTTTAATGCCCCTTGGAAGAGCTGTGGAGTTCAGTGTGGTGTAACACGACGGTTTTTATGCCCATTGATAGAAACGTGGAGGTCACAGTAGCTTAAGAAAGCAATATTATTGCCTCTTGGAAGAGTGGTGGAGGTCACAGAGGAATAAAAAGACAATATCAATGCCCCTTGTAAGAGTTGTGAAGGTCACAGTACCTTAAGAAGACAGTTTTAATGCCCCTTTGAAGAGCTATGGATTTCAGAGTGGTTTAACAAGACAATTTTAATGCCCCTTGGAAGAGACATGGAGGTCACAGTATCTTAACAAGACGGTTTTAATGCCAATTGGAAGAGCGGTGGAGGTCACAGATGTTTAACAAGACAGTTTTAATGCCCCTTGGAAGAGACGTGAAGGGCACAGAAGCTTAACAAGATTGTTTTAATGCCCCTTGGAAGAGCTGTGGAGTTCAAAGTGGTTTAGCACGACTGTTTTAATGCCCCTTGGAAGAAACGTGGAGGTCACAGTGGAATAAAAAGACAATATCAATGCCCCTTGAAAGAGTGGTGGAGGTCACAGTAGCTTAACAAGACAGTTTTAATGCCTCTTGGAAGAGACGTGGAGGTCACAATAACTTAACAAGACGATTTTAATGCCCTTGGAAGAGACGTGGAGGTCACAGTATCTTAACAACACAGTTTTAATGCCCTGTGGAAGAGCTGTGGAGTTCAGAGTGGTTTAACAAGATGGGTTCAATGCCTCTTCGATTAGAAGTGGAGGTCACAGTAGCTTAAGAATACGGTTTTAATGCCCCTTGGAAGAGACGTGGAGGTCACAGTAGCTTAAAAAGACGGTTTTAATGCCCCTTGGAAGAGACGTGGAGGTCACAGTAGCTTAACAAGACAGTTTTAATGCCCCTTGGAAGAGTGTTGGAGGTCGCAGTGGAATAAAAAGACAATATCAATGCCCCTTCCAATAGTGGTGGAGGTCACAGTAGCTTAACAAGACGGTTTTAATGCCCCTTTGAAGAGCTGTGGAGCTCAGAGTGGTTTAACAAGATGGTTTCAATGCCTCTTCGAAGAGACGTGGAGGTCACAGTAGCTTAAGAATATGGATTTAATGCCCCTTGGAAGAGACGTGGACGTCACAGCAGCTTAACAAGACAGTTTTAATGCCCCTTGGAAAAGTGGTGGAGGTCGCAGTGGAATAAAAATACAATATCAATGCCCCTTGGAAGAGACGTGGAGGTCACAGTAGCTTAAAAAGACGGTTTTAATGCCCCTTGGAAGAGACGTGGAGGTCACAGTAGCTTAAAAAGACGGTTTTAATGCCCCTTGAAAGAGACGTGGATGTCACAGTAGCTTAACAAGACGGTTTTAATGCCCATTTGAAGAGCTGTGGAGTTCAGAGTGGTTTTAAAATATGGTTTTAATGCCCCTTGGCAGAGACGTGGACTTCACAGTAACTTAACAAGACGGTTTTAAAGCCTCTTGGAAAAGTGGTGGAAGTCAGAGTAGCTTAACAAGACGGTTTTAATGCCCCTTGGAAGAGTGGTGGAGGTAACAGTAGCTTAACAAGATCGTTGTAATACCCTTTGGAAGAGCTGTGGAGTTCAGAGTGGTTTAACAAGACTGTTTTAATGCCCCTTGATAGAGACGTGGAGGTCACAGTAGCTTAACAAGACAGTTTTAATGCCCCTTGGAAGAGTGGTGGAGGTCGCAGTGGAATAAAAAGACAATATCAATGCCCCTTGTTAGAGACATGGAGGTCACAGTAGCTTAACAAGACAGTTTTATTGACCCTTGGAAGAGTGGTGGAGTTCGTAGTGGAATAAAAAGACAATATTAATGCCCCTTGGAAGAGTGGTGGAGGTCACAGTAGCTTAACAACATAGTTTTAATGCCCTGTGGAAGAGCGGTGGAGTTCAGAGTGGTTTAACAAGATGGGTTCAATGCCTCTTCGATTAGACGTGGAGGTCACAGTAGCTTAAGAATACGGTTTTAATGCCCCTTGGAAGAGACGTGGAGGTCACAGTAGCTTAACAAGAGTGTTTTAATGCCCCTTGGAAGAGACGTGGAGGTCACAGTAGCTTAACAAGACAGTTTAATGCCCCTTGGAAGAGTGGTGGACGTCGCAGTGGAATAAAAAGACAATATCAATGCCCCTTGGAATAGTGGTGGAGGTCACAGTAGCTTAACAAGACGGTTTCAATGCCCCTTTGAAGAGCTGTGGAGTTCAGAGTGGTTTAACAAGATGGTTTCAATGCCTCTTCGAAGAGACGTGGAGGTCACAGTAGCTTAAGAATACGGATTTAATGCCCCTTGGAAGAGACATGGAGGTCACAGTAGCTTAACAAGACGGTTTTAATGCTCCTAGGAAGAGACGTGGAGGTCACAGTAGCTTAAAAAGACAATATCAATGCCCCTTGGAATAGTGGTGGAGGTCACAGTAGCTTAACAAGACGGTTTTAATGCCCCTTAGTAGAGCTGTGGAGTTCAGAGTGGTTTAACAAGACTGATTTAATGCCCCTTTGAAGAGCTGTGGAGTTCAGAGTGGTTTTAAAATATGGTTTTAATGCCTCTTGGCAGAGACGTGGACTTCACAGTAACTTAACAAGACGGTTTTAAAGCCCCTTGGAAAAGTGGTGGAAGTCACAGTAGCTTAACAAGACGGTTTTAAGGCCCTTTGGAAGAGTGGTGGATGTAACAGTAGCTTAACAAGATGGTTTTAATACCCTTTGGAAGAGCTATGGAGTTCAAAATGGTTAACAAGACTGTTTTAATGCCCCTTGAAAGAGACGTGGAGGTCACAGTAGCTTAACAAGACAGTTTAAATGCCTCTTGGAAGAGTGGTGGAGGTCGCAGTGGAATAAAAAGACAATATCAATGCCCCTTGTAAGAGACATGGAGGTCACAGTAGCTTAACAAGACTGTTTAAATGCTCCTTGGAAGAGACGTCGAGGTCACAGTAGCTTAACAAGACAGTTTTAATGCCCCTTGGAAGAATGGTGGAGGTCGCATTGAAATAAAAAGACAATATCAATGCCCCTTGGAAGAGTGGTGGATATCAGAGTATCTTAACAAGATGGTTTTAATGCCCCTTGGAAGAGTGGTGGAGGTCGCAGTGGAATAAAAAGACAATATCCATGCCCCTAGGAAGAGTGGTGGAGGTCCCAGTAGCTTAACAAGACGGTTTTAATGCCCCTTGGAAGATCTGTGGAGTTCAGAGTGGTTAAACAAGGCGGTTTTAATGCCCCTTGGAAGCGACGTGAAGGTCACAGTAGCTAAACAAGACTGTTTTAATGCATATTGTAAGAGACTTGGAGGTCACAGTAGCTTAAGAAAGCAGTATTAATGCTTCTTGGAAGAGTGGTGGAGGTCACACAGAAATAAAAAGACAATATCAATGCCCCTTGGAAGAGTGGTGGAGGTCACAGTAACTTAAGAATACGGTCTTAATGCCCGTTGGAAGAGCTATGGAGATCAGAATGGTTTAACAAGACAGTTTTAATGACCCTTGGAAGAGAAGCGGAGGTCACAGTAGCTTAACAAGACGGTTTTAATTCCCCTTGGAAGAGCTATGGAGTTCAGAGTGGTTTAACAAGACGGTTTTAATGCCCCTTTGCAGAGACATGGAGGTCACAGTAGCTTAACAAGACAGTTTCAGTGCCACTTAGAAGAGTAGTGGAGGTCGCAGTGGAATAAAAAGACAGTATCAATGCCCCTTGGAAGAGTGGTGGAGGTCACAGAAGTTTAACAAGACCGTTTTAATGCCCCTTGGAAGAGCAGTGGAGTTCAGAGTGATTTAACAAGATAGTTTTAATGCCCCTTGGAAGAGACGTGGAGGGCACAGCAGCTTAACAAGACGGTTTTAATGCCCCTTGGAAGAGCTGTGGAGTTCAGAGTGGTTTAACAAGCCTATTTTAATGCCCCTTGGAAGAGACGTGGAGGTCAAAGTTGCTTAATAAGACAGTTTTAATGCCCCTTGGATGAAACGTGGAGGTCACAGTGGAATAAAAAGACAATCTCAATGCCCCTTGGAAGAGTGGTGGAGATCACAGTAGCTTAACAAGATGGTTTTAATGCCCTTTGGAAGAGCTGTGGAGTTCAGAGTGGTTTAACAAGACGGTTTTAATGCCCCTTGGAAGAGACGTGGAGGTCGCAGTGGAATAAAAATACAATATTAATGCCCCTTGGAAGTGACGTGGAGGACACAGTAGCTTAACAAGACGGTTTTAATGCCCCTTGAAAGAGATGTGGATGTCACAGTAGCTTAGCAAGACAGTTTTAATGCCCCTTGGAAGAGTGTTGGAGGTCGCAGTCAAATAAAAAGACAATATCAATGACCCTTGGAATAGTGGTGGAGGTCACAGTAGCTTAACAAGACGGTTTTAACGCCCCTTTGAAGAGCTGTGGAGTTCAGAGTGGTTTTAAAATATGGTTTTATTGCCCCTTGGCAGAGACGTGGACTTCAAGTAACTTAACAAGACGGTTTTAAAGCCCCTTGGAAAAGTGGTGGAAGTCACAGTAGCTTAACAAGACGGTTTTAATGCCCCTTGGAAGAGTGGTGGAGGTAACAGTAGCTTAACAAGATGGTTTTAATGCCCCTTGGAAGAGTGGTGGAGGTCGCAGCGGAATAAAAAGACAATATCAATGCCCCTTGGAAGAGACGTGGACTTCACAGTAACTTAACAAGACGGTTTTAATGCCCCTTGGAAGAGACGTGGAGGTCACAGTAGCTTAACAAGACAGTTTTAATGCCTCTTGGAAGAGTGGTGAAGGTCACAGTGGAATAAAAAGACAATATCAATGCCCCTCGGAAGAGTGGTGGAGGTCACAGTAGCCTAAGAAGATGGTATTAATGCCCCTTTGAAGAGCTGTGGAGTTCATAGTGGTTTAACAAGACTGTG
Source organism: Phyllobates terribilis (assembly GCF_046119375.1). Classification (NCBI taxonomy): domain Eukaryota; kingdom Metazoa; phylum Chordata; class Amphibia; order Anura; family Dendrobatidae; genus Phyllobates; species Phyllobates terribilis. Next base: position 283,558,585 of record NW_027362765.1, read on the forward strand.
TTAATGCCCCATGTAAGAGACGTGGAGGTCACAGTAGCTTAACAAGACGATTTTAATGCTCCTTGGAAGAGACGTGGAGGTCACAGTAGCTTAACAAGACAGTTTTAATGCCCCTTGGAAGAGTGGTGGAGGTCGCATTGAAATAAAAAGACAATATCAATGCCCCTTGGAAGAGTGGTGGAGGTCGCATTGAAATAAAAAGACAATATCAATGCCCCTTGGAAGAGTGGTGGATATCAGAGTAGCTTAACAAGATGGTTTTGATGACCCTTGGAAGAGTGGTGGAGGTCGCAGTGGAATAAAAAGACAATATCAATGCCCCTTGGATGAGTGGTGGAGGTCACAGTAGCTTAACAAGACGGTTTTAATGACCCTTGGAAGTTTTGTGGAGTTCAGAGTGGTTTATCAAGACGGCTTTAATGCCCCTTGGAAGAGACGTGGAGGTCACAGTAGCTTAACAAGTCGGTTTTCATGCCCCTTGGAAGAGTGGTGGAGGTCGCATTGAAATAAAAAGACAATATCAATGCCCCTTGGAAAAGACGTGGAGGTCACAGTAGCTTAAAAAGACGGTTGTAATGCTCCTTGGAAGAGATGTTTAGGTCACAGTAGCTTATCAAGACAGTTTTAGTGCCCCTTGGAAGAGTGGTGGAGGTCGCATTGAAATAATAAGACAGTATCAATGCCCTTTAGAAGAGACGTGGAGGTCACAGTAGCTTAACCAGACAGTTTTATTCCCCTTGGAAGAGACGTGGAGGTCACAGTAGCTTAACAAGACAGTTTTAATGCCCCTTGGAAGTTTTGTGGAGTTCAGAGAGGTTTAACGAGACTGTTTAATGCACCTTGGAAGAGCTGTGGAGTTCAGAGTGGTTTATCAAGACGGTTTTAATGCCCCTTGGAAGAGACGTGGAGGTCACAGTAGCTTAACAAGTCAGTTTTAATGCCCCTTGGAAGAGTGGTGGAGGTCGCATTGAAATAAAAAGACAATATCAATGCCCCTTGGAAGAGTGGTGGATGTCACAGTAGCTTAACAAGAAGGTTTTAATGCCCCTTGGAAGAGTGGTGGAGGTAGCAGTGGAATAAAAAGACACTATCAATGCCCCTTGGAAGAAACGTGGAGGTCACAGTAGCTTAACAAGACAGTTTTAATGCCTCTTGGAAGAGTGGTGAGGGGCACAGTGGAATAAAAAGACAACATCAATGCCCCTTAGAAGAGTGTTGGTGGTCACAGTAGCTTAAGAAGTCGGTATTAATGCCTCTTTGAAGAGCTGTGGAGTTCACAGTGGTTTAACAAGACAGTTTTAATGTCCCTTGGAGGAGACGTATAGGTAACCGTAGCGTAACCAGACGGTTTTAATGCCTCTTGGAAGAGACGTGTAGGTCGCAGTGGAAGAAAAAGACAATATCAATGCCCCTTGGAAGAGTGGTGGAGGTCACAGAATCTTATCAAGACCGTTTTAATGCCCCTTGGAACAGCTGTTGAGGTCACAGTAGCTTAACAAGACGGTTTTAATGCCCATTGGAAGAGTGGTGGAGGTCACAGTGGAATAAAAAGACAATATCAATGCCCCTTGGAAAAGACGTGGAGGTCACAGTAGCTTAAAAAGACGGTTTTAATGCTCCTTGGAAGAGATGTGGAGGTCACAGTAGCTTAACAAGACAGTTTTAGTGCCCCTTGGAAGAGTGGTGGAGGTCGCATTGTAATAAAAAGACAATATCAATGCCCCTTGGAAAAGTGGTGGAGGTCACAGTAGCTTAACAAGATGGTTTTAATTCCCCTTGGAAGAGAAGTGGAGGGCACAGTAGCTTATTAAGTCAGTTTTAATGCCCCTTGGAAGAGTGGTGGAAGTCGCAGTGGAATAAAAAGACAATATCAATGCCCTTTGGAAGAGACATGGAGGTCACAGTAGCTTAACAAGTCAGTTTTAATGCCCCTTGGAAGAGTGGTGGAGGTCGCATTGAAATAAAAAGACAATATCAATGCCCCTTGGAAGAGTGGTGGATGTCACAGTAGCTTAACAAGAAGGTTTTAATGCCCCTTGGAAGAGTGGTGGAGGTAGCAGTGGAATAAAAAGACACTATCAATGCCCCTTGGAAGAAACGTGGAGGTCACAGTAGCTTAACAAGACAGTTTTAATGCCACTTGGAAGAGTGGTGGAGGTCGCAGTGGAATAAAACGACAATATCAATGCCCCTTGGAACAGTGGTGGAGGTCACAGTTGCTTAACAAGATGGTTTTAATGCCCCTTGGAAGTTTTGTGGAGTTCAGAGAGGTTTAACAAGACTGTTTAATGCACCTTGGAAGAGCTGTGGAGTTCAGAGTGGTTTAACAAGACGGTTTTAATGCCCCTTGGAAGAGACATGGAGGTCACAGTAGCTTAAAAAGACAGTTTTAATGCCCCTTGGAAGAGTGGTGGAGGTCGCAGTTAGTGTTGAGCCACCCCCGTAGTGTTCGAGTTCGGTTCGGTTCGTCGAACACCTTCGAACACCGTTAAAACCAATGGCAGGCAAACAAAAACACATAGAAACACATAGAAAACACCTTCAAAGGTGTCCAAAAGCTGACAAACTGCTCAGAAGACACAACTAACACATGGAAAAGTGACAAGTACATATAGTCATGCGAAAAGAAAAGAGGTGGAGGAGTAAAAGGAGGGGGAGACACAGATATAGGAATGTCATGCCCTTCTAAAATCCAAAAAGTGAGAAGCTGAGACGGCCAGTCCGCTCCTGCTCGTGCCACCTCCGTGTCGCCGGGTTTGTGCCAGAGCCGCGGTGAACCCTGACGGCCAGCCCCCCTCTCCCAATACTGGTGCCTGTCCGCTGGTGGGTCGAGAGAGCCCCCCTGTGGTGGAGGCAGCTCTAAGCTTTTTAATTTAAATTGTCCCTCTAATTTGAATGAATACACTTTAAATCCATTTACAAGGATCTATTGGAGGGCAAGTCTCATGCCAGCAGCCGCGTAATTCCAGCTCCAGTAGCGTCCACTAAAGCTGCTGCAGTTAAAAAGCTTTTATAAGGATCGAGCTCGGCTGTCCACCGCAAGGCATCCTAGTGCCAGTCCCAGCCCCTATGCCTTGGGGTGCCTCCTGATGCTCTTCACTAAGTATCCCGTGGTCCCGAAGCATTTCCTTTGAAAAAATTAAGTGTCCAAACTACAGGTGGTGTAGCTTGCTTAACAGCCGGGATAATCCGCTGACTAGCAGACACTGCTACTAGGCACAAAGTATTTCCTGGGCTAGATGCAGTTAAAAATTTGTAAGTAGATACTCTCGTTGGATGCTGAGAAAGCATTCCATAGAGTCTCCTGGCACGCCATATATGATTCTCTTAAAAAGCTTGGGGTAGGGGTCTAGGGGACCCTTTTATAGCCAAAATCACGGCCCTGTATCACAATACGTCACCTAGGCTGAAGATAAATGGAACTGTAGCACCGAGGGCTCGGTTGCTACAGACGTATTGCACCTCACCCAGAGGTGTGATATCTCACTCTCAGATAAGGATGGAGTGTGGATCAGGACCCGACACCTGCATGCATTACACCACATTGCCGTGGGGCAGGGCGACCAATATGCCCCTGAGATGGGCACGACAGTCCCTGTCCCTGGCTGGAGTGGGGGGAGGGAACACTGAGGAAGGGGAACCCTGCAGTGCAGGAGCAGGGAGGAAGCAGTTCCTGGGTGCATTGAGAAGGGAGTATAAAAGGTGGGCACCATCTTAGTTCAGTGCAGAGAAGTCTGAGCAGAAGTGGCAGGGAGCAGGGGCTCTGCATGAGCTCTGCTCCGGAGGCGGGCCTAGTAACAGAGGCCCAGGCCTGCAAGAGGGAGAAGGAAGGAAGAGGAGCGGAGAAGGCTCCAGGAACGAGGAATGAAGGGATCCCAGGGGTGCGGACGGGCGAGTCGCCACCGCACGCCCGAATCCACCTGCGTGGAGGGGTCAGACCAAAGGGGGAGACCGGTCCCCGAACTAGTGGAGGCAGGAAACGACCCTCAGCTAGAAACCGGAGGCTCTGACATTTTATGTGGCGCAGCCCCTTGCTCCACCCGCTAGGAAGGCACCACATAGGGTCAGGGAAACTGGCGCCAAGTTTACCAAGAGGAGGCCCGAGGCAGCCGGACAGAAGTGTTGGTAAGAAAGGCCAGACAAAGGACACACAAAGGGGGTCCTGTGAAGCGCTCCAAAGTTATCTGGGAGTTGTCTGAGCCCCTCACCTGGTGAGCACAGTACGACGTGGGCAGCCGTTACCTGCAGACGTGGTCTGGATAATAAGAACTGTGAGTAAAGGCCCTGAACTGCATCACTGACTCCGTGTCGTTACTGCTGCTGCCCTGCACCATCACCCCCATCCTCCGCATACACTGCCCTGAGGCTATACTCCTCCCGTGGGGAGTTATGCTACGCTCTGCTGCACCCACAACACCAGCCTTAGCGGTCTGCCCTGTAGCGGCGGTTCACTCTGACCGCAATCCACGGGTGGCGTAGTCGGACATTTAAACATCAAAACCACATAAATAGTTCCGCCACTGGTTTGACCGCCCTGAGCCACGGAACCGGATCGCCGCCACGAAGACTACAACCACCAGCATCCACCAAAAAGGGTCCGGCTCCGGGTGTCCCAAGGCCCAGGGGGTGCGTCAGAACATTTTCATCACCTTTCACAATCACCAATGGGACAAGGCAGGGATGTCCTCTGTCCCCTCTCTTATACATCCTAGTGACGGAGCACCTGCTCTCTTCAATTCGCCATAACCCCAATATTAGGTGGATTGAGGTGGGAGGCACCGAGTACAAGTGCTCTCTATTTGCTGATGATGTCCTAGTATATATCACTCAATCACATATATCCATCCCTGCTGTTATGGCTGAAATAGATCACTTTGTTACATGGTAAAATTTTAAAATCAATGCAGCGAAGTCTGAGGCCCTCGATGTCTCCCTCCCTAAATCCATATAGGATTCCATCCAGTCCAACTTTCCCTTTGCCTGGCCCTCACAGGGTATCAAATACTTAGGAATTCCTATTCATAGAGACCTCTCCCATCTATGTTATCTTAATTTTGGGCCCTTTATTGAACAATTCCATACAGACCACGGTTGGCAAGTTAGAACTGTAAGATTCACTACGTGAACCACTGGTGTTTTGTGGAAAAGCACATGTACACCGCGTTCCAAATTATTATGCAAAAAGTGTTTAGGAGTGATAAGGGAAGAATTTGTTTGTCAGTTAAACTCATTGATGGTGATGTGTGTCAGGGCTCTTTATATCACTGTAAGCAATTGCAGACACCTGTGCTAATTAGTTTGGCAGGTGTGTCCAATGAAAGGCAAGACTACTTAAGAAGGCTCTCTCACATTATTAAGCAGCCTACATTTTCTGCCAAAATGGGAAAGAAAAAGGATGTGTCGGCTGCTGAGAAGCAACAAATTGTGGAGTGTTTAGGTCAAGGCATGACTACAATCAACATTGTGCGATGATCAGGATGAAGTGTCTTGGCAATCAAGAAGTATGTAGCTGATTCACAGTACACACGTGTGCGTGCTGATAAGGGCAAATTGAGGACTCTTTCCTACAGGCAATTACGTCAGGTTGAAACAGCAGCGGCAAAAAAGCCTTGTCATAGCAGCAGACAAGTTTTTGAAGCTGCTTGTGCCTCCAACGTCCCCCGAACAACAAGATGCAGGGTCCTTCAGAGGTTTGCAGCTGTGCATATGCCATCCTGTCGACCTCCTCTATCCACTTCACACAAGCAGAAACGGCTCCAGTGGGCCAAACATTACATGAAGACTGATTTCAAAACTGTTTTGTTCACGGATGAGTGCCGTGCCGCGCTCGATGGTCCAGATGAATGGAGTGGAGGATGGCTGGTTGATGGACACCCCACGCAAACACGGCTACAGCGCCAACAAGGAGGAGGAGGAGTAATGTTTTGGGCTGGAATCATGGGGAGAGAGATTGTCGGCCCCTTTAGGATCCCTGAAGGCGCTAAAGATGAACTCCATAATGTATGTGGATTTTCTCAAACAGCACTTCCTGCCATGGTTCAAGAAGAAGAACCGTGTATTTCACAGCAAGATCATTTTTCTGCATGATAATGCACCATCTCATGCTGCACATAAAACATCTGCATCTCTGGCTGATATGGGCATAAAAGGGGACAAACTTATGGTGTGACCCCCATGCTCCCCTGACCTCTACCCCATTCAGAACCTTTGGAGCATCATTAAAAGGAGTGTCTATGATGGCGGGAGGCAGTTCACATCTAAGCAACAGCTCTGGGAGGGTATTCTGTCCTCATGCAAAACAATTGAAGCAGAAACCATCCAAAACCTGACAAATTCAATGGACGAGAGAGTTCAGAAGCTCCTTTCGAACAAGGGGTCCTATGTGAAAATGTAACATCACCTAGAATAAAGTTTTGAGTTGAAAACTGTTTGATTTCAGTTTCTAACAACCTGCTAATGCTTATAATTTCAAAAATGACCATTTTTTTGGTCTTTATTAAAATGAAAAGGTTGATCGAAAAGTTTGGGGGATCTAAGAGTGTGGCAACCCAGTAGTCATGATTACTTCGAATTCTGACAATATGAGGGTCATGCTGCAGGTAGTGCAGCAAGAAGGCACTTATGTGTCTTGCGCATCTCGGAGCCCCAAAATTATTTTCCGGGCTAGATGCAGCTAAAAATTATTTTTAATTTTAAATCTGGTGAAGCTTATTATAGATGGCCTAATAGGATCAGTGCTGCACACTGCTACAAAGCCCAAATTATTTTCCAGTCAAGATACAGATAAACATGATTAGTAATTTGAAAGCTTAAAACGGTTGGTAGGGTGATTTTAACCAATCATCAAGCTTTTACTCTCCCCAGGATGACACAGGGGTAGAAAAGTCGTTTCGGATCCATGATTTGTTCATCTTTATGAACGTGAGTCTGTCTACATTATCAGTGGAGAGCCGCGTGCGCTTATCTGTCAGCACACCACCAGCAGCGCTGAACACACGTTCAGACAGAACGCTGGCTGCGGGGCATGACAAGATCTCCAAGGCGTAAGTGGCTAGCTCCGGCCATTTATCCAGATTGGAAGCCCAAAAAGAGCAAGGGTCCAGTGACACAGTCGTGGCTTCAATGTTTACTTGGAGATACTCCTGTACCATCGTCTCTAGGCGTTGACTATGTGTCAGACTTCTTGTCTCCTGTGGCCTTGCAAAGGATGGGCTAAAAAAGTGGTGAAATGATTCCGCAAAATTGATGTTACCAGCAGATACTGTGGTTCTGTTACGGTTTGAGTGCTGAACACTTGACGGTCCCACGGTTGGCAAGTTGGAACTTTGAGATTCACTACGTGCACCACTGGTATTTTGTGGAAAAGCACATGTAAGATTCTGCAACAGTCTCTGCTGATACTCCTGCATGCGTGCATCCCTTTCTATGGCAGGAATAATTTCTGCAAATTTACTTTTGTACTGGGGATCTAACAGTGTGGCAACCCAGTAGTCAGGATTATTTCTAATTCTCAGAATTCGAGGGTCATGTTGCAGGTAGTGCAGCAAGAAGGCACTCATGTGTGTTGCGCATCCAGGAGCACCAAGTCCCTGTTGTGTTGGTGGCGAGGTAGCAATCATGCTTCCTTCCTCTGTCCTCTCCCCCCAACCTCGCACAACAGAAATGTGATCAAGGTCTCCCTCATCTGATGAGTCTTCCATCAGTTCGTCCTCCACTTCTTCCTGGGCTCCTGCACCTTCCTCACTAGTTTGGCTGCTACCATGCGCCCTGGTAAAATCATCTCCCCCACCCTCACATGCCTGCCGCCTTGGTGCTGCCGACCGTCTGGACCTTGCAGATGTTAGCCCTTCCGCATACAACTCCTCCTCCTCTACTTCCTCCACCTCCTCTTGTGCCACCACCTGACTCCGAATTCTGTTTAACATGTGCTCCAGCATGTAAATCACCGGAATAGTCATGCTGATAATGGCATCGTCAGCACTAAACATCTTCGTCGCCATTTCAAAACTGTGCAGAAGGGTGCATAGGTCCCTGATCTGAGACCACTCCTCCAGCGTGATTTGCCCCACCTCTGAATCTCGTTGGCCCAGGCTATACGTCAGAACGTATTGCACCAGGGCTTGTCGGTGCTGCCACAGTCGCTGCAACATGTGCAGAGTTGAATTCCACCGGGTAGGCACATCGCATTTTAGCCGGTGAAGTGGCAGGCCCAACGACTTCTGTAGAGATGTAAGTCGCTGAGCTGCGGGATGCGAACGGCGGAAGTGAGCACACAGCGACCGTGCCCTCTGCAGAAGGCCATCTAGTCTGGGATAGTGGGCTAAAAATTGCTGGACAACCAGATTCAACACGTGAGCCATACAAGGCACGTGTGTGACATTGCCCCGGCGAAGGGCCGCACCCAGGTTTGCAGCATTGTCGCACACGGCCTTCCCTGGTTTCAGGTCCAGTGGAGACAACCATTCATGAAATTGGTTCTCCAGAGCTGACCACAACTCCTCAGCTGTGTGACTCACATTTCCCAGACATTTCAATGTAAAAACCGCCTGATGACGTTGAGCCCTACTGCCAGCATAGTAAGGAGGTGTGCAGGATCCCTTCTGCGCAGTTAGAAAGCTTGTGGCATGACCAGACAGGCTTTGGGTGCAGGTGGAAGACCGAGAGGAAGTTGAGGAGGCAGAAGCAGTGGAGGAAAAATGACATAAAGAGGATTGACGCACAACTCGTGGGGACGGCAAGACTTGGACAGAAGCCCCTTGTCCTGCTGTCACCATAGTTACCCAGTGCCCAGTCAGCGACATGTAACGCCCCTGTCCATGCCTACTCGTCCAAGTGTCTGTGGTGAAATGCACCCTGTCACACACAGAGTTTCTCAAAGAAGCGGTGATGTTGTGTGCGACATGCTGGTGGAGCGCAGGCACACCTTTCTTTGAGAAGTAGTGCCGACTGGGCATCTGGTACTGGGGCACTGCGACGGACATAAGGTCTCGAAAATCCTCTGTGTCCACCAGGCGGAAAGGCAGCATTTCTGTAGCCAAGAGCTTGCAGATGGTGAAATTCAACCTCTTAGCTTTCTCATGGCTAGGAAGAAATGGTCTTTTACTTGTCCACATCTGAGGGACCGAGGGCTGGCTATTGTGCTTAGACGGGGTTGATAAGGGTGTCCCCGGCAAACTGCCGGTCTGTGAGGAAGATGCAGGCGGACATGTTAGGTTGCCTTGATCCAAAGGTGGTGCTATCGATGTCGGACAGCGCTCAAGACCAGCTGGTGTTACCACCTCCAAAGAAAATGATGACCTGCCAATCACGCTGGCTGTTGCGGGTAAAGAGGTGGCAGGTCTGCGCCCCAAAACAGGTGTGACTGCTGTCCCCCCAGTCACAGAGGATGAAGAGGCCGCGGATGCACAAGATATGGCAGACGGTGGTTGGCCCGGCCGGCTAGACCGCATTGTAGCACACTGAGCTTCCCACTGCAACTTATGCTTCATGTCCATGTGCCGGTTCATGCATGAAGTACTCAAACTATGTATTTTTTGGCCTCTACTTAGCTTTTGCTGACAAATGTTACAGATAACACGAGTTGGGTCATCTTTATCGATCTGAAAAAATGCCCAGGCTATGCAAGGCTTAGCACCCATGCGACCTGAAGAGCCACCACGACTTGTGGTGAGAGGCAGAGTTGTGTTTGAGGATGCAGTTGTTGACGTGCTTCCAGTACTACGTCTCTGTCCAGGAAGGCGCAACCTGACCTCGTCGTCACTAGCATCTTCCTCCACCTCCTCTGCTGACCTCATCTCTTGGCTGACTGTGGGTTGACAGTAAGTGGGATCTCCGACCTCATCATCATCACCCTGTGCGTTATCACACCCGTCGTCCTCAGAGCCAACCTGTTCCTGCCCTGACAAAAAACTAAAGTTGTCGCTCCAATCAGGTATTTGAGTCTTATCATCGTCTTCCTCATTGTCTCCACCAACAGGAGTTACAGTTTGGGAATGAGGGTCTACATTATGGTCAGAACCTTCTGCGTCTGGTCCTGGATCCGACTCATAAAGATTCTGGGCATCAGTGCAGATCATTTCCTCGTCTGGATTCACAGAAGCGCTGGAGTCGACCTCTGATTCCCAGGCTATAGTATGAGTAAACAGCTCTGCAGACTCAACCATCTGTTCTACCTCATACTCAGACGGGCAGCTGGAGATTTGGGAGCTGTGAGGAAGCAAGTGCGATTTGGAGGACTGGAGTATTTGTGATGTTGAAGTTGATGTGGAGGAGAGCCCACTTAAAGGAGCACTTGATATCCGTTGAAGCACCTGCTGTTTTTGTGCCTCATCTGGAATTTGTAGCGATTGGCGTGGCCGTAAGAAAGGGATCTTATCACATTGTCCGCTAAAAGAAGTAGACATTTTAGTTTGGCTGGAAGATGGTCTTTCTTCTGCACCTACCCCACGGACACAACCTTTTTTCCCCTTCCCAACACGCCTATTCCCCTTTCCACCAGCAGCAGGCCTTTTTCCACTCATTTTGGTGGTTAACTAATTCACAACTCTGGAGTTGTTTGCACAAAAAAACAATGGATGGTAACCGAGCAGAGCTGAGTGGCCAAACTGTGGTATTAGGCCAAAACTATTGGCTGGGTTAGATGCAGAAAAAAATTATTTTTAATTTGCAACCTGATGGAGGTCAGTATAGATGGACTAATAGACCAAGTCCCACACACCGCTAGAAGCCCAAATATTTTTTCAGAGCTAGATGCAGAAAATTTTTTTATTCAATTTGCAACCTGATGGAGGTCAGTATAGATGGACTAATAGACCAAGTCCCACACACTGCTAGAAGCCCAAATATTTTTTCAGAGCTAGATGCAGAAAAAAATTATTTTTAATTTGCAACCTGATGGAGGTCAGTATAGATGGACTAATAGACCAAGTCCCACACACCGCTAGAAGCCCAAATATTTTTTCAGAGCTAGATGCAGAAAAAAATTATTTTTAATTTGCAACCTGATGGAGGTCAGTATAGATGGACTAATAGACCAAGTCCCACACACCGCTAGAAGCCCAAATATTTTTTCAGAGCTAGATGCAGAAAAAAATTATTTTTAATTTGCAACCTGATGGAGGTCAGTATAGATGGACTAATAGACCAAGTCCCACACACTGCTAGAAGCCCAAATATTTTTTCTGAGCTAGATGCAGAAAAAAATTATTTTTAATTTGCAACCTGATGGAGGTCAGTATAGATGGACTAATAGACCAAGTCCCACACACCGCTAGAAGCCCAAATATTTTTTCAGAGCTAGATGCAGAAAATTTTTTTATTCAATTTGCAACCTGATGGAGGTCAGTATAGATGGACTAATAGACCAAGTCCCACACATTGCTAGAAGCCCAAATATTTTTTCAGAGCTAGATGCAGAAAAAAATTATTTTTAATTTGCAACCTGATGGAGGTCAGTATAGATGGACTAATAGACCAAGTCCCACACACTGCTAGAAGCCCAAATATTTTTTCAGAGCTAGATGCAGAAAAAAATTATTTTTAATTTGCAACCTGATGGAGGTCAGTATAGATGGACTAATAGAACCAGTCCCACACGCTGCTAGAAGCCCAAATATTTTTTCAGAGATAAATGAAGAAAAAAATTATTTTTAATTTGCAACCTGATGGAGGTCAGTATAGATGGACTAATAGACCAAGTCCCACACACTGCTAGAAGCCCAAATATTTTTTCAGAGCTAGATGCAGAAAAAAATTATTTTTAATTTGCAACCTGATGGAGGTCAGTATAGATGGACTAATAGACCAAGTCCCACACACTGCTAGAAGCCCAAATATTTTTTCAGAGCTAGATGCAGAAAAAAATTATATTCAGTTTGCAACCTGATGGAGGTCAGTATAGATGGACTAATAGAATGATGCTATGCCCAAAAGATTTTACTTCACTAGGTGCAGTAAAAAAATTGGTATTCTATACACAGGTGGTATATCTTGCAACACAGATAGGCTACTCCACTGACTAACACACTCTGCAATAGGCCAAAAAGGATTAGCTTTGCTAGATTCAGCCAAATGCTGTGAAAAAAACTTGCACAGCACTGGCACAGACCTGCCTGGCAAAAACTGATAGGAACTGATGTAACCTAGTCCTGAAAAGGACTCCAATTACAATTAGTCTTTACTCCCACAATCTATCTATTTAAGAGCACAGACCTGCCTGATAAAAGTCGTAGGAAATGCTGTAACCTAGTCCTTAAAAGGACTGCAATCACAACTATTCCCTACTCCCAAGCTATCTGTATATTTGTGCGAAAATTGGCTTGAAATTAACAAGGTATAGCGCACACAGCAACAGCGGTGCCGTCTAACACGCAGCTGCAGCAGTGAGAAAATGGTGGCGACGGGGAAAATGGCTTGGTCTTATAGGGCAAGGACATGTGACATACATTGCCAATCACACATGCCCTTGCTTGTGTGAAAAAAAGCACTTCGCTCCGTGTGTGCGCTGCTGATAGGCTGACAGATTGCACCTCCCCACTGCAAATGCGGGAAAGAGAAAAAAAAATGGAGATCTTCATTGTTCCTGCAGAGATCCATCCCCTGCCCCTCCCCCCGCCCCGCTGTACACTCAAACTGCGTATTAACATTAATTTTCATCATTACTGAGAAAAAATCCAGTTATGATTTTGGTGCACGAACAGTTATCGAACATAACCTCGAACAGCCGAATTTTTCTCAAATTGTTCGTGTTCGCCGACCGGCTCGAACACCGCCCAAAACAGCTCGAATTTGAGATTGGCGAACAGTTCGAGTAGAACAACGCTCATCTCTAGTCGCAGTGGAATAAAAAGACAATATCAATGCCCATTGGAAGAGACTTGGAGGTCACAGTAGCTTATCAAGACGGTTTTAATGCTCCTTGGAAGAGACGTGGAGGTCACAGTAGCTTAACAAGACAGTTTTAATGCCCTTTGAAGAGTTGTGGAGGTTGCAGTGGAATAAAAAGACAATATCAATGCCCCTTGGATGAGACGTGGAGGTCACAGTAGCTTAACAAGACGGTTTTAATGCCCCTTGGAAGAGTGGTGGAGGTCACAGTGGAATAAAAAGACAATATCAATGCCCCTTGGAAGAGTGGTGGAGGTCACAGTAGCTTAGCAAGATGGTTTTAATTCCCCTTGGAAGAGAAGTGGAGGTCACAGTAGCTTAATAAGTCAGTTTTTATGCCCCTTGGAAGAGTGTTGGAGGTCGCAGTGGTATAAAAAGACAGTATCAATGGCCCTTGGAAGAGTGGTGGAGGTCACAGTAGCTTAACAAGACAGTTTTAATGCCCCTTGGAAGAGTGGTGGAGGTCGCAGTGGAATAAAAAGACAATATCCATGCCCCTTTGAAGAGACGTGGAGGTCATAGTAGCTTAACAAGACGGATTTAATGCTACTTGGAAGAGATGTGGAGGTCACAGTAGCTTAACAAGACAGTTTTAATGCCACTTGGAAGAGTGGTGAAGGTCGCAGTGGAATAAAAAGACAATATCAATGCCCCTTGGATGAGTGGTGGAGGTCACAGTAGCTTAACAAGACGGTTTTAATGACCCTTGGAAGTTTTATGGAGTTCAGAGTGGTTTATCAAGATGGCTTTAATGCCGCTTGGAAGAGACGTGGAGGTCACAGTAGCTTAAAAGACAGTTTTAATGCCCCTTGGAAAAGTGGTGGAGGTCGCAGTGGAATAAAAAGGCAATATCAATGCCCATTGGAAAAGCTGTGGAGTTCAGAGTGGTTTAAGAAGACGGTTTTAATGCCTCTTGGAAGAGACGTGGAGGTCACAGTAGCTTAAGAATACGGTTTTAATGCCCCTTGGAAGAGACGTGGAGGTCACAGTAGCTTAATAAGTCAGTTTTAGTGCCCCTTGGAAGAGTGGTGGAGGTCGCAGTGGAGTAAAAAGACAATATAAATGCCCTTTGGAAGAGACGTGGAGGTCACAGTAGCTTAACCAGACAGTTTAATGCCCCTTGGAAGAGACGTGGAGGTCACAGTAGCTTAACAAGACAGTTTTAATGCACCTTGGAAGGGTGTTGGAGGTCGCAGTGGAATAAAAAGACAATATCAATGCCCCTTGGAACATTGGTGGAGGTCACAGTTGCTTAACAAGATGGTTTTAATGCCCCTTGGAAGTTTTGTGGAGTTCGGAGAGGTTTAACAAGACTGTTTAATGCAACTTGGAAGAGCTGTGGAGTTCAGAGTGGTTTATCAAGACCGTTTTAATGCCCCTTGGAAGAGACGTGGAGGTCACAGTAGCTTAACAAGTCGGTTTTAATGCGCCTTGGAGGAGTGGTGGAAGTCGCATTGAAATAAAAAGACAATATCAATGCCCCTTGGAAGAGTGGTGGATGTCACAGTAGCTTAACAAGAAGGTTTTAATGCCCTTTGGAAGAGCTTGGAAGAGTGGTGGAGGTCACAGTAGCTTAATAAGATGGTTTTAATTCCCCTTGGAAGAGAAGTGGAGGTCACAGTAGCTTAATAAGTCAGTTTTAATGCCCCTTGGAAGAGTGGTGGAGGTCGCAGTGGAATAAAAATACAATATCAATGCACTTTGGAAGAGACGTGGAGGTCACAGTAGCTTAACCAGACGATTTTAATGCCCCTTGGAAGAGACGTGCAGGTCACAGTAGCTTAAAAAGTCGATTTTAATGTCCCTTGGAAGAGAAGTGGAGGACACAGTAGCTTAACAAGACGGTTTTAATGCCCCTTGGAAGAGCTGTGGAGTTCAGAGTGGTTTAACAATATGGTGTTAATGTCTCTTGGAAGAGACGTGGAGGTCACAGTAGCTTAACAATACAGTTTCAATGCCCCTTGGAAGAGTAGTGGAAGTCGCAGTGGAATTAAAAGACAATATCAATGCCCCTTGTAAGAGTGGTGGAGGTCACAGTAGTTTAAGAAGACGGTTTTAATGCCCCTTTAAAGAGCTGTGGTGTTCAGAGTGGTTTAACAAAACAGTTTTAATGCCCCTTGTAAAAGACGTGGAGGTCACAGTAGCTTAAAAAGACAGTTTCAATGCCCCTTGGAGAAGTGGTGGAGGTCACAGTAGTTTAAGAAGACGGTTTTAATGCCCCTTTGAAGAGCTGTGGTGTTCAGAGTGGTTTAACAAAACAGTTTTAATGCCCCTTGTAAGAGACGTGGAGGTCACAGTAGCTTAAAAAGACAGTTTTAATGCCCCTTGGAAAAGTGGTGAAGGTCGCAGTGGAATAAAATGACAATATCAATGCCCATTGGAAGAGTGGTGGAGTTCACAGTAGCTTAAGAAGACGGTTTTAATGCCCCTTTGAAGAGCTGTGGAGTTCAGAGTGGTTTAACAAGACGGTTTCAATGCGTCTTGGAAGCGACGTGGAGGTCACAGAAGCTTAACAAGACAGTTTTAATGCCCCTTGGAAGAGACGTGGAGGTCACAGTAGCTTAGCAAGACAGTTGTAAAGCCCCTTGGTAGAGTGGTGAAGGTCGCAGTGGAATAAAAAGACAATATCAATGCGCCTTGGAAGAGTGTTGGAGGTCACAGTAGCTTAACAAGACGGTTTTAATGCCCCTTGGAAGAGACGTGGAGGTCACAGTAGCTTAACAAGACAATATTATTGCCCCTTGGAAGAGTGGTGGAGGTCGCAGTGGAATAAAAAGACAATATCAATGCCCTTTGGAAGGGATGTGGAGGTCACAGTAGCTTAACAAGACAGTTTTAATGCCCCTTGGAAGAGTGGTTGAGGTCGCAGTGGAATTAAAAGACAATATCAATGCCCCTTGGAAAAGTTGTGGGTGTCACAGTAGCTTAACAATACGGTTTTAATGCTCCTTGGAAGAGTGGTGGTAGTCGCAGTGGAATAAAAAGACAATATCAATGCCCCTTGGAAGAATGGTGGAGGTCACAGTAGCTTAACAAGATGGTTTTAATTCCCCTTGGAAGAGAAGTGGAGTTCACAGTAGGTTAATAAGTCAGTTTTAATGCCCCTTGGAAGAGTGGTGGAGTTCGCAGTGGAATTAAAAGACAATATCATTGCCCCTTGGAAGAGTGGTGGAGGTCACAGAATCTTATCAAGACCGTTTTAATGCCCCTTGTAAGAGCCTTTGAGGACACAGAAGCTTAACAAGACGGTTTTAATGCACCTTGGAAGAGACGTGGAGGTCACAGTATCTTAACAAGACATGTTTAATGCCTATTGTAAGAGTGGTGGAGGTCACAGTGGAATAAAAAGACAATATCAATGCCCCTTGGAAGAGTGGTGGAGGTCACAGTAGCTTAAGAAGACAGTTTTAATGTCCCTTTGAAGAGCTGTGGAGTTCAGAGTGGTTTAACAAGACAGTTTTAATGCCCCTTGGAAGAGACGTTGAGGTCACAGTTGTTTAACAAGATGGTTTTAATGCCCCTTGGAAGAGCTATGGACTTCAGAGTGGTTTAACAAGACAGTTTTAATGCCCCTTGGAAGAGACGTGGAGGTCACAGTAGCTTAACAAGACAGTTGCAATGCCCCTTGGAAGAGTAGTGTGGGTCCCAGTGGAATAAAAAGACAATATCAATGCCCCTTGGAATAGTGGTGGAGGTCACAGTAGCTTAACAAGACAGTTTTAATGCCCTTTGGAAGAGCAGTGGAGTTCAGAGTGGTTCAGCAAGACGGCTATAATGTCCCTTGGAAGAGACGTGGAGGTCACAGTAGCTTAACAAGACAGTTGTAATGCCCCTTGGAAGAGTGGTGGAGGTCGCAGTGGAATAAAAAGACAATATCAATGCCCCTTGGAATAGTGGTGGAGGTCACAGTAGCTTATGAAGACTGTTTTAATGACCCTTGGAAGAGCTGTGGAGTTCAGAGTGGTTTAACAAGACGGTTTCAATGCTTCTTGGAAGAGACGTGGAGGTCACAGTAGCTTAATAATACCGTTTTAATGCCCCTAGGAAGAAACGTGGAGGTGACAGTAGCTTAACAAGACAGTTTTAATGCCTCTTGGAACAGTGGTGGAGGTGGCAGTGGAAAAAAAAGACAATATCAATGCCCCTTGGAAGAGTGGTGGAGGTCACAGTAGCTTAACAAGATGGTTTTAATGCCCTTTGGAAGAGCTGTGGAGTTCAGAGTGGTTTAACAAGATGGTTTTAATGCCCCTTGGAAGAGACGTGGACGTCACAGTAGCTTAACAATACAGTTTTAATGCCCCTTGGAAGAGTGGTGGAGGTCGCAGTGGAATAAAAAGACAATATCAATGCCCCTTGGAAGAGTGTTGGTTGTCACAGTAGCTTAAGAAGACGGTTTTAATGCCCCTTGGAAGTGTGATGGAGGTCTCAGTTGCTTAACAAGACAGTTTTAATGCCCCTTGGAAGAGTGGTGGAGGTCGCAGTGGAATAAAAAGACAATATTAATGCCCCTTGGAAGAGTGGTGGAGGTCACAGTAGCTTAATAAGATGGTTTTAATTCCCCTTGGAAGAGAAGTAGAGGTCACAGTAGCTTAATAAGTCAGTTTTAATGCCCCTTGGAAGAGTGGTGGAGGTCGCAGTGGAATAAAAAGACAATATCAATGCACTTTGGAAGAGACGTGGAGGTCACAGTAGCTTAACCAGACGGTTTTAATGCCCCTTGGAAGAGACGTGCAGGTCACAGTAGCTTAAAAAGTCGATTTTAATGTCCCTTGGAAGAGTAGTGGAGGTCACAGTAGCTTAACAAGACGGTTTTAATGCCCCTTGGAAGAGCTGTGGAGTTCAGAGTGGTTTAACAAGATGATTTTAATGCCCCTTGGAAGAGACGTGGACGTCACAGTAGCTTAACATTACAGTTTTAATGCCCCTTGGAAGAGTGGTGGAGGTCGCAGTGAAATAAAAAGACAATATCAATGCCCCTTGGAAGAGTGTTGGTTGTCACAGTAGCTTAAGAAGATGGTTTTAATGCCCCTTGGAAGTGTGATGGAGGTCTCATTTGCTTAACAAGACAGTTTTAATGCCCCTTGGAAGAGTGATGGAGGTCGCAGTGGAATAAAAAGACAATATCAATGCCCCTTGGAAGAGTGGTGGATGTCCCAGTAGCTTAACAAGAGAGTTTTAATGCCCCTTGGAAGAGCAGTGGAGTTCAGAGTGGTTATACAAGACGGTTTTAATGCCCCTTGGCAGAGACGTGGACTACACAGTAACTTAACAAGACGTTTTTAATGCCCCTTGGAAGAGACGTGGAGGTCACAGAAGCTTAAGACAGCCGTTTTAATGCCTCTTGGAAGAGTGGTGGAGGTCACAGAGGAATAAAAAGACAATATCAATGCCCGTTGAAAGAGTGGTGGAGGTCACAATAGCTTAACAACACGGTGATAATGCCCCTTGGAAGAGCTGTGGAGTTCAGAGTGGTTTAACAAGAGGTTTTAATGCCCCTTGGAAGAGACGTGGGAGGCACAGTAGCTTAACAAGATGGTTTTAATGTCCCTTGGAAGAGCTGTGGAGTTCAGAGTGGTTTAACAAAACTTTTTTAATGGCCCTTGGAAAAGACGTGGAGGTGACAGTTGCTTTATAAGACGGTTTTAATGCCCCTTGGAAGAAACGTGGAGGTCAAAGTGGAATAAAAAGACAACATCAATGCCCCTTGGAAGAGTGGTGGAGGTCACAGTAGCTTAACAAGACGGTTTTAATGCCTCTTGGAAGAGCTGTGGAGTTCAGAGTGGTTTAACAAGACATTTTTAATGGCCCTTGGAAGAGACGTGGAGGTCACAGTTGCTTTATAAAACGGTTTTAATGCCCCTTGGAAGAAACGTGGAGGTCAAAGTGGAATAAAAAGACAATATCAATGCCCCTTGGAAGAGTGGTGGAGGTCACAGTAGCTTAACAAGACGGTTTTTATGCCCCTTGGAAGAGACGTGAATTTCACAAGAGCTTAACAAGACAGTTTTAATGCCCCTTGGAAGAGTGATGGAGGTTGCAGTGGAATAAAAAGACAATATCAATGCCCCTTGGAAGTGTTGTGGAGGTTCCAGTAGCTTAACAAGATGGTTTTAATGCCCCTTGGAAGAGCTGTGGAGTTCAGAGTGGTTTAACAAGACGGTTTTAATTCCCCTTGGAAGAGACGTGGAGGTCACAGTAGCTTAAAAAGACAGTTTCAATGCCCTTTGGAAGAGTAGTGGAGGTCGCAGTGGAATAAAAAGACAATAACAATGCCCCTTGGAAGAGTGGTGGAGGTCACAGAAGTTTAACAAGACCGTTTTAATTCCCCTTGGAAGAACTGTGGAGTTCAGAGTGGTTTAAAAAGAGGTTTTAATGCCCCTTGGAAGAGACGTGGAGGGCACAGTAGCTTAACAAGATGGTTTTAATGTCCCTTGGAAGATCTGTGGAGTTCAGAGTGGTTTAACAAAACTTTTTTAATGGCCCTTGAAAGAGACGTGGAGGTGACAGTTGCTTTATAACACGGTTTTAATGCCCCTTGGAAGAAACGTGGAGGTCAAAGTGGAATAAAAAGACAATATCAATGCCCCTTGGAAGTGTTGTGGAGGTTCCAGTAGCTTAACAAGACGGTTTTAATTCCCCTTGGAAGAGCTGTGGAGTTCAGAGTGGTTTAGCAAGACGGTTTTAATTCCCCTTGGAAGAGCTGTGGAGTTCAGAGTGGTTTTACAAGACGGTTTTAATGCCCCTTGGCAGAGACGTGGACTTCACAGTAACTTAACAAGACGGTTTTAATGCCCCTTGGAAGAGCGGTGGAGCTCACAATTGTTTAACAAGACGGTTTTAATGCCCCTTGGAAGAGACGTGGAGGTCACAATAGCTTAGGAAAGCAATTTTAATGCCTCTTGGAAGAGTGGTGGAGGTCACAGTGGAATAAAAAGGCAATATCAATGCCCCTTGGAAGAGTGGTGGAGGTCACAGTAGCTTAAGATGACGGTTTTAATGCCCCTTTGAAGAGCTGTGGAGTTCAGAGTGGTTTAACAAGACAGTTTTAATGTCCCATGGAAGAGACGTGGAGGTCACAGTAGCTTAGCAGGACGGTTTTAATGCCCCTTTGAAGAGCTGTGGAGTTCAGAGTGGTTTAACAAGACAGTTTTAATGTCCCATGGAAGAGACGTGGAGGTCACATTAGCTTAGCAGGACGGTTTTAATGCCCCTTGGAAGAGCTGTGGAGTTCAGAGTGGTTTAATAAGACGGTTTTAATGCCCCTTGGAAGAGACGTGGAGGTCACTGTAGCTTAACAAGACAGTTTCAATGGAGTAGTGGAGGTCGCAGTGGAATAAAAAGACAATATCAATGCCCCTTGGAAGAGTGGTGGAGGTCACAGAAGTTTAACAAGACCGTTTTATTGCCCCTTGGAAGAGTTATGGAGTTCAGAGTGGTTTAATAAGACGGTTTTAATGCCCCTTGGACGAGACGTGGAGGTCACAGTAGCTTAACAAGACATGTTTAATGCCCCTTGGAAGAGTGGTGGAGGTCGCAGTGGAATAAAAAGACAATATCAATGCCCCTTGGAAGAGTCGTGGAGGTTACAGTAGCTTATGAAGACAGTTTTAATGTCCCTTTGAAGAGCTGTGGAGTTCAGAGTGGTTTAACAAGACAGTTTTAATGCCCCTTGGAAGAGACGATGAGGTCACAGTTGCTTAACAAGATGGTTTTAATGCCCCTAGGAAGAGCTGTGGAGTTCAGAGTGGTATAACAAGACGGTTTTAATGCCCCTTGGAAGAGTGTGGAGGTCGCAGTGGAATAGAAAGACAATATCAATGCCCATTGGAAGAGTGGTGGAGGTCACAATAGCTCAACAAGACAGTTTTAATGCCGTTTGGAAGAGCCGTGGAGTTCAGAGTGGTTCAGCAAGACGGCTTTTATGCCCCTTGGAAGAGACGTGGAGGTCACAGTAGCTTAACAAGACAGTTGTAATGCCCCTTGGAAGAGTGGTGGAGGTCGCAGTGGAATAAAAAGACAATATCTATGCCCCTTGGAATAGTGGTCTAGGTCACAGTAGCTTATGAAGACGGTTTTAATGCCCCTTGGAAGAGCTGTGGAGTTCAGAGTGGTTTAACAAGACGGTTTCAATGCTTCTTGGAAGAGACGTGGAGGTCACAGTAGCTTAATAATACCGTTTTAATGCCCCTAGGAAGAAACGTGGAGGTGACAGTAGCTTAACAAGACAGTTTTAATGCCTCTTGGAAGAGTGGTGGAGGTGGCAGTGGAAAAAAAAGACAATATCAATGCCCCTTGGAGGAGTGGTGGAGGTCACAGTAGCTTAACAAGATGGTTTTAATGCCCTTTGGAAGAGCTGTGGAGTTCAGAGTGGTTTAACAAGATGGTTTTAATGCCCCTTGGAAGAGACGTGGAGGTCACAGTAGCTTAGCAAGACAGTTTTAATGCCCCTTGGAAGAGTGGTGGAGGTTGCAGTGGAATAAAAAGACAATATCAATGCCCCTTGGAAGAGTGTTCGAGGACACAGTAGCTTAAGAAGACGGTTTTAATGCCCCTTGGAAGTGTGGTGGAGGTCTCAGTAGCTTAACAAGACAGTTTTAATGCCCCTTGGAAGAGTGGTGGAGGTCGCAGTGGAATAAAAAGACAATATCAATGCCCCTTGGAAGAGTGGTGGATGTCCCAGTAGCTTAACAAGATGGTTTTAATGCCCCTTGGAAGAGCTGTGGAGTTCAGACTGGCTTAACAAGACGGTTTTAATGCCCCTTGGAAGAGACGTGAAGGTCACAAGAGCTTAACAAGACAGTTTTAATGCCCCTTGGAAGAGTGATGGAGGTTGCAGTGGAATAAAAAGACAATATCAATGCCCCTTGGAAGTGTTGTGGAGGTTCCCATAGCTTAACAAGGCGGTTTTAATGCCCCTTGGAAGAGCTGTGGAGTTCAAAGTGGTTTAACAAGACGGTTTAATTGCCCTTGGAAGAGACGTGGACTTCACAGTAACTTTACAAGACGGTTTTAATGCCCCTTGGAAGAGACGTGGAGCTCACAATAGCTTAAGAAAGCAATTTTAATGCCTCTTGGAAGAGTTTTGGAGGTCACAGTGGAATAAAAAGACAATATCAATGCCTCTTGGAAGAGTGATGGAGGTCACAGTAGCTTAAGATGACGGCTTTAATGCCCCTTTGAAGAGCTGTGGAGTTCAGAGTGGTTTAACAAGACAGTTTTAATGCCCCATGGAAGAGACATGGAGGTCACAGTAGCTTAGCAAGACGGTTTTAATGCCCCTTGGAAGAGCTGTGGAGTTCAGAGTTGTTTAATAAGACGGTTTTAATGCCCCTTGGAAGAGACGTGGAGGTCACAGTAGCTTAACAAGACAGTTTCAATGGAGTAGTGGAGGTCGCAGTGGAATAAAAAGACAATATCAATGCCCCTTGGAAGAGTGGTGGAGGTCACAGAAGTTTAACAAGACCGTTTTAATGCCCGTTGGAAGAGCTGTGGAGTTCAGAGTGGTTTAACAAGAAGGTTTTAATGCCCCTTGGAAGAGACGTGGAGGTCCTAGTAGCTTAACAAGACCGTTTTAATGCCCCTTGGAAGAGTTATGGAGGTCGCATTGGAATAAAATGACAATATCAATGCCCTTTGGAAGAGTGGTGGAGGTACCAGTAGCTTAACAACACGGTTTTAATGACCCTTGGAAGAGCTGTGGAGTTCAGAGTGGTTTAACAAGACGGTTTTAATGCCCCTTGGAATAGCTGTGGAGTTCAGAGTGGTTTTACAAAACGGTTTAAATGCCCCTTGGCAGAGACGTGGACTTCACAGTAACATAACAAGACGGTTTTAATGCCCCTTGGAAGAGCTGTGGAGTTCACAGTGGTTTAACAAGACTGTTTTAATGCCCCTTGGAAGAGACGTGGAGGTCACAGTAGCTTAACAAGACGGTTTTAATGCCCATTGGTAGAGACGTGGAGGTCACAGTAGCTTAAGAAAGCAGTTTTAATGCCTCTTGGAAGAGTGATGGAGGTCACAGTGGAATAAAAAGTCAATATCAATGCCCCTTGGAAGAGTGGTGGAGGTCACAGTAGCTTAAGAAGACGGTTTTAATGCCCGTTGGAAGAGCTGTGGAGTTCAGAGTGTTTTAACAAGATGGTTTCAATGCCTCTTGGAAGCGACGTGAAGGTCACAGTAGCTTAGCAATACGGTTTTAATTAGTGTTGAGCCACCCGCGTAGTGTTCTGGTTCGGTTCGTCGAACACCGGGACGTTCGAGGAACTGTTCGTCGAACTGTTCGTCGAACACCGTTAAAACCAATGGCAGGCAAACAAAAACACATAGAAATACATAGAAAACACCTTCAAAGGTGTCCAAAAGCTGAGAAACTGCTCAGAAGACTCTCTCTTTAAAAAAGCCGGCCGGCAATTCAGCAGCGGCATACACCGGTACCCGACAATTTAGACAAGAAGGAATAGAGCATCACACATAGATTAGATAGATAGAAAAATGTCAGTCACATTTATAAGAAGTACAGTGATAGTGTTGGTTACTGTACTTGTCATTTAGTGTTAAAATAAAGGATTTATTAAAAAAAAAATTGGCGTGGGGTTTCCCGTAATTTTAGTCTCTAGCGGAGGTTATGCAGATGGCTGGGGCAGATGTTTGAAGCCAGGGAAGGGGGTAATACCCATGTAGCTTCCCAGGCTACTAATATCAGCCCCCAGCTGAATACCTAGCCTTTACTAGCTATTAAAATGGGGGACCCCTCCAAAAAAAATGACGTGGGTTCCCCCCTATTTTAATAGCTAGCAAAGGCTAGGCAGACAGCTGGGGGCTGATATTAATAGCCCAGGAAGGGTACCATGAATATTGGCCCCCTCCCAGGCTAGAAACATCAGCCGTCAGCCGCCCCAGAAATGGCGCATCCATAGGCTGTGGTAGCGCTGTGGAGTTCAGAGTGGTTTGACAAGAAGGTTTTCATGCCCCTTACAAGAGCCATGCAGTACAGCATATTAAAAATGTTATTCCCATTATTGGGGAGTGGGTCTCCCATAGTCTTTGCCTATGCCTTCCAAGCAAAAGCTGCCAAAAATTACTATGGAGGAACTTGCAATGCTGGAAAACTATAGCCATACAGTACAACATATTAAAAACATTATTCCCATTATTGGGGAGTGGGTCTCGCATAGTCTAGGCCTATGCTTTCCAAGCAAAAGCTGGCAAAAATTAGGAGGGAGGAACGTGCAATGCTGGCAACATGGACCACGGTCACCCCGGTGATATAGTGGTGGTGGAGGCTGAAGATAAGGAGAAGAGCAAAATACAGCCGAAATGAGAAAGCGTATACCCATATGTGGGTGTGAAGCGGTGCATGGGAATACACCTCCCGAAATAACGCTGTGGATTTGATTTTATGTTACTCTGCTCTCATTTGGTGGTGATGAGAAGTCTGGCCCAATCCAGCCCTTGTTCATTTTGATAAGGGTCAACTTGTCAGCATTGTCAGTTGACAGGCGAGTGCGCTTATCAGTTATAATTCCCCCAGCGGCACTAAAAACATGCTCTGATAACAGGCTAGCGGCAGGGCCGGCAAGGACCTCCAAGGCGTACAGAGCTAGTTCATTCCAAGTGTCCAGCTTGGATACCCAATAATTAAAAGGCACAGAGGAATCACGGAGGACACTGGTACGGTCGACAATGTACTCTCTCACCATCTTTTGAAACTTTCCACTCCTTGTGAGAGTACCCCGCACATCAGGGCCTGTAAGCTGGGCGGGTATCAGAAAACTGTCCCAGAACGTTGACAGTGTTCCCCTGCCTCTGCTGGATTGGAGTTGCATCTTTCTCACCTGTATGCCTTGGTTGGGCAATGAACTGTGACCTCTGCCGCTATCGTGTTCAGATGGGAATTTTTTTAACAGTTCTGCAGCAAGGGCCTTCTGGTACTGCCACATTTTTGTAGACCTCTCCACCTCAGGAATAACAGAGTGAAAGTTCTCCTTGTAGCGGGGGTCTAAGTGTCACCAGTAATGACTGTCACCCAACATTTTGACAACGTGAGGGTCACGGTTAAGGCAGCGTAACATAAAGTCAGCCATGCGTGCCAGACTGGTAATGGGCAAGACTTCCGTGTCCTCAAAAAAATGACGACTGACCATGCTCTCCTCCTCCTCCTCCCCCCTGTCCTCAGGCCACGCACGCTGAACCGACGGTTTGACAGTTGTACAGGTACTACAGTCTACAGTGCATGATACCAACTCCTGTTCTTCCTCCTCCTCCTCCTCTTCCTCTTCCTCATTGTCCCCCAATGCACTTTGGGTTGAGATGAGGCTGGGTTGTGTGTAATCGCCTGTTACGGCTTCTTGATCGATCTCATCATTCTCTGGCTGCAATGCCTGCAGAGAGTGTTGCAAATGACAGACAAGTGGGATGCTGACGCTAATGATGGCGTCATCGCCACTCACCATCTTGGTGGACTCCTCAAAGTTTGTCAGGATGGTACATATGTCAGACATCCAGGTCCACTCCTGAGGTCTTATGTGTGGAGACTGACATGAATATCGATGGCCTTGTTGCATCTGGTACTCCACAACTGCTCTCTTCTGCTCACAAATCCTTTGCAACATGTGGAGGGTAGAGTTCCAACGTGTGGGGATATCACACACCAGTCGGTGTGCCGGAAGCTGCAAATGCTGCTGCAACACAGCAAGGGCGGAGGAAGCTGTAGCCGACTTCCGAAAATGAGCTGACAGGCGGCGTACTTTGACGAGCAGATCTGGCAACTCGGGGTATGATTTAAGAAACCGCTGAACCACGAGGTTAAGCACATGAGCCAGGCATGGTACGTGTGTGATCTTGCCTCGCCTCAGAGCCGCCACCAGTATACGGCCATTGTCACACACGACCATGCCTGGATGTAGGTTCAGCGGTCTCAGCCACAGATCTGCCTGCTCTTTCACAGCTGTCCACAACTCACAAGCAGTGTGAGGTTTATCACCTAAGAGTGTCAGCACAGCCTGTTGCCGCTTGGCTGAGGCAGTACTGCAGTGCTTCCAGCTTGTAACTGATGTGGTGATATCTGAGATGGAGGCTGAACATGAGGAGGAGGAGGAGGATGTTGCACAGGAGCTGTACACTGTAGGGGCAACTCTGACTGACATAGAGCCCGCAATCCTCGGTGTGGGTAGGATGTGTTACGTCCAAGGGTCCGACTGGGTCACAGCTTCCACTATGTTTATCCAGTGTGCTGTCAGGGAGATGTACCGTCCCTGGCCACAAGCACTTGTCCACGTGTCCGTTGTCAGGTGGACTCTCCCAGTAACTGCGTTGTTGAGGGCACGGCAGATGTTTTGGGACACGTGCTTGTGTAGTGCGGGAATGTCACAACGGGCAATATAGTGTCGGCTGGGGACCGAGTACCGAGGGACGGCCACCGCCATAAGGTTGCGGAAGGATTCCGTCTCCACCAGCTTAAAAGGCAGCTTTTCCAACGCAAGCAGTCATGAAATGTGCGAATTTAGGACTGTGGCCTGTGGGGCGTGGGCTGCGAATTTGCGCTTTCGTTCAAAAGTCTGGGATATGGACAATTGAACGCTGTGGTGGGACGTGGACGTTGATGCTGTTTCTTGAGAAACTGCCATAACAAGTGAAGACTGAGAGGAGGGGGCATCTTTGCATGCAGTATGGACAGGGGATTGCCTTGCACGCACAACAAGGGGTTCTTTTACACGCACAACAGTGGAAGATGCCGTGGTGACACCCGCTGACACTGGTCGTGGACCCTGGGGTTCACCCCACAAAGTTGGGTGCTTTGCTGACATGTGCCTGATTATGCTGGTGGTGGTCAGGCTGGTAGTTTTGTCACCCCTGCTGATGCTGGCATGGCAGGTGGTACAAATGGCCTTTCTGGGGTTATCAGCAGAGTCTTTAAAAAAATTCCAGACTCTGGAAGACCTACCGGTTGTACTGGCAACGTTCCTCGTGTTGGTGTTACGGGGAACTGTTGCCCGCCTTCTGCTTCTTCCTGCATGTTGGGGTTCTCTGCCTCCCTCCCCCTGTGTGCTGCTGGCCTCGCTCTGCGTGTCCTCCTGCCACGTTGGGTCATTTACTAGATCATCCAACACCTCCTCCTCTTCCACTTGTGCACCACTATCCTCCTCCTCACTTCATGGCAATTGTGTCTCGTCATCGTCCACCTCTTGTGACAAATTGCCAGCATCGACTTCCTGTGGCCGTGGCTGTTCAAATATTTGGGCATCACTACATGGGATCTCCTCTTCCACCACTTCAAGCGGAGCAGGCGAGGGGCACAAATATGGAAATGGACCAGTGAACAGCTCTTCAGAGTGTCCAACTGTGGGATCAGTTGCTGTCTGACGACACACGGCATGGTGGGAGGAAGGAGCATCAGGGTGAGGAGGAGTATGCGGTCGAGACTCACGGCTACTAAAACTTGACCTTGTGGATGACAGACTGGAGGTGGTGGTGCCCAGGTGACTGGAAGTATTATCTGCTATCCAATTAATAACCTGTTCACACTGATTAGTTCGCAATACTGGTGTTGTAGTGTGCTTCCCTAGTAATTCAGTCAAGAAGTGGGAGCGAGAAGATGTGGCTGTTGGTTGTGGCACATTTTCACCTTGGCCATGGCCCCGTCCTCTACACGCACCATCACCAGAACGTCCAGTTCCACGTCCCTTGCCACTCACCTTGCCCATTGTAAATGAAGTAAAATAGCTTATACTCGCACTATCAATGGAAAAAGGGTAATAAAAAGGAGATTAGAACTGTGGAAGTGGAAAACCACAGTTCTATTTCTCTGGCCTACACCAGAATCTTTTAAACAGATATATTTGTGTCTGAACAGTCAGCGACACACTAGTACTGTTTTTTTTTACGTAAAAAAGCAAAAAGCTGGATAATACGGAGATATGAACCGTGGAACTGCAAAACCACAATTCTAGTTATCTGGCCTACACCAGAATCTTTTAAACAGATATATTTGTGTCTGAACAGTCAGGGAGACACTATTACTGTTTTTTTTTACGGAAAAAAGGCCAAAAGCTGGATAATACAGAGACTTGAACCGTGGAACTGCAAAACCACAGTTCTAGCTATCTGGCCTACACCAGAATCTTTTAAACAGATATATTTGTGTCTGAACAGTCAGCAAGACACTATTACTGTTTTTTTTTATGGAAAAAAAGCCAAAAGCTGGATAATACATTGATTTGAACCATGGAACTTCAAAACCACAGTTCTAGTTATCTGGCCTACGCCAGAATCTTTTAAACAGATTTATTTGTGTCTGAACAGTCAGGGAGACACAAATGGAAAACCACAGTTCTATTTCTCTGGCCTACACCAGAATCTTTTAAACAGATATATTTGTGTCTGAACAGTCAGCGACACACTAGTACTGTTTTTTTTTACGTAAAAAAGGAAAAAGCTGGATAATACGGAGATATGAACCGTGGAACTGCAAAACCACAATTCTAGTTATCTGGCCTACACCAGAATCTTTTAAACAGATATATTTGTGTCTGAACAGTCAGGGAGACACTATTACTGTTTTTTTTACCGAAAAAAAGGCCAAAAGCTGGATAATACAGATATTTGAACCGTGTAACTGCAAAACCACAGTTCTAGTTATCTGGCCTTCACCACAATCTTTTAAACAAATATATTGGTGTCTGAGCAGTCACAGACACACTCAATTTTTTTTTTTTTTGGGGGGGGGGATACCAAAAGGTTAATAAGACGCGTATTTGTACAGTCTGACTGAGGGGGAATACAGGATTTAGATGAAAAAAAAAAAGTTTTTTTCCTGACCCTTGAGACCGGGGGATAAGTCTAGCAATTTGAACAAGCAGGAGCACATAGGACTGTAATGCACTGTTTGTTGGTATAACCACTGCATCTCCTATACAGCCTGCCTGCCTGCCTGATATCTGGGATGGATATTAGTCTTGAAAAGGACTGTTTGTTTGATTTGGCAAGCTTTAGAGAACCTACACTACCTATTTAGCACTATATATCTCTCTCTAACTCCGCAGCACTGACCCTACACTGTCTGATCCCGGGCGACTGTGTCCAAGATAGCAGCGCCCGGTTTTAATTACTCAAGGTGACGCTGTGCGGCCAGCCAATCACTGTCATGCTCACAAACAACATGGCTGTGGCATTACAGTGACTGGATGGCAATCCCTGCATGTTTATTGGCTCTGTAAAGAGCGCCAAATGTGCAGGGCGGAGACCCGAGCTCCCGCCCGAGTAACCCGGAAATGCTCGGCGCTTACCGAACATCCCGAGTAGTGAGATGCTAGTGCGAGTACCGAGCAGTGTCGAGCATGCTCGCTCAACACTAGATCTTACCCATTAATCTACCGCAAGTGCACCAAAATAGAAAGGCTTCTTAAAATGTCTGTATTATTGCAAAATAAAAATGCAAATTGTCTCTTCAGAGAGGAAGAGAACTAGAACTCTAATGCCACCTATAAGAAGTAGCTATCCTAAAAGTCAATATTGATCCTCTAACGAGCCTTATCACATGACTTAGGATTAAAGCCAAGACCAGAAACTCAATTGCAGACACTGTGTTTTGGAGTACTGTCCCTCGCCAGTGCAAAGTGTGAGTTCTGGTTTCACTGGGTGAGAGGCGTCAGACCGTATCTAAGAAGTAACGTTTTTCCTTGCGGAGAGCGACATGCTACGCATGTCAGGTGAGGAGACTTTTAAGCAGCAATGCTCCTTTGGGAAATATGCAAATGGCCCACACCACAGGAGTAAAGGTGAATTCCCAGTGGGCTCTGTGCAGTAGTAGGCCTCCAAACCCTCCTCCCCTCTAAGCTGTGCTTAGCACATTATCCTTGATTCACTTTTTACAGGCAGGCCACCTAATGAGGTATGAATACGTTTCATCAAAACTGCCATAAATACCACCTCTGGGATCCTCACTTATCAGGTGAATTGGGGTCCACCAATTACTCCCTCCTGTATCCTCCGAGTACTTCAATGGAGATGTGGCTACATGAACCACACAGTCGTCTTGCCTTGCTGGTTGGTGCACAACAAGTTCCAGTGACTCCAAACAAGGGCTGCATTAAAGTGCAGGGGTGGCAGATAAGTACATAGTTAAATATAATATCATAGTTTAACACAAGATCATGGTGTGGTGCTTTCCTTAACTAGTTTTCCATTGTTTTTCTGCTTTTATCTATACTATTTATCTCCATTTAGTATGTGCTCCATAGACAATGCTACCAGATGTGCATCTTGTGAGATGTATGCATGCCTGTAACGGCCAATTGAGGGTAAATAAATCTGCGCTAGATGGAAGCGAGTTACATATTTGTAAGCCCAGGTAATGGATCTAAATGTTCAGCTTGCAACACTCTGGAGCACTGCAAATGTGGAGAGGAGTTTAGAGCTCACTGAGCATGCGCTGCATGGGGCAAGTAATACGGAGGAGGGTGGAGGTGATGTAGATCAGGACAGAAAAGTATGTAGCTGGGTAAATGTTACAAGATGGAAAGGGGGAAAAAGAGCAAGGGAGCCCAGTCCAGAAACCCCTGGAGCACTAAGCAGAGGGGGACATGCCTTTGGGAGGGGTGGACCTTTATTTCCTGCAGCTTTGTCTGTATAGCTGTGCAGACTTTAAGCAAGAGTGATTCTGCTTTAAGAGGAAAGGTCACAGTATTGTCTGTTGTCTTACTGTGAGGAGGGTGGGGCTGACATAAGGGAGGTAACTCTCTGACTTGTCTTTCTCTCTTTCTCTCACTGGATGAACTGGAGTAAACATCACCCGCGGGAGGTCCATGTTATAATCACTGTCCTACAATGCTTTGTTCAACCATTACTTGAATATTGATGAATACTTTATGGTATTTGTTTAATTAGCCATCGTATATTTTGTACCATGTCCAATTTTATCAAGGCTATAAAGTTTTCACATTAGCATTAACCTTCTAAGCCAAAGGGAAGGGCAATCTTTCAGCCATGATTCCCTAGAGGTTTCCTCCACAGGGGTTTTTTCCCCTCCTGAGTGCTGTAGGATGATTCTTTGTGAATCAGAGGTTTGCCAAGTTTGTCCTTTGCAGGGGCATCTACGCTTGTAAGTTTACCAAAGTGATTTATAAAATAAAAATACTGCAAGTGTCATATGTGGCTTGGAATTTATAACCCGTCACAGCTTTGCGGTTTAGGAGACAGGTGGAAGTTGCAAACAAGTTAAGGTTGACTCATTTTAACTAATAGAGGATGTAAAACCTCATGGTGGTGAAGAGGCTCGGCTTTGGTGGCCAGCCTCAAGGATGTTGTCAATGTAACGTCAATCAGGGGCGGGCATGGTGGTTAAGCACAGGAGTGAGGATAATATGGTCATTGGTGCCCTGAAAGTTTACTGGCTTTGCTTGAATGGCAAGCCAGTGCGTGCCGCCCCTTTAAGGCTGTCTGTCCTGGTGCTGTATGTCAGACAGCTGGTGATATCACAGTACTGGTGAATCACAATATACTAGCACTTCACCTGACTCCTAATGTAATTGTTTTAATCCTGTGATTTACATAAAGCTGTGGCCATTTTGTCAACTAAATAATGAGTTTGTGTATTTATTCCAGTGTCGAAGTTTACTATAGTTATGGTTGTTTAAGATGGAATGGGGCCTGTACCATATCCAAAAGTCAAGATCAGGCACAAACTAGTAAATATGCCTGGCTGATATTAGCAATGCAAGCCCAGGACTAGGCATGGTTGCAGCTGCTGCTCACTAGGTACAGAGTGGAGACTGAAGCCGCACTGGCCCGCTCCTGTGACTGAAAGCTCAAGTCTGTTGAGAGGAATAAAGTTCATTTACTCCTGGAAGCAGGGCTGTCCATGCAGGCCCCTGTCAGGTTCAAAAGTCTTTACTGTCTGACCACCACAACCCCTTTGTCTTCCACACCATTTCCCTATCCCCATAAGCTCCCTTCCCAACATCAC
Source organism: Phyllobates terribilis (assembly GCF_046119375.1). Taxonomy (NCBI): domain Eukaryota; kingdom Metazoa; phylum Chordata; class Amphibia; order Anura; family Dendrobatidae; genus Phyllobates; species Phyllobates terribilis. The sequence goes on from NW_027362765.1 coordinate 283,590,431, forward strand.
GGAAAGAGACCTTACTCGTCTCCTCTCCAAATCACACCACATGTTCTCTCGACCCCATCCCATCCCACCTCCTCTCCAACCTCACTCCCACACTAATCCCATCCCTAACCCATCTCTTCAACCTATCACTATCTTCTGGTACTTTCCCCACTGCCTTCAAACATGCCACAATCACACCCATCCTCAAAAAGCCATCTCCCGACCCAACTGCCTTGTCCAGCTATCGCCCCATATCGCTGCTCCCATTTGCCTCCAAACTCCTTGAGCAACACGTTCACGCTGAACTTTCCTCCCACTTTTCATCTAACTCTCTCTTCGACAACCGACAATCCGGCTTCCTCCCCCACCATTCCACCAAAACTGCCCTTACCATCATCACCAATGACTTACTTACAGCCAAAGCTAACAGACAATTCTCTGTACTCCATCTTCTTGACCTGTCCTCTGCTTTCGAAACATTTGACCACTGCCTCCTAATTAGAGATGAGCGTTGTTCTACTCGAACTGTTCGCCAATCTCAAATTCGAGCTGTTTTGGGTGGTGTTCGAGCCGGTCGGCGAACACGAACAATTTGAGAAAAATTCGGCTGTTCGAGGTTATGTTCGATAACTGTTCGTGCACCAAAATCATAACTGGATTTTTTCTCAGTAATGATGAAAATTAATGTTAATACGCAGTTTGAGTGTACAGCGGGGCGGGGGGAGGGGCAGGGGATGGATCTCTGCAGGAACAATGAAGATCTCCATTTTTTTTTCTCTTTCCCGCATTTGCAGTGGGGAGGTGCAATCTGTCAGCCTATCAGCAGCGCACACACGGAGCGAAGTGCTTTTTTTCACACAAGCAAGGGCATGTGTGATTGGCAGTGTATGTCACATGTCCTTGCCCTATAAGACCAAGCCATTTTCCCCGTCGCCACCATTTTCTCACTGCTGCAGCTGCGTGTTAGACGGCACCGCTGTTGCTGTGTGCGCTATACCTTGTTAATTTCAAGCCAATTTTCGCACAAATATACAGATAGCTTGGGAGTAGGGAATAGTTGTGATTGCAGTCCTTTTAAGGACTAGGTTACAGCATTTCCTACGACTTTTATCAGGCAGGTCTGTGCTCTTAAATAGATAGATTGTGGGAGTAAAGACTAATTGTAATTGGAGTCCTTTTCAGGACTAGGTTACATCAGTTCCTATCAGTTTTTGCCAGGCAGGTCTGTGCCAGTGCTGTGCAAGTTTTTTTCACAGCATTTGGCTGAATCTAGCAAAGCTAATCCTTTTTGGCCTATTGCAGAGTGTGTTAGTCAGTGGAGTAGCCTATCTGTGTTGCAAGATATACCACCTGTGTATAGAATACCAATTTTTTTACTGCACCTAGTGAATTAAAATCTTTTGGGCATAGCATCATTCTATTAGTCCATCTATACTGACCTCCATCAGGTTGCAAACTGAATATAATTTTTTCTGCATCTAGCTCTGAAAAAATATTTGGGCTTCTAGCAGTGTGTGGGACTTGGTCTATTAGTCCATCTATACTGACCTCCATCAGGTTGCAAATTAAAAATAATTTTTTTCTGCATCTAGCTCTGAAAAAATATTTGGGCTTCTAGCAGTGTGTGGGACTTGGTCTATTAGTCCATCTATACTGACCTCCATCAGGTTGCAAATTAAAAATCATTTTTTTCTTCATTTATCTCTGAAAAAATATTTGGGCTTCTAGCAGCGTGTGGGACTTGTTCTATTAGTCCATCTATACTGACCTCCATCAGGTTGCAAATTAAAAATAATTTTTTTCTGCATCTAGCTCTGAAAAAATATTTGGGCTTCTAGCAGTGTGTGGGACTTGGTCTATTAGTCCATCTATACTGACCTCCATCAGGTTGCAAATTAAAAATATTTTTTTTCTGCATCTAGCTCTGAAAAAATATTTGGGCTTCTAGCGGTGTGTGGGACTTGGTCTATTAGTCCATCTATACTGACCTCCATCAGGTTGCAAATTAAAAATAATTTTTTTCTGCATCTAGCTCTGAAAAAATATTTGGGCTTCTAGCAGTGTGTGGGACTTGGTCTATTAGTCCATCTATACTGACCTTCATCAGGTTGCAAATTGAATAAAAAAAATTTCTGCATCTAGCTCTGAAAAAATATTTGGGCTTCTAGCGGTGTGTGGGACTTGGTCTATTAGTCCATCTATACTGACCTCCATCAGGTTGCAAATTAAAAATAATTTTTTTCTGCATCTAACCCAGCCAATAGTTTTGGCCTAATACCACAGTTTGGCCACTCAGCTCTGCTCGGTTACCATCCATTGTTTTTTTGTGCAAACAACTCCAGAGTTGTGAATTAGTTAACCACCAAAATGAGTGGAAAAAGGCCTGCTGCTGGTGGAAAGGGGAATAGGCGTGTTGGGAAGGGGAAAAAAGGTTGTGTCCGTGGGGTAGGTGCAGAAGAAAGACCATCTTCCAGCCAAACTAAAATGTCTACTTCTTTTAGCGGACAATGTGATAAGATCCCTTTCTTACGGCCACGCCAATCGCTACAAATTCCAGATGAGGCACAAAAACAGCAGGTGCTTCAACGGATATCAAGTGCTCCTTTAAGTGGGCTCTCCTCCACATCAACTTCAACATCACAAATACTCCAGTCCTCAAAGGTGTCACCCAAATCGCACTTGCTTCCTCACAGCTCCCAAATCTCCAGCTGCCCGTCTGAGTATGAGGTAGAACAGATGGTTGAGTCTGCAGAGCTGTTTACTCATACTATAGCCTGGGAATCAGAGGTCGACTCCAGCGCTTCTGTGAATCCAGACGAGGAAATGATCTGCACTGATGCCCAGAATCTTTATGAGTCGGATCCAGGACCAGACGCAGAAGGTTCTGACCATAATGTAGACCCTCATTCCCAAACTGTAACTCCTGTTGGTGGAGACAATGAGGAAGACGATGAAAAGACTCAAATACCTGATTGGAGCGACAACTTTAGTTTTTTGTCAGGGCAGGAACAGGTTGGCTCTGAGGACGACGGGTGTGATAACGCACAGGGTGATGATGATGAGGTCGGAGATCCCACTTACTGTCAACCCACAGTCAGCCAAGAGATGAGGTCAGCAGAGGAGGTGGAGGAAGATGCTAGTGACGACGAGGTCAGGTTGCGCCTTCCTGGACAGAGACGTAGTACTGGAAGCACGTCAACAACTGCATCCTCAAACACAACTCTGCCTCTCACCACAAGTCGTGGTGGCTCTTCAGGTCGCATGGGTGCTAAGCCTTGCATAGCCTGGGCATTTTTTCAGATCGATAAAGATGACCCAACTCGTGTTATCTGTAACATTTGTCAGCAAAAGCTAAGTAGAGGCCAAAAAATACATAGTTTGAGTACTTCATGCATGAACCGGCACATGGACATGAAGCATAAGTTGCAGTGGGAAGCTCAGTGTGCTACAATGCGGTCTAGCCGGCCGGGCCAACCACCGTCTGCCATATCTTGTGCATCCGCGGCCTCTTCATCCTCTGTGACTGGGGGGACAGCAGTCACACCTGTTTTGGGGCGCAGACCTGCCACCTCTTTACCCGCAACAGCCAGCGTGATTGGCAGGTCATCATTTTCTTTGGAGGTGGTAACACCAGCTGGTCTTGAGCGCTGTCCGACATCGATAGCACCACCTTTGGATCAAGGCAACCTAACATGTCCGCCTGCATCTTCCTCACAGACCGGCAGTTTGCCTGGGACACCCTTATCAACCCCGTCTAAGCACAATAGCCAGCCCTCGGTCCCTCAGATGTGGACAAGTAAAAGACCATTTCCTCCTAGCCATGAGAAAGCTAAGAGGTTGAATTTCACCATCTGCAAGCTCTTGGCTACAGAAATGCTGCCTTTCCGCCTGGTGGACACAGAGGATTTTCGAGACCTTATGTCCGTCGCAGTGCCCCAGTACCAGATGCCCAGTCGGCACTACTTCTCAAAGAAAGGTGTGCCTGCGCTCCACCAGCATGTCGCACACAACATCACCGCTTCTTTGAGAAACTCTGTGTGTGACAGGGTGCATTTCACCACAGACACTTGGACGAGTAGGCATGGACAGGGGCGTTACATGTCGCTGACTGGGCACTGGGTAACTATGGTGACAGCAGGACAAGGGGCTGCTGTCCAAGTCTTGCCGTCCCCACGAGTTGTGCGTCAATCCTCTTTATGTCATTTTTCCTCCACTGCTTCTGCCTCCTCAACCTCCTCTCGGTCTTCCACCTGCACCCAAGCGCTGTCTGGTCATGCCACAAGCTTTCTAACTGCGCAGAAGGGATCCTGCACACCTCCTTACTATGCTGGCAGTAGGGCTCAACGTCATCAGGCGGTTTTTACATTGAAATGTCTGGGAAATGTGAGTCACACAGCTGAGGAGTTGTGGTCAGCTCTGGAGAACCAATTTCATGAATGGTTGTCTCCACTGGACCTGAAACCAGGGAAGGCCGTGTGCGACAATGCTGCAAACCTGGGTGCGGCCCTTCGCCGGGGCAATGTCACACACGTGCCTTGTATGGCTCACGTGTTGAACCTGGTTGTCCAGCAATTTTTAGCCCACTATCCCAGACTAGATGGCCTTCTGCAGAGGGCACGGTCGCTGTGTGCTCACTTCCGCCGTTCGCATCCCGCAGCTCAGCGACTTATATCTCTACAGAAGTCGTTGGGCCTGCCACTTCACCGGCTAAAATGCGATGTGCCTACCCGGTGGAATTCAACTCTGCACATGTTGCAGCGACTGTGGCAGCACCGACAAGCCCTGGTGCAATACGTTCTGACGTATAGCCTGGGCCAACGAGATTCAGAGGTGGGGCAAATCACGCTGGAGGAGTGGTCTCAGATCAGGGACCTATGCACCCTTCTGCACAGTTTTGAAATGGCGACGAAGATGTTTAGTGCTGACGATGCCATTATCAGCATGACTATTCCGGTGATTTACATGCTGGAGCACATGTTAAACAGAATTCGGAGTCAGGTGGTGGCACAAGAGGAGGTGGAGGAAGTAGAGGAGGAGGAGTTGTATGCGGAAGGGCTAACATCTGCAAGGTCCAGACGGTCGGCAGCACCAAGGCGGCAGGCATGTGAGGGTGGGGGAGATGATTTTACCAGGGCGCATGGTAGCAGCCAAACTAGTGAGGAAGGTGCAGGAGCCCAGGAAGAAGTGGAGGACGAACTGATGGAAGACTCATCAGATGAGGGAGACCTTGATCACATTTCTGTTGTGCGAGGTTGGGGGGAGAGGACAGAGGAAGGAAGCATGATTGCTACCTCGCCACCAACACAACAGGGACTTGGTGCTCCTGGATGCGCAACACACATGAGTGCCTTCTTGCTGCACTACCTGCAACATGACCCTCGAATTGTGAGAATTAGAAATAATCCTGACTACTGGGTTGCCACACTGTTAGATCCCCGGTACAAAAGTAAATTTGCAGAAATTATTCCTGCCATAGAAAGGGATGCACGCATGCAGGAGTATCAGCAGAGACTGTTGCAGAATCTTACATGTGCTTTTCCACAAAATACCAGTGGTGCACGTAGTGAATCTCACAGTTCCAACTTGCCAACCGTGGGACCGTCAAGTGTTCAGCACTCAAACCGTAACAGAACCACAGTATCTGCTGGTAACATCAATTTTGCGGAATCATTTCACCACTTTTTTAGCCCATCCTTTGCAAGGCCACAGGAGACAAGAAGTCTGACACATAGTCAATGCCTAGAGACGATGGTACAGGAGTATCTCCAAGTAAACATTGAAGCCACGACTGTGTCACTGGACCCTTGCTCTTTTTGGGCTTCCAATCTGGATAAATGGCCGGAGCTAGCCACTTACGCCTTGGAGATCTTGTCATGCCCCGCAGCCAGCGTTCTGTCTGAACGTGTGTTCAGCGCTGCTGGTGGTGTGCTGACAGATAAGCGCACGCGGCTCTCCACTGATAATGTAGACAGACTCACGTTCATAAAGATGAACAAATCATGGATCCGAAACGACTTTTCTACCCCTGTGTCATCCTGGGGAGAGTAAAAGCTTGATGATTGGTTAAAATCACCCTACCAACCGTTTTAAGCTTTCAAATTACTAATCATGTTTATCTGTATCTTGACTGGAAAATAATTTGGGCTTTGTAGCAGTGTGCAGCACTGATCCTATTAGGCCATCTATAATAAGCTTCACCAGATTTAAAATTAAAAATAATTTTTAGCTGCATCTAGCCCGGAAAATAATTTTGGGGCTCCGAGATGCGCAAGACACATAAGTGCCTTCTTGCTGCACTACCTGCAGCATGACCCTCATATTGTCAGAATTCGAAGTAATCATGACTACTGGGTTGCCACACTCTTAGATCCCCCAAACTTTTCGATCAACCTTTTCATTTTAATAAAGACCAAAAAAATGGTCATTTTTGAAATTATAAGCATTAGCAGGTTGTTAGAAACTGAAATCAAACAGTTTTCAACTCAAAACTTTATTCTAGGTGATGTTACATTTTCACATAGGACCCCTTGTTCGAAAGGAGCTTCTGAACTCTCTCGTCCATTGAATTTGTCAGGTTTTGGATGGTTTCTGCTTCAATTGTTTTGCATGAGGACAGAATACCCTCCCAGAGCTGTTGCTTAGATGTGAACTGCCTCCCGCCATCATAGACACTCCTTTTAATGATGCTCCAAAGGTTCTGAATGGGGTAGAGGTCAGGGGAGCATGGGGGTCACACCATAAGTTTGTCCCCTTTTATGCCCATATCAGCCAGAGATGCAGATATTTTATGTGCAGCATGAGATGGTGCATTATCATGCAGAAAAATGATCTTGCTGTGAAATACACGGTTCTTCTTCTTGAACCACGGCAGGAAGTGCTGTTTGAGAAAATCCACATACATTATGGAGTTCATCTTTAGCGCCTTCAGGGATCCTAAAGGGGCCGACAATCTCTCTCCCCATGATTCCAGCCCAAAACATTACTCCACCTCCTCCTTGTTGGCGCTGTAGCCGTGTTTGCGTGGGGTGTCCATCAACCAGCCATCCTCCACTCCATTCATCTGGACCATCGAGCGCTGCACGGCACTCATCCGTGAACAAAACAGTTTTGAAATCAGTCTTCATGTAATGTTTGGCCCACTGGAGCCGTTTCTGCTTGTGTGAAGTGGATAGAGGAGGTCGACAGGATGGCATATGCACAGCTGCAAACCTCTGAAGGACCCTGCATCTTGTTGTTCGGGGGACGTTGGAGGCACAAGCAGCTTCAAAAACTTGTCTGCTGCTATGACAAGGCTTTTTTGCCGCTGCTGTTTCAACCTGACGTAATTGCCTGTAGGAAAGAGTCCTCAATTTGCCCTTATCAGCACGCACACGTGTGTACTGTGAATCAGCTACATACTTCTTGATTGCCAAGACACTTCATCCTGATCATCGCACAATGTTGATTGTAGTCATGCCTTGACCTAAACACTCCACAATTTGTTGCTTCTCAGCAGCCGACACATCCTTTTTCTTTCCCATTTTGGCAGAAAATGTAGGCTGCTTAATAATGTGAGAGAGCCTTCTTAAGTAGTCTTGCCTTTCATTGGACACACCTGCCAAACTAATTAGCACAGGTGTCTGCAATTGCTTACAGTGATATAAAGAGCCCTGACACACATCACCATCAATGAGTTTAACTGACAAACAAACAAATTCTTCCCTTATCACTCCTAAACACTTTTTGCATAATAATTTGGAACGCGGTGTACATGTGCTTTTCCACAAAACACCAGTGGTTCACGTAGTGAATCTTACAGTTCTAACTTGCCAACCGTGGTCTGTATGGAATTGTTCAATAAAGGGCCCAAAATTAAGATAACATAGATGGGAGAGGTCTCTATGAATAGGAATTCCTAAGTATTTGATACCCTGTGAGGGCCAGGCAAAGGGAAAGTTGGACTGGATGGAATCCTATATGGATTTAGGGAGGGAGACATCGAGGGCCTCAGACTTCGCTGCATTGATTTTAAAATTTTACCATGTAACAAAGTGATCTATTTCAGCCATAACAGCAGGGATGGATATATGTGATTGAGTGATATATACTAGGACATCATCAGCAAATAGAGAGCACTTGTACTCGGTGCCTCCCACCTCAATCCACCTAATATTGGGGTTATGGCGAATTGATGAGAGCAGGTGCTCCGTCACTAGGATGTATAAGAGAGGGGACAGAGGACATCCCTGCCTTGTCCCATTGGTGATTGTGAAAGGTGATGAAAATGTTCTGACGCACCCCCTGGGCCTTGGGACACCCGGAGCCGGACCCTTTTTGGTGGATGCTGGTGGTTGTAGTCTTCGTGGCGGCGATCCGGTTCCGTGGCTCAGGGCGGTCAAACCAGTGGCGGAACTATTTATGTGGTTTTGATGTTTAAATGTCCGACTACGCCACCCGTGGATTGCGGTCAGAGTGAACCGCCGCTACAGGGCAGACCGCTAAGGCTGGTGTTGTGGGTGCAGCAGAGCGTAGCATAACTCCCCACGGGAGGAGTATAGCCTCAGGGCAGTGTATGCGGAGGATGGGGGTGATGGTGCAGGGCAGCAGCAGTAACGACACGGAGTCAGTGATGCAGTTCAGGGCCTTTACTCACAGTTCTTATTATCCAGACCACGTCTGCAGGTAACGGCTGCCCACGTCGTACTGTGCTCACCAGGTGAGGGGCTCAGACAACTCCCAGATAACTTTGGAGCGCTTCACAGGACCCCCTTTGTGTGTCCTTTGTCTGGCCTTTCTTACCAACACTTCTGTCCGGCTGCCTCGGGCCTCCTCTTGGTAAACTTGGCGCCAGTTTCCCTGACCCTATGTGGTGCCTTCCTAGCGGGTGGAGCAAGGGGCTGCGCCACATAAAATGTCAGAGCCTCCGGTTTCTAGCTGAGGGTCGTTTCCTGCCTCCACTAGTTCGGGGACCGGTCTCCCCCTTTGGCCTGACCCCTCCAAGCAGGTGGATTCGGGCGTGCGGTGGCGACTCGCCCGTCCGCACCCCTGGGATCCCTTCATTCCTCGTTCCTGGAGCCTTCTCCGCTCCTCTTCCTTCCTTCTCCCTCTTGCAGGCCTGGGCCTCTGTTACTAGGCCCGCCTCCAGAGCAGAGCTCATGCAGAGCCCCTGCTCCCTGCCACTTCTGCTCAGACTTCTCTGCACTGAACTAAGATGGTGCCCACCTTTTATACTCCCTTCTCAATGCACCCAGGAACTGCTTCCTCCCTGCTCCTGCACTGCAGGGTTCCCCTTCCTCAGTGTTCCCTCCCCCCACTCCAGCCAGGGACAGGGACTGTCGTGCCCATCTCAGGGGCATATTGGTCGCCCTGCCCCACGGCAATGTGGTGTAATGCATGCAGGTGTCGGGTCCTGATCCACACTCCATCCTTATCTGAGAGTGAGATATCACACCTCTGGGTGAGGTGCAATACGTCTGTAGCAACCGAGCCCTCGGTGCTACAGTTCCATTTATCTTCAGCCTAGGTGACGTATTGTGATACAGGGCCGTGATTTTGGCTATAAAAGGGTCCCCTAGACCCCTACCCCAAGCTTTTTAAGAGAATCATATATGGCGTGCCAGGAGACTCTATGGAATGCTTTCTCAGCATCCAACGAGAGTATCTACTTACAAATTTTTAACTGCATCTAGCCCAGGAAATACTTTGTGCCTAGTAGCAGTGTCTGCTAGTCAGCGGATTATCCCGGCTGTTAAGCAAGCTACACCACCTGTAGTTTGGACACTTAATTTTTTCAAAGGAAATGCTTCGGGACCACGGGATACTTAGTGAAGAGCATCAGGAGGCACCCCAAGGCATAGGGGCTGGGACTGGCACTAGGATGCCTTGCGGTGGACAGCCGAGCTCGATCCTTATAAAAGCTTTTTAACTGCAGCAGCTTTAGTGGACGCTACTGGAGCTGGAATTACGCGGCTGCTGGCATGAGACTTGCCCTCCAATAGATCCTTGTAAATGGATTTAAAGTGTATTCATTCAAATTAGAGGGACAATTTAAATTAAAAAGCTTAGAGCTGCCTCCACCACAGGGGGGCTCTCTCGACCCACCAGCGGACAGGCACCAGTATTGGGAGAGGGGGGCTGGCCGTCAGGGTTCACCGCGGCTCTGGCACAAACCCGGCGACACGGAGGTGGCACGGGCAGGAGGGGACTGGCCGTCTCGGCTTCTCACTTTTTGGATTTTAGAAGGGCATGACATGCCTATATCTGTGTCTCCCCCTCCTTTTACTCCTCCACTCTTTTCGCATGACTATATGTACTTGTCACTTTTCCATGTGTTAGTTGTGTCTTCTGAGCAGTTTGTCAGCTTTTGGACACCTTTGAAGGTGTTTTCTATGTGTTTCTATGTGTTTTTGTTTGCCTGCCATTGGTTTTAACGGTGTTCGAAGGTGTTCGACGAACAGTTCGACGAACAGTTCGGCGAACACACGGGTGTTCGACGAACCGAACCGAACTCGAACACTACGGGGGTGGCTCAACACTACTCCTAATACAGATCCTCTCTTCCTTTGGCGTCAAAGACCTTGCCCTATCATGGATCTCCTTATACCTTTCTAACCACACATATAGCGTCTCCCACTCCCACACTAACTCCTCACGCCACCCCCTCTCTGTTGGAGTCCCTCAAGGCTCTGTCTTAGGACTCCTACTCTTCGCAATCTATACCCTTGGCCTGGGACAGCTCATAAAATCCCATGGCTTCCAGTACCATCTGTACGCTGATGACTCCCAGATCTACCTATCTGGCCCAGATGTCACCTCTCTGCTGTCCAGAATCCCGGCATGTATAGCAGCCATATCCTCCTTCTTCTCCTCCCGCAACCTCAAGCTCAATGTGGACAAAACTGAACTTATTCTTTCCCCCACCTCGCATATCTTTCCCAACCGATCTTTCTATCACAATAAATTACATCACTCTTTCCGCTGTACCGACAATCCGCTGCCTCGGAGTAACCCTTGACTCTGCCCTGTCCTTCAAACCCCACATCCAAGCTCTCATCGCCTCTTGTCGCCTCCAGCTCAAAAATATTTCCAGAATCCGCCCATTCCTCAACCCTCAATCTACATGCCCTCATCATCTACTGCCTCGACTACTGCAACATCCTCCTCTGTGGCCTACCTGCTAACACTCTCGCACCCCTCCAGTCCATCCTCAATTCTGCTGCACGACTTATTCATCTCTCACCTCGCTATTCCTCTGCTACTCCCCTTTGCAAATCCCTTCAATGGCTCAATTTTACCAGCTTATCCAGTTCAAACTACTAACACTGACCTACAAAGCCATCCATAACCGCTCTCCTCCGTACATCTCTGAACTAATCTCCCGATATATATTCCCTCACGTAACCTCCTGTCCTCCCAAGACCTCCTTCTCTCCTCCACACTTATTCATTCCTCATGCAATCGCCTCCAAGATTTCTTCCAAATATCCCCCGTCCTATGCAATTCTATGCCTCAACATGTCCGATTATCCACCACACCTGGATCCTTCAGACGGAACCTGAAAACCCATCTCTTCAAACAAGCATACAGCATGCCATGACCTTGCTTTCTGCCACCTCAAACACCGGAGCTACTGCAACCCCTCAACCTACTGTCTCCTTCCCCATTCCTGTAGAATGTAAGCCTGCAAGGGCAAGGTCGTCTTCCCTCCGTACCAGTCTATCATTGTTAGTTTGTTTACTGTAAGTGATATCTGTATTTGTTAGGTAACCCCTTATGTACAGCGCCATGGAATCAATGGCGCTACATAAATTAATAATAATAATAATGATTAACCTGCAAATAAACCCCATATCTGCAGGTTAATAGCATTTTTCTATATGACAGGTTCCCTTTAATCCCTTCATGACATCCACAGTACATGTATGGTCTTGCGGGAGATGCATTCCTGCAAACCTCCATATATGTACAGCGTGACGATCGTGCGATCTCACTCCGAACAAAAACTGGTGTCACTGCTATATGATAGCTGATAGCCTGGGGTAACGCCCACAATAGATACTAGTGCACATTGCAGTCATTTAACCCCTCTGATGCAGCTGCCAATATTGACAGTGACATTGATAGACATCACAGAGGGAGGGAGCTATCTATCGACTCCAATGGGCACAATGGGATTGAAATCGCATTTTTCCGATGGTCTCCACGGTGACCCCGGGCGGAAAGATGGCTATGGAGTCACTCACGTGCAGTGGCCTGTAAAATCGTGCTCAGAGCAAAAGCTGACATGCTTCCCCCCTGTCTGCGATGCACTGAGCTAATGTTCTACAATGCAAAAGCATCAGGGAAGGGAGAGTATATGTCCCATCCTGGGTCAAGATAAAAAAAAAAAGTTTTAAAAAATTGTAAAAATATTTAAAAAAAATCACAAAATAAAGAACAAAAAGAAAATAAAAAATATGAACCCAATAAATACATAACTTTATGTAAAAACAAAAGTAAACAAATAAAGTGTACATATTTGGTATCGCCGCATCTGGATCAACCTGACCACTAAAATTGTCCCACTAGTTAACCCCTCCAGTGAACACCATAAAAAAAGTGGCAAAAACTTTACTTTGTCATCATACTGCTGAATAAAAAGCGGAATAAAACAAGATAAAAATTTTTAAAGTAAATGAAAATGGTATAGCTGAAAACAATATCTTGTCCCGCATAAAACAAGCTTCCATAGAGCTCCATCAGTGGAGAAATAAAAGAGCTATTGCTCACAGAATACAGCGATGCAAAAACAATTCTTTTTCATTAAAATAGTTGTCATTGTGTAAAAGCACCAAAACATAAAAAAATTATATACCGGTAAATGTGGTATAGCTGTCATCATACCGACCCAAAGAATGAAGCTGCCTTATCACTTTTACCACACAGTGAACAACATAAAGAAAAATAATAAATCCTGCTGGTTTTTATTCATTCTGCCTCCCAAAAATTGGAATGGAAAGTGATCAAAAAATGCCCGAAAAAGGTACCAATAAAAACGTCAACTCGCTCTGAAAAAATAAGCCCTCACATGACTATGTCCGCAGCCAAAGATAAAAAAGCAATATAAATCTGGTATCGCTGTAATAGGTGTTTGCCTCACAAAGATCGTAGTATGGCTCGGCTCACATTTATTCTGCTCTTAATGCTGAGCGCTTACACAGGGGTTTCTGCGTAAATCTCTGAAATATGTGGTTCAGTCAGAAACCGCGGAGGAAGATTGCCTGTAATGAGGCAGATGGAGACACTTTGGACACCATCTGGCCTATGATTCAGCGATGTCCATCTTTTTAAGTGTGCATGAATGCACAGTCGGCTACAGTTTTTGTGCACCCCTGAAAAGAAGGACACCACCGAATAGAGGCCAGACAGAGCCCAGACTGACTCTGCTGCCTTATTATAATGAATGGATTCCTCATTAGTTTCATCCGAATCACGTCATTTGGAGATTTAGATGGAAACTCCGTTGTAAGTGCTCAGCATAGAGCACAGGATAAATGTGATCCCAAATGTTATGTTATAAAATGCTGTGAAGCACCTGTGGGTTCAAGGTGCTCACTACACCTCTAGATAAGTTCCTTGAGGGGTGTAATTTCCAAAATGGTGTTATTTGTGGGTGTTTTTTTACTGTTTAGGCACATCATGGGCTCTCCATACACAACATGGCATCTGCTGTCTATTTTAGCTACCTTTGTGCTCCAAAAGTCAAATGGAGCTCCTTACCTTCCAAGCCCTGCCATGCGTCAAAACAGTAGTTTTTATCCACATATAGGGCATCTGCGTACTCAAGAGAAATTGCACAACAAATTGTATGGTTCATTTTCTACTGTTACCCTTGTAAAAATTAAAAATTTGGGCTATATAATCATTTTTGTGGGAAAAATTATAATGTTAATTATTCCTTCCATATTTCTTTAATTCATGTGAAGCATCTAAACAGTTAATAAACTTCTTGAATGTAGTTTTGATCACTTTGAGTGGTGCAGTTTTTAACATGGTGTCATATTTGGGTATTTTCTGTCATAAAGGTCACTTCAAACATGATGTGGTCCCTAAAAAATAGGTTTTGTACATTTTGTTTGAAAATGAGAAATTGCTGATGAATTTTTAACATTTCTAACTTCCTAACAAAAAAAAATCTTTAAAAAATTATGCTAATGTAAAGTAGACATATTGAAAATATTATTCATAAATTATTTTGTACAGCATCACTAACTGGTTTAAGGATGTAAAAATTGAATATTTGAAAATTGCAAAATTTTCATAAAAATTCTGATATATTCACAAATAAACGCAAAAATTTCCACCTAAATTTACCACTATCATAAACTATAATGTGTGACAAAAAAACAACAGTTTCAGAATCACTGGGATTCATTGAAGCATTCCAGAGTTATTACCACATAATGACACTGGTCAGAATTATAAAAGTTGGCCTGGTCATGGAGGTGAAAACAGGCTTCAGGGTGAAGGGGTTAAGGAGAACCTGTCATCAGGGTTATATGTAGCACCCTGAGGACTCGGCTGCTACAGGGGTATTGCACCTCAAGCCAGAGGTGTGGTATTCCACTCCCGGGTAAGGATGGAGTGTGGAACTGAGCTAGTAGGCTGCATGCACTACATACATCCCATTTCCGGGGGACAGAACAATGGTACTCCCACCAGTTTATGTGCAGGTACGACAGCGTCTGTCCCTGGCTGGAGTGGGAGGGGGGTGGAACATCCCAGTAGTGTAGGGGCAGATAGGGGGAGTAGTCTGGGTAAATGTAGGAGCTCATTGGGTGCTGGTCACCTGAGCTCACACATAGAGGGAGTATATAAGGTGGGCACCATCTTAGGACAGGGTCAGTCAGTCAGTCAGTCAGTCTGTGAGTCAGCAGTAACTCCAGGAGAGGAGAAGGAAGAGGGACCCAGAGGCGCAGGACGAGAGGGGACCCCAAGATCCCAGAATAAGGACAAAAGGGTGAAGGGTCGGCAAAAGGGTACCGGATCCCAAGCTGGCGGAGGCCAAAGCAAACCTTAGCCAGGAACCGGAGGTTGTGGGCAGGATCTGCCACGACCCTCACCAAATCCACTAGAAAGGCACACCGAGCATAGGGTCAGGGAGCCCAGAGGAGGCTTGACCAACAAGAGACCCGAGGGAGCCGGACATAAGTGGATCCCTGGTGGGAACGGCCAGAGGAGGGGAGAGTCAGAAAGGAGCTCAGGACCAAGCTCCAGAATTGCCCGGGAGTTGACCGAGTCCCACACCTGGTGGACGCAGCACGGCTTGGGTGGTCACTGCTGTACAGAGTGACCCGAGCAACACCAGTGAGTAAAAACCCTGAAACTGCATTTCATGCCTCTGAGTCTCCTTGCTGCACCTTCACAACCACCATCCTCCACGTCTGACCCCCTGAGGCTATACCCCTCCCGTTGGGGGTTATACTACCACAGCTGCACACACACCACCAGCCTCAGCGGACCATCCTGCAGCGGCGGCCTTTTGACCGCAAATCAACGGGTGGCGTAGTCGACACTAAGAACATCTGCAAGGACTGCCGCACACTGAGTTTGACACCCTGGGCACGGACCGGGTCACAGCCACTCGGAGACTACAACCCCCATCTGATCCGGCTCCGGGTATCCCTAACAGCATGGCCCAGGGGGCGCGTCAACTTTGGCGTAGTCGGCAGGATCACGTGCCCGCAACCATCGGGTACTGCGTGCCTGAAGAAAAGTTCACATTTACCTCAAAAAGAAGTCTCCCGCCAATTCCAGAGGGTCCCCGCCATCGGACGCCATCTCGGATCAGTTCCCGCCATTTGCCCGTCATCTGCAGTCTTTTCCCGCCATCCACAGAGTTTCCCGCCACTGGGAGAAGATTCCCGCCATTTCAGAAGATTTCCCGCCTTGGCAGAGCGGACGCCATTATGGGCGTGCCAGAGGATGGCAAGAGGCCACCTCCCATCGTGGGCCAGGATCGGAAATTGCGCCAAAAGTGGAAACCGCCCCCACCAGCAGAGACTGTGATGATTGATATGTCCATCAGCGTGAGGGAACTGCCCCTGGAACTGGCAATCACAAAGTTGCCCCAGGACCACCCTCAATGTGGGCGGATACAGAACAAAAGAGCGAAGATGGGTGCAGCCTGGAGGAGTCTGGAGAGAGCGCACCCGGAGATGAGGAGTCTGGAGGAGCCGTACCCGGAGATGGAGGGAGAGGCAGGCAGCACCGACCCAGTGGTAAGGAGCCTGTTGCAAGCGACAACTCCAGAAGGCCTGCTGGAGATCCTGGCGCAGCTCCCCGGAGATCGGGAGCGTGCACAGACCGCGCTGGAGGGCCTCGCACGAAGGATGGCCCGGGTGCAGCAGGAAACGCTGGCGGAGTGGACCCGAGAGATGGCCCTGCAGGCTGGAGCCTGCCAGCGAAGCATGTCACCCGCAGCGAGGAGCAAGTCCACCTCTGAGGACGGCGAAGGAGGGACGACGGCCGGAGACGACGCCGCGGAGGGAGCCGAAGAGATGAAGGCAGGTAATGGGGACGACAATATCCCGTGCCCAGAAGCCGTAAACCTGCCCCAGCTCCCCATCGCAGAGCCCGAAGCCCCACTCACCGTTCCCGTAGCCGCTGCGTCATCGCTCCAAGCTAGGCCTCAAGCGGCCGGAGCCGCGACCACGCCCCCTGTGACGTCACGCGCCTCGATCCAGAGCGCGGCCAAGCAGGAGACGCCACCGGCCTGGTCGCAAGGCCGAGTGCCCCCGGGCGCCGCAGTACCAACAGCGCCCTCTACCTCCACTGAGCCACCGGCCTGGTCACTGGGCCAAGTAACCCCGGGCGCCGCCGTCTTCACGGTGCCCTTTACATTCAGGGTGCCCCAGGCCTGGTCGCAAGGCCTGGTGAACCCGGGCGCCGCCACCAAAACAGCGCCCTCAACGTCCACAGCGCCACACCTGGGTGAAGATCTATTTGCCCAGCACACATGCCCGGATGGGCAGCCCTTTATATGGCCACCGGAGTATTACCAACTTGAGCTCCAAAAGGAAAGGCCCCTGTGCGAGCCCCTGATTCCGGCTCCGAAGCCCGTCAAGAGGACCCCGCTCTCGTTAGAGGAGACACAGTTTGAGTGGGACCCCACTGGAGGAGATCTCATGGGGTTCACCCAAGAAACTCGGGCGGCCGCAGCTGAGCGTGCGGAGTGCTGCCGGCAGCAGTTAGAGGTCTTCGACCGGGAACGGAGAGAGAGGCGGGTCCGTGAGCAGCGGCTGCAGATACAGAGTGCAGAGCAGAAGAGCCGGACCAGGAGGAACCCCCGTGCAGCCCACGGTCCCCGTGCCACCGGGACTGTAATAAAATTCCAGTTGGAGCACGGGTGGGGTTTCATCCGGGACCACAAGACCCCCGGCGACGTCTTTGTCACCCGCAGAGACGTTGAAAGTCATCTGCCGGAGGGACACAGAGGTCGTGACCTATACCTGAGTGATGAGGTCACCTTCACCCGGCATCAGTGCGCCAAGGGCCCGTATGCCCTGCACGTGCATAGACTTACTGAGAAGGAGCTATGGGGTGAGGAGGATCAAGAGGACCCGGACGGGTCTAAAGATTACCCTCAGCCAAGAGCACACCGCCACTGATGAACTGTAAATAGAACATGTAAATAATTACCCGTGTGGGTACAGAGACTGTTGCTACAAAAGTGTAGTCCCCGTTGGGACCAGTGAACTGTTACAGTGTGTCCCATCTCCCCACAGGCTGAGGACTGTGAACAGCCATTCCTTTTCCCCACTGGCCGAGGACTGAGAGCGGCCATATTCCCCTTGTATATAGTTGCGCTTCTTAAAGTGCCCCCTACCGGTTTTATAGGAAACTGTTGTTTTTCTTGAAGAGACTGTTGCACTTTACCCGGTCACAAGTTGCACCGTGGCCGGAGGAACAAGAATGTTTACTATGAAATGTTTTATATGAAAAGTTATGCTGATGATATATATAATGTTTTATATGTTTATGATGTTTTTGAAAAAATTTGTATGTTTGTGGATGTTTTTATTCTTTTACAGCCCGAGGACGTGCTGTGATTTACCAGGGGGGAATGTAGCACCCTGAGGACTCGGCTGCTACAGGGGTATTGCACCTCAAGCCAGAGGTGTGGTATTCCACTCCCGGGTAAGGATGGAGTGTGGAACTGAGCTAGTAGGCTGCATGCACTACATACATCCCATTTCCGGGGGACAGAACAATGGTACTCCCACCAGTTTATGTGCAGGTACGACAGCGTCTGTCCCTGGCTGGAGTGGGAGGGGGGTGGAACATCCCAGTAGTGTAGGGGCAGATGAGGGGAGTAGTCTGGGTAAATGTAGGAGCTCATTGGGTGCTGGTCACCTGAGCTCACACATACAGGGAGTATATAAGGTGGGCACCATCTTAGGACAGGGTCAGTCAGTCAGTCAGTCAGTCTGTGAGTCAGCAGTAACTCCAGGAGAGGAGAAGGAAGAGGGACCCAGAGGCGCAGGACGAGAGGGGACCCCAAGATCCCAGAATAAGGACAAAAGGGTGAAGGGTCGGCAAAAGGGTACCGGATCCCAAGCTGGCGGAGGCCAAAGCAAACCTTAGCCAGGAACCGGAGGTTGTGGGCAGGATCTGCCACGACCCTCACCAAATCCACTAGAAAGGCACACCGAGCATAGGGTCAGGGAGCCCAGAGGAGGCTTGACCAACAAGAGACCCGAGGGAGCCGGACATAAGTGGATCCCTGGTGGGAACGGCCAGAGGAGGGGAGAGTCAGAAAGGAGCTCAGGACCACGCTCCAGAATTGCCCGGGAGTTGACCGAGTCCCACACCTGGTGGACGCAGCACGGCTTGGGTGGTCGCTGCTGTACAGAGTGACCCGAGCAACACCAGTGAGTAAAAACCCTGAAACTGCATTTCATGCCTCTGAGTCTCCTTGCTGCACCTTCACAACCACCATCCTCCACGTCTGACCCCCTGAGGCTATACCCCTCCCGTTGGGGGTTATACTACCACAGCTGCACACACACCACCAGCCTCAGCGGACCATCCTGCAGCGGCGGCCTTTTGACCGCAAATCAACGGGTGGCGTAGTCGACACTAAGAACATCTGCAAGGACTGCCGCACACTGAGTTTGACACCCTGGGCACGGACCGGGTCACAGCCACTCGGAGACTACAACCCCCATCTGATCCGGCTCCGGGTATCCCTAACAGCATGGCCCAGGGGGCGCGTCATATACATATTAAACTAAAGTCATTGCCATAATGGTGTTGGCATACTGATTTAAAACATACTTTCAGTTAAGAAATCCGTAGTCTGGTTTTTACAAAATCGTAATTAGAAGTTTTGGTCTCCGTGCATAGGGGTGGGCCTGTGGGGCAGGACTGTGGGTAGGATCTATGGCTCTGCCATGGCCCCTCCACTGTCTATCTTCTTCCTTATTTAAATTCCGCACCAATGTCATTCTTGCTGCAGGCGGTGCTTGCGCAGATTGATCTCTCGATGGGTGTCAATAAAATGGTGCCGCTAGTGGCACATGCACAGATTGATTTTCTGACAGGCTTTGGGAAAATAGCACCATTGTGGTGCATGTGCAGATTGAGATCTCGGCTCAATGATGAGCCAAGATGTCAATCTGTGCATGCGCCGCCACCGACACCCATCTCCCAGACTGCCAGAGGAACAATCTGCACATGTGCCATTACCGCCACCATTTATTGAAGCCCATCATGAAATTAATCTGTGTAGAATGGTGCCAGCATGGAATTTAAATGAATGAAATGAAGTAGCATAGGTTACCTAATGTTGCAGTAGTCACCAAGGCACAGGGAATGTCAGGCGTTATGTCAGGCGTTATGTCCCCTCACCCCGACGCGCATTTCACCTTGCTTCTTTGGGCATGTGTCAGGATGAGGGGCAGTTGTCCAATTATAATACATACCCACAAATTGGGAGAAGAGGTGTCATCAGAGTCTGTGATGCGGATGATGTAAGTGGAGCATGACACGTCTGCTGCGCCTCATTATGTGACAAAGAACTTCCTGGATATGCATGGCAGTATACACAAGTTGAACGCATGTGGTCAGCTGGTAATGCATTCCAAGTGGCCAGAAAGCCGCACATGCACCATCAGTCGGTATGGATATACAGGTAATGCAACTAATTATCTAATTATTATCATTAAGATTTTAAAAGAGAAAATATAGTAGTTTGACAATAAGGCTAAGTGCCCACGATGCAGACATGCTGCTTATTTTTTCCGCTTCTCCCTGGCAGGAAAACGCATGCAGATTTTACATGCGTTTTTCCTGCCAGGTAGAAGCGTTTGTCAAGCGTTTTTGCATGCATTTCTGCATGTGAGTTATCTAGCACTTTTCCAAGCGATTTGAGCATCACTTGGAAAATTGCTTGACAACTTGGTCACACTATATAAATCCATGCAACCGGCATGGATTTATATAGTGTGACCAAGTAATAGTTAAAAAAAAGAATAAAAATGGTAAAAAAATAAAAAATAAATATTATACTTGCCTTCCGATAGCCCCCGGTGTTTTCTCTGCCGAGTCCGGTCTCCCCGTGTCTCGCGGTGGTCTAAAAGGACCTGCGGAGACGTCATTTAGTCATGTGACAGGTCACGCGACCGCCGACGTCAGCGGTCGCGTGACCTGTCACATGACTAAATGACGCCACCGCAGGTCCTTTTAGACCATTGCGAGCAGTACAAGAGACCGGATGCAGCAGAGAAAACACCGGGAGCCATCGGAAGGTGAGTATAATCTTTATTTTTTATTTTAAATTCTTTTTTTAACAGGTTCTATGGTACCCGAGTCTGGAGGAGAGTCTCCTCTTCTCCAGACTGGGGTACCATCCGCACATAGAATCGCATAATATCCGCAGGCACACATGTGCTCTTGTGGATATTATGCGATTCAATGCAAGTCAATGGCGGCAATTACGCTGCGTGTCCGCAAAATTAATGGACATGCTGCGTATTTTTCTACAATGATAATCCGCAGCGGAAATTTCCGCAGCATGTGCACAGCACATGTGGATTATCATTGGTGACCATAGGGCATGTATTACCAAGCGTTTTTTAAGCGTATTCGTTGCGGAAATTCCGAGACAAAAACGCTTGACAAACTCCTAGTGGACACGCAGCCTTAATGGCTTCACCCAACCAATAACCATGAGTGGAGAAAAAGTTTTTTAGTAATCATTCATATTCTCTGAAACAAGGCCAAGAAAGGAAAAATTCTGCCGGGGTATGTAAACTTTTGAGCACAACTATATTTGCAATGGGACTTATTGTCAGAAATCAGTCAATAAAATAAGAATTTCTGCTTAACAACCGTGTCACAGAAACCCCATACACTTGCATGGGATGCTGATTGTTGTCAGTCTTGATGAGAATTTCAGTGGAAAAAGTGCATCAAATCCAACATGATTAAATAGACCCATAAATACTTTGTTCATAAGATAAAACAAGTTTTCTATAAATGCGGGAATATGGCCGTTACATCTGCCTACTCCTAAAAATGATTAAACTTGGGAATTTGTATTGCCACAGACTTGTCTAATAATCTTTTAGAAATAATGGATAAAAGTTGGTTTACTAGTTATAAGGTGACAGCAGCACATTTATTATAGTTAATTGAGAGGTTGTTTTTACATGAGAAATTTGTGTTCTTGGCATTCATTACTTTTACGCTAATTTTTACAGCATGTTCATTTATGCATCACAAGCGACCACAGTTCTCTCGTGCTTGTCATTTTTCAAAACTGAAGTCAGGGACTTTAAAACTGATGGATGATTAATCATATTAAATGTTAAAGTTTGGTGCTGCAAAATCATTTGCCTGATAGATGGATCAGAGGAGGACATTTTTTTCCAAGTAGCGATTGACTTCATGTTATGATAGTGTCAGACATGTGTAACACAAATATAGGAATGTGTCAGATCATTTTTTTCTAGTAAATGTGCCAAACACTTACCTGGTACTGAGAGAAGGGCGCGAAAAATGAAAAATCTTCAAAATGCACTTCCATCCCTGAAGCACTGTGGTAGTCAGTTTAAAGAGAGTATGGAAAAATAAAAAAACCTGATTGATTACATGCAGTTTTTACAGAAATAAATGATTTTTGAGTCTTTTTTTAGTTCATTGTCCAAATTTATTAAGGCCAAATTAATCAACATGGAAATGACCCTGCTAAACAACATGCAATAACAATGCACCTTCTAAGCATGTATATTTATGAAAAAACAGCTTACAGCCAACTGCACGCAGGGACAAACGTTGTGGCGGTCCTGGCAAACATACTGTATAACTTCAATGAATATATCTACATATATATATATTTACATACATTCTAACAACAAATACATTTTGCACAACGGCATAAAATCTGTTCACATAACACTGTACACTGGCACACACTTCAAACACACTGCACATACTGAGGCAGACACTTCACATATACCATTCAGACTCAAGCTAAAGGCACACAAACTGCAAATGCGATCTCGTTTCACACACTGCACATCTGTACATGTTCCAGTTTCTCACACTGCACATCTGTACACGTTCCATTTTCACACACTGCACATCTGTACACGTTCCAGTTTCAAACACTGCACATCTGTACACGTTCCAGTTTCACACACTGCACATCTGTACACGTTCCAGTTTCAAACACTGCACATCTGTACACGTTCCAGTTTCACACACTGCACATCTGCACACGTTCCAGTTTCACACACTGCACTTCTGTACATGTTCCAGTTTCACACACTGCACATCTGTACACGTTCCAGTTTCACACACTGCACATCTGCACACGTTCCAGTTTCACACACTGCACTTCTGTACATGTTCCAGTTTCACACACTGCACATCTGTACACGTTCCAGTTTCACACACTGCACATCTGCACACATTCCAGTTTCACACACTGCACATCTGCACACGTTTCAGTTTCACACACTGCACATCTGTACACGTTCCAGTTTCACACACTGCACATCTGCACATGTTCCAGTTTCACACAATACACTTCTTTACACGTTCCAGTTTCACACACTGCACATCTATACACATTCCAGTTTCACACACTGCACATCTGCACATGTTCCAGTTTCACACACTGCACATCTGTACACGTTCCAGTTTCACACACTGCACATCTGTACACGTTCCAGTTTCACACACTGCACATCTGTACACTTTCCAGTTTCACACACTGCACATCTGTACACGTTCCAGTTTCAAACACTGCACATCTGTACACGTTCCAGTTTCACACACTGCACATCTGCACACGTTCCAGTTTCACACACTGCACTTCTGTACATGTTCCAGTTTCACACACTGCACATCTGTACACGTTCCAGTTTCACACACTGCACATCTGCACACGTTCCAGTTTCACACACTGCACTTCTGTACATGTTCCAGTTTCACACACTGCACATCTGTACACGTTCCAGTTTCACACACTGCACATCTGCACACATTCCAGTTTCACACACTGCACATCTGCACACGTTTCAGTTTCACACACTGCACATCTGTACACGTTCCAGTTTCACACACTGCACATCTGCACATGTTCCAGTTTCACACAATACACTTCTTTACACGTTCCAGTTTCACACACTGCACATCTATACACATTCCAGTTTCACACACTGCACATCTGCACATGTTCCAGTTTCACACACTGCACATCTGTACACGTTCCAGTTTCACACACTGCACATCTGTACACGTTCCAGTTTCACACACTGCACATCTGTACACTTTCCAGTTTCACACACTGCACATCTGCACACGTTCCAGTTTCACACACTGCACATCTGTACACGTTCCAGTTTCACACACTGCACATCTGCACATGTTCCAGTTTCGCACATCTGCACACGTTCCAGTTTCAAACACTGCACATCTGCACACGTTCCAGTTTCAAACACTGCACTTCTGTACATGTTCGTTTCACACACTGCACATCTGCACACGTTCCAGTTTCACACATTGCACATCTGCACACGTTCCAGTTTCACACACTGCACATCTGTACACGTTCCAGTTTCAAACACCGCACTTCTGTACATGTTCGTTTCACACACTGCACATCTGCACACGTTCCAGTTTCACACATTGCACATCTGCACACGTTCCAGTTTCACACATTGCACATCTGCACACGTTCCAGTTTCAAACACTGCACTTCTGTACATGTTCGTTTCACACACTGCACATCTGCACACGTTCCAGTTTCACACATTGCACATCTGTATACGTTCCAGTTTCACACACTGCACATCTGCACACGTTCCAGTTTCAATCACTGCACTTCTGTACATGTTCGTTTCACACACTGCACATCTGTATACGTTCCAGTTTCACACACTGCACATCTGCACACGTTCCAGTTTCACACATTGCACATCTGTATACGTTCCAGTTTCACACTCTGCACATCTGTATACGTTCCAGTTTCACACTCTGCACATCTGTACACGTTCCAGTTTCACACACTGCACATCTGTACACGTTCCAGTTTCACACACTGCACATCTGCACACGTTCCACTTTCACACACTGCACTTCTGTACACGTTCCACTTTCACACACTGCACATCTGTACATGTTCCAGTTTCACACTCTGCACATCTGTACACGTTCCAGTTTCACACACTGCACATCTGTACACGCTCCAGTTTCACACACTGCACATCTGTACATGTTCCAGTTTCACACACTGCACTTCTGTACACGTTCCAGTTTCACACATTGCACGTCTGCACACGTTCCAGTTTCACACACTGCACATCTGCACATGTTCGTTTCACACACTGCACATCTGTACACGTTCCAGTTTCACACTCTGCACATCTGCACACGTTCCAGTTTCACACACTGCACATCTGTACACGTTCCAGTTTCACACACTGCACATCTGCACACGTTCGTTTCACACACTGCACATCTGTACACGTTCCAGTTTCACACACTGCACATCTGCACACGTTCCAGTTTCACACACTGCAAATCTGCACACGTTCCAGTTTCACACACTGCACATCTGTACATGTTCCAGTTTCACACACTGCCCTTCTGTGCACAGTTAAGCACGTTCAAGCACATCCACATCTGAAGTAAACAGATTTCGGGCGTATGCTCTGATGGGGCCATTGACTCTAATGATGCAAACGGAGTTACTGTGTGCTCTGACAAACGTAATTTTCAGTTGTTTTCATGCAATTAACCACGTCTTGGAGCCCGCCCCAAATAGGCAGATACGGTTGACAATCATGTACAACAGAGCACACAATGAGTCTGTCCGCATCTGTACAATAAATGATCCTGTCGGTGCATAGGCCTGAATTGTATTTTCCAGTGCTTCAGTCAAAAGCCTCGGTGGAGCCATTTATGTGAGAGCAAAACACAATGTTTGTTCATGTAAAATTTCACATTCTCTGCACATGTACACATGTTCCAGTCACTTTCTCCACACATGTACAGTACATATGATCCAGTCACACTCTGCACACTTCTACACACGCTGTTGTCACACAATGTATACATGTACACATGTTTAAGTCAAACACTACACACATGCAGTATACATGCACCAGTCAGTCACACTGTACACAAATGTATGCATGCTTTATTTACATTGCACACATGTACACACACTCCAGTCACACACTGATCACAAGTATAAGTGCTCCAGTCACACAATGCACACGTACACATGCTCTGCAGACATGAACACATGCTTCAGTCACAAAGTACACACATGTATACACGCTCCAGTCATGCTCTGCTTATATGTGTACATGCTTCAGTCGGGGCTCCTTTTGCATCAATTACTGCATCAATTCGGCGTGGCATGGAGGCGATCAGCCTGTGGCACTGCTGAGGTGTTATGGAAGCCCAGGGTTGCTTTGATAGCAGCCTTCAGCTTGTCTGCATTGTTGGGTCTGGTGTCTCTCATCTTCCTCTTGACAATACCCCATAGATTCTCTATGGGGTTAAGGTGAGGTGAGTTTGCTGGCCATTCAAGCACAGTCATACTGGTGTGTGTAAACCAGGTATTGGTACTTTTGGCAGTGTGGACAGGTGCCAAGTCCTGCTGGAGAATGAAATTTCCATCTCCAAAAAGCTTGTCGGCAGAGGGAAGCATGAAGTGCTCTAAAATTTCCTGGTACACTGCTGCACTGACTTTGGTCTTGATAAAACACAGTGGACCTACACCAGCAGATGACATGGCTCCCCAGACCATCACTGATTGTGGAAACTTCACACTAGACCTTAAGCAGCTTGGATTGTGTGCCTCTCCACTCTTCCTCCTGACTCTGGGACCTTGATTTCCAAATGAAATGCAAAATTTACTTTCATCTGAAAACAACACCTTGGACCACTGAGCAACAGTCCAGGACTTTTTCTCCTTGGCTCAGGTAAGATGCTTCTGGCGTTGTCTATTGGTCATGAGTGGCTGGACACAAGGAATGCGACACTTGTGGCCCATGTTCTGGATACGTCTGTGTGTGGTGGCTCTTGAAGCAATGACTCCAGCAGCAGTCCACTCCTTGTGAATCTCCCCCAAATTTTTAATGGCCTTTTCTTAACAATCCTTTCAAGGCTGCGTTTATCCCAGTTGCTTGTGCACCTTTTAATACTTCACTTTTTCCTTCCACTCAACTTTCCATTAATATGCTTGGATACAGAATTCTGTGAACTGCTAGCTTCTTTAGCAATGACCTTTTGTGGCTTGTGGAGTGTGTCAATGACTGCCTTCTGGACAAGTCAGCAATGTTCCCCATGATTATGGAGCCTACTGAAACAGACTAAGGGACCTTTTTAAACGCGTAGGAAGCCTTTGCAGGTGTTTTTTGTTAATTATTCTAATTTACTGAGATAATGACTTTTGTGTTTTCATTGGCTGTAAGCCATAATCATCAACATTAACAGAAATAAACACTTGAAATAGATCACTCTGTTTGTAATGACTCTATGTAATATATGAGTTTCACTTTTTGTATTGAAGAACTAAAATAAATTAACTTTTTGATGATATTCTAATTTAGTGAGAAGCACTTGTATGTATATGACGCGCCCCCTGGGCCGTGGGGTACTCGGTGCCGGGCCGGTCGTTGCTAGGGGAGATGTCACAGTGGCAGTGACCCGGTCCGTGACCCAGGGCGGTCAATAAAAAAGGGGAGAATATTTACAGGGGATTATTAGTTTTTAGGAAATGTTCGTGACGCCACCTGTGGTATGCGGCTATATGGAGCCGCCGCTGCGGAGCAGGTCCTCTGGAGCTGGTATAAATGCAGCAGAGTTGGCTTAGCTCTCCACAGGTAGAGCTTAGCTCCAGGGCTGTGCTGAGTTGTTATAGATGGTGTATATGATATGGTGTAGTGTAGTGCAGGGGGTGATGGCGCAGCAGTAATTCATAGAGACAGTGGGGTGCAGTCTTCAGAGTTTACTCACTGTTGTTCAGTTCCTCAGGTTGCACTGTACAGATTACAGCCTCCCACGTCGCACTGCGTTCATCAGGCAGGGGTTCAGCAATCCCTCAGGTAATTCAAGAGTGCCTGACAGGATCCCGTTCTATGTGCCTTTCTCAGTCGTCTTCCTGCGCTGGCTCTCACCCTATTGCCCTGCGCCTCACAATCAGTGTTCCAATCCGGTAACCTCAGGTCTTGTCGGGCGACCTGCAGTCCCCTGGACCCTCTGTGGCCACCTTTTCGGTGATGTAATTGTGGCTGTGGCAACTGCACCCTAAAACTACAGAAGCCTCCGGTTTCTAGCTGAGCCTTATAGTTCTCCACTAGTTTAGGGGCCGGTCCCCTCTGCGGCTTGATCCTTCCACACCTGGTAGATTCAGGCGTACGGGTGGCCTCCAGCACTGCCCGTACCCCTAGGATCCCCTCGTTCCTCCTGGAGCCTTCTCTCCTGCTCCTCTCTCCTTCCTCCTCTCCTTCTCAGTCCTGGGCCTCTCTGCTAGGCCCTCCTCCTGAGCAGAGCTCCTGCAGAGCTCCTGCTCCTTCCACTTCTCCTCTCATACTGAACTGTCCTTTCAAGATAGTTCCTTCTTTTATATCACTTCCTTTCCTGTGCTCCCCTGAACTACATCCTCCACCCACACCCACTGCATAGTCCCACCCTTCAGCTAGGGACCAGGGACTGTGCTCTCCCTTAGGAGCAATCACGCCCTGCCCCCACTGAAGTGGAATGTGTTGAATGCAGGTGTTAGGGTCCCTGGCAGCACTCTATCCTTACCTGAGAGTGGAATACCACACCTCTGGGTGAGATGCAGTACCTCTGTGGTGACTGAACCTGCAGGGGCACCACATATCCAATTCTGGCATTTGTACACAGTAATCTTGTTCTCAGTTTTCCCTGAGGAGATCTGTACATTAGGCTAGGGTCACACGACTGTATAAAAAATCGGTCCCATTCTCATCCAGAAAAGTAGGACGATTTTTTCTCACTATCCGTGTGCAAACATTTTTTTTACAGCAGCTATTAATCATTTACAGGACCATTTACAGTTTCCTATGTTTTAAAATTGCAATGTATGGGTAAAAATCACATGCTGTACTGTGGCATCCGATTTTTTTTCGCATCCATAGATTTGAATGGGTGAGTCTCATTGAATTTCAGAGTTAAATCGCAGCATGCTGCAATTTTTTTCACAGACAGATTTTGTCAGTGAAAAATATCGGCTCTCTACATTGCCCCATTGAATAACATGAGATCCAACAAAAATTAAATAGCACTTGTCCGATTTATACGGTGTTATGAGCGAGCCCTTATGCAGGGAACAGCTGAGCATTGAGGTTCGGCGGCATCTGAACTAGTGCTGTAGAATTAATATTGTAATATACCTCATTGTTAGCCAAGCACATTATATTGTGTAGAACACAGGTGAAAATATAGATAGTTAAAGGCTCCTGTGCAACAGCAAATAGATATGCAACTGATTTTTCCACTGTGTGACTCATTTGACACCGGTAAGAAGGTTAAAGGTGATCCTATTTCGACAGATATATTGTTTTCAGTGAATTGCTTTGAATTTTTGGTAGGTGCATGAGTGGCTGTTTCATCAGTATTTTGCACCTGTGCTGCTTCAGCCTTTATCATGGGGGTCTGCTGCATCCTCCAGTGCAGTGTTTTTCAATCTCCAGTCTTCACGGCCCCCAACAGATCATGCTCTCAGGGCTTCCTCAGTATTGCACAAGTGGTGGAAGTATCATCAAGACATCAGAAATAGTACAGTCCTATGGATATCCTGAAAACATGACCTGTGGGAGCTATGAGGAATGGAGATTAAGACAGCTGTCTTTAATGCAGGTAACGAGTTGATCAGTAGCGTCGAACTGGTCTGTAGGAGCCAGAACTCATAATGGTTTGTAGGGGATCAAATACTTATTTCTCACTGCAAAATGCAAATAAATGTATCTAATTTTTACACAGTGATTTTCTTGATTTTTTTTTATATTCTATCTCTCAATGTTAAAATTAACCTACCCTTAAAATTATAGACTGTTCATGTCTTTGTCAGTGGGCAAACTTACAAAAACAGCAAGGGATCAACTAATTATTTCCTTCACTGCATGTGTCTGAAAGTCATTCATAAAAAGTGTATGCATATTCTTATATAATATACTGCACATGAATATACAGTATGTAATTGTTTACTCTTAGATATACAAAGCATAAACATATTTGTCAAAATTCAATTCATATGCAAGTAGCTAGATATGCATTGGATATAATAGAGATATATAGAAATATAGATAGGTAGATAGATAGATTGACATAACCAGGAAATATAGCAGCACAGTCCTAATGTTGTGAGAGCAATACTTCAGCAAGCAACCAGCCAAGAATCCTCCAAATATTGAAAACGTAGTTTGAAAGCAGCACTCCAATGGCAGTCAGTGAAAAAAGTAGACTTATTCATACAGATACAGTTGAAACCAGAAGTTTACATACACTATATTAAAAGACACGTATGCATGTTTTTCTCAATATTCGACATGAAATCAGAATAAACCTTTCCCGTTTTAGGTCAATTAGGATTTCCATCATTTTTAATATTTGCCAAATTCCAGAATAATGAGAGAGAGAGAATATTTTAAGGCAGTTTTATTACTTACTGCGAAGTCAAAAGTTTACACACATTTCATTAGTATTTGGTACCATTGCCCTTAAACTGAATGACTTGGGTCAAACGTTTGGGATATCCTCCCACAAGGTTCTCACAATAGTTGGTCAGAATTTGGGACGATTCCTCCTGACAAAACTGGTGTAACTGATCCAGGTTTGTAGGTTGCCTTGCTCGCACCTGCTTTGCCCATAAATTTTCAATAGGATTGAGATCAGGGCTTTGTGATGACCACTCCAAAACATTGACTTTGTTATCCTTAAGCCACTTTGTTACCATTTTGGCAGTATGCTTTTTGTCATTGTCCATTTGGAAGACCCATTTACACCCAAGCTTTAACTTCCTGGCTGATGTCTTGAGATGTTGCTTCAGTAATGCCACATAATCTTCTTTTCTCATGATGCCATCTATTTTGTGAAGTGCACCAGTCCCTCCTGCAGCAAAACAACCCCACAACATGATTCTGCCACTACCGTGTTTCACAGTTGGGATGGTGTTTTTACGTTTCCAAGCTTCTCCCTTTTAACTCCAAATGTAACGATGCTCATTGTGAGGAGCTGCCCACTTACTAAAGACTATGATGCTTTTCCAGCAACAGACCACCATTTTTGTCAATATTATTATTGTGTTTTATTAGTGATTTACTTGTTATGTTTTATATAGTTCTGCTAACTTGTCAGTATGTAAGATTCAGTTGTAAAATGTCCAGCAGTCCACTAATCTGTATCTCAGGATATCTGTATCTCAGGAGTATCTAACCATTGTTCCATCAGCCAATAATCTCATTATGTGTGTGTAGATTGTAGACACAGTGGAGCCGTCACCACAGGGGGTCTCACATGTAGTCTCAGATGAAGGCTTCTAGAATATTCTTCATTGTTTTAGCAAACAGTGAATGTTTAAGGGGGAGTGTGTGATCACTTCTGACCTGGTAGGGAACTGATCCCAGTGAAAGAAAGGACAGACATGTTTTAGATGAGTTGTGTGGAAGGATTGAAGGAAGAGGATGGAGACCATGGACTTGGAAGGATGGATGGATATACATGTTACCATTATGGATTTTGTCGTTTGGATTTAAACTTACTTAAAAGGACTGCTGCTACTGGATACCTGTGCTTTCATAGTTTTATCTGCCGTATACAGACTATACTGGCTGGAGATACGAAATCTGTGGACCAACCAAAAGTTGGGAGACAGTGAATATGGCCTTATACAAAGCCAGTGGAACTACTGAACCCAGATTGGGAACTTGAGGACTGAGAGAACTGTATTTTGGCCATTTACCTGGAATTGCTTTATTACCATGGCTGTGATCAATAAAATATTGTTGCATCATTAACCTGCCTAGGTGATTACTTACAACCCACAACCTCAGATCTTTACAGTCATTATGCCCAAAAAGTTAAATTTTCGTTTCATCAGACCACAGGACTTGTCTCCAAAAATTAAAGTCTTTGTTCCTGTGTGCATTTGCAAACATTAATCTGGCTTTTTTATGTTTCTTTTGGAGTAATGGCTGCTTCCTGGCAGAGTGGCCTTTTAGCCCATGTTGATACAGTACTCATTTTACTGTGGATATTGACACAATCTTATCAGCTTCTGCCATCATCTTCACAAGGTCTTTTGCTTTTGTCCTTGGGTTGATATGCACATGTCGGACCAAAGCACGTTCATCTCTGGGACACAGAACCCATCTCCTTCCTGAGCAGTATGATGGCTGGACATTCCCATCTTGTTTGCACTCGTGTAATTGTTTGTATAGATGAACGCAGCACCGTCAGGTATCTTGAAATTAAAATGCATCCACAGGTGTGTTTCTAATTAACTCAGATGTTGCCAGAAGCTTCCAATCACACGACATCATTATATGGGCAGTCCAGAATTGTTTAAAGGCATAGTAATCTTAGTGTATGTAAACTTTTGACTTTGCAGTAAGTAATAAAAATGCCTTAAAACATTCTCTCTCATTTTCTGGCATTTGGAAAATATTAAAAATGATGTTAATCCTAATCGACCTAAAACGGGAAAGGTTTATTCTGATTTCATGTCAGATAATGGGAAAAACATGCATATGTGTCTTTTTATATAATGTATTTGGTTCTACTGAGAACCTTTTGAACCTTTTAAAACAGGTTTTCAACATAACCGAAATGTTGCTGAGCCCCAATAGGCTATTAAATCACAGTTTTTCATAAATTTTTGATGGAGTGTTGCTTTCATTTTTTTAGATATATAGATAGATAGATAGATAGATAAAATAGCGTTATCTGAATAGTTCCTTTCCTTCTTTGCAGGGCCCATGCTAATCTCCAAGTACAGTGACAAGAATCATTTTTCCCCTTCCTGTCCCATGTGCCTGCCCACTAAGATGCTGATGAGAAGTGGTAGTTATCTGTTCTAAAGTCCCTACTGCAGTAATCATTTAGTTGAATAGCTGCTCCACAAGTCAGATTGACCAGTTCAAGCTCAAGACCAGGTAATTTTCCCCTGTTCCTGACCAAGCACATTTTTGTTTTTTCAGTGTAGTTCCAAGCGGTTTTAAGAGAACTTACTTTTTTTTTCTCATTCAAATATTTAAATAATTTTTGCCTCTTTTTTTGCCACTTCACTAATTAATTTTTGAATCTTTGTATAACTGTTGCTATGTGTCCTTGTACGGTATGTGTGTATCATGGGATGAAATCCCATCAAGGATAACATCAGTATGAAATTTATATTATCTCCATAGCTATGTTAGTGTGGGTTTCCTTTAGGTAATCCCTTTTGCTCCCACACTCCAAAACACCACTCTAATAGGTTAAATGACACATTCATAGAATGCAGCTGAATATTTAATTGCTATAAATCAATAAAACAAATATATTAATGCCTAGTGGTCCTTCCCTGCTTTAGGGCTGGTTTCAAATGGCTGCAATGCAATTTGAAGGGTCAAATCTATAAGTGGGCAAAGATAGTTGTTGCACCCCGACTCTGATGCCTGCTGGGCACGAAGATCCCTCTGCTACAGTATAGGATACGGCACAGACGGTATATAAACAGGAACAACTGCAAATACAGTAAGGTTAACTAAGAGCAGCACAGCTTATTTCCAGGTTGCAGTTTTGTCACTTTTTGCTATAATTTTTGCAAAACTACAGCAATATTGCAGGGGTGTTTTAAGACCACGAGGAATATCCTTCATTGTATACATTAGACCAAAATGATAGCCAGATACTATAAACACTGGGTCACTCAAATATGGAGCCAAATAAGACTTAAAAAATTAATGGATAGAAGTTAATACAGTGCTACATGGGAGATTCAGACTAGAGATGAGCAGTGTTCGACTCGAACTGTTCTCCAATCTCAAATTCGAGCTGTTTTGGGCGGTGTTCGAGTCGTTCGATGAACTCGAATGATTTGCAAAAAATTCGGCTGTTCAAGGTTATGCTCGATAACTGTTCGTGCACCAAAAGCGTAACTGGATTTTTTCACAGTAATACTGTTAATCAATGTTAATAGACAGTTTCAGTGTAGAGTGGGCGGGGGGAGGGGCAGGGGATGGATCTCTGCAGAAATAATACCGATCTCCATTTATTTTTCTCTTTCCCGCATTTACAGTGGGGAGGTGCAGTCTGTCAGCCTATCAGCAGCGCACACACGCAGCGAAGTGCTTTTTTTTCACACAAGCAAGGGCATGTGTCATTATCTGTGTATGTCACATGTCCTTGCCATATAAGACCCAGCCATTTTCCCCGTCGCTACCATTTTCTCACTGCTGCTGCTGAGTGTTAGACGGCACCGCTACTGCTGTGGGCGCTATACAGTATAACTGTGTGAATTGCGAGCGAATTTCCAGTTACATAGAGAGATAGGATTAGGGAGTAGGAACTAGTTGTAATTGCAGCCCTTTTGAGGGATAGGTTACAGCAGTTCATAGCACTTTTTGCCAGGCAGGTCTGTGCCGGTGCTGTACAAGTGTTTATCACAGCATTTGGTGAAATGTAGCTCAGCCAATACTTTTGGGCCTGTAGCAGTGTCTGTTAGTCATTGGAGGAGCCTATCTGTGTTGCAAGCTACAGAACCTGTGTATCTAATACTAATTTTTTACTGCATCTAAGCCAGCCAATCCTTTTGGGCCTGTAGCAGTGTCTGGTAGTCAGTGAAGTAGCCCATCTGAAGCAAGCTACACCACCTGTGTATCTAAGTCTAATTTTTTGCTGCATCTAACCCAGTAAATCCTTTTGGGCATAGTAGCAGTGTCTCGTAGTCAGCGGAGTAGCCCACCTGTGAAGGAAGCTACACCGCCTGTGTATCTAATTCTAATTTTTTACTGCATCTAACCCAGGAAATCTTTTTGGGCCTAGTACCAGTGTCTGGTAGTCAGCGGAGTAGCCCACCTGTGAAGAAAGCTACACCGCCTGTGTATCTAATTCTAACTTTTTACTGCATCTAACCCAGGAAATATTTTTGGGCCTAGTAGCAGTGTCTCGTAGTCAGCGGAGAAGCCCACCTGTGAAGAAAGCTACACCGCCTGTGTATCTAATTCCAATTTTTTACTACATCTAACCCAGGAAATCATTTTGGACCAAATAGCAGTGTCTGGTAGTCAGCCGAGTAGCCCACCTGTGAAAGAAGCTACACCGCCTGTGTATCTAATTCTAATTTTTTACTGCATCTAACCCAGGAAATCTTTTTGGGCCTAGTACCAGTGTCTGGTAGTCAGCGGAGTAGCCCACCTGTGAAGGAAGCTACACCGCGTTTGTATCTAATTCTAATTTTTTACTGCATCTAACCAAGGAAATCTTTTTGGGCCTAGAAGCAGTGTCTGGTAATCAGCGGAGTAGCCCATCTGTGAAGGAAGCTACACCGCCTGTGTATCTAATTCTAATTTCTTACTGCATCTAACCCAGGAAATCCTTTGGGGCCTAGTAGCAGTGTCTGGTAGTCAGTGGAGTAGCCCATCTGAAGCAAGCTACACCAACTGTGTATCTAATAACAATTTTTTACTGCATCTAACCCAGTAAATCCTGTTGGGCATAGTAGCTTCAATGTCTCGTAGTCAGCGGAGTAGCTCACCTGTGAAGGAAGCTACACCGCCTGTGTATCTAATTCTAATTTTTTACTGCATGTAACCCAGGAAATCCTTTTGGGCCTAGTAGCAGTGTCTGGTAGTCAGTGGAGTAGCCCATCTGAAGCAAGCTACACCACCTGTGTATCTAATTCTAATTTTTTACTGCATCTAACCCGGGAAATCTTTTTGGGCCTAGTAGCAGTGTCTGGTAGTCAGCGGAGTAGCCCACCTGTGAAGGAAGCTACAATGCCTGTGTATCTAATTCTAATTTTTTACTGCATCTAACCCAGGAAATCTTTTTGGGCCTAGTACCAGTGTCTGGTAGTTAGCGGAGTAGCCCACCTGTGAAGGAAGCTACACCGCCTGTGTATCTAATTCTAATTTTTTACTGCATCTAACCCAGGAAATCCTTTTGGGCCTAGTAGCAGTGTCTTGTAGTCAGTGGAGTAGCCCATCTGAAGCAAGAAACACCACCTGTGTATATAATAATTTTTTTTTACTGCATCTAACCCAGTAAATCCTTTTGGGCCTAGTAGCAGTGTCTGCTAGTCAGCGGAGTAGCCCACCTGTGAAGGAAGCTACACCGCCTGTGTATCTAATTCTAATTTTTTACTGCATGTAACCCAGGAAATCCTTTTGGGCCTAGTAGCAGTGTGTGGTAGTCAGTGGAGTAGCCCATCTGAAGCAAGCTACACCACCTGTGTATCTAATTCTAATTTTTTACTGCATCTAACCCGGGAAATCTTTTTGGGCCTAGTAGCAGTGTCTGGTAGTCAGCGGAGTAGCCCACCTGTGAAGGAAGCTACAATGCCTGTGTATCTAATTCTAATTTTTTACTGCATCTAACCCAGGAAATCTTTTTGGGCATAGTAGCAGTGTCTGGTAGTCAGCGGAGTAGCCCACCTGTGAAGGAAGCTACACCGCCTGTGTATCTAATTCTAATTTTTTACTGCATCTAACCCAGGACATCATTTTGGGCCTAGTACCAGTGTCTGGTAGTCAGCAGAGTAGCCCACCAGTGAAGGAAGCTACACGGCCTGTGTATCTAGTTCTAATTTTTTACTACATATAACCAAGCTAATCTTTTTGGGCCTAGAAGCAGTGTCTGGTACTCAGCGGAGTAGCCCACCTGTGAAGGAAGCTACACCGCCTGTGTATCTAATTCTAATTTCTTGCTGCATCTAACCCAGGAAATCCTTTTGGGCCTAGTAGCAGTGTCTGGTAGTCAGTGGAGTCGCCAATCTGAAGCAAGCTACACCAACTGTGTATCTAATAACAATTTTTTACTGCATCTAACCCAGTAAATCCTGTTGGGCATAGTAGCTTCAGTGTCTCGTAGTCAGCGGAGTAGCCCACCTGTGAAGGAAGCTACACCGCCTGTGTATCTAATTCTAATTTTTTACTGCATCTAACCCAGGAAATCATTTTGGGCCTAGTAGCAGTGTCTGGTAGTCAGATGAGTAGCCCACCTGTGAAGGAAGCTACACCACCTGTGTATCTAATTCAAATTTTTTACTGCATCAAACCCAGGAAATCCTTTTGGGCCTAGTAGCAGTGTCTGGTAGTCAGTGGAGTAGCCCATCTGTAGCAAGAAACACCACCTGTGAATCTAATAACATTTTTTTCTGCATCTAATCCAGTAAATCCTTTTGGGCCTAGTAGCAGTTTCTGGTAGTCAGATGAGTAGCCCACCTGTGCAGGAAGCTATACCGCCTGTTTATCTAATTCTAATTTTTTATTGCATCTAACGCAGGAAATCCTTTTGGGCCTAGTAGCAGTGTCTGGTAGTCAGTGGAGTTGCCCATCTGAAGCAAGCTACACCACCTGTGTATCAAATAAATTTTTTTTACTGCATCTAACCCAGTAAATCCTTTTGGGCCTAGTAGCAGTGTCTGCTAGTCAGCGGAGTAGCCCAACTGTGAAAGAAGCTACATCGCCTGTGTATCTAATGCTAATTTTTACTGCATCTAACCCGGGAAATCATTTTGGGCCTAGTAGCAGTGTCTGGTAGTCAGCGGAGTAGCCCACCTGTGAAGGAAGCTACACCGCCTGTGTATCTAATTCTAATTTTTTACTGCATCAAACCCGGGAAATCCTTTTGGGCCTTGTAGCAGTGTCTGGTAGTCAGTGGAGAAGCCCACCTGTGAAGGAAGCTACACCGCCTGTGCATCTAATTCTAATTTTTTACTGCATCTAACCCAGGAAATATTTTTGGGCCTAGTAGCAGTGTCTGGTAGTCAGCGGAGTAGCCCACCTGTGAAGGAAGCTACACCGCCTGTGTATCTAATTCTATTTTCTTACTGCATCTAACCAAGGAAATCCCTTTGGGCCTAGTAGCAGTGTCTGGTAGTCAGTGGAGTAGCCCATCTGAAGCAAGCTATACCACCTGTGTATCTATTAACAATTATTTAGTGCATCTAACCCAGTAAATTCTTTTGGGCCTAGTAGCAGTGTCTCGTATTCAGCGGAGAAGCCCACCTTTGAAGGAAGCTACACCGCCTGTGTATCTAATTCTAATTTTTTACTACATCTAACTCAGGAAATCATTTTGGACCTAGTAGCAGTGTCTGGTAGTCAGCGGAGTGGCCCAACTGTGAAGGAATCTACACCGCCTGTGTATCTAATTCTAATTTTTAACTGCATTAAACCCAGGAAATCCTTTTGGGCCTAGTAGCAGTGTCTGGTAGTCAGTGGAGTAGCCCATCTGAAGCAAGCTACACCACCTGTGTATATAATAACAATTTTTTACTGCATATAACCCAGTAAATCCTGTTGGGCATAGTAGCTTCAGTGTCTCGTAGTCAGCGGATTAGGCCACCTGTGAAGGAAGCTACACCGCCTGTGTATATAATTCTAATTTTTTACTGCATCTAACCCAGGAAATCCTTTTGGGCCTAGTAGCAGTGTCTTGTAGTCAGTGGAGTAGCCCATCTGAAGCAAGAAACACCACCTGTGTATATAATAATTTTTTTTTACTGCATCTAACCCAGGAAATCCTTTTGGGCCTTGTAGCAGTGTCTGGTAGTCAGTGGAGTAGCCCATCTGAAGCAAGCTACACCACCTGTGTATCTAATTCTAATTTTTTACTGCATCTAACCCGGGAAATCTTTTTGGGCCTAGTAGCAGTGTCTGGTAGTCAGCGGAGTAGCCCACCTGTGAAGGAAGCTACAATGCCTGTGTATCTAATTAAAATTTTTTACTGCATCTAACCCAGGAAATCATTTTGGGCCTAGTAGCAGTTTCTGGTAGTCAGATGAGTAGCCCACCTGTGAAGGAACCTACACCGCCTGTGTATCTAATTCTAATTTTTTATTGCATCTAACCCAGGAAATCCTTTTGGGCCTAGCAGCAGTGTCTGGTAGTCAGTGGAGTAGCCCATCTGAAGCAAGCTACACCACCTGTGTATCTAATAACAATTTTTTACTGCATCTAACCCAGGAAATCCTTTTGGGCCTAGTACTAGTGTCTGGTAGTCAGCGGAGTAGTCCAACTGTGAAAGAAGCTACATCGCCTGTGTATCTAATTCTAATTTTTTACTGCATCTAACCCGGGAAATCTTTTTGGGCCTAGTAGCAGTGTCTGGTAGTCAGCGGAGTAGCCCACCTGTGAAGGAAGCTACACCGCCTGTGTATCTAATTCTAATTTTTTACTGCATCAAACCCAGGAAATCCTTTTGGGCCTAGTAGCAGTGTCTGGCAGTCAGTGGAGTAGCCCACCTGTGAAGGAAGCTACATCGCCTGTGTATCTAATTCAAGTTTTTTACTGCATCTAACCCATGAAATCCTTTTGGGCCTAGTAGCAGTGTCTTGTAGTCAGTGGAGTAGCCCATCTGAAGCAAGAAAGACCGCCTGTGTATCTAATTCTTTTTTTTACTGCATCTAACCCAGGAAATCATTTTGCACCTAGTAGCAGAGTCTGGTAGTCAGCGGAGTAGCCCACCTGTGTGGGAAGCTATACCGCCTGTGTATCTAATTCTAATTTTTTACTGCATCTAACCCAGGAAATCTTTTTGGGCATAGTAGCAGTGTCTGGCAGTCAGCGGAGTAGCCCACCTGTGAAGGAAGCTACACCGCCTGTGTATCTAATTCTAATTTTTTACTGCATCTAACCCAGGAAATCATTTTGGGCCTAGTACCAGTGTCTGGTAGTCAGCAGAGTAGCCCACCAGTGAAGGAAGCTACACGGCCTGTGTATCTAGTTCTAATTTTTTACTGCATCTAACCAAGCTAATCTTTTTGGGCCTAGAAGCAGTGTCTGGTAGTCAGCGGAGTAGCCCATCTGTGAAGGAAGCTACACCGCCTGTGTATCTAATTCTAATTTCTTACTGCATCTAACCCAGGAAATCCTTTTGGGCCTAGTAGCATTGTCTGGTAGTCAGTGGAGTCGCCAATCTGAAGCAAGCTACACCAACTGTGTATCTAATAACATTTTTTTACTGCATCTAACCCAGTAAATCCTGTTGGGCATAGTAGCTTCAGTGTCTCGTAGTCAGCGGAGTAGCCCACCTGTGAAGGAAGCTACACCGCCTGTGTATCTAATTCAAATTTTTTACTGCATCTAACCCAGGAAATCCTTTTGGGCCTAGTAGCAGTGTCTGGTAGTCAGCGGAGTAGCCCACCTGTGAAGGAAGCTACACCGCCTGTGTATCTAATTCTAATTTTTTGCTGCATCTAATCCAGGAAATCCTTTTGGGCCTAGAAGCAGTGTCTGGTAGTCAGTGGAGTATCCCATCTGAAGAAAGCTACACCACCTTTGTATCTAATTCTAATTTTTTACTGCATCTAACCCAGGAATTCTTTTTGAGCCTAGTAGCAGTGTCTGGTAGTCAGCGGAGTAGCCCACCTGTGAAGGAAGCTACAATGCCTGTGTATCTAATTCTAATTTTTTACTGCATCTAACCAGGAAATCATTTTGGGCCTAGTAGCAGTTTCTGGTAGTCAGATGAGTAGCCCACCTGTGAAGGAAGTTACACCGCCTGTGTATCTAATTCTAATTTTTTACTGCATCTAACCCAGGAAATCCGTTTGGGCCTAGTAGCAGTGTTTGGTAGTCAGTGGAGTTGCCCATCTGAAGCAAGCTACACCACCTGTGTATCAAATAATTTTTTTTTACTGCATCTAACCCAGTAAATACTTTTGGGCCTAGTAGCAGTGTCTGCTAGTCAGCGGAGTAGCCCAACTGTGAAAGAAGCTACATCGCCTGTGTATCTAATGCTAATTTTTTACTGCATCTAACCCAGGAAATCCTTTTGGGCCTAGTAGCAGTGTCTGGTAGTCAGCGGAGTAGCCCACCTGTGAAGGAAGCTACACCGCCTGTGTATCTAATTCTAATTTTTTACTGCATCAAACCCGGGAAATCCTTTTGGGCCTAGTAGCAGTGTCTGGTAGTCAGTTGAGAAGCCCACCTGTGAAGGAAGCTACACCGCCTGTGTATCTAATTCCAATTTTTTACTGCATCTAACCCAGGAAATATTTTTGGGCCTAGTAGCAGTGTCTGGTAGTCAGCGGAGTAGCCCACCTGTGAAGGAAGCTACACCGCCTGTGTATCTAATTCTATTTTCTTACTGCATCTAACCAAGGAAATCCCTTTGGGCCTAGTAGCAGTGTCTGGTAGTCAGTGGAGTAGCCCATCTGAAGCAAGCTATACCACCTGTGTATCTATTAACAATTATTTACTGCATCTAACCCAGTAAATCCTTTTGGGCCTAGTAGCAGTGTCTCGTATTCAGCGGAGAAGCCCACCTTTGAAGGAAGCTACACCGCCTGTGTATCTAATCCTAATATTTTACTACATCTAACCCAGGAAATCATTTTGGACCTAGTAGCAGTGTCTGGTAGTCAGCGGAGTGGCCCACCTGTGAAGGAAGCTACACCGCCTGTGTATCTAATTCTAATTTTTAACTGCATCAAACCCAGGAAATCCTTTTGGGCCTAGTAGCAGTGTCTGGTAGTCAGTGGAGTAGCCCATCTGAAGCAAGCTACACCACCTGTGTATCTAATAACAATTTTTTACTGCATATAACCCAGTAAATCCTGTTGGGCATAGTAGCTTCAGTGTCTCGTAGTCAGCGGATTAGGCCACCTGTGAAGGAAGCTACACCGCCTGTGTATCTAATTCTAATTTTTTACTGCATCTAACGCAGGAAATCATTTTGGGCCTAGTAGCTGTGTCTGGTAGTCAGATTAGTAGCCCACCTGTGAAGGAAGCTACACCGCCTGTGTATCTAATTAAAATTTTTTAGTGCATCTAACCCAGGAAATCCTTTTGGGCCTAGTAGCAGTGTCTGGTAGTCAGCGGAGTAGCCCAACTGTGAAAGAAGCTACATCGCCTGTGTATCTAATTCTAATTTTTTACTGCATCTAACCCGGGAAATCTTTTTGGGCCTAGTAGCAGTGTCTAGTAGTCAGCGGAGTAGCCCACCTGTGATGGAAGCTACACCGCCTGTGTATCTAATTCTAATTTTTTACTGCATCAAACCCAGGAAATCCTTTTGGGCCTAGTAGCAGTGTCTGGTAGTCAGTGGAGTAGCCCATCTGAAGCAAGCTACACCACCTGTGTATCTAATAACAATTTTTTACTGCATATAACCCAGTAAATACTTTTGGGCCTAGTAGCAGTGTCTCATAGTCAGCGGAGTAGCCCACCTGTGAAGGAAGCTACACCGCCTGTTTATCTAATTCTAATTTTTTACTGCATCTATCACAGGAAATACTTTTGGGCCTAGTAGCAGTGTCTGGTAGTCAGTGGAGTAGCCCATCTGAAGCAAGCTAAACCACCTGTGTATCTAATTCTAATTTTTTACTGCATCTAACCCAGGAAATTTTTTTGGGCCTAGTAGCAGTGTCTGGTAGTCAGCGGAGTAGCTCACCTGTGAAGGAAGCTACAATGCCTGTGTATCTAATTCTAATTTTTTACTGCATCTATCCCAGGAAATCATTTTGGGCCTAGTAGCAGTGTCTGGTAGTCAGATGAGTAGCCCACCTGTGATGGAAGCTACACCACCTGTGTATCTAATTCTAATTTTTACTGCATCTAACCCAGGAAATCCTTTTGGGCCAAGTAGCAGTGTCTGGTAGTCAGTGGAGTAGCCCATCTGAAGCAAGCTACACCACCTGTGTATCTAATAACAATTTTTTACTGCAGCTAACCCAGGAAATCTTTTTGGGCCTAGTAGCAGTGTCTGGTAGTCAGCGGAGTAGCCCACCTGTGATGGAAGCTACACCGCCTGTGTATCTAATTTTAATTTTTTACTGCATCTAACCCAGGAAATCCTTTTGGGTATAGTAGCAGTGTCTGGTAGTCAGTGGAGTAGCCCATCTGAAGCAAGCTTCACCACCTGTGTATCTAATAACAATTTTTTACTGCATATAACCCAGCAAATACTTTTGGGCATAGTAGCAGTGTCTCGTAGTCAGCGGAGTGGCCCACCTGTGAAAGAAGCTACACCGCCTGTGCATCTATTTCTAATTTTTTACTGCATCTAACCCAGGAAATCCTTTTGGGCCTAGTAGCAGTGTCTCGTAGTCAGCGCAGTAGCCCACCTGTGAAGGAAGCTACACCGCCTGTGTATCTAATTCTAATTTTTGACTGCATCTAACCCAGTAAATCCTTTTGGGCATTGTAGCAGTGTCTCGTAGTCAGCGGAGTAGCCCACCTGTGAAGGAAGCTACACCGCCTGTGTATCTAATTCAAATTTTTTACTGCATCTAACCCAGGAAATCCTTTTGGGCCTAGTAGCAGTGTCTCGTAGTCAGCGGAGAAGCCCACCTGTGAAGGAAGCTACACCACCTGTGTATCTAATTCTAATTTTTTACTGCATCTATCCCAGGAAATCTTTTTGGGCCTAGTATAAGAGGTCTGGTCCAGAGATTCTGTGAATCCAGACAAGGAAATGATTTGCACTGATGCCCAGAATGTTTGAGTCGGATCCAGGCCCATATGAAGAAGGTTCTGAGCATAATGTAGACCCTCGTTCCCAAACTGTAACTCCTGTTGGTGGAGACAATGAGGAAGACGATGATGAGACTCAGATACCTGATTGGAGCGACAACTTGACTTTTCGGTCAGGGCAGGAAGAGGTTGGCTCTGAGGGCGACGGGTGTGAGAACACACAGGGTGATGATGACGAGGTTTGAGATCTCACTTACTGTCAACCCACAGTCAGCCAGTCGATGAGGTCAGCAGAGGAGGCGGAGGAGGATGCTAGTGACGACGAGGTTAGGTTGCGCCTTCCTGGACAGAGATGGCGTACTGGAAGCACGTCAACAACTGCATCCTCAACCACAACTCTGCCTCTGACCACAAGTCGTGGTGGCTCTTCAGGTCGCATGGGCTCTAAGCCTTGCATAGCCTGGGCATTTTTTAAGATCGCAAAGGATGACCCAACTCATGTTATCTGTAACATTTGTCACCAAAAGCTAAGTAGAGGCCAAAAAATTCATAGTTTGAGTACTTCATGCATGAACCGTCACATGGATATGAAGCATAAGTTGCAGTGGGAAGCTCACTGTGCTACAATGCGGCCTAGCGGGCCGGGCCGACCACCATCTGCCCCATCTTGTGCATCTGCGGCCTCTTCATCCTCTGTGACAGGGGGGACAGCAGTCACACATGTTTTTGGATGCAGACCTGCCACCTCTTTACCCGCAACAGCCAGTGTGATTGGCAGGTCATCAGTTCATTTGGAAGCGGAAACACCTGCTGGTGTTGAGCGCTCTCCGATATTGAGAGCACCACCTTTGGATCAAGGCAACATAACATGTCCGCCTGCATCTTCCTCACAGACTGGCAGCTTGCCAGGGACACCCTACTCAACCCCGTCTAAGCACAACAGCCAGCACTCGGTCCCTCAGATGTGGACAAGTAAAAGACCATTTCCTCCTAGCCATGACAAAGCTAAGAGGTTGAATTTCACCATCTGCATGCTGTTGGCTCCAGAAATGCTGCCTTTCGGCCTGGTGGACACAGAGGATTTTCGATACCTTATGTCCGTCAAAATGCCCCAGTACCAGATGCCCAGTCGGCACTACTTCTCAAAGAAAGCTGTGCCTGCGCTACACCAGCATGTCGCACCCAACATCACCGCTTCCTTGAGAAACTCTGTGTGTGACAGGGTACATTTCACCACAGACACTTGGACGAGTAGGCATGGACAGGGGCGTTACATGTCGCTGACTGGGCACTGGGTAACTATAGTGACAGCAGGACAAGGGGCTGCTGTCCAAGTCTTGCCGTCCCCACGAGTTGTGCGTCAATCCTCGTAATCTAGAAGTTCCTCCACTGCTTCTGCCTCCTCAACCTCCTCTCGGTCCTCCACCTGCACCCAAAGCCTGTCTGGTAATGCCACCCGCGTTCTAACTGTGCAGAAGGAATCCTGCACACCTCCTTACTATGCTGGCAGCAGGGCTCAACGGCATCAGGCGGTGTTTACTTTGAAATGTCTGGGAAATGTGAGTCACACAGCTGAGGAGTTGTGGTCAGCTCTGGAGACCGAGTTTCATGAATGGTTGTCTCCACTGAACCTGGAGCCAGGGTACGCC
This sequence comes from Phyllobates terribilis, assembly GCF_046119375.1. Classification (NCBI taxonomy): domain Eukaryota; kingdom Metazoa; phylum Chordata; class Amphibia; order Anura; family Dendrobatidae; genus Phyllobates; species Phyllobates terribilis. The sequence goes on from NW_027362765.1 coordinate 283,635,183, forward strand.
GTGTGCGACAATGCTGCAAACCTGGGTGTGGCCCTTCGCCGGGGCAATGTCACACACGTGCCTTGTATGGCTCACGTGTTGAACCTTGTTGTCCAGCACTTTTTTTAGCCCACTATCCCGGACTAGATGGCCTTCTGCAGAAGGCACGGTCGCTGTGTGCTCACTTCCGCCGTTCGCATCCCGCAGCTCAACAACTTACAGCTCTACAGAAGTCGTTGGGCCTGCCAGTTCACCGGCTGAAATGCGATGTGCCGACACGATGGAATTCAGCTCTGCACATGCTTCAGCGACTGTGGCAGCACCGACTAGCCCTGGTGCAATACGTTATGACATATAGCCTGGGCCAAGGAGTTCCAGAGGTGGGGCAAATCACGCTGCAGGAGTGGTCTCAGATCAGGGACCTATGCACCCTTCTGCACAGTTTTGAAATGGCGACGAAGATGTTTAGTGCTGATCATGCCATTATCAGCATGACTATTCCGGTCATTTACATACTGGAGGACACTTTAAACAGTATTCGGAGTCAGGTGGTGGGACAAGAGGAGGGGGAGTAAGTACAGGAGGAGTCATATGCAGAAGAGATAACCTCTCCAAAGTCCAGACTGTCGGCAGCACCAAGGCTGCAGGCATGGGAGGGTGGAGGATTAACGAGGGCGCATGGTAGCAGCCAAACTGTTGAGGAAGGTGCAGGAGCCGAGGAAGAAGTGGAGGACGAACTGGCGATGGGCATGGAAGACTCATCAGATGAGGGAAACCTTGATCACATTTCTGTTGTGCGAGGTTGGGGGGAGAGGCAGAGGAAGGAAGCTTGATTCTTACCTTGCCAGCAACACAACAAGGACTTGGTCCTCCTGGATGCTCAAGACACATGAGTGCCTTCTTGCTGCACTACCTGCAACATGACCCCCGGATTGTCAGAATTCGAAGTAATCCCGACTACTGGGTTGCCACACTCTTAGATCCCCGGTAGAAAAGTAAATTTGCCGAAATAATTCCTGCCATAGAAAGGGATTCACGCATGCAGGAGTATCAGCAGAGGCTGTTACAGAATCTTACATCTGCTTTTCCATAAAACACCAGTGGTGCACGTAGTGAATCTCACAGTTCTAACTTGCCAACCGTGGGACTGTTGAGTCTTCATCACTCAAACTGTAATAGTAACACCGTATCTGCTGGTAACAGCAATTTTGCGGAATCGTTTCACCAATTTTTTAGACCATCCTTTGCAAGGCCACAGGAGACAAGAAGTCTGACACATAGTCAACGCCTAGAGAGGATGATACAGGAGTATCTCCAAGTGAACATCGAAGCCATGACTGTGTCACTGGACCCTTGCTCATTTTGGGCTTCCAATCTGGAAAAATGGCCTGAGCTCGCCACTCATGCCTTGGAGATCTTGTCGTGCCCCGCAGCCAGCGTTCTCTCTGAACGTGTGTTCAGCGCTGCTGGTGGTGTGCTGGCAGATAAGAGCACACGGCTGTCCACTGAGAATGTAGAGAGTCTCATGTTCATAAAGACGAACAAATCATGGATCCGCAAGGACTTTTCTACCCCTGTGTCATCCTGGGGAGACTAAAAGTTTGAGGATTTTGGAAAATCACCTCACCAGCCATTTTAAGCAACTCTGGGGCAATTGATGCCACTTAAGTGGTGTCTGTGCCACAATTTTTGGAAAAAATGGAGACTCTTTTTGGAGTCCCCTTGCTGTGTTTTACATGACGTTGGCATCGTCAATTCCAGGTGGGTCGGGTCGCCCCCCCCACCCCCTTTTAACCGTAAGAAACTACATACACTATGGATTGGGGTAACACAGATGGTTGAGTCTGCAGAGCTTTTTACTCATACTATAGCCTGGGAATCAGAGGTCTGCTCCAAAGCTTCAGTGTCTGCTAGTCAGTGTAGTAGCCTAGCTGTGAAGCAAGCTACACTGCCTGTGTATCTAATAACAATTTTTTACTGCATCTAACCCAGGAAATCCTTTTGGGCTAGTAGCAGTGTCTCGTAGTCAGCGGAGTAGCCCATCTGAAGCAAGCTACACCAACTGTGTATCTAATAACATTTTTTTACTGCATCTAACATAGGAAATCCTTTTGGGCTAGTAGCAGTGTCTCGTAGTCAGCGGAGTAGCCCATCTGAAGCAAGCTACACCAACTGTGTATCTAATAATATTTTTTTACTGCATCTAACATAGGAAATCCTTTTGGGCTAGTAGCAGTGTCTCGTAGTCAGCGGAGTAGCCCATCTGAAGCAAGCTACACCACCTGTGTATCTAATAACAATTTTTTCCTGCATCTAACCCAGGAAATCCTTTTGGGCTAGTAGCAGTGTCTCGTAGTCAGCGAAGTAGCCCAACTGAAGCAAGCTACACTGCCATTGTATCTAATAACAATTTTTAACTGCATCTAGCCCAGGCAATACTTTGGGCCTAGTAACAGTGTCTGCTAGTCAACAGAGTAGCCCAGCTGTTAAGCAAGCTACACCGCCTGTAGATCTTATTAAAATTTTTTAACTGCATCTAGCCCAGGCAATACTTTGGGCCTCGTAGCATTGTCTACTAGTCAGCGGAGAAGCCCAGCTGTAAAGCAAGCTACACCGCCTGTAGATCTAATTACAAATTTTTAACTGCATCTAGCCCAGGCAATACTTTGGCCTAGTAGCAGTGTCTGCTAGTCAGCGGAGTAGCCCAGCTGTTAAGCAAGCTACACCACCTGTGCTTTGGACACTTAATTTTTTCAAAGGAAACGCTTCAGGCCCCCAGGACATTCAGTCAAGAGCATCGGGGAGGCGCCCCAAGGCAAAGGGGTTGGGACTGGCGGTAGCACGCCTTGCGGCGGACCGCCAAGCTCGATCCTTATAAAAGCTTTTTAACTGCAGCAGCTTTAGTGCACGCTACTGGAGCTGGAATTACCGCTGCTGCTGGCACCAGACTTGCCCTCCAATAGATCCTTGTAAAAGGATTTAAAGTGAACTCATTCAAATTTCCGAGCCAATTTAAATTACGGAGCTTAGACCTGCCTCCACCGCGGGGGGTGTCGACCCACCAGCGGACAGGAACCAGTATTGGGAGAGGGGGGCTGGCCGTCAGGGTCCACCGCCGCTCTGGCACAAACCCGGCAACACGGAGGTCACACGGGCAGGAACAGCCTGGCCGTGTCGGCTTCGCACTCCAGCGTAGTCCCTCTGCCCGCTCGCGCCCGTAACCTCAAAGGGATGCGCAAGCGGCTTTTCTTCCCAGGGCTGTTCCCCGCCCAGCAGAAACATTGGGGAGCTCAGGTCGGCCTTCCACCATACTCCCTTACCTCCCTCGCCCTCTTTCCTTCTTCCGTTCTCCATCTAACCCCTCGGCTCTGTGGTGTCCGCTCTCCCTCCAGCTCTCACCTTCTCACGGGTGGACTACGGCATTTATTAACACTGTGGCGAATCTTTTGGACCCAGGCATAAGAAGTCGTCGAGGTAATGGATAATATGTGCCCCCTTAGAAACGTCCATGACGATCCATTCGAGGAAGCAACTAAACGCCTCAAATAGTGAGAAGAATATGGAGCACCCCATGGGCAAACAGCGATCTATATAGTATGCTCCTTCCCAGAAGCAGCCCAATAGGCGGACACTATTCGGAGGCACAGGTAGTAAGTAACCGGAACGCCCCCTCAATGTCTGTTTTGGCCATTTGGGTGCCCCTTCCCAACTTCTTGACCCGCCTGATTGTCTTGTCAAAGGCGGTACAGTATATACTACTGTACTTGGTTCCGCGTCGATGTTGTCGTTTACTGACCTGCCCTTGGATATGACAAATGGTGGATTAGTCCGAATGTATTGGGTTCCGTTTTTGGCACGACTCCCAACATCGATACCACTACGTCTTGTAAGGAAAGTGTTCTGAATGGAACCGCCATTCTACCTAAAGATATTTCTTTTTTTAATTTTCTTGTCACGACGTCTGGGTGTTGGTAAGCTGATTTTAGATTTTTACTCCAGCCTTTCTTGATTTTAGAAGAGCATGACATGCCTATATCTGTGTCTCCTCCTCCTTTTACTCCTCCACCTCTTTTCTTTTCGCATGACTATATGTACTTGTCACTTTTCCATGTGTTAGTTGTGTCTTCTGAGCAGTTTGTCAGCTTTTGGACACATTTGAAGGTGCTTTCTATGTGTTTTCTATGTGTTTCTATGTGTTTTTGTTTGCCTGCCATTGGTTTTAACGGTGTTCGACGAACCATTCGACGAACCGTTCGGCGAACATGCCGGTGTTCGACGAACCGAACCCGAACATTACGGGGGTTGCTCAACACTAATTCAGACAGTATTACGGAATACTCCATGGATAGAGATGAGCGAACCCGAATTGTAAAGTTCGGGGTTCGTACTGGTGCTGAACTCCGAACATGGACTTCTCCTGGAAGTCCGTTTTAGTGTTCGGAGTTCTGAGAGAACTGCATTGGAGAGAGAGCCCTAGTCCTTACTATGACCGTTTTACAGCACCAAAATACGGGTCCGCATTGACTTCTATGGGGTTTGGGGTTCGGGTTCGGGTTCAAGTTCAGGTAGAGTTCTGGTACCCAAACCGAACTTTAGCCAAAAGTTTGGTCGAACACAAACATCCACGGGTCCGCTCATCCCTATTCATGGACTCTGGTAAACAGATGTAATCCTGTACATGCCCCTGAACAGTACCAACATGTATATATGTTTAAAATCCAAGTGGATGCCAACATGACTAAAAGGAGAAAATTCATGAGAGTCAATGCATAAATAGCATACAAATGAAAGAGAGGTCAATATTGCCCAGGAACAATGTGCATCTAGTGTCAGAAAAATCAGGGAGCATAAACTAGAGTCACGAGATGCATCATTCTTAACCTCGGACACATTGAGATGGAGTGAGCATCTAGCTACAAGACGCTGAGGTATAATGATGGATACTCGCCACCAGGCCATACAACAATATTTATAACAGGACATTCAATTACTATAATGGCACATTGCAATGGCACTATTTTAGTCCTGTCAACATATGTCAATCATCATGTCTCAGTGTCCTGCAGCAAGCCCCCAACTCCACCTTAATGCTTTAGAGGTGGAGAAGGACAAATTTGAGGATGTGTATGCAGCCATAGTTCAAGATTTCAGATTGTATGGAACATTTGAGGCTTGGACTGTTGTGGGCCACATTTATGGGCCACGTTTATGGTAATCCTGTATTTGTAAAAAGAGATTTAAGCTTGAAGTTTTCCTTTTACAGAGCTGTAGGAAGACCATGGAGCTCGGAATATGAATTCATATTCATCATTTCAAACGTCATTGTGTTTTGTAATACATGACTGCATAGCAGAAAATTCGCCCATCAATGAAATAAGAGTTTACTCATCAATACTTGAGTTTGCTCACGAACAGAGTTTATCTCGTCCAAGACTATTAGTTCTGATTGGGTTCTTGAAATATGTTAGGCCACGTACCCACATAACATAAATGCTGATTTTTTTCTGCTGTAATTTTATGTGAAGAAAATTAACAGTTCATAATGGCTCATTAGACTCTTAAATACCAATTTGCATTTTTTTAATTCCATAGAATTGCTTGACTACATACATCCCTTTAGTGGCCAAATATTTCTGTATTTCCTAATCGTTAATTCCAGAAGAATATCATGTTAAAGAAAGGGCTTTTTCAGAATTTTAAGAAAACTTCCTGCTAGGAAGAAGAGTTTTAAAATAAAGAAGTAACTTATACTCACCCCTTTAATCTGCTATACTCACCCATTTAATCCACTATACTCACCGATTTAATCTGCTGTACTCACCCATTTAATCCACTGCTGTTGCTGCTCCTGTTTCTTTTCTGCAATGATGACATGCCGACCATGCACACGTGACTGCTCCGGCCATTTACTGGCATCAACAGGTCATGTGTTGACCATGCTATCAGCACCATGAGGCCAGTGATTGGCTGTAGTAGTCACATGCATGTGGTTGGCAAGTCATTACTGCAGGAAATAAGAAAAGACTTTCAGGGACCACCAGAGTAGTGGGTGATTGAATGCATGAGAATAGGTAATTTTTTTTTATTTTCTATCAATTTTTACACGTTGCCAATTTAAAAAAAACACTGTTAATCATGTTAAGCTGCATTTACAAAAATAAATTCAGTGGTCGAAAACTCAAAATGCCCCCTAAACTGATGTTTACCCGTCATGTGAATAAGACAATAGATATTCTTGAAGTTATCCACAGGCTACATGGGCTGTGTTTGATATTGCAGCAATTACTTGAATGGGACAGAGCTGCAATACCAGACATAACCTCTGCACTAAAGTGGCGCTGTTTTGGGGGAGAAAAAAGATCTTTCTAATATCATACAAAATCTTTAATCTAATGCTTTATTCTACAAAGAGTTTCCAGGTTATGGAACTAATGTACATTGACTTGAAAGACTAGCATCTAAATGTTGAAAGAAGAACTGCAAGCTACTATTAAATGTACCCCTCGCACCATTATATTGATAGATTATCAGTGTTTAGGAACCACAATGACTAAAAATGGTCACATAATAATTGTTTTCCCTCCATTCACTTTCCAATAGCCATACACAAACGTATCTTCAGTTTGTATCTTCGAGCAAAATGGTCATTATGTTTTTTTAATGGTCCTATAAAAATATATTTTTGCGGTGGGTCAGGAACAAGCCTGTACATTCCTCTCTCGTGCCAGCACCGTAAATGGTATTAGGGCCATTAAAGATGCTATGACTTTTTCGAAGGGGAATCACACTTGTACACACCAGAGTGAGCATTTCAAGGACCTGTACAGATGCTTTAATGACAATGCCATTTCACTGTACTCTGGAAACAGCAAGCAGCAAGGCAATTATTGTGGAAATAATCATGCTTATTTATAGAGCACTTTATGTCAAGGCAATTTCATCTGCAGAACATTATGTACACATACACAAATGAAAACAAATAAAGCATGTTATAGTCACCTAGTGGAGGCCTGCAGCGCTTCAATGATACCAGCAAACAAGAGGGATAGATCTTATTTTTATTATTATGATTATTATGACAAAGTTAAGTTTTATCTCGGAAACAAAGTTATGTGTTTACTTATTTACACTGCACATTGTGGCTCTCCTTATACTCAAGGCTCATGTTTTCTTAGCTTTTGCTTTCTATCCTCAATTGGATCATTATACCGTTTGTTTTTTTTGCAAGGTAGTGTTTAACGTTCAACTTCTTATCATTTAATCAACACTCATTAAGACATGAAATAAAGCAGTGTTTCCCAAACTTTGTGGAATCCAGGGACTCTGGTGTTTTGAAGACTAACTTGTGGACATAGCAACTCTTTGCACTACACACACCATGGGATAGAATTGGTAGAAAAGTCGATTTTCACACTGGCTATCCCCTAATCTCCATCCTGCAGCAGCCCATGTCCACTAATCCCTGGTAGTTGGGGTCTGATATTTTCATTTTGAGAGGCAAGTCAGATCTTCTAAACTTACCTAAATCCCTCCTGGATTCAACACTGGATGCTGTATCCTCTTCTTTCCACCAGCTATCTTTTTCTCTCTCTGATGTCACTTTCCCAGTATTCAGGTAGTTGACCTCTTTGCTGCTACTATAGACTGGCTGTGACATACTCAGCTCTAAGTCCCTGGATAACTGCTACACTGCTGACTAGCTCAACATTGAAGTCAACCTGAGCTCTACTGTGTCCCTTAGCTCTGCCTTATTACTGTGCCACTTCTGCAATGGACTCAGTAGCAAACTCAGCTCTGCTCTGCTATATTGCTGTGTCAGCTCTGCATTGGACTCTGTGCTATTTTGAGGATTACAACTGTTTTACACCTGTTGCTGTAATCTCAATTTTGATTCATAGTATTCTGTAGTTTAGGTTTACTCCTACTGTTTTTGTGCTGCTAAAACAGCTTCCCTTATTCCACTGGATCTCTCCGCTGCACCAGCATCATCTGTCTGTGCTACATGACAACCGTTCAACCAGGCCAAGGGCTTCAAGAATCCAACTCAACAGATGAAACAAACAGCTAAGTATTTTGGAAGTCTGTAATCTATGTTTAATTTTAGAGTATTATGAATCCACCTCAAGAGATGAAACTGTCACGCTGTCTCTGTATACTGGAGGTAGGGGGCCTAAGCTGACCCTAAGCTGGGGCCCTGACTAGTCCCTCAACCTGGAGGTACTGTTAAAGGTACAGAGGTCCAGGCCGCCAGCGTAACCCCTACCTCCTGAGGATCCCTGCACCTAAGTAATCTAGTCCTGAGAAGGACCCCGATCACAACAAAAGGGGACAAGTAATAATATGCCCACACACAGTACTTAGATGAACGAGACAGTACAAGTGAAAAACCAAAACCACCTTGCATACAACAACTACGCAACTACAACAGAGGGAACACCAACGGGAAAGGAGATAAATGATAAAGCGAGGAAGGGAAAAAACACTCCAAATACACTTATCTCAGAAACTCCAAACACCACGATCCGCTCTGTTAGTCTGAATGAAATGCTTTCACCGACACTTCCCAAACAGACCAGCAGGCATTTGAAGGAGTCTCACTACAGCAGTATTGATTGCAGCTGGGCGAGGCTGGACCTCGTCTAGCACAGAGAGAGAGAGAATTAACTCCCTCACTGCCGAAAAACACAAAGCACCAACAAGTCAGCTGCGAGAAGTCAGGCTGTGTACTCGTGACGATCTTCGTGGCGACACACCCGTGACAGTACCCCCCCTTCTACGAGGGGCCTCCGGACCCTCAGGGCCAGGTTTATCCGGGTGAGTCGTGTGGAAGGCCCGAACTAATCGGTCTGCGTTAATATCCGACGCAGGAACCCACATCCTCTCCTCAGGACCATACCCTTTCCAATGAACCAGGTACTGAAGGGACCGGCGATTAAAGCGTGAATCGATGACCCTCGATACCTGGAACTCCAAGTTACCATTGACCACCACTGGAGGGGGAGGTAAAGGTGACGGTACCACCGGCGCCACATACCTCTTAAGCAACGATCTGTGGAACACGTTGTGAATTTTAAACGTAGGGGGGAGGTCAAGACGGAATGCCACCGGATTAATAATAGAACTGATTCTGTACGGCCCGATGAACCTGGGACCCAGTTTCCAGGAGGGAACCTTAAGTTTAATATTCCTGGTAGACAACCATACCCGATCGTTCACACTTAGGTCCGGACCAGACACTCTCCTCCTATCAGCCATACGTTTGTATCGGTTCCCCATAGTATTCAGATTCTTCAGCACCCCTCTCCATACTGAAGCGAGTGATGAGGAAAATCGTTCCTCCTCAGGAACCCCCGAAGAGCCCCCCCTACTGAAAGTACAAAACTGGGGGTGAAAACCATATGCCCCAAAAAACGGGGACTTACCAGTGGACTCGCTCCGCCTATTATTAAGAGCAAACTCTGCCAGAGGTAAGAAAGAAGCCCAGTCCTCCTGGTTCTCTGACACAAAACACCGGAGATATGTCTCCAAGCTCTGGTTCATACGTTCCGTCTGACCATTGGTCTGAGGATGAAAAGCCGATGAGAATGACAAATGCATCCCCCGCCGTGCACAAAACGCCTTCCAGAACTTGGACACAAACTGAGACCCCCGATCAGACACCACCTCGGAGGGTACCCCGTGAAGCCTCACAATCTCCCCAATGAACACCTGCGCAAGAGTTTTAGCATTAGGGAGAGCCGGAAGAGCGATAAAATGTGCCATCTTGCTGAACCTGTCCACTACAACAAGTATGACCGTTTTACCCGAAGACGGAGGGAGGTCCGTAATAAAGTCCATAGACAGATGAGTCCAAGGACGCTCCGGGATCTTCAAAGGTAAGAGGGCCCCAGACAGACGGGTATGTGAGGTCTTAGAGCGCGCACAAACCCCACAGGACGCGACAAAAGTTACCACCTCCTTATGTAAGTTAGGCCACCAAAACCGACGCGAGAGGAGATCCACAGTTGCTTTATTCCCCAGGTGTCCTGCAAAAACTGAGTTATGGTGTGCCTCGATCACCTTTTGTCGCAACTGATCTGGAACAAACAGTCTCCCCGGAGGTCCAACAGGGGCGTCCCCCGAGCCTCCAATACCTCCTCCTCCAGCTCAGAGCATACTGCCGAAACCACCACCCCCTCCTGAAGGATAGGAATCGGGTCGTCCGTATTCCCGGCCCCAGGGAAACTATGAGATAAGGCATCCGCCTTTACATTTTTTGACCCAGGACGATATGTAACGACAAAATTAAACCTGGTAAAAAACAATGACCACCTAGCTTGTCTGGGATTCAGACGTTTCGCGGACTCCAGATATAGCAGGTTCTTGTGATCGGTGATGACGGTGACCGGATGGACTGCCCCCTCCAAAAAATGGCGCCACTCCTCAAAAGCTAACTTAATGGCCAAGAGTTCCCTATTGCCGACATCGTAATTCCTCTCAGCGGACGACAATTTTTTAGAGAAAAAGGCGCACGGATGCCACTTACCAGGGGACGAACCCTGTGACAATACTGCTCCCACCCCTACCTCGGAAGCGTCTACCTCTACAATGAATGGCTGTGACGCATCAGGTTGAATGAGTATGGGTGCCGAGGCAAAACATTTTTTCAAGGAGGAGAATGCTTGACAAGCCTTGTCAGACCACCTAGAAAAATCCGTCCCCTTTTTAGTCATGTCTGTGAGAGGCTTAACCATGGACGAGAAATTACGAATGAACCTCCGGTAATAATTAGCAAACCCCAGGAAACGTTGTAGTGCCTTAAGATTCTCTGGCCGATCCCACTCAAGAACTGCCCGCACTTTCCCAGGGTCCATACGAAAACCGGACGCTGAAACCAGGAAGCCTAAAAACTGGAGTTCCTGTACGGTGAACACACACTTTTCCCATTTGGCATACAGTTTATTATCCCGCAAGATCTGTAACACCTGCCTAACGTGCTCCTGATGAGACACCAGATCCGGCGAGTAAATTAAGATATCATCCAGATATATGACAACAAACTGTCCCACCAGGCGGCGAAAAATGTCATTAACAAAGTGTTGGAACACCGCCGGGGCATTAGTCAGACCGAATGGCATGACAAGGTTCTCATAATGCCCCTCCGGAGTGTTAAACGCCGTCTTCCACTCATCCCCCTCCTTCATCCTAATCAGATTGTACGCCCCCCTGAGATCCAACTTAGAGAACCATTTGGCGTCCACGATCTGATTAAAGAGATCGGGAATAAGTGGGAGCGGATACGGATCTCGGACCGTAATCCGATTAAGTTCACGGAAATCCAGGCAAGGGCGTAGGCCTCCATGTTTCTTCTTAACAAAGAAGAACCCCGCAGCCACCGGTGAAGATGAAGGTCTAATATGCCCCTTAGCCAGACTTTCTGAAATATAATCCTTCATGGCCTGCCTCTCAGGACCAGAAAGGTTATACAACCTAGCTTTAGGTAACTTGGCCTCAGGGAGCAGTTTTACAGAACAGTCATACTCGCGATGAGGAGGTAGTTCCTGACACCCTTTCTCCGAGAATACATCCTCAAAGTCCGCCAGAAATGGAGGTAAGACCCAAGTAGTAACCGCACCGATGACCGTGTTCATGCAGTTTTTATTACAGAATTTACTCCATTGGCTTATCTCTCTGGTTTGCCAATTAATAACCGGGTTATGCTTAGCTAACCAAGGAAGGCCCAACACTATAGGAGTGGGAAGACCCTCCAACACGTAGCAAGACAACAGTTCTTTATGTATCGCCCCCACTTGAAGTTTTACGTCATGCACAGCTTGCAAAAAACTTCCCTGACCGAGAGGCCTGGCATCGATCGAGAATATGGGGATGGGTTTAGCCAACTCACTCAATCGCATACCTTGAACCCGGGCAAACCGAGCATCAACCAGATTAGCCCCGGCCCCACTATCCAGAAGAACAGATATCCTCTCAGTTCTCGTACCCACCACCACCTCCGCCGGTACGAGAAACTGAGACGAACCTAGGGACGAAATACCTACTCCCAGATTGCCGTCCACCACACAACCTGGGATCAACAGTTTTCCGACGACTCTTCACTCTGCAAGGGACGGGATGGACACCCCCCAATAAAATGTCCCTTTCTCCCGCAGAAGAAACACCTTCCTGTCTTATGGCGCACCACCGGTCCCCTCCCCCGAAATGATGTCCCTCCTAATTGCATAGGCTCCTCTGGACTGACCAGGGGAACCACCATATGAGGGGACCTTGTAGGAGGTGGAGTCATCACAGGGGGTAGAGTTATCCCGCACCTCTCCCGAAGCCGTCTGTCAACGCGAATAGCAAGGGCCATAGCGGCTTCCAGTGACGCGGGAGAGTCATACTGTGCCAACACATCCTGTAATTTGTCGGATAAACCATGACAAAACTGGCTCCTAAGAGCCGGGTCATTCCACTGGGTGTCCGTGGCCCACCTACGGAACTCCGAACAGAATTCCTCCGCCGGACGATCTCCCTGCTGGATCCTACGTAACTTAGACTCAGCAAGGGAGATCCGATCTGGGTCATCATATACGAGTCCCAGAGCAGCGAAAAACCTATCCACTGACTGGAGAGCCGGGGAGCCCGGGGGAAGAGAGAACGCCCAAGATTGTGGGTCCCCTTGTAGGAGCGAGATGACAATTCCCACCCTTTGTTCTTCACTCCCCGATGACCGAGGCCGCAGCCGAAAGTACAACTTGCATGCCTCCCGGAAAACAAAAAACTTGTCCCGCCCCCCAGTGAACCTGTCAGGGAGAGCTACTTTAGGTTCTGGTCCGGCTTGCTCCTGAGGATGCAAAACCTTGGACCTAACGTCCGCCAGCTCCATGGACAAACTCTGCAACTGCCGAGCTAGACCGGCTACTGGATCCATGGTAGCTGGAGAAAAACTAAGTGGGTCGGTGAAAATGTCACGCTGTCTCTGTATACTGGAGGTAGGGGGCCTAAGCTGACCCTAAGCTGGGGCCCTGACTAGTCCCTCAAACTGGAGGTACTGTTAAAGGTACAGAGGTCCAGGCCGCCAGCGTAACCCCTACCTCCTGAGGATCCCTGCACCTAAGTAATCTAGTCCTGAGAAGGACCCCGATCACAACAAAAGGGGACAAGTAATAATATGCCCACACACAGTACTTAGACGAACGAGACAGTACAAGGGAAAAACCAAAACCACCTTGCATACAACAACTACACAACTACAACAGAGGGAACACCAACGGGAAAGGAGATAAATGATAAAGCGAGGAAGGGAAAAAACACTCCAAATACACTTATCTCAGAAACTCCAAACACCACGATCCGCTCTGTTAGTCTGAATGAAATGCTTTCACCGACACTTCCCAAACAGACCAGCAGGCATTTGAAGGAGTCTCACTACAGCAGTATTGATTGCAGCTGGGCGAGGCTGGACCTCGTCTAGCACAGAGAGAGAGAGAATTAACTCCCTCACTGCCGAAAAACACAAAGCACCAACAAGTCAGCTGCGAGAAGTCAGGCTGTGTACTCGTGACGATCTTCGTGGCGACACACCCGTGACAGAAACAAACAGCTAAGTATTTTGGAAGTCTGTAATCTATGTTTAATTTTAGAGTATTATTTAATATATTTATTCAATTCATCATGGAGCTAAACACCAATGTCCTAAACACTGAAATAAGTATTATGACATCAAGATGACACAGTCAATTTATAATATCCCAAATAATACACAACTAATGACACAAGTGCTAGATTTATAGTCTAATAAAGTATTTTTCTGCTTTATGCTTGCCTAATCTGTTGAAAATTTGAACAAGAAACATGTGGATCCATGACAAAACAGATGTCACTGAAAAACCCTTCATTGCAATAATAAATTTAAGCAGATATGTTTTGAGTTTAAAAAATTACAATTTTCAAAGTTTTAGTGTTTCTGTCCTTCTAACAGGTAGTCAAATCACACAAAATATGGTAGTTAGAAAATAACATTCACAATATGTCTCTAAATGTTGGTATCAGTTTTTCTGTGTTGATTTACTTTTTGGAGACATTGGACAGCTTTTATTGCTAGAGTAAGAAAATGTTTAATGCCTACAATCAAATCAAGCCTACAACCTGCAGTAACCATTGCTCCACCATACTGTTGCACACCAGCTCTACCCCCACCTTCTGTATTCTCATCCATTCATTGTAGACTGTGAGCCCTCGCGGGCAGGGTCCTCGCTCCTCTTGTACCAGTTGCCGTCACGCTTTGTTAAAGATTATTGTAATTGTTCATGTATGTATACCCCTTTTTCACATGTAAAGCACCATGGAATAAATGGCGCTATAATAATATAAAATAATAATAATAATGTTGTCAAGCCTACCAAATCACAGCGTTTGATTCATTAATACTTTTATGCCAAAAAATGGTGTAAAAAGGTTTAAAACATAGAAATATTTTTGCGCAACTCACAAAAATTTGGCGTTTTTTATTGTTTTCATGCTTTTTCTATATCGGCGGAACTGTGATGGGCCTGGGGCACAACGCAGTATTAACCCTTTGAACCCGAAGCCTGTTTTCACCTTCTTGACCAGGTAAATTTTTTTAATTCTGATCAGTGTCAATTTGTGAGGGAATAATTCTGGAACACTTTAAGGGATCTTGGTGATTCTGAGAAAGTTTTTTCATAACATATTGTACTTTGTGAGAGTAGTAAAATTGATTTGATATGACTTACATTTATTGGTGAAAAAAATCGGAAATTTGGCCAAAATTGTTAAAATTTAGCAATTTTCAAATTATTAATTTCTATGCCCTTAAATCAGAGAGACATGTCACACAAAATAGTGAATAAATAACATTTCCCACATGTCTACTTTACAGCACAGTATTTGAACCAACATTGTTTTACTAAGTTATAAGGGTTAAAAGTTGACCAGTGATTTCTCATTTTTACAGCAAAATGTACAAATCTATTTTTTTTAAGGACCACATCACATTTGAAGCGACTTTGAGGGGTCTATATGACAGAAAATACCCAAAAGTGACACCATTCTAAAAACCGCACCCCTCAAGGTGTTCAAAACCACATTCATCAAGTTTATTAACCCTTCAGGTGATTCACAGGAATTAATGAAATGTGGAAGGAAAAAATAAACATTTAACTTTTTTTCACAAAAATTTATTTTAGACACATTTTTTTTTGCTTTCCCAGGGGTAACAGGAGAAAATGGACCCAAAAATTTGTTGTCAAATATCTCCTGAGCCCACTGATACCCAATATGTGGGGGAAAACTACTGTTTGGGCGCACGACAGGGCTCGGTAGGGAATGAGCGCCATTTGACTATTTGAATTTAAAATTTGCTACCATAATTAGCGGATGCCATGTCGTGTTTTGAGAGCCCCTAATTTGCCTAAACAGTAGAAACCCCCCAAAAATGACACCATTCTGGAAAATAGACCCCTCAGGGAACTTGAATAGACGTGTAGTGAGCAGCTTGAACCCCAAAGTGCTTCATAGAAGTTTATAATGTTGTGTCATGAAAATAAAAAAAAATCAAATTTTTCCCTCAAAAATGTTTTTAGCCCAAAATTTAGAATTTTTACAAGGGTAACAGGAGAAATTTCACCATGAAATTTGTTGTGCAATTTCTCCTGAGTACACTGATACCCCATATGTGGGGGAAAATTACTGTTTGGGCGCATGGCAGGGCTCGGAAGGGAAGGAGCTCCATTTGACTTTTTGAATGTAAAATTTGCTGGAATAATTAGCAGATGCCATGTCGCGTTTGGAGAGCCCCTTAAGCAGTAGAAAATCCCCACAAGTGACACCATTTTGGAAACTAGACCCTTCAGGGAACTTATTTAGATGTGTGGTGAGCACCTTAAACCCCCAGGTGCTTCACAGAAGTTTATAACGTTTAGCTGTGAAAAAAAAAATGTTTTTTAGCCCAAAATTTTGGATTTTCACAAGGGTAACAGGAGAAAATGGACCCCAAAATTTGTTGTGCAATTTCTCCTGAGTAAGCATATACCCTATATGTGGTTGAAAACTACTTTTGAGGCATAATGCGAAGCTCAGAAGGGAAGAAGCACTATATTGGAGTTCAGATTTTGCTGGACTGGTTTGAGAGTGCCATGTCATATTGGTAGAACCCCTGAGGTGCCAGATCAGCTGATCCCCCCCCCAATAAATGACCCAATTTTTCAAACTACACCTCTCAATTAATTCATTTAGAGGTGCAGTGATCATATTGACACCACAGGTGTGTCACAGCATTTTATTCCATTGGGCAGTGAAGAAATAATAATTACATTTTTAGCACCAAAATTTTCTTTTAGCCCCAAATTTTACATTTTCATACTGGGAAATGGGTACAAATTGCACCAAAATGTGTTCCACAATTTCTGCTGAATGTAGAAATACCCCATATGTGGCTATACAGTACTGTTTAGCCATACGGCGAGACTCGGAATGGAAGGAGCGCTTTTTTGCCTCCAGAAGCGCAGATTTTCCTAGAATAGTTTGTGGACTCCATATACATAGCCCCTACATGCTGGAAGAGCAGAATCCCCCTCAAGTGACCCCATTTTTGAAATGATACTCATTTGTGAATTTATCTACTGGTGTAGTGACGATTTTGACTCCATGCGTGTATTCTTGAAACAAGCAGCAGTGGATGTTGCTGAGTGAAAATTGTAAACTGCTATTGTAGTGACCAGTATGTTGTAGTGACCAGTGCTTTGTAGTGCCTGTACATTGTGCCCAGCTCATGCTTCTGGAGTCATGCACCTGTAAATTAGGCTGGCTCTTATCGCTACAGAAATGCCAAACATGTGGACACTAAATGTGGTTTAGGCACACTGTGGAGTTCAGAAGGGATGCGCGCATTTGGATTTTGAAGCGCAAAATTTGCTGGATTTCATTTGGAGGGTGAGGAGCCGTTTAGCTTTTCCAGAACCTTTGTGCTACCAGTAACATGGAAGCCCTATATTTCCATTAATAGATGACGTACCTGAGTTGAGGCTTTTTTTTGTGAATGAAGTTGAAGCTTTTATTAGGTGCATTTTACATAACATTTGGTCTCACATTCATCCGGTGTTCTACGCTGAGCACTGATATCGGGGATTCCATCTAAATCTCCAAGTGATGTGGTTCAGATTAAACCTCCCAGGGATCCATTCACTATAATGAGGCAGCAGAGTTACTCTGGACTCCATCTGCCCTTTTTTTCTGAAGAGCACAAAACTGTGGCAGACGGCACTTTTAAGCATGCCTAAAAAGACGGACACTGCCGTATCACAGGTCAGACGGCATCCACAGTGCTTCCATATGCCACACTATAGGGAGTCTTCTGCCTGGAGTTCCATCTGAATCACGTATTTCAAAGATTTACATGGAAACTCCGGTGTAAGCGCTTAGTGTAGAGCACAGGAAAAATCTGATGGTAGCACAGAGGAAGCTCACTCCTTCTGCAATGCTTCTCTATGTTGCTGTCACTATTGACAGTGGCATCAGAGGGGTTAAATGCCTGCAATCGGTGCTAGAGGGCGCGAGCCCGTGAGATCGTGAAGCTGTATATATACGGTGGTTTGCGGGAATGCAGCTCCCACAGCACCGAATATATACGGCGCCTGATGGGAATAGGTTAATGCTACAGCTTGCGGTGTACCTTTTGCCAGAAATCTTACTCCAATCTCTGATTGAGGCACACGCCACGTGTCAGACGTGCCAAATTCATGAAGAGGCTTGTGCCTCAAGAAAGACCCCTCATCAAGACCAGCCTAAAGATCGCCGGTCTTGATGAATCATTGTCATAGGGTGTAGTAATTCTCGCAAGAGCACACTGAAACAAAGACTTCCTGTAGGGAACGACTAAGCTGGGTGAATACAGGGAGTGTTTGCTTATTATGGAGTTCTGAATAATGCTTATTGTTCTAATGTTAGAAACTCCTAACTTTATACACAAAGCCTATAAGTAAATGAGTAGTGTTGAGTGAATTTGTTCGGCATTTCAAATTCTGGTTTGTGTTCAGGGTTCCGGCTTGTTCGCGCCAAAAAATCGGCCCCTGCCCATGAACATCCCTGATTTGCCACGCTGTCACGCAGATGTTAGCTGATTTTTTGGCGTGAACAAGCCAGAACCCCGAACACGAACCCGAATTTGAAATGCTGAACAAATTCGCTCAACATTATAAATAAGCTCTACAGAATTTTTGGAAAGTTTTGGAAATCAGACACCTGTGTGTTTATTTTGTCCTCACTGGCAGTAAACTGAATCCCAGAAACTTTTAAGTTAAAATTAGAAATGTGCTAACCTAGTTTAGCAACAATATTTCACATTTTCATGCAACTTTCATAAGCCTATTCTTTTCAGGGCCTTTCTGCGAGCATTGAGAGACTTATTTATTACAATAAAAAAGATGCAAGTCACACTGTTTAACCCCTTTACCCCCGAGGGTGGTTTGCACTTTAATGATCAGGCCAATTTTTACAATTCTGACCACTGTCATTTTATGGAACGCTTCAACGGATCCCCTTGATTCTGACACGTTTTTTTCGTGACATATAGTACTTCATGACAGTGGTAAAATTTCTTCGATATGACTTGTGTTTATTTGTGAAAAAATCTGAAATTTGGCGAAAATTTTGAACATTTCGCAACTTTCAAACTTTTAATTTTCATGCCCTTAAATCAGAGAAATATGTCACACAAAGTAGTTAATAAATAACATTTCCCACATATCTACTTTATATCAGCACAATTTTGGAACCAAATTTTTTTGGGGGGTTAGGAAGTTATAAGGGTTAAAAGTTGACCAACGATTTCTCATTTTTACAACAAAATTTACAAAACCATTTTTTTAGGGACCATATCACATTTGAAGTGACTTTGAAGGTCTTTATGACAGAAAATACCCAAAAGTGACAGCATTCTAAAAACTGCCCCCCTCAAGGTGCTCAAAACCACATTCAAGAAGTTTATTAACCCTTCAAGTGATTTACAGGAATTTTTGGAAAGTGGAAGATAAAAATGAACATTTAACTCTTTTCACAAAAATGTTACTTTAGAACCCAATTTTTTTTTTTGCAAGGGTAACAGGAAAAAATGGACCCCAAAATTTGTTGTGCAATTTCTCCTGAGCACACCAATATCCCATATGTGGGGGCAAACTACTGTTTGGGCGCACGTCAGAGTTTGGAAGGGAAGGAGCACCATTTGACTTTTTGAATGTAATATTATTTTGAATAATTAGCCAATACCATGTTGCGTTTGGAGAGCCCCTGATGTGCCTAAACAGTGGAAACCCCTCAACAAGTGACAGCATTTTGAAAACTAGACTCCTCAGGGAACTTATCTAGATTTGTGGTGCTTCAAAGAAGTTTATAACATGGAGGCGTGAAAATAAAAAAATCAAACTTTTTCCACAAAAATGATGTTTTAGCCCCACATTTTTTATTTTCACAACAGTAAGAGGAGAAAATGGACCACAAAAACTTTTGTGCAATTTCTCCTGAGTACACCGATACCCCATATGTGGGAAAATACACTGTTTGGGCGCACGGCAGGGTTCAGAAGGGAATGAGCACTGTGTGACTTTTTGAACGCAAAATTGGCTAGAATTGAGCGGAAGTCATATCGCGTTTTGAAGAGCCCATGATGTGCCTAAATAGTGGAAACCCCCCACAAGTGACCCCATTTTGAAAACTAGACCCCTTGAGGATTTTATGAATGGGTATAGGGAACAATTTGAACCCAGAGGTACGAAGAGGTACGACAAAGAAATTGATAACATTAGGTCATCATATTGAATAAATTGTATTTAGTCTTGAGCGCAAGTGCTCGCTACTTGAGTTTTCATCGGGTACTCAGGTATGCACCATGTATCGCGGGTGCTCGAGTGACATGGGGATTATTCGTGCACAGCAGGCAATCCCCGCCAGGTTTTTTGGCCGCGAAGCATATGGGGCGGAGACTCTAGCATGTCACTCGAGCCCCGGCGATACTCGTGCATCTCCAAGCACCCGATGCAAACTCAAGGTGTGAGCACTTGCGCTGAACACTAGTCGCCATATCGTCATTTTTTTCTTTACTTTTGAAAAAATCCCATCTCCAGCACAGCCCTAACCCTAGCACATCCCTAACCCTAGCACAACCTTAACCCTAACCCTAGCACAACTCAAACCTTAACCTAACTCTAACACTAGCACAACCCTAGCACAACCCTAATCCTAGCACAACCCTAACCCTAGCACAACCCTAACCCAACCTTAACCCTAGCACAACCCTAATCCTAGCACAACCCTAACCCTAGCACATCCCTAATCCTAGCACAACACTAACCCTAGCACAACCCTATCTCTAGCACAACCCTATCTCTAGCACAACTTTAACTTTAGCACAACCCTAACTCTAGCACAACCCTAACCCTAACCCTAGCACAATCCTAACCCTAGCACAGCCCTAAACCTAGAGTTTATTTTTTACGCTTTTCCTCGTGCCGTATAAGTGATTAGATGACTTTATTCTTCGGGTCGGTGTGATTACAGCAATACCAGAATTTATTATTGACAGCTGTCACACACTAAAAAGATGCTTTTTTATGCAAAGCCTAGTTTTTGCATCGCCATATTTTGAGAGCTATAATTTTTCAATATTTGACAGAGTCATGTGATGGCTTGTTTTTTGTGGGATGAGTAGGCGTTTTTAATAGTACCATTTTCAGGCACGTGACATTTTTTGAACGCTTTCTATTCCGATTTTTGGGAGGCAGAATAAACAAAAACCAACAATTCAGGAATGTTTTTTTTATTTTTTTTATGCCGTTTCGCGTGTGGTAAAATTTATAAGGCAGTTTCATTCTTTGGATCAGTACGTTTACCGGGGTACCACATTTATATCGTTTTTTATATTTTTGCGCTTTTACACAATAAAAACTTTTATAGAAAAATGAATATTTTTTGCAACGCTTTATTCTGAGAGCTATAACTTTTTTATTTCTTGGCTAGTGGGGCTGTATGGTGGCTTATTTTTTGCGGGACTAGATGATGTTTTCAGCAGTACTATTTTTATTTTGCATTTGTTTTTTTTATCTCGTTTTATTTTATTTTTTGTTTGGCGGTATGTTAATAAAGCATCGGTTTTTGCTTCGTTTTTTTTTTTTTTTTTGCCGTGTTCACTAAAGGGGTTAAATAGTGGGACAGTTTTATAGGTCAGGTCTTTCCTGTACTTTTATTGTTTTTTTTTCATAATAATTAGTGATGAGCGACCATGCTCGCTACTGCTTGGTGTTAGCCTGACCATCTCACTGCTCGAGATGCTCGGGGCTCGTCGAGTATTTCTGAGGTTGCTCGGCGGGAGCTCCCGTCCCCTCCCTGCATGTTTCGCGCTCTTTAGAGCGCCAATTAACATGCAGGGATTGTCTGCCACATGCTGTAATGCCGCAGCCTTGTTGGTTGTGGCATTATAGTGATTGGCTGGCCGAACAGCATCATCAGGTCTATATCAGATGTGGCGCTGCCGTGCTCATCACAGTCTACTCTGCAATCCGGCAGTGTAGGGAGAGCTGCTGCTAAGCTATGGAGAGATTTGGTTGTTTATTAGTTAGTGTAGATATTCTACAAGATTCTCTACATATCCATCTCACCTAACAGTCCTTCTGAGGACTAATCCTGCAGAGATATCAGTGCTAGGCAGGCAGGCGGGGTATAGCAGACTGCAGTGCACATAGCAAGAGGGTCCATTCCAGTTCTGTCTGCTGGTGCTTTTACAGATATTTGTATAAATAGCCCCAGGTATCAGAGGCCAGGAATGTTTTTTTTAATCTTAATCCTGATTATTTGCTTAAAAAGCAATCCAGAGAGCACTGTTTTTCTGTGCCATTAGCTTGTTGGCACTGCATAATACAGCCAGGTCCTTTCCATATTACAGCCCTAAAAATCCATCTATTTAAAACTGTGTATTGTCCGTCACATGGATCACATATAATTGCGCTGAAAATATTGCCATTTCTGGCCTCCACTGAAATTTTGTTACAGTGTGTCAGCGAACTTATTTACACGAGGTTGGCGCTGTTAAAAATAGTTACCTACAGGCCAGCTATTTAAAACTCTTGTTTGTTCGTCACACGGATCACATATAAGTTTGCTCCAAATTCAGCCATTTGTAGTGAGTGTGGAAGATATTGTCCTACATTTAAAATGGGCAAGGTACATGGCAAGGTGTGGGGAACTGGACGTGATCGTGATGGTGATGTTGCATGCAGAGGTCAAGGCCGTGGGCAAGCTGAAATTGTGCCACAACAAACACCCACATCTTCTCGCTCGACCTTCCTGTCCCAATTAATAGGGGACCGCAGAACACCACTATTGAACACAGAGAAATGTGAAAATGTTATTGGCTGGATAACAGATAATGCTTCCAGTAACTTAGTCACCACCACCACCCTGTCTTCCACACAGTCAAGTCTCAGTAGCCATGAGTCTGGACTGCATATTCCTCACCCGGATCCTCCTTCTTCCCACCATGCCGAGTGCCCAGAGACAACTGATCCCACACTTGGACACTCCGAAGAGCTGTTCACTTTTCCATTTATAGATTCGGGCCTCTCACCTGGTCCACTTGAAGCTGGGCAAAAGGAGATCGCATGTAGCGATGCCCAAATATTTGAGCAGCCACGGTCATACAAAGGTGACGGTGGGAAAGTGTCACAAGAGGTGGACGATTATGAGACACAATTGCCAGAAAGTCAGGAGGAGGACCAGGGTGTCGAAGTGGTAGATGAGGTGGTGGATGATATAGTAACTGACCCAACCTGGCAGGAGGACATGCAGAGCGAGGACAGCAGCACACAGAGGGGGAGGGAAGAGCACCTCAACAGGCAGGAAGAAGCAGTGTGGTGGTCGTAGACAGAAGGCAACCATTCCGCGTAACAACTACACGACGGAAGTTGCCAGTACAACTGTTAGGTCTTCCTGAGTCTGGTTATTTTTTAGAAAAACTACCAGCCTAACCACCACCAGCATGATCAGGCACATGGCAGCAAAGCATCCGACTTTGTGGGCCGAACCCCAGGTTCCAGGAACAGTATCTGCGGGTGACAGCACTGTTTCTTCCGATGTTGTGCGTGCAAGCCAATCTTCTGTCCATGGTGCATGCGAAGATGCCTCCTGCCCTGCACCTGTCATTGCACACTCTTAGCTAGCACCATCAGCAAGCACGTCCTTGTCCCAGCTCAGAATTCAATTGTCCATACCCTAGTCCTTGAAACGCAAGCGCAAATACACAGCCAACACCCCACAGGCCACACTACTAAATTCCCACACATCGCGACTGCTTGCACTCAAAATGTTGCCTTTTAGGCTCATGGAGATGGAAGCTTTCCGCAACCTGATGGCAGCGGCCGTCCCTTGGTACTCAGTCCCCAGCCACCACTTTTTCTCCTGGTGTGCCGTACCCGCATTACACAAGCACGTGTCCCACAACATTAACCGTGCCCTCAACAATGCAGTTACTGGGAAAGTCCACCTAACCACGGACACATGGACAAATGCTTGTTGGCAGGGATGGTACATCTCGCTGACGGCACACTGGGTTAACATAGTGGAAGTCGGGACCCAGTTGGACCATAGGATGGAACACATCCTCCCGACGCTGAGGATTGCGGGCCTTATGTCAGTCAGGGATGCCCCCACAGTCTACAGCTCCTGCACCTCATCCTCCTCAGCTTCCTTCTCCTCTTCAACCTCCATCTCCAAAATGACCACATCAGTCACAAGCTGGAAGCATTGCAGCACTGCCTCAGCCAAGCAGCAACAGGCTGTGCTGAAGCTAATACGCTTAGGTAATAAACTGCACAATGCTGAAGAGTTGTGGACAGTTCTGAAAGAGCAGGCAGATCTGTGGCTCACACCGCTGAACCTACAGCCAGGCATGGTCATGAGTGACAATGGCCGGAACCAGGTGGCAGCTCTGAGGTGAGGTGAGCTCACACATGTGCCATTCCTGGCCCATGTGCTAAACCTTATGGTTCAGCAGTTTCACAAAACCTATCTGAAGCTGCCGGATCTGCTTGTTTAAGTATGCCGCCTGTGTGCCCATTTTAGAATGTCAGCTACAGGTTCCGCCACCCTTGCCGTGCTTCAGCAGCTTTGGCAGCTTCCGGCTCACCGACTGGTGTGTGATGTCCCCACGCTTTGGAACTCTACTTTGCAGATGTTGAGAAGTATTTGTGAGGAGAAGAGGGCAGTTGTTGAGTACCAGCATCAACAAGGCCGTCGGTATTCAGTTCAGACTCCACAGATAAAACCTCAGGAGTGGACATGGATGTCAGACATCTGTACAATCCTCCAAAACTTTGAGGACTCCACCAAGATGGTGAGCGGCGATGACGCCTTAATTAGCATCACCATCCCACTTCTCTGTCTTCTGAAATGCTCTCTGCTCACAATCAAAGAGGATGCGTTGCAGGCAGAGCACGATGAGATGGAGCAAGGAATCATACAGGGTGATTACACACAGCCCAACCTCATCTCATCCCAACTTGGATTTGGTGACAATGAGGAAGAGGAGGAGGAGGAAGAACAGGAGCTAGTTTTTTGCGCTATAGACGGTACTACCTGAACAACTGTCATACTGTCTTTTCAGCGTGGATGGCCTGTGGACAAGGAGAAGGAGGAGGAGAGCATGATCAGAGAGACGCAACTCCAATCCAGCAGAGGCAGGGGAACACTGTCAAAGTTCTGGGAGAGTTTTCTCAGCCCCTCCCATCGCAGAGGCTCTAAGGCGTGCGGTACTCTCACAAGGAGTGGAAAGTTTGTGAAGATGCTGAGGGAGTACCTTGCCGACCGTACCAACGTCCTCCGTGATTCCTCTGTGCATTATAATTATTGTGTTTCCAAGCTGGACACATGGAATGAACTGGCTCACTACGCTTTGGAGGTCCAAGCCTGCCCTACCTCCAGCATTTTATCAGAGCGGGTTTTTAGTTCCGCTGGTGGAATTATAACTGATAAGTGCATCCGCCTGTCAACTGAAAATGCTGACAGGCTGTCTGTTATAAAAATGAACAAGGGCTGGATTGGGCCCGACTTCTCAACACCACTGAATAATAGCAGCGTAACATAAACTCAAATCCAGTGTCATTTTTTGTGAGGTGTATTCCCATGCACCTCTTCACACCCACACATGGGTATACGCTTCCTGATTTTGGTTATTTGCTCTTGTCCTCCTCCTTCTCCTCATCCTCATTCTCCACCACCATATCACCAAGGTGACCGTTGCCCGTGATGCAACACCCACATAATTTTTTGAAAGGGTGTTTATGATGCCCTTAAAACATTTTTTATACAGTATGTTTATGTATACCCCTCAGGAGTAAATGTTTGTCAGCCCATACGCTTAGTGCATGGGCATTACAACTATAGGAGACTCGCTATTCTAATTGGAATATTTTTTTATGAGGCCCTCCTCCACGTCTTTTGCAAGGTGCATTGGAGTGCCTCCCAATTTTTGGCAGCCCTTGCATTCACTGCATAGTCTAACACTATGGGAGACCCACTCCCTAATAATGGTAACATTTTTTCATGAGGCCCTCTACGTCTCTTCCAAGGTGCATTGGAGTGTCTCTGAATTTTTGGCAGCCCTTGCATTCACTGCATAGACCAACACTATTAGAGACCCACTTCCTAATAATGGGAGCATTTTTTCATGAGGCCCTCTACGTCTCTTCCAAGGGGCATTGGAGTGCCTCCCAATTTTTTTTAGCCCTTGCAATCACTGCATATGCCAACACTATGGGAGACCCACTTCCTAATAATGGGAACATTTTTTCATGAGGCCCTCTACGTCTCTTCCAAGGGGCATTGAATTGACTCCCACTATTTGGCAGCCCTTGCTTTCACTGCATAGGCCAACAAAATGGGAGACCCACTTCCTAATAATGGGATCATTGTTTTCAGGAGGCACTTTGACCTCCACATCTCTTCCAAGGGGCATTGGAGTGCCTCCACATTTTTGACAACCCTTGCATTCACTGCATAGGTAAACACAATGGGAGACCCACTTCCTAATAATGGGAACATTTTTTTTCAGGAGGCCCTCTTCTACGTCTCTTCCAAGGGGCTTTGGAGTAGGTCCAAATTTTTGGCAGCCTTTGCATTCATTGCATAGGCAAACAGTATGAGAGACTCACTTCCTAATAATGGGAACTTTGTTTTCAGGAGGTACTCCTCTATGTCTCTTCAAAGGGGTATTGGGGTGCGTCCAAATTTTGGGCAGACCTGCCACTCACTGCATACACAATAACAGTATAGGAGACCCACTCTTTAATAATGGGAACAACAAAGCATAGCCGGCTGGTGGCTCTCTAAGTATAGCGAGGGCCAACTGCTGGCCCTTTAAGAATAGTAAAGGCTGCCTAATGGCCCTATAAAAATAGACTTTGTGACTTTCAGAGTCCCTCCTTCATAAATGAAACAGGATATGTCAGATCATGACTCACACACCACATGGCCAGATAAGGTTGTAAAATGTTAAAATTACATTTCCTGGTGAATGCATTTGTCACGGTTGAAAGCAATGCAAAAGTGCAAAAATGCATCAAAAACGCTTCGTGTGAACATAGCCCAAGGTGTGGAGGAGTATTTTTGTTTTCGGTTATTAATTTCGCCTTATATACAAGTCATTACCCTGGAAAGGATGTTCCTTAACATATTTCTCAGGAAAATCCATTTTGGTTTTGTTTTTGTATGTTTTATTGTGAGTCCGTAAAAGTGGCGTAATACCTCTGACAACGTTGTTGACAGCAGTGACCTGGGAGTCAGAAATGCCCATGTCATTTGAGCACTGTTTCCAACGATTTGGGCAAATTTTTGGCCCTCTGCAGACCACCGGGGAGAGCCGCCTGAAAAATTCTCAAGTTTCCCATAGACTTACATTGGTCTCGTTGCTCGGGTCGAGCACCCGAGCATTCCAATTTGCTCAACCCGAGCATCGAGCACCCGAGCATTTTAGTACTAGCCCATCACTAATAATAATATTTATTGATGGGTACAATATATTCAATATACAGTGGGTACGAAAAGTATTCAGACCCCTTTAAATTTTTCACTCTTTGTTTCATTGCAGCCATTGGGTAAATTCTAAAAAGTTCATTTTTTTCACATTAAAGTACACTCTGCACCCCATCTTGACTGAAAAAACAGAAATGTTGAAATTTTTGCAAATTTATTAAAAAAGAAAAACTGAAATATCGCATGGTCATAAGTATTCAGACCCTTTGCTCAGACACTCATATTTAAGTCACATGCTGTCCATTTCCTTGTGATCCTCCTTGAGATGGTTCTACTCCTTCATTGGAGTCCAACTGTGTTTAATTAAACTGATAAGACTTGATTTGGAAAGGCACATACCTGTCTATATAAGACCTCATGTTGTACCACCTGAGGAAGATAGTTCACTATCGAAATGCGTTGTGGAAAGGGCTCATTAAATTTATTTTTTAGCCCCAAACATTTTTTTCACCTCTAGTATTCAATCTTTTAGTGCCCTATAGAGCGCTTTTTTATTTAATTTGGACCACTTTCAGTCCCCTTTGGGGGTTAGCGGCAGGAGCCGCTTCTAGCTAATTATTCTTAAATCCCCCCACTATAAAATTCCCCTTTGGCTGCTCAACTCAGGACCTGCGGTTGGGGGCTGCACTCTCCTAACTTTCAGGACCTGTGGTGATGCACATCTGATCCTGAGTCACGTGATCTGTGGGCGGACACGTGGCCTGCAATTTTGGAACCTGGAAGCGGTGAGCACAAGCGGCGGTCTGCAGCACACGGCACGTGGTATGCCAAGCTACCTGTACCTTGCGGTGAGACGTGCCTGCTCCTTCCATCCTCACACAAACACCGGAGTTGTGCAGGGGTGCACAACTCAAATAGGTGAGTAGCCTTTTGGCTGTTTCATTCACATCTACCTATCAGGTCCGTCACATAGCGCGCTTTTTCTCCCTTCCTCTTCTATATAAGACCTCATAGCTCACAGTGCATGTCAAACCAAATGAGAATCATGAGCTCAAAGGAACTGCCCAAGGAGCTCAGAGACAGAATTGTGGAAAGGCACAGATCTAGCCAAGGTTACAAAAGAATTTCTGCATTACTCAAGGTTCCTAAGAGCACAGTGGCCTCTATAATTCTTAAATGGAAGAAGTTTGGGACCACCAAAAGTCTTCCTAGACCTGGCTATCCAGCCAAACTGAGCAATCGTGGGAGAAGAACCTTGGTGAGAGAGGTAAAGAAGAAACCCAAGATCACTGTGGCTGAGCTCCAGAGATGCAGTAGGGAGATGGGAGAAAGTCCCACAAAGTCAACTATCACTGCAGCCCTCCACCAGTCGGGTCTTTATGGCAGAGTGGCCTGACGAAAGCCTCTCCTCAGTGCAAGACATATGAAAGCCCGGATAGAGTTTGCTCAAATACACATGGAGGACCCCCAGACTATGAGAAATAAGATTCTCTGGTCTAATGAGATGAAGATAGAACTTTTTGGTGATAATTCTAAGCAGTATGTGTGGAGAAAACCAGGCACTGCTCATCACCTGCCCAATACAATCCCAACAGTGAAAGATGGTGGTGGCAGCATCATGCTATGGGGGTGTTTTTCAGCTGCAGGGACAGGATGACTGGTTTCAATTGAAGGAAACATGAATGCTGCCAAGTACAGACATATCCTGGATGAAAACCTCTTACAGAGTGCTGTGAACCTCAGATTTGGCCAAAGGTTCACCTTCCAACAAGACAATGACCCTAAGCACACAGCTAAAATAACAAAGGAGTGTCTTCAGAACAACTCTGTGACCATTCTTGTCTGGCCCAGCCAGAGCCCTGACCTAAACTCAATTGAGCATCTCTGGAGAGACCTGAAAATGGCTGTCCACCAACGTTCACCATCTAACCTGACGGAGCTGGAGAGGATCTACAATGAAGAATGGCAGAGGATCCCCAAATCCAGGTGTGAAAAACTTGTTGCACCATTCCCAAGAAGACTGATGGCTGTACTAGCTCAAAAGGGTGCTTCTACTCAATACTGAGCAAGGGGGCTGAATACTTATAACCATGTGATATTTCAGTTTTTCTTTTTTAATAAATTTGCAAAAATTTCTATATTTCTGTTTTCTTTCCGTCAAAATGGGGTGCAGAGTGTACTTTAATGAGAAAAAAATGAACATTTTAGAATTTACCGAATGGCTGCAATGAAACAAAGAGTTAAAAATTTAAAGGGCTCTGAATACTTTCTGTACCCACTGTATTTTTATTTTTTGGGGATTATTTTTTTCAGGTTTTTTTTTATATTTTTACAATTTTTTTTTATTCTTTTTTCACTTTCTGATTCTTTTTTAACTTTTACACGTTGTCCCACTATGGGACTTTCACTTTTTTCAGGCTGATCGCCTGTATGGTATAGGAATGCAGCACCATCCATGTGCTCTACAGCCTGTCAGCGCTGCACAGGCAGAATATACTGTGATTGTGCACTACGCATGATCAAAGTATCTTCCTGCTGTCTGGTGACCTGGATGTCGTCATGACGACATCCGGGTCACATGACAACCACAGGCCCGGCCACAGACAGCGCGAGACGCCGATGAGGAGGTAAGTAACGGCACTTACCTCCTCTTACCACCGGAATGCTGCGATTGACTTCGATCGCAGCATTCTGTTAACGGGACCAGCACATAGCACCGGGTGTCAGCTGTGACAATCGCCGATGCGTATTAATACGCATCTGGTCCATAAGGCCCAGGATGCAGATACGTATGAGTATGTATCATGTCAGAACGGGTTTAAAAAATGGACCCCTTGTAGCATCAAAAAAGGTATTTAGCTTATTAACCCTCTTGGTGTTTCACAGAAATTAAAGCAATGTGAACATAAAATGTAAACATTTTTTTTGCAGATATTCAATATTAATCCATTTTTTCTTACATTTTTTTTAGCAAGATGAGAAACACAACTCATATTTAAAATTTGAAGTAATCTTCCAGATTTTGATGTCTGCTTACATTATGGTTTGTTATTTTATAGGGCACCATTTCAGTTTGCAGAGGCCTTAAGGTGAGAAAACACAAGAAACCAAATAGTTCCAATTTTTTTTTTTTTTTTTTCTGTGTTTAAATATTTTTATTGAAATTTTCCATAAAACGGAAAGAAAGGGAGGAGGGGGTACATAAATAAAAGAGGGAGGGGGGAAGGGGAACAGACATATTAAAACAGAAACATTGGGTTTCACATTTAGAATACAATAGTTTGCAATTCCCATAACACACGGGAACATATATGAAACTAAAAGATTCTCGTATATTAGCATACAATGTTGTTGAGGTTGATAAAATAAAGACAGTATTTTAAAGCAAAGTAGAGTAGAAAATCCGAAATGAAATCCAAGTCAAACTGAACATAATCCTCATCATCATCTCAAATTAAGATTGTCATAAAAACGAAGATGAGCTAATAACAAACCTAGGCATGTCACCTAGGCCGTGTTTGATAACATGGGAGAGTATTTCGAGGTCCAAAGATCCCAACGTTCTAAGTATTTTGAGAAGGAGTTACTCCTAATGGCGGCATTATATTCAAATATGCTATGTTGCGTCACTCTTTCTATCAAGTGTATTAAAGTTGGTGGGTCATCACTTTTCCATCTGGAAGCTATGATGAGTTTTGCTGTCAAGGGTATACAGTTATATGAAAAAGTTTGGGCACCCCTATTAATCTTAAGCTTAATGTTTTTTTAAAATTTGTGCTTTTGCAACAGCTATTTCAGTTTGATATATGTAATAACTGTTGGACACAGTAATGTTTCTGCCTTAAAATGAGGTTTATTGTACTAACAGAAAATGTGCAATCTGCATTCAAACAAAATTTGACAGGTGCATAAGTATGGGCACCTCACCAGAAAAGTGACATTAATATTTAGTAGATCCTCCTTTTGCAAAAATAACAGCCTCTAGTCGCTTCCTGTAGCTTTTAATGAGTTCCTGGATCCTGGATGAAGGTATTTTTGACCATTCCTCTTTACAAAACAATTCCAGTTCAGTTAAGTTTGATGGTCGCCGAGCATGGACAGCCCTCTTCAAATGATCCCACAGATGTTCAATGATATTCAGGTCTGCGGACTGGGATGGCCATTCCAGAACATTGTAATTGTTCCTCTGCATGAATGCCTGAGTAGATTTGGAGCGGTGTTTTGGATCATTGTCTTGCTGAAAGATCCATCCCCTGCGTAACTTCAACTTTATCACTGATTCTTGAACATTATTGTCAAGAATCTGCTGATACTGACTGGAATCCATGCGTCCCTCAACTTTAACAAGATTCCCGGTGCCGGCATTGGCCACACAGCCCCAAAGCATGATGGAACCTCCACCAAATTTTACTGTGGGTAGCAAGTGTTTTTCTTGGAATGCTGTGGTTTTTTGCCGCCATGCATAATGCCTTTTTGTATGACCAAACAACTCAATCTTGGTTTCATCAGTCCACAGGACCTTCTTCCAAAAAGAAATTGGCTTCTCCAAATGTGCTTTTGCATACCTCAGCCGACTCTGTTTGTGGCGTGCTTGCAGAAACGGCTTCTTTCGCATCACTCTCTCAAACAGTTTCTCCTTGTGCAAAGTGCGTTGTATAGTTGACCGATGCACAGTGACACCATCTGCAGCAAGTTGATGCTGCAGCTCTCTGGAGGTGGTCTGAGGATTGTCCTTTACTGATCTCACCATTCTTCTCCTCTGCCTTTCTGATATTTTTCTTGGCCTGCCACTTCTGGCCTTAACAAGAACTGTCCCTGTGTTCTTTCATTTCCTTACTATATTCCTCACAGTGGAAACTGACAGGTTAAATCTCTGAGACAGCTTTTTGTATCCTTCCCCTGAACAACTATGTTGAATAATCTTTGTTTTCAGATCATTTGACAGTTGTTTTGAGGAGCCCATGATGCCACTCTTCAGAGGAGATTCAAACAGGAGAACAACTTGCAAGTGGCCACTTTAAGTAGCTTTTCTCATGATTGCATACACCTGACTATGAAGTTCAAAGCTCAATGAGGTTACAAAACCAAAAAAAGTTCTTTAGTACGTCAGTAAAAAGTAGGTAGGAGTATTTAAAACAAGAAAATGATAAGGGTGCCCATACTTATGCACCTGTCAAATTTTGTTTGAATGCAGATTGCACATTTTCTGTTAGTACAATAAACCTCATTTCAAGGCAGAAACATTACTGTGTCCAACAGTTATTTCATATATCAAACTGAAATAGCTGTTGCAAAAACACCAATTTTTAAAAAACATTAGGCTTAAGATTAATAGGGGTGCCCAAACTTTTTCATATAACTGTATGTGAAATTATGTAACGCAGCTGTTTAGGAAAGTCTTCTATGCCTATGGATAAAAGAGCAAGCTGAGGAGTAATGTCAATTCTCATTCCGGTGATATCTGTTATGAGTTGTTTAATTCCTAGCCAGAAGTTTACCAATTTTGGGCAGCTCCAAAATATATGGGATAAAGTACCTGGGTTGTTACAGGCTCTCCAGCAATTTGGTGAGTTTACCGGATTAATACAATGGAGCTTAACTGGGGTCCAATACCACCAAGATAGCATTTTAAAGTAGGATTCATGAATCGTGGCAGAAGCAGTATTGGAGTACGTAATACCTAATGTTTTTTTTAGTTTTTGCAAATCTATTTTGAGATTCAATTCTTGTTCCCATGCCCCTACGAATGAGTGGTCAGGAATGTCTTTCTCCTCATTGAGGATTTTATAGAATATGTTTGATTTCCAAAGTTGGGTCTTGTTTGGAGAATTTATAAGGTCTTGTACCATTTATGGGAGAGAAAGAGTGGGAGAGGAATTTCCAAAATAGTTAGCTATAGATCTCCAACTTGTTCTCTCATCTCTAGGAAGAGAGAACTTGGATTTAAGATAATAGAAAGACGCTAAAGAGTCGTTTTGCATAATATCATCTACATACAGTACTCCCCTATCCAACCACTTCGATAGAGTTTTGGTATTAAAATTTCCAGTACTGTGAGAGGAATATTTTTTATTGGTGTCGGGATAGTTCGGTCAGGGGATTTATTTACAAGATGTCTCCATGCCAAAATAGTCGCCCTCCAAGCGGGATAGTTTGGAGGAGGCCTGGAGGGTTCAATTAGATGAGCTAGAATTAATGCCGACATTTGTTTTGTTTTAACGATTGATTTTTCTATAAAAGTCCAGGCTGAGATATCTAAGTCTAACAACCATCCCCGTAAAAGTTTAAGTATTGAAGCTAAGTAATAATTATAGAGATTGGGGACTCCCAACCCTCCCATCCCCTTATGCTTTTCCAAAGATATCCTAGATATTCTTGGTTTCTTCTTGTTCCAAATGTACTTCAGCAATTGGGTTTGGAATTTTTGGAACCAGATTTTAGGAATAAAAACAGGAATAGACCTAATTATATATAAGAACTTGGGAAGGAGAAGCATTTTAAATGCCTCAATTCTGCCTAGCCAGGAGATCTCAAGTTTAGTTAGGCGCAAGTAGTCCTGGTGAAAGGTTTTAAGTAGGTTAAAGAGATTCTCCTGGACTATGTCAGTTGAGGGCTTAGTTATGAGGATTCCCAAATAAGAGATTTTTCTTTCTTCCCAAGTGTATTCAAATTCTTCTTTAAGGTAGGCCAGTAGGGTACAATCTAAATTAAAATCTATGATTTGGAACTTTGCTTTATTTACTTTATAAAGGGAGAGGTGGGAAAATTCTTCGATTGATGATGTTACATGTCTCAAAGATTTAAGAGGGTTCGAAATGGTAAGCAAAATATCATCTGCAAACAGGGCTATTTTGATTTGTTCGGTATCAATAGGGATGCCTTTAATGTTAATATTTTCACTGATCGAGGCCGCAAAGGGCTCAATAAAGAGAGCAAAGAGGATGAGTGAGAGGGGGCACCCCTGTCTAGTACCATTAGAAAGGCTAAACTTTTGAGAAAGAGTGTTATTTGAGTAGATTCGAGCAGACTGATTGGAGTACATCGATTTAATAGACCTAAAAATGTTCCCGTGAAGGCCGAATTTTTGCAGAGTGCCAAAGGGAAAAGGCCAGTAGACTCTGTCGAAAGCCTTCTCTGCATCTAGAGCTAGGAAGGCTGATGGTAGTTTGGAGCGTTCAACCAGGGTAATTAGATCTATAGCTCTTCTTGTGGCGTCAGCAGTGTTTCGGCCAGGAATAAATCCAGTCTGGTCGTTATGGATTAATTTACCGATATGTGATTTCAGTCTATCCGCAACCAATTTTGCCAGAATTTTTGTATCAGAATTTAGGAGGGAGATAGGCCTGTAGTTCTTTGTATCTAAAGGGTCTCCTTTATTTTTGGGAATAATAGTGACAATAGCTTCCAACATGTCATGCGGAAGAAATCCCTGCTGAGCAGATTGATTAGATAATCTGGTAAGATAAGGAAGCAGTAAATTATTAAATGATTTATACAACTCATTTTGGAAGCCGTCTGGGCCCGGCGATTTACCTATTTTAAGCTCTTTAATTACTCCTGAGATTTCTTGGGATGAGTATGGTAGGTTTAAGTCTTGCAGATCTTGATCGTTTAAAGTTGGCAAGTTAAGTTTGGTTAAGTAACCATCAATCTCCATATCAGAGGGCTGGGTTGAGGTAGAGTTTTCTCTTAAATTATATAATGCTTTATAAAAGTCTGCAAAAGAGTTAACTATATCTTGTGGATGTTTTACTAAACGACCGGAGGGGTCTTTAACCCCTTAACAACATCTGATGTACTAATACGCGTCTGTGCCCTGGGACTTAAGAGCCAGACCCGTATTAGTACGTCATGGCGATCGCGCGCGCACACAGGCTGTGCGGGCGCGATCGCCGCCGGGTGTCAGCTGATTGTCACAGCTGACACCCGATCCGATACTATGTGCAGGGAGCGGCCCTGCACCGCTCCCAGCACATTAACCCCCGCGATGCTGCGATCGAAGTCGATCGAAGTCGATCGCAGCATTGCGGGGGCAAGGGGAGGTGATCGCAGATACTCACCTCCTCTTCCGGCTTCCAGCGCTGTCTGCAAAGGCTTCCCGGGTGTTGCCAGGCAGCAGGAAGATTGTTTGGACATGCACAGTGCATCTGCAAACAATCTTCTCCCCGTCCAGCGCTGACAGCCTGCATGACACAGGGATGGTGCTGCATTCCTGTGCCATGCAGGCGATCAGAGAAAAAAAAATGAAAGTCCCAGAGTGGGACAGAGTAAAAAGGTGTAAAAACACCCAGAAAGTGAAAAAAAAAAAAAAAAAAATCCACCAAAAATAAAAATATAATGTACCCATCAATAAATATTATTATAAAAAAAGACAAAAAAAACAATAAAAGTACACATATTTGGTATCTCCGCGTCCGGAACAACCTGACCTATAAAACTGTCCCACTAGTTAACCCCTTCAGTGAACACGGTAAAAAAAAAAAAACGAAGCAAAAAACAATGCTTTATCACCATACCGCCAAACAAAAAATGGAATAACACGCGATCAAAAAGACAAATATAAATAAAAATGGTACTGCTGAAAACGTCATCTTGTCCCGCAAAAAACAAGCCAACATAAAGCTCCATCAGCTGAAAAATAAAAAAGTTATAGCTCTCAGAATAAAGCTATGCTAAAAAATATTTTTTTCTATAAAATTGCTTTTATTATGTAAAAGTGCAAAACATAGAAAACCGATATAAATGTGGTACCGCTGTAAATGTACTGACCCGAAGAATAAAGCTACCTTATCAATTTTACCACACGTGGAACAGAATTAAAAAAAACAAAAAAAACACAATTCCTGAATTGTTGGTTTTTGTTTATTCTGCCTCCCAAAAATCGGAATAGAAAGCGATCAAAAAATGTCACGTGCCTGAAAATGGCACCAATAACAACGTCAACTCATCCCGCAAAAAACAAGCCGTCACATGACTGTCTGCCAAAATCTGGAAAAATTATAGCTCTCAAAATAAAATAAACTAAATTTTACAAAAAATGCGTCTGTTAGTGTGTGACAGCTGTCAGTCATAAAAACCCCATATGATTCTGGTACTGCTGTAATCACATTGACCCGAAGAATAAAGTCGTCTAATCACTTATACCGCACGAGG
The DNA here is from genome assembly GCF_046119375.1 of Phyllobates terribilis. Classification (NCBI taxonomy): domain Eukaryota; kingdom Metazoa; phylum Chordata; class Amphibia; order Anura; family Dendrobatidae; genus Phyllobates; species Phyllobates terribilis. The sequence goes on from NW_027362765.1 coordinate 283,671,327, forward strand.
AACGGCGTAAAAAATAAACTCTTGGGTGAGGATTGGGCTAGGGTTAGGGCTGGGTTTGGGGTTAGGGTTGTGCTAGGGTTAGGGTTGTGCTAGGGTTAGGGTTGTGCTAGGGTTAGGGTTGGGGTTGGGGTTAGGGTTGGGGTTAGGGTTGTGATGGGGTTGGGATTTTTTTCAAAAGAAAAAAAGATGACGATATGGCCACTAGTGTTGAGCGCAAGTGCTCGCTACTTGAGTTTGCATCGGGTGCTCTGGTATGCACTGAGTATCGTGGGTATTTGAGTGACATGCTCGAGTCTCTGCCCCATAGGCTTCGCGGCCAAAAAAACTTTACAGGAATTGCCTGCCATGCACGAGCGATCCCCGCATGTTTTTTTTTGGGTGTCTAATAACCGTGAAACATGAGAAGCAGGGACTCGAGCATGTCACTCGAGCACACGCTGTACATGGTGCATACCTGAGTACCCGATGCAAACTCAAGTAGCGAGCACTTGCGCTCAAGACTAATGACAACTTATTCAATATGATGACCTAATGTAAACAAATTCTGTGTCGTACCTCTGGGTTCAAAATGTTCACTATACACCTTAATAAAATCCTTGAGGGGTATAGTTTCCAAAATGGGGTCACTTGTGGGGGAGCTCCACTGTTTAGGCACATCACGGGCTCTCCAAACGCAACATGGTGTCCGCTAACAAATTGAATGGAAAATCGGCTCAAATTGTTAGCAGGCGCCATGTTGCGTTTGGAGAGCCCCTGCGTGCCCAAACATTGGAGCTCCCCCACAAGTGACCCCATTTTGGAAACTAGACCCCCCAAGGCACCTATCTAGATGCAAAGTGAGCACTTGGAACCCCCATGTGCTTCACAAATTGATTTGTAAAAATGAAAAAGTGTTTTTTTTTTCACTTTTTCATTTTTACGAATCAATTTGTGAAGCACCTGGGGGTTCCAAGTGCTCACTATGCATCTAGATAGGTGCCTTGGGGGGTCTAGTTTCCAAAATGGGGTCACTTGTGGGGGAGCTCCACTGTTTAGGTACATCAGGGGCTCTCCAAACGCAACATGGTGTCCGCTAACAATTTGAGCCGACAATTTGTTAGCGGATACCATGTTGCATTTGAAGAGTCCCTGTGTGCCCAAACATTGGAGCTCCCCCACAAGTGACCCCATTTTGGAAACTAGACCCCCCAAGGCACCTATCTAGATGCATAGTGAGCACTTGGAACCCCCAGGTGCTTCACAAATTGATTCATAAAAATGAAAAAGTGTTTTTTTTTTTACTTTTTCATTTTTATGAATCAATTTGTGAAGCACCTGGGGGTTCCAAGTGCTCACCATGCATCTAGATAGGTGCCTTGGGGGGGTCTAGTTTCCAAAATGGGGTCACTTGTGGGGGAGCTCCAATGTTTGGGCACACAGGGGCTCTCCAAACGCAACATGGTGTCCGCTAACAATTTGAGCCGACAATTTGTTAGCGGACACCATGTTGCATTTGAAGAGTCCCTGTGTGCCCAAACATTGGAGCTCCCCCACAAGTGACCCCATTTTGGAAACTAGACCCCCCAAGGCACCTATCTAGATGCATAGTGAGCACTTGGAACCCCCAGGTGCTTCACAAATTGATTCATAAAAATGAAAAATTGTTTTTTTTTCACTTTTTCATTTTTACGAATCAATTTGTGAAGCACCTGGGGGTTCCAAGTGCTCACTATGCATCTAGATAGGTGCCTTGGGGGGTCTAGTTTCCAAAATGGGGTCACTTGTGGGGGAGCTCCAATGTTTGTGCACACAGGGGCTCTCCAAACGCAACATGGTGTCCGCTAACAATTTGAGCCGATTTTATATTCAATTTGTTAGCGGATACCATGTTGCATTTGGAGAGTCCCTGTGTGCCCAAACATTGCAGCTCCCCCACAAGTGACCCCATTTTGGAAACTAGAACCCCCAAGGCACCTATCTAGATGCATAGTGAGCACTTGGAACCCCTAGGTGCTTCACAAATTGATTCGTAAAAATGACAAAGTGAAAAAAAAAACACTTTTTCATTTTTACGAATCAATTTGTGAAGCACCTGGGGGTTCCAAGTGCTCACTATGTATCTATATAGGTGCCTTGGGGGGTCTAGTTTCCAAAATGGGGTCACTTGTGGGGGAGCTCCAATGTTTGGGCACACAGGGGCTCTCCAAACACAACATGGCGTCCGCTAATTATTCAAGCAAATTTTACAAATAGTCAAATGGCGCTCCTTCCCTTCCGAGCCCTGCCGTGCGCCCAAACAGTGTTTTTTCGCCACATATTGGGTATCTGCGTGCCCAGGGGAAATTGCACAACAAATTTTGGGGTCCATTTTTTCTTGTTACCCCTGTGAAAATAAAAAAAATTGGGTCTAAAGTAACATTTTTGTGAAAAAAGTTAAATGTTCATTTTTTTCTTCCACATTCAAAAAATTCTTGTGAAGCACCTGAAGGGTTAATAAAGTTCTTGAATGTGGTTTTGAGCACCTTGAGGGGTGCAGTTTTTAGAATGGTGTCACTTTTGGGTATTTTCTGTCATAAAGACCTCTCAAAGTCACTTCAAATGTGATGTGGTCCCTAAAAAAATGGTTTTGTAAATTTTGTTGGAAAAATGAGAAATCGCTGGTCAACTTTTAACCCTTATAGCTCCCTAATAAAAAAAAATTTTGGTTCCAAAATTGTGCTGATGTAAAGTAGACATGTGGGAAATGTTATTTATTAACTCTTTTGTGTGACATATCTCTCGGATTTAAAGGCATAAAAATTCAAATTTTGAAAATTGCTAAATTTTCTAAATTTTCGCCAAATTTCCGTTTTTTTCACAAATAAACGCAAGTGATATCGAAGAAATTTTACCACAATCGTGAAGTACAATATGTCACGAAAAAATAGTCTCAGAATCAGGGGGATCCGTTGAAGCATTCCAGAGTAATTACCTCATAAAGTGACAGTGGTCAGAGTTCTAAAAATTGGCCTGGTCATTAACGTGCAAACCACCCTCGGGGCTTAAGGGGTTAATCTCATTTATTCTAGACTTCAGTTTAAAGTGTTTAACCTTAGCAGCAAATAATTTAGACGGTCTATCTGCGGAGAAGTAGTATTTAGATTTGGTTGTTTTGTACCATTTAGTCATATTCACTTGTTAACATTGATTTGAGATTCATTCTAAGTTGGAGGATCTTAGCAGAATAGTCTAGGGAGGGGTTGGAAACTTGTTTTTGTTCCAAACTATGTATATCGTTGACCAAATTTTTTGTTTTGTCTCTATTAGTTTTAGCTAGTTGTGAATTTAATTGAATAAGCTTTCCTCTGAGTACTGCCTTGAAAGCAGACCATAAAGTAAATATTTATATGTTATCAATATCATTGTCTTTAAAATAGTTTTGGATAGTGCTTTCATAGTTCCAATTTTGGAAACTGCACCATTCTAGGAATTTATCTCGGATTGTAGTGAATTTGGACCCAACAAGATATATTTTTATTCGTCCATGAAAATGAAAAAAATATATTATTTTAAAAAATAGTTAGTTTTTTTACCCCCAAGAACAAGAAAAATGCACCCCACAATTTGTATTTTTTTCTGAGTGCGGCAATACGCTTTTTGTGCCATTAACTGTTTCAGCCCACAGCAGTGCTCTGAACTGAAGGAGCAATTTTGGGCTTTTCAAACACAATTTCTTCTAGAATAAGTTAGGGTGCTCTCACCTCTGCATATAAAGTCAGTGAGTGCAATGTGAGAAAAAAATCGAATTGTACTTGCAGCAATGTTATTCAATTAGGCAAGGTTCATCAGCGAGTTTTTTCTTACCTGGAATTGGGGTGAGGAAAAATTTGGCCACGTAAAACAACCGAGACTCACCAATGGAAGTCAATGGGTGCGAGAAAAAAATGTGATTTTTACACACCCATCTCATAGGAAACCTGATATTTCATCAGCAGCGTACAGTAAATTCACAGTGTGAACAGTCAGAATAGAGCAGATAGAATCAATATATAGAATAGACAGATAGAAAGATGTCATTGAGATATAAAATCAGTGCAGAGCTTGTGTAGCTTATTGTACATGTATTTAGCTAATACTTAAATAAATAAAAGAAAAAAATGGTGTGTGGTCCCCCTTATTTTTCTTGACCAGCAGCTGAGGGAAATCCAACAGCTGGGGGCAGTTGTTTATAGTCTGGAAGGGGGATAATAAATATGGAGCTTTCCAGGATATCAATATCAGCTGTCTACTTAGCCTTTACTGGTTATTAACAAGGAGGGACCCCCCCAAAAAATGATGTAGGGTCCCCCTATTTTTAATAACCAGCAAAGGCTAAGTAGACAGCTGCGGGCTGATATTAATAGGCAGGAAAGGGGCCATGGATATTTGCCCCCTGCCAGACTAATAACATCAGCCCTCAGCCGCCCCAGAAATGGCGCATCCATTAGATACACCAATACTGATGCTTAGCCTCCGCTCTTCCCACTTGCTCTGGTGCATTGCTAAGTGGGGTAAAGGTTTCAGGGTTGATGTCAGCTGTTTAATGTTCACTGACATCAAGCCCAGGAGTTAGTAATTGAGAGACTTCTACGAGGTGTAATAGAGAGGCATCTGTGACAATAAGTGTAATTCTTCTTATTTCTGCATAATTTTTGTGGAATAATTGGCAGAAAAGCCTACCATAAATTTCCTGCAATTTGTGACACATGGCATTTCAAGTCTTTGAATAAGTGATAATTCTGAGAACTGGGCTCTAAAATGCACACCACTTGTGCATCTTTTTTTATACTTTTTTTTTACACATTTTTCTTTTACATTTTTTTATACCTCTGCTGGGATTTCATAGGAGTACAGCGATGGAAGCTATGAGGGCTATTGTTAACCATCTCTCCACCCCCCTGCTACAATGTAATTGCATCTTAACCCTGTGTGTTGCAGCTGGTGAGAGTGATGAGCTGAAGGAAGAAGCCTTCTACCTCTTACCACTGAGATACTATGGTCGCTATTGACTGCAACATCTAAGGTGTTAAACTGTGGGGATCAGCATTCTGACTTACAGTCATGGTCGAAAGTGTTGGCACCCTTGAAATTGTTTTAGAAAATTAAGTATTTCTCCAAGAAAATTGTTGCAATTACACATGTTTTGTTATACACATTTATTTCCTTTGTGTGTGTTGGAACCACACAAGAAAAACTGAGAAAACAAGGCACATTGGACATTTCACACAAAACCCCAAAATAGGCGGGACAAAATTTTTGGAACCTTTCCAAAAAATAGGGAAAACAACTTTGTTTACAGCATGTGATGCTCGTTCAAACTCACCTGTGGCAAATAAAAGGTGTGGGCAATATGAAAATCACACCTAAACCTGATGAAAAGGGGAGAAGTTGACTCAGTCTTTGCATTGTCTGTTTGTGTGTGCCATGCTAAGCACGGAGAACAGAAAGAAGAGAAGAGAACTATCTGAGTACTTGATAACCAAAATTGTTGAACAATATCAACAATATCAAGAATACAACTCCATCTCCAGAGACCTTGATGTTACTTTGTCCGTGGTGTGCAACATAATCAAGAAGTTTACAACCCATGGCAATATAGCTAATCTCCCTGGACGTGGACAGTAAAGAAAAATTGATGAAAGGTTGCAACGCAGGATAGTCCGGATGGTAGATAAGCAACCCCAATAAAGTTCCAGAGAAATTCGAGCTATCCTGCAGGCTAAGGTGCATCAGTGTCAGTGTGAACTATCCGTCGACAATTGAACATTTGACTAAAATGAAACACTATGGCAATAGAGCCAGGATAACCCCACTGCTGACACAGAGACATAAAAAAGCTAGACAGCAGTTTGCCAAAATGTATGTGAGTAAGCCAAAACCCTTTTGTGAAAGCTGCTTGTGGACAGATGAGATCAAGATAGAGCTTTTTGGTAAAGCACATCATTCTACTGTTTACTGAAAACGAAAGGAGGCCTACAAGGGAAAGAACACAGTACGTACAGTCAAATATGGTGGAGGTTCAAACATGTTTTGGGGTTGTTTTGCTGCCTCTGGCACTAGATTTCTTGACTGTGTGCAAGGCATAATTAAATCTGAAGATTACCAACAAATGTTGGGTTACAATGTAGTGCCCAGTATCAGAAAGCTTGGTTTGTATCCTAATTCATGATTCTTCCAACAGGACAATGACCCCAACATACTTAAAGAAGCACCCAGAAATGGATGGAAACAAAGCGCCATGGAGTTCTGAAGTGGCCAGCAATGAGTCTGAATCTAAATCCTATTGAACACCAGTGGAAAGATCTTAAAATTGCTGTTGGGAGAAGGCACCCTTCAAATATAAGAAACCTGGAGCAATTTGCAAAAGAAGAGTGGTCAAAAATTCCAGTTGAGAGGTGTAAGAAGCTTGCTGAGAGTTATAGGAAGTGCTTGATTGCAGTTATTTTTTCCAAAGGATGTGCAACCAAATATTAAGTGGAAGGTGCCAACAATTTTGTCTGGCCCATCTTTTGGGTTTTGTGTGAAATTATGTCTAACTTACCTTTTTTTTATCAGTATTTGTGTTGTTTCAACACACACAAAGAAAATAAACATGTGTGTAACAAAACATGTAATTACTAGAGATGAGCGGTGTTCGACTCGAACTGTTCGCCAATCTCAAATTCGAGCTGTTGTGGGCGGTGTTCGAGCCGTTCGACGAACCCGAACGATTTGCAAAAAATCCGGCTGTTCGAGGTTATGTTCGATAACTGTTCGTGCACCAAAATCGTAACTGGATTTTTTCACAGTAAAACTGTTAATCAATGTTAATAGACAGTTTCAGTGTAGAGTGGGCGGGGGGAGGGGCAGGGGATGGATCTCTGCAGAAATAATGCCGATCTCCATTTTTTTTTTCTTTCCCGCATTTACAGTGGGGAAGTATAGTCTGTCAGCCTATCAGCAGCGCACACACGCAACGAAGTGCTTTTTTTTCACACAAGAAAGGGCATGTGTCATTGGCTGTGTATGTCACATGTCCTTGCCCTATAAGACCCAGCCATTTTCCCCGTCGCTACCATTTTCTCACTGCTGCAGCTGAGTGTTAGACGGCAGCACTGCTGTGGTGGGCGCTATACTTTGTAACTGTGTGAATTGCAAGCGAATTTGCTTTTAAATAGACAGATAGGTTTAGGGAGTAGGGACTAGTTGTAATTGCAGCCCTTTTGAGGGCTAGGTTACAGCAGTTCCTAACACTTTTTGCCAGGCAGGTCTGTGCTAGTGCCGTGCAAGTGTTTTTCACAGCATTTGGCTAAATCTAGCTAAGCCAATCCTTTTGGGCCTCTAGCAGTGTGTGTTAGTCAGTGGAGTAGAGATGAGCGTTGTTCTACTCGAACTGTTCGCCAATCTCAAATTCGAGCTGTTTTGGGCGGTGTTCGAGCCGTTCCGCGAACACGAACAATTTGAGAAAAATTCGGCTGTTCGAGGTTATGTTCGATAACTGTTCGTGCACCAAAATCATAACTGGATTTTTTCTCAGTAATGATGAAAATTAATGTTAATACGCAGTTTGAGTGTACAGCGGGGTGGGGGGAGGGGCAGGGGATGGATCTCTGCAGGAACAATGAAGATCTCCATTTTTTTTTTCTCTTTCCCGCATTTACAGTGGGGAGGTGCAATCTGTCAGCCTATCAGCAGCGCACACACGGAGCAAAGTGCTTTTTTTCACACAAGCAAGGGCATGTGTCATTGGCAGTGTATGTCACATGTCCTTGCACTATAAGACCAAGCCATTTTCCCCGTCGCCACCATTTTCTCACTGCTGCAGCTGCGTGTTAGACGGCACCGCTGTTGCTGTGTGCGCTATACCTTGTTAATTTCAAGCCAATTTTCGCGCAAATCTACAGATAGCTTGGGAGTAGGTAATAGTTGTGATTGCAGTCCTTTTAAGGACTAGGTTACAGCATTTCCTACGACTTTTATCAGGCAGGTCTGTGCTCTTAAATAGATAGATTGTGGGAGTAAAGACTAATTGTAATTGGAGTCCTTTTCAGGACTAGGTTACATCAGTTCCTATCAGTTTTTGCCAGGCAGGTCTGTGCCAGTGCTGTGCAAGTTTTTTTCACAGCATTTGGCTGAATCTAGCAAAGCTAATCCTTTTTGGCCTATTGCAGAGTGTGTTAGTCAGTGGAGTAGCCTATCTGTGTTGCAAGATATACCACCTGTGTATAGAATACCAATTTTTTTACTGCACCTAGTGAAGTAAAATCTTTTGGGCATAGCATCATTCTATTAGTCCATCTATACTGACCTCCATCAGGTTGCAAATTGAATATAATTTTTTTCTGCATCTAGCTCTGAAAAAATATTGGGCTTCTAGCTGTGTGTGGGACTTGTTGTATTAGTCCATCTATACTGACCTCCATCAGGTTGCAAACTGCATATATTTTTGTCTTCATCTACCTCTGAAAAAATATTGGGCTTCTAGCTGTGTGTGGGACTTGTTCTATTAATCCATCTATACAGACCTCCATCAGGTTGCAAACTGAATATATTTTTTTCTGCATCTACCTCTGAAAAAATATTGGGCTTCTAGCTGTGTGTGGGACTTGTTGTATTAGTCCATCTATACTGACCTCCATCAGGTTGCAAACTGAATATATTTTTTTCTGCATCTACCTCTGAAAAAATATTGGGCTTCTAGCTGTGTGTGAGACTTGTTCTATTAATCCATCTATACAGACCTCCATCAGGTTGCAAACTGAATATATTTTTTTCTGCATCTACCTCTGAAAAAATATTGGGCTTCTAGCTGTGTGTGGGACTTGTTGTATTAGTCCATCTATACTGACCTCCATTAGGTTGCAAACTGAATATATTTTTTTCTGCATCTACCTCTGAAAAAATATTGGGCTTCTAGCTGTGTGTGGGACTTGTTCTATTAATCCATCTATACAGACCTCCATCAGGTTGCAAACTGAATATATTTTTTTCTGCATCTACCTCTGAAAAAATATTGGGCTTCTAGCTGTGTGTGGGACTTGTTGTATTAGTCCATCTATACTGACCTCCATCAGGTTGCAAACTGAATATATTTTTTTCTGCATCTACCTCTGAAAAAATATTTGGCCTTCTAGCAGTGTGTGGGACTTTCTCTATTAGTCCATCTATACTGACCTCCATCAGGTTGCAAATTAAAAATAATTTTTATCTGCATCTAGCTCTAAAAAAATATTTGGCCTTCTAGCAGTGTGTGGGACTTTCTCTATTAGTCCATCTATACTGACCTCCATCAGGTTGCAAATTGAATATAATTTTTTTCTGCATCTAACCCAGCCAATAGTTTTGGCCTAATACCACAGTTTGGCCACTCAGCTCTGCTCGGTTCCCATCCATTGTTTTTTTGTGCAAACAACTCCAGAGTTGTTAATTAGTTAACCACCAAAATGAGTGGAAAAAGGCCTGCTGCTGGTGGAAAGGGGAATAGGCGTGTTGGGAAGGGGAAAAAAGGTTGTGTCCGTGGGGTAGGTGTTAAAGCAACAGTAACATCTACAGAAGAAAGACCATCTTCCAGCCAAACTAAAATGTCTACTTCTTTTAGCGGACAATGTGATAAGATCCCTTTCTTACGGCCACGCCAATCGCTACAAATTCCAGATGAGGCACAAAAACAGCAGGTGCTTCAACGGATATCAAGTGCTCCTTTAAGTGGGCTCTCCTCCACATCAACTTCAACATCACAAATACTCCAGTCCTCAAAGGTGTCACCCCAATCGCACTTGCTTCCTCACAGCTCCCAAATCTCCAGCTGCCCGTCTGAGTATGAGGTAGAACAGATGGTTGAGTCTGCAGAGCTGTTTACTCATACTATAGCCTGGGAATCAGAGGTCGACTCCAGCGCTTCTGTGAATCCAGACGAGGAAATGATCTGCACTGATGCCCAGAATCTTTATGAGTCGGATCCAGGACCAGACGCAGAAGGTTCTGACCATAATGTAGACCCTCATTCCCAAACTGTAACTCCTGTTGGTGGAGACAATGAGGAAGACGATGATAAGACTCAAATACCTGATTGGAGCGACAACTTTAGTTTTTTGTCAGGGCAGGAACAGGTTGGCTCTGAGGACGACGGGTGTGATAACGCACAGGGTGATGATGATGAGGTTGGAGATCCCACTTACTGTCAACCCACAGTCAGCCAAGAGATGAGGTCAGCAGAGGAGGTGGAGGAAGATGCTAGTGACGATGAGGTCAGGTTGCGCCTTCCTGGACAGAGACGTAGTACTGGAAGCACGTCAACAACTGCATCCTCAAACACAACTCTGCCTCTCACCACAAGTCGTGGTGGCTCTTCAGGTCGCATGGGTGCTAAGCCTTGCATAGCCTGGGCATTTTTTCAGATCGATAAAGATGACCCAACTCGTGTTATCTGTAACATTTGTCAGCAAAAGCTAAGTAGAGGCCAAAAAATACATAGTTTGAGTACTTCATGCATGAACCGGCACATGGACATGAAGCATAAGTTGCAGTGGGAAGCTCAGTGTGCTACAATGCAGCCTAGCCGGCCGGGCCAACCACCGTCTGCCATATCTTGTGCATCCGCGGCCTCTTCATCCTCTGTGACTGGGGGGACAGCAGTCACACCTGTTTTGGGGCGCAGACCTGCCACCTCTTTACCCGCAACAGCCAGCGTGATTGGCAGGTCATCATTTTCTTTGGAGGTGGTAACACCAGCTGGTGTTGAGCGCTGTCCGACATCGATAGCACCACCTTTGGATCAAGGCAACCTAACATGTCCGCCTGCATCTTCCTCACAGACCGGCAGTTTGCCGGGGACACCCTTATCAACCCCGTCTAAGCACAATAGCCAGCCCTCGGTCCCTCAGATGTGGACAAGTAAAAGACCATTTCCTCCTAGCCATGAGAAAGCTAAGAGGTTGAATTTCACCATCTGCAAGTTCTTGGCTACAGAAATGCTGCCTTTCCGCCTGGTGGACACAGAGGATTTTCGAGACCTTATGTCCGTCGCAGTGCCCCAGTACCATATGCCCAGTCGGCACTACTTCTCAAAGAAAGGTGTGCCTGCGCTCCACCAGCATGTCGCACACAACATCACCGCTTCTTTGAGAAACTCTGTGTGTGACAGGGTGCATTTCACCACAGACACTTGGACGAGTAGGCATGGACAGGGGCGTTACATGTCGCTGACTGGGCACTGGGTAACTATGGTGACAGCAGGACAAGGGGCTGCTGTCCAAGTCTTGCCGTCCCCACGAGTTGTGCGTCAATCCTCTTTATGTCAAAGTTCCTCCACTGCTTCTGCCTCCTCAACCTCCTCTCGGTCTTCCACCTGCACCCAAAGCCTGTCTGGTCATGCCACAAGCTTTCTAACTGCGCAGAAGGGATCCTGCACACCTCCTTACTATGCTGGCAGTAGGGCTCAACGTCATCAGGCGGTTTTTACTTTGAAATGTCTGGGAAATGTGAGTCACACAGCTGAGGAGTTGTGGTCAGCTCTGGAGAACCAATTTCATGAATGGCTGTCTCCACTGGACCTGAAACCAGGGAAGGCCGTGTGCGACAATGCTGCAAACCTGGGTGCGGCCCTTCGCCGGGGCAATGTCACACACGTGCCTTGTATGGCTCACGTGTTGAACCTGGTTGTCCAGCAATTTTTAGCCCACTATCCCAGACTAGATGGCCTTCTGCAGAGGGCACGGTCGCTGTGTGCTCACTTTCGCCGTTTGCATCCCGCAGCTCAGCGACTTACATCTCTACAGAAGTTGTTGGGCCCACCACTTCACCGGCTAAAATGCGATGTGCCTACCCGGTGGAATTCAACTCTGCACATGTTGCAGCGACTGTGGCAGCACCGACAAGCCCTGGTGCAATATGTTCTGACGTATAGCCTGGGCCAACGAGATCCAGAGGTGGGGCAAATCACGCTGGAGGAGTGGTCTCAGATCAGGGACCTATGCACCCTTCTGCACAGTTTTGAAATGGCGACGAAGATGTTTAGTGCTGACGATGCCATTATCAGCATGACTATTCCGGTGATTTACATGCTGGAGCACATGTTAAACAGAATTCGGAGTCAGGTGGTGGCACAAGAGGAGGTGGAGGAAGTAGAGGAGGAGGAGTTGTATGCGGAAGGGCTAACATCTGCAAGGTCCAGACGGTCGGCAGCACCAAGGCGGCAGGCATGTGAGGGTGGGGGAGATGGTTTTACCAGGGCGCATGGTAGCAGCCAAACTAGTGAGGAAGGTGCAGGAGCCCAGGAAGAAGTGGAGGACGAACTGATGGAAGACTCATCAGATGAGGGAGACCTTGATCACATTTCTGTTGTGCGAGGTTGGGGGGAGAGGACAGAGGAAGGAAGCATGATTGTTACCTCGCCACCAACACAACAGGGACTTGGTGCTCCTGGATGCGCAACACACATGAGTGCCTTCTTGCTGCACTACCTGCAACATGACCCTCGAATTGTGAGAATTAGAAATAATCCTGACTACTGGGTTGCCACACTGTTAGATCCCCGGTACAAAAGTAAATTTGCAGAAATTATTACTGCCATAGAAAGGGATGCACACATGCAGGAGTATCAGCAGAGACTGTTGCAGAATCTTACATGTGCTTTTCCACAAAATACCAGTGGTGCACGTTGTGAATCTCACAGTTCCAACTTGCCAACCGTGGGACCGTCAAGTGTTCAGCACTCAAACCGTAACAGAACCACAGTATCTGCTGGTAACATCAATTTTGCGGAATCATTTCACCACTTTTTTAGCCCATCCTTTGCAAGGCCACAGGAGACAAGAAGTCTGACACATAGTCAACGCCTAGAGACGATGGTACAGGAGTATCTCCAAGTAAACATTGAAGCCACGACTGTGTCACTGGACCCTTGCTCTTTTTGGGCTTCCAATCTGGATAAATGGCCGGAGCTAGCCACTTACGCCTTGGAGATCTTGTCATGCCCCGCAGCCAGCGTTCTGTCTGAACGTGTGTTCAGCGCTGCTGGTGGTGTGCTGACAGATAAGCGCACGCGGCTCTTCACTGATAATGTAGACAGACTCACGTTCATAAAGATGAAAAAATCATGGATCCGAAACGACTTTTCTACCCCTGTGTCATCCTGGGGAGAGTAAAAGCTTGATGATTGGTTAAAATCACCCTACCAACCGTTTTAAGCTTTCAAATTACTAATCATGTTTATCTGTATCTTGGCTGGAAAATAATTTGGGCTTTGTAGCAGTGTGCAGCACTGATTCTATTAGGCCATCTATAATAAGCTCCACCAGATTTAAAATTACTAATCATGTTTATCTGTATCTTGACTGGAAAATAATTTGGGCTTTGTAGCAGTGTGCAGCTCTGATCCTATTAGGCCATCTATACTAAAGCTTCACCAGATTTAAAATTAATAATAATTTTTAGCTGCATCTAGCCCGGAAAATAATTTTGGGGCTCCGAGATGCGCAATACACATAAGTGCCTTCTTGCTGCACTACCTGCAGCATGACCCTCATATTGTCAGAATTCGAAGTAATCATGACTACTGGGTTGCCACACTCTTAGATCCCCCAAACTTTTCGATCAACCTTTTCATTTTAATAAAGACCAATAAAATGGTCATTTTTGAAATTATAAGCATTAGCAGGTTGTTAGAAACTGAAATCAAACAGTTTTCAACTCAAAACTTTATTCTAGGTAATCTTACATTTTCACATAGGACCCCTTGTTCGAAAGGAGCTTCTGAACTCTCTCGTCCATTGAATTTGTCAGGTTTTGGATGGTTTCTGCTTCAATTGTTTTGCATGAGGACAGAATACCCTCCCAGAGCTGTTGCTTAGATGTGAACTGCCTCCCGCCATCATAGACACTCCTTTTAATGATGCTCCAAAGGTTCTGAATGGGGTAGAGGTCAGGGGAGCATGGGGGTCACACCATAAGTTTGTCCCCTTTTATGCCCGTATCAGCCAGAGATGCAGATGTTTTATGTGCAGCATGAGATGGTGCATTATCATGCAGAAAAATGATCTTGCTGTGAAATACAAGGTTCTTCTTCTTGAACCATGGCAGGAAGTGCTGTTTGAGAAAATCCACATACATTATGGAGTTCATCTTTAGCGCCTTCAGGGATCCTAAAGGGGCCGACAATCTCTCTCCCCATGATTCCAGCCCAAAACATTACTCCACCTCCTCCTTGTTGGCGCTGTAGCCGTGTTTGCGTGGGGTGTCCATCAACCAGCCATCCTCCACTCCATCCATCTGGACCATCGAGTGCTGCACGGCACTCATCCGTGAACAAAACAGTTTTGAAATCAGTCTTCATGTAATGTTTGGCCCACTGGAGCCGTTTCTGCTTGTGTGAAGTGGATAGAGGAGGTCGACAGGATGGCGTATGCACAGCTGCAAACCTCTGAAGGACATTGCATCTTGTTGTTCGGGGGACGTTGGAGGCACAAGCAGCTTCAAAAACTTGTCTGCTGCTATGACAAGGCTTTTTTGCCGCTGCTCTTTCAACCTGACGTAATTGCCTGTAGGAAAGAGTCCTCAATTTGCCCTTATCAGCACGCACACGTGTGTACTGTGAATCAGCTACATACTTCTTGATTGCCAAGACACTTCATCCTGATCATCGCACAATGTTGATTGTAGTCATGCCTTGACCTAAACACTCCACAATTTGTTGCTTCTCAGCAGCCGACACATCCTTTTTCTTTCCCATTTTGGCAGAAAATGTAGGCTGCTTAATAATGTGAGAGGGCCTTCTTAAGTAGTCTTGCCTTTCATTGGACACACCTGCCAAACTAATTAGCACAGTTGTCTGCAATTGCTTACAGTGATATAAAGAGCCCTGACACACATCACCATCAATGAGTTTAACTAACAAACAAACAAATTCTTCCCTTATCACTCCTAAACACTTTTTGCATAATAATTTGGAACACAGTGTACATGTGCTTTTCCACAAAACACCAGTGGTTCACGTAGTGAATCTTACAGTTCTAACTTGCCAACCGTGGTCTGTATGGAGTTGTTCAATAAAGGGCCCAAAATTAAGATAACATAGATGGGAGAGGTCTCTATGAATAGGAATTCCTAAGTATTTGATACCCTGTGAGGGCCAGGCAAAGGGAAAGTTGGACTGGATGGAATCCTATATGGATTTGGGGAGGGAGACATCGAGGGCCTCAGACTTCGCTGCATTGATTTTAAAATTTGACCATGTAACAAAGTGATCTATTTCAGCCATAACAGCATGGATGGATATATGTGATTGAGTGATATATACTAGGACATCATCAGCAAATAGAGAGCTCTTGTACTCGGTGCCTCCCACCTCAATCCACCTAATATTGGGGTTATGGCGAATTGATGAGAGCAGGTGCTCCGTCACTAGGATGTATAAGAGAGGGGACAGAGAACATCCCTGCCTTGTCCCATTGGTGATTGTGAAAGGTGATGAAAATGTTCTGACGCGCCCCCTGGGCCTTGGGACACCCGGAGCCGGACCCTTTTTGGTGGATGCTGGTGGTTGTAGTCTCCGTGGCGGCAACCCGGTTCCGTGGCTCAGGGCGGTCAAACCAGTGGCGGAACTATTTATGTGGTTTTGATGTTTAAATGTCCGACTACGCCACCCGTGGATTGCGGTCAGAGTGAACCGCCGCTACAGGGCAGACCGCTGAGGCTGGTGTTGTGGGTGCAGCAGAGCGTAGCATAACTCCCCACGGGAGGAGTATAGCCTCAGGGCAGTGTATGCGGAGGATGGGGGTGATGGTGCAGGGCAGCAGCAGTAATGACAAGGAGTCAGTGATGCAGTCCAGGGCCTTTACTCACAGTTCTTATTATCCAGACCACGTCTGCAGGTAACGGCTGCCCACGTCGTACTGTGCTCACCAGGTGAGGGGCTCAGACAACTCCCAGATAACTTTGGAGTGCTTCACAGGACCCCCTTTGTGTGTCCTTTGTCTGGCCTTTCTTACCAACCCTTCTGTCCGGCTGCCTCGGGCCTCCTCTTGGTAAACTTGGCGCCAGTTTCCCTGACCCTATGTGGTGCCTTCCTAGCGGGTGTAGCGAGGGGCTGCGCCACATAAAATGTCACAGCCTCCTGTTTCTAGCTGAGGGTCGTTTCCTGCCTCCACTAGTTTCGGGGACCGGTCTCCCCCTTTGGCCTGACCCCTCCACGCAGGTGGATTCGGGCGTGCGGTGGCGACTTGCCCGTCCGCACCCCTGAGATCCCTTCGTTCCTCGTTCCTGGAGCCTTCTCCGCTCCTCTTCCTTCCTTCTCCCTCTTCCAGGCCTGGGCCTCTGTTACTAGGCCCGCCTCCAGAGCAGAGCTCATGCAGAGCCCCTGCTCCCTGCCACTTCTGCTCAGACTTCTCTGCACTGAACTAAGATGGTGCCCACCTTTTATACTCCCTTCTCAATGCACCCAGGAACTGCTTCCTCCCTGCTCCTGCACTACAGGGTTCCCCTTCCTCAGTGTTCCCTCCCCCCACTCCAGCCAGGGACAGGGACTGTCGTGCCCATCTCAGGGGCATATTGGTCGCCCTGCCCCACGGCAATGTGGTGTAATGCATGCAGGTGTCGGGTCCTGATCCACACTACATCCTTACCTGAGAGTGAGATATCACACCTCTGGGTGAGGTGCAATACCTCTGTAGCAACCGAGCCCTCAGGGTGCTACAGTTCCATTTATCTTCAGCCTAGGTGACGTATTGCGATACAGGGCTGTGATTTGGGCTATAAAAGGGTCCCCTAGACCCCTACCCCAAGCTTTTTAAGAGAATCATATATGGCGTGCCAGGAGACTCTATGGAATGCTTTCTCAGCATCCAACGAGAGTATCTAATTACAAATTTTTAACTGCATCTAGCCCAGGAAATACTTTGTGCCTATTAGCAGGGTCTGCTAGTCAGCGGATTATCCCGGCTGTTAAGCAAGCTACACCACCTGTAGTTTGGACACTTCATTTTTTCAAAGGAAATGCTTCGGGACCACGGGATACTCAGTGAAGAGCATCAGGAGGCACCCCAAGGCATAGGGGCTCGGACTGGCAGTAGGATGCCTTGCGGTGGACAGCCGAGCTCGATCCTTATAAAAGCTTTTTAACTGCAGCAGCTTTAGTGGACGCTACTGGAGCTGGAATTACGCGGCTGCTGGCATGAGACTTGCCCTCCAATAGATCCTTGTAAATGGATTTAAAGTGTATTTATTCAAATTAGAGAGACAATTTAAATTAAAAAGCTTAGAGCTGCCTCCACCACAGGGGGGCTCGCTCGACCCACCAGCGGACAGGCACCAGTATTGGGAGAGGGGGGCTGGCCGTCAGGGTTCACCGCGGCTCTGGCACAAACCCGGCGACACGGAGGTGGCACGGGCAGGAGCGGACTGAACGTGTCGGCTTCTCACTTTTTGGATTTTAGAAGGGCATGACATGCCTATATCTGTGTCTCCCCCTCCTTTTACTCCTCCACCTCTTTTCTTTTCGCATGACTATATGTACTTGTCACTTTTCCATTTGTTAGTTGTGTCTTCTGAGCAGTTTGTCAGCTTTTGGACACCTTTGAAGGTGTTTTCTATGTGTTTCTATGTGTTTTTGTTTGCCTGCCATTGGTTTTAATGGTGTTCGAAGGTGTTCGACGAACAGTTCGACGAACAGTTCGGCGAACACACGGGTGTTCGACGAACCGAACCGAACTCGAACACTACGGGGGTGGCTCAACACTACAGTGGAGTAGCCTATCTGTGTTGCAAGCTACACCACCTGTGTATCTAATACCAATTTTTTACTGCACCTAGCCAAGTAAAACCTTTTGGGCATAGTAGCAGTGTCTGTTACTCATTGGAGTAGGCCATCTGTACCAAGTTACACCACCTTTGTATTTAATAACAATCTTTTACTGCATCTAGCCAAGTAATACCTTTTGGGCATAGTATCAGTGTCTGGTAGTCAGTGGAGTAGCCCATCTGTACCAAGCTAGACCACCTTTGTATTTAATAACAATTTTTTACTGCATCTAGCCCAGTAAATCCTTTTGGGCCTGTAGCAGTGTCTGTTACTCACTCATTGTAGTAGCCAATCTGTACCAAGCTACACAACCTTTGTATTTAATAACAATTTTTTAATGCATCTAGCCAAGTAAAACCTTTTGGGCATAGTAGCAGTGTCTGTTACTCATTGTAGTAGCCCATCTGTACCAAGCTATACCACCTTTGTATTTAATAACAATTTTTTACTGCATCTAGCCAGTAAAACCTTTTGGGCATAGTAGCAGTGTCTGTTACTCATTGTAGTAGCCTATCTGTACCAAGCTATACCACTTTTGTATTTAATAACAACTTTTTACTGCATCTAGCCAAGTAAAACCTTTTGGGCATAGTAGCAGTGTCTGGTAGTCAGTGGAGTAGCGCATCTGTACCAAGCTACACCACCTTTGTATTTAATAACAATTTTTTACTGCATCTAGCCCAGTAAAAACTTTTGGGCCTGTAGCAGTGTCTGTTACTCATTGTAGTAGCCCATCAGTATCAAGCTACACCAACTTTGCATTTAATAACAATTTTTTACTGCATCTAGCCAAGTAAAATCTTTTGGGCATAGTAGCAGTGTCTGTTACTCATTGCAGTAGCCTATCTGTACCAAGCTACACCACCTTTGTACTTAATAACAATTTTTTACTGCATCTAGCCCAGTAAATCCTTTTGGGCCTGTAGCAGGGTCTGTTACTCATTGTAGTAGCCCATCTGTACCAAGCTACACCACCTTTGTATTTAATAACAATGTTTAATGCATCTAGCCAAGTAAAACTTTTTCGGCATAGTAGCAGTGTCTGTTACTCATTGTAGTAGCCCATCTGTACCAAGCTACACCACCTTTGTATTTAATAACAATTTTTTACTGCATCTAGCCCAGAAAATACTTTTGGGCATGTAGCAGTGTCTGTTACTTATTGTAGTAGCCCATCTGTACCAAGCTACACCACCTTTGTATTTAATAACAATTTTTTACTGCATCTAGCCAAGTAAAACCTTTTGGGCCTGTAGCAGTGTCTGTTACTCATTGGAGTAGCCCATCTGTACCAAGCTACACCACCTTTGTATTTAATAACAATTTTTTACTGCATCTAGCCCAGTAAATACTTTTGGGCCTGTAGCAGTGTCTGTTACTCATTGGAGTATCCAATCTATACCAAGCTACACCACCTTTGTATTTAATAATTTTTTTTTACTGTATCTAGCCCAGTAAATACTTTTGTGCCTGTAGCAGTGTCTGTTACTCATTGTTGTAGCCCATCTGTACCAGGCTACACCACCTGTGTATCTAATAAAATTGTTTTACTGCATCTAACCCAGCCAATCCTTTTGGGCTAGTACCACAGTTTGGCCACTCAGCTCTGCTCGGTTTCCATCCATTGTTTTTGTGCAAACAACTAAAGAGTTGTCAATTAGTTAACCACCAAAATGAGTGGCAAAAGGCCTGCTGCTGGTGGAAAGGGGAATAGGCGTATTGGAAAGGGAAAAAAAGGTTGTGTCCGTGGGGTAGGTGTTAAAGCAACAGTAACATCTGCAGAAGAAAGACCATCTTCCAGCCAAACTAGGATGTCTCCTTCTTTTCGTGGACAATGTGATACGATCCCTTTCTTACGGACACGCCCATCGCTGCAAATTCCAGATGAGGCACAAAAACAGCAGGTGCTTCAACAGATATCAAGTGCTCCTTCAAGTGGGCTCTCCTCCACCTCAACTTCAAAATCACAAATACTCCAGTCCTCAGAGGTGTCACCCCAATCGCACTTGCTTCCTCACAGCTCCCAAGTGTCCAGCTGCCCGTCTCAGTATGGGGTAACACAGATGGTTGAGTCTGCAGAGCTGTTTACTCATACTATAGCCTGGGAAACTGAGGTCTGCTCGAGAACTTCTGTTAATCCAGACGAGGAAATGATCTGCACTGATGCCCAGAATCTTTATGAGTCGGATCCAGGACCAGATGAAGAAGGTTCTGAGCATAATGTAGACCCTCATTCCCAAACTGTAACTCCTGTTGGTGGAGACAAAGATGAAGACGATGATGAGACTCAAATACCTGATTGGAGCGACCACTTGACTTTTCGGTCAGGGCAGGAAAAGGTTGGCTCTGAGGACGACGGGTGTGAGAACACACAGGGTGATGATGACGAGGTTGGAGATCCCACTTACTGTCAACCCACAGTCAGCCAGTCGATGAGGTCAGCAGAGGAGGTGGAGGAGTTAGGATGCGCCTTCCTGGACAGAGACGGAGTGCTGGAAGCACGTCAACAACTGCATCCTCAACCACAACTCTGCCTCTGACCACAAGTCATGGTGGCTCTTCAGGTCGCATGGGCTATAAGACTTGCATAGCCTGGGCATTTTTTCAGATAGATAAGGATGACCCAACTCGTGTTATCTGTAATATTTGTCACCAAAAGCTAAGTAGAGGCCAAAAAATCCATACTTTGAGTACTTCATGCATGATCCCGTCACATGGATATGAAGCATAAGTTGCAGTGGGAAGCTCACTGTGCTACAATGCGGCCTAGCGGGCCGGGCCAAACACCGTCTGCCCCATCTTGTGCATCTGCGGCCTCTTCATCCTCTGTGACTGGGGGGACAGCAGTCACACATGTTTTTGGATGCAGACCTGCCACCTCTTTACCCGCAACAGCCAGCGTGATTGGCAGGTCATCATTTTATTTGGAAGTGGAAACACCAGCTGGTGTTGAGCGCTCTCCGACATCGAGAGCAGGACCTTTGGATCAAGGCAACCGAACTTTTCCGCCTGCATCTTCCTCACAGACCGGCAGTTTGCCGAGGACACCCTACTCAACCCAGTCTAAGCACAACAGCCAGCCCTCAGTCCCTCAGATGTGGACAATTAAAAGTCCATTTCCTCCTAGCCATGACAAAGCTAAGAGGTTGAATTTCACCATCTGCATGCTGTTGGCTACAGAAATGCTGCCTTTCCGCCTGGTGGACACAGAGGATTTTCGAAGCCTTATGTCCGTCGCAGTGCCCCAGAACCAGATGCCCAGTCGGCACTACTTCTCAAAGAAAGGTGTGCCTGCACTATACCAGCATGTCGCACACAACATCACCGCTTCTTTGAGAAACTCTGTGTGTGACAGGGTGCATTTCACCACAGACACTTGGATGAGTAGGCATGGACAGGGGCGTTACATGTCGCTGACTGGGCACTGGGTAACTATGGTGACAGCAGGACAAGGGGCTGCTGTCCAAGTCTTGCCGTCCGCACGAGTTGTGCGTCAATCCTCTTTATCTAGAAGTTCCTCCACTGCTCCTGCCTCCTCAACCTCCTCTCGGTCCTCCACGTGCATCGAAAGCCTGTCTGGTAATGCCACCAGCTTTCTAACTGCGCAGAAGGAATCCTGCACACCTCCTTACTATGCTGGCAGCAGGGCTGAATGGCATCAGGCGGTGTTTACTTTGAAATGTCTGGGAGATGTGAGTCACACAGCTGAGGAGTTGTGGTCAGCTCTGGAGACCCAGTTTCATGAATGGTTGTCTCCACTGGACCTGCAACCAGGGAAGGCCGTGTGCGACAATGCTGCAAACCAGGGTGCGGCCCTTCGCCGGGGCAATATCACACACGTGCCTTGTATGGCTCACGTGTTGAACCTGGTTGTCCAGCAATTTTTAGCCCACTATCCCGGACTAGATGGCCTTCTGCAGAGGGCAGGGTCGCTGTGTGCTCACTACCACCGTTCTCATCCCGCAGCTCAACGACTTACATCTCTACAGAAGTCGTTGGGCCTGCCAGTTCAACGGCTGAAATGCGATGTGCCGACACGGTGGAATTCAACTCTGCACATGTTGCAGCGACTGTGGCAGCACCGACAAGCCCTGGTGCAATACGTTCTGACGTATAGCCTGTGCCAACGAGATCCAGAGGTGGGGCAAATCACGCTGCAGGAGTGATCTCAGATCAGGGACCTATGCACCCGATGCCATTATCAGCATGACTATTCCGGTGATTTACATGCTGGAGCACACGTTAAACAGAATTCGAAGTCAGGTCGTGGGACATGAGGAGGTGGAGGAGGAGTCGTATGCAGAAGGGATAACATCTCCAAGGTCCAGACGGTCGGCAGCACCAAGGTGGCAGGCATGGGAGGGTGGGGGAGAGGGATTAACCAGGGTGCATGGTAGCAGCCAAACTATTGAGGAAGGTGCAGGAGCCGAGGAAGAAGAGGAAGACGAACTGGCGATGGGCATGGAAGACTCATCAGATGAGGGAGACCTTGATCACATTTCTGTTGTGCGAGGTTGGGGGGAGATGGCAGAGGCAGGAAGCATGATTCTTACCTCGCTACCAACACAACAAGGACTTGGTCCTCCTGGATGCGCAAGACACATGAGTGCCTTCTTGCTGCACTACCTGCAACAAGACCCTCGGATTGTCAGAATTTGAAGTAATCCCAACTACTGGGTTGCCACACTCTTAGATCCCCGGTACTAAAGTAAATTTGCCAAAATAATTCCTGCCATAGAAAGGGATTCACGCATGCAGGAGTATCAGCAGAGACTGTTGCAGAATCTTACATGTGCTTTTCCACAAAACACCAGTGGTGCACGTAGTGAATCTCACAGTTCTAACCTGCCAACAGTGGGACTGTCGAGTCTTCATCACACAAACCGTAACAGTAACACAGTATCTGCTGGTAACAGCAATTTTGTGGAATCATTTCACCACTTTTTTAGACCATCCTTTGCAAGGCCACAGGAGACAAGTCTGACACATAGTCAATGCCTAGAGAGGATGGTACAGGAGTATCTCCAAGTGAACATCGAAGCCTTGACTGTGTCACTGGACTCTTGCTCATTTTGGGCTTCCAATCTGGAAAAATGGCCGGAGCTCACCACTCACACCTTGGAGATCTTGTCATGCCCTGCAGCCAGCGTTCTCTGTGAACGTGTGTTCAGCGCTGCTGGTGGTGTGCTGACAGATAAGCGCTCGCGGCTGTCCACTGAGAATGTAGAGAGACTCATGTTCATAAAGATGAACAAATCATGGATCCGCAAGGACTTTTCTACCCCTGTGTCATCCTGGGGAGACTAAAAGCTTGAGGATTTTGGAAAATCACCTCACCAACCATTTTACGCAACTCTGGGGCAATTGATGCCACTTAAGTGGTGTCTGTGCCACAATTTTTGGAAAAAATGGAGACTCTTTATGGAGTCCCCTTGCTGTGTTTTACATGACGTTGGCATCGTCAATTCCAGGTGGGTCGGGTCTCTCCCCCACCTTTTAACCGTAAGAAGAGCTGTTTACTCATACTATAGCCTGGGAATCAGAGGTCTGCTCCAAAGCTTCAGTGTCTGCTAGTCAGCGGAGTAGCCACCGCCTGTAGATCTAATTACAAATTTTTAACTGCATCTAGCCCAGGCAATACTTTGGGCCTAGTATCAGTGTCTGCTAGTCAGCGGAGTATCCCAGCTGTTAAGCAAGCTACACCACCTGTGGTTTGGACACTTAATTTTTTCAAAGGAAATGCTTCGGGCCCCTGGGACACTCAGTGAAGAGCATCAGGGAGGCGCCCCA
This sequence comes from Phyllobates terribilis, assembly GCF_046119375.1. Classification (NCBI taxonomy): domain Eukaryota; kingdom Metazoa; phylum Chordata; class Amphibia; order Anura; family Dendrobatidae; genus Phyllobates; species Phyllobates terribilis. The sequence goes on from NW_027362765.1 coordinate 283,694,887, forward strand.
AGGCAAAGGGGCTGGGACTGGCGGTAGCACGCCTTGCGGTGGACCGCCAAGCTCGATCCTTAGAAAATCTTTTTAACTGCAGCAGCTTTAGTGGACGCTACTGGAGCTGGAATTACCGCGGCTGCTGGCATCAGACTTGCCCTCCAATAGATCCTTGTAAAAGGATTTAAAGTGTACTCATTCAAATTACAGAGCCAATTTAAATTACAGAGCTTAGACCTGCCTCCACCGCGTGGGGGGCTCGACCCACCAGCAGACCGGCACCAGTATTGGGAGAGTGGGGCTGGGCGTCAGGGTCCACCGCGGCTCTGGCACAAACCCGGCGACATGGATGTCGCATGGGCAGGAACGGACTGGCCGTGTCGGCTTCGCACTCCAGCGTAGTCCCTCTGCCCGCTCGCGCCCGTAACCTCAAAGGGATGCGCAAGCGGCTTTTCTTCCCAGGGCTGTTCCCTGCCCAGCAGGAACGTGGGGGAGTTCAGGTCGGTCTTCCACTGTACTCCCTTACCTCCCTCGCCCTCTTTCCTTCTTCCGTTCTCCATCTAACCCCTCGGCTCTGTGGTGTCCGCTCTCCCTCCAGCTCTCTCCTTCTCACAGGTGGACTACCGTGTGTATTCACACTGTGGCGAATCTTTTGGGCCCAGGCATAAGAAGTTGTCGAGGTAATGGATAATATGTGCCCCCTTAGCAACGTCCATTACAACCCATTCGAGGAAGCAACTAAATGCCTCAAATAGTGAGCAGGATCTGGACCACCCCATGGGCAAACAGCGATCTATATAGTATGCTCCTTCCCAGAAGCAGCCCAATAGGTGGACACTATTCGGGGGCACAGGTAGTAAGTAACCGGAACGCGGCATCAATGTCTGTTTTGGCCATTAGGGTGACCCTTCCCAACTTCTTGATCCGCCTGATCGCCTTGTCAAAGGATGTACAGTATACACTACTGTACTTGGTTCCGCATCGATGTTGTCTTTTACTGACCTGCCCCTTGGATATGACAAATGGTGGATTAGTCCGAATGTATTGGGTTCTGTTTTTGGCACAACTCACAACGGGGATACCACTAAGTCTTGTAAGGAAAGTGTTCTGAATGGAACCGCCATTCTACCTAAAGATATTTCTTTTTTTAATTTTCTTGTCACGACGTCTGGGTGTTGGTAGGCTGATTTTAGATTTTTACTCCAGCCGTTCTTGATTTTAGAAGGGCATGACATGCCTATATCTGTGTCTCCCGCTCCTTTTACTCCTCCACCTCTTTTCTTTTCGCATGACTATATGTACTTGCCACTTTTCCATGTGTTAGTTGTGTCTTCTGAGCAGTTTGTCAGCTTTTGGACACCTTTGAAGGTGTTTTATATGTGTTTCTATGTATTTTTGTTTGCCTGCCATTGGTTTTAATGGTGTTCGACGGTGTTCGACGGTGTTCGACGAACAGTTCGACGAACAGTTTGGCGAACACACCGGTGTTCGATGAACCTAACCGAACCTGAACACTACGGGGGTGGCTCAACTCTAGTAATTACAATAGTTTTCTGGGAGAAATACTTCATTTTCTTGAAAAAATCTCAAGGGTGCCAACACTTTCGGCCATGACTGTATACCCTTCATCAGGACACCAGCTATGCAAGTCAGCTGAACTCCTATAACTGACTTTAATATTTACATTAACAGCATTAATAAGATCAGCATGATGAAGGATCGATAGATGTATTTAGGATATTCAAATAATAAAAAAATAAAAACATTTTCAAAAGTCCCAATTTATTCATTATCAAGTACATGTGCCATTCACAGAAATACATGCATGTAAAAGCCTTGTCATTCTACCCATGAGGTCATTATTGACTGTCAGCACAAATTACATGGTAAGACAGAAGGATTTGCACAAGCTTACATCCACAGAAGAACTGTAGGTATGTGGGTAGTTCTTCAAGATGTTTGGAACAACCTCCTGGCGAGTTCCTTCAAAGATCATGTAACTGTATTCTAGCGGAATTGATGCTATTTCGAAGGCAAAGAGTGGTCACACCAAATACTGGTTAGATTTAGATGTATATACAGTGCATATATATATATATATATATATATATATATATATATATATATATATATATATATATATATATATTTGGCTTTGTGCCATCCTTTACTTTGGACATCATGCAGTTACCTCCTTGGTATAGCCTTGTGTGATGGGTGCAGGAAAGTATTAGTTACAGACAGTGAGAGAGTTTACTGCAGAAAGTTCTGCCTCTTTAGGCCCAATGGGACAGAGTACAGACCCAACTGACTACTAGCATCACAGCTGCATTCACATTTTCATGTTCTTTGCTGTGAAAATAATAATAAGGCTGCCGACTCTTGAGACTCATACAGACTGAGGCATTGCCCTGCATCTCCCCTCATCCTCCAAAGACAACAGATTTAATAGCAAGACAGATGAGAAGCAGATGAGAATATACTGGATATAAATATAGATATTTACTTCTGGTTGCTGATGCTGACCACTTCCCCACTTACCCACCACCCCACAATGCGGTGCCCAAGGCACTGAACCTCCAGTGCATAGAGGCAAATATGGCCCTTCCTGCACTGTTGACATCTGTTGAGCTGTCCTGGGCTGTTTTAATACCATATTTGTTTAGGTATGTTGATATCTGTATGCTTCTATTGTAGTGCAACAGATCTAGTGAAGTACACATGTGTAATGCAAGGTATTGGTTGTATGTGCAATTATATTTTGTAGATATTCTCCAGGTCTATCATGCCCAAGTACGATGACATGGAGTTGCAGTAGCTCTGAGTTGGCTAAAGTTATATGTGAACATTAAATATATGAATTTGATATGCACTACTGCTATGTAGGCTATACTTTATAAAATTGAGGTAAATAGCACACATTTTGATCAGATTATGTAAGTCCATCTGCAAAATATCAAAGTGACCTCTACAGATGGGAACCTATTCTATCATACCTACCTCTCCTGAGTCAGGGGCTAAACATTTAAAGGCCAGATAGAATCCATTTCTAATTAAAAACAATCTTAAACACATGGAAAGAGGGCTCAGACAATATGGAGACAGGTGCAGGCTATTGTATAGTTTATACATAGCAGTAAAGCTGTTCAAAATTCCTATTTTCAATGTTCACGTACACATTAGTGTTCTCACAATTGTATTTATTTGTTTGTATGCTAGTGCAATGCAGTCACAGCAGCCTGCACCAATACATTTATTTCATTTTGCTGAGAGGTAGCTTTCAATTTTGGCAGTGGACATTTGGAGGGAAGTGACTGTATACATATTGGATATGCTCTCCTAGCCTTCCTCTATTAGAGAGCCTTCATTAAAGAGAAAGGGCAGGACTGGAAGCGAGTATACTGTAGCCACTAATATTATACATGATGGAACTATGGCAGTGAGAAGGGGTTGTCCGAGCACACTGTTTTTGGCCAAACACTTTTACCGTTTTGCTATTTTATGTCTTTATCAACACTTTTTGTAAAAGTGGATGTTAAAATGTTAGATATGTAATTGAGGCGCTACGTAATTGAGCCTGATTTCCGAATTGCAAGTTAAAAAAAAAACACAATTCTACTCCATTAAGGGGGGAGTAAAAAGAGGAGAAACCAACTAGACAAAAGTTTCACATTAAAGATGCTCTAAATGTACTAAGCATCATACAGTAATACACTTAAAATTGAGTGCAGAAAATGTAAACGCACCGATAATGATAAATGACTTAAAAAGTTTCCACGTTATAACATTTTACCTTTGAATTGTATTTGATAGTCAGTAAGTGACTAGTCAAAGAGAAATGAATATTTTTACGTATTATATTACATATTCTATAAATTTATGGGAATCGACACTTTTGAGGATTTCTCTAATGATGTAAACTGAAATGTTTGTGCTTACTTTCAGGTTACAAGGGTGATATTACTTGTGATGGATATATAGTATACATATAGGATGCCTGTGATGTGCATCTTGCAGAATATAGAAGTAGAATATATGGAATGTGTAGAATGTATGTTTTGGGCACTTTTGTGTTGTGTTCATTTTTTTATATTCTTTATATTGTTTGCAAATACATGTAGTAATAAAAATAATGTTATTTATTTAGCACCAACATATTCCGCAACACTTTTCAATTCATATAGTTCTACAGTGAATTATAAATTATATAAAAAAGAAGCTAGAAATCTGCTTATTTGCAGGTTGAAAAGACGACTTTTCATCTAAAGACACATCGTCACTACACAGTAGCTTCTAGATTCAAGGTGACAATTAAATTATGTAGTGATGTTATCATCAATCCCTTTACCACTCTAAACCACAAGGGTCTTCACTGTTACAGCAGAACCAGCCATGATCAGCTGGAAAGAAGGATATATAGAAAACCTTCACAAAGAGTTGTGTGTAGAGATGGGTGAACCTGAACAGTAAAGTTCAGGGTCCATACAAAACACCTAGTATTCAGGCACGGACCCCGAACATGGACTTCCTCAGGAAGTCTGTGTTACTGTTCGGGTTTCCTGTCAACTGCGTGACAGCGTGGAAAACAGAGGCTTTGATCGGCGGTAACATGTGTGATCCCGCAGCTGTGAATGTGACCCACGGTAAAAAGCTTACCACAGATCACAGGCATTGGCTGATGAGACTCCTAATCCCCAATGCACATGCCACCTGTAAAATAGAAAAAATAATAAATCACTATAATACTCACTTATGCGCTGTAATCCATACTGTCCCACGATGATCGGATCACTTCTAGAGCAGTCACATCAGCAGTTGTGACTGTTATACCCGGCAGCAGGCTACACACTGACAGGAGCATAATCGCTGATGAACTCCTGTGAACTCTGCCCTGTGTCAATGTGTAGCCTGCTGTCGTGTAGAGCAGTCACATTGATGACTGCTGATGTGACTGATCTACAAGTGATCCAGATTGTTGTGGGATACTATGGATTATTTCATCACTTCAGACAGGTGAGGGATATGGTTGTTTTTTTTTGTTTTGTTTTTTTTTACAGGTGACAATGGTTTCAAATGGATTGGGTGTTAGGTGAGTGTAAATTTCCTTTATTTTCTGTTTTTTTACAGGGGACAATGGCTTCAGAGGATTGAGCGTTAGGTGAGTATAATTGTGTTTTTTATATTTAAATAAATGGGTAAAAAATGGTGTGGACTTTTATTTCAAATAAATGATTTTTTCATGCTGTGTCTTTATTTAATAACTTTTACTATGGAGTTAGTAATGGGGGTGTCTTATAGACGCCCACCATTACTAACCTGGGATTCATGTCAGCTGCTAATACAAGGCTGACATGAACCCCAACCCTATTACCCCATTTGCCACCGCACAAAGGCAAGTGGGAAGAGCCAAGGCTAAGCGCCAGATTTGCTGCATTTTTTTTATGTGCCATTTCTGGGGCTGCTGAGAGCTGATGTTATTAGCCTCAGAGGAGGCTAGTATCCATGGCCCCTTCCCTGGCTATTAATATCAGCCCACAGCTGTCTGTTTAGCCTTTGCTGGTTAGATTTTACAGGGGGACCCTATGACAATTTTTTCTGGGGTCCCCCTGTAAACTAGCCAGTAAACGCTAATCAAACAGCTGTGAGCTGTTATTACTAACCAGTGAACATTTTGGGCTAGTGGCCCCTTTCCCTGGCTAGTAATATTAGCCCCCAGCAGTCGGGCTTTCCCTCTGCTGGTTATAAATAATCAGCAGGAGCCCACACTGGTTTTTTTTATGTAATTCTTTTTTTTACACATAATGTACACTGCGGGTGCTGATTACAACTCCCATCATTGTCGCCTGGTTGTGCTGATCTTAGGGAGAACAGGCAACAATGATATGAGCTGCACTCAGCACTCGGCACTCTGGCATTCAACAATCCAGCACTAGAGCTACCATGAGACCTGATGGTTTGAACTCTGGTAACATTACACCAGAGTTCAAAGCCAGGGCGTCTCCCAGCAGCTGCAAGGCTACTAAACCTCATGGAAAACTTTGAGGGATGTCTTAAAAGGGTTGTCCGTTGACACTCCTGCCAGTTTCCGGTCAGGGACTGGAGGGTAGGTATGAGTTATACATACTAGTGGGCACGGCCTTGCTTCATACACTTGTACTGAGCCAAGGCCGCATGTGTATGGAGATCAATCCCGCACCCACTGGGCGGGGGTATGTATAACTCATACATACCCTCCGCTCCTGGGTCTGAAACCCGTAAATCCCTGCTTTGCAGTGGGGGATTCATAAGACTGTAGTCACACAGAGTAACTGCAGATTTATCGGTGTTGACCGGACAAAACCTTTAAGTTTACTGGCGTTTCCGGCTGGTAGAACACCTAGAGGCTGTGAACTAAGGTTAGCTTGGGTGTGTATTTTACTCTACTTGTTTATAAAAAAAAGCAGAAAAAAAAGTGTGGTTTTCCTGTAATTTTTATTGTGATACCATTATCCCCTGTAAAAAAAAACAGAAAATAAAAAACAACCTTATACTCACCTAATGCCCAATCCATTTGAAGCCATTGTCACCTGTAAAAAATACAAAAATAAAAAAACAACCATATCCCTCATCTGTCCGAAGTGATGAAATAATGCATAGTGTCCCACGACGATTGGATCACTTGTAGAGCAATCACAACAGCAGGCTACTCAGAACTTTCTCACACAGTGCTGGTGCCATACGTGAGATCATCAGAGCTCAGCTGATGAACTTGTGTGACCTCTCTCTCTGCAGCTCAGCGCTATACACTGCGGGTGTGATTACGCTCGTGTCAGTGTGTAGCTGGCTGCTGGGTAGAAAAGTCACATCTGCTGATGTGATTGCTCTACAAGTGAGATCATCATGGTACAGTATGGCTTATGGCAGATAGGTGAGTATTATGGTGGTTTATTATTTTTACTCTTTACAGGGACATGGGCTTCGGGGATTAGGCGTTAACGTGAGTATTATGGTGCTTTTTTTGTTAGTTTTTTTATAGGGGACAAGGGCTTCAGAAATTAGGTGTGAGTATAACTGTGTTTCTTATTTTTATTTCAATATGTATATATCTATTTTAACTTTTTTCTGCTTTTTTTTACTTTAAGCACAATCGCCGGCTGATGACTATTCTCATCAGCGGTGCCTGTTCTCGCTGTTATCAGTGACAGCATGTGTCAGCTGATGGGAGTAGTAGTCTAATCAGCTGAAGCCTCTGACCCGTGGTAAGATTTTTACCATGGGTCACAGCTGTAGGATCTCGCTGACATCTGATAGCATGATCCTGCAGCGCTCTGACTGGCGGTACCACCGATCAAAGACCCTGTTTCCTGTGCGGGAGATGACTGTGCAGGAAACCACGGATGTTTGGGCCCACCATTCAAAAGTGAATATATATTTATACAGGAACAAAGATAATACAGCTCACAACTTGTATTTCTTATAAATTAAGATCTTACCATCTTGTCTGTCAGCTTGATGTCATCCGTGTGTTGTATGTGTTTTTCACAGACTTGTATATCACTTTTCATCTGTGATAATGGAAAATAAAAGGACATGTCATGTGAGTTTTGCGGCAACAAATGGTCTGTGAAGAATCACGGACATGTGAATAGCACCTTAGATTATAATGGGAAAGTGTTGTATCCATGAAAAAAATGGATACAAGACGTATGTGCAACAGGGATGTCTGAATGAGACCTTACAAGACATAAGGCTACGTACTATACTTTGCAGAGAAAACTGCTACAATGAAACTATTCAAAAGCCCAAGACACCAAGTGGTCCTGTTAATCTCTAAGCAGAAACAACTCTTTTCTCCCAGTGAAGTCAGATTATAAAGAATTTGCAATAAATGTAATACAGCAGCCCCAGAGACCGGAATAAGAAAACCTGCAAGAGTTTGTAAACGTGTTTGTCGCATTTCACGAGGAGCATCTTTAAAGTAAAACATGACTGATTGCCCTGATTGAGAAGCACAGGCTATTCCCCTATTACTCCAGACCAATTTATTGTCTGCGCTGTCAGCTGGTAGAACAAGCAGTTCAGGCATCAGTGAGCCTAGCCCGCTGCCTAGAAATGAATGTATTTTATTGTTTTCAGATACATTCTCCTCTTTATAGCCGATATTACTTTGTGCCTTCACTGTGAGGGGCTATTAATATTTATTAAGTCTGCAGACAGTGGCTGACCAGTGACATTTAAGCATTACTTTCGGGTTTTGTAGCACAATTACTGCACACTCCCAGATTCAGCAGAGTTGTAGCCTATCAATTTAGCTGTCCCTCTTAGCACAGTAAGGTATATTGTAGCTTAAACTACTATATGTCCCTTAGGAGAAACCGATTATTAAGATAAGTAATTCTTTAAGGTAGAGAGCACTAAAGATTTCTGCTACCTTGTGTTCATATAAATGGTATCTGTGAGGTTATGAGTAGAGATGAGCGGTGTTCGACTAGAACTGTTCGCCAATCTCAAATTCGAGCTGTTTTGGGCGGTGTTCGAGTTGTTCGACGAACCCGAACGATTTGCAAAAAATTCGGCTGTTCGAGGTTATGTTCGATAACTGTTCGTGCACCAAAAGCGTGTCCTGCATGTCTGGCGCTATTTAGAGCACCAATCATGCAGGGATTGTCTGCCACTCACTGTAATGCCACAGCCATGGTGGTTGTGGCATTACAGTGATTGCCCAAATCGATGGGAACAGTGCCAACAGTGAAACATGAAAAGCCGGCAATTCAGCAGCGGCATACACCGGTACCCGACAATTTAGAACCGAAAGAATAGAGCTTCACACATAGATTAGATAGATAGAAACATGTCAGCCACATATATATGAAGTACAGTGACAGTGTTGGTTACTGTACTTGTCATTTAGTGTAAAGGATTTATCAAAAAAAATAATAGTGTTTTCATGCACCGTCTCTTTAAAAAAGCCGGCCGGCAATTCAGCAGCGGTACCCGACAATTTAGAATAGAAGGAATAGAGAATCACACATAGATTAGATAGATAGAAACATGTCAGTCACATATATAAGAAGTATAGTGACAGTGTTGATTACTGTACTTGCCATTTAGTGTAAAGGATTTATTAAAAAAAATAATAGTGTTTTCATGCACCGTCTCTTTAAAAAAGCCGGCCGGCAATTCAGCAGCGGTACCCGACAATTTAGAATGGAAGGAATAGAGCATCACACATAGATTAGATAGATAGAAACATGTCAGTCACATATATATGAAGTACAGTGACAGTGTTGATTACTGTACTTGTCATTTAGTGTTAAAATAAAGGATTTATTTAAAAAAAAATTGGCGTGGGGTTCCCCATAATTTTAGGCTCTAGCGGAGGTTAAGCAGACAGCTGGGGCAGATGTTTGAAGCCTGGGAAGGGGTAATACCCACGGAGCTTCCCAGGCTACTAATATCAGCCCCCGGCTGAATGCCTAGCCTTTACTAGCTATTAAAATGGGGGACCCCCCAAAAAATTGACGTGGGGTCCCCCCTATTTTAATAGCTAGCAAAGGCTAGGCAGACAGCTGGGGGCTGATATTAATAGCCCAGGAAGGGTGCCATGAATATTGGCCCCCTCCCAGGCTAGAAACACCAGCCGTCAGCCGCCCCAGAAATGGCGCATACATAGGATGCGCCAATTCTGGCCCTTAGCCTCGCTATTCCCACTGCCCTGTAGCGGTGGCAGTGGGGTAATAGGGTTGGGGTTGATGTCAGCTTATAATGCCAGCTGACATCAAGCCCAGGTTAGTAATGGAGAGGCGTCTATAAGACACCCCCATTACTAACCCCATAGTCAAAGTTAAAAATAAAACACAAACACCCAGAATAAAGTCCTTTAGTTGAAATAAACACACAATTCTTTATTGTTCTAAATTAAACCATACTTACAATCACGCCCATTCCAGCTGAAGCCAACGATCCCCTGCAATAAAAGAAAAATAATAAAGCAACATAATCCTTACCTTTCCATGGTTCCCATGACAGCTTCAGCTCTGCTACATCGAGATGACAGGCGGGACCGCAGCAGAAAGCTGCCATCCAGCCTGTCATCCCGCAGACACTGAGAAGCGCAGGCTTGCTTGCGCTCCTCAGCGTCTCTCTGTGACGGCATCCAGATGAGCCGAGTTCATGTCCAATGAACTCGGCTCACCTCATGCACGTCACTGACAGCGTGGGAAAATTCTCACGCTGAAGCGCTGAGTGCAGGAGAATTCTCCCACGCTGTCAGTGACGTGCATAAGGTGAGCTCATGTCCAATGAACTCAGCTCACCTCATGCACGTCACTGACAGCGTGGGAAAATTCTCCTGCACTCAGCGCTTCAGCGTGAGAATTCTCCCACGCTGAAGCGCTGAGTGCAGGAGAATTTTCCCACGCTGTCAGTGACGTGCATGAGGTGAGCCGAGTTCATTGGACATTAACTCGGCTCATCTGGATGCCCTCACAGAGAAACACTGTGGAGCACAAGCATGCCTGCGCTTCTCAGTGTCTGCGGGATGACAGGCTGGATGGCAGCGTTCTGCTGCGGTCCATCCTGTCATCTCGATGTAGCAGAGCTGAAGCTGTCATGGGAACCATGGAAAGGTAAGGATGATGTTGCTTTATTATTTTTCTTTTATTTCAGGAGATCGTTGGCTTCAGCTGGAATGGACGTGACGGTAAGTATGGTTAAATTTAGAACAATAAAGAATTGTGTGTTTATTTCAATTAAAGGACTTTTTTCTGGGTGTTGTGTTTTTTTTAAATACTTTACTAGAAATTCATGGTGGTCATGTCTAATATTGGCGTGACCCCATGAATTTCGGGCTTAGGGCCAGCTGATAATGCCAAGCTTGCCCTAACCCCTTTATTACCCAGTGAGCCACCGCATCAGGGCCCTGGATGAATTGGGTACAGCGCCAGAAGATGGCGCTTCTATGAACGCGCCATTTTCCGGGGTGGCTGTGGACTGCAATTTTCAGCGGGGGTGGCCCAGAAAGCTTGGGCCTCCCTGTGCTGCGGATTCCAGCCCCCAGCTGCCTAGTTGTACCTGGCTGGACACAAAAACAGGGCGAAGCCCCACGTCAATTTTCTTTAAATTATTTCATGAAATAATTAAGAAAAAAAGGGCTTCCCTATATTGTTGTGTCCGGCCAGGTACAAATAGGCAGCTGGTGGTTGGGGGCAGCCCGTTCCTGCCTGCTGCACCTGACTGGACACAAATATAGTGCGAAGCCCCACGTCAATTTTTTTTTTATTATTTCATGAATTTCCTGAAATAATTTAAAAAAATTGAAGTGGGGCTTCGCACTATATTTGTGTCCAGCCAGGTACAGCAGGCAGGAACGGGCTGCCCCCAACCACCAGCTGACTATTTGTACCTGGCCGGACACAACAATATAGGGAAGGCCTTTTTTTCTTAATTATTTCATGAATTTCATGAAATAATTAAAAAAAATTGAAGTAGGGCTTCGCACTATATTTGTGTCCAGCCAGGTACAGCAGGCAGGAACGGGCTGCCCCCAACCACCAGCTGACTATTTGTACCTGGCCGGACACAACAATATAGGGAAGGCCGTTTTTTCTTAATTATTTCATGAATTTCATGAAATAATTAAAAAAAAAATACGTGGGGCTTCGCCCTATTTTTGTGTCCAGCCAGGTACAACTAGGCAGCCGGGGGCTGGAATCTGCAGCGCAGGGAGGCCCAAGCTTTCTGGGCCACCCCCCGCTGCAAATTGCAGTCCGCAGCCACCCCGGAAAATGGCGCGTTCATAGAAGCGCCATCTTCTGGCGCTGTACCCAACTCATCCAGGGCCCTGGTGCGGTGGCTCACTGGGTAATAAAGGGGTTAGGGCCAGCTTGGTATTATCAGCTGGCCCTAAGCCCAAAATTCATGGGGTCACGCCAGTATTAGACATGACCGCCATGAATTTCTAGTTAAGTATTTAAAAAAAACACAACACCCAGAATAAAGTCCTTTAATTGAAATAAACACACAATTCTTTATTGTTCTAAATTAAACCATACTTACCATCACGCCCATTCCAGCTGAAGCCAACGATCTCTTGCAATAAAAGAAAAATAATAAACCAACATCATCCTTACCTTTCCATGGTTCCCATGACAGTTTCAGCTCTGCTACATCGAGATGACTGGCTGGACCGCAGCAGTAGCTGCCATCCAGCCTGTCATCCCGCAGACACTGAGAAGAGCAGGCTTGCTTGCGCTCCTCAGTGTCTCGCTGTGACGGCATCCAGATGAGCCGAGGTCATGTCCAATGAACTCGGCTCACTTCATGCACGTCACTGACAGCGTGGGAAAATTCTCACGCTGAAGTGCTGAGTGCAGGAGAATTCTCCCACGCTGTCAGTGACGTGCATGAGGTGAGCTCATGTCCAATGAACTCAGCTCACCTCATGCACCTCACTGACAGCGTGGGAAAATTCTCCTGCACTCAGCGCTTCAGCGTGAGAATTCTCCCACGCTGTAAGTGACGTGCATGAGGTGAGCTGAGATCATTGGACATGAACTCACCTCATGCACGTCACTGACAGCGCTTCAGCGTGAGAATTTTCCCACGCTGTCAGTGACGTGCATGAGGTGAGTTCATGTCCAATGATCTCAGCTCACCTCATGCACGTCACTGACAGCGTGGGAAAATTCTCCTGCACTCAGCGCTTCAGCGTGAGAATTCTCCCACGCTGAAGCGCTGAGTGCAGGAGAATTTTCCCACGCTGTCAGTGACGTGCATGAGGTGCGCCGAGTTCATTGGACATGACCTCGGCTCATCTGGATGCCGTCACAGCGAGACACTGAGGAGCGCAAGCATGCCTGCTCTTCTCAGTGTCTGCGGGTTGACAGGCTGGATGGCAGCGTTCTGCTGCGGTCCAGCCTGTCATCTCGATGTAGCAGAGCTGGAGCTATCCTGGGAACCATCGAAAGGTAAGGATGATGTTGGTTTATTATTTTATTTTTATTACAGGAGATCGTTGGCTTCAACTGGAATGGGCGTGACGGTAAGCATGGTTTAATTTAGAACAATAAAGAATTGTGTGTTTATTTCAATTAAAGGACTTTATTCTGGGTGTTTGTGTTTTTTTTTAACTTTCACTATGGGGTTAGTAATGGGGATGTCTTATAGACGACTCTCCATTACTAACCTGGGCTTGATGTCAGCTGGCATTATAAGCTGACATCAACCCCAGCCCTATTACCCCACTGCCACCGCTACAGGGCAGTGGTAAGAGCGAGGCTAAGGGCCAGAATTGGCGCATCCTATGGATGCGCCATTTCTGGGGCGGCTGACGGCTGGTGTTTCTAGCCTGGGAGGGGGCCAATATTCATGGCACCCTTCCTGAGCTATTAATATCAGCCCCCAGCTGTCTGCCTAGCCTTTGCTAGCTATTAAAATAGGGGGGACCCCACGTCATATTTTTGGGGGGGTCCCCCATTTTAATAGCTAGTAAAGGCTAGGTATTCAGCTGGGGGCTGATATTAGTAGCCTGGGAAGCTCCATGGGTATTACCCCCTTCCCAGGCTTCAAACATCTGCCCCAGCCGTCTGCTTAACCTCCGCTAGAGACTAAAATTACGGGGAACCCCACGCCAATTTTTATTTTAATAAATCCTTTATTTTAACACTAAATGACAAGTACAGTAACCAACACTGTCGCTGTACTTATTATAAATGTGACTGACATGTTTCTATCTATCTAATCTATGTGTGATGCTCTATCTTTCTGTTCTAAATTGTCGGGTACAGATGCTGAATTGCCAGCCGGCTTTTTTAAAGAGACGGTGCATGAAAACACTATTATTTTTATAAATAAATCCTTTACACTAAATGACAAGTACAGTAAGCAACACTGTCACTGTACTTATTATATATGTGACTGACATGTTTCTATCTATCTAATCTATGTGTGAAGCTCTATTCTTTCTGTTCTAAGTTGTCGGGTACCGCTGATGAATTGCCGGCCGGCTTTTTTAAAGAGACGGTGCATGAAAACAGTAATATTTTTTTTAATAAATCCTTTACAATAAATGACAAGTGCAGTAACCAACATTGTCACTGTGCTTCTTATATGTGTGACTGACATGTTTCTATCTATCTAATCTATGTGTGATGCTTTATTCCTTCTTGTCTAAATTGTCGGGTACCGGTGTATGCCGCTGCTGAATTTGCCGGCCGGCTTTTTTAAAGAGAGTGTCTTCTGAGCAGTTTGTCAGCTTTTGGACACCTTTGCAGGTGTTTTCTATGTGTTTCTATGTGTTTTTGTTTGCCTGCCATTGGTTTTAACGGTGTTCGACGGTGTTTTAAGGTGTTCGACGAACAGTTCGACGAACAGTTCCTCGAACATCCCGGTGTTCGACGAACCGAACCGAACCCGAACACTACGGGGGTGGCTCAACACTAGTTATGAGTAGTAGTGTTGAGCCACCCCCGTAGTGTTCGAGTTCGGTTCGGTTCGTCGAACACCCGTGTGTTCGCCGAACTGTTCGTCGAACTGTTCGTCGAACACCTTCGAACACCGTTAAAACCAATGGCAGGCAAACAAAAACACATAGAAACACATAGAAAACACCTTCAAAGGTGTCCAAAAGCTGACAAACTGCTCTGAAGACACAACTAACACATGGAAAAGTGACAAGTACATATAGTCATGCGAAAAGAAAAGAGGTGGAGGAGTAAAAGGAGGGGGAGACACAGATATAGGCATGTCATGCCCTTCTAAAATCCAAAAAGTGAGAAGCTGACACGTTCAGTTCGCTCCTGCCCGTGCCACCTCCGTGTCGCCGGGTTTGTGCCAGAGCCGCGGTGAACCCTGACGGCCAGCCCCCCTCTCCCAATACTGGTGCCTGTCCGCTGGTGGGTCGAGCGAGCCCCCCTGTGGTGGAGGCAGCTCTAATCTTTTTAATTTAAATTGTCTCTCTAATTTGAATGAATACACTTTAAATCCATTTACAAGGATCTATTGGAGGGCAAGTCTCATGCCAGCAGCCGCGTAATTCCAGCTCCAGTAGCGTCCACTAAAGCTGCTGCAGTTAAAAAGCTTTTATAAGGATCGAGCTCGGCTGTCCACCGCAAGGCATCCTACTGCCAGTCCGAGCCCCTATGCCTTGGGGTGCCTCCTGATGCTCTTCACTGAATATGCCGTGGTCCCGAAGCATTTCCTTTGAAAAAATTAAGTGTCAAAACTACAGGTGGTGTAGCTTGCTTAACAGCCGGGATAATCCGCTGACTAGCAGACACTGCTACTAGGCACAAAGTATTTCCTGGGCTAGATGCAGTTAAAAATTTGTAATTAGATACTCTCGTTGGATGCTGAGAAAGCATTCCATAGAGTCTCCTGGCACGCCATATATGATTCTCTTAAAAAGCTTGGGGTAGGGGTCTAGGGGACCCTTTTATAGCCAAAATCACGGCCCTGTATCGCAATACGTCACCTAGGCTGAAGATAAATGGAACTGTATTACCCTGAGGGCTCGGTTGCTACAGAGGTATTGCACCTCACCCAGAGGTGTGATATCTCACTCTCAGGTAAGGATGGAGTGTGGATCAGGACCCGACACCTGCATGCATTACACCACATTGCCGTGGGGCAGGGCGACCAATATGCCCCTGAGATGGGCACGACAGTCCCTGTCCCTGGCTGGAGTGGGGGGAGGGAACACTGAGGAAGGGGAACCCTGTAGTGCAGGAGCAGGGAGGAAGCAGTTCCTGGGTGCATTGAGAAGGGAGTATAAAAGGTGGGCACCATCTTAGTTCAGTGCAGAGAAGTCTGAGCAGAAGTGGCAGGGAGCAGGGGCTCTGCATGAGCTCTGCTCCGGAGGCGGGCCTAGTAACAGAAGCCCAGGCCTGGAAGAGGGAGAAGGAAGGAAGAGGAGCGGAGAAGGCTCCAGGAACGAGGAATGAAGGGATCCCAGGGGTGCGGACGGGCAAGTCGCCACCGCACGCCCGAATCCACCTGCGTGGAGGGGTCAGGCCAAAGGGGGAGACCGGTCCCCGAAACTAGTGGAGGCAGCAAACGACCCTCAGCTAGAAACCGGAGGCTGTGACATTTTATGTGGCGCAACCCCTCGCTACACCCGCTAGGAAGGCACCACATAGGGTCAGGGAAACTGGTGCCAAGTTTACCAAGAGGAGGCCCGAGGCAGCCGGACAGAAGGGTTGGTAAGAAAGGCCAGACAAAGGACACACAAAGGGGGTCCTGTGAAGCGCTCCAAAGTTATCTGGGAGTTGTCTGAGCCCCTCACCTGGTGAGCACAGTACGACGTGGGCAGCCGTTACCTGCAGACGTGGTCTGGATAATAAGAACTGTGAGTAAAGGCCCTGGACTACATCACTGACTCCGTGTCGTTACTGCTGCTGCCCTGCACCATCACCCCCATCCTCCTCATACACTGCCCTGAGGCTATACTCATCCCGTGGGGAGTTATGCTACGCTCTGCTGCACCCACAACACCAGCCTCAGCGGTCTGCCCTGGAGCGGCGGTTCACTCTGACCGCAATCCACGGGTGGCGTAGTCGGACATTTAAACATCAAAACCACATAAATAGTTCCGCCACTGGTTTGACCGCCCTGAGCCACGGAACCGGGTCGCCGCCACGGAGACTACAACCACCAGCATTCACCAAAAAGGGTCCGGCTCTGGGTGTCCCAAGGCCCAGGGGGCGCGTCAGAACATTTTCATCACCTTTCACAATCACCAATGGGACAAGGCAGGGATGTTCTCTGTCCCCTCTCTTATACATCCTAGTGACGGAGCACCTGCTCTCATCAATTCGCCATAACCCCAATATTAGGTGGATTGAGGTGGGAGGCACCGAGTACAAGTGCTCTCTATTTGCTGATGATGTCCTAGTATATATCACTCAATCACATATATCCATCCATGCTGTTATGGCTGAAATAGATCACTTTGTTACATGGTCAAATTTTAAAATCAATGCAGCGAAGTCTGAGGCCCTCGATGTTTCCCTCCCCAAATCCATATAGGATTCCATCCCGTCCAACTTTCCCTTTGCCTGGCTCTCACAGGGTATCAAATACTTAGGAATTCCTATTCATAGAGACCTCTCCCATCTATGTTATCTTAATTTTGGGCCCTTTATTGAACAACTCCATACAGACCACAGTTGGCAAGTTAGAACTGTAAGATTCACTACGTGAACCACTGGTGTTTTGTGGAAAAGCACATGTACACTGTGTTCCAAATTATTATGCAAAAAGTGTTTAGGAGTGATAAGGGAAGAATTTGTTTGTTTGTCAGTTAAACTCATTGATGGGGATGTGTGTCAGGGCTCTTTATATCACTGTAAGCAATTGCAGACACCTGTGCTAATTAGTTTGGCAGGTGTGTCCAATGAAAGGCAAGACTACTTAAGAAGGCTGTCTCACATTATTAAGCAGCCTACATTTTCTGCCAAAATGGGAAAGAAAAAGGATGTGTCGGCTGCTGAGAAGCAACAAATTGTGGAGTGTTTAGGTCAAGGCATGACTACAATCAACATTGTGCGATGATCAGGATGAAGTGTCTTGGCAATCAAGAAGTATGTAGCTGATTCACAGTACACACGTGTGCGTGCTGATAAGGGCAAATTGAGGACTCTTTCCGACAAGCAATTACGTCAGGTTAAAAGAGCAGCGGCAAAAAAGCCTTGTCATAGCAGCAGACAAGTTTTTGAAGCTGCTGGTGCCTCCAATGTCCCCCGAACAACAAGATGCAGGGTCCTTCAGAGGTTTGCAGCTGTGCATACGCCATCCTGTCAACCTCCTCTATCCACTTCACACAAGCAGAAACGGCTCCAATGGGCCAAACATTACATGAAGACTGATTTCAAAACTGTTTTGTTCACGGATGAGTGCCGTGCAGCGCTCAATGGTCCAGATGGATGGAGTGGAGGATGGCTGGTTGATGGACACCCCACGCAAACACGGCTACAGCGCCAACAAGGAGGAGGTGGAGTAATGTTTTGGGCTGGAATCATGGGGAGAGAGATTGTCGGCCCCTTTAGGATCCCTGAAGGCGCTATAGATGAACTCCATAATGTATGTGGATTTTCTCAAACAGCACTTCCTGCCATGGTTCAAGAAGAAGAACCGTGTATTTCACAGCAAGATCATTTTTTTGCATGATAATGCACCATCTCATGCTGCACATAAAACATCTGCATCTCTGGCTGATATGGGCATAAAAGGGGACAAACTTATGGTGTGACCCCCATGCTCCCCTGACCTCTACCCCATTCAGAACCTCTGGAGCATCATCAACAGGAGTGTCTATGATGGCGGGAGGCAGTTCACATCTAAGCAACAGCTCTGGGAGGGTATTCTGTCCTCATGCAAAACAATTGAAGCAGAAACCATCCAAAACCTGACAAATTCAATGGACGAGAGAGTTCAGAAGCTCCTTTCGAACAAGGGGTCCTATGTGAAAATGTAACATCACCTAGAATAAAGTTTTTAGTTGAAAACTGTATGATTTCAGTTTCTAATAACCTGCTAATGCTTATAATTTCAAAAATGACCACTTTTTTGGTCTTTATTAAAATGAAAAGGTTGATCGAAAAGTTTGGCGGATCTAAGAGTGTGGCAACCCAGTAGTCATGATTACTTCAAATTCTGACAATATGAGGGTCATGTTGCAGGTAGTGCAGCAAGAAGGCACTTATGTGTCTTGCGCATCTCGGAGCCCCAAAATTATTTTCCGGGCTAGATGCAGCTAAAAATTATTATTAATTTTAAATCTGGTGGAGCTTAGTATAGATGGCCTAATAGGATCAGTGCTGCACACTGCTACAAAGCCCAAATTATTTTCCAGCCAAGATACAGATAAACATGATTAGTAATTTTAAATCTGGTGGAGCTTATTATAGATGGCCTAATAGAATCAGTGCTGCACACTGCTACAAAGCCCAAATTATTTTCCAGCCAATATACAGATAAACATAATTAGTAATTTGAAAGCTTAAAACAGTTGGTAGGGTGATTTTAACCAATCATCCATCTTTTACTCTCCCCAGGATGACACAGGGGTAGAAAAGTCGTTTCGGATCCATGATTTGTTCATCTTTATGAACGTGAGTCTGTCTACATTATCAGTGGAGAGCCGCGTGCGCTTATCTGTCAGCAAACCACCAGCAGCGCTGAACACACGTTCAGACAGAACGCTGGCTGCGGGGCATGACAAGATCTCCAAGGCGTAAGTGGCTAGCTCCGGCCATTTATCCAGATTGGAAGCCCAAAAAGAGCAAGGGTCCAGTGACACAGTCATGGCTTCAATGTTTACTTGGAGATACTCCTGTACCATCGTCTCTAGGCGTTGACTATGTGTCAGACTTCTTGTCTCCTGTGGCCTTGCAAAGGATGGGCTAAAAAAGTGGTGAAATGATTGCGCAAAATTGATGTTACCAGCAGATACTGTGGTTCTGTTATGGTTTGAGTGCTGAACACTTGACGGTCCCACGGTTGGCAAGTTGGAACTGTGAGATTCACTACGTGCACCACTGGTGTTTTGTGGAAAAGCACATGTAAGATTCTGCAACAGTCTCTGCTGATACTCCTGCATGCGTGCATCCCTTTCTATGGCAGGAATAATTTCTGCAAATTTACTTTTGTACCAGGGATCTAACAGTGTGGCAACCCAGTAGTCAGGATTATTTCTAATTCTCCCAATTCGAGGGTCATGTTGCAGGTAGTGCAGCAAGAAGGCACTCGTGTGTTGCGCATCCAGGAGCACCAAGTCCCTGTTGTGTTGGTGGCGAGGTAACAATCATGCTTCCTTCCTCTGTCCTCTCCCCCCAACCTCGCACAACAGAAATGTGATCAAGGTCTCCCTCATCTGATGAGTCTTCCATCAGTTCATCCTCCACTTCTTCCTGGGCTCCTGCACCTTCCTCACTAGTTTGGCTGCTACCATGCGCCCTGGTAAAACCATCTCCCCCACCCTCACATGCTTGCCGCCTTGGTGCTGCCGACCGTCTTGACCTTGCAGATGTTAGCCCTTCCGCATACAACTCCTCCTCCTCTACTTCCTCCACCTCCTCTTGTGCCACCACCTGACCCCGAATTCTGTTTAACATGTGCTCCAGCATGTAAATCACCGGAATAGTCATGCTGATAATGGCATCGTCAGCACTAAACATCTTCGTCGCCATTTCAAAACTGTGCAGAAGGGTGCATAGGTCCCTGATCTGAGACCACTCCTCCAGCGTGATTTGCCCCACGTCTGGATCTCGTTGGCCCAGGCTATACGTCAGAACGTATTGCACCAGGGCTTGTCGGTGCTGCCACAGTCGCTGCAACATGTGCAGAGTTGAATTCCACCGGGTAGGCACATCGCATTTTAGCCGGTGAAGTGGCAGGCCCAACGACTTCTGTAGAGATGTAAGTCGCTGAGCTGCGGGATGCGAACGGCGGAAGTGAGCACACAGCGACCGTGCCCTCTGCAGAAGACCATCTAGTCTGGGATAGTGGGCTAAAAATTGCTGGACAACCAGTTTCAACACGTGAGCCATACAAGGCACGTGTGTGACATTGCCCCGGCGAAGGGCCGCACCCAGGTTTGCAGCATTGTCGCACACGGCCTTCCCTGGTTTCAGGTCCAGTGGAGACAACCATTCATGAAATTGGTTCTCCAGAGCTGACCACAACTCCTCAGCTGTGTGACTCATATTTCCCAGACATTTCAAAGTAAAAACCGCCAGATGACGTTGAGCCCTACTGCCAGCATAGTAAGGAGGTGTGCAGGATCCCTTCTGCGCAGTTAGAAAGCTTGTGGCATGACCAGACAGGCTTTGGGTGCAGGTGGAAGACCGAGAGGAGGTTGAGGAGGCAGAAGCAGTGGAGGAACTTTGACATAAAGAGGATTGACGCACAACTCGTGGGGACGGCAAGACTTGGACAGCAGCCCCTTGTCCTGCTGTCACCATAGTTACCCAGTGCCCAGTCAGCGACATGTAACGCCCCTGTCCATGCCTACTCGTCCAAGTGTCTGTGGTGAAATGCACCCTGTCACACACAGAGTTTCTCAAAGAAGCGGTGATGTTGTGTGCGACATGCTGGTGGAGCGCAGGCACACCTTTCTTTGAGAAGTAGTGCCGACTGGGCATCTGGTACTGGGGCACTGCGACGGACATAAGGTCTCGAAAATCCTCTGTGTCCACCAGGCGGAAAGGCAGCATTTCTGTAGCCAAGAGCTTGCAGATGGTGAAATTCAACCTCTTAGCTTTCTCATGGCTAGGAGGAAATGGTCTTTTACTTGTCCACATCTGAGGGACCGAGGGCTGGCTATTGTGCTTAGACAGGGTTGATAAGGGTGTCCCCTGCAAACTGCCGGTCTGTGAGGAAGATGCAGGCGGACATGTTAGGTTGCCTTGATCCAAAGGTGGTGCTATCGATGTCGGACAGCGCTCAACACCAGCTGGTGTTACCACCTCCAAAGAAAATGATGACCTGCCAATCACGCTGGCTGTTGCGGGTAAAGAGGTGGCAGGTCTGCGCCCCAAAACAGGTGTGACTGCTGTCCCCCCAGTCACAGAGGATGAAGAGGCCGCGGATGCACAAGATATGGCAGACGGTGGTTGGCCCGGCCGGCTAGGCCGCATTGTAGCACACTGAGCTTCCCACTGCAACTTATGCTTCATGTCCATGTGCCGGTTCATGCATGAAGTACTCAAACTATGTATTTTTTGGCCTCTACTTAGCTTTTGCTGACAAATGTTACAGATAACACGAGTTGGGTCATCTTTATCGATCTGAAAAAATGCCCAGGCTATGCAAGGCTTAGCACCCATGCGACCTGAAGAGCCACCACGACTTGTGGTGAGAGGCAGAGTTGTGTTTGAGGATGCAGTTGTTGACGTGCTTCCAGTACTACGTCTCTGTCCAGGAAGGCGCAACCTGACCTCGTCGTCACTAGCATCTTCCTCCACCTCCTCTGCTGACCTCATCTCTTGGCTGACTGTGGGTTGACAGTAAGTGGGATCTCCAACTTCATCATCATCACCCTGTGCGTTATCACACCCGTCGTCCTCAGAGCCAACCTGTTCCTGCCCTGACAAAAACTAAAGTTGTCGCTCCAATCAGGTATTTCAGTCTCATCATCGTCTTCCTCATTGTCTCCACCAACAGGAGTTACAGTTTGGGAATGAGGGTCTACATTATGGTCAGAACCTTCTGCGTCTGGTCCTGGATCCGACTCATAAAGATTCTGGGCATCAGTGCAGATCATTTCCTCGTCTGGATTCACAGAAGCGCTGGAGTCGACCTCTGATTCCCAGGCTATAGTATGAGTAAACAGCTCTGCTGATTAAACCATCTGTTCTACCTCATACTCAGACGGGCAGCTGGAGATTTGGGAGCTGTGAGGAAGCAAGTGCGATTGGGGTGACACCTTTGAGGACTGGAGTATTTGTGATGTTGAAGTTGATGTGGAGGAGAGCCCACTTAAAGGAGCACTTGATATCCGTTGAAGCACCTGCTGTTTTTGTGCCTCATCTGGAATTTGTAGCGATTGGCGTGGCCGTAAGAAAGGGATCTTATCACATTGTCCGCTAAAAGAAGTAGACATTTTAGTTTGGCTGGAAGATGGTCTTTCTTCTGCAGATGTTACTGTTGCTTTAACACCTACCCCACGGACACAACCTTTTTTCCCCTTCCCAACACGCCTATTCCCCTTTCCACCAGCAGCAGGCCTTTTTCCACTCATTTTGGTGGTTAACTAATTCACAACTCTGGAGTTGTTTGCACAAAAAAACAATGGATGGGAACCGAGCAGAGCTGAGTGGCCAAACTGTGGTATTAGGCCAAAACTATTGGCTGGGTTAGATGCAGAAAACAATTATATTCAATTTGCAACCTGATGGAGGTCAGTATAGATGGACTAATAGAACAAGTCCCACACACAGCTAGAAGCCCAAATATTTTTTCAGAGGTAGATGCAGAAAAAAAAATATTCAGTTTGCAACCTGATGGAGGTCAGTATAGATGGATTAATAGAGAAAGTCCCACACACTGCTAGAAGGCCAAATATTTTTCAGAGCTAGATGCAGACAAAAAATTATTTTGAATTTGCAACCTGATGGAGGTCAGTATAGGTGGACTAATAGAATAAGTCCCACACACTGCTAGAAGGCCAAATATTTTTTCAGAGCTAGATGCAGAAAAAAATTATATTCAGTTTGCAACCTGATGGAGGTCAGTATAGATGGACTAATAGAGAAAGTCCCACACACTGCTAGAAGGCCAAATATTTTTTCAGAACTAGATGCAGAAAAAAATTATATTCAGTTTGCAACCTGATGGAGGTCAGTATAGATGGACTAATAGAGAAAGTCCCACACACTGCTAGAAGGCCAAATATTTTTTCAGAGCTAGATGCAGAAAAAAATTATATTCAGTTTGCAACCTGATGGAGGTCTGTATAGATGGATTAATAGAACAAGTCCCACACACAGCTAGAAGCCCAATATTTTTCAGAGGTAGATGCAGAAAAAAATATATTCAGTTTGCAACCTGATGGAGGTCAGTATAGATGGACTAATACAACAAGTCCCACACACAGCTAAAAGCCCAATATTTTTTCAGAGCTAGATGCAGAAAAAAATTATATTCAATTTGCAACCTGATGGAGGTCAGTATAGATGGAGTAATAAAACAAGTCCCACACACAGCTAGAAGCCCAATTATTTTTTCAGAGGTAGATGCAGAAAAAAAAATATTCAGTTTGCAACCTGATGGAGGTCAGTATAGATGGACTAATAGAGAAAGTCCCACACACTGCTAGAAGGCCAAATATTTTTTCAGAGCTAGATGCAGAAAAAAATTATATTCAGTTTGCAACCTGATGGAGGTCTGTATAGATGGATTAATAGAACAAGTCCCACACACAGCTAGAAGCCCAATATTTTTTCAGAGGTAGATGCAGAAAAAAATATATTCAGTTTGCAACCTGATGGAGGTCAGTATAGATGGACTAATACAACAAGTCCCACACACAGCTAGAAGCCCAATATTTTTTCAGCGGTAGATGCAGAAAAAAATTATATTCAATTTGCAACCTGATGGAGGTCAGTATAGATGGAGTAATAGAACAAGTCCCACACACAGCTAGAAGCCCAAATATTTTTTCAGAGGTAGATGCAGAAAAAAATTATATTCAGTTTGCAACCTGATGGAGGTCAGTATAGATGGACTAATAGAGAAAGTCCCACACACTGCTAGAAGGCCAAATATTTTTTCAGAGCTAGATGCAGAAAAAAATGATATTCAATTTGCAACCTGATGGAGGTCAGTATAGATGGACTAATAGAATGATGCTATGCCCAAAAGATTTTACTTCACTAGGTGCAGTAAAAAAATTGGTATTCTATACACAGGTGGTATATCTTGCAACACAGATAGGCTACTCCACTGACTAACACACTCTGCAATAGGCCAAAAAGGATTAGCTTTGCTAGATTCAGCCAAATGCTGTGAAAAAAACTTGCACAGCACTGGCACAGACCTGCCTGGCAAAAACTGATAGGAACTGATGTAACCTAGTCCTGAAAAGGACTCCAATTACAATTAGTCTTTACTCCCACAATCTATCTATTTAAGAGCACAGACCTGCCTGATAAAAGTCGTAGGAAATGCTGTAACCTAGTCCTTAAAAGGACTGCAATCACAACTATTCCCTACTCCCAAGCTATGTGTAGATTTGGGCGAAAATTGGCTTGAAATTAACAAGGTATAGCGCACACAGCAACAGCGGTGCCGTCTAACACGCAGCTGCTGCAGTGAGAAAATGGTGGCGACGGGGAAAATGGCTTGGCCTTATAGGGCAAGGACATGTGACATACACTGCCAATGACACATGCCCTTGCTTGTGTGAAAAAAAGCACTTCGCTCCGTGTGTGCACTGCTGATAGGCTGACAGATTGCACCTCCCCACTGTAAATGCGGGAAAGAGAAAAAAAAATGGAGATCTTCATTATTCCTGCAGAGATCCATCCCCTGCCCCTCCCCCCACCCCGCTGTACACTCAAACTGCGTATTAACATTAATTTTCATCATTACTGAGAAAAAATCCAGTTATGATTTTGGTGCACGAACAGTTATCGAACATAACCTCGAACAGCCGAATTTTTCTCAAATCGTTCGTGTTCGCCGAACGGCTCGAACACCGCCCAAAACAGCTCGAATTTGAGATTGGCGAACAGTTCGAGTAGAACAACGCTCATCTCTAATGAGTAGCTCTCCTATTACAAGTATACTGTTTATTGGCTGAAAATAGTTTATCATTATTGTTATACACTTTCATTTGATTCTCACGGTCATATTTCTAGCTCTAGGTAAGTCTGATTGGGTCTTTATTTATGTCTATATTCAGAGCACGGACCACTAATGCACAGACTGGCTGTGGCACTCCCGACCCGAGAGTGAAAGCCTTATAGAAATATATGAAGCTTTCACGCTCGGGTCAGTAGAGCCACGGCCAATCCATACAGTGAGGTCCGAGATCAGACCGAATTATACGGATGTCTGAATGAGCCCTGGCACTCACTAATTACAAGCATGATTCACTAATGAAAATTTGCCATTATTAGCAAAGGAGACGATAAATGGTAAAATTATTGTTTGTCATCAATTTTGATGGTGTAAAAACAGTTGTTATCTATGGCACTGATGGTGTCATTTATCCATTGTATTAGTGCATATCACAGTCAGGTGCTGGTGTTCAGTGGTGATGGATTTATATATTGGGGAAATATTATGCTGCACCCGAAACTGCATATAAAACTATTAACTATATCCACAAGTATTTTCACCTTATAGTGTACATTATCACCAGCAAACGTTAACTAAATAACACCATTATATTGTTATTAAATAATACCTCTATACATCCTATATGTCATCTGAACAATTACATCATACTGTAACTGAGCCAAACCACACCATACATAATTGAGTAAGTCAATATACACAGCAAGATTATGGCAAACAAGCATTTCTTCAAATGCTCATCTATTATAACCGTGTGCTCTAAACAGGCATCTGATCACGTGATGAATGAGTAAAACACTTATTGTTGTTTTCAGCAGCACATGGTCCTGTATAAATAAGGCCTGTGCTGCCGAGAGCAATGGCAGCCTATGTGCACTGAGCGATCTATTACAGATTGTTTATTTGCGTATCTGAAGTGCTCCTTGCTTAAGCTCTTCACGACATATGATGTCATACGTCGAGTTCCAAGCTCAGCACCAGAGCCCGCATCTTTCCCTGCACATGACAGCTGACTTGATCAGCTGTCATGTGCCTCTAACAGCCATGGGTTAACCAGTTAAATCCCCCTGTCAATCTCCGACAGTGAGATTTAACATGCATCAATTGAAACATCGCTAGTGTTTAGAGGAGATGATCATTTTTTGCTATACATAGCAATGCTGAAGCCCTGCTATGTGTAGCACAGGTGATCAGATGATCACAGCTTCAAGTTTTCTGAGGGGATTATAAGGCCATGGCCCCACTATCAGTATTTGGTCAGTATTTTTTCTCATGAGTGGGAGCCAAAACCAGGAGTGGGTGATAAATGCAGAATTGGTGACTTGTTTCTATTATACATTTTCTCTGATTGTTCCTCACCTGGTTTTGGCTCCCACTCCTGAGAAAAAATACTGACTAAATACTGACCAAATACTGATAGTGAGGCCATGGCCTTAAATAAAGTAAAAAGTGAAAAGAAAAGTTTTTAAAAATATGAGAAAAAAATTAAAACACCAGAAAAATTAAAATCACCCTCCTTTTGCCCCATTGAAAATAAATCAATTTTAAAAAAAATACACATATTTGGTATCGCTGCATTCAGAAATGTTTGATCTATCAAAATTTAAAGTAAATTAATGAGATTGGTAAACGGCGCAATGATGAAAAAAATTGAAACACCAGAATTACATTATTTTTGCCGCCGCAACCTTGCAAAAAAATTTAATGATGTAATAATAGGCAAAACATTGTATCTACCCTAAAATGGTATCAATAAAAATGTCAGCTTAGGGTGCAAAAAATAAGCCATCACTCATTCACAGATCCAGATACAGCCAGGTCCTTTCCATATTACAGGGCTAAAAATCCAGCTATTTAAAACTGTGGTTTGTCCGTCACACGGATCACATATAATTGAGCTGAAAATACTGCCATTTCTGGCCTCCATTAAAAATTTGTTTCAGTGTGTCAGTGAAGCACCAGTTTGCTGTTTAAAATAGTTAACTACAGGCCAGGTATTTAAATCTGTGGTTTATCAGTCACACGGATCACATATACGTTTTCAGAAAATACTGTCATTTCTGGCCTCCATTGAAAATTTGTTGCAGTGTGTCAGTGAAGCAATTGACACCAGTTTGCTGTTCAAAATAGTTACCTACAGGCCAGGTATTTAAAACTGTGGTTTCTCTGTCACACTTATCACATATACGTTTTCAGAAAATACTGCCATTTCTGGCCTCCATTAATTTTTTTTTTCAGTGTGTCAGCAAAGTTTTTGACACTGGTTTGCTGTTCAAAATTGTTACCTACAGGCCAGGTATTTAAAACTGTGGTTTCTCCGTCACACGGACTACATATAACTTCACTCCAAATTCAGCCATTTGTAGTGAGCGTGGAAGATATTGCCCTCCATTTAAAATGGGCAAGGCGCGTGGCAAGGGACAGAGAACTGGACGTAATGTGGTACATGAAGAGGCCGAGGCCGTGGGCAAGCTGAAATTGTGCCACTTAAAGCGGGGCAAGAGGAGATCGCATGTAGCGATGCCCAAATATTTGAGCAGCCACGGTCAAACGAAGGCGACGGTGGGAAAGTGTCACAAGAGGTGGACGATGATGAGACAGAATTGCCAGAAAGTCAGGAGGAAGACCAGGGTGCAGAAGTGGAAGACGAGGTGGTGGATGATATAGTAACTGACCCAACCTGGCAGGAGGACATGCAGAGAGAGGAGAGCAGCACACAGGGGGAGGGAGGCAGAGCACCCCAACAGGCAGGAAGAAGCAGTGTGGTGGCCGGAGACAGAAGGCAGGCAACACCAACACGAAGGAAGTTGCCAGTACAACTGTTAGGTCTTCCCGAGTCTGGTTGTTTTTTAAAGACTCTGCCAATAACCCCAAAGAGGCCATTTGTACCACCTTCCAGGCCAGCATCAGCAGCGGTGGCAAAACTAGCAGCCTGACCACCACCAGCATGATCAGGCACATGGCAGCAAAGCACCCGACTTTGTGAGCTGAACCCCAGGGTCCAGGAACAGTGTCTGCGGCTGGCACCACTGATTCTTCAACTGTTGTGCATGCAAGCCAATCCCCTGTCCATGGTGCATGCGAAGATGCTTCATGCCCTTCACCTGTCGTTGCACACTCTCAACTAGCAGCATCAGGAAGCACATCCACGTCCTTGTCCCAACACAGCGTTCAGTTGTCCATACCCCAGTCCTTGAAACGCAAGCGCAAATACACAGCCAACTCCCCACAGGCCACACTACTAATTTCCCACATTGCACGACTGCTTGCTCTCGAAATGTTGCCTTTTAGGCTCGTGGAGACGGAAGCATTTCACAACCTGATGGCGGCGGCCGTCCCTCAGTACCCGGTCCCCAGCCGCCGCTATTTCTCCTGGAGTGCCATCCCCATATTACACAAGCATGTGTCCCAAAGCATTAGCCGTGCCCTCAACAACACTGTTACTGAGAAAATCCACCTAACCATGGAAAAGTTGACAAGTGCTTGTGGGCAGGGACGGTACATCTCGCTGACGGCACACTGGGTTAACTTAGTGGAAGCCGGGACCCAGTCGAACCTTGGGACAGAACACGTCCTCTCGACGCCAAGGATTGTGGGCCCTATGTCAATCAGGGTTGCCCCCACAGTCTACAGCTCCTGCACCTCATACTCCTCAGCCTCCTCCTCCTCTTCAGCCTCCATCTCCGAAATGACCACATCAGTCACAAGCTGGAAGCACTGCAGCACTGCCCCAGGAAGATCTGTGGCTCACACCGCTGAACCTACTGCCAGGCATGATCGTGTGTGACAATGACCGGAACCTGGCTCTGATGCGAGGCGAGCTCACACATGTACCATGCCTGGCCCATGTGCTTAACCTCGTGGTTCAGTGGTTTCTCAAATCCTACCCGGAGCTGCCAGATCTGCTTGTTAAAGTACGCTACCTGTGTGTCCATTTTAGAAAGTCACCTACAGCTTCCGCCGCTCTTGTCATTTTACAGCAGCATTTGCAGCTTCCGGCTCACAGACTGGTGTGTGATGTCTCCACGCGTTTGAACTCTACACTGCAGATGTTGGGAAGGATTTGTGAGCAGAAGAGGTCAGTTTTTGAGTACCAGCATCAACTAGGCCGTCGGTATTCAGTACAGACTCCACACATAAGACCTCAGGAGTGGACATGGATGTCAGACATATGTACCATCCTCCAAAACTTTGGGGACTCCACCAAGATGGTGAGCGGCGATGACACCTTAATTAGCGTCACCATCCCACTTCTCTGTCTTCTGAAATGGTCTCTGCTCACAATCAAAGAGGATGCATTGCAGGCGGGGCACGATGAGATGGAGCAAGGAACCATACAGGATGATTACACACAGTCCAGCCTCATCTCATCACAACGTGGATTTGGTGACAATGAGGAAGAGGAGGAGGAGGAGGAAGAACAGGAGCTATTTTCATGTGCTATAGACGGTACTTCCTGCACAACTGTCATACAGTCTGTTCAGCGTGGATGGCCAGAGGACAGAGAGGAAGGAGAGGAGGAGAGCATGGTCAGTCATCCTCTTGGCGGGGACACGGAAGTCTTGCCTGTTAGCAGTCTGGCACGCATGGCTGAGTTTATGCTACGCTGCCTTTCCCATGACCCTCACGTTCTCAAAATTTTGGGTGACAGTCATTACTGGTTGGTGACACTTCTAGACCCATGCTACATGGAGAACATTATATCTCTTATTCCTGAGGCGGACAGGTCTACAAAAATGGGGCAGTACCAGAAGGCCCTTGTTGCAGAACTATTAAAAAAATTCCCATCTGAAAATGCTGGCGGCAGAGGTCACAGTTCGTTGGACAACCAAGGAGTACAGGTGAGAGAGACACAACTTCAATCCAGCAGAGGCAGGGTTCTGGGAGAATTTTCTCAGCCCCTCCCATCGCACAGGCTGTTACGGATC
The DNA here is from genome assembly GCF_046119375.1 of Phyllobates terribilis. Lineage (NCBI taxonomy): Eukaryota > Metazoa > Chordata > Amphibia > Anura > Dendrobatidae > Phyllobates > Phyllobates terribilis. The sequence goes on from NW_027362765.1 coordinate 283,725,075, forward strand.
CGGGTGGTGGAACCTCTGTGCTGCGGTGCAAGGAGGGACCCAGAGGGGCATAACTAGGTATCAACTCGGACCGACCCAGGTCGTACGGCGGCTAACGACTCCGTGACCAGGGAGGAAACCGAGCAGAGGGACCAGGTGCTACTCTGGGGACAACCTTGTAAGGGAGCAGGTGACTCCCACGGTACAGATGGCAGGGACTGACCGGAATTGCAGACGGGCACAGCAAGCAGGTTGGCGAGCAGAAGTCTCCAGGTAGGCAATCAGGTAGACACGGCAAGTGATGGCAGGAGTCTCTAGGTAGGCTGGCAGGTGGTCACGGCAAGTGACGGCAGGAGCCTCCGGGTAGGCACGGCAGGTAATAAGCGGGTAACAGGCAGGTGCTCCCAGGTGAGCGGGCCGGCAGGCACGGCAGGTAACAGGCAGGTAACCGGCAGGTAACAGGCAAGTGCTCCCAGGAGAGCGGGCTGGCAGGCACGGCAGGTAACAGGCAGGTAACAGGCAAGTGCTCCAGGTGAGCGGGCTGGTAGGCATGGCAGGTAACAGGCAGGTAACAGGCAAATGTTCCAGGTGAGCGGGCTGGCAGGCACGGCAGGTAACAGGCTAGCGGGCAGGACTGGTAGTCAGGCTAGCAGCGGGACCTGAGGGCTGAAGCAGAGGTAAGAAACACTGTGCAGCAACTTTTGCTCTGGCACCTCCATTTTGGAGGAGGTGCCTTATATATGGGAGGGCCCTCGGCTATTGGCCGGGGACTCATTAGGACGGCACACGCGGCCCCGTTAGGAGGGAGGGAGCGCGTGCGTGCACGCCCTAAACACAGTGCCCGGGGAGCTGCACGAGCCGGCAGCAGAAAGAGGAGCGCTGGAGAACGCAGAGCGGGGAGTGCGAGGAGCGAGGAGGTGAGTGGGACGGCGTCTCTGCCTAGCCGGGAGCAGAGACACCGATGCTCCAGTACCCCCCCCTTTACGCCCCCTCTTTTTTAAGGCCAGAAAGGAATTTCTCGAAGAGAAGCGGGGCATGAATGTTCTCCCTGGGTTCCTAAGTTCACTCCTCTGGGCCAAACCCCTTCCAATCCACTAGAAAAACGGTCTTTCCTCTTACCCTCTTACTGGCCAAAATGTTCTCTACCTCAAAAACGTCCTCAGCGGCAACCGGAGCAGGGGGAGTACCTGGATTGTTGGAAAAAGAGTTAAACACCACTGGTTTGAGGAGAGAAACATGGAAGGAGTTGGGAATCCGTAAGGTGGCCAGGAGTTTTAACGTGTAGGCCACTGGGTTGATTTGTTTGAGAACTTCAAATGGACCGATGAACCGAGGACTCAACTTATAGGAGGGTATTTTGAGTTGGACATGTTTGGAAGAGAGCCAGACTTTATCTCCCGGGTGGAATTGAGGCGGCTCCAGCCGTCTCTTGTCAGCATGTTTCTTCATCCGCTCGGAGGACTGAAGAATTGCGGACCTAGTATTTTCCCAAATGGTGGAGTTTCCCAAATTCGCTGACAAGAGCCTCCGCAGTAGGGTTGTCCACCGAGGCGGAGATGGGAAACGGAATCCGGGGAAGTTGACCGTAGACCACAAAGAACGGAGATTTAAAAGTAGATTTGCTCTCATGGTTGTTGTAGGAGAACTCGGCCCATGGTAGGAGCTCCACCCAATCGGTATGGTGAGCGTTAACAAAGTGCCAGAGGTAGCTGGTAAGGATTTGGTTGATACGCTCCACTTGACCATTGGACTGTGGATGGTAGGCGGAGGAGAAATCCAGGGTGACATCCAGTAGCTTACAGGTAGCTCTCCAGAAACGTGAGGTGAACTGAACCCCTCGATCCGACACAATGTGGAGGGGTAGGCCATGGAGACGGAAGATATGATGGAAGAAATCCTTGGCCAGCTCCAATGCAGACGGGAGACCAGGCAGAGGGATGAAGTGGGCCATTTTAGAAAAGCGGTTGGCGACCACCCAAATGACAGTACAACCGGCAGAAACAGGGAGATCAGTGATAAAGTCCATGGCAATGTGCTGCCACGGGGCAGCAGGTACGGGAAGAGGCAGGAGGCGACCGGCTGGAAGATGTCAGGGAACTTTGTTGCGGGCACAGGATGAACAGGCCGAGACGAAGTCTACCACATCCTTGCGCAGGGTAGGCCACCAGTAATGCCGGGTAATGAGCAGGAAGGTCTTCTTTTGGCCAGCATGGCCGGCTAGTTTAGATGAATGACCCCAGTGAAGAACCTTCTCACGATCTGGAACCCCTACAAATGTCTTACCGGGTGGAAGACGAGTCAGATCCAAGGGGGCCACATTCATCACTCTGGAGGGGTCGATGATGTGCATAGGCTCCTCCTCTTGATCAGAGGACAGGAAGGATCAGGACAAGGCATCGGCTTTGACATTCTTGTCCGCTGGGCGGAAATTTAGGATAAAGTCGAAGCGGGTGAAGAACAAAGACCACCGGGCCTGACGCGGATTGAGTCTTTGGGCATTCTGGAGATATGCCAGGTTTTTGTGATCCGTATAGATGATCACCGGGTATAGAGCCCCTTCAAGTAGGTAACGCCACTCCTCCAGCGCCAATTTAACGGCTAACAGTTCTCGGTCTCCTATGGAGTAGTTGCGCTCAGATGAGGAGAAGAGTTTGGAGATGAAGCCGCAGGTTACCATTCTCCCAGATGAAGATCTTTGGGTGAGCACCGCTCCAGCTCAGGAGGAGGAAGCATCAACCTCCAGGAAGAACTGTTTGTTACAGTCCGGACGGTGCAGCACAGGAGCAGAGGAGAAGGCTTGCTTTAAGGAAAGGAAGGCCTCCTCAGCTTCAGGCGGCCATTCCTTGGGATTTGCTCACTTACGGGTGAGCACAGAAATGGGAGCAGTCCGGGAAGAGAAGTGCCGGATGAAGAGACGATAGTAGTTGGCGAAGCCCAGGAATCGCTGAATCGCCTTCAACCCCTCTGGACGGGGCCACTTTAGGACAGCAGAGGGCTTCTCGGGATCCATTCGTAGACCTGTCTTGGAGATAAGATAGCCCAGGAATGGAAGAGAGGTCTGCTCTAAGAGGCACTTCTCAAATTTTGCATAGAGGTGATTCTGCCTGAGCCTAAGCAGGACCTGACGAACATCCCTCCGGTGTGTGGGAAGATCCGGAGAGAAGACCAAGATGTCGTCCAGGTACACCACCACGCAAGAATATAGAAGGTCACTGAAGATATCGTTGACTAATTCTTGGAAGACGGTGGGAGCATTGCAGAGACTGAAAGGCATCACACGGTATTCATAGTGACTGTCATGGGTATTGAATGCCGTCTTCCACTCGTCTCCTTGACGGATCCGGACCAGGTTATACGCCCCATGTAGATCTAGCTTGGTAAAGATCCTAGCTCCCCTAAGACGGTCAAACAACTCGGAGATGAGCGGCAGGGGGGATTTGTTTTTGACCGTGATTTGGTTGAGTCCTCTATAATCAATACAGGGGCGTAATGAACCATCTTTCTTCTTGACGAAGAAGAATCTGGCTCCAGCCGGAGAGGAAGATTTCCAGATTCTCCTCGATGTACTCCGACATGGCCCGGGTCTCGGCCGACGACAATGGGTAAATGCGCCCACGGGGTGGAGTGGCACCGGGTACCAGGTCAATCCGGCAATCATATGGCCTATGAGGTGGCAGTGTCTCGGCCTCCTTTTTACCGAAGACATCTGCATAGGACCAGTAAGGAGCCGGAAGACCGGGTAAATTAGCCGGGGTAGGTGGAGGGCGAGCCGGGCGAACTGGAACCAGGCAGGTCTTATGGCAATCCTGCCCCCAACTGAGTACTTCACCGGATTGCCAGTACAGCACGGGTTCATGTCTCTGAAGCCAGGGTAGACCTAGCAATAGGGGGTGAGAGAGACCGGTCAGCACATGGAAGGAGATCCTCTCAGAGTGCAGCATTCCCACCTGCAGGGTTATAGGTTCTGTGACGAGCAGGATGGTTACCGGAAGGAGTCTTCCATCCACGGAGGCGACTGCCAATGATTCAGCCAGAGGTTTGGTGGGAATCCGATATCTCTCTACCAGGGACTGGGAAATGAGGTTTCCAGCAGCTCCAGACTCCAGGTGAGCAATTTCAAAGTGACGGTTCTCTCCCCAGAAGACAGAGACAGACAAAGTCAGGGATGGAGAGGGCTTACTTTTGTCTAGGACGACCTCTCCGAGCGGTCCTAGACACTGGCGTTTCCCGGCTTCACCGGGCAGGAACGGATGAAGTGCTCCTTACTGCCACAATAGAAACAGCTCCCCTCGGCTCGGCGTGACTCTTGGCGAGATTTGACCATCTTAGTCTGGTCGACCTGCATAGGTTCGGGCGAGCGTGCCCGGGGAGTTGCTAATTGAGAGACAGGTCTCTGGAAAGTAGGAGCAAGGCGAGGACATCTTCGCTCCCGGGTAGTCTCTTTGGTACATTCTTGGAAACGGATGTCAATCCGGGTAGCTAGTGACACCAGGTCGTCCAGGGTGGTAGGAATGTCCCGACCGGCTAACTCGTCCTTAATCCGGCCGGAAAGACCCTCCCAGAAGACGGACACCAGAGCCTCGTTATCCTAGGCAAGCTCAGAAGCGAGGGTACGGAACTGTATGGCATACTGGCCCACGGTGAGACTTCCTTGGCGGAGGCGGAGCAAAGAGGAGGCGGTAGAGGATTTTCGTCCTGGTTCCTCAAAGACTTTCCGGAAAGCAGCGAGGAATGATGATAGATCGGACACCAGGGGATCCCCTCTCTCCCACAGGGGATTTAGCCATGCCAGTGCCTCCCCAGTGAGATGGGACATGATGAATGCCACTTTGGCCCGGTCGGAGATGAACTGATGTGTCAAGAGTTCAAAGTGCAGGGTGCACTGGTTTATGAAACCTCGAGCTAAAGCGGGGTTGCCAGCAAAATGTGGAGGTGCCGAGAACCGGGGTCCATAGCCGGACGCCATAATAGGACTGGGTTGTGATGCGGCGGAAGCAGGCGCTACTTGACCAGAGACGGACACAGATGGGTCGGACAATGCGCCTAGGCAAGAGTTAACAGACCGCAAGAAGGACAGGACCGACTCTTGTTGAGCGCTCTGACGTAAGACCTCCTGGTGCAGGTCGGAGATTGCGGGGGTCTATGGGCCACCGGGTTCCATGGCAAGAGCAAACTGTTATGGATCTGGGTGGTGGAACCTTTGTGCTGCGGTGCAAGGAGGGACCCAGAGGGGCTTAACTAGGTATCAACTCAGATCGACCCAGGTCGTACGGCGGCTAACGACTCCGTGACCAGGGAGGATCCGAGCAGAGGGACCAGGTGCTACTCTGGGGACGACCTTGTAAGGGAGCAGGTGACTCCCACGGTACAGATGGCAGGGACTGACCGGAATTGCAGACGGGCACAGCAAGCAGGTTGGCGAGCAGAAGCCTCCAGGTAGGCTATCAGGTAGACACGGCAAGTGATGGCAGGAGTCTCTATGTAGGCTGGCAGGTGGTCACGGTAAGTGACGGCAGGAGCCTCCGGGTAGGCACGGCAGGTAATAAGCGGGTAACAGGCAGGTAACAGGCAAGTGCTCCCAGGTGAGCGGGCTGGCTGGCACGGCAGGTAACAGGCAGGTAACAGGCAGGTAACACGCAAGTGCTCCAGGTCAGCGGGCTGGTAGGCACGGCAGGTAACAGGCAGGTAACAGGCTAGTGCTCCAGGTCAGCGGGCTGGCAGGCACGGCAGGTAACAGGCTGGCGGGCAGGACTGGTAGTCAGGCTAGCAGCGGGACCTGAGGGCTGAAGCAGAGGTAAGAAACACTGTGCAACAACTTTTACTCGGGCACCTCCATTTTGAAGGAGGTGCCTTATATATGGGAGGGCCCTCGGGTATTGGCCAGAGACTCCATAGGACGGCGCGCGCGGCCCCTTTAAGAGGGAGGGAGCGCGCGCGCGCCCTAAGCACAATGCCCGGGGAGCTGCGCGCGCCGGCATCAGGAAGAGGAGTGCTGGAGAACGCAGCACGGGGAGCGAGGAGGTGAGTGGGACGGCGTCTCTGCCTGGCCGGGGGCAGAGACGCCGATGCTACACAGGCCCTGAGGTGTGGGGTACTCTCACAATGAGTGCAAAGTTTGGGAAGATGCTGAGGGAGTACCTTGCCGACCATACCAACGTCCTCCGTGATTCCTCTGTGCCTTATAATTGTAGGGTATCCAAGCTGGATACGTGGAATGAACTGGCTCTCTACACCTTGGAGGTCCTGGCCTGCCCTGCCGCTATCGCTTTATCAGAGGGGGTTTTTAGTGCCGCTGGTGGAATTATAACTGATGAGCGCATCCGCCTGTCAACTGAAAATGCTGACAGGCTGACTTTTATAAAAATGAACAAAGTCTGGATTGGGTCAGGCTTCTCAACACCACCCAATGATAGCAGAGTAACATAAATTCAAATCCAGTGTCTTTTTTTGCAAGGTGTATTCCCATGCACCTCTTCACACATGGGTATATGCTTCCTGATTTTGGCTATTTGCTCTTGTCCTCCTCCTTCTCCTCATCCTCATCCTCCACCACCATATCACCAGGGTGACCGTGGTCCGTGATGCAACACCCACATAATTTTTTTAAAGGGTGTTTATGATGCCCGCAAAAATTTTATTTTATACAGTGTGTTCATGTATACCCCCCAGGGGTAAATGTTTGTCAGCCCATACACTTAGTGCATGGGCATTACAAGTATAGGAGACCCGCTCCTTTCTCATGGGAACATCGCTGTAGCAAGTCATTCTCCCCGGCTCCTCGGCGTGAGGTGTCAGATGGGTTACAGCGGGGGACCCAGCGCTTGGGAAAAGCACGAACTGTACCACTGAATCCCAGGCGCCGGTATGTGTCACACTGATGACACACGGATGTAATCTGTGTGTCAGTGTGCACATGTGCAGGACCCATGCTGTGGGTAAAAAACGGACATGTCAGCGTGTTTTGCCCACAGACACATGGTCTGTGAAAACACTGACGTGCACAGACCCATTCATTTGAATGGGTCTACATGTGTCAGTGTATGCAGAACGTGTGGAAACGGACACTACACATACTCGAAACACAGACGTCTGAAATGCATCTTGTGTGCAGATTTTTCCTATAGAATTTCATTATATGCAGAAAACCCGCTGTTAAAAAATGGATATGCGTTTTTAATGCATTTTCGTTGAGAAATGGGCTACCCGAAACCTTCTTGATGTCAGTGCTTGTTGAGAGGGCTTAAATTATGTTAGATGGTTGGATATGGCCAGAATCACATCATCAAAGCCATTAAGTATTGAGTGCCAGCCATTAATCTTGATGAAGCCATTTTGCATAGAGATATGGGGGCTGTTCACACATGGCTACAAGAGGGATAATTTTAAACTAATTATAACACTTTTGTTTTCACAAATCGTTTTGTTTTTATGAATATTACTTGGTTGGACACCTTTTTGTCTCTTTTTTTTGTTGGCATACTTTTTTTTATACAGTTGATGAAGCTGCGTTCTGTTACTTGGGATGCATTATTTGAGATTAATGTATTGCACTATAAACTAAATAGGTATCAGGATTCATTTGGAGCTAATCTTTTGTGATGCACGCAATATTCGCACTCATCTTGTAAGTGTGTGCTATTTCCTTGGGGGTCGAGCAATTTTATCTGTAGCCTTATCATGGGGTTTGTCTGCACTTGGACCTGTACAGCTTAGAAAGATTTTATTAGTATTTAATTGTGTGTATTTGACTATTTTTATGTTTAGATATTAATAATGTATTGATAGTTTCTTAAATACAACTGGATGTTCAGCCTTGCTTATATGTATGTAATATGTAACTTTCTCTTTTCGTTCTTTAAAGGAGTTTTACGAGTTACGAAAACCCATGTGCTATTGTGACAACATAGCATTTAGTCTTAATTATCCAGATGTAAATTCAGTAGGCCAGGAGAAATACGCTATCATTTTTATGTTGACTTTTGAATTTATGTGTCTTTCTTTGGTTGGTCAAGTAGCACAAAATATTATTTGTAAAAGCCTGGATGTTGACACTTGAGTTGATGTTTACTGCAACTTATTGTATGTTAACTCTGGAGGACAGGGACTCAGGGTCATGGAACAATGATATTTGCTATTATGCTGATTACATATTGTACCAGGCCAGCTAGTTTGTTGACCTGCAGAGCAATGGAGGACAAACTATGTAAATTGATTAAATGCTCAAACAATGAGACATGAGCTCCTACCACCTTCCCTCTGACCTGTGGATAATGACCTGAGCCATAGATGTAAATATAAAAATGATTTCTATCATTCTGCAAGGAGAATCAGAGTGAATTGCCAGAGCAACAGTTAGGACAACATGGCTCCATCAAGAGGGACACCGATTTGGATTCTACAGCATGCCAGCCTAAGAGACCATGGCCCTGGCTGTAGGAATACAGATCTGCTCCATTGACTATCACAGAACCCATGGATACATTTGGGGAAATCAGGTTGGAACCCTCAAGTCGCCTGGTCCCATGGAGATGTTTGGGGTAGCTAGGTTTGAACCCTCTGGTCACCTGGAACCCATGGATATGCTCAGATAAGCCAGGTTGGGACTCTTCGGTCACCTGGTTCCATAGATATGTTCGGGGAAGCCAGGTTGGGACACCCAGGTCTCCTGGCCACATACTTCAATGGACTGTCAGCTTCCTAAGCTTGTCGTTACCTCCTCTCTGTGGGTGCCCACCAAAAGTGGGGTGCCAGTGGTGGGGGTAGTCAGCCCTGGAAGCCCCAAAGTCGCTGCAGCACTAATCCTGGAGAGTCAGTGGAAGGGTGACACTGTAATTTTGCACCATCTTGGTTATTTTGCTGGGACTATTCTATATGTTATTGTCTGTTTGATAGTTCAATAAAGTATTACCACACTGTTTACCCTCACCCTGTGTTGTCTGAGTACTATTATGCCCACAGGAGTCCCCCGTGTCTTCACAGATATTCTCACTTTCCCTGGTTTCTGCGCTGAGTCTCTACCTCTGCTCCCGGTGTCTGTTATTGTCTGTGGCACTGATGAAATAACGACAGCGCTGCAGCTAGTTAGTGAGCAGTGCTTTCAACATGACCGCTTTTCAGACCGTAACAGACATTGGGGGCAGTGGCGGAGTCTTGGGACAGGACCTGGGGAGGGGGAATAATGCTCAGTTTCATGTATTCAAAAAAACTATGACCGGGAATAGGGGTTTTCAGACAAAAGCCCTTTAAGAATAACATTATCGGCATACTGTTCAATTGTATTTTCCAACTGATCTACTTTTATACTACTAGTTTTGGTGTAAAAAAATAGTCTATATAGAAAAATTGGCCTATATTGACTTAACTATGGGATATATAAGTTGATTTACTTGTAAGGAACACTATTAATCTCACGCAGAAATAAGAGGGTCAGAATAAGAATCATAAAAGGGAAAAGGTTAGGGTATCCCTTCTTTTTTTGTCTGATCTGAGGCTAAAATGACATTGGGAAATTTGGGATGGGTGCATTTAGGATGTTTAACAGATTCCTTAAGAAACAAATACATGTGCTTATAGTCTAGTGGCTTCCCATCGGAGCATGTGTTTAAAAGGGTTACTTAAACCCTTACTATTTAGGGATATAATTGTAATAGGAATAGGTATTGACTGTAGAGATATGGGACTGGCAACATGGAATCTTCAACATCATATTGTTTTACGAAATACACATGTACGTTAGCCACAAAGAACAAAGGCAGTCCCTACTTTTTGTTTTGAAGCATCTAATAAGCATGTTCGAAGGTCATTGTGAAAGAAGGGGATGGCAGTGTCAGCTATGACTATGATCAGCTATCAGCTATGATGAATTATCAGTTGTATATAGAGGTGTAATCATGTAATCATTGTAATCATGTCGCTGATAATATACAGCTAAAAAACTAAAACTAAAAACTTTTTCTAAAAGAACAGAAAGTATGAGTCTGAAATAACCCCAGGAGCCAGTGTAATAATTGCAACATTACTATTTTTTTTTTTAATAATGGTCATGATATAAAAAAATTGTCAAAATCTAGAAAAATCACAAAATCCTGATTTAAACAGTAGGTCTGATGACACATTCACTTTAAGAATGGCAGCTACCATTTCCAGCCATGGTCTACTGGTGGGAGACTTGGGTTGTGGAGGTGAGGTTTAGTTGAGATCTATTTTTTAGAAGAGATAAGCCATCTCACAATGAGGTAACAGTGTAGAGTAGATAGTCCTATTTGGGTCCATGAGTAATTTTGTAGGAAAGTCCTACTTTTATTTGATGTAGGCCAAGTGGACTGCGGTAGTTACAGTTACTGTGAAGCATTTCCTGCAAAGTTGCAGATAAATCTGGTGGAGGAAGGGGATATTAGATCATGTAGAGCCCAATTTTGGAGATTTCACCTTATTTTCTATCGGACTTTATCTGTAGTCTTGCAGACAGATGGAAGGTAGGAAACATTGCACTAATTTTAGCAAGTATCATGGCAGTTCAGAAGGATTGTATTTTTCGGATTGTAAAATGCACTTGGGAGGAAAATGGGGATGTGTTTTATAATTTAGTGAGCTTACTGGGGTCATCTGTGTCGGTGGAGTGGGGTCACAGGAGGCAGGCGGCAGGAGTGCGGTGATGCGGCGGTGCCTGGGTGCTCATTAGATGTTGGTGCCAGTGAGTGGAGGTCCCTTTTCCCATATATATCCCTGTGGTGGGCTTCAGGAAAACGGCTGCCGAAGGTGACGCATGCACAGGTTCATCTCCCGCGATCTCAATCTGCTAACGCGTCGCTTCCAGTGGCCATTTTCATGAACCCCACCACAGGGAACTGAATGGGAAAGGTGACTTCTGCTCACCGGCATCGACATCTAGTGAGCACCCAGGCACCGCCTCATTGCTGAACTCCTGCCACCGCCGGCTGCCTGAAGCAGCGATCCTGCCTCCTGTGACCCTGCTCCACCCTCGCCGCCCCCAGGTTAGCTACCATTAAAACGGATTAAACCACTATTTTAGTTTAAAAACATTTTTTTTCCTATTTTTCACGCCAAAATTTGGGATGTATCTTACAGTCCGGTGTGTCTTATAATCTGCAAAAGACAGTATATCTTCAGATATGCCCCTGAAATTGATATTATTCCTTATCAGATTGGTGTTTCTCAGTTTGTGCAACAGAAAACTTGCCCACTTTCTGCTCAATATAGTGGAGTGGTGGACTGCTTTGCTTTACCAAAGCCCAATTTTCTGTAAGTAATGGATAAGTTTAGAAGCAATTATTCATTCATAATCAGATTGAATAGCATAACTCAGATTTGTAGAAATATCATGTTTTTTAAGTCCTTAAGAATGAAAAGTGAGCTCACATAGAGAGAAAAATATCAAAAACATTGTCAAGTTACCTTATATTTAACTTTTCATTAAACAAATAGAAAAACAATTTAGCTTTTTAATTTGGATTTATCTAGTGTGGAGAGGTAAACTTCTCAGTGGAGAGAATTCACTTTTTGTGTCATTAACTTCTATTACACAGCCATTTTCTGTGGCTCAATGAGCAGAGTAGATTTTGACAATCAAGTACCTAATCAGTGAAGCGCAATATTGAATGAGTGCAATGTAATAAGTGCATTTCATGACAGGCTGCTTTTATGTAGTTATACTAAGGGTGACTGCTTGTTTAAATCATTCAGTGAATATGTTTTTCTAGATGAAATGCATCAAATTTTCAAAAACTGATTTTTTTTTTCACTTTTGCCAAATACAATGAAAGCTAAGATTAGAGAACACTGTTGGGCTGACGGCCTCATTAGGTGTCCAGTATAGATGCTTCATTTCCTTCAATTTTTATTTCAGAGCAATAGACATTTTAAAAAGTAGTAACTTCTACTTTATAAGGTATTCTAGATTTTCCCTTAGGCCACATTCACGCGTTCAGTATTTGGTCAGTATTTTACATCAGTATTTGTACGCCTATACCAGGAGTGGAACAGTCAGAGGAAAAATATAATAGAAACATGTCACCACTTCTGTATTTATCACCCACTCCTGATTTTGGCTTACACATACTGATGTAAAATACTGACCAAATACTGAACATGTGAATGTGGTCTTATTCCTACTACTTTATAGTAAATACATATTGGGGAGGAAAGGGAGAAGAAGATGCAGTTTCAGTGTCTCTCCATCACTATATGACACTGTATGCGACTGAGAATGATCCCTGTACCACACAGTTGGGTATTATAGCTATAGGGAGTAAGAGTCCCTTTAACCCCTTAGTTACCACCAATATATCTTTTTACTGACCTGTGTTTTAAGAAAATAGCATCCCCAGACAGGTAAAAAGTAGCAGCTGTCAGCTGCGCCTATAACTAACAGCCTACTGCATAAGCCACAATCGGTATTGGCATCGACCATGGCTATTTAACTCCTTAGATGCTGCTGTTAATACTAACTATGGCATCTAAATGTTTAACAATGTGGGACTCCCTCTTAAATGGCATTGTCACCCTGAGATCATGATTGTGTGGCCCTGATGGTTGTTATGGCTTGGCAATTCCTGGCCAAATAATTGCCTTAGATTCTGCCATTAAGAGTGACCTTAGCAACATTTAGGCGGTAAAAATAAAATCATTTGGATAGGCTATTATTTGTTTTTACTAGAGAATCACAGTATGTGCATATTTGCTTTGTGTAGTAGTCACAGGATAGGAAGGGGTTAAACTTCCAAGTCTTTAATCTCTAATGGAAATAAAGAATCTTCTCCTTATTGATATAAGAGAGAACAAATTATCTCCATACACAACACATTCCATTGTACCAAGACCAATAATACCACATACAAGGGACAAATACTGACAAACCATGACTGGACCCAATATTACCACCACATAATGACCGAAGGGTACCACAAAGAAGGGAGAAATACCACCACACCATGACCAGACCACATATTGCCAACAAATGGAGACCGAATTATATCACATACAAGGGAGAAATACCACCACACCATGACCAGACCACATATTACCATCACACACAGACAGAATAATACTACATACAAGGGACAAATATCATCACACCGTAACTGAACCATATATTACCACCACATTGTGACCGAATGATGTCATATATAGTGTTGAGCCACCCCCGTAGTGTTCGAGTTCGGTTCGGTTCGTCGAACACCCGTATGTTCACCGAACTGTTCGACGAACTGTTCGTCGAACACCGTCGAACACCGTTAAAACCAATGGCAGGCAAACTAAAACACATAGAAACACATAGAAAACACCTTCAAATGTGTCCAAAAGCTGACAAACTGCTCAGAAGACACAACTAACACATGGAAAAGTGACAAGTACATATAGTCATGCGAAAAGAAAAGAGGTGGAGGAGTAAAAGGAGGGGGAGGCACAGATATAGGCATGTCATACCCTTCTAAAACCAAAAAAGTGCGAAGCCGATATGGCCAGTCCGTTCCTGCCTGTGCGACCTCCGTGTCGCTGGGTTTGTGCCAGAGCTGCGGTGGACCCTGACGGCCAGCCCCCCTCTCCCAATACTGGTGCCTGACCGCTGGTGGGTCGAGCGAGCCCCCCTGTGGTGGAGGCAGGTCTAAGCTTTTTAATTTAAATTGTCTCTCTAATTTGAATGAATACACTTTAAATCCTTTTACAAGGATCTATTGGAGGGCAAGTCTCATGCCAGCAGCCGCGTAATTCCAGCTCCAGTAGCGTCCACTAAAGCTGCTGCAGTTAAAAAGCTTTTATAAGGATCGAGCTCGGCGGTCCACCGCAAGGCGTCCTACCGCCAGTCCCAGCCCCTATGCCTTGGGGTGCCTCCCGATGCTCTTCACTGAGTATCCCGGGGGGCCCGAAGCATTTCCTTTGAAAAAGTTAAGTGTCCAAACTACAGGTGGTGTAGCTTGCTTAACAGCTGGGATAATCCGCTGACTAGCAGACTGTAGCGCTGGCGTCCCTGCCCTCTGCTAGGCAGGGACGCTGCTCCCCTCACCGCTCTGCTCCGTGCCCGGCGTCCTCTCCCCGCTCTGCTGTCAGCGCGCGCTCCTTCCCGGCGTCCTCCTCCCGCTCTGCTCTCAGCGCGCGCTCCTTCCCGGCCCCTGTGCTTAGGGCGCGCGCGCGCTCCCCTCCTCTTAAAGGGGCCGCGCGCGCCGTCCTAAGGAGTCCCCGGCCAATGGCCGGAGGACTTCATCATATATAAGGCACCTCCTCCAAAATGGAGGTGCCCGAGCAATGTTGTTTGCACCTGTGTCTCACCTGTGCTTCAGCCCTCAGGTCCCGTTGCCAGTTACCTGCCAGTTACCTGCCAGTTTCCTGCCAGTTTCCTGCTAGTTACCTGCCTGATTCCTGCCTGAATACTTGTTACCTGCCTGCCTGCCTGAGGTCCGACGGTCTGCCTTACAACTCCGGTCAGTCTGTCTAAGGACCAACTTGTCCGCTCACCTGGGAGCGCACATCAGCTACCTGCCTGCTTGCCTGAGGTCCGACGGTCTGCCTTACAACTCCGGTCAGTCTGTCTATGGACCAGCTTGCCCGCTCACCTGGGAGCGCTTCTCCGCTACCTGCCTGCTTGCCAGCCCGGAGGCTCCGTTGTCACGTGCTGTGACCACCAGCTATCTCAGAGACTCTTGCCCGCTCACCTGGGAGCGCATCTCCGTTACCTGCCTGCTTGCCAGCCCGGAGGTCCCGTTGTCACGTGCGGTGACCACCAGCTATTCCAGAGACTCTTGCCCGCTCACCTGGGAGCGCTTCTCCGTTACCTACCTGCTTGCCAGCCCGGAGGTTCCGCCGTCACGTGCCGTGATCACCTGCTATTCCAGAGACTCTCGCTTGCTCACCTGGGAGCACACATCTACCATCTGCCTGCTAGCCTACCCGGAGGCTCTGCCATCACAGGTCGTACCTACCCCTTACCCAGAGACTGCCCTGATCACTTGCCGTAACTCCCTGTCCGTTCACCCAGAGACTGCCACCCGCTCCCTTACAAGGGCCGCCCCCTTGTATAGTAGCTCAGAGGTTCCGCCTCCCGGACCCGTTACACAGACACTGCTACTAGGCACAAAGTATTTCCTGGGCTAGATGCAGTTAAAAATTTGTAATTAGATACTCTCGTTGAATGCTGAGAAAGCATTCCATAGAGTCTCCTGGCACGCAATATATTATTCTCTTAAAAAGCTTGGGGTAGGGGTCTAGGGGACCCTTTTATAGCCAAAATCACGGCCCTGTATCGCAATACGTCACCTAGGCTGAAGATAAATGGAACTGTAGCACCCCGAGGGCTTGGTTGCTACAGAGGTATTGCACCTCACCCAGAGGTGTGATATCTCACTCTCAGGTAAGGATGGAGTGTGGATCAGGACCCCGATACCTGCATGCATTACACCACATTGCTGTGGGGCAGGGTGACCAATATACCTCTGAGATGGGCATGACAGTCCCTGTCCCTGGCTGGAGTGGGGGGAGGGAACACTGAGGAAGGGGAACCCTGTAGTGCAGGAGCAGGGAGGAAGCAGTTCCTGGGTGCATTGAGAAGGAAGTATAAAAGGTGGGCACCATATTAGTTCAGTGCAGAGAAGTCTGAGCAGAAGTGACAGGGAGCAGGGGCTCTGCATGAGCTCTGCTCCGGAGGCGGGCCTAGTAACAGAGGCCCAGGCCTGGAAGAGGGAGAAGGAAGGAAGAGGAGCGGAGAAGGCTCCAGGAACGAGGAACGAAGGGATCCCAGGGGTGCGGATGGGCGAGTCGCCACCGCACGCCCGAATCCACCTGCGTGGAGGGGTCAGGCCAAAGGGGGAGACCGGTCCCCAAATCTAGTGGAGGCGGGAAACGACCCCCAGCTAGAAACCGGAGGCTGTGACCTTTTATGTGGCGCAGCCCCTTGCTACACCCGCTAGGAAGGCACCACATAGGGTCAGGGAAACTGGCGCCAAGTTTACCAAGAGGAGGCCCGAGGCAGCCGGACAGAAGCGTTGGTAAGAAAGGCCAGACCAAGGACACACAAAGGGGGTCCTGTGAAGCGCTCCAAAGTTATCTGGGAGTTGTCTGAGCCCCTCACCTGGTAAGCACAGTACGACGTGGGCAGCCGTTACCTGCAGAAGTGGTCTGGATAATAAGAACTGTGAGTAAAGGCCCTGGACTGCATCACTGACTCCGTGTCGTTACTGCTGCTGCCCTGCACCATCACCCCCATCCTTCGCATACACTGCCCTGAGGCTATACTCCTCCCGTGGGGAGTTATGCTATGCTCTGCTGCACCCATAACAACAGCCTCAGCGGTCTGCCCTGCAGCGGCGGTTCACTCTGACCGCAATCCACGGGTGGCGTAGTCGGACATTTAAACATCAAATCCACATAAATAGTTCCGCCACTGGTTTGACCGCCCTGAGCCACGGAACCGGGTCGCCGCCACGGAGACTGCAACCACCAGCATCCACCAAAAAGGGTCCGGCTCCGGGTGTCCCAAGGCCCAGGGGGTGCATCAGAACATTTTCATCACCTTTCATAATCACCAATGGGACAAGGCAGGGATGTCCTCTGTCCCCTCTCTTATACATCCTAGTGACGGAGCACCTGCTCTCATCAATTCGCCATAACCCCAATATTAGGTGGATTGAGGTGGGAGGCACCGAGTATAAGTGCTCTCTATTTTCTGATGATGTCCTAGTATATATCACTCAATCACATATATCCATCCCTGCTGTTATGGCTGAAATAGATCACTTTGTTACATGGTCAAATTTTAAAATCAATACAGCGAAGTCTGAGGCCCTCGATGTCTCCCTCCCCAAATCCATACAGGATTCCATCCAGTCCAACTTTCCCTTTGCCTGGCCCTCACAGGGTATCAAATACTTAGGAATTCCTATTCATAGAGACCTCTCCCGTCTATGTTATCTTAATTTTGGGCCCTTTATTGAACAACTCCCTACAGACCACGGTTGGCAAGTTAGAACTGTAAGATTCACTACGTGAACCACTGGTGTTTTGTGGAAAAGCACATGTACACTGTGTTCCAAATTATTATGCAAAAAGTGTTTAGGAGTGATAAGGGAAGAATTTGTTTGTTTGTCAGTTAAACTCATTGATGGTGATGTGTGTCAGGGCTCTTTATATCACTGTAAGCAATTGCAGACACCTGTGCTAATTAGTTTGGCAGGTGTGTCCAATGAAAGGCAAGACTACTTAAGAAGGCTGTCCCACATTATAAAGCAGCCTATATTTTCTGCCAAAATGGGAAAGAAAAAGGATGTGTCGGCTGCTGAGAAGCAACAAATTGTGGAGTGTTTAGGTCAAGGCATGACTACAATCAACATTGTGCGATGATCAGGATGAAGTGTCTTGGCAATCAAGAAGTATGTAGCTGATTCACAGTACACACGTGTGCGTGCTGATAAGGGCAAATTGAGGACTCTTTCCTACAGGCAATTACGTCAGGTTAAAAGAGAAGCGGCAAAAAAAGCCTTGTCATAGCAGCAGACAAGTTTTTGAAGCTGCTGGTGCCTCCAATGTCCCACGAACAACAAGATGCAGGGTCCTTCAGAGGTTTGCAGCTATGCGTACGCCATCCTGTCGACCTCCTCTATCCACTTCACACAAGCAGAAACGGCTCCAGGTTCAACACGTGAGCCATACAAGGTACGTGTGTGACATTGCCCCGGCGATGGGCCGCTCCCAGGTTTGCAGCATTGTCGCATACGGCCTTCCCTGGCTTCAGGTCCAGTGGAGACAACCATTCATGAAACTGGTTCTCCAGAGCTGACCACAACTCCTCAGCAGTGTGACTCACATTTCCCAGACATTTCAAAGTAAAAACCGCCTGATGACGTTGAGCCCTGCTGCCAGCATAGTAAGGAGGTGTGCAGGATCCCTTCTGCGCAGTTAGAAAGCTTGTTTGTGACCAGACAGGCTTTGGGTGCAGGTGGAGGACCGAGAGGAGGTTGAGGAGGCAGAAGCAGTGGAGGAACTTTGAGATAAAGAGGATTGACGCACAACTCGTGGGAACGGCAAGACTTGGACAACAGCCCCTTGTCCTGCTGTCACCATAGTTACCCAGTGCCCAGTCAGCGACATGTAACGCTCCTGTCCATGCCTACTTGTCCAAGTGTCTGTGGTGAAATGCACCCTGTCACACACAGAGTTTCTCAAAGAAGCGGTGATGTTGTGTGTGACATGCTGGTGGAGCGCAGGCACACCTTTCTTTGAGAAGTAGTGCCGACTGAACATCTGGTAATGGGGCACTGCGACGGACATAAGGTCTCGAAAATCCTCTGTGTCCACCAGGCGGAAAGGCAGCATTTCTGTAGCCAAGAGCTTGCAGATTGTGAAATTCAACCTCTTAGCTTTCTCATGGCTAGGAGGAAATGGTCTTTTACTTGTCCACATCTGAGGGACCGAGGGCTGGCTGTTGTGCTTAGACGGGGTTGAGAAGGGTGTCCCCGGCAAACTGCCGGTCTGTGAGGAAGATGCAGGCGGACATGTTAGGTTGACTTGATCCAAAGGTGGTGCTATCCATGTTGGACAGCGCTGAACACCAGCTGGTGTTTCCACCTCCAAAGAAAATGATGACCTGCCAATCACGCTGGCTGTTGTGGGTGAAGAGGTGGCAGGTCTGCGTCCAAAAACAGGTGTGACCGCTGTCCCCCCAGTCACAGAGGATGAAGAGGCCGCGGATGCACAAGATGTGGCAGACGGGGGTTGGCTCGGCCGGCTAGGCCGCATTGTAGCACAGTGAGCTTCCCACTGCAACTTATGCTTCATATCCATGTGCCGGTTCATGCATGAAGTACTCAAACTATGTATTTTTTGGCCTCTTCTTAGTTTTTGCTGACAAATGTTACAGATAACACGAGTTGGGTCATCTTTATCGATCTGAAAAAATGCCCAGGCTATGCAAGGCTTAGCACCCATGCGACCTGAAGAGCCACCGCGACTTGTGGTCAGAGGCAGAGTTGTCTTTGAGGATGCAGTTGTTGACGTGCTTCCACGTCTCTGTCCAGGAAGGCGCAACCTGACCTCGTCGTCACTAGCATCCATCTCCACCTCCTCTGCTGACCTCATCTCTTGGCTGACTATGGGTTGACAGTAAGTGGGATCTCCAACCTCATCATCATCACCCTGTGTGTTATCACACCCGTCGTCCTCAGAGCCAACCTGTTCATGCCCTGACAAAAAACTAAAGTTGTCTCTCCAATCAGGAATTTGAGTCTCATCATCTTCTTCCTCATTGTCTCCACCAACAGGAGTTACAGTTTGGGAACGAGGGTCTACATTATGGTCAGAACCTTCTGCGTCTGGTCCTGGATCTGACTCATAAAGATTCTGGGCATCAGTGCAGATCATTTCCTCGTCTGGATTCACAGAAGCTCTGGAGCCGACCTCTGAATCCCAGGCTATAGTATAAGTAAACAGCTCTGCAGACTCAACCATCTGTTCTACCCCATACTCAGACGGGCAGCTGGAGACTTGGGAGCTGTGAGGAAGCAAGTGCGATTGGGGTGACACCTCTGAGGACTGGAGTATTTGTGATGTTGAAGTTGAGGTGGAGGAGAGCCCACTAAAAGGAGCACTTGATATCCGTTGAAGCACCTGCTGTTTTTGTGCCTCATCTGGAATTTGTAGCGATTGGCGCGGTCATAAGAAAGGGATCTTATCACATTGTCCGCTAAAAGAAGTAGACATTTTAGTTTGGCTGGAAGATGGTCTTTCTTCTGCAGATGTTACTGTTGCTTTAACACCTACTCCACGGACACAACCTTTTTTCGCCTTCCCAACACGCCTATTCCCCTTTCCACCAACAGCAGGCCTTTTTCCACTCATTTTGGTGGTTAACTAATTCACAACTCTGGAGTTGTTTGCACAAAAAAACAATGGATGGGAACTGAGCAGAGCTGAGTGGCCAAACTGTGGTATTAGGCCAAAAGTATTGGCTGGGTTAGATGCAGAAAAAAATTATATTGAATTTGCAACCTGATGGAGGTCAGTATAGATGGACTAATAGACCAAGTCCCACACACTGCTAGAAGCCTAAATATTTTTTCAGAGCTAGATGCAGAAAAAAATTATTTTTAATTTGCAACCTGGTGGAGGTTAGTATAGATGGACTAATAGAACAAGTCCCACACACTGCTAGAAGCCTAAATATTTTTTCAGAGCTAGATGCAGAAAAAAATTATATTGAATTTGCAACCTGATGGAGGTCAGTATAGATGGACTAGTAGACTAAGTCCCACACACTGCTAGAAGCTGAAATATTTTTTCAGAGCTAGATGCAGAAAAAAATTATATTGAATTTGCAACCTGAAGGAGGTCAGGATAGGTGGACTAATAGACCAAGTCCCACACACTGCTAGAAGCCTAAATATTTTTTCAGAGCTAGATGCAGAAAAAAATTATATTGAATTTGCAACCTGATGGAGGTCAGTATAGATGGACTAATAGACCAAGTCCCACACACTGCTAGAAGCCTAAATATTTTTCAGAGCTAGATGCAGAAAAAAAATATTTTTAATTTGCAACCTGTTGGAGGTTAGTATAGATGGACTAATAGAACAAGTCCCACACACTGCTAGAAGCCTAAATATTTTTTCAGAGCTAGATGCAGAAAAAAATTATATTGAATTTGCAACCTGATGGAGGTCAGTATAGATGGACTAGTAGACCAAGTCCCACACACTGCTAGAAGCTGAAATATTTTTTCAGAGCTAGATGCAGAAAAAAAATATTTTTAATTTGCACCCTGGTGGAGGTTAGTATAGATGGACTAATAGAATGATGCTATGCCCAAAAGGTTTTACTTCACTTGGTGCAGTAAAAAAATTGTATTCTATACACAGGTGGTGTAGCTTGCAACACAAATATGCTACTCCACTGACTAACACACTCTGCAATAGGCCAAAAAGGATTTGCTTTGCTAGATTTAGCCAAATGCTGTGAAAAAAACTTGCACAGCACTGGCACAGACCTGCCTGGCAAAAAGTGATAGGAACTGATGTAACCTAGCCCTGAAAAGGACTGCAATTACAATTAGTCTTTACTCCCAACCTATCTATTTAAGAGCACAGACCTGCCTGATAAAAGTCGTATGAAATGATGTAACCTAGTCCTTAAAAGGACTGCAATCACAACTCTTCCCTACTCTCAAGCTATCTGTAGATTTGTGCGAAAATTGACTTGAAATTAACAAAGTATAGCGCACACAGCAACAGTGGTGCCGTCTAACACGCAGCTGCAGCAGTGAGAAAATGGTGGTGACGGCGAAAATGGCTGGGTCTTATAGGGCAAGGACATGTGACATACACTGCCAATGACACATGCCCTTGCTTGTGTGAAAAAAAGCAGTTCGCTCTGTGTGTGCGCTGCTGATAGGCTGACAGACTGCACCTCCCCACTGTAAATGCGGGAAAGAGAAAAAAAAATGGAGATCTTCATTATTCCTGCAGAGATCCATCCCCTGCCCCTCCCCCCGCCCCGCTGTACACTCAAACTGCGTATTAACATTAATTTTCAGCATTACTGGGAAAAAATCCAGTTATGATTTTGGTGCACGAACAGTTATCGAACATAACCTCGAACAGCCAAACTTTTTTCAAATCGTTTGTGTTCGCCGAACGGCTCGAACACCACCCAAAACAGCTCGAATTTGTGATTGGCGAACAGTTCGAGTCGAACACTGGTCATCTCTAGTCATATTCAAGGGAGAAATACCACCACACCATGAGCAGACCACATATTACCACCATATATGACCAAATAATATCCCATAGAAGGGGAGACAAATACCACCACACCATGACCGGACCACATACTGTATTGATTGCCATCACATAGTGACCGAATACTACTACAATACCGATCATGAATAAAAATCACAATACCAATAAACACTTATATTACCACTGGTCTCGCCTCCTAGAGAGTCGGAAGTTGCAGAACATTTCAGGATTATAGATTAAGTATATTCCCTCTCTGAGAGCGAGAGTGACCAGGAGATTAACCTGTTTCCACTAGAAAAAATGACTAGAATGGGTAAGAATCTTGATACTGAAGATGTTCTATATTCAGAGTTTATGGTGAAGTATGGCATACCTAAAAAAGCAAGGGTGCTTTAAGTAAATTAGATCTTTCAAGAGACTAATGACGAAAGGCCCTGATAAGGGTCCCATTCTGAAGAAGATCTTTAAATCAATGCATAAGATTGATACAGAACAGAAGAAAATGTGAAGTAAGTCCCCAAAGGTTGACACAACTGTGTTAAAGCTGTTTAAGCATATGGTCGTACCCAGTGAAGATGTCTCTAATTTTTCTGATGCTATGGATAAAAAGATAGATAGTGCACTGCGCAGATGCTACTTGCCCTCTGCGGCACAAGCAAGGGCTGCCATTTCCCCTTATACTGTGGCAAAGGAGCTCCGGTCTTGGCTCCTCCAGATGGAAGAAGACATAGACATAGGAGTGTCTTAAGATTAGATTTTGAGACATTTCAAACAAGTGGCGCTATCATCGAATTTTGTGAATGACACCGCTGTTCAACAGTCCAGGCTATCCACCACTACCATGGTATTATATACCACAGGCAAAAGGGTAGTCAGGATAAGACTGGGGGGTAGTAAATGTCCCTTCTAAGAGAGCCCTCTGCTCAGTGGAATTTGAGCCAGGACAACTCTTTGGTGTCTCAGTTGGACCCGCTAATGGAGAATCTGTAGGAGAGAAAAACCCTTCCTAGACCAGTAAAACGCAGGCAGTATACTTCATTTCAGGCCAAAAGCAGAAGGCTGAAGCCAAATCAACAGATTAGCTACCATCAACCTAAAGAATGCAGATTGTGGCTCATAGATACTGCTGCTGCCTCCCATGGTACAGGTTAAGCGTTCAGATCCCTGGGAAGATCAGACTTCAAGAGAAGAATGAGTTAATTAAATGAATGTTAGTATCTACAGAGCAGAGAGATGCTCAGTAAAATATACACTGCTCAAAAAAATAAAGGGAACACTTAAACAACAGAATATAACTCCAAGTAAATCAAACTTCTGTGAAATCAAACTGTACACTTAGGAAGCAACACTGATTGACAATCAATTTCACATGCTGTTGTGCAAATGGAATAGACAATAGATGGAAATTATTGGCAATTATCAAGACACCCTCAATAATGGAGTGGTTCTGCAGGTGAGGACCACAGACCTCAACTCAGTACCAATGCTTTCTGGCTGATGTTTTGGTCACTTTTGAATGTTGGTTGTGCTTTCACACTCGTGGTAGCATGAGACGGACTCTACAACCCACAGAAGTTGCTCAGGTAGTGCAGCTCATCCAGGATGGCACATCAATGCAGGCTGTGGCAAGAAGGTTTTCTGTGTCTGTCAGCGTAGTGTCTAGAGGCTGGAGGCGCTACCAGGAGACAGGCCAGTACACCAGGAGATGTGGAGGGGGCCGTAGGAGTGCAACAACCCAGCAGTAGGACCGCTACCTCCATCTTTGTGCAAGGAGGAAAAGGAGGAGCATTGCCAGAGCCCTGCAAAATGACCTCCAGCAAGCCACAAATGTGCATTTGTCTGCACAAACAGTTAGAAACCGACTCCATGAGGGTGGTATGAGGGCCCAACGTCCACAGGTAGGGGTTGTGCTCACAGCCCAACACCGTGCAGGACGCTTGGCATTTGCCACAGAACACCAGGATTGGCAAAGTCGCCACTGGCGCCCTGTGCTCTTCACAGATTAAAGCAGGTTCACACTGAGCACATGTGACAGACGTCATAGAGTCTGGAGACGCCGTGGAGAGCTATCTACTGCCTGCAACATCCTTCAGCATGACCGGTTTGAAAGTGGGTCAGTAATGGTGTGGGGTGGCATTTCTTTGTAGGGCCGCACAACCCTCCATGTGCTCGCCAGAAGTAGCCTGACTGCCATTAAGTACCGAGATGAGATCCTCAGACCCCTTGTGAGACCATATGCTGGTGCGGTTGGCCCTGGGTTCCTCCTAATGCAGGACAATGCCAAACCTCATGTGGCTGGAGTGTGTCAGCAGGTCCTACAAGATGAAGGCATTGAAGCTATGGACTGGCCCGCCCGTTCCCCAGACCTAAATCCGATTGAGCACATCTGGGACTTCATGTCTCGCTCCATCCACCAACGTCACGTTGCACCACAGACTGTCCAGGAGTTGGCGGATGCTTTAGTCCAGGTCTGGGAGGAGATCCCACAGGAGACCATCCGCAACCTCATCAGGAGCATTCCCAGGCTTAGTAGGGAGGTCATACAGGCACGTGGAGGCCACACACAATACTGAGCCTCATTTTGACTTGTTTTAAGGACATTACATCAAAGTTGGATCAGCCTGTAGTGTGTTTTTCCACTTTAATTTTGGGGGTGACTCTAAATCCAGGCCTCCATTGGTTAATAAATTTGATTTCCATTGATGATTTTTGTGTGATTTTGTTGTCAGCACATACAACTTTGTACAGAACAAAGTATTCAATGAGAATATTTCATTCATTAACATCTAGGATGTGTTATTTCAGTGTTCCCTTTATTTTTTTTTGAGCAGTGTACAATGACTGCTTGGTTGGAGACAACACACTGAATACACAGAGAGAAAGTGTAGTTCTAATCTACTGAGACAGTGGAACATCTCCAAAATCAGAACTGTTGAAGCTGTACATATATGATATCTACATACAAATAAAAATAATACATCTCAAATGTTAAAAAAAATAAAAATAAAAAGACACATAGCTGCATATTCCTATTCATGTGAATAACCAAATATATCTTCAAAAAGCGGCCTGGGTAGGAGGCAAGTTAACTCATCTTCAGTTCACCTCAATTCACTTCAGGATATCCTCAGGTCCTTGTGTCTTCACAAAGGTTGCAGCAGCGGTAATCATAATACTCAGAGAAAGAGAGGTATAAGCATCTTTCCATACCTGGACGATTGGCTATAAAGGCCTCATCAGAAGTGACCCTCTCTATTCATCTGGATTTGATACTCAGACATATCCAGATGTCCAGACACTAGTGTGGATAATCAATTGGGAAAAATCCCATATATCTCCAACCCAATAGAGAATATTCCTGCTGTTCATTCTGGACACCAGAAGCATGTCCCTTTCTCTTTCATTACAAGGACTCTGATCATTCAAGGCCACAGTCAAATTATTGAGACCACCCTGACCAGTGTCCCTTTGACAGATGATGAGGACATTGGGTCTAATGGTAGCAGCCACCAAGCGATCAAATGTGCCCTTTATATCTGAAGATACTGCAAAAATAGGACAGAGACTTACTTTCTCTGGACGAGTTGATGTTCCTTTCAAGAGAAACGAGATCTTCCCTGAGATGGTGGCTTCACTTCAAGAATGGCAGACCCTTTTATCTCCCTGTATGGACAGAAATAGCAACAGATGCATCTCTAAAAGGATGGGGTGCGCACATGAAGGCTGAGAAAGTGAGGGGGACATGGTCTCAGAAAGAGAGAGAAAAACTAATGTCATCCAACCTCGGAGATGAGAGCAGTTCAAAGAGCTCTTTCACTTTTTTCCATCCATCCAAGGGAAAACCATAAGGATCATGTCCAATAGTCAGACAACAGTATCCTATATAAACCACCATGGGAGTATAAGATCCATGACACCCTCAATAGAGATGGAGCTCATCTTTATCTGGGCAGAGACTAGATTGAAATGGTTGGCAGCCGTGTATATATAGGGGAGCCGGAATGTCCTAGCAGACAAGATAAGCCATGATCTACCCCTTCCAGTGGTCTTTGGACCAGAGCATTTTCCATCATATTACAGAATTCTGGGAAAACCCTCAAATCGACTTGATAGCTACCCGAGAAAATGCGAAGGTAGATCGTTTTGCTCCTCTATAAAATCGATTGACCGCGGGCACTAAACACTCTGTCTCTACTATGGAGGTTTCAGATAGTATATGTGTTTCCCCAGAGTCCTGCAAAAGGTCAAGAGAGAGCAGGCCTAGGTGATAATTATATGTCCATATTGGCCAAAGAGGGCATGGTTCAAGTCTCTGATGATTATGAGAAGGGATATGTATGTTGATACTCTCCTCCATTCCAAAGGTGTGAGCACCAACAAAACTTATTCTAAAATCATAAATGTTTTTTTTTGGCTTGTGCATCAAGAACCAATTGGCTTCTAATTCTCCTACCTTGCAGAACATCCTGGACTTCCTGAAAGAAGGTTTTGATAAAGGTCTCAAGCCTAATACTGTCAGAGTCCACATATCTGCCCTGTTATCAGAACTGGGGAAAAAATTGTCCCAGGATCCACTTATCCAGAAGTTTATGAAATCGGTTCAAAGAATGCAGCCTACTATCATAGACCCAGTTCTCAGATGGGATCTGGGTCTTGTATTGGATCAAGTCTGGAAGGCTGCTTTTGAACCTCTGGAGTTGGGAGAAATAAAGTATCTATCCCTCAAGACCGGGTTTCTTGTGGCTATTATGTCTTCAAGGAAAGTGAGTGAGATTCAGGCTCTGGCTTCCAGAAAGTCTTATTTTACAGTGGGTATGGAAAGTATTCAGACCCCTTTAAATTTTTCACTCTTCGTTTCATTGCAGCCCTTTGGTAAATTCTAAAAAGTTTTTTTTTCTCATTAAAGTATACTCTGCACCCCATCTCGACGGAAAAAAAACAGAAATGTAGAAATTTTTGCAAATTTATTAAAAAAGAAAAACTGAAATATCACATGCTCATAAGTATTCATACCCTTTGCTCAGACACTCATATTTAAGTCACATGCTGTCCATTTCCTTGTGATCCTCCTTGAGATGGTTCTACTCCTTTATTGGAATCCAGCTGTGTTTAATTAAACTGATAGGACTTTATTTGGAAGGGCACACACCTGTCTTTATAAGACCTCACAGCTCACAATGCATGTCAGACCAAATGAGAATCATGAGCTCAAAGGAACTGCCCAAGGAGCTCAGAGACAGAATTGTGACAAGGCACAGAACTGGCCAAGGTTACAAAAGAATTTCTGCATTACTCAAGGTTCCTAAGAGCACAGTATTTTAATGAGAAAAAAAAATGAACTTTTTAGAATTTACCAAATGGCTACAATGAAACAAAGAGTGAAAAATTTAAAGGGGTCTGAATGCTTTCCATACCCACTGTATATTTCCACAGGATTGAATCCTGTTAAGAACATTACCTTCTTATACCCCTAAAGTGCCTTCCTTCTCTAATATAAACCAACAGATAGAGCTGCCAGTTTTACCCAAATCCCTCTTCCAGTTAAGAGAGAATCTTGCACTCCCTGGATGTTGGCAGGGCCCTAAAGGCATATGTGAGCCGCACAAAACAGTACAAGAAGTTGGAACATCTCTTCCTTTCCTTCCCGGAGAAGAACAGGGGTCAGAAGGTATCAAGGATCTCTCAATCCAGAAGTTTGAGCCAGACTATTACTATTTGCTATGAGCAAGCAGGCCTTCAAACTCCACAGGCTATAAATGCCAACTCAACTAGGGCTATGTCCACCATCATGGGCAGAAAGAAGCTGCATATCTATGGAATAGATCTGCAGGACAGCCTCTTGGAGTTCGACCCTTACCTTCTTGAATCATTTTAGTCTGGACTTCCAAGGTGCTGCAGAGTCAGCCTTTGGCATAGCGGTTCTACTGTCTGCGGTTAAGAGTACCCACCCAAAAGTTGGTTAAATGTTATATTCTCATTGGTGCTGCTGCTATAGGATGACAAGGAAAGCGCAATTTATTAAAGCAAATTGTCTTTCCTTTAGTCCGAAGCAGCAGCACGAACTTTCCCTCACAATAAATTTGTTGCTTTTTTCTGCAATGCTTTTGTCTAAGGTCCCACGATTATACGTGATAACTACACAAGGTAGAAGAGGAACTAGTAGGTATACTGTATATAGACAGAATACAATGTAAATGAATTGCTATCACCTGTCCTTTATTCCAGAAGGATAAAATCTCCATTGGTGCTGCTGCCTCAGACTAAAGGAAAGAGAATTTACGGTAAGAAATTACGCTATAATATACAGGTAATACAGTGATCAACAGTGACATTATTCACAGAATCTGTGCAAATACTGTTTAGTGTAGAGGTAATACAGGAATCACCAGTGACATTATATAAAGAAGCTCTGTATATAGTGTCAGTGTACAAGTAATAGAGGGATCACCAGTGAAGTTATACAGGTAACAGAGTGACTTACCAGAGATGTCTGTAGTTGAAGTCCTTCATCTTCACATTTCTTCTTCATCCAGCGCAGACTGCTATCACTTCTTCCAGCCAGGACTCGTCTCTACAGAAAATAACACAGAAATCTGTAGCTGATCACTTCTATAGCACATTCCTCACTTTCTCCATGACCTCCACACTGTGTCAGATGAAGAAAAAAGCGACATAGTGCTGCCCTGCACAGTAACCGGACCTCCCTTTTGTTCTCCCCATGGAAAACAGTATCCTCAAAACTAAAATATATTACAACAGTAATAATGTCCCCTAATTGACCCCTAGAGTAATTATGTCCCCCACTTGCCACCATAAACTAAACCATCCTGGGCCCCTATATTTAAAGGGAATCTGTCACCACTTTGGAGTTATCAGACCTCTACTATGGGCATACAGGGTATGGAAAAGTAAATCTATACATACCTGTATGGCCCATAGTAGAGGTTTGACTGCAGCGAATAGCACTTTAATCAATTCTATTTTGTACAGGCTTGGCGTCTGGGGGATTCCCCCCTATGTGCTTATTATTCCCCTAAATCCCCGCCTATCTGCTTAATTATCATATTCTCCCCCTCCCCTGCAAGTCACAGGGCCCTGTGATGTGCACTGTGCTCCCTGACTTCCCGGGCATGCGCAAAGCGCAGCTACACTGAGCACACTTTGCTTCATCCCGGCCCCGTCTGCTTGTGCACTGTGCCACAGGTTTCTATTGCGCAGGTGTTGGGAGTCACTGTCACTTCCCGGCACATGAGCAATAGAACCCTGCCGTGCAGTGCACAGGCAGACGGGGCCGGGATGAAGCAAAGCACGCTCTATGTGAGTCAGGGAGCACAGTGCACGTCACAGGGCCTGTCACAGGACCCTGTGACGTGCAGGGGAGGGGGGGATATGATAATTAAGCATATAGGCCATTACTATTGGCCATATAGGTATGTATAGCTTTACTTTTCTATACCCTGTATGCCCATAGTAGAGGTCTGATAACTCCAAAGTGGTGACAGATTCCCTTTAATAATATCCCCCCATCTTAGATCTCTATGTTCCCCCATCTTGGGCCACCATGTCCCTCATCCTGTGCCCCTATGTTCCCCCTCCTGGGCCTCTATTTTCCCGGTCAATGACCTCTAGGTTCCTTGTCCTGGGCCCCTATGTCCTGCATCCTAGGCCCCTATATTTCCCCTGTACTGGGCCCCTATCTTTCTCTCTTTTAGGCCTGTATGTCCTTCATTCTGGGCCATTATGTTCCCACATCCTGGACCCCTATGTCCCTCATCTTGAGCCCCTATGTTTCTCGTCCTGGGACCCTATGTTCCCCCATTCTGGACCCCTATGTTTTTTCATTCTGTGCCCCTATGTCCCTTGTCCTGGGCCTTTATATTCCTATATACTGAGACCCTATATTCCTCATTCTGACCCCCTATGTTCATCCCATCCTTGGCCTCTATGTTCCTCCGTCCTCGTTTCCTATGTTTCTCTCACTGTGCCCCTTGTCCTGTAGCCCTATGTCACCCATCCTGGGCCCTGATGTACCCCAATTCTGGTCCCCTATGTTCCTTGTCCTGTGTTCCTTATTCCTGGGCCCCTATATTTTTCTGTTCTGTGTCCCTATGTGCCTCCATCTTGGACCATTTGTTCCTCATCCTGAGCTCCTATGTTCTTCCATCCTGGGCCCCTATGTTACTCATCCTGGGCCCCTACTTTTCTCATCCTGTGCTCTTATGCTCCCCAATCCGAAGCCCCTATGTTCCTCCATCCTGGGACCCTATATTTCTTCATCCTTGACCCCTATGTCCCTTGTCCTGAGCCTCTATATTCCCCCATACTGTGTCACTATTCTCCCTCGTCCTGGCACCCTATGTTCCTCATCCTCAGCTCCTATGTTTCTTGCCATGGGCCACTATTTTTCTTGTCTTGCAGCCCTATGTTCTTCCATCCTGGGCCCCTATGTTACTCATCCTGGGCCCCTACTTTTCTCATCCTGTGCTCTTATGTTCCCCCATCCTAGTCCCCTATGTCCCTTGTTGTGGGGACCTATGTCCCTCATCCTGGGTAACTATGTTTCCCAATCCTGGTCCACTATGTTCCTCCTTCCTGGACCCCTATATCCCTTTTCCTGGGCCCCTATGTTTTCCCATCCTGGACTCCTATGTTCCTCCACCCTGAGACCCAATGTTCCCCTATGCTGGGTGCCTATGTGTCATTGGTGTGTCAGATGTAACAGACAGTCACTTTGCATCTGGCTACAGAAGGTCACTGCATTTGGCATTGCAGACGCCTTCTTAATCCCTCTCACTTTTGGACCCAGGGGCAACCTACCTCCTGCTCTGATTGACACACCCTGGTCTGGGTGTTTATAAACTCTCAGTCTGCTTCAGGGAGTCGCCGGTGATATTCACATTTTCCCTTGTGAAGGCTTAGAGCTAAACCAGTTGGCTAGCTCCCTCTCGGGTGCCCTTGGTGGACATTTAGTGTTATCTCTCTGGTGTCTGCTCAAGCTACGTTTTCCCCCTTTGTTTGTCTCCCCTGTTGTCTTTAGTTTATAGTGGGGACTGACCAGTGCTCAGCCCCCTCCCTATCAAAATCAAAAAGGAATAGTCGGCACTCCGTATAGCTAGAGTGGTGCACGTGGAAAACAATGTCTGTAGAAAAAGAAAATCCCGGCACTCACGTGTTGATAATCAGTTGATTTATTCCACAACTCACACAAGACGTTTCAGCCTGTCCAAGGCTTTTTTCAATTGTGGTTAAATACATTCAGTCAAGATATTTATAAACAAATCCCCGGAAATTACATAATTCTCATTAACATAAAAAAAGAGTAGACCAATAAAAAAATTATATATAACAGAATTTACAACAACATACAAAAAATTAAGCAATAATAAATTCAAGTTGCATAATGAAAAAGAACAAGTGAATTCATATATTTAAATAATCCCCAATTACACATAAGACCATATACATCGCAGATTGTAAAATTTATTGCATGCATATACCACATTATATCTTTATTTCTCCATATTCTTTTAGCTAAAAATATGTAACATTTCATAGTTTTTCCAGAAAAAATCCTTAATGTTTTTAAGATTTTTTAATATTTCCCATGGAATCAAATATATCAATGACAAGTAAATTCATATATATAAATAATCTCCAACCAAATATGAGAATATAAATCCTAAAACATGGATTCCATTTCATAAATGTATCAAAGACATTCCCATCCAAATTTCTCAATGTTCTTTTTATTAAACACATTCAACATTATATCATTTTTCTGGGAAAAAAAAAAAATTCTTGATATTTTTAGATTTTTTCAAAAAGATTTTTTATTAGAACAATACTGTTTATTACATTTGTATATACAACTGATTCCTCATGAACAGCCTGCAACAAGTGACTAAATCTATCTTTTATTCTCTTGCCCTTTATAATTCTATTAGTAAATACCTAATAAAGAGATCAGTATACTGCCATATTCCCATAGATCCCAATTCACATAGTAGAAAAAATTCATCATATTATTTCTATATCACTTTATATCTCATTATAAATTGTAACTACATATAAAGCTACTACTGAAGGAACAATCACAGACATACGGGAATAGAGAACATCTATGTCCTAAGTGATTCTCACCTCCCCCAGATCGTTGTCTGAGATAAGAGTGACTTTTTAAATTTATTCCTTGTTATCCTCTATTCCCTAAATTAGACCTTATTTATTTCGTTAAAGGTGACAGTATAATTAACTGTCCACCCGTGATTCCTAGAAATACATAGGGAAGCCGTCCAGCTTACATCATGTCTTATCTCCGCATTCAATCTTATTTAACCCGACAAAATGTGGCAAGTAAGTTTCTTTCCCTCCCTATCAAAGGCCTAGCTCTAGGGATATACAGGGCTTAGGTTTCCTGCTCGGTGATTGGTGTGGAACCAATATAGGGACAGTAGAGTAGGCCGGGTGTTATTAGATCAGCATAGGAGTCTCCACTCCCCCTTTCCCTAGTGTCTGGGCTTCCTTCCCCTCATCCCTTTGTGTTGCACTTAGTCTTCCCACACTGTGCGTGACATTATCACCGGCCGTGCATATACAGTATATAAAAAAATAAGACTTACACATCTTTTTTTTTTGTGTGTGTTTTTTTCGGGTATGGTTATTTTTTCTTGGTTCATGGATTCCATTGCTGAGCTGTCAGAGCAGCTGCACAGGCTGTCTCTGGAGGTGACGGACCTCCGCTATGAGGTTCAGCAGCAGCAACAGCGACTGCAGATCCCTAATGTTCGGGTCTCTGCAGGTAGGCTGGTCCAGCTTGAATCCAAGGTTGCCCTCCCGGACAGGTTTTCAGGAGGTAGGGACACGTTTTTTGTGTTCAAGGAAGCTTTCAAACTGTATTTTAAACTTTATCCTTACTCCTCCGGAGATGAGGAGCAACGAGTGGGTATTGTGATCTCAGTACTGCAAG
This sequence comes from Phyllobates terribilis, assembly GCF_046119375.1. Lineage (NCBI taxonomy): Eukaryota > Metazoa > Chordata > Amphibia > Anura > Dendrobatidae > Phyllobates > Phyllobates terribilis. Next base: position 283,757,757 of record NW_027362765.1, read on the forward strand.
CAGATCCTCAACCCTGGGCTTTCTCTTTGCTGCAGGGTTCGAAATACCAAAAGGTTAATAAGACGGGTATTTGTACAGTCTGACTGAGGAAAAAAAAAAAAAAGAGGATTTACATAAAAAAAAGGATTTTTCTTGGCTCCTGAGACCTGGGGCTAAGTCTAGCAATTTGAGCAGCAGCAGCACACTGGACTGTAATGCAGTGTTTGTTGGTATAACCACTGCATCTCCTATATAGCCTGCCTGCCTGATATCTGGGATGGATATTAGTCCTGAGAAGGACTGTTTGTTTGATTTTGCAGACTTTAGAGACCCTACACTACCTATTTCGCAGTATAAATCTCTCCCTAGCTTAGCAGCACTCTCCCTATACTGTCTGATCCGGAGCGACTGTGACCAAGATGACAGCGCCCGGTTTTAAATACTCGAGGTGACGCTGTGCGGCCAGCCAATTACTGTAATGCTCACAACCAAAATGACTGTGGCATTACAGTGACTGGCTGGCAATCCCTGTATGTTCATTGGCTCTGTAAAGAGAGCCAAACATGCAGGGCAGAGACCCGAGCTCCCGCCCGAGTAACCCGAAAAAGCTCGGTGCTCGCCGAACATCCCGAGTAGTGAGATGCTCAGGTGAGTACCGAGCAGTGTCGAGCATGCTCGCTCAACACTAATGAGCTTCAAGAGGTAGTCACCGGAAATGGTCTTCCAATGATCTTGAAGGAGTTCCCAGAGATGCTTAGTACTTGCTGGCCCTTTTGCCTTCACTCTGTGGTCCAGCTCACCCCTAACCATCTCGATTGGGTTCAGGTTTGGTGGCTGTGGAGGCCAGGTCATCTGGCGTAGCACCCCATCACTCTCCTTCTTGGTCAAATAGCCCTTACACAGCCTGAAGGTGTTTTTGGGGTCATTGCCCTATTGAAAAATAAAAGATGGTCCAACTAAATGCAAACCGGATGGAATAGCATGCCGCTGCAAGATGCTGTGGTAGCCATGCTGGTTCAGTATGCCTTCAATTTTGAATAAATCCCCAACAGTGTCACCAGCAAAGCACCCCCACACCATCACACCTCCTCCTCTATGCTTCACGGTGGGAACCAGGCATGTAGAGTCCATCCGTTCACTGCACAAAGACACCGTGGTTGGAACCAAAGATCTCAAATTTGGACTCATCAGACCAAAGCACAGATTTCCACTGGTCTAATGTCCATTCCTTGTGTTCTTTAGCCTAAACAAGTCTCTTCTGCTTGTTGCCTGTCCTTAGCAGTGGTTTCCTAGCAGCTGTTTTACCATGAAGGCCTGCTGCACAAAGTCTCCTCTTATCAGTAGAGATGAGCGGTGTTCGACTCGAACTGTTCGCCAATCTCAAATTCGAGCTGTTTTGGGCAGTGCTCGAGTCGTTCGACGAACTCGAACGATTTGCAAAAAATTCGGCTGTTCGAGGTTATGTTCGATAACCGTTCGTGCACCAAAAGCGTAACTGGATTTTTTTCACAGTAATACTGTTAATCAATGTTAATAGACAGTTTCAGTGTAGAGTGGGCGGGGGGAGGGGCAGGGGATGGATCTCTGCAGAAATAATACCGATCTCCATTTTTTTTTTTTCCCCACATTTACATTGGGGCGGTGCAGTCTGTCAGCCTATCAGTAGCGCACGCACGCAGCGAAGTGCTTTTTTTTTACACAAGCTAAGGCATGTGTCATTGGCTGTGTATGTCACATGTCCTTGCCCTATAAAACCCAGCCATTTTCCCCGTTGCCACCATTTTCTCACTGCTGCAGCTGCGTGTTAGACGGCACCGCTGCTGCTGTGGGCGCTATACAGTATAACTGTGTGAATTGCGAGCGAATTTCCAGTTAGATAGAGAGATAGGTTTAGGGAGTAGGGACTAGTTCTAATTGCAGCCCTTTTGAGGGCTAGGTTTCAGCAGTTTATAGCACTTTTTGGCAGGCAGGTCTGTGCCAGTGCTGTGCAAATGTTTTTCACAGCATTTGGCCAAATGTATCTCAGCCAATCCTTTTGGGCCTGTAGCAGTGTCTGTTAGTCATTGAAGTAGCCTATCTGTGTTGCAAGCTACACCACCTGTGTATCTAATACCAATTTATTACTGCATCTAAGCTAGTCAATCCTTTTGGGCCTAGTAGCAGTGTCTGGTAGTAAGTGGAGTAGCCCATCTGAAGCAAGCTACACCACCTGTGTATCTAAGAACATTTTTTTACTGCATCTAACCCAGTAAATCCTTTTGGGCATAGTAGCAGTGTCTCGTAGTCAGCGGAGTAGCCCACCTGTGAAGGAAGCTACACCGCCTGTGTATCTAATTCTAATTTTTTACTGCATATAACCCAGGAAATCATTTTGGGCCTAGTAGCAGTGTCTGGTAGTCAGCGGAGTAGCCCACCTGTGAAGGAAGCTACACCGCCTGTGTATCTAATTCTAATTTTTTACTGCATCTTACCCAGGAAATCTTTTTGGGCCTAGTAGCAGTGTGTGGTACTCAGCGGAGTAGCCCACCTGTGAAGGAAGCTACACAGCCTGTGTATCTAATTCTAATTTTTTACTGCATCTAAACCAGGAAATCTTTTTGGGCCTAGTAGCAGTGTCTGGTAGTCAGCGGAGTAGCCCACCTGTGAAGGAAGCTACACCGCCTGTGTATCTAATTCTAATTTTTACTGCATCTGACCCAGGAAATCCTTTTGGGCCTAGTAGCAGTGTCTGGTAATCAGTGGAGTAGCCCATCTGAAGCAAGCTACACCACCTGTGTATCTAATAACAATTTTTTACTGCATCTAACCCAGTAAATCTTTTTGGGCCTAGTAGCAGTGTCTCGTAGTCAGCGGAGTAGCCCACCTGTGAAGGAAGCTACACCGCCTCTGTATCTAATTTTTTACTGCATCTAACCCAGGAAATCCTTTTGGGCCTAGTAGCAGTGTCTGGTAGTCAGTGGAGTAGCCCATCTGAAGCAAGCTACACCACCTGTGCATCTAATAACAATTTTTTACTGCATCTACCCCAGTAAATCCTTTTGGGCATAGTAGCAGTGTCTCATAGTCAGCGGAGTAGCCCACCTGTGAAGGAAGCTACACCGCCCATCGCTATAAATTCCAGATGAGGCACAAAAACAGCAGGTGCTTCAACAGATATCAGGTGCTTCAACGGATATCAAGTGCTCCTTCAAGTGGGCTCTCCTCCACCTCAACTTCAACATCACAAATACTCCAGTCCTCAGAGGTGTCACCCCAATCGCACTTGCTTCCTCACAGCTCCCAAGTCTCCAGCTGCCCATCTGAGTATGGGGTAACACAGATGGTTGAGTCTGCAGAGCTTTTTACTCATACTATAGCCTGGGAATCAGAGGTCTGCTCCAAAGCTTCAGTGTCTGCTAGTCAGCGTAGTAGCCCAGCTGTGAAGCAAGCTACACCGCCTGTGTATCTAATAAAATTTTTTTACTGCATTTAACGCAGCCAATCATTTTGGGCTAGTAGCAGTGTCTCGTAGTCAGTGGAGTAGCCCATCTGAAGCAAGCTACACCACCTGTGCATCTAATAACAATTTTTTACTGCATCTAACCCAGGAAAACCTTTTGAGCCAGTAGCAGTGTCTCGTAGTCAGCGGAGTAGCCCATCTGAAGCAAGCTACACCGCCTTTGTATCTAATAACAATTTTTAATTGCATCTAGCCCAGGCAATACTTTGGGCCTAGTAGCAGTGTCTGATACAGAGGCGGTGTAGCTTCCTTCACAGGTGGCCTACTCCGCTGACTACCAGCCACTGCTACTAGGCCCAAAAAGATTTTCTGGGTAAGATGCAGCAAAAAATTAGAATTAGATACACAGGCGGTGTAGCTTCCTTCACAGGTGGGCTACTCTGCTGACTACGAGACACTGCTACTAGGCCCAAAAAGATTTCCTGGGTAAGATGCAGTAAAAAATTAGAATTAGATACACAGGCGGTGTAGCTTCCTTCACAGGTGGGCCACTTCGCTGACTACCAGACACTGCTACTATCGATGAACCGTTCGGCGAACATGCCGGTGTTCGACGAACCAAACCCGCACACTACGGGGGTGGCTCAACACTACTTAACAGTTGTTGAAGAGATGTGTCTGCTGCTAGAACTCTGTGTGGCATTGACCTGGTCTCCAATCTGAGCTGCTTTTAACCTACGATTTCTGAGGCTGGTGACTCGGATAAACTTATACTCAGAAGCAGAGGTGACTCTTGGTCTTCCTTTCCTGGGGCGGTCCTCACGTGAGCCAGTTTCTTTGTAGCACTTGATGTATACTAGCTATTGAACCCGTTCTATGCCCAGGTGGCGAGCATTTTTATTAGTATATGGTCTCCCATGCTGGTATTTGCTGCCCCCTCCTTGTATTTCTGCTGCCACCATCCTGCTATTTTTGCTCCCCAATCCTGTTCCCCCATCCTGTTATGTGCTGCCCAAATCTTATCCTGGTATGCATGACACCCCTCATCCCTCTCCTGGTATAGATGGCACCCCTCATCCCTATCTTAGTATGCATGGCACCCCTCATGCCTATCCTGGTATGCATGGTCCCCTCATCCCTATCCTGGTATGCATGGCATCCCTCATCCCTATCCTGATATGGATGGGACCCCTCATCCTCATCCTGGTATGCATGGCACCCTTCACCCCCAATCCTGGTATGCATGGCACACCTCACTCCAAATCCTGGAATGCATGGCACCCCTCATCCCCAATCCTGTATGCATGGCACCCCTCACCCCCAATCCTGGTTTGCATGGCACCCCTCACCCCCAATCCTGGTATGCATGGCACCCCTCACCCCGAATCCTGGTACGCATAGCATCCCTCATCCCTTTCCTGGCATGCATGGTGCCCCTCATCCCTCATCCTGGTATGCAAGGCTCCCTCATACCCAATCCTGGTATTCATGGCACTCTTCATCCCTATCCTTTTATGCATGGTACCCCATCCCTCATCCCTATCCTGGTATGCATGGCACCCCATCCCTCATCCTGGTATGCATGGCACCCCATCCCTTATCCTGGTATGCATAGTACCCCTCATCCCTATCCTGGCATACATGGTACCCCTTATCCCTATCCTGGTATGCTTGGCCCCTCATCCATATCCTGGCATGCATGGCCCCCCACATCCATATCCTTGTATGCATGGTATAACTCATTCCTATCTTGGTATACATGGCACTCCTCATTCCCAATCCTGGTATCCATGGCACCCCTCATCCCCAATCCTGGTATGCATGGCACCCCTCATCCCTAATCCTGGTATGCATGGCACCCCTCATCCCCAATCATGGTATGCATGGCACCCCTTATCCCCAATCCTGGTATGCATGGCACCCTTCATCCCCAATCCTGGAGATCCCACAGGAGATCATCTGCAACCTCATTAGGTGCGTGCCCAGGCATTGTAGGGAAGTCATACAGGCACATGGAGGCCACACACCAAACTGAGCCTAATTTTGACTTGTTTTAAGGACATTACATCAATTAGTGTAGTGTGTTTTTCCACTTTAATTTTGGGGGTGACTCCAAATTCAGGCCTCCATTGGTTATTAAATAGTGTTGAGCGAGCATGCTCGACACTCCTTGGTACTAGCCCGAGCATCTCGCTACTCGGGATGTTCGGCGAGCACCGAGCATTTCCGGGTTACTCGGACGGGAGCTCGGGTCTCCGCCCTGCATGTTTGGCGCTCTTTACAGAGCCAATGAACATGCAGGGATTGCCATCCAGTCACTGTAATGCCGCAGCCATGTTGTTTGTGGGCATTACAGTGATTGGCTGGCCGCACAGCGTCACCTCGAGTATTTAAAACCGGGCGCTGCCATCTTGGACACAGTCGCCGGGATCAGACAGTGTAGGGTCAGTGCTGCTGAGTTAGGTAGAGATATTTAGTGCGAAATAGATACTGTAGGGTCTCTAAAGCCTGCCAAATCAAACAAACAGTCCTTCTCAGGACTAATATCCATCCCAGATATCAGGCAGGCAGGCTGGCTATATAGGAGATGCAGTGGTTATACCAACAAACAGTGCATTACAGTCCTGTGTGCTCCTGCTGGTCAAATTGCTAGACTTATCCCCAGGGGCGAGGAAAAATCCTTTTTTTTTCATCTAAATCCTGTATTTTTTTTTCCCTCAGTCAGACTGTACAAATACGCGTCTTATTAACCCTAGAACGCATACCTGGGGCCTCGCGGGCCCGCCCTGTTTATTGCTTTCTATTTTCTGCAAGATTACTTTAGTTAGAATTTTGAAACTCTAGGTATTCCTGAGATATATAGTTGTTTGTCATTTTTGTTTGAGTTATTCCATGTTATTTGCACACGGGCCTAAAAGGCCCCAGGTATGTGAAAAAGTAGATTTTTATGGTCATGCGTTCTAGGGTAAACCTTTTGGTATTTTTTCCCACCAAAAAAAAAAAAAAAATTGAGTGTGTCTGTGACTGTTCAGACACAAATCTATCTGTTTAAAAGATTCTGGTGTAGGCCACATAACTATAACTGTGGTTTTGCAGTTCCACGGTTCAAATCTCTGTATTATCCAGCTTTCGGCCTTTTTTCCGTAAAAAAAAAACAGTGATGTGTCTCGCTGACTGTTCAGACACAAATATATCTGTTTAAAAGATTCTGGTGTAGGCCACATAATGATAACTGTGGTTTTGCAGTTCCTCGGTTCAAATCTCAGTATTATCCAGCTTTTTGCCTTTTTGCCGTAAAAAAACAGTAATAGTGTCTCCATGACTGTTCAGGCACAAAAAAAACTGTTTAAAAGATTCTGGTATAGGCCACATAACTATAACTGTGATTTTGCAGTTCCATGGTTCAAATCTCTGTATTATCCAGCTTTTGGCCTATTTTCTGTAAAAAAAAAGCAGTAATAGTGTCTCCCTGGCTGTTCAGACACAAATATATCTGTGTAAAATATTCTGGTGTAGCCCACATAACTATAACTGTGGTTTTGCAATTCCACGGTTCAAATCTCTGTATTATCCAGCTTTTGGCCTTTTTTCCGTAAAAAAAAAACAGCAATAGTGTCTCCCTGACTGTTCAGACATAAATATATCTGTTTAAAAGATTCTGGTGTAGGTCACATAACTATAACTGTGGTTTTGCAGTTCCACGGTTCAAATCTCTGTATTATCCAGCTTTTTGCCTTTTTTACATAAAAAAAAACAGTTTGAGTGTCCCGCTCAGTGTTCAGACACAAATATTTCTGCTTAAAAGATTCTGGTGTAGGCCAGAGAAATAGAACTGTGGTTTTCCTCTTCCACCGTTCTATCTCCTTTTTATTACCCTTTTTCCACTGATAGTGCGAGTGTAAGCTATTTTACTTCATTTACAATGGGCAAGGCGCGTAGCAAGGGACGTGGGACTGGACGTTCTGGTGATGGTGCGTGTAGAGGACGGGGCCGTTGCCAAGGTGAAAATGTGCCACAACCAACAGCCACATCTTCTCGCTCCCACTTCTTGACCGAATTACTAGGGAATCACAGTACAACACCAGTATTGCGAACTGATCAGTGTGAACAGGTTATTAATTGGATAGCAGATAATACTTCCAGTTACCTGGGTACCACCACCTCCGGTCTGTCTTCCACACGGTTAAGTTTTGGTAGCCGTGAGTCTCGACCGCATACTCCTCCTCACCCTGATGCTCCTTCCTCCCACCATGCCGAGTGTCGTCAGACAGCAACTGATCCCACAGCTGGACACTCTGAAGTGCTGTTCACTGGTCCATTTCCATATTTGTGCCCCTCACCTGCTCCGCTTGAAGTGGTGGAAGAGGAGATCCCATGCAGCGATGCCCAAATATTTGAACAGCCACGGGAAGTCGACACTGGCAATTTGTCACAAGAGGTGGACGATGATGAGACACAATTGCCACGAAGTGAGGAGGAGGTTCGTGGTGCCAAGTGGAAGAGGAGGAGGTGGTGGATGATCTAGTAACTTACCCAACGTGGCAGGAGGACACGCAGAGCGAGTCCAGCAGCACACAGGGGGAGGGAGGCAGAGTACCCCAACAGGCAGGAAGAAGCAGTGTGGTGGCCGCACACAGAAAGCGGGCAACCGTTTCCTGTAACACCAACATGAGGGACGTTGCCAGTACAACCGGTAGGTCTTCCAGAGTCTGGAATTTTTTTAAAGACTCGGCTGTTAACCCCAAAGAGGCCATTTGTACCACCTGCCATGCCAGCATCAGCAGGGATGACAAAACTACCAGTCTGACCACCACCAGCATGATCAGGCACATGTCAGCAAAGCACCCGACTTTGTGGGGCGAGCCCTTGGGTCCACGACCAGTGTCAGCGGATGTCACCACTGCTTCTTCCGCTGTTGTGCATGTTAAAGAGCTCTCTGTTGTGCGTGCAAGGCAATCCCCTGTCCATACTGCATGTAAAGATGCCCCCTCCTCTTAGTCTTCACTTGTTATGGCAGTTTCTCAAGAAACAGCATCAACGTCCACGTCCACGTCCCACCACAGCGTTCAATTGTCCATATCCCAGACCTTTGAACGAAAGCGCAAATTCGCAGCCAACGCCCCACAGGCCACAGTCCTAAATTCGCACATTTCACAACTGCTTGCGTTAGAAATGCTGCCTTTTATGGTGGAGACGGAATCCTTCCGCAACCTTATGGCGGTGGCCGTCCCTCGGTACTCGGTCCCCAGACGACATTATTTTGCCCGGTGTACCTTACCCGCACTTCTCAAGCACCTGTCCCAAAACATCTGCCATGCCCTCAACAACGCAGTTACTGGGAGAGTCCACCTGACAACGGACACGTGGACAAGTGCTTGTGGCCAGGGATGGTACATCTCCCTGACGGCACACTGGGTAAACATAGTGGAAGTCGGGACCCAGTCGGACCTTGGGACGGAACACATCCTCCCCACACCGAGGATTGCGTGCCCTATGTCAGTCAGAGTTGCCCCCCCAGTGTACAGCTCCTGCGCATCACCCTCCTCCTCATGTTCAGCCTCCATCTCAGATATCACCACATCAGTTACAAGCTGGAAGCACTGCAGTACTGCCTCAGCCAAGCGGCAACAGGCTGAGATCACACACGTACCATGCCTGGCTCATGTGCTTAACCTCGTGGTTCAGCGGTTTCTTTAATCGTAAACAGAGTTTGCAGAACTGCTCGTCAAAGTACGCCGCCTGTCAGCTTATTTTCGTAAGTCGGCTACAGCTTCCGCCGCCCTTGCTGTGTTGCAGCAGCGTTTGGAGCTCCCAGCACACCGACTGGTGTGTGATGTCCCCACACGTTGGAACTCTTCCCTCCACATGTTGCAAAGGATTTGTGAGCAGAAGAGAGCAGTTGTGGAGTACCAGCTGCAACAAGACGGTCGATATTCACGTCAGACTCCACACATAAGACCTCAGGAGTGGACCTGGATGTCTGACATATGTACCATCCTGACAAACTTTGAGGAGTCCACCAAGATTGTGAGTGGCGATGACGCCATCATTAGCGTCTGCATCCCACTTGTCTGTCTTTTGCAATGCTTTCTTCAGAGAATTAAAGAGGAGGCATTGCAGCCAGAGTATGATGAGATGGATCAAGAAGCCGTAACAGGCGATTACACACAGCCCAGCCTCATCGCATCCCAATGTGCATTGGGGGACAATGAGGGAGAGTAGGAGGAGGAGGAAGAACAGGAGCTGGTATCATGCGCTGTAGACGGTAGTACCTGTACAACTGTCATACCGTCGGTTCAGCGTGGGTGGCCTGAGGACAGGGGGGAGGAGGAGGAGGACAGCATGGTCAGTCATCATCTTGGTGAGGACATGGAAGTCTTGCCCGTTACCAGTATGGCACGCATGGCTGACTTTATGTTACGCTGCCTTAACTGTGACCCTCGCGTTGTCAAAATGTTGGGTGACAGTCATTACTGGTTGGTGACACTTTTAGACCCCCGCTACAAGGAGAACTTTCATTCTCTTATTCCTGAGGTGGAAAGGTCTACAAAAATGTGACAGTACCAGAAGGCACTTGCTGCAGAACTGTTAACAAAATTCCCATCTGAACATTCTAGAGGCAGAGGTCACAGTTCGTTGCCCAACCAAGGCAATCAGAAAAACATAGTTCCAATAAGACAAAATCGTCATTAACTTTCTCTACGCCATATAGTGATCATTTTTACAACATTAAACAAATTTTTCTCAAGAATTTACCCATATTATATCAGGATGACAAATTGTCTAATATATTGGAAGCAGGCTGCAGGGTGGTTTCAAGGAGAGGTCAGGATCTACGCAATATGTTGTCACCTAGCCTATTTTTGAACAATAAAGTACAAAGTCCCAACTGGCTGAAATATGTCGGTATGTATAAATGTGGTGAAAATAGATGCTGTATGTGCAAACATGTCGCTATGGGTTCAAGTTTCTCTGATCTACACACAGGTAGAAAATATGACATAGAGTCTTATACAATTATTTTTTTTTTTCTCCTAAGTTTATATCTGAATATTCTATGAGAATTCGTTGCACGCAAATCTTGTCTAAGTAGGAGTTAATATCCTAATTTGTATACTAATCTATCACACATGTTTAGGGGTGGTCACAGTTTTTATTATAAATGTGTTGTTTTTTAATTCATTTGAATACTGACGAATAAGGGGCTGTGTACACGAAATGCGTCCAGTTGTTCCCCTCCTAGGGACATGTTGTGACTTTTAATTTTGGAATAAAAGGATTTATCGCATGCGGCACCGGATTTTACCTTTCTTATATATCCTTGCAAGTGTATGCTGGACACTAATCCGTGAGCCTGGGATTCCTGTGAGTATCAGGTGATATGAGCTAATTATCTTTTTTCAGATTACTGGTTGGTGACACTTTTAGACCCCCGCTACAAGGGGAACTTTCGCTCTCTTATTCCTGAGGTGGAGAGGTCTACAAAAATGGGGCAGTACCAGAAGGCACTGGCTGCAGAACTGTTAAAAAAATTCCCATCTGAACACTCTAGTGGCAGAGGTCACAGTTCGTTACCCAACCAAGGTGTACAGATGAGAGAGACGCAACTCCAATCCAGCAGAGGCAGGGGAACACTGTCAATGTTCTGGGACAGTTTTCTGAGACCCGCCCAGCTTACAGGCCCTGAGGCGTGGGGTACTCTCACAAGGAGTGGAAAGTTTCAAAAGATGGTGAGGGAGTACCTTGCCGACCGTACCAGCGTCCTCCGTGATTCCTCTGTGCCTTTTAATTATTGGGTATCCAAGCTGGAGACTTGGAATGAACTCACTCTGTACGCCTTGGAGGTCCTGGCCTGCCCTGCCGCTAGCGTGTTATCGGAGCGTGTTTTTAGTGCCGCTGGGGGAATTATAACTGATAAGCGTACTCGCCTGTCAACTGACAACGCTGACAAGCTGACCCTTATCAAAATGAACAAGGGCTGGATGGGGCCATTCTTCTCATCACCACCAAATGACAGCAGAGTAACATAAAGTTAAATACACTGTGTTATTTCAGGTGGTGTATTCCCATGCACCGCTTCACACCCACACATGGGTATATGCTTCCTCATTTCGGCTGTATTTTTCACTTCTCCTTATCCTCAGCCTCCACCACCACTATACCACCAGGGTGACCGTGGTCCGTGTTGCCAGCATTGCAAGTTCCACCGTCCTAATTTTTGGCAGCTTTTGCTTGGAAGGCATAGGCAAAGACTATGGGAGACCCACTCCCCAATAATGGGAATAATGTTTTTAATAATCTGTACTGCATGGCTCTTGTTTGCCAGCATTGCAAGTTCCTCCGTCCTAATTTTTGGCAGCTTTTGCTTGGAAGGCATAATAATATAATAATAATAATAGTCTTTATTTTTATAGCGCCAACATATTCCGCAGAACTTTATAAATTTTAGGGGGGACATATACAGACAATACAGAATAAGCATATCTCATATCAAAAGGAGTGAGGGCCCTGCTCGCAAGCTTACAGTCTATGAGGAAATGGGGGAGACACAAAAGGTAAAAAGTACATATATTGTATAATTCAGCCTTGATATACTAAATAAGATAAATAATAATTCATGGACTGGTCGCCAGCCAGTATGTGTGCAGTCCTGAAAGAGGCTATTAAGTGCATGGTTGGTATGAACCTGAAGTTGAAGAAGATTTTAATATGGGGGAAAACTGGGACAGACAGAGTGTGTTTAGGCGATACGCCAGTCTAAAGAAATGTGTTTTTAGGGTTCGCTTGAAACTGTGGGTATTGGGAATTAATCAAACTGTCCTGGGTAGTGCATTCCAAAGAATTGGCGCAGCACGCGAGAAATCTTGGAGACGGGAGTGGGAAGTTCGGATTATGGAGGATTTTAGTTCTAAGTCACTGGCAGAACGGAGGGCACGTGTAGGGTGGTAGACTGAGACAAGGGAGGAGATGTAGGGGGGTACTGAAGCATGGAGGACTTTGTGGGTAAGCATAATAAGTTTAAATTGAACTCTATATTGGATGGGTAACCAATGCAATGACTGGAACAGGGAAGAGGCATCGGTGTAACGGTTGGCGAGGAATATGATCCTGGCTGCTGCGCTATGGGCGGTTTGGAGAGGGGAGAGTTTAGTAAGAGGAAGACCGATTAGTAGAACGTTGCAATAGTCAAGACGAGAATGAATAAGAGCTACAGTAAGAGTTTTTGCCGAGTCAAAGGTGAGAAAAGTCCTGATTCTTGAGATGTTTTTGAGGTGTAGATGACATGACTGAGCGAGTAATTTGATGTGAGTAGTGAAAGAAAGATCTGAATCAAAAATGACCCCAAGACAGCGGGCTTGTTGCTGGGGAGTAATGGTTGAGCCACAAACGGAAATGGCAATATCGGGCACAGGTAGGTTAGTGGAGGGAGGAAAGACGAGTAGTTCAGTTTTTGACAGATTCAGATTTAGGTAGAGGGAGGACATAATGTTAGACACAGCGGAAAGACAATCACTGGTCTTTTGTAGTAATGCAGGGGTGATGTCCAGAGCAGAGGTGTATAATTGGGTGTCATCAGCGTAGAGATGGTACTGAAAACCGAATCTGCTGATTGTTTGTCCAATAGGAGCGGTGTATAAGGAGAAAAGAAGGGGCCTAGGACCGATCCTTGAGGAACCCCGACAGTAAGGGGAAGTAGGGAGGAGGAAGAGCTGGCAAAAGACACAGAGAAGGAGTGGTCAGAGAGATAGGAGGAGAACCAGGAGAAAACAGTGTCCTTGAGACCGATAGAGCGGAGCATAGTGAGGAGGAGCTGGTGATCCACAGTGTCGAATGCTGCAGAGAGATCCAGGAGAATCAGCAGGGAGTAGTGACCATTATATTTAGCTGTTAGTAGATCATTAGAGACTTTAGTGAGGGCAGTTTCAGTAGAATGTAAAGAGCGGAAACCATATTGTAAAGGGTCAAGAATAGAGTTGTCTGAGAGATAGCAGATGAGACGGGAGTGGACCAGGCGTTCCAGGAGTTTAGAGATAAAGGGAAGATTGGAAACAGGTCTGTAGTTGGCCGTGCAGTTCTGGTCAAGGGATGGTTTTTAAGTAATGGTTGTATGCTGGCGTGTTTAAAAGAAGAGGGAAAGATACCAGAGAGGGAAAGGTTGAAAATTTTAGTTAGGTGAGTGGTGACAGCTGGAGAAAGCGACTGAAGGAGATGTGAGGGAATAGGGTCACTGGTGCAGGTGGTAGGGCAAGAAGATGCAAGGAGCCTGATCACTTCATCTTCCGTGACAGGTTCGAAGTCATAAAGTGAGCAAGATACAATGTGGCGGGGGAGAGCATGCATAACATTTGGGGATTGGGAGAAAATTTCCATTGCATAGGCAAAGACTATGGGAGACCCACTCCCCAATAATGGGAATAATGTTTTTAATATGCTGTACTGCATGGCTCTTGTTTGCCGGCATTGCAAGTTCCTCCGTCCTAATTTTAGACAGTTTTGCTTGGAAGGCATAGGCAAAAACTATGGGAGACCCACTTTCCAATACTGGGAATAATGTTTTTAATATGCTGTAATGCATGGCTCTTGTAAGGGGCATTAAAACCGTCTTGCTAAACCACTCTGAACTCCACAGCTCTTCCAAGGGGCATTAAAACCGTCTTGTTAAGCTACTGTGACCTCCACCACTCTTCCAAGGGGCATTGATATTGTCTTTTTACTCCACTGCGACCTCCAGCACTCTTCCAAGGGGCATTAATACTGTCTTGTTAGGCTACTGTGACCTGCACGTCTCTTCCAAGGTTCATTAAAACCGTATTGTTAAGCTACTGTGACCTCCACCACTCTTCCAAGGGGCATTGATATTGTCTTTTTATTCAACTGCGACCTCCACCACTCTTCCAAGGAGCATGAAAGCCATCTTGTTAAACCACTCTGAACTCCACAGCTCTTCCAAGGGGCATTAAAACCATCTTGTTAAGCTACTGTGACCTCCAACACTCTTCCAAGAGGCATTGATATTGTCTTTTTATTCCACTGCGACCTCCACCACTCTTCCAAGGGGCATTAAAACTGTCTTGTTAAGCTACTGTGACCTCCACGTCTCTTCCAAGGGGCATTAAAACCGTCTTGTTAAACCACTCTGAACTCCACAGTTCTTCCAAGGGGCATTAAAACCATCTTGTTAAACTACTGTAATCTCCACGTCTCTTCCAAGGGGCATTAAAACCATCTTGTTAAACCACTCTGAACTCCACAGCTCTTCCAAGGGGCATTAAAATCGTCTTGTTAAGCTACTGTGACCTCCACGTCTCTACCAAAGGGCATTAAAACCGTCTTGTTAAACCACTCTGATCTTCACAGCTCTTCGAAGGGGCATTAAAACCTTCTTGTTAAGCTACTGTGACCTCTACCACTCTTCCAAGGGGCATTGATATTGTGTTTTTATTCCACTGCGACCTCCACCACTCTTCCAAAGGGCATTAAAACTGTCTTGTTAAGCTACTGTGACCTCCACGTCCCTTCCAAGGGGCATTAAAACCGTCTTGTTAAACCAATCTGAACTCCACAGCTCTTCCAAGGGGCATGATAACTGACTTGTTAAGCTACTGTGACCTTCACGTCTCCTCCAAGGGGCATTAAAACCGTCTTGTTAAACCACTCTGAATTCCACAGCTCTTCCAAGGGGCATTAAAACCGTCTTGTTAAACTACTGTGACCTCCACGTCTTTTCCAAGGGGCATTAAAGCCATCTTGTTAAACCACTCTGAACTCCACAGCTCTTCCAAGGGGCATTAAAACCGTCTTGTTAAGCTACTGTGACCTCCACGTCTCTTCCAAGGGGCAATAAAATCGTCTTGTTAAACCACTCTGAACTCCACAGCTCTTCCAAGGGGCATGAAAACCGTCTTGTTAAGCTACTGTGACCTCCACGTCTCTTCCAAGGGGCATTAAAACTGTCTTGTTAAACCACTCTGAACTCCACAGCTCTTCCATGGGGCATTAAAGCCATCTTGTTAAGCTACTGTGACCTCCACGTATCTTCCCAGGGACATTAAGACCGTCTTGTTAAACCACTCTGAACTCCACAGCCCTTCCAAGGGGCATGTAAACCGTCTTGTTAAACCACTCTGAAAACCACAGCTCTTCCAAGGGGCATGATAACTGACTTGTTAAGCTGCTGTGACCTTCAAGTCTCTTCCAAGGGGCATTAAAACCGTCTTGTTAAACCACTCTAATCTCCACAACTCTTCCAAGGGGCATTAAAACCGTCTTGTTAAGCTACTGTGACCTCCACGTCTCTTCCATGGGGCATTAAAACCATCTTGTTAAACCACTCTGAACTCCACAGCTCTTCCAAGGGGCATTAAAACCGTCTTGTTAAGCTACTGTGACCTCCACGTCTCTACCAAAGGGCATTAAAACCGTCTTGTTAATCCACTCTGAGCTCCACAGCTGTTCGAGGGGGCAAGAAAACTGTCTTGTTAAGCTACTGTGACCTCCACGTCTCTTCCAAGGGGCATTAAAACTGTCTTGTTAAACCACTCTGAACTCCACAGCTCTTCCATGGGGCATTAAAGCCATCTTGTTAAGCTACTGTGACCTCCACGTCTCTTCCCAGGGACATTAAGACCGTCTTGTTAAACCACTCTGAACTCCACAGCCCTTCCAAGGGGCATGTAAACCGTCTTGTTAAACCACTCTGAACACCACAGCTCTTCCAAGGGGCATGATAACTGACTTGTTAAGCTGCTGTGACCTTCAAGTCTCTTCCAAGGGGCATTAAAACCGTCTTGTTAAACCACTCTAATCTCCACAACTCTTCCAAGGGGCATTAAAACCGTCTTGTTAAGCTACTGTGACCTCCACGTCTCTTCCATGGGGCATTAAAACCATCTTGTTAAACCACTCTGAACTCCGCAGCTCTTCCAAGGGGCATTAAAACCGTCTTGTTAAGCTACTGTGACCTCCACGTCTCTACCAAAGGGCATTAAAACCGTCTTGTTAATCCACTCTGAGCTCCACAGCTGTTCGAGGGGGCAAGAAAACTGTCTTGTTAAGCTACTGTGACCTCCACATCTCTTCCAAGGGGCATTAAAACCGTCTTGTTAAACCACTCTGAACTTCACAGCTCTTCCAAGGTGCATTAAAACTGTCTTGTTAAGCTACTGTGACCTCCACATCTCTTCCAAGGGGCATTAAAACAGTCTTGTTAAACCACTCTAAATTCCACAGCTCTTCCAACGGGCATGAAAACTGTCTTGTTAAGCTACTGTGACCTCCACGTCTCTTCCAAGGGGCATTAAAACCGTCTTGTTAAACCATTCTGAACTCCACAGCTCTTCCAAGGGGCATGAAAACCGTCTTGTTAAACCACTCTTAACTCCACAGCTCTTCCAAGGGGCATTAAAGAAGTCTTGTTAAGCTACTGTAAGGTCCACGTCTTTTCCAAGGGGCATTAAAAACGTCTTGTTAAATCACTCTGAACTCCACAGCTCTTCCAAGGGGCTCTAAAACCTTCTTGTTAAGCTACTGTGACCTCCACCACTCTTCCAAGGGGCATTGATATTGTCTTTTTATTCCACTGCGACCTCCACCACTCTTCCAAGGGGGATTAAAACTGTCTTGTTAAGCTACTGTGACCTCCACGTCTCTTCCAAGGGGCATTAAAACCGTCTTGTTAAACCACTCTGAACTCCACAGCTTTTCCAAGGGGCATGATAACTGACTTGTTAAGCTACTGTGACCTTCACGTCTCTTCCAAGGGGCATTAAAACTGTCTTGTTAAACCACTCTGAACTCCACAGCTCTTCCAAGGGGCATGAAAACCGTCTTGTTAAACCACTCTGAACTCCACAGCTCTTCCAAGGGGCATTAAAACCGTCTTGTTAAGATACTGTGACCTCCACCACTCTTCCAAGGGTCACTGATATTGTCTTTTTATTCCCCTGCGACCTCCACAACTTTTCCAAGGGGCATTAAAACTATCTTGTTAAGCTACTGTGACCTCCACGTCTCTTCCAAGGGGCATTAAAACCGTCTTGTTAAACCACTCTGAACTCCAGAGCTCTTCCAAGGGGCATGAAAACCGTCTTGTTAAGCTACTGTAACCTCCACGTCTCTTCCAAGGGGCATTAAAACAGTCTTGTTAAACCACTCTGAACTCCACAGCTCTTCCAAGAGGCATTAAAACCGTCTTGTTAAGCTACTGTGACCTCCTTGTCTCTTCCAAGGGGCATTAAAACCGTCTTTTAAACCACTCTGAACTCCACAGCTCTTCCAAGGGGCAGTGAAAAGTTGTTTTTAATTACTTCTAACCTCCACGACTCTTCCCACGGGCATTGCATTTCCTCCTAATTTTAGTCAGCTTTTGCTTTTCAATGCATAGGCGAAAACTAAGGGAGACCCACTCCCCAATAATGGGTAGAAGGTATTTACTACGCTGTAATCCACGTCTGTTTTAAGGGGCATTGCAGTTCCTCATAATTTTTGGAAAGCCTTCCATTCGCTGCTTAGGCCAACAGTGTACAGGAGACCCAGTTGCTTTAAATGGAAAAAATGGTTTAGTTAAGGCCCTCTGACCTCCATGTCACTTCCAAGGCGCATTGGAGTGCCTCGAAATTTTTGGTAGGCATTGCACTCACTGTATACCCTATAACTGTGTAGCCGAACCGCTCCTTTTGGTACAGAAACATATCCTACAAGACATGTGTGGTTAACTGGCCTAATTTTGATGTGAATGGTACCTGTTCCTCCTGCTCTTTCTCCTTTGCCACCACCTCATCCATCATTCATCACCTGAAGCCTTGTTTTAACGGGAGTCATAGAACTGGGATAGTAGCAGGAAAACATCCAGCAACCCTTGGAGGAGGTAGGATATGTGCCAAAATGCTGACCACCTCAGGCCTAGCCTCTACTACATACATGCGCTTGCATTCCAAGGAACAGAAAGCTAAGGAGATGGATGGCCTCATGATCATGAATAATTTACTCTTTGTGTAAGAGGCTGACTACTGCTGCTGTCTACCTTCTGAACTTTGTGTTGAAGCCTAATTGACCCAGGACCCACAATCCTCTAGGCCTGGAGGACGTGTTGCATCCCAGAGTCCAACTGTGTCCCAGCTTCCACAATATTAACCCAGTGTGAAGGCATCAGCGAGATGGACCATCCTTGGCCACATTCACTTGTCCACATGTTTGTGGTTAGGCTGTCCTTCAAACAGGGCCGGCTGGGGACCGTTTATGGACACCCGGCCGCCTCCAGGCGGCTGGGGACCATGTGTGCGTACCCGGCCGCGGGGCGGCTGGGGACCAAGTAGGGACACCCAGCCGCCCCCTGGCGGCTGGGGACCAAGCGTGGACACCCGGCTGCTGGTGGCTGGGGACTGAGTATGGATACCAGGCCGCCAAAGCAGCCATGACGTGGTGGCCAGATTCTGCCTTCACATGCCTAAAAGGCCCAATTTCAAGTGCAAGCAAGCAAGCAGTATGGTATTGCAGCCTGGGGGTGGGTGGGTGGCAGGCTGCATACTTGCGCTGGCATTGCAAGGAATGGGGGAGGTACAATTGAACACTGCCCTGGGACAAGGACATGCATGGGGATAGTTGCAAGTCTGCATCTTCTGATGCGGCAAGGATCACTTCTGATGGGCACACTTTTAGGCAGTGACCTGGGTGTCAGAGATGCTTCCAGGGGTCTTCCCCATGCTGTCCCCATGTATTTTCCGCACTGTATGCATGTGTCACACAGCACATGGCCAGATAAGGTTGTAAAATGTTAAAATGACATTTCCCGGTGAATGCATTTGTCACGGTTGAAAGCAATACAAAAGTGCAAAAACGCATAAAAAATGCTACTTGTGAACATAGCCCAATGTGTGGCGGAGTATTTTTGTTTTTGGTTATTTATTTTACCTTATACACAAGTCTTTACCCTGGAAAGGAAGTTCCTTAACATATTTGACAGGAAAACAGTTTCAGTTTCGCTTTTGAACTTTTTATTGTGAGCCCGTAAAAGTGGCTTAATACCTCTGACCACGTTGTTGGCAGCAGTGACATTGGGGTCAGAAATGCTTCCTGGGGCTATCCCCATGCTGTCCCCAGGTCATTTGAACACTGTCACTATCGTTTTGGGCACTTTTTAGGCTTTCTACAGACTGCCAGGGGTGCCGCCGCAAAAATGCTCGGGTCTCCCATAGACTAACATTGGGCTCGTTGCTCGGGTCGAGCACCCAAGTATCACGGTGAGCTTGGCCCGAGCTTCGAGCACCCGAGCATTTTAGTGCTCGCTCAACACTATTAATATTTTTGATTTCCATTGATGATTTTTGTGTCATTTTGCTGTCAGCACATTCAACTTTGTACAGAACAAAGTATTCAATGAGAATATTTCATTCATTCAGATCTAGGATGTGTTATTTGAGTGTTCCCTTTATTTTTTTGAGTGGTGTATATATACAGTACAGACCAAAAGTTTGGACTCACCTTCTCATTTAAAGATTTTTCTGTATTTTCATGACCATGAAAATTGTACATTCACACTGAAGGCATCAAAAGTATGAATTAACACATGTGGAATTATATACTTAACAAAAAAGCGTAAAACAACTGAAAATATGTCTTATATTCTAGGTTCTTCAAAGTAGCCACCTTTTGCTTTGATGACTGCTTTGCACACTCTTGGCATTCTCTTGATGAGCTTCAAGAGGTAGTCACCGGAAATGGTTTTCACTTCACAGGTGTGCCCTGTCAGGTTTAATAAGTGGGATTTCTTGCCGTTTAAATGGGGTTGGGCCCATCAGTTGTGTTGTGCAGAAGTCTGGTGGATACACAGCTGATAGTCCTACTGAATAGACTGTTAGAAATTGTATTATGGCAAGAAAAAAGCAGCTAAGTAAAGAAAAACGAGTGGCCATCCTTACTTTAAGAAATGAAGGTCAGTCAGTGCGAAAAATTGGGCAAACTTTGAAAGTGTCCCCAAGTGCAGTTGCAAAAACCATCAAGCGCTACAAAGAAACTGGCTCACATGTGGACAGCCCCAGGAAAGGAAGACCAAGAGTCACCTCTGATTCTGAGGATAAGTTTATCCGAGTCACCAGCCTCAGAAATCGCAGGTTAACAGCAGCTCAGATTAGAGACCAGGTCAATGCCACACAGAGTTCTAGCAGCAGACACATCTCTATATCAACAGGTAAGAGGAGACTTTGTGCAGCAGGCCTTCATGGTAAAATAGCTGCTAGGAAACCACTGCTAAGGACAGGCAACAAGCAGAAGAGACTTCTTTGGGCTAAAGAACTCAAGGAATGGACATTACACCAGTGGAAATCTGTGCTTTGGTCTGATGAGTCCAAATTTTAGATCTTTGGTTCCAACCACCGTGTCTTTGTGCGACACAGAAAAGGTTAACGGATGGACTCTACATTCCTGGTTCCCACCGTGAAGCATGGAGGAGGAGGTGTGATGGTGTGGGGGTGTTTTGCTGGTGACACTATTGGGAATTTATTCAAAATTGAAGGCATACTGAACCAGCATGGCTACCACAGCATCTTGCAGCGGCATGCTATTCCATCCGGTTTGCGTTTAGTTGGACCATCATTTATTTTTCAACAGGACAATGACCCCAAACACACCTCCAGGCTGTGAAAGGCCTATTTGACCAAGAAGGAGAGTGATGGGGTGCTACGCCAGATGACCTGGCCTCCACAGTCACCAGACCTGAACTCAATCAAGATGGTTTGGGGAGAGCTGGACCGCAGAGTTAAGGCAAAAGGGCCCACAAGTGCTAAGCATCTCTGGGAACGCCTTCAAGATTGTTGGAAGACCATTTCTGGTGACTACCTCTTCAAGATCATCAAGAGAATGCCAAGAGTGTGCAAAGCAGTCATCAAAGCAAAAGGTGGCTACTTTGAAGAACCTAGAATATAAGACATATTTTCAGTTGTTTCACACTCTTGTTAAGTATATAATTCCACATGTGTTAATTCATAGTTTTGATGCCTTCAGTGTGAATGTACAATTTTCATAGTCATGAAAATACAGAAAAATCTTTAAATGAGGTGTGTCCAAACTTTTGGTCTGTGCTGTATATATAGTGTAAATATATATATATATATATATTTATATATATATATATATATATATATATATATATATATATTAGCTATTGAACCCGTTCTACACCCAGGTGGCGAGCATTTTTATTGGTATATGGTCTCCCATGCTGGTATGTGCTGCCCCCTCCTGGTATTTCTGCTGCCCCCATCCTGGTATTTTTACTCCCCAATCCTGTTCCCCCATCCTGTTATGTGCTGCCCAACTCCTATCCTGGTATGCATGACACCCCTCATCCCTATCCTGGTATACATGGCACCCCTCATCCCTATCCTAGTATGTATGGCACCCCTCATGCCTATACTGGTATGCATGGTCCCCTCATCCCTATCCTGGTATGCATGGCACCCCTCATCCCTATTCTGATATACATGGCACCCCTCATCCCCATCCTGGTATGCATGGCACCCCTCATCTCCAATCCTGGTATGCATGGCACCCCTCATCCCCAAATTGGTATGCATGGCACCACTCATCCCCAATCCTGGTATTCATGGCACCCCTCATCCCTAATCCTGGTATGCATGGCACCCCTCATTCTAAATCTGGTATACATTGCACCCCTCATCTCAATCCTGGTATGCATAGCCCCCTCATCCCAAATTTGTTATACATGGCACCCTTCATCCCAATCCTGATATGTATCGCTCCCCTTATCCCACAATATTGGTATGTATGGTACACAATCCCTCATCCTGGTATACATTGCTTCCTCATCCCCCAATCCTGGTATGCATTGCACCGAATCCCTCATCCTGGTTTGGATGGCACATCTCATCCCCCAGTCCAGGTATGCATGGCACCCCATCCTTCATCCTGATATGTATGGTACCCCTCATCCCTATCCTGGTATGTATGGTACCCCTGATCCTGGTATGCATGGCACCCCATCTCCCATCCTGGTATGTATGGTACCCCACATCCCTATTCTGGTATGTATGGTACCCAACATCCTGGTATACATGGCACCCCTCATCCCAATTCTGGTATGTATGGCACCCTTCATCCCCCAATCCTGGTATGTATGGCCTCCTCATCCCCCAATCCTGGTATG
Source organism: Phyllobates terribilis (assembly GCF_046119375.1). NCBI lineage: Eukaryota > Metazoa > Chordata > Amphibia > Anura > Dendrobatidae > Phyllobates > Phyllobates terribilis. The sequence goes on from NW_027362765.1 coordinate 283,780,334, forward strand.
CATGGCATCCCATCCCTCATCCTGGTATGCATGGTACCCCGCATTCCTATCATGGTATGCATGGTACCCTTCATCCCTATTCTGGTATGTATGGTACCCCTCTTCCCTATCCTGGTATGCATGGTCCCCTCACCCCGCAATCCTGGTATGCACGGTACCCCCTCACCCCCCAATCCTGGTATTCAAGGCACCCCTCACCCCCTAATCCTGGTATGAATGGTACCCTTCATCCCCCAATCCTGGTATGCATGGTTACCTTAGCCTCCAATCCTGGTATGCATGGTACCCCCTCACCCTACAATCCAGGTATGCATGGTACCCCCTCATCCCCCAATACTGGTATGCATGGTACCCCATCATCCCCCAATCCTGGTATGCATGGCACCCCTCACCCCACAATCCTTGTATGTATGGTACCCCTCATCCCCAATGCTGGTATGCATAGCACCCCTCACCCCCCAATCCTGGTATGCATGGTCCCCTCATCCCTTAATCCTGGTATGCATGGTCCCCTCACTCCCCAATCCTGGTATGCATGGTCCCCTCACACCTCAATCCTGGTATGCATGGTACCCCCTCATCCTTATCCTGGTATGCATGGCGTCCTCATCCCCCAATCTTGGTATGCATGGTACCTCCTCATCCCTATCCAGGTATGCATGGTCCCCTCACCCCCCAATCCTGGTATGCACGGTACCTCCTCATCCCTATCCAGGTATGCATGGTCCCCTCACCACCCAATCATGGTATTCATGGCACCCCTCACCCCCCAATCCTGGTATGTATGGTACCCCTCATCCCCAATGCTGGCATGCATGGCACCTCTCACCCCGCAATCCTGGTATACATGGTCCCCTCACCCCCCATTCCTCACATGCATGGTCCCCTCGCCCCCTAATCCCGGGTATGCATGGTCCCCTCACATCTCAATCCTGGTATGCATGGTACCCCACATCCCTATCCTGGTATGCATGGCCACCTCATCCCCCAATCCTGGTATGCATGGCACCTCTCATCTCCCAATCCTGGTATGCATGGCACCCCTCATCCCCCAATCCTGGTATGCATGGCCTCCTCACCCCCCAATCCTGGTATGTATGGTACGCCTCATCCCCCAATCCTGGTATGCATGGCACCCCTCACCCCCCAATCATGGTATGCATAGTTCCCATAACCCCCCAATCCTGGTATGTATGACTCCCCTTACCCCCCAATCCTGGTATGCATGGCACCCCTCATCCCCATTCCTGGTATGCATGGCACCCCTCATCCCCCAATCGTGATATGCATGGCACCCTCATCCCCCAATCCCGGTATGCATGGCTTCCTCATCCCCCAATCCTGGTATGCATGGCTCCCCTCATCCCCCAATCGTGGTATGCATGGCACCCCTCACCCCTCGATCCTGGTATGCATGGCACTCCTTACCCCCCCAATCCTGGTATGCATGGCTCCCCTCACCCCCCAATCCTGGTATGTATGGTTCCCCTCACCCCCCAATCCTGGTATACATGGCACCCCTCATCCTTCAATCCTGGTATGCATGGTACCCCTCATCCCCCAATCCTGGTATGCATGCCACCCCTCATTTCCCAATCCTGGTATGTATGGCCCCCTCATCCCTCAATCCTGGTATGTATTGCCCCCTCACCCCCCAATCTTGGTATATATGGCACCCCTCATCCCTATCACGCTGCACACATACAAAAATATAAATACTTATGCTGACCTTTCTTCCCTGTGCTCCAGCACTGCTGTGTTCTTTTCTGCCAGATGCCGGGGGAGGAGTGCAGCGCCGGAGTACACGCGTGCCTATACCTCGCTGTCTGGCGCCATTTTGCTAAAGACACACTGAAAACGTGTTTTCAGTAAAATGGCGCCGGAGAGCGCTATGCGCATGCGCCGATTCCGAAGCCTCATTCCTCCCCCGGTTTCAGGCAAAAAGAGTGGCGCCGCGACAACGCTCCTCCCAGTCAGGTATGTAAGTATGGCGCCGGAGATCGCGGTATGCGTTCAGTGTCTACGCATACCGCGATCTCCGGCGCCTTACCTGTAACAGCTCCATGCGTTCTTCTGTCTGGAGCCATACTGCGCAGACATGTCGTGCTTGCTCAGTCTATAAAGGCTTCAGACAGGTATGCATCTCCATTTTTATTATAGATATATAGATATATAAATAAATATAAATATTGTTTCTCTGAGGCTATTAGCTTCAGTTACTTAAAACCGTTAAGTTTCCTCCAGCATGTTATTTGTTGAGAGGGGTTAAATCACCAATTTGTAAAAGGGCGTGTTTTACTGAGAACAACCATAGAGAGGGTGGGAGGTTGTTCTCGTTATCTCCACCTCAGGGTGTGGTCTGGAGTTTAAATACTGGGCCTTCTGAGGTATTCAGTGTTCAGTAGGTCTGGAGAGAGGAACTCCAGATCTGTTTATGTGGAGCTAGCCTGAACCATGTGAAGTTGCTGAATGCTGAGCAGGCGGATCCCTTCTTCCACAAAGACTGTGCTTTTGTGTTACCACTTTGCCTTGTTTACCATTTTGCCCAGCGGGCTGTGTTTTCTTTTATGGATGCAGTGTTGGGATATGCTGCATTTTAATAAACCAACCAGAAGTTTTAAAGATACAGCTTACCTGTGTCTACCTCCATGTGCAGCTGAGTGAGCGATATACCACAGGTGGTGGAGAGTGCTGGCAAGATCCCCAGGAAATGATGACAGACGACATGGAGAACCTGACCAAGCACCTGGTGAAAGCTCAGCAGGAGAAAAGCAAGCTGCTATTGCAACAGATCTACCAAGAGCAGCAACACAAACAAGACCTGCTCAGACAGCAGCAACAGCAGATGGAGTTGCTCGCAGAGGCGGTTCGTGGGAGGCCAGCATCCCCTCCCCCCAACTCCAGGTGATGACTCAAACGTCCGGAAAGCAGTAAGACCAGCCATGCAAAAAATGATCCCAGGAATGATGTGGAAGCATTTTTGCCTGTTTTTGAGCAGTTAGCAGAGCGAGAGAAGCTGCCGCCTGTGCAGTGGGCAGAGCTGCTGGCCCCCTATTTGACTGGTGAGCCCCAGAAGACTTATTATGACCTGGCCTTACAGGATTCCCAGGAGTATTCAAAGTTAAAAACTGAGATACTGGCACGTTCAGGGTTGACTATGTCTGTCCGAGCTCAAAGGGTCCACCACTGGGCATATGGCGGTGATTAACCCCCTTGCCCCTAAATGTTCAATCTCCTCCATCTTGTACAGAAGTGGTTGAAGCCGGAGTCCTCCACCCCAGCCCAGATGGTAGAACGGGTCGTGATGGAAAGATTTATTCACTCCCTCCCTAAGACTGGGTTGTGCAGGGAGACCCCCGGAATGCGGATGATCTGGTCGGCCTCGTACAATGGTACCAGGTGGTCGAGAGGTCCCTAAGGAAGCCGGGAGGTGCTGAATCCCCATACTGGGGATCCCAAAGGGAGCCCAAATCCCAAAAGAGGGGTATTAGACACACCACTAGGGGAGTCCGAGGTCCCAAAGGGTCACTGAGGGTCTGCCAAAAACCACTGGGAAAGACTTGAACAGCTGGAGGTGTCACGGTCCTGGACACATAGCCACCCATTGTCTGATGTCCTCTGAACAAATGGACTGCAGCATAGGGAGGCTCATACTATGCCTATCCCACCTGCAGTGTGGACTATCAGCCCGGTGAGGGGCCACAGTCATGTCCCTTGACCATAAATGGGGTACTGGTGTCGGGACTTTTGTTGTACTCGGGGAGTTTGGTGACTCTGGTAAGTGCAACACTCCTCCACCAGTTGATCCCTGGGAAACACGTGGGCATCCGCTGTATCCATGGAGACGCTAAGGACTACCCCATCGCCCAAGTGACTATAAAAACAAACCGTGGTACTGAATCACATGAGGTCAGGGTAGTCAGAGACTTGTCACACCCGGTTATAATTGGGCGAAACTTCCGGCTGTTCGGCGCCTTGTGTAGCGCCGGCGTCCCTGCCCTCTGCTAGGCAGGGACGCTGTTCCCCTCACCCCTCTGCTCCGAGCCCGGCGTCCTCCTCCCGCTCTGCTGGCAGCGCGCGCTCCTTCCCGGCCACTGTGCTTATGGCGCGCGCGCGCGCGCTCCCTCCCTCTTAAAGGGGCCGCGCGCGCTGTCCTAAGGAGTCCCCAGCCAATGGCCAGAGGACTTCACCATATATAAGGCACCTCCTCCAAAATGGAGGTGCCCGAGCAATGTTGTTGCACTGTTCACTACTCTGCTTCAGCCCTCAGGTCCCGTTGCCAGTTACCTGCCAGATTCCTGCCAGTTTGCTGTCTGATTCCTGCCTAATATTCTGCTTACCTGCCTGCTAGCCTGAGGTCCGACGGTCTGCCTACCGACTCCTGTCAGTCTGTCTAAGGACCAGCTTGCCCGCTCACCTGGGAGCGCTCCTCTGCTACCTGCCTGCTAGCCTGAGGTCCGACGGTCTGCCCTCCAACTCCTGTCAGTCTGTCTATGGACCAGCTTGCCCGCTCACCTGGGAGCGCACACCTGTTACCTGCCTGATAGCCTACCTGGAGGCTCCGCCGTCACGTGCTGTGACCACCTGCCATTCCAGAGACTCCTGCCCGCTCACCTGGGAGCGCACACCTGTTACCTGCCTGCTAGCCTACCTGGAGGCTCCGCCGTCACGTGCTGTGACCACCTGCCATTCCAGAGACTCCTGCCCGCTCACCTGGGAGCGCACACCTGTTACCTGCCTGCTAGCCTACCTGGAGGCTCCGCCGTCACGTGCTGTGACCACCTGCCATTCCAGAGACTCTCGCTTGCTCACCTGGGAGCACACATCAACCATCTGCCTGCTAGCCTACCTGGAGGCTCTGCCATCACAGGTCGTACCTACCCTTTACCCAGAGACTGCCCCGGTCACTTGCCGTGACCTCCTGCCCGTTCATCCAGAGACTGCCCCGGTCACTTGCCGTGACCTCCTGCCCGTTCATCCAGAGACTGCCCCGGTCACTTGCCGTGATCTCCTGCCCGTTCATCCAGAGACTGCCCCGGTCACTTGCCGTGACCTCCAGCCCGTTCACTCAGAGACTGTCCCGGTCACCTGCTGTGACTGCCTGCCCGTCTTCCCTGGTCGCCACCCGCTCCCTTACAAGGACCGCCCCCTTGTATAGTAGCTCAGAGGTTCCGCCTCCCAGACCCGTTACACCTTGTGGGGAAAGGCAGGGGTGCCCACTAGCTCAGACCGGAGCCAGTTCGTCCATGAAGAATCCCAATTACAGCCAGAAGCGGATGAGTTCCCCTGTGTGTCCTTACTGGCAACGAGGATGAGACAGGGACCCATGAGGATGAGATTCCTGAACTGGGGGTTTCTGGGGGGAATTTTGGTACGGCATAAATGCAGGATCTTACTTTGAAAGGTGCATTTGATAACGTGACTGTGATAAATGGGGTTGACACCAGGTTTCCATATTTCACCTTAAATGACGAGCTGCTTTATCGGGTCACTAAACCAAGAGAGGAAGTTATAGAGCAGTTGTTGGTGCCAGGTCCCTATAGACGTAGGGTATTCGATTTTTGCCCATTCGCATGACTTTGGGGGGCATCTAGGAGTAGACAAAACACAAGAGCGGGTCTTGCAGAGGTTCTACTGGCCGGGGTGCCACCAAGACATTGTTAATTTCTGCCAGTCTTGCCCTACATGTCAGCTAACTGCGCCCATGACCCACTTCCGGAGTCCCCAGGTTCCGTTACCCATTATAGAGGTCCCATTTGACCGAATTGCCATGGACCTTGTAGGGCCCTTAGTTAAGTCTGCCAGGAGTCACCAATACTGGTTGTGCTGCACTATACAATACGAGGCGGTACCATTGAGAAATTCCTCCTCCAAGAGCATAGCCCGAGAGCTCGTACATATCTTCTCCCGGACGGGCCTGCCAAAGGAGATCCTGACAGACCAGGGAACTCCTTTCATGTCGAAGGTGATGAGGGACTTGTGTAAGCCTCTCCAGATTACACAACTCAGAACGTCAGTGTACTATCCACAGACCGAGGACCTGGTGGAGAGATTCAACAAGACCCTAAAGTCCATGCTTAAAAAGATTGTGGAGAAGGATGGCCGAGACTAGGATTACCTACTCCCCTATATTCTATTCTCCATTAGGAAAGTTCCTCAGGCCTCTACTGAGTTCTCACCCTTTGAGTTGCTTACGGATGGCACCCTTGGGGACTGTTGGACAGTGCGAAGGAGACCTGGGAAACCGAGGTAACACCCCACCGGAGCGTCATCAAGCATGTGGCCCAGATCCAAGACTGGATAGTGAGGGTGATGCCGATTGTAAGGGAAAGTCTCCTTCAAGCACAAGAGACCCAGGCAAGGGTCTACAATCATTGGGCGAGACTGAGGCAGTTTAACCCTGGGGAACGGGTGTTGGTGTTGATCCCCCACAGTGGAGAGTAAATTCCTGGCCAAGTGGCAAGGGCCATATGAGGTGGTTGAAATGTTGAGTGACGTCAACTACAAGTTTCACCAACCAGGAAGAAGAAAGCAGTATCAGGTGTACCAAACCTGCTCAAACCTTGGCAAGACAGGGAGCCAGTGAAAGCTATGTGCCTGGGGGCCCATCCTGAAGCCCAATTCGAGGATGTCACAGTGCCAGAGACACTATCACTGGACCAGAAGCAACAGTGCCAATAGCTGCTTCAGCAAAGCCGGAACCTGTTTTCAGAGTTGCCAGGTTGTACGCAGGTGGTCGAGCATGAAATCTTTACAGAGCCTCATGTGAGGGTGAATCAAAGGCCGCATGGAATTCATGATATTGTGGGGTATTATCAGCAATTTATCCCGAATTTCATCAGGATAGCCACCCCCTGACTGATCTTCTTAAGGGTAAAAAGACATCGATGGCCAAGTGGTCCCCTGAAGCAAAGATGGCATTCCAAGAGTTTAAGCTTGCCCTATGTAAACAGTTAGTCTTAGTAGTGCCTGACTTCACTAAGGAGTTCGTAGTTTAGACTGACACCTCCGAGGTTGGTTTGGGAGCTGTGTTGTCAAAGGAAATAGATGGGGGCGAACATCCAGTACAATTCCTGAGTAGGAAACTCTCCTTCTGTGAAAAGAACAATGACATCTTAGAGAAGGAGTGCTTGGCCATCAAATGGGCAATTGAGACTCTAAGATATTATCTGCTAGGCCGAAAGTTTAGTCTAGTATCAGATCATGCGCCCCTGAGATGGATGAGGGAAAGGAAGGGGAAGTAATGCCCAGGTGGCTAGGTGGTTTCTAGCACTCCAAGACTTTAATTTTCATGTAGAGCACAGGAGGGAAACTACATGGAGACACAGATGCTCTGTCTAGACTACCCTGTTTAGTGAGTGAAGGTGCCAAAACCCCTGGCAGGGGAGAAGGATATGTGACAAAGTCATTGGTAAAGTTCTGGAGGGGAGATATGTTTCCCTGAGGCTATTAGCTTAAAACCATTACGTTTCCTCCTAGAGTGCCCAGGAGGTTGTTCTCCATATCTCCACTTAAGGGTGTGGTCTGGGGTTTAAATACTTGGCCTGCTGAGGAATTCAGTGTTCAGTAGGCCTGGAGAGAGGAACTCCAGATCTGTTTGTGTGGAGCTAGCCTGAACCATGTGAAGTTGCTGAACGTCGAGCAGGCAGATCCCTTCTTCCACAAAGACTGTGCTTTTGTGTTACCATTTTGCTTTTTTGTGCTTTGCCCAGCAGGCTGTGTTTTCTTTTATGGACTCAGTGTTGGTCTATGCTGCATTTTAATAAACCAAGGTTGGCAGTACTGACTCCAGCTATTCTAAAATTAGTGACCATGCCTCATTTGAAGTACCTCAGATTGCTTGATTTTTGACTTCTAATATGGATTCACACTGAAACTAATCCACTAAAATAGTGCTCACTTGGTTTTATGCAAATTACACTGTGAGAGGACTAGTGGAGCACCGATGCATGCCCCCAATGCACTTCCAGACTAATTTGCAACTGGCTTCAAAGATTGACTTTCACTGGCACATTGTATTACTGCAAGACAAGTATAATTATTATTGCTGTTCTAGATTTCAAGCCGCTATACAAAAATCGTCTTTTCAGGATCCCTACATTGTATTTTCTACTTTTTAATTGGCAATGTTAGTGGTCTCTTGTTAGATGACATGGCACCTGGGAGAATTGTCCATTTTGCCATGTTGCTGGAGTCTATGATCACTTGGTCCTTTGTGACATGATGCAGAGGTTCATATGTATTCAACTTGTCATTGGGCTTGTGAAAAAGAGTAGCAGGCAGATGGAGATTCCATGGCAACAAAAGGGTTAAGTGTGATGTGCTATGCTATGTTTTATTAAGTGTGATATGATATCTTATGTTTTATTGGTTTGTGTGATAAAAGAGTGTTATATTTTATCCCTATGGCCGGTTTTGTATGTCAGTTCCCCTCTACGCTTTGACTTAAGGTCTTCCCTGGGAATGCGGGAGGTCTGTCCACTAGGGGAACCATATAGCAGTCAGAGATATAGTTTAAAATCCTATTAACCGGCCACAAAATATATGGTCCGTAATCCCTATGAAACTAACAAAACCAACAAGAAATTCATTTTGGGAATAAGAGGTTAAATATAAAGGGGAAAAAGACCCCCTTATTGCAAATGATTGCCTCAATCTTCCTATAGGTAATACCAAAATGACACAAGAAGGATTTGAGTCATAAAATATATAAATTTTATTAAACAGTATAAATGTTGTTATACAATAGCAGTAAAAAAGTGTAAAAAGGGATAGGGAGGGGAGAGGAGAGGACAGCTAAAGAAGGCAGGATAAGATGGAAAAACCTTGCACAGAGACTAACATCCCTAAAAGCAGCTTACAATGTGTGACAGGTGTAAGTATGGGCTGCCAGCTAGGTAATACAGTAATAGAAAATCCTGGCAAAAGACATGCCAGGTAATGTCAGGTCTACCAATAGTGATAAGGAAAAGCAGCATGTAGTAAGTATGACCGACAGTAGTGGATTATAGGTTCAAAGATTGCGCTTTAAAGATATCCATATCGTCAAATCAAAAGCAGCAGCGTTGTATAGTTCCCATTACGTTGAATCATATTGGTCGAGTCTAGGGCAGCGTGTATTAAGATGCTGGGGATGTATGGCAGCCTCGACACACGTTTCGCCCGGAAATGGCTTCGTCAGGAGGCGTGGCTATCGTACGGAAGAGGGACACCTTATGTATGCAGTTGTACCAATCAGAATCCCTCGCGTGGCGAAGCCCCGACCCCGGCAATGACGCGGGCACGACACGTCACACGCAACCAGGAAGGGGATGGGATATCCCCTCCGTTGCTGCGGCAACGTGTCCGGCCCACGACGCCGCCGGAGCGGAGACACGCGAGCGAAGGAGACAGATGATATTGGGATGCATAGGGTATAAAAAGCAGGTATGGATAGACTAGAGGCTATAAAAGATGCAGTTGTACCAATCAGGATCCCTGGCGTGGCGAAGCCCCGTCCCTGGCGATGACGCGGGCACGACACGTCACATGCAGCCAGGAAGGGGATAGAATGTCCCCTCCGTCGCCGCGGCAACGCGTCCAGCCCATGACGCCGCCGGAGCCGAGACACGCCAGCGAAGAAGACAGATGATATTGGGATGCATGGGGTATACAAAGCAGGTATGGATAGACTAGAGGCTATAAAAGAGCACAGCACAATGTTAGCACACGGAATGGCCACTTCACTGTGTCGCAAGGTGCTGTGCTCTTATCAGCAGGGGACATGAAGTCAGAATCCTGTGAAAAAAGGGGCTGATATAGTTTATACTGCATAAGACACTAGATGGTTAACAGTTGGGATTAGCCCACAGTTTGGGAAGGGTTAGAAGGCTTTTTATGAAAAAGTTTTCTGGGTGACAGTTAGAGTCCATGACTGACACAGCACAAGTTCAAGTTCAGTTCAGTAAAGGAGAGCGGAGTTGAGTGAAGGAAGGCTGAACAGACAGGGAAACAGGTTCTAGAAAACAGATCCAGCAAAGAGGAAAGGTTTACTAATAGAATGAGGGTACATCTAAAGCTACATATGGATGCCGGGATAGTGTTGAGACTAAGTTCCAGAAGAGGTACTGAGAAGCAGACCTCTGTCTCCCTGATGAGGAAGATATTGACCGGGTCGCATAGGAAGAGGAAGATGTCGGGTCTCAGGACAGGACGGGGACAAGGACTGTTAGGACACAGAACCGAGGGAACATAAGTAAAAAGAGACTCTGTCTTAATCTGTATGCTGCAGTCGTGTGTAAATAAATTGCACAGTAAAGCCGAACCTGTTAACCTAGGCTAGGTACCCTGTAACACTATATATTCCATGTAAAATGCTTTTTGGGGGTGACGGACTCCCTTTAACCCCTTCATCCCTGGTCATTTTCCTTTTTTCCGTTTTCATTTTTTCCTCCTTTTTTTGGTGGCAACTGGAAAAATGTAACAGGTTATTCCTATCTGTATGCTTTGTAAACAGGTCAATATTTAACCCCTACAAGTCATGACCATTTTCCTTTTTTTCATTTTAGTTTTTTCCTCCCTTTCTTCCAAGAGCAATAAGTTTTTTATTTTTCCATCCACATAGCTGTATGAGGGCTTGTTTTTTGTGGTACAAGCTGTACTTTTGAATGGCATCATTCATTTTACCGTATAGTGTACTTAAAAGCAGGAAAAAATTTAAAATGCGGTGAAATTGCATTAAAAAGGTAAAAAAAGAGCAATTCTACAATTGTTTTGGAGTATTTTTATTTACCATGTTCACTATATGATAAAGCTGACTTGGCAATATGATTCTCCAGGTCAGTTCGAGCACATAGATACAAACATGTATAGTTTTGTTTTTTTTATTTAAGTGATGAAAAAAAATTCGGAAATTTGTATGAAATTGTTTTTTGATTTTGTCACCATTTTCACAGACCAGTAGTGTTTTGATTTTTTGGGATCTGGGGCTGGGTAAGGTCTTTTTTTTACACCCTGAGCTTACGTTTTTACTGATAATATTTTGGGGTAGATAAAATGTTTTGATCGCCTCTTATTGCAATGTTGTGGGGGCCAAAAAACTGTAATTCTAAGGTTTCGATTTTTTTTCTTGTTACGCTGTTTACTGATTGGATTAATTTACTTTTTATTTTGATAGGCTGGACACATACCAAATATGTGTATCACATCACAGGCATGCCATCGGTATCATGGAATGATGCGCCCCCCTGCCGGCGCGTGTTAAGTCCCGCTGTTAGAGATTGGCAGCGAGATTTAATAGATTAACAGACGCGGGCAGAGCACCACTCTACCTGCAACTATTAAAAGCATATGATTGCTGATTGAATCAGCTGTCATGTGCGGAAAAGATGCGGGCTGAGCATGTGAGCCTGCATCAAAGGTATGGAAACGAGATATGACGTAAATATACGTCATATGTCGTGAAGGGCTTAAACAAGTTGTTCACTACTTTTACATTGATGCCCCATCTGTATTGCTTGTTGAACTGCAATATTTTCTCACAGTATACACACCCAGTGACCATTCACAGGAGCTCCAAGCCTAATTTTGTGTTCTCGTGTGCATGTTACAATAGCAGTATCATACACACACTCGTAACTTGACCACTATTATTATTTTTGCTTCTGCGGCCTTTGCCATACACCTAAAATAATGAATAGTGTCCACAAACCATCATTTGTAATTCATATAAGTGTAATTCATATTAGGGCTGTTAATTACATCATTAGTCAGTTATTAATGCTACAGAGAAAACGTAATGCTAAAGTTACAGCTGACTGCCAAGTTTGTAATTCTATAATTAGAACATTTACTCTGAAAAGTTCAACTTAATAACATTATATTGTACTTTTTTGCAGAGGCATAGGTAGGGGTTTGGTTCAAGGGGGGTGAAACATCTGAGAGGCCCCCTAAACAGGTACCCTGATTACAACTATGGTGGCGCACCCTAATTGTAGGCATAGGGGAACCTTGGCAGATGACCGCACTGTTACTAAAAAGAAATCTCTACACTAAGACCAACACTGATATTGCCGTCATATGGTGACCCTAAAGTAGTAGATACCAGTCCTGCAGATTATATAGGAGATTATAGCACAGTTATAGATAATGATTTACGTTCTTTCTGATGGAGTCGTTCTTTTTTCCCGTCTTTTCCCTCTTGCTCAGTCAGACACGACAACTTCTCCAGCCACAACTCAGCTGCAGACATTACAACAAAGATACATTTGACTTCTCAAATGTCCAGCACAGTCCCCATCTATTCCCATCCTGCAAAAAATCTTCTTCCTACTGTCAACCCAATACTGAGTAACTGCTGCCCTATATGTCTCTATTATTGAACCTGCTGTATGTTACAAAAACTATGCTCCTCTTTCTGCCCCACTGCGCCCACTCTTTGTGCTGGCACCACTCCCTCTTTTTTCTACTAGCTGCATCATGTGAAATTCCAAGATCGCATGAGCTCCCTGTGCCGGCTCAGCTCCCTCTGCTAAGCACTGGCTGTGTTAACGTAGAAGGCAGCCAGTATTTAGTAGAGGGGGAGGAGATGTCAAAGGGGGTAGGAACCATATTGAATTTTAGCTATGGCGCTCTCCATATGGGGGGAAAGTGGATAGTCGGATGTTTGGTGTCTTGACCTCATGGGCAACAGAGAATGACATGACGGGCAGGATTCTGCATGCGAGCCTTGAGTTTGACACCTCTGGAATAAGGTCACTGGTGCAGGTAGTAAGGTGAAAACCCTGGTAACTTCTTCTGTAACTTGTACAAAGACAGAAAGTGAGGTAGATGAAGTGCTGGAGGGAAGAGAATGTGTGATATTAAGAGATTGGGAGAAAATTTAATGTAGAATATGGTCAACATTTTCTTTGAAATAATTGGCAAGATCGTCAGCGCTGGGATTGCTGGTCGGCCCCTGCAAGCTTTGACTGGGGAGGGAATGAAAAGTGTTAAATGAGTTGTTTAGAATCATTGGATAGTGAGGTGATGAGGATGTTGAATTAGGCTTGTTTGCAGAGGTGAAGGGCAGAGTTGTATGTTTTAAGCATAAACTTATAATGGATGAAATCTTCTGCCAGATTGGATTTTGTCCACAGATGTTCGGGGCACCTAGAGCACCGCTGGAGAAGACGTGTTTGCAGCGTGTGCCAGGGTTACTGCCATCTGTGCCAAGTTGTTCTATGTGTAGGAGGTGCAGCTTCATCCAGAGCAATTTGCAGTGTTTAATTACAGAAAATATTAATGCCCTGCGCAAGTGCCCTAGAAAACAGTGCCCACATATTGTCCCTAGAAAGTAATAATGACCCCTGTGCACCTTTGATGGTCACTGTTTTCTGAGTACCCCTATGACAATAATACTTGTTATGTGCATACTTAACATTTAATAATGTCTCCTCAGTCTCCCAATGCACAGCTCCATTATACACAGTATACACACCCCCAGCTCCTCTATATATAATATGGTGGGCCCACAGCACCCCTATACACAGTATGGTGGACCCTCAGCTCCCCTATACAAAGTTTTATGGGCCAACAGCTTCCATATACATATATGGTGGACCCACAGCTTCCTTATACACAGTATGACTGGCCCACAACTCCCTATACAAAGTATGATGAGCCCACAGCTCCCCTATACACAGTATGATTCCCCACAACACCCCTACACACAGCATAATAGGCCAACAGCTCCTCCTATACACAGCACAGTGACCCTCCAGTAGTCTTCACTGTATAATGTCCCTCACAGTAGAACCCACACATTATAATGGTCCCCACTCTGTATAATGACCCACATATTGTATAATGGCCACTACAGTAGTCCACACACTTTATTATGACCCCCACAGTAGCCCTCAAACTGTATAATAACCCCCAGAGTAGGCTCCCAAACTGTATAATTGCCTCACATTAGCTCTCTATAATGGCCCCCATATTTTATAAGTACCCCCGCGCACAAGTCCCTACAATGTATGAAGGGCCTACCCACAGTATGAGAGTCCCCCACACTGTATGAGGGCCCCCCAAACTGTATGTGGGTCCCCCACACTGTATCAGTGCTCCCACAGTAGTCTCCTCACTGCATAGTGGCCAACACAGTAGTCCTCATACTGTATAATGACCCCCACATTAGCTCCCACACTTTATAATGGCCTCCACATTAGCACACACAATGTATAATGGCCCCCACACTTTATCAGGGCCCCCCACAGTACTTGCAACAATATATGAGGGCACCCATACACTGTTTCAGGGTCTCATACAATAAACCCCATACTATGTGAGGGGCTCCTATACTTTACTCATACTCCCCCATTATCCATATTCCCCTACAAACACACAAGTTTTATTAAAAATAATAAATCCATAATCCTGACGAGGACCTTGCAGACCAACACACTGATATCATAGTGCTGACGCATGCACAGGATGCCAGAGTTCTGACGCAGAACGATGAAGTCACAGCGTGCGTTGGCACTTCTGTCCCTGCATCACTCTGCCATTCTGTATACCGCAGGTGTGTCACCCTGGCCTGGATGCCACAAATATAATAAAGCTGTGTCTGAGAGCAAGGGGGAGGTTCTCTGGTCAGGGGAACATTAGCATGCAGTACCTCCTGTCTCAGGCCAGTAGGGGGAGCAGGCTGCCCCTATAAAAGCTGGTGCTGGGGGCAGGGTTAGGGAGAACTTGATGGCCTGTCTCAGCACTGAGACTTGTCGCAGAGCAGGGACAGACAGTTGCACTGCACCTAAGAGGAAGTGTGGCTGGAGGAGAGCCACAAGCCAGAGAGAAGAGGCGAAGAGAGCCTGTCTTGGCAGATAAAAGACTTACTTTACCAGACTTTGGTGTCTGAGGCTAGGGGGATTCCACATTCTCCAGCAGATAACCAGTTCGCAGGGGACTGTATATTCCTTGGCCTAAGAAGCCTGGAGGCCCTGCCACAACAGAAGGGACCAGTAAAGCCGTACAAGGCTGGGAGCAGAAAGGAACCCACGTCTCAGGCCATACAGGCGAGAATACACGGAAAGCTCGGAAACGTGGGCTGTTACCCTATAACGAGGAGATAGCCAGAAGGAGCACAGAAAGCACGGTAGGCCTACACCCTCACCCTGACCAGGGCCAATTTCCCCGTTGCTCTCAGACATCCAGGTCCCCTCCTAGCCGGGACTGTTTATGGGTCAGTTTACCTGTTTTAGTAAAGACCCTGGACTGCAACTTGTTGTCTGTGTGCTCCTTGCTCCTCCAGCACTATCGGCACCGGGACTCTCACTACCATCACTCCCACCATCCACCACACTGCCGTGGGGCCGCACTCTTCCCGTGCGGAGTCACACCATCCCAGCTGCATACATCATCAGCCCCAGCGGTCTGCCCTGCAGCGGCGGTTCCTAATGACCGCAAATCCATGGGTGGCGTAGTCGGACATAATCAATAGCACATAACGGACTACCACTGGCCTGACAACCCTGAGCCACGGAACCGGGTTGCCACTACTACCCCCATCGCTCCCTATTGCCCGGATCCGAGTGCCCCACGGCCCAGGGGGCGAGTCACAGGCATAAAGTGACCTGCGGTCTACAAAATGGAGAGCATTAGTGCAGGGAGATCATGTATCCCTGTTCTACTGCACGGCACAGCTTAACTATTTTTGGTTTGGAACAATCAGAGAAAAGGTGTAATAGAAACAAGTCACCAATTCTGCATTTATCACCCACTCCTGGTTTTGGCTCCCACTCCTGATAAAAAATACTGACCAAATACTGATCAAATACTGATAGTGGGGCTGTGGCCTTAGATGCATGCTGAAAGATGTGTGAAACATCGTTGAGTGTCTATAGGCTGCCATTGTTCAGTGCCGGTCCTGTTTACACAGAATAAAGTACTGCTGAGAACAATGATCTTTTGTGCATCACAAAAGATCATATTACCCCATATCACCCATATCACAATAATCTTGCAGTGCAAATAGACCATTAGACTAAACATTCCAATGAAGTACAACATTTATCAAATAGCATGAACCTCTTTAATAAATTTTTCTCAATTTACGGCTATCTAATCTAAGTTAGCACTGCTTAAAAGTTAGGTGGCTCAGTGGTTAGCACTGCAACCTTGCAGCACTGGGGTCATGGGTTCAAATACCACCAAGGGCAACATCTGCAAGGAATTTGTTTCTGTGGGTTTCCTCCCACGCTACAAAGACATACTGATAGGGAATCTAGATTGTGAGTCCTGGTGAGGACAGTAATAATAATGTCTGTAAAGCGATGTGGAATTAATGGTGCTATATAAGTGAGTAAAATAAATAAATACTTCTCAGAATATTTTTGAAAGTGTGAGCAGATGAACTGTTCCGATCTTTATAATGCTCTTGAACTCGTGAGGTCTTGTGGCATTTGAGGTCTTGTGACTAGGCCTCATGCAAATTTATGTTGTGCATCACTGGGCCTCGTAAGAGGTGCAGGTTGCCGGGCAGATGATGACGGGAGCAGAAGTGAAGAGGAACGGAGGACTGGACTTGCTAGCAGTCACTTTACAAATCTTCAGGAGTGTTTAAATAAATTGAGGAATCATACACATTAAGGTTTGAGCAAAGCCTTTCTAAGTCAAATTTCCAGACAGAAGATCAGCTGAAAAGGACTACTCTGAACTTAGAGGCTGAACAAGCAGAAAGCCAAGGTCTGGAGCGGTGGTGGAGAATGGCTTCTAGGATAGGATAGTACCGGAATGTAGACAGGGAAATCCTACACCCCTTTGCGTTATTGCAATTTACTGTACATGCTTTTGTTCTAAATGGTTAATACAAATATGTTTGCGACCAGTTGCATTGCGTATGAGCATGTGAGCTGTCTGTATTTCTGCTTGTCAAATAAATGAGCAAAAATCCAGCAACTGTTTTTCTCAAGAGTGAGTTGGCTTCAGTGACATATGGATAAACATTTCATCACTATAGAACTTTGTCACTGCCTTGTCAGATCATATGACCTAGTTTTCCTCTAACATATTTTATAAGATGCTGTTTTTGGAAGTCAGAAATCCCTATTTTGTTGTGATGACAGCTGAAAACATTGCTTGTCAGTCAACAAAGGTACTTTGCAGAAAGAAGATAGCTTTAAAGTAGATTTCAGGTGTGCCTTTGAGAAGATGCTTTCCGAGGTGATTCTAACAAAAAATATCTATTATGCCAGGAGAAATAAAGCAAACAAGTGAGAAAAACCTCTCCAAATATGTGGGACAAGCATCACAATGTCTTTATATGCATGTAAATAAATTAGATATGTGGACAGCTTAGAGGGCTGCATAGGAGCTGAGACTGTACTCAATGTGTTTTTCTTTTATTAAAGGGAAGCTGTCAAGCAGTCTATCAGCATTAATTATTGAGCAGGGAGAGCTGTTCAGATTCTTATTTCGTTTTTATTCAGTAGTGTAACTAAGGTACCAAGGGCCCCAGGGCAAGTTTCCTACCCCACCATCCCTAAAAAGCTAACTTCTTGTCCCTCACTACGACCACCTCCCTGCTTTCTGCACCCTCACCAGCACCCAGCACATATAGTAGATATCAGACGGAGGTGAAGCTGCATGGTACTCCTGGTTTGTTGGTGCTCAAGTAAGATTCCACTCTAAATATAATAATAACAACACTGTCACTCCAGGGTATATGCAGATAAACAAGACTTTTTATTTGGAAAAGTAGCTCTCTGTAAAAATGTATATAAAATAACATTGGTTATATTAGACATCACAACAGTCCATGTTAGGACCTACTGTTTTCCTCTAAAACAACTTGCTTTTGGTACATACTGTAAACAAAGGCAACAGAAGACAAATGTGGCACCCCAGGGGTCTGGTTTCCACAGTAATGTAATGTTATGTCTGAGAGCAGGTGGGAGGTCCTTTGGTCAGGGATCCTGTGCATGCCACACCTCCTGCCCAGTCTTGGGAGGGGAAGAACTTCCCCTATATAAACCCAGGGCTGAAGCAGGGTTAGCAGTCAAGGAGAGTAGAGACAAGAAACAGCAGAAGCAATACTACTACGAGTCAGGGGCTGGCAGCTGCAGAGCTCGCCCTGACTGAGAAGCTTTCTTACCGGACCCGGCGTCCGAGGCTGTGGGGACTAACTCTTACCCAGCAGCAGAAGCCGACCGGCAGGGGATTTCAGGTCCTCAGGCCCAGAAACCCGAAGGCACGGTCACACGCGTGGGACCAGCACCGCCATCGTGGAGCGGAAGCCATTAGAAGGCCCCGAGTCACCGGCCATACGGGTGAGCACCACACGGTACACTCAGGGACGTGGGCTACTTATATCCGCTTCTAGCAAGGTAGCCAGAAGAGTACAGTCAGTTTGGGAGGCCTACAACTCCGCCTGGCCAGGGGAGATCCCATCTGCTCAAGGACTGACCAGGCCCCGTTCACTAGCAAGTACTCCGGGAGGGTCTATCGTTGTTACCAGTAAAGACCCTGAATTACACCGCACCGTCTCTGAGTGGTTCCTGCTACCCCCATCATCCACATCTGCTGCCCTGAGGCCATACCCCTCCCGTTGGGGGTTATACCATCTACGCTGCACCATCCATCCACCGGCCTCAGCGGACTGTCCTGCAGCGGCAGCTCCATAACTGCATTCAACGGGTGGCGTAGTCGTCCTGCATCTACCGCTGTTACATCGCCGCTCAGTTTGACTCCCTGGGCACGGACCGGGTCACCGCCACGAGACTACAACCCTCAAGAGATCCGGCTCCGGGTAAGCTCCCGCGTGCGCAACGCAGCGCGACACAGGCCCAGGGGCGCGTCAACTTTGGCGTAGTCGGCAGGATTTCGTGCCCGCAACCACCGGGTACTGCATGCCTGAAAAAGAGACTTTTCAAACTTACCTGTGGTGAAGATTCCCGCCATCCGGCACCATCTTCAGCCTTCTTCCCGCCATCGGTGAAGTTTCCCGCCATCCGGCGCCATCTTCTGCCTTCTTCCCGCCATCCGTGGAGTTTTCCCGCCATTGGACGCCATCTTGAGGACGCCGCGCGGGAAGAAGAGGGGCGTGGACTCCAAAAGCGCGCGAGAACTGAAGCCCCGCCTCACGTCCGGACGTTGCGTAAGGTCCTGGAAGGAGCCCAGCAGACGCCGACGTCACAGGAGCGCGACGGAAGGTCCTCAACCCTGACGATCCACTGCGGAGCCGCGGCCTACGGAAGAGGATCATCGCAAGGTAGGCCACGGTCCACTAGGGGGGAGGAAGATGTCGGATACGGAGGAGAGCTTCACTGCCTCAACCCCCGCCAGCGCTACCGCTGCTGCAGTTATGCCCTTCACCATGCCCTATATCCCGGGAGCAGCTTGGCTACCCCAGTACTCAGGGGAGTCACATACCCTGCATGACTTTAGAGAAAAGCTGGATAGCCTCTTCCAGGTGTACCCCCTCACAGAAGAGCAAAAAGTGAGCATCCTGGTGGCGCAACTAACCGGGGCAGCCAAAAGGGAAGTAAAATCCTGGCCACCTGGGAGGAAGACTGTCGCAGGGATACTAACCCGGCTGAAGGACACCTTTGATACCCGCACCTCAGCCGAGATTAAGCTTAGATTCTACGGGTGCAAGCAGCGAGCGCATGAGAGTATAAGGGACTATGCACTAAACCTACAAGAGGCCCTGAGGGCCATTAAGCAGACCGACCCTGATGGAGTGGGAAACGAGGACAGGCTGTTGACCGAACAGTTTATAGAGGGACTGTATTGTAATACCCACCGAACCCAGTTGCGGGCAATGGCCTTACAGGTTCCCCATCTGGGCTTTGCACAGTTCAAGGACAGAGCCATCCGGGTGCTCCGAGAACCGGCACCGGGTGGCGTTGTGACCCACAAGCGCTCTGCTATCACTTACCACCAGGAGGCGGCGCCCTTGTCGGCAGGGCCTGTGGGAGCTGATGCGCAGGCTTTGGACAATGACCCGGCTCCAGACCTACACCATCAGGTCCAAGAGCTAGCTAAGAGCGTTGCTGCGCTAACCCGAACTGTGCAGTCTTTACAGGCTTCCACCCCAGGGAAGATCCAGCTGGCATCCGGACCGGAGGACATCCCGTGGCGTCGACCAAGGAGGACCCCACCGGCCAGAGGAAGACCCAGTGACCGATACAGCGAGGACGGACGACCCATCTGCCGCCGCTGCAATCAACCTGGACATATGGCAAGGTACTGTTCTTTAAACGGGCACAACCTGGGGTAGAGGGCCAACCCCCAGGAAAAAGATCACCAGGCCCATCGAACTGGCGCGACAGATATGTGGGAGGACGTCCAGTCTTGCCTGTGGTACTGGATGGCATTCCCATGAGTGCCCTACTGGACACCGGGTCACAGGTCACCACCATCCCGTACGTGCTCTTTAAGCAGTACTGGAATGACTCGGATATTACCCGCTACCCTGACGACGACTTGAGTATCATCGCCAGCAATGGCCAGCCCGTGCCACAGATCGGATTTAAAGAGGTGACCATCAAAATCGGTAGAGTCGAACTGGCAGCACAGGGACTGATCATTGTAGATATTGACAAACATGAGAGTCACCCAAAAATAACTCTAGGAACTAATGTAATTGAAAATTGTCTTGCAGAGGTGATTTTCCTTTTACAGCAGGTTGCCAAGAACGCCAGCTCCGGCGAGCAGCGGGTGCTCCAGAAAGAGATCCGGGCACTGATGCGACGGCAACAGGTGGAACTCTCCGGCGGTGAGATTGGTAGCGTAAGAATGTGTGACCCTTTTCCTATTGCCATGCCCCCAAAAAGTGAAATGATGATTTGGTGCCGGGCAGCTATTGGCCTGAGAGGTAGAGATTACCAGGCAATGGTAGAACCAGTTTACACGGACAGTAGGCCCACCATTTTGACAGCACGGGGGGTGGTTGATGTACGCCATGGGAGGGTGCCCGTTCGCATAATAAATATCGGGGAGAGGGAAGTGTACCTGCCCCGGTATGCCACGCTAGCCAAATTATATACCATTAACCAAAATTCTATACAATCTGTGGAACCCTTGCCTCCATCTCACCCGGAGGAAGGTAACGGCTCTAAGAAAAACATGGAGGACTGGTGTCAGCAACTACATCTGGGTACTGACTCCACTCCCGCACACCAGAAACAAGGAGTCTATCGGGTGGTTCAGGAGTACGAGAGAGTGTTCAGTAAACACCCGTTAGACTTCGGGCGAGTCAAGGGGGTAGAACACCACATCCCCACGGGAGACCATCCTCCTATAAAAGAGAGGTATCGACCCGTACCCCCTGCCCACTACCAACACGCCAAGGGGATGCTTAGAGACATGAAGGAGGCTGGGGTGATCAGGGATAGCTGTAGCCCCTGGGCAGCTCCACTAGTCTTAGTCCGAAAGAAAGACAACACCATGAGGATGTGTGTAGATTACCGGAAAATCAATCGTATCACACACAAGGATGCGTACCCCTTACCAAGGATAGAGGAGTCATTGGCTGCTTTAAGATCTGCTAACTTCTTCTCTACCTTGGATCTCACTAGCGGGTACTGGCAGGTTCCTGTAGCAGAGGCGGACCGGGAGAAGACCGCATTCACCACCCCGATGGGACTTAGCGAGTTCACCTGCATGCCGTTCGGACTCTGCAACGCACCGGGAACCTTCCAACGACTAATGGAGTGTTGTCTGGGCCACAGAAACTTCGAGACGGTCCTGTTGTACCTGGACGATGTCATCGTATATTCCAAGACGTATGAGGACCACCTGAAACACCTGGCGGAAGTGTTCGAAGCTCTGGCAAGTTACGGCCTAAAGGTGAAACCCTCCAAGTGTCACCTCCTGAAACCAAAGGTGCAGTACCTGGGACACGTGGTGAGCGCTGACGGAGTGGCTCCCGACCCTGATAAGATCACCGCAATTAAGGAATGGCCAAGCCCCTCCAGCGTAAAAGAAGTGCGGCAGTTCCTCGGGTTGGTAGGCTACTACCGAAGGTTTATTCCCGGTTTCACCAAAAAGGCAGCACCTATGCAGGACCTCCTGATAGGCCAGTCCCGGAAGGCCAAGAACCAGAAGCCGCCCTTCAAATGGGAGGAGCTGGAAGAAGAGTCCTTCCGCCAGCTGAAGATGGCCCTCACGGGGGACGAAATCCTGGCGTACCCGGATTATAGCCAGCCCTTTATCCTCTACACCGACGCCAGTAACATCGGGCTAGGAGCCGTACTGTCCCAGATCCAGCAGGGGAAGGAACGAGTAATCGCCTACGCCAGCCGAAAACTGCGACCCACCGAAAGGAACCCCGAGAATTACAGCTCATTTAAGCTAGAGTTCCTGGCCGTAGTATGGGCAGTCACCGAGCGCTTTAAGCATTACCTCGCTTCTTCCCGGTTCACCGTGTACACGGATAACAACCCGTTGACACACCTGGACACGGCAAGACTCGGTGCCCTGGAGCAGAGGTGGATGGCCCGTCTGTCCAACTACGAGTTCACAATCAAATACCGGGCAGGACGCTCCAATACCAACGCGGACGCCCTGTCCAGGATGCCCAACCTGCCGGACGGAGGAGAAGATCCGGAGGGACTGGAAGAAGTTGAACTCCCTGCGTTCCACCGTCATGGGACTATCCAGTATTCCCACCGGGTAAGGAGTAAGCAGGCTGCTACGTTGAACCCCTTACCCCACTACAACTGGGCGGAAACGCAAGACAGCGACCCTGCCGTCCGACTGGTGAAGGAGATGCTGACTCGGCCGGAGGCTCGCCTTGAACCAGACGCTCCGGAGGAAGCCAAACAACTATGGGCAGAGAAGAGTCGACTGTTCCTTTACAAAGGGAAGTTGTGCCGCAGAATGGTTAACTCCCGGACGCATGAATTACTCTGGCAAGTAGTGGTGCCACGAAGAGACGCAGCCATGGTGATGGAGGCATACCACGACGGAGCTGGACACTTCGGGTGGAAGAAGCTGGAGTTCCTGCTGCGCGAGCGGTTCCACTGGGTAGGCATGAGGGGAACCATCGAGAAGTGGTGCAGAGACTGTGGCCCGTGCAACCTGAGAAGGAAGGACCGTGCCAGCCAGAAGACTCCCCTGCAGTCCATCGTCACCCGGCAACCGTTGGAACTGGTAGCCTTGGATCATGTAAAACTGACCCCAAGCAGAAGTGGCTACGTCTACGCGTTAACCATCGTGGATCATTACTCCCGGTTTCTGGTTGTCGTCCCCGTCAAGGACTTAACGGCTCAAACAGCAGCTAGAGCCTTCCAGCAGCACTTTTGCCGTCCACACGGGTACCCGGACCAAGTGCTGACGGACCAGGGACCTGCCTTTGAAGCGGAGGTCTTCCAGGAATTCTGCAATCTGTATGGCTGCCGGAAGATAAGGACGACACCCTACCATCCGCAAACTAATGGACTTTGTGAGAAAATGAACCAGGTGGTAATGGATCTTCTAAAAACGTTGCCCCTGGAAGAACGCAGTCTGTGGCCTGAGAAGTTGCCCGATCTGGTGGACCTATACAACCACATCCCGGTAGGTTCCACCAACTGTACCCCGGCTTACCTAATGAGGGCAAGACCTGGTAAGTTACCTGTTGACCTGGAAATGGGAGTCCTGACACCCGAGGACACTTCACCAGAAACAGACTGGGACACAGAGAGGCAGCAGCAGTACCGGAGAGTACAGGAGAGCGTGGAGCGAAGTCTCTGTCAGGCTAGGGAAAGACAAGAGAAAACTTACAACTAGTATGCTCCCGCTGTTCCCCTGGCACCCAGAGAGCAGGTCTTGAAGAGGAAGAGACGGCTCCACAAGTTGGACGACCAGTGGGAGAAGGACCCGTACACCGTACTGCCCTCAAGCCATGAGAACCCGAAGGTTTGTACCATCAGTAAAGACGGAGGGGAAACCACAGCCATTGTATCCCGGGACCACCTGAAGAAGTGTCCCGAACAACTGAGGAACCCTGAAGAGGAACAAGAAGACCATCGACCCGTAGAGGAAAGGGAAGATATGGTTAGTACTGTGCTCGGGGACTTCCCTCGGTCTTGGACTCAAGTCAATGGTGCAGTTGTGGTACCCGTACTCACCTTCCTCCAACCAGCATCCCAAGCACCTACGGAGCAACAGGTAGAGCTGGAAGAACAGCCGGTCCAGGAGGCAGAAGACTCCACACAAGCAGAACAGGAGGATCAACCCTCTGCTTATAGTGAGCCTGCCGTACCCCTAGTGAGACAAAGAGCCGGTAGACAGCTGCCCAGTTTACCCTTGACAGCTCCTACACCCTGTAGTTCAGGGCCAGACAGTCAGCTCCGTAGGTCCACTAGGGCCACTAGAGGCCAGTTACCCGCACGCTGGAGGATTTGAAGTGTATAAATTGTTTTATTTATGTTTATCTGTGTATTGTTGCTTGTGTATAATTTTGTGTTTCCAGTTATTTTTAGGAATCCTTGGTGGATTTACCGGGAATCCTTGTACATAGTTGGAGCGTAACCCAGGATGGACTAGAGACTGTTAAGGACTCGGGGTAGGACAGACCCCTACCTGGTTACGTCTCCATGTTTTGGTGAAATGGACACCTTGCTTTCTTCAAAGACTGCACCCGGTTACGGACATGCCGTGACCACCTTTATGTGTTTCTTATTGTATTGTTATTGTTATATCTTGTTATGTTTTTCTAAAATGTGTTTAGTCCCGGAGTACTAAATTTTACTAGGGGGGAATGTGGCACCCCAGGGGTCTGGTTTCCACAGTAATGTAATGTTATGTCTGAGAGCAGGTGGGAGGTCCTTTGGTCAGGGATCCTGTGCATGCCACACCTCCTGCCCAGTCTTGGGAGGGGAAGAACTTCCCCTATATAAACCCGGGGCTGAAGCAGGGTTAGCAGTCAAGGAGAGTAGAGACAAGAAACAGCAGAAGCAATACTACTACGAGTCAGGGGCTGGCAGCTGCAGAGCTCGCCCTGACTGAGAAGCTTTCTTACCGGACCCGGCGTCCGAGGCTGTGGGGACTAACTCTTACCCAGCAGCAGAAGCCGACCGGCAGGGGATTTCAGGTCCTCAGGCCCAGAAACCCGAAGGCACGGTCACACGCGTGGGACCAGCACCGCCATCGTGGAGCGGAAGCCATTAGAAGGCCCCGAGTCACCGGCCATACGGGTGAGCACCACACGGTACACTCAGGGACGTGGGCTACTTATATCCGCTTCTAGCAAGGTAGCCAGAAGAGTACAGTCAGTTTGGGAGGCCTACAACTCCGCCTGGCCAGGGGAGATCCCATCTGCTCAAGGACTGACCAGGCCCCGTTCACTAGCAAGTACTCCGGGAGGGTCTATCGTTGTTACCAGTAAAGACCCTGAATTACACCGCACCGTCTGAGTGGTTCCTGCTACCCCCATCATCCACATCTGCTGCCCTGAGGCCATACCCCTCCCGTTGGGGGTTATACCATCTACGCTGCACTATCCATCCACCGGCCTCAGCGGACTGTCCTGCAGCGGCAGCTCCATAGCTGCATTCAACGGGTGGCGTAGTCGTCCTGCATCTACCGCTGTTACATCGCCGCTCAGTTTGACTCCCTGGGCACGGACCGGGTCACCGCCACGAGACTACAACCCTCAAGAGATCCGGCTCCGGGTAAGCTCCCGCGTGCGCAACGCAGCGCGACACAGGCCCAGGGGCGCGTCACAAACAGCTACAATATACAGTGGGTACGGAAAGTATTCAGGCCCTTTTAAATTTTTCACTCTTTGTTTCATTGCAGCCATTTGGTAAATTCTAAAAAGTTCATGTTTTTTTCTCATTAAAGTACACTCTGCACCCCATGTTGACTGAAAAAGAAACAGAAATGTAGACATTTTTGCAAATTTATTAAAAAAGAAAAACTGAAATATCACATGGTCGTAAGTATTCCGACCCTTTGCTCAGTATTGAGTAGAAGCACCCTTTTGAGCTAGTACAACCATGAGTCTTTTTGGGAATGATGCAACAAGTTTTTCACACCTGGATTTGGGGATCCTCTGCCATTCTTCCTTGCAGATCCTCTCCAGTTCTCTCAGGCTGGATGGTGAACGTTTTTGGACAGCCATTTTCAGGTCTCTCTAGAGATGCTCAATTGGGTTTAGGTCAGGGCTCTGGCTAGGCCAGTCAAGAATGGTCACAGAGTTGTTCTGAAGCCACTCCTTTGTTATTTTAGCTGTGTGCTTAGGGTCATTGTCTTGTTGGAAGATGAACCTTCGGCCAAGTCTAAAGTCCAGAGCACTCTGGAAGAGGTTTTCATCCAGGATATCTCTGTACTTGGCCGCATTCATGTTGTCTTCAATAACAACTAGACGTCCTGTCCCTGCAGCTGAAAAACACCCCCATAGCATGATGCTGCCACCACCATGTTTCACTGTTGGGATTGTATTGGGCAGGTGATGAGCAGTAACTGGTTTTCTCCACACATACCGCTTAGAAATTTTTGGTGATAATTCTATCTTTGTCTCATCAGACCAGAGAATCTCATTTCTCATAGTCTGGGAGTCCTTCATGTGTTTTTGAGCAAACTCTATGCGGGTTTTCATATGTCTTGCACTGAGGATTGGCTTCCGTCGATCCACTCTGCCATAAAGGCCCGACTGGTGGAGGGCTGCAGTGATAGTTGACTTTGTGTGACTTTCTCCCATCTCCCTACTGCATCTCTGGAGCTCAGCCACAGTGATCTTGAGGTTCTTCTTTACCTCTCTCACCAAGGCTCTTCTCCCACGATGGCTAAGTTTGGCTGGATGGTCAGGTCTAGGAAGACTTCTGGTGGTCCCAAACTTCTTCTATTTAAGGATTATGGAGGCCACTGTGCTCTTAGGAAGCTGAGTAATGCAGAAATTCTTTTGTAACCTTCGCCAGATCTGTGCCTTGCCACAATTCTGTCTCTGAGCTCCTTGGGCAGTTCCTTTGAGCTCATGATTCTCATTTGGTCTGACATGCACTGTGAGCTGTGAGGTCATATATAGACAGGTGTGTGCCTTTCCAAATCAAGTCCTATCAGTTTAATTAAACACAGCTGGACTCCAATGAAGGAGTAGAACCATCTCAAGGAGGATCACAAGGAAATGGACAGCATGTGACTTAAATATGAGTGTCTGAGCAAAGGGTCTGAATACTTATGACCATGTAATATTTAAATTTTTCTTTTTTAATAAATTTGAAAAAATGTCTACATTTCTGTTTTTTTCAGTCAAGATGGGGTGCAGAGTGTACTTTAATAAGAAAAAAATGAACTTTTTAGAATTTACCAAATAGCTGCAATGAAACAAAGAGTGAAAAATGTAAAGGGGTCTGAATACTTTCCGTACCCACTGTATATGTATGTTTATGACACCCTTTATGCAGTACTAAATGTCAGGAAATATATGTCTATAACATTGCATGAAGTAATTCTAGTTGAAATGTATAGTGTGCATAAGCACCAGAAAGCCAAAAGTATGACTGTCCACACCGAATCTTAAAGTTGTTATAGGCTTATTAGGGATGACCATATGTTCTCTGGCATATCCTGCTCAAGTGCATGTAGCTGAATGGTTCCTTTAAAAAAAAATAGAGGTTAGTTATAGTAAACCTGTCAGCAGCATTATGTTTGGAGGAAGAGACCCCACACATATTGTCATTATATAGTATGGCATCCTCAGGGGAGAGGGATGAATGAAAGTAAAGCATTGCATCGTTCAATTTATATGCTAGAAATTAATTAATAATAATTACCATCTGGGGTCTAGGTATACAGCTGCATGCAGTGGCGCTGAGAGGTGAGCATGGTGCCAGCGTGACTGGAAGTGCAGCGCGTTCGGCCTCAGTGTGCAGCCATCTGGACAGTGAATACACCGGACATCCAAGCCTGGTGAATGACATCTTCCGGGACCTTCTTTTCACGTGTGTAGTAGTATACCTGGATGATATCTTGGTATTCTCCCCTGACCTGCCCTCACACTGAAGAGATGTTTGCCAGGTTCTACAAAGGCTTAGGAAGAACCATCTGGATGCCAAATTCGAAAAGTGCGTTTTTTGAGCAGACTTCTCTTCCATTTCTGGGGTACATAATCTCGGAGACCGGTCTGAAAATGGATCCCGAAAATGTCTCTGCCATTCTTAAGTGGCGCCGGCAAGACAGTCTGAAGGCTATTCAGCGGTTTTGCAAATTATTACCCACTGTTCATTCCCCATTTCTCTTCGTGGACTGCTCTTCTCAGCACTGACCCGCAAGGGGATCAATCCAAAGGTATGGACTCCTGAGGCCGAAAGTGCTTTTTGTCTTTAAAACAAGCCTTCTCTTCTGCTTCAGTGCTGCATAATCCTGACAGTAATAAGCAGTTCTTCCTGGAGATGGATGCTTCTTCCTCAGGGGCCGTCCTCACTGATAAGTCCTCATCTGGTTGCATGGGGACCTGTGGTTTCTTTTCCAAACTCTTCTCTTCTTAGGAGTGTAATTATGCTTTGGTGTTGGAGGAGTGGCGATACTTACAAGTGGGGACTTTGCATCTAGTGGTTATCTACACGGACCATAAGAATCTTGCCTACTTGCAGTCCACCCAATGGCTTAATCCTTGACAGGCCAGATGTCCCTGTTCTTTGCCCACTTCAACTTCCCTCTTCAATTCCAGCCGGCAGATGAAAACATCAAAGCAGACGCACTTTCAAGATTGTTTCTGTCATCCGATCACATCATTGAGCCCTCCAAAATAATTACGGTTGTTACATTGGATCTGTCTCATCCTCCCCCAGTAAGATGTACATTGCGGCACCAGATAGGAAGTGGGTCATGCTCTGCGGTTACTCGTCTAAACTCGTCTTACTCGTCAATGGCCACGACACACAGTGACTGGGTCGAACTCCTGGCTTGGGCTGAATTTTCCTATAATAACCATGTGAGCGAATCCTTTGCCAAGTCTCCGTTCTTTGCCGTATATGATCATCATCCCAATATTCTGTTCCCTGTCTCCACTTCTGCCGAGATTTCTGCTGCTTAATCCCTTGCTAAAAACTTTTCTGAAATCTGGAAGGAGACCAAGTCTATTTTACTGAAGTCCTCTGAGCGGAAGAAGAGACATGCAGACAAGAGACATCTGGATCCGCCCCTGTTTCGTCCTGGGCACAAGGTCTGGTTGTTTTCCAAGTATGTTCGTCTCAAGGTACCCTCTTATAAACTGGGCCCTCACTTCATTGGTCCCTTCAAGGTTCTAAAATAGATTAATTTGGTGGCTTACAATCTCCCCAATTTCATGTGTCTCTTCTTAAGCCTGTTGTCCTCAGTCTTTTTGCCAAAGACCTGGGTACCACTCCTGCTTCTGTCAGCACTGAAGACTTTTTTGAAGTAAAGAGAATATTCTGGTTACCAAGAGGGTAAGCGGAAATACCATTTTCTTGTTGATTGGAAGGGGTTTAGTCCTGAGCAGAGGGCCTGGGAGCCCAGGGAGAACATCCATGCTCCTCTCCTCCTGGAGAGATTTATTGTGGGCTTGAAAAAGTGGGGGCGTAAAAGGGGGGTGCTCTAGTGGTGGCGTCTCTACCTCCTGCCCCTCTCCTCCCCCAGAGATGCCGACCCCCTTACCACCGCGGCCCACGGCCGGAGTGTCCTTCGTACTCCTTCCAAGCTGACGCTTTCCTGGGGTATGCACACAGCAAACAGATCCCCAGGCACTGTTCTTAGGGCGGCACATGCTCCCCACCTCTTAAAAGGGCTGAGTGCGCCGTCATAAAGTGTCCCCAGCCAATGGTCGGAGGACACTAACTACATGGAGGTGCCTGTGCAACGTTGTAAGTTTGTTGTTTAAAACTCTTGTTAGTTCTCTGGTCCCAGTCCATGTACCTCCATTTAATTGCCTGTCAATTAGCCGTGCCCGCCAGCCTGTCTATCAGGCGTGCCTGCCTGCCTGCCTACCAGCTGTGCCTGCATGCTTGTCAACTAGCTGTGCCCACCTGCCAGTCTACCAACAGTGCCCACCTGCCTGTACATCAGCCGTGATAGCCTGTCCCTGCCCCCTGTCCCTTGGGGGTCAGCTGCCATCCACCCAAGGTCAGTCCTGGAGTAGCACCAGGTGAACCTCCCCCATCCCTCCTCAGATCACGGAGTTGTAAAGCCGCCGTACATCCGCAATCAGATTTGGTGAGGTCCCTAGTTACGCCCCTCTATTCTGTCCTCACACCACGGCACATTGGTTCCGCCCATTATAGCCTAAAGGGACAATGTCCTGCCCTGAACAATGTTTTGGTTTTACCTTGACTGTTACACTAATTCAACTGAACTTTAAATAATCAGTTGTTCTTTTTCTATAAGCTGACTTTTTCTTCTGTGTTTCTTATTTTCAAATTATTTGATACTGCCCACTGTTATGTTTCTTGACTGTTAATTAGTTGTTATTTTACCATTTATTTCTGCCCAGCTGTCACTCAAGCTATTCAAAGGCCGATGAACTACAGTGTAATGAAAGAGAATGCAATGGGGTTGATTGATGTCATTTGTGCAGTTCAAAGGATGGAAATGTGTTTACAAAAACCCATTGTATAGAAATAATAAGAACCATGGCGTAATTACGGCAGCAGGACTTCCAGCTTAGAGCGGCAAACTATATCATTTATTTGAACTCTGATACAATTAATCTCATCCAAACATTGTTTCTCAATACCGTTTGCAAAAATGTTCCATAATGGAGCTTACACTTTAGACTCTTTTATCCTGTATACAAAAAAAGACAGCTCATTCGGCATATGGGCAGTAAATTTATTGGTTTGAATTATGATCACCGGGTTATGCATAAGAGGCGGATATTATCAAGGCCTGCTGTATACTTCATTTTGAATCTCGGGTAATCATGGCAAATGACAGCCGTGATTGACAAAGTTGGAAATTAATTAGTGATGAGCAAGCACTAAAATGCTCGGTTACTTGTTGTTCGAGTCGAGCAAATTGGAATGCTCGAGTGCTCGGACCATGTAACGAGCCCAATGTAAGTCTATGGGAAACTCGAGCATTTTTCCAGCGGCTCCCTCCAGCGGTCGGCAGAGGGCCTAAAAATTGCCCAAATCGATGGGAACAGTGCTCAAATGACATGGGAACAGCATGGGGAAGACCCCTGGAAGCATCTCTGACTCCCAGGTTACTGCTGTCAACAACGTTGTCAGAGGTATTAGACCACTTTTACGGACTCCCAATACAACATACAAAACCAAAATGGATTTTCCTGGGAAATATGTTAAGGAACATCCTTTCCAGGGTAATGACTTGTATATAAGGCAAAAAAAATCAAAAGCAAAAGTGCTCCTCCACACCTTGGGCTATGTTCACACGTAGTATTTTTGATGTGTTTTTGCACTTTTGCATTGCTTTCAACCAAGACAAATGCATTCACCGGGAAATGTCATTTTAACATTTTACAACCTTATCTGGCCAT
The DNA here is from genome assembly GCF_046119375.1 of Phyllobates terribilis. Classification (NCBI taxonomy): domain Eukaryota; kingdom Metazoa; phylum Chordata; class Amphibia; order Anura; family Dendrobatidae; genus Phyllobates; species Phyllobates terribilis. The sequence goes on from NW_027362765.1 coordinate 283,811,733, forward strand.
GTGGTGTGTGACATGGGAACAGCATGGGGAAGACCCCTAGGGCTGGAAGCATCTCTGACTCCCAGGGAACTGCCTAAAACTGTGGTCATCTCATCAGATGTGATCCTATATTACTGCTGTAATAATACAGGCATTTTGGCAATGTGAGAAATCTTAAACTCCATTTAAAATGGGCAAAGTGTGAGTCAAGGGACGGCGAAGTGGACGTTATGGTGATGGTGGGCAAAATAAAACTGTGCCTGCAGAGGGAGCACAACAAACACCCACATCATGTCGAACTACCTTCCTGTCCCAATTTCTGGGGACCGAGGAACACCACTATTGAAGCCAGAGCAGTGTGAAAAGGTTGTTGGTTGGATAAAAGATAATGATTCCAGTCACTTTGCCACCACCACCATCCTGTGTTCTACATGGTCCAGTCTCAGTAGATATGAGTCTGGATCACATTATTATTATTACTTTATTACCATTTATTCCATGGCACTTTACATGTCAAAAAGGGGTATACATCGCAAAAACAATTCCAATATTCTTGAACAAAAATGTGACAGCGACAGGTACAGGAGAGGAGAGGACCCTGCCCGCGAGGGCTCAGTCTACAAGGCATGGGTGAGGATACACTAGGTGAGGATAGAGCTGGTCTTGCAGTGGTATGGTGGAGTGAGGGTTACTGCAGGTTGTATGCATGTCACAAGAGGAGGGTCTTCAGCTTCATTTTAAAGGTTTCAACAGTAGGCGAGAGTCAGAAATGGTGGTGTAGAGAGAGGGCGGGATGCATGGGAGAAATCTTGTATGCGATTGTGGGAAGAGGAGATAAGAGTGGAGTAGAGAAGAAGATCTTGTGAGGATTGGAGGTTGAGTGCAGGTAAGTACCGGGAGACTAGGTCACAGATGTATGGAGGAGACAGGTTGTGGATAGCTTTGCATTCCAAGGTTAGGGTTTTGAACTGGAGTCTCTGGGTAATGGGGAGCCAGTGAAGGGATTGACAGAGAGGAGAAGCCAGGGAATCATGAGGGGACAGGTGGATTAGTCAGGCAATAGAGTTTAGGATAGATTGTAGTAATGTGAGAGTGTTAGAAGGGAGGCCACAGAGCAAGAGGTTGCAGTTGTCGAGAAGGGAGATGATGAGCGCGTGCACTAGTGTTTTGGTAGATTTGTGGTTGAGGAATGTGTGGATCCGGGAGATTTTTTTACTTGGAGTCGACATCTTCCTAACCCTGATCCTCCTTCCTCCCACCATTCCAAGTGCCCTGAAACAACTGATCCCACACTTGGACACTTCGAAGAGCTGCTTTGTTCATCTTTCCATTTATAGATTCTGGCCCCTCGCTCAGTCCGCTTGGAAGTGGAAAGAGCTTGGATACGTGGTTTGAAGGACAGATTAGAGTCCATGGTTACCCCAAGAGCTGTTCACTTTTCCATAGATAAATTTGGGCCTCTAGATCAGCCAGCTTTGAGCAGGGCAAAAGAAAATCACATGTAGCGATTTGTGGAGCCATGGTAGCGCAAAGGTGACTGTGGGAAAGTGGAAATACTTTTGCAAGAGGTGGGGAATGATGAGACACAATGGTCAGAAAGTCAGGAGGAGGACCAGGGTGCGGAAGTGGAAAACGAAGCGGTGGATGATGAAGTCACTAACCCAACCTGGCAAGGGGGCATGTAGAGCAAGGACAGCAGCACACAGGAGGAGTGAGGCATAGCATCACAACAGGCAGGAAAAAGCAGTGTGGTGGCCACAGACACAAGGCGGGCAACTGCTCCCCGGAACACCAACACGACGGAAGTTGCCAGTACAACTGTTAGGTCTTCCTGAGTCTGGTTCTTTTTTAAAGACTGTTTAGATAACCCCAGAAAGGCCAACAACTACTAGCCTGACCATTACCAGCATGCTCAGGCACATGACAGCAAAGCACCTGACAAGCTGGGCCAAACACCAAGGTCCATAAACAGTGTCTGCAGGTGACACCACTGCCTCTTCTGCATGCACGCCAATCCCCTGTCCATGGCGCCTCCCGCCCTGCACCTCTCATTGCTGACTTGCAACCATCACCATCCATGTCCTTGTCCCTTTGCAGCATTCAGTTGTCCCTACCACAGTTCTTGGAATGCAAGCGCACGTATGCAGCCAGCCTCCCATCCACCCACAGGCCGCAATACTAAACTGCCACATTTCTGGACTCCTTGCACTTGAAATTTTGCCTTTTAGGCTCGTGGAGGCAGAAGCTTTTCACAACCTCATGTCGACAGCAGCCAGATGACTATACTCGGCCACTATTTCTCAAGGTTTCGTCTCCGCCTTCCACAAGCGTGGGTCTCAGAAAATTACCTGTGCCCATTCCAGTGCACTTATGTGGGAAGGACCGCCTAACCAAAAACACGTGGACAAGTGAATTTGGCCAGGGACAGTACATCTCACTCGATTAATATTTTGCTCGGTCTCCTAGACAACGATCAAATTATTCCTGATGGTTGGATCATCCATCTCCTTAGCTTTGTGTTACTTGGAATGCAAGTGCAAGTATGCAGCCAACCATCCACCCACCCACAGGCCGCAATACTAATCTGCCAAATTTCTGGACTCCTTGCACTTGAAATGTTGCCTTTTAGGCTCGTGGAGGCGGATCTTTCCACAACCTCATGGCGGCGGCCGGGTGTCCATTCTCGGTCCCCAGCTGTCACTATTTCTCCCGGTATCGTCTCTGCTTTCCCAGAAAATTACCCATGCCCTTGCCAGTGCACTTACTAGGAAGGACCGCCTAACCACAAACACGTGGACAGGTGAATGTGGCCAGGGACAGTACGGAGCCAGTCCACAGTTACGAAAAAACAGCCATAGAGTTTCCGGGAACCTTCCCATACACTTTTCTTAGCCAGGGCTGCTTCTCGGCAGGGTTGGACGGGCCCACCAGAGAACCAGAAACTCCTCCGGTGGGCCCTGGCTTCTCCATCAGGAGAGTTCATGGTGCCGAGGTGAGGTCGTGATGATTATAGAGGCCGCCATCCCTTTAACTTGCTGCTGGTTCATTTCTGTGAAAATCAGCTTGGCTCCATCTAGCCTAGAATATTTCCAGTGGTTTGTAGTGTTCAGCGAGTATGTTCCGTTCCGAGTATGCTTGGGCCGAGCTCCGAGTATTTACAGCTGCTCGGTGATATGTTTGAATCGCTCCCGTGTGCATGATTTGGAACTGTTTGACAGCTTTATTACATGTGAGGAATGTGTAAGAAATAGACATTCCTCACATGTATTAAAACTGTCAAACAGTAGCAAATCATGCACACGAGAGCGATTCAAACATATCACGAGCAACTGTAAATACTCGGAGCTCGGCCCGAGCATACTCGGCGAAAGGGTTAACAGAACATACTTGCTCAGCACTAGTGGTTTGGTATTGGCAAGAAGCCATCCACAATTTCCTTATCAGCAATTTTATTTAGTAGACTGAGTGGCAGCTCAAATACATTACTTTGTCACAGAGGAGCTGAAGATACTGAGTGGCATTGAGTGCAAGTTTGTCCAGCATGTTAGATATCAGAGGGAGAACAGAGAGGGCAGCACAGTGGCTCAGTGATTAGCACTGAAGCCTTGCAGCGCTGGGGTCCAGCGCTCAAATCCCAATAAGGACGACATCTGCAAGGATTTTGCATGTTCTCCCAGTGTTTACGTGGGTTTCCCCCTCAGTATAAAAGCATCCATAGAGTGTCCAGGAACCTTCCCACACACTTTTCTTAGCCAGGACTGTTTCTCGGCAGCTTAAGAAACGAGCATTCCTCACATGTATTAAAACTGTCAAACAGTCCCAAATCATGCGCACGGGAGTGATTCAAAGATATCACCGAGGACACTGAAGATACTCAGCACTCGCCCAAGCATACTCGCCGAAAGGGTTAACCGAACATATACTCAATCATCACTAAAGCTCGCACATGTACCATGCCTGGCCTGTGTGCTCAACTTAGTGGTTCTTCAGTTTCTCAAAATCTACACAGATCTGCTTGTGAAAGGACGCCGCGTGTGTGCCCATTTCAGAGAGTCAGCTACAGCTTCCGCCGCCCTTGCAGGGCTTCAGCAGCGTTTGCAGCTTCCTGCTCACCGACTGGTGTGCGATGTGACTACGCATTGGAAATCAACGTTGCAGATGTTTGGAATGATTTTGAGCAGCAGAGAGCAGTTGTTGAGTACCAGTTTCAACACGTCCTTTGGCATTAAGGTCAGCCTCCGCACATAAGAGCTGATGAATGGGCATGGATGTCTAACATCTGTGCCCTCCTCCAAAACTTTGAGAACTCCACCAAGATGGTGAGCAGCGATGACCCCATAATTAGCGTCACCATCCTACTTCTCTGTCTACTGAAACACTCGCTGCTCACAATTACAGAGGAGGCATTGCAGGCGAAGAAAGGAACTGTACAAGGTGATGCTACCCAGCCTCATCTCAGCGCGGATTGAGCGATAATGAGGAGTAGGAGGAAGAGAACATAGACAAAATACTCTTCGGGAGAACAGGGAAATCTTGGCTGTTGGCAGTCTGGCACACAAGTCAGACTTTATGTTCCCCTGCCTTTACCGTGACCATCGCGTTGTATGCATTTTGGGCATTAGCGAAAACTGGCACAACACAAGAGAATTCTTTGAGATGGAGGTCTGAGGTTCTAATTAAGGAGGATGTCTGTCTTAGATCAGTTGCAGAACGGAGGGTACAGGAGGGGTTATACAAAGAAATGAGGGAAGAGATATAGGCCGGTGCAGAACTGTGGACAGCCTGGTGGGTGAGAGAGATGAGTTTGTATTCCATTCTGTAGTGATTGTTTAACCTAATCCATGCAATGACTGGCACAGGTTAGAGGCGTCGGTGAAGCAGCTTGATAGAAATACGACCCTGGCTGCTGCATTCAGAAGGGATTGGAGAGGAGATAATTTGTTGAGAGGGAGACCGATTTAGAAGAGAGTTGCACTAGTGAATAAGAATAACAGTAAGAATTTTTGCAGTATCAAAGGTGAGAAAATGTCGACTTCTGGAGAAGTTTTTAAGGTGCAGGAGATATGAGCGAGTGAGTAATTTTCCAGTTGAATAAAGGAAAGTTGTGTGTCAAATATGACTCCAAGATAGCAGGCGTGCCGAGTCTGAGTTATGGTAGCAGCACCTAAAGGAAATTGCAAAGCTAGGTTTAGGTAGGTTAGTAGAGGGAGGAAACCGAAGGAGTTCATTTTGGGAGATATTCAGATCAGGCTCTTGTTGAAGAATACTAACAAAAAAAAATTCCCATCTAACAATGCGGGCGGCAGAGGTCACAGTCAGGCAGTTCATTACACAACCAAGGAGTACAAGCGAGGAAGACACAAACCAAATGCGGCAGAGGCAGGAGAACGCTGTCAAAGGTCTGGGACAGTTTTCTCAGACCCTCCCAGCGCCCAGGCCCTGATACATGGCGTACTCTGTCAAGGAGGGAAAATATTTGGAAGATGGACACTTGGCATGAACTGTCTTTCTATGCCTTGGATGTTCTGGCCACTAGCGTTTTGTCAGAGATAGTTTTTAGTGCTGCTGGGGGCATTATAACTGATAAAACTGATAGGCGCATCCGACTATCAATTGAAAATGCTGACAGGCTGACTCTTATAAAAATGAACAAGGGCTGAATTGGACCAGACTTCTCAACACCACCAGATGATAGCATCAAACATAAACTCAAATCCAGCGGTTATTTTTTTGTGGGTCTATTCTCATGCATCCCTTCACACCCAGACATGGTCATACCCTTCAGGAATTATTATATTTTATGTTACCCCCTCCTTCTCCTCATCCTCCACCACCATATTACCAGGGACACCGTGACGCAACACCCACATAATTTTTTTCCGATTAGAGACGAGCAAATATTTCAATATTCGTTTCGGATTACAATCACTGTTTTTGCAATATTCGCCAATGTAATTGTCGAATATTCGCCGAACATTGCCAAATACCATTGTATTCAATGGGTGCCAAAACCAAACGTATACACAACACCTTCAAACGGGACCAAGAGCTGCCAAAACACATCAATTTAGGGGCAGTGACCAGGAAAGTGCCATCAATTGACCCAGAGTACAAGTAGTATAATTATTATTATTCATTACTGTAGCACCATTTATTCCATTGCGCTTTACATGTGAAAAGAAGTCACTGACTGGTACAAGAACAGAGAGGACCCTGCCCGTGAGGGCACACAAACAGTCTGTAAGGCATGGGTGAGGATACAGTAGGTGAGGGTACTGCTGATCATGCAGCGGTATGGTGGAGCAAGGGTTACTGCAGGTTGTAGGCTTGTTGGAAGAGGTGGGTCTTTAGCTTCCTTTTAAAGGTTTCAACAGTAGGCGAGAGTCGGATATGTTGGGGTACACAGTTCAAGAGTAGAAGGGATGCACATAAAAAATCTGTCATGCAATTGTGGGAAGAGGAGAGAAGACGGGATTACAGAAGGAGATCTTGTGAGGATCGGAGGTTGTGTGCTGGTATGTACCGGGAGACTAGGTCACAGATATGTGGAGCAGACAGGTTGTGGACGGCTTTACATGTCATGACAGAGTGTAATGTCTAGAGATGAGCGCTGTTCTACTCGAACTGTTCGCCAATCTCAAATTCGAGCTGTTTTGGGCGGTGTTCGAGCCGTTCGGCGAACACGAACAATTTGAGAAAAATTCGGCTGTTCGAGGTTATGTTCGATAACTGTTCGTGCACCAAAATCATAACTGGATTTTTTCTCAGTAATGATGAAAATTAATGTTAATACGCAGTTTGAGTGTACAGAGGGGTGGGGGGATGGGCAGGGGATGGATCTCTGCAGGAACAATGAAGATCTCCATTTTTTTTTTCTCTTTCCCGCATTTACAGTGGGGAAGTGCAATCTGTCAGCCTATCAGCAGCGCACACACGGAGCGAAGTGCTTTTTTTCACACAAGCAAGGGCATGTGTCATTGGCAGTGTATGTCACATGTCCTTGCCCTATAAGACCAAGCCATTTTCCCCGTCGCCACCATTTTCTCACTGCTGCAGCTGCGTGTTAGACGGCACCGCTGTTGCTGTGTGCGCTATACCTTGTTAATTTCAAGCCAATTTTCGCACAAATCTACAGATAGCTTGGGAGTAGGGAATAGTTGTGATTGCAGTCCTTTTAAGGACTAGGTTACAGCATTTCCTACGACTTTTATCAGGCAGGTCTGTGCTCTTAAATAGATAGATTGTGGCAGTAAAGACTAATTGTAATTGGAGTCCTTTTCAGGACTAGGTTACATCAGTTCCTATCAGTTTTTGCCAGGCAGGTCTGTGCCAGTGCTGTGCAAGTTTTTTTCACAGCATTTGGCTGAATCTAGCAAAGCTAATCCTTTTTGGCCTATTGCAGAGTGTGTTAGTCAGTGGAGTAGCCTATCTGTGTTGCAAGATATACCACCTGTGTATAGAATACCAATTTTTTTACTGCACCTAGTGAAGTAAAATCTTTTGGACATAGCATCATTCTATTAGTCCATCTATACTGACCTCCATCAGATTGCAAATTGAATATCATTTTTATCTGCATCTAGCTCTGAAAAAATATTGGGCTTCTAGCTGTGTGTGGGACTTGTTGTATTAGTCCATCTATACTGACCTCCATCAGGTTGCAAACTGAATATATTTTTTTCTGCATCTAGCTCTGAAAAAATATTGGGCTTCTAGCTGTGTGTGGGACTTGTTCTATTAATCCATCTATACAGACCTCCATCAGGTTGCAAACTGAATATATTTTTTTCTGCATCTACCTCTGAAAAAATATTGGGCTTCTAGCTGTGTGTGGGACTTGTTGTATTAGTCCATCTATACTGACCTCCATCAGGTTGCAAACTGAATATATTTTTTTCTGCATCTACCTCTGAAAAAATATTGGGCTTCTAGCTGCGTGTGGGACTTGTTCTATTAATCCATCTATACAGACCTCCATCAGGTTGCAAACTGAATATATTTTTTTCTGCATCTACCTCTGAAAAAATATTGGGCTTCTAGCTGTGTGTGGGACTTGTTGTATTAGTCCATCTATACTGACCTCCATCAGGTTGCAAACTGAATATATTTTTTTCTGCATCTACCTCTGAAAAAATATTGGGCTTCTAGCTGTGTGTGGGACTTGTTCTATTAATCCATCTATACTGACCTCCATCAGGTTGCAAACTGAATATATTTTTTTCTGCATCTACCTCTGAAAAAATATTGGGCTTCTAGCTGTGTGTGGGACTTGTTCTATTAGTCCATCTATACTGACCTCCATCAGGTTGCAAATTGAATATAATTTTTATCTGCATCTAGCTCTGAAAAAATATTTGGCCTTCTAGCAGTGTGTGGGACTTTCTCTATTAGTCCATCTATACTGACCTCCATCAGGTTGCAAATTAAAAATAATTTTTATCTGCATCTACAGTACCTCTGAAAAAATATTTGGGCTTCTAGCTGTGTGTGGGACTTGTTCTATTAGTCCATCTATACTGACCTCCATCAGGTTGCAAATTGAATATAATTTTTATCTGCATCTAGCTCTGAAAAAATATTTGGCCTTCTACCAGTGTGTGGGACTTTCTCTATTAGTCCATGTATACTGACCTCCATCAGGTTGCAAATTAAAAATAATTTTTATCTGCATCTAGCTCTGAAAAAATATTTGGCCTTCTAGCAGTGTGTGGGACTTTCTCTATTAGTCCATCTATACAGACCTCCATCAGGTTGCAAACTGAATATATTTTTTTTTGCATCTACCTCTGAAAAAATATTGGGCTTCTAGCTGTGTGTGGGACTTGTTGTATTAGTCCATCTATACTGACCTCCATCAGGTTGCAAACTGAATATATTTTTTTCTGCATATACCTCTGAAAAAATATTGGGCTTCTAGCTGCGTGTGGGACTTGTTCTATTAATCCATCTATACAGACCTCCATCAGGTTGCAAACTGAATATATTTTTTTCTGCATCTACCTCTGAAAAAATATTGGGCTTCTAGCTGTGTGTGGGACTTGTTGTATTAGTCCATCTATACTGACCTCCATCAGGTTTCAAACTGAATATATTTTTTTCTGCATCTACCTCTGAAAAAATATTGGGCTTCTAGCTGTGTGTGGGACTTGTTCTATTAATCCATCTATACAGACCTCCATCAGGTTGCAAACTGAATATATTTTTTTCTGCATCTACCTCTGAAAAAATATTGGGCTTCTAGCTGTGTGTGGGACTTGTTCTATTAATCCATCTATACAGACCTCCATCAGGTTGCAAACTGAATATATTTTTTTCTGCATCTACCTCTGAAAAAATATTGGGCTTCTAGCTGTGTGTGGGACTTGTTGTATTAGTCCATCTATACAGACCTCCATCAGGTTGCAAACTGAATATATTTTTTTCTGCATCTACCTCTGAAAAAATATTGGGCTTCTAGCTGTGTGTGGGACTTGTTGTATTAGTCCATCTATACTGACCTCCATCAGGTTGCAAACTGAATATATTTTTTTCTGCATCTACCTCTGAAAAAATATTGGGCTTCTAGCTGTGTATGAGACTTGTTCTATTAATCCATCTATACAGACCTCCATCAGGTTGCAAACTGAATATATTTTTTTCTGCATCTACCTCTGAAAAAATATGTGGCCTTCTAGCAGTGTGTGGGACTTTCTCTATTAGTCCATCTATACTGACCTCAATCAGGTTGCAAACTGAATATAATTTTTTTCTGCATCTAGCTCTGAAAAAATATTTGGCCTTCTAGCAGTGTGTGGGACTTTCTCTAGTAGTCCATCTATACTGACCTCCATCAGGTTGCAAATTAAAAATAATTTTTATCTGCATCTACAGTACCTCTGAAAAAATATTTGGGCTTCTAGCTGTGTGTGGGACTTGTTCTATTAGTCCATCTATACTGACCTCCATCAGGTTGCAAATTGAATATAATTTTTATCTGCATCTAGCTCTGAAAAAATATTTGTCCTTCTAGCAGTGTGTGGGACTTTCTCTATTAGTCCATCTATACTGACCTCCATCAGATTGCAAATTAAAAATAATTTTTATCTGCATCTAGCTCTGAAAAAATATTTGGCCTTCTAGCAGTGTGTGGGACTTTCTCTATTAGTCCATCTATACTGGCCTCCATCAGGTTGCAAACTGAATATAATTTTTTTCTGCATCTAGCTCTGAAAAAATATTTGGCCTTCTAGCAGTTTGTGGGACTTTCTCTATTAGTCCATCTATACTGACCTCCATCAGGTTGTAAATTAAAAATAAATTTTATCTGCATCTACAGTACCTCTGAAAAAATATTTGGGCTTCTAGCTGTGTGTGGGACTTGTTCTATTAGTCCATCTATACTGACCTCCATCAGGTTGCAAATTGAATATAATTTTTATCTGCATCAAGCTCTGAAAAAATATTTGGCCTTCTAGCAGTGTGTGGGACTTTCTCTATTAGTCCATCTATACTGACCTCCATCAGGTTGAAAATTAAAAATAATTTTTATCTGCATCTAGCTCTGAAAAAATATTTGGCCTTCTAGCAGTGTGTGGGACTTTCTCTATTAGTCCATCTATACTGACCTCCATCAGGTTGCAAATTAAAAATAATTTTTATCTGCATCTAGCTCTGAAAAAATATTTGGCCTTCTAGCAGTGTGTGGGACTTTCTCTATTAGTCCATCTATACTGACCTCCATCAGGTTGCAAACTGAATATAATTTTTTTCTGCATCTAGCTCTGAAAAAATATTTGGCCTTCTAGCAGTGTGTGGGACTTTCTCTATTAGTCCATCTATACTGACCTCCATCAGGTTGCAAATTAAAAATAATTTTTATCTGCATCTAGCTCTGAAATAATATTTGGCCTTCTAGCAGTGTGTGGGACTTTCTCCATTAGTCCATCTATACTGACCTCCATCAGGTTGCAAATTAAAAATAATTTTTATCTGCATCTACAGTACCTCTGAAAAAATATTTGGGCTTCTAGCTGTGTGTGGGACTTGTTCTATTAGTCCATCTATACTGACCTCCATCAGGTTGCAAATTGAATACAATTTTTATCTGCATCTAGCTCTGAAAAAATATTTGGCCTTCTAGCAGTGTGTGGGACTTTCTCTATTAGCCCATCTATACTGACCTCCATCAGGTTGCAAATTAAAAATAATTTTTATCTGCATCTAGCTCTGAAAAAATATTTGGCCTTCTAGCAGTGTGTGGGACTTTCTCTATTAGTCCATCTATACTGACCTCCATCAGGTTGCAAATTGAATATAATTTTTTTCTGCATCTAACCCAGCCAATAGTTTTGGCCTAATACCACAGTTTGGCCACTCAGCTCTGCTCGGTTCCCATCCATTGTTTTTTTGTGCAAACAACTCCAGAGTTGTGAATTAGTTAACCACCAAAATTAGTGGAAAAAGGCCTGCTGCTGGTGGAAAGGGGAATAGGCGTGTTGGGAAGGGGAAAAAATGTTGTGTCCGTGGGGTAGGTGTTAAAGCAACAGTAACATCTGCAGCAGAAAGACCATCTTCCAGCCAAACTAAAATGTCTACTTCTTTTAGCGGACAATGTGATAAGATCCCTTTCTTACGGCCACGCCAATCGCTACAAATTCCAGATGAGGCACAAAAACAGCAGGTGCTTCAACGGATATCAAGTGCTCCTTTAAGTGGGCTCTCCTCCACATCAACTTCAACATCACAAATACTCCAGCCCTCAAAGGTGTCACCCCAATCGCACTTGCTTCCTCACAGCTCCCAAATCTCCAGCTGCCCGTCTGAGTATGAGGTAGAACCGATGGTTGAGTCTGCAGAGCTGTTTACTCATACTATAGCCTGGGAATCAGAGGTCGACTCCAGCGCTTCTGTGAATCCAGACGAGGAAATGATCTGCACTGATGCCCAGAATCTTTATGAGTCGGATCCAGGACCAGACGCAGAAGGTTCTGACCATAATGTAGACCCTCATTCCCAAACTGTAACTCCTGTTGGTGGAGACAATGAGGAAGACGATGATAAGACTCAAATACCTGATTGGAGCGACAACTTTAGTTTTTTGTCAGGGCAGGAACAGGTTGGCTCTGAGGACGACGGGTGTGATAACGCACAGGGTGATGATGATGAGGTTGGAGATCCCACTTACTGTCAACCCACAGTCAGCCAAGAGATGAGGTCAGCAGAGGAGGTGGAGGAAGATGCTAGTGACGACGAGGTCAGGTTGCGCCTTCCTGGACAGAGACGTAGTACTGGAAGCACGTCAACAACTGCATCCTCAAACACAACTCTGCCTCTCACCACAAGTCGTGGTGGCTCTTCAGGTCGCATGGGTGCTAAGCCTTGCATAGCCTGGGCATTTTTTCAGATCGATAAAGATGACCCAACTCGTGTTATCTGTAACATTTGTCAGCAAAAGCTAAGTAGAGGCCAAAAAATACATAGTTTGAGTACTTCATGCATGAACCGGCACATGGACATGAAGCATAAGTTGCAGTGGGAAGCTCAGTGTGCTACAATGCGGCCTAGCCGGCTGGGCCAACCACCATCTGCCATATCTTGTGCATCCGCGGACTCTTCATCCTCTGTGACTGGGGGGACAGCAGTCACACCTATTTTGGGGCGCAGACCTGCCACCTCTTTACCCGCAACAGCCAGCGTGATTGGCAGGTCATCATTTTCTTTGGAGGTGGTAACACCAGCTGGTGTTGAGCGCTGTCCGACATCGATAGCACCACCTTTGGATCAAGGCAACCTAACATGTCCGCCTGCATCTTCCTCACAGACCGGCAGTTTGCCAGGGACACCCTTATCAACCCCGTCTAAGCACAATAGCCAGCCCTCGGTCCCTCAGATGTGGACAAGTAAAAGACCATTTCCTCCTAGCCATGAGAAAGCTAAGAGGTTGAATTTCACCATCTGCAAGCTCTTGGCTACAGAAATGCTGCCTTTCCGCCTGGTGGACACAGAGGATTTTCGAGACCTTATGTCCGTCGCAGTGCCCCAGTACCAGATGCCCAGTCGGCACTACTTCTCAAAGAAAGGTGTGCCTGCGCTCCACCAGCATGTCGCACACAACATCACCGCTTCTTTGAGAAACTCTGTGTGTGACAGGGTGCATTTCACCACAGACACTTGGACAAGTAGGCATGGACAGGGGCGTTACATGTCGCTGACTGGGCACTGGGTAACTATGGTGACAGCAGGACAAGGGGCTGCTGTCCAAGTATTGCCGTCCCCACGAGTTGTGCGTCAATCCACTTTATGTCAAAGTTCCTCCACTGCTTCTGCCTCCTCAACCTCCTCTCGGTCTTCCACCTGCACCCAAAGCCTGTCTGGTCATGCCACAAGCTTTCTAACTGCGCAGAAGGGATCCTGCACACCTCCTTACTATGCTGGCAGTAGGGCTCAACGTCATCAGGCGGTTTTTACATTGAAATGTCTGGGAAATGTGAGTCACACAGCTGAGGAGTTGTGGTCAGCTCTGGAGAACCAATTTCATGAATGGCTGTCTCCACTGGACCTGAAACCAGGGAAGGCCGTGTGCGACAATGCTGCAAACCTGGGTGCGGCCCTTCGCCGGGGCAATGTCACACACGTGCCTTGTATGGCTCACGTGTTGAACCTGGTTGTCCAGCAATTTTTAGCCCACTATCCCAGACTAGATGGCCTTCTGCAGAGGGCACGGTCGCTGTGTGCTCACTTCGGCCGTTCGCATCCCGCAGCTCAGCGACTTACATCTCTACAGAAGTCGTTGGGCCTGCCACTTCACCGGCTAAAATGCGATGTGCCTACCCGGTGAAATTCAACTCTGCACATGTTGCAGCAACTGTGGCAGCACCGACAAGCCCTGGTGCAATACGTTCTGACGTATAGCCTGGGCCAACGAGATCCAGAGGTGGGGCAAATCATGCTGGAGAAGTAGTCTCAGATCAGGGACCTATGCACCCTTCTGCACAGTTTTGAAATGGCGACGAAGATATTTAGTGCTGACGATGCCATTATCAGCATGACTATTCCGGTGATTTACATGCTGGAGCACATGTTAAACAGAATTCGGAGTCAGGTGGTGGCACAAGAGGAGGTGGAGGAAGTAGAGGAGGAGGAGTTGTATGCGGAAGGGCTAACATCTGCAAGATCCAGACGGTCGGCAGCACCAAGGCGGCAGGCATGTGAGGGTGGGGGAGATGGTTTTACCAGGGCGCATGGTAGCAGCCAAACTAGTGAGGAAGGTGCAGGAGCCCAGGAAGAAGTGGAGGACGAACTGATGGAAGACTCATCAGATGAGGGAGACCTTGATCACATTTCTGTTGTGCGAGGTTTGGGGGAGAGGACAGAGGAAGGAAGCATGATTGTTACCTCACCACCAACACAACAGGGACTTGGTGCTCCTGGATGCCAACACACATGAGTGCCTTCTTGCTGCACTACCTGCAACATGACCCTCGAATTGTGAGAATTAGAAATCATCCTGACTACTGGGTTGCCACACTGTTAGATCCCCGGTACAAAAGTAAATTTGCAGAAATTATTCCTGCCATAGAAAGGGATGCACGCATGCAGGAGTATCAGCAGAGACTGTTGCAGAATCTTACATGTGCTTTTCCACAAAATACCAGTGGTGCACGTAGTGAATCTCACAGTTCCAACTTGCCAACCGTGGGACCGTCAAGTGTTCAGCACTCAAACCGTAACAGAACCACAGTATCTGCTGGTAACATCAATTTTGCGGAATCATTTCACCACTTTTTTAGCCCATCCTTTGCAAGGCCACAGGAGACAAGAAGTCTGACACATAGTCAACGCCTAGAGACGATGGTACAGGAGTATCTCCAAGTAAACATTGAAGCCATGACTGTGTCACTGGACCCTTGCTCTTTTTGGGCTTCCAATCTGGATAAATGGCTGGAGCTAGCCACTTACGCCTTGGAGATCTTGTCATGCCCCGCAGCCAGCGTTCTGTCTGAACGTGTGTTCAGCGCTGCTGGTGGTGTGCTGACAGATAAGCGCACGCGGCTCTCCACTGATAATGTAGACAGACTCACGTTCATAAAGATGAACAAATCATGGATCCGAAACGACTTTTCTACCCCTGTGTCATCCTGGGGAGAGTAAAAGCTTGATGATTGGTTAAAATCACCCTACCAACCGTTTTAAGCTTTCAAATTACTAATCATGTTTATCTGTATCTTGGCTGAAAAATAATTTGGGCTTTGTAGCAGTGTGCAGCACTGATTCTATTAGGCCATCTATAATAAGCTCCACCAAATTTAAAATTACTAATCATGTTTATCTGTATCTTGACTGGAAAATAATTTGGGCTTTGTAGCAGTGTGCAGCACTGATCCTATTAGGCCATCTATACTAAAGCTTCACCAGATTTAAAATTAATAATAATTTTTAGCTGCATCTTGCCCGGAAAATAATTTTGGGGCTCCGAGATGCGCAAGACACATAAGTGCCTTCTTGCTGCACTACCTGCAGCATGACCCTCATATTGTCAGAATTCGAAGTAATCATGACTACTGGGTTGCCACACTCTTAGATCCCCCAAACTTTTCGATCAACCTTTTCATTTTAATAAAGACCAAAAAAATGGTCATTATTGAAATTATAAGCATTAGCAGGTTGTTAGAAACTGAAATCAAACAGTTTTCAACTCAAAACTTTATTCTAGGTGATGTTACATTTTCACATAGGACCCCTTGTTCGAAAGGAGCTTCTGAACTCTCTCGTCCATTGAATTTGTCAGGTTTTGGATGGTTTCTGCTTCAATTGTTTTGCATGAGGACAGAATACCCTCCCAGAGCTGTTGCTTAGATGTGAACTGCCTCCCGCCATCATAGACACTCCTTTTAATGATGCTCCAAAGGTTCTGAATGGGGTAGAGGTCAGGGGAGCATGGGGATCACACCATAAGTTTGTCCCCTTTTATGCCCATATCAGCCAGAGATGCAGATGTTTTATGTGCAGCATGAGATGGTGCATTATCAAGCAAAAAAATGATCTTGCTGTGAAATACACGGTTCTTCTTCTTGAACCATGGCAGGAAGTGCTGTTTGAGAAAATCCACATACATTATGGAGTTCATCTTTAGCGCCTTCAGGGATCCTAAAGGGGCCGACAATCTCTCTCCCCATGATTCCAGCCCAAAACATTACTCCACCTCCTCCTTGTTGGCGCTGTAGCCGTGTTTGCGTGGGGTGTCCATCAACCAGCCATCCTCCACTCCATCCATCTGGACCATCGAGCGCTGCATGGCACTCATCCATGAACAAAACAGTTTTGAAATCAGTCTTCATGTAATGTTTGGCCCACTGGAGCCGTTTCTGCTTGTGTGAAGTGGATAGAGGAGGTCGACAGGATGGCGTATGCACAGCTGCAAACCTTTGAAGGACCCTGCATCTTGTTGTTCGGGGGACGTTGGAGGCACCAGCAGCTTCAAAAACTTGTCTGCTGCTATGACAAGGCTTTTTTGCCGCTGCTCTTTCAACCTGACGTAATTGCCTGTAGGAAAGAGTCCTCAATTTGCCCTTATCAGCACGCACACGTGTGTACTGTGAATCAGCTACATTCTTCTTGATTGCCAAGACACTTCATCCTGATCATCGCACAATGTTGATTGTAGTCATGCCTTGACCTAAACACTCCACAATTTGTTGCTTCTCAGCAGCCGACACATCCTTTTTCTTTCCCATTTTGGCAGAAAATGTAGGCTGCTTAATAATGTGAGACAGCCTTCTTAAGTAGTCTTGCCTTTCATTGGACACACCTGCCAAACTAATTAGCACAGGTGTCTGCAATTGCTTACAGTGATATAAAGAGCCCTGACACACATCACCATCAATGAGTTTAACTGACAAACAAACAAATTCTTCCCTTATCACTCCTAAACACTTTTTGCATAATAATTTGGAACACAGTGTACATGTGCTTTTCCACAAAACACCAATGGTTCACGTAGTGAATCTTACAGTTCTAACTTGCCAACCGTGGTCTGTATGGAGTTGTTCAATAAAGGGCCCAAAATTAAGATAACATAGATGGGAGAGGTCTCTATGAATAGGAATTCCTAAGTATCTGATACCCTGTGAGGTCCAGGCAAAGGGAAAGTTGGACTGGATGGAATCCTATATGGATTTGGGGAGGGAGACATCGAGGGCCTCAGACTTCGCTGCATTGATTTTAAAATTTGACCATGTAACAAAGTGATCTATTTCAGCCATAACAGCATGGATGGATATATGTGATTGAGTGATATATACTAGGACATCATCAGCAAATAGAGAGCACTTGTACTCGGTGCCTCCCACCTCAATCCACCTAATATTGGGGTTATGGCGAATTGATGAGAGCAGGTGCTCCGTCACTAGGATGTATAAGAGAGGGGACAGAGAACATCCCTGCCTTATCCCATTGGTGATTGTGAAAGGTGATGAAAATGTTCTGACGCACCCCCTGGGCCTTGGGACACCCGGAGCCGGACCCTTTTTGGTGGATGCTGGTGGTTGTAGTCTCCGTGGCGGCGACCCGGTTCCGTGGCTCAGGGCGGTCAAACCAGTGGCGGAACTATTTATGTGGTTTTGATGTTTAAATGTCCGACTACGCCACCCGTGGATTGCGGTCAGAGTGAACCGCCGCTCCAGGGCAGACCGCTGAGGCTGGTGTTGTGGGTGCAGCAGAGCGTAGCATAACTCCCCACGGGAGGAGTATAGCCTCAGGGCAGTGTATGCAGAGGATGGGGGTGATGGTGCAGGGCAGCAGCAGTAACGACACGGAGTCAGTGATGCAGTCCAGGGCCTTTACTCACAGTTCTTATTATCCAGACCACGTCTGCAGGTAACGGCTGCCCACGTCGTACTGTGCTCACCAGGTGAGGGGCTCAGACAACTCCCAGATAACTTTGGAGCGCTTCACAGGACCCCCTTTGTGTGTCCTTTGTCTGGCCTTTCTTACCAACCCTTCTGTCCGGCTGCCTCGGGCCTCCTCTTGGTAAACTTGGCGCCAGTTTCCCTGACCCTATGTGGTGCCTTCCTAGCGGGTGTAGCGAGGGGCTGCGCCACATAAAATGTCACAGCCTCCTGTTTCTAGCTGAGGGTCGTTTCCTGCCTCCACTAGTTTCGGGGACCGGTCTCCCCCTTTAGCCTGACCCCTCCACGCAGGTGGATTCGGGCGTGCGGTGGCGACTCGCCCGTCCGCACCCCTGGGATCCCTTTGTTCCTCGTTCCTGGAGCCTTCTCCGCTCCTCTTCCTTCCTTCTCCCTCTTCCAGGCCTGAGCCTCTGTTACGAGGCCCGCCTCCGGAGCAGAGCTCATGCAGAGCCCCTGCTCCCTGCCACTTCTGCTCAGACTTCTCTGCACTGAACTAAGATGGTGCCCACCTTTTATACTCCCTTCTCAATGCACCCAGGAACTGCTTCCTCCCTGCTCCTGCACTACAGGGTTCCCCTTCCTCAGTGTTCCCTCCCCCCACTCCAGCCAGGGACAGGGACTGTCGTGCCCATCTCAGGGGCATATTGGTCGCCCTGCCCCATGGCAATGTGGTGTAATGCATGCAGGTGTCGGGTCCTGATCCACACTACATCCTTACCTGAGAGTGAGATATCACACCTCTGGGTGAGGTGCAATACCTCTGTAGCAATCGAGCCCTCAGGGTGCTACAGTTCCATTTATCTTCAGCCTAGGTGACGTATTGCGATACAGGGCCGTGATTTTGGCTATAAAAGGGTCCCCTAGACCCCTACCCCAAGCTTTTTAAGAGAATCATATATGGCGTGCCAGGAGACTCTATGGAATGCTTTCTCAGCATCCAACGAGAGTATCTAATTACAAATTTTTAACTGCATCTAGCCCAGGAAAAACTTTGTGCCTAGTAGCAGTGTCTGCTAGTCAGCGGATTATCCCGGCTGTTAAGCAAGCTACACCACCTGTAGTTTGGACACTTAATTTTTTCAAAGGAAATGCTTCGGGACCACGGGATACTCAGTGAAGAGCATCAGGAGGCACCCCAAGGCATAGGGGCTGGGACTGGCAGTAGGATGCCTTGCGGTGGACAGCCGAGCTCGATCCTTATAAAAGCTTTTTAACTGCAGCAGCTTTAGTGGACGCTACTGGAGCTGGAATTACGCGGCTGCTGGCATGAGACTTGCCCTCCAATAGATCCTTGTAAATGGATTTAAAGTGTATTCATTCAAATTAGAGAGACAATTTAAATTAAAAAGCTTAGAGCTGCCTCCACCACAGGGGGGCTCGCTCGACCCACCAGCGGACAGGCACCAGTATTGGGAGAGGGGGGCTGGCCGTCAGGGTTCACCGCGGCTCTGGCACAAACCCGGCGACGCGGAGGTGGCACGGGCAGGAGCGGACTGAACGTGTCGGCTTCTCACTTTTTGGATTTTAGAAGGGCATGACATGCCTATATCTGTGTCTCCCCCTCCTTTTACTCCTCCACCTCTTTTCTTTTCGCATGACTATATGTACTTGTCACTTTTCCATGTGTTAGTTGTGTCTTCTGAGCAGTTTGGCAGCTTTTGGACACCTTTGAAGGTGTTTTCTATGTGTTTCTATGTGTTTTTGTTTGCCTGCCATTGGTTTTAATGGTGTTCGAAGGTGTTCGACGAACAGTTCGACGAACAGTTCGGCGAACACACGGGTGTTCGACGAACCGAACCGAACTCGAACACTACGGGGGTGGCTCAACACTAGTTATGTCTGACAGAAAACCACGGTTTAAAATAGCAGGCCCATTATTTGCCATTACTATCCTTCACAGACACCTAGTGTGAATAGCTTGACAGACACACTGCAACGGAATGAAAATGGAAGAAATGTCAGATTTTGGAACACTCTTATAGGTGTTATGTCTGACAGAGAAACACAGTTTTAAATAGCAGACCTGTTATTTGCTAATGCTATCCATCACAGATACCTAGTGTGAATAGCTTGACTGACACACTGCAACAGAATGGAAAAGGAGGCCAATATTTTCCACGTTCAATTTAAATTTCTGGATTTTATCGCTGAAATATGGAACAGATCTGTCTTTATTCTGCAGTGAGAGCAGAAAAATGGTGTACTCTGGATTGCTGTTACACGCACACCGCTAGGTTCAGATAGGGGCGAGACAGGTTACATGAATTCTTTGGAATCCTGGGGGAACCGTTACTCAGGGCGACCATAGACCATGTGCTGCAGCTTCTCTCAGGCACACAGGGGTATTGACCCTCAGGCAAAGACACGTAGGTTGTCTATCTTGCTGACCAGACACACTTGACAAGATAAGTCCTCATAAATGGTATAACAGTAGCATTTAATAAGAAGCCGCACAGCCAGTGCAAGTTAAGTCTTATGAGCAACAGGCTCCAGTGACAAACAGTACAGTTTCCATAGCAGCACAGCAGTTCACAGTCTTCACAGTAGTACAGGACAGCACAGTTGATCCCTGAGACACTATTTCTTCCAGTCCTTATCTTTCTGCCTGACAATACTCTGCACTGCTAGTTCAGGAACTCTACCTGATCTGTGCTTAGCTTCACTCCTGACTTGAATCCTTTTCACTTGCAGGGGGGCTTCTGTGAGATACAGAACACACACACCACCTTTCTCTTCGGCTCTAGCCAGATAGCAGACAAATTCCCCACAAACCCCCTGGGGCTCTGCTAAAACACTCCCCCTTCTCCTGTGACTGTGTTACTTCTAATAGTTGCTGAATGCTTTCAAAGCAAAAGCACTACTTCTGCATGTCACATTGCTTTTTAATCAAATAACCAGGATTAAGATAAAAAAAAAAAAAAATTCCTTGGCCCGATATCTGGAGCTATGTCTACAAATATCTGAAATATCTGTAAGAACAGCAGCAACAGGAACGTTCAATGGACCCTCTTGCACTATATGTACTGCAGTCTGCCACATACACGGCCTGCCTCACTAACTCCTGCTATCACCACTGAATATATGCAGCAAGATTAGTCCTCAGAAGGACTGTTAGTTTAGTTGTATATACTGTATATATATATATCTATATATATCTATATATATATATATATATATATATATATATATATATATGTTGTGGAATACCTATACTAACTAAGAAGAAGCAAATCTCTCCCTGACGCAGCAGCTGCTCTCCCTACTTCGCCTGGTTCTCGAGTAGACGGTGACGAGCATAGCGGCGCCTGGTCTGATATAGACCTGATGACGCTGTGCGGCCAGCCTATCACTGTAATGCCCACAACCAACATGGCTACGGCATTCCAGTGCATGGCAGGCAATCCCTGCATGTTCATTCCACAACATATATACAGTACAGACCAAAAGTTTGGACACACCTTCTCATTTAAAGATTTTCTGTATTTTCATGACTATGAAAATTGTACATTCACACTGAAGGCATCAAAACTATGAATTAACACATGTGGAATTATATACTTAACAAAAAAGTGTGAAACAACTGAAAATATGTCTTATATTTTAGGTTCTTCAAAGTAGCCACCTTTTGTTTTCATGACTGCTTTGCACACTCTTGGCATTCTCTTGATGAGCTTCAAGAGGTAGTCACCGGAAATAGTTTTCACTTCACAGGTGTGCCCTGTCAGGTTTAATAAGTGGGATTTCTTGCCTTGTAAATGGGGTTGGGACCATCAGTTGTGTTGTGCAGAAGTCTGGTGGATAAACAGCTGATAGTCCTACTGAATAGACTGTTAGAATTTGTATTATGGCAAGAAAAAAGCAGTTAAGTAAAGAAAAACGATTGGCCATCATTACTTTAAGAAATGAAGGTCAGTCAGTCCGAAAAATTGGGAAAACTTCGAAAGTGTCCCCAAGTGCAGTTGCAAAAACCATCAAGCGCTACAAAGAAACTGGCTCACATGACGACCGCCCCAGGAAAGGAAGACCAAGAATCACCTCTGCTTCTGAGGATAAGTTTATCCGAGTCACCAGCCTCAGAAATCGCTTGTTAACAGCAGCTCAGATTAGAGACCAAGTCAATGCCACATAGAGTTCTAGCAGCATACACATCTCTTCAAAAACTGTTAAGAGGAGACTTTGTGCGGCAGGCCTTCATGGTAAAATAGCTGCTAGGAAACCACTGCTAAGGACAGGCAACAAGCAGAAGAGACTTGCTTGGGCTAAAGAACACAAGGAATGGACATTAGACCAGTGGAAATCTGTGCTTTGGTCTGATGAGTCCAAATTTGAGATCTTTGGTTCCAACCACTGTGTCTTTGTGCAACGCAGAAAAGGTGAACGGATGGACTCTACATGCCTGGTTCCCACCGTGAAGCATGGAGGAGGAGGTGTGATGGTGTGGGGGTGCTTTGCTGTTGACACTGTTGGGGATTTATTCAAAATTGAAGGCATACTGAACCAGAATGGCTACCACAGAATCTTGCAGCTGCATGCTATTCCATCCGGTTTGCGTTAAGTTGGACCATCATTTATTTTTCAACAGGACAATGACCCCAAACACACCTCCGGGCTGTGTAAGGGCTATTTGACCAAGAAGGAGAGTGATGTGGTGCTACGCCAGATGACCTGGCCTCCACAGTCACCAGACCTGAACCCAATCAAGATGGTTTGGGGTGAGCTAGACCGCATAGTGAAGGCAAAAGGGCCAACAAGTGCTAAGCATATCTGGGAACTTCTTTAAGATTGTTGGAAGACCATTTCCGGTGACTACCTCTTGAAGCTCATCAAGAGAATGCCAAGAGTGTGCAAAGCAGTCATCAAAGCAAAAGGTGGCTACTTTGAGGAAAGTAGAATATAAGACATATTTTCAGTTGTTTCACACTTTTTTATAAACTATATAATTCCACATGTGTTAATTCATAGTTTTGATGCCTTCAGTGTGAATGTACAATTTTCATAGTCATGAAAATACAGAAAAATCTTTAAATGAGAAGGAGTGTCCAAACTTTTGGTCTGTACTGTATATATCCAACTGAATTAACAGTCCTTCAGAGGACAAATCGAGCTGCATATATTCAGTGGTAATAGCAGGAGTTACGCAGGCAGGCAGGGTATGTGGAAAACTGCAGTGCATGAGGGTCCATTGAATGTCCTGTTAGTATAGGTATTCCACAACATATATATTGTTACACGCACGCCGCTAGGTTCAGATAGGGCGAGGCGGGTTTCATGAATTTTTTGGAATCCTGAGGGAACAGTTACTCAGGGCGATAATAGGCTGCAGCTTCTCTCAGGCACAAGATAGATTCAATTGCTGACCAGACACATCTGACAAGAGTCTTTTTCAACAGTTTAACAGTGGAATTTAATCTGCAGCATGGGGCAGTGCTATTCTGGGATATTACAGCAACAATCTTCATTACAGTACAGTCTGAGTTTCTTGAGCAACCAGCTCCAGTAACAATACAGTGGTTTCTTCACAAGGCACAGTATTACAGTCTTTTGAGTAGCATAATTCAGAAAATATTAGATCTCTTAGCAGCACACTTCTATGCATACACAACCAAAGGCTTTTCCTTCATAAGGACACAATAGTACAGAGCATTCTTTATCCTGCATGGAGATGGAGGGGGGAGGGTTTGAGGAGGGAGATGATCCCTGTGACGCAGATCCTTCTAGTCCTTATCTTCCTGCCCGATAATACTCTGCACTGTTAGTTCAGGGAGTTTATCTGACCTGTGTTTAGTTTCTCGCCTGATCTAAATCCTGTTCAGTTGCCTTCTGTCAGATCCAGATAACACACCACCTTTCTCTTTGGCTTCAGCCAGACTACAATAACAAGTTCCCCACTATCCCCCTGGGGCTCTGCTAAAATACTCCCTGTCTCCTGTGACTGTGTTAACCCCTCTAATTGCTGGATGCTTCTGAAGCACAACACTTCCTGTCTCCTGTGCTTATGTTATTTGCAACAGTTGCTGGATGCTTTGGAAACAACAGCACTACTTCTGCATGTCACACTTTCCCTCCTTTTTTAATGTCGTCCTCGACATTCATCTTAATTGGTCTATCTGACCAATTGTGAGACAGTGGTGAAAGCTTAATAACTTTATATATAAATTTGTCATTGTCAAATTGGTATAACATTTATAAACATTGATAACAATCTATTCTTACATTACGACCTTTTTCTTATAGGACTTCTGAAAGAAATAAACAATTAACACAATTAAAACAATCAGCATCTCTTCCGCTAGAGCTTTTCGTACAGCTTCAACCAGCTCTCTCTCTGACTAGGCCAAAACAAGTCTTTCCACCAGGTAACATTGCCCATACTGTCTCTCGGTGGTGAATACCACTCAAGTGGGCTTACCTGGTCCGTAGGCAGCGATACCTGTTTCCAATCGACAGTCCTTGGCACTTGGCTTGGTTCACCAAGTGTCTCATACGTCTGCATCACAGGACTCCTCACTCCTCGAGTCGACATCCTCCTGGTGGGTTGTTCCTCAGATACCACGGGTTCCTCGGTTGCAGGAGTTTCTTCTGCCACACTCATTTCTCGTACTTCCTCAGATGATCTTGGAACTGCCCCTGTAAGTTCCTGTACTTCTCTTGAATCATCCGTTTCCACCTGGTCTGGTAATTCTGCTTCTCCTGAGTGTCGATCGGTCTCTCCAGCTACTGGTGTTCGATCATCAGATCTGAATTGGACTTCATCTGTGCTCCTTGGTACAAACTCTGGAGCCTCGGAACATAGTTCACTCTCCTGAGGATGGTACATCACTCTCCTTGTCGGTCCGAGAAATATAACGTTGTACTCTTCTTAATCTGAACTTTCCATGTCACTATCCACACCCAAAGTTCAATCTGTGGTGGTCTCCTAGTTGATCTCAGTCGATGTCAGTCTGCTGCTGGGAAGTCTTGTTGTGGTGGGAGATAATCACAGGGTAGTAATAAATTCCGATGGACAATTCTGGTATTCTTGTCCCCTCTTTCCAATCAGATTTCATACACTGGACTGTCATCGGCTTTCCTCTTTATGACCACATACACCTTCTGCTCCATAACATTTTCGATCATAATACTCCTTACTCTTGCTCTGTCCTTGCGTAACCACTTTGGACGCTATGTCGTATGCCTCTGCCATCCGTTCCTTCCATTTCCGAATGTACTCCGGATACGTTCTGTAAGTCTCTGACACCAGAGTATCAAACATGATGTCGATTGGCAGTCTTGGCGATTGTCCATACAATAGTAAGAAGGATGAGTAACTCGTTGCATCGCTCATTGTACAGTTATAGGCATGTAACACTTTTGACAGAGAACTCTTCCAGTCTTTCTTCTCGTCAGCTGTTAAAGTGCGCAACATCGACAATAATGTCGGTTAAAATATTCCACTTGTCCATTACCCTCTGGGTGA
Source organism: Phyllobates terribilis (assembly GCF_046119375.1). Taxonomy (NCBI): domain Eukaryota; kingdom Metazoa; phylum Chordata; class Amphibia; order Anura; family Dendrobatidae; genus Phyllobates; species Phyllobates terribilis. The sequence continues at coordinate 283,837,053 of NW_027362765.1, forward strand.
TAGGGCGCTGTGTGGGATCTCTGAATTCTACAGTACTTTCCAAGCTTGGCAAAGAGCTGGTTCTCAAGTTCTCTTCCTTGTTTGTGGTGTAACCTTGTAGGGAACACAAACCTCAAAGCAAAATCATTGAAGATCTTCTCTGCTGCTGTTCGACCAGCTTTATTGGTGGTGGCATATGCTTGGGCAAATAGAGAGAAATGGTCCATCACCACCAAGATGTATTCGGAACCACTCTTTCACGTCTCGAGATGTAGAAAGTCTACTGAGACCATCTCAAAAGGATACGTAGTTTGGATGTGGCCCATAGGTGCCCGGGTTGATGTGTTGGGACGTTTATCTTTCAGACACCCACACTCCCTGGTCACGTACCTTTCAATATCTCTCTGCATGTACTGCCAGAAGAAACGTTCACGGATCAAGTTGGTTGTCCTTTATACTTCCAGGTGTCCCATATTTTCATGGAGTCCTTTGAAGACCAACCTAGGGAATACACTGGGTAGTAACAACTGCTGGTTTTGTCCTCCTTTATGATACAGGATACCGTCTTCACTGAGGTAGAGCTTCGTCTATTCTTTAACTTATACAGATACTGCTGGTGACTCATTATCTCTCTCCCGTTTACTTGGAAACCAATTTTGGTCCACATAAAGTAGTATTCGAACAATTATCTGATCTTCCCGTTGTTCTCTATGGATTTTTCCTTTTGGTAGTTGTTGAATGGACAGGGGATGATCTTGTTTTCTCGCTTTTATGGTGGTTTCCACCGTCAACGGACACCACAATGGTGTGTCTTCCTCTTAATAAGCTTGTACTGCTTGGGTAGTGCTCTCAATTGCTTCCAGACTGACTTCCTCCGAGCATTCTTGCATGAACTCCTCAGGTTCTAGTGGCATTCTCGACAATCCGTCAGCATCTGCATTGCATTTTCCTGGCCTGTACTTGATGCTGAAATTGAAGTCAGCTAGTTCAGTGACCCATCTCTGACCTGTTGCATTCAGTTTGGCCATAGTGAGGACATAGGTTAAAGGGCTGTAGTAGAGTTAATCTCTAAATTATTCACAGATAGCCCATTTAAATGATAAGAACTCCAATTTTCCGGAATGTAGATGGTAATTCTTCTTGGCATCTGTCAACGATCTAGAACCGTAACCAATGACTCGTTCTTCCAATACCTCCTGGTAGTCTGCTGTCCAGAGAATAGACTGTTGGGACAAAACGGCATTGTTTATTTTAAGCCTGGTCCTACCCGCATTCTTCTTTTTCTCCGTGGGTGTTGTTGTCTCTGTCGTGCCCCCCAAGAGAAGGTATAGTGGGACGGCAAACGTGGAGAAGTTCCGAGCATAAGTATGATAGTAGGAGAGGAATCATCTGCCTCTACTCCCCGACAGAAGAGGGCCGCTCATCTTTTAAGGTCAGTACCGGAGCTATTTCTGCTGGGTCCATGGTATATCCTTCTCTGGATACAATTTTCCCTAAAAATCGGATTTGCCTTTGGAACAGTTCACACTTCTTTGGGGTCAAATTAACTCTGTGTTGTTTATACCGCTGTAATACGGTCCTCACATGTTCAACATGCTCTTGGAAGGTTTTGCTGGGTACCAAATTGTCATCCAAGTACGGCTGGCAGATATTGTCCCTCAATCTTTTCAAAAAGGTGTCCATGCTCCTCTGAAATTCTGCTGGAGCTGAACTGAGCCCAAACGGTATGCAGATCCACTCATATAACCCCACGGTGTGATAAATACTGTCAAGGATCTACTGGACTGTTCAACAAACCCTTGAAGGTATGCTTTACCCTGATCAAGGACACAGAATCAGGTACTTCCTGATAGGCTATGCAACATATCTTGAATCTTTGGTATCGGGTGCCGATTAGTGATGAGCGAACGCACTCGCCACTACTCGGTACTCGCATCATGGTGCTCGACAAGCTTGGCGCTCGCCGAGTATTTCCGGGTTGCTCAGGAGGGAACTCGGGTCCCCTCCCTGCATGTTTGGCGCTCTTTAGAGAGCCAATGAACATGCAGGGATTGCCTACAATGCACTGTAATGCCGTAGCCACGTTGGTTGTGGGCATTACAGTGATTGGCTGGCCGCACAGCGTCATCAGTTCTATATAAGACCTGGCGCCGCCATGCTTGTCACAGTCACTCCGGATCAGACAGTGTAGGGAGAGAGGCTGCTGTGTCAGGGAGAGATTTAATCGTGTATCAGGTAGTGTAGGGAGAAAAACCGTACATTACACATATCCATCTTAACAAACTGTCCTTTTGAGGACTAACTAATCCATCTGCAGAGATATCAGGCAGGCAGTGTACATAGGCAGGCAGGCAGGGTATATAACAGACTGCAGTGCACATAGGACAAGAGGCTCCATTCCAGTTCTGCCTTCTGCTGCTGTTATATTTCTATAAATAGGCCCAGGTCTCAGGGGCCAGGAATAATTTTTTTTGCATCTTAATCCTCATAATTTGCTTAAAAAGCAATCAAGAGAACACGTTTTTCTGCGCCATTTGCTTGTTGGCACTGCAGAATACAGCCAGGTCCTTTCCATATTACAGTGCTAAAAATCCAGCTATTTAAAACTGTGCTTTCTCCGTCACACGGATCACATATACATTGTCAGAAAATACTGCCATTTCTGGCCTCCATTAAAAATTTCTTTCAGTGTGTCAGCAAAGTTTTTGACACTGGTTTGCTGTTCAAAATTGTTACCTACAGGCCAGGTATTTAAAACTGTGTTTTCTCCGTCACACGGATTACATATACGTTTTCACAAAATACTGCCATTTCTGGCCTCCATTAAAAAATTTTTCATTGTGTCAGTGAAGCAATTCACAGAAGTTTGCTGTTCAAACTACTTACCTACAGGCCAGGTATTTAAAACTGTGTTTTCTCCGTCACACGGCTCACATATACCTTGTCAGAAAATACTGCAATTTCTAGCCTCCATTAAAAATTTCTTTCAGTGTGTCAGCAAAGTTTTTGACACTGGTTTGCTGTTCAAAACATTTACCTACAGGCCAGGTATTTAAAACTGTGTTTTCTCCATCAAACGGCTCAGATATAAGTTCGCTCCAAACTCAGTCATTTGTAGTGAGCGTGGAATATACTGTCCTCCATTTAAAATGGGCAAGGCATGTGGCAAAGGACGGGGTACTGGACATGATGTTAATGGTGCATGCAAAGGCCGAGGACAAGGTCGTGGCAAGCCGAAATTGTGCCACAACAAACACCCACATCTTCTCGCCTGACCTTCCTGTCCCAATTTCTAGGGGACTGCAGCACACCACTATTGAACCCAGAGCAGTGTCAAAAGATTGTTGGTTGGATAGCAGATAATGCTTCCAGTCACTTAGCCACCACAACTACCACCCTGTCTTCCACATGGTCAAGTCTCAGTAGCCATGAGTCTGGACCCCATATTCCTTACCCTGATCCTACTTCCTCCCACCATGCCTAGTACCCAGAGACAACTGATCCCACACTTGGACACTCTGAAGAGCTGTTCACTTTTCCATTTATAGATTCGGGCCTCTCGGCCGGTCCACTTGAAGCGGGGCAAGAGGAGATCGCGTGTAGCGATGCCCAAATATTTGCAGCCACGGTCACACAAAGGCGATGGTGGGAAAGTGTCACAAGAGGTGGACGATGATGAGACACAATTGCCAGAAAGTCAGGAGGAGGACCAGGGTGCCGAAGTTGAAGACGAGGTGGTGGACGATATAGTAACTGACCCAACCTGGCAGGAGGACATGCAGAGCGAGGACAGCAGCACACAGGGGGAGGGAGGCAGAGCACCCCAATAGGCAGGAAGAAGCAGTGTGGTGGCCGCAGACAGAAGGCAGGCAACCGTTCCCCGTAACACCAACACGAAGGAAGTTGCCAGTACAACTGTTAGGTCTTCCCGAGTCTGGTTGTTTTTTAAAAACTCTGCCGATAACCCCAAAAAGGCCATTTGCACTACCTGCCAAGCCATCATCAGCAGGGCTGGCAAAACGACCAGCCTGACCACCACCAGCATGATCAGGCACATGGCAGCAAAGCACCCGACTTTGTGGGCCGAACCTCAGGGTCCAGGAACAGTGTCTGCGGGTGGCACCATTGCTTCTTCCGCTGTTGTGGATGCAAGCCAATCCCCTGTCCATGGTGCATGCGAAGATGCCTCCTGCCCTGTACCTGTCGTTGCACACTCTCAAGTAGCAGCATCAGGAAGCACGTCCATGTCCTTGTCCCAGCTCAGCGTTCAGTTGTCAATACCCCAGTCTTTGGAACGCAAGCGCAAATATGCAGCCAACGCCCCACAGGCCACACTACTAAATTCTCACATTTCACGACTGCTTGCACTCGAAATGTTGCTTTTTAGGCTCATGGAGATGGAAGCATTCCGCAACCTGATGGCGGCGGCCGTCCCTCGGTACTCGGTCCCCAGCCGCCACTATTTCTCCCGGTGTGCAGTCCCTGCATTACACAAGCACGTGTCCCAAAACATTAGCCGTGCTCACAACAACGCAGTTACCGGTAAAGTCCAAGTAACCACGGACACGTGGACAAGTGCTTGTGGCCAGGGACGGTACATCTCGCTGACGGCACACTGGGTTAACATAGTGGAAGCCGGGACCCAGTCGGACCTTGGGACGGAACACGTCCTCCCGACACAAGGATTGCGGGCCCAAGGTCAATCAGGGTTGCCCCCATGGTCTACAGCTCATGCACCTCATCCTCCTCAGCCTCCTCCTCCTCTTCAACCTCCATCTTCGAAATGACCACATCAGTCACAAGCTGGAAGCACTGCAGCACTGCCTCGGCCAAGCGGCAGCAGGCTATGCTGAAGCTAATATGCTTTGGTGAAAAACCGCACAATGCTGAAGAGTTGTGGACAGCTCTGAAAGCGCAGGCAGATTTGTGTCTCACACCGCTGAACCTGCAGCCAGGCATGGTCGTGTGTGACAATGGCCGGAACCTTGTGGCGACTCTGAGACGAGGCGAGCTCACATACGTACCATGCCTGGCCCATGTGCTTAACCTCGTGGTACAGCGGTTTCCCAAATCCTACCCGGAGATGCCGGATCTGCTTGTTAAAGTATGCCGCCTGTGTGCCCATTTTAGAAAGTCAGCTACAGCTTCCACCACCCTTGCTGCATTTCTGCAGCGTTTGCAGCTTCCGGCACACAGACTGGTGTGTGACGTACCCACGAGTTGGAACTCTACACTGCAGATGTTGGGAAGGATTTGTGAGCAGAAGAGGGCAGTTGCTGAGTACCAGCATCAACAAGGCCATCGGTATTCAGTTCAGACTCCACACATAAGACCTCAGGAGTGGACATGGATGTCAGACTTATGTACCATCCTCCAAAACTTTGAGGACTCCACCAAGCTGGTGAGCAGCGATGATGCCATAATTAGCGTCTCCATCCTGCTTCTCTGTCTTCTGCAAAGCTCTCTGCTCAAAATCAAAGAGGATGTATTGCAGGCGGAGCATGATGAGATGGAGCAAGGAACCATACAGGGAGATTACACACAGCCAAGCCTCATCTCATCCCAACTTGGATTGGGTGACAATGAGGAAGAGGAGGAGGAGGAGGAGGAGGAAGGACAGGAGCTAGTTTCATGCACTATAGACGGTACTACCTGCACAGCTGTCATACCGTCTGTTCAGCGTGGATGGCCAGAGGACAGAGAGGATGAGGAGGAGGAGGAAAGCATGGTCAGTCATCCTCTTGGTGAGGACATGGAAGTTTTGCCTGTTAGTAGTCTTGCACGCATGGCTGAGTTTATGTTACGCAGCCTTTCCCATGACCCTCGCGTTCTCAAAATTTTTGGTGACAGGCATTACTGGTTGGTGACACTTCTAGACCCACGCTACAAGGAGAACTTTATATCTCTTATTCCTGAGGCGGACAGGTCTACAAAAATGGGGCTGTACCAGAAGGCCCTTGTTGCGGAACTATTAAAAAAATTCCCATCTGAAAACGCTGGCGGCAGAGGGCACACTTCGTTGGACAACCAAGGCAAGAGAGACACAACTTCAATCCAGCAGAGGCAGGGGAACACTGTCAAAGTTCTGGGAGAGTTTTCTCAGCCCCTCCCATCGAACAGGCCCTGAGGCGCAGGGTACTCTCACAAGGAGTGCAAAGTTTGGGAAGATGCTGAGGGAGTACCTTGCCGACCCTACCAACGTCCTCCGTTATTCTGCTGTGCCTTATAATTATTGGGTATCCAAGCTGGATACGTGGAATGAACTGACTCTCTATGCTTTGGAGGTCCTGGCCTGCCCTACTGCCAGTGTTTTATCAGAGCGGGTTTTTAGTGCCGCTGGTGGAATTATAACTGATAAGCGCATCCGCCTGTCAACTGAAAATGCTGACAGGCTGACTCTTATAAAAATGAACAAGGGCTGGATTGGGCCAGACTTCTCAACACCACCGAATGATAGCAGCGTAACATAAACTACCATCCAGTGTCTTTTCTTGAGGTGTATTCCCATGCACCTTTTCACACCCACACATAGGTATACGCTTCCTGATTTTGGCCATTTGCTCTTGTCCTCCTCCTTCTCCTTATCCTCCATCACCATATCACCAAGGTGACCATGTTCTGTGATTCAACACCCACCTAATTTTTTTAAAGGGTGTTTATGATGCCAGTAAAAAATTTTTTTGATAAAGTATGTTCAAGTATACCCCCCAGGGGTAAATGTTTGTCAGCCCATACACTTAGTGCATGGGCATTACAAGTATAGGAGGCCCGCTCCTTTCTAATGGGAACATTTTTTTATGAGGCCCTCCTCAACGTCTCTTCCAAGGGGCATTGAAGTGCCTCCAAATTTTTGGCAGCCCTTGCATTCACTGCATAGGCCAACACTATGGGAGACTCTCTCCTTTCTAATGGGAATTTGTCGTTAGTGTGGCCCTGCTCTATGTGTCTTTAAATTCTTAGTGGGGTTTTTGATAAAATTGTCAGCCGTTGGACTCACTGCATACCCTATAACTGTATAGCAGACTCTCTCCTTTCTAATGAGAACATGTCGTACCTTGTTACTGTGGCCCTGCTCTGTGTGTCTTTAAATTCTTAGTGGGTTTTTTCCTAAAATTGTCAGCCGTTGGACTCACTGCGTACCTTATAACTGTATAGCAGACTCTCTCCTTTCTAATGGGAACATGTCGTACTTGTTACTGTGGCCCTGCTCCATGTGTCTTTAAATTCTTAGTGGGTTTCTTCCTAAAATTGTCAGCCGTTGGACTCACTGCATACCCTATAACTGTATAGCAGACTCTCTCCTTTCTAATGGGAACATGTCGTACCTTGTTACTGTGGCCCTGCTCTGTGTGTCTTTAAATTCTTAGTGGGGTTTTTCCTAAAATTGTCAGCTGTTGGACTCACTGCTAGTGTTGAGCATTCCGATACTGAAATATCGGGTATCGGCCGATATTCGCGGTATCGGAATTCCGATACTTAATTCCGATACTTTTGCAATATCGTATACCGGAATCGGAAGTTCCCATAATGCAATGAGACATTTTCATTTTATTCAGCCAATGAGGATCCTAAGAAGTGTGGGCACATCCTGTTAGGCATGTAGGCATCTTAACTAATGGCATGGCTGTGATTGGCTGCTGAAATGATGTCATGATGCACTATAAAAGCCACCGCCGCCATTTTGAGCTCACTCTGCTGTGAATTCAGTTAGGGATAGGACGCTGTTGTTCTGAGGGACAGTTTTAGCTACCTATTTGCTCTATACTGCTTTACCCAAGCTACTTTCTAAATCACTGTGCCTTGCAGTGCTAGTGCACAGTTCCCTGTGCTGTTCACCGCTGTCTGCAAGGTCTGTGTGTGTGAGTGCAGCTCACCCTGTAGTGTGTGCTTCAGCCAAGTCTGGTTGTAGTGCACTCAGTGTGTGTCACTGCCTCATACATTGTCCTTTTTTGCCAATTCATAATTTTTCCTGATATCTCCTATTAGTGTGGTGGTTCCATCTGTATTCAGCTAAATTGGTTCCAAACACACTATATAGGAATAGATAGAGACATTTTTTTCCGTCTTGCAGCACTAGTGCACAGTGCTCTGCATCTGTACTGTTCACCGCTGTCTGCAAGGTCTGGTGTGTGAGTGCAGCTCACCCTGTAGTGTGTGCTTCAACCCCGTCTGGTTGTAGTGCACTCAGTGTGTGTCACTGCCTCATACATTGTCCTTTTTTGCCAATTCATAATTTTTCCTGATATCTCCTATTAGTGTGGTGGTTCCATCCGTATTCAGCTAAATTGGTTCCAAACACACTATATAGGAGTAGATAGAGAAATTTTTTTGGTCTCGCAGCGCTAGTGCACAGTGCTCTGCATCTGTACTGTTCACCGCTGTCTGCAAGGTCTGGTGTGTGAGTGCAGCTCACCCTGTAGTGTGTGCTTCAACCCCGTCTGGTTGTAGTGCACTCGGTGTGTGTCACTGCCTCATACATTGTCCTTTATTGCCAATTCATAATTTTTCCTGATATCTCCTATTAGTGTGGTGGTTCCATCCGTATTCAGCTAAATTGATTCCAAACACACTATATAGGAGTAGATAGAGGAGCCTTTCTGCAGCCTTGGGCCCTGCAGCCCCAGCCAGATTAGTATTAGCCTATTTTTTGCAGCCTCATCTATTGCATTGTAGGTTACCTTCCTACATTGTAATAGCTACAAAAAGTTTGTGATACTATCGTTATTACATCTTTAGGCACATCCAGTGTCTTTTTGTGACAAAAAAAAACCTAAATAAAGTTCACCAAACACTCCACTTTACAGTTGTGTAGGCCACATTAGCTCATATTAAAGTCTAGTCCACACTTTATAAAATTAGTGTTTCTTATACCTGTTAGCAGCTGTTCAGGAATAAGCACACTAAGCCCTTAGTACTTTTCTGCCTATCTTTATCAGTCTACCAAGATGAAGAAGGCAGGGAGTAAGGCATGTGGTCGTGGGCGTGGGCGTGGGCGTGGAGTTTCTGCAGGGAGAGGACGTGAGGATTCTGTGCCTGCAGGGAGAGGACGTGGGGATTCTGTGCCTGCTGCGGGCACCAGTGACTCAGCATCCCCCAGTTTTACCAGGGAACAGTCCTTTATGCGCAGCTTTGTAGGAGCTAGCCGTACCCCACTGCTGCGCGAGGACCAAATTGAAGCCGTTGTCGGATGGATGGCAGCTAACGCATCGACTTCAATTAGTTCCAGATCCTCTCAGGTCCTGAGCACTGAAGAGCACCCATCTGTCTCTTCACCACCTGCCAAATTGCCCAGGCAGTCAGAGAGCCCTGGACAGGAGCCATCTCTACTTCTGTTCTCTGAATCTCTTGGCTTGGAAAGAGGGGGCCAGCCAAGCAGAATTCGAGAATTTGAAGAAGAGGTAGTATGCAGTGATGCGCAACCGTTTTGTCTCTCTGAATCTGAAGAGGCGGGTGGGCCAGTGCCTATGGTCAGCAGCACACCTCAGTACGCATCTGATGATGAGACTCAGGTGCCACTTTCTGGTGCGTACTGTGCTGTCGAGACTACCCAGGAGAAGCAGTTGTTTGAAGAGGGTGGTGTAGATGATGAGGTCCTTGACCCATCATGGCGTGAGGGACAGGAAGGTGGTGGGAGCAGCTCTGAGGAAGAGATTCCCCGAACGGCCCAAAAAGGAGGGAGAGGGAGGGGGCAGACTTGGTTGCCTGTAGCCTCCACTTCGGCACCCATTAGGAGCATGGCTCTTCCAAAATCCAAAGCGGGCGCTCCCAAGACTTGCAGTGCCTGGTCCTTTTTTGACACAGTTGCAGATGACATTTGCTTTGTCAAATGCAAGCTGTGTAATCAGAAGGTGAAAAGAGGGAAAAGTGTCAGCAACCTCAATACCACAAATATGTGGAAACATGTGCGGACCAAGCACGTGGTGGAGTTACACAAACACACTGAAGACCTAGGCCAACCTACAGCGCCACCTACCACCTCTTCAGCTCGTGTTGTAGCCTCTTCCTCCAGCTCACACACAGCTGGTTCGGCTTCCTCACAGGATCGCCATGGAAGAATCTCTGGCACTGTTGTACAGAGACACAGTGTAATTCCACCCACAGCACCACTTTCCCAGTCATCCTCACACTCCCAGGCCAGTCTACAGCCATCGTTAGCACAGGCATGGGAGAAAAGGCGCCCATACTCGGCAAACCACCCCCGAGCACAGGCTCTGAATGCTGGCATTGCTAAACTACTGGCCCTTGAAATGCTATCATTCAGGCTGGTGGAGACTGACACATTCCGTAACTTTATGGCATTGGCAGTCCCACAATACAACGTGCCCAGCTGCTTTTATTTCAGCAGGCAAGCCGTCCCTGCCCTGCAACATCATGTGGAGGGAAAAATTAAACATGCGCTACAAAACGCCGTCAGTAGCAAGGTCCACCTGACCACTGATGCGTGGACCAGTAAGCATGGACAGGGACGATACCTTTCCCTCACTGCCCATTGGGTAAATGTTGTGGAGCCGGGTACAGATCTTGAGAGTGGCGCTGTACGTGTTCTGCCAACTCCAAGGATTGCAGGAATCCAGTCTGTACACATTGACTCCTCCTCATACTCCAGTTCCTCTGAATCAGCGCTGCAGGAGCCGTCACGGTCTACCTCCACATCGACCCGTGAACGGTTACCTGTTATGATGACCGATATGAGCACAGCCGTGGCCAAACGTCAACAGGCCGTATTAAAATTAATTTCTTTGGGGAATCGAAGCCACACAGCGCAGGAGCTCTGGAATGCCATCAAGCAGCAGAGTGACGTGTGGTTTGTGCCAGCGAATCTCCAGCCAGGCATGGTAGTGTGTGACAATGGCCGAAATCTGGTGGCAGCTCTGGGCCTAGGCAACCTCACTCACATCCCATGTCTGGCACATGTGCTCAACTTGGTCGTGCAGAGTTTTTTGAGGGACTATCCGGATCTTGATGCACTGCTTCACAAGGTCCGCATAGAGTGCGCTCACTTGCGGCGTTCCAGCAATGCAAGATCACGCATTGCAGCTCTGCAGCGCCGATTATGTCTTCCGGAACATCGCATCATATGTGACCTACCCACCAGGTGGAATTCAACGTTACATATGTTGGAGAGGTTGTGTGAGCAGCAGGCAGCAGTAATGGAGTACCAGCTGCAGCAGGCGCAAACAAGTCGCAGTGCGCGCCGTTCACACTTCACCACCACTGAGTGGGCCTCTATGAAGGACATTTGCCACGTTTTGCGTGCCTTCGATTATTCCACGCGGATGGCGAGTGCAGATGATGCACTAGTCAGCATGACTATCCCCCTTATCTGCCTGCTTGAAAAAACACTGCAAGCACTAAGGGACGAGGTTTTGGAAGAGGTGGAGGATGAGGAGTCACAAATGCCATCTGCTTCTCTACAGTCTGCGCAACGTGGTTCCTCACAAAGGCCTAGGCAGGGGACACTTTGTGAGGAGGATGAGGAGGAGTCAATGGATGAGGAAGACATCTGTCCAGAGGAGGGAGGTACACAATGCTCTAGTAGTCAGTATCTAAAGCGAGGGTGGGGTGATGCAGAGCAGGCAGAGATCACGCCTCAAGCAGGGGACAGCGTTTCTTGGCCAGTTGGCAGTCTGCAGCACATGGTTGATTTCATGCTGTAGTGCCTGAGAAACGACCGCCGCATCGCCCACATTCTCAACACGGCTGATTATTGGGTGTCCACCCTCCTAGATCCTCGCTACCGGGACAACTTACGAAGCCTCATAACACCGTTGAACCGGGAGCGTAAAATGCGGGAGTACCAAGACGCACTGGTGCATTCCATCATGTTCTCCATTCCAACCGAGAGCAGTGCTGCTAGTGCTTTACAAAGCAGCTCAGTGCGTCGAGGCAGTGGAGGAAGCTCTGCACAAAGAGGGAGCAGAAGCAGCGCCTCAGCACAAGGCAAGACCAGTATGGCCGAAATGTGGCAAAGTTTTGTGTCCCCGCCGCCACAAATGTCTACACCATCACAGACGGCTCCAGTCAGCAGGAGGCAACGTTTCCGTCAGATGGTGACAGACTACATGTCTTGCCCTCTTAGTGTACTCCCAGACGGCTCTTCTCCCTTCAAGTTTTGGGTCTGTAAGCTGGATACATGGCCAGAGCTTAGTCAGTATGCACTGGAGGTGCTAGCTTGCCCTGCTGCTAGTGTATTATCGGAACGCGTCTTTAGTGCCGCAGGTGGTGTACTAACAGACCGTCGCATGCGACTATCCTCCGATAACGTTGACCGGCTTACTTTTCTCAAAATGAACAAGGCCTGGATCTCTCATGAATTTGCCAGTCCTCTTCCAGAATAAATAATTGGTTGGCAACAGTATCCAGGTCTCCTGTTCTGTTCATGTTTCTACCACCTGAACTGTAATCCCTGAGCTCCAACACCGCCAGTTGGCGCTCGGAAGTGCCGTCTGCACAGTCAACACTTGCTGCCGTGTTATTGGGGTTCAGTAACGTCAGCTGTTCCCCTGCTGTGCGGACGGCAATTTCTCCTGCTCTGTCCACATCCACTGTACTACTGATTTAAAACCTCCTCCAAATACACCTCTGGCTCCTCTGTTTTCAGTATTATCCCTGAGCTCCAACACCGCCAGTTGGCGCTCGGAAGTGCCGTCTGCACAGTCAACACTTGCTACCATGTTATTGGGGTTTAGTAACGTCAGCTGTTCCCCTGCTGTGCGGACGGCAATTTCTCCTGCTCTGTCCACATTCTCACTACTACAGATTTTAAAGTTGCTCCAATTACACCTCTGGCTCCTCTGTTTTCAGTATTATCCCTGAGCTCCAACACCGCCAGTTGGCGCACGGAAGTGCCATCTGCACAGTCAACACTTGCTGCCGTGTTATTGGGGTTCAGTAACGTCAGCTGTTCCCCTGCTGTGCGGACGGCAATTTCTCCTGCTTTGTCCACATCCACTGTACTACACATTTTAAAGTTGCTCCAATTACACCTCTGGCTCCTCTGTTTTCATTCTTATCCCTGGGCTCCAGCACCGCCAGTTGGCGCTCGGAAGTGCTGTCTGCACAGTCAACACTTGCTGCCGTGTTATTGGGGTTCGGTAACGTCAGCTGTTCCCCTGCTGTGTTCACGGCAATTTCTCCTGCTCTGTCCATATTCACTGTGCTACTTATTTAAAACTTGCTCCAATTACACCTCTGGCTCCTCCGTTTTTAGTATTTACCCTGGGCTCCAATACCGCTAGTTGCTGCTCAGAAGTGCCGTCTGCACAGTCAACGCTTGCTCCAGTGTTATTGGGGTTCAGTAACGTCAGCTGATCCCCAGCTGTGTGTCCGGCAAATTCTCCTGCTTTGTCCACATCCACTGTACTACGGATTTAAAACCTCCTCCAAATACACCTCTGGCTCCTCTGTTTTTAGTATTTACCCTGGGCTCCAGCACCGCCAGCTGGTTCTCGGCAGTTCCATTGGCTCTTGTACCTTCTGCTACCCATCCGGGTTCCAGTACCGTCAGCTGGTCCTCGGTAGTTCCATTTGCTCTTGTATCTTCTGCTACCCATCCGGGTTCCAGTACCGTCAGCTGGTTCTCGGCAGTGTCTTTGGCACGGGTACTCCCTCCTGCCCAGCCTGGTTCCAGCACGCCAGCTGTTTCCGGGTAGTGTCAACGTCACTTTGCCTCCAATGCGTTGTCCTGTCGTGTTGCGGTCGGGTTAGCCGACTCTATGGTGCCTGCAGTTTAGGTGACTCCTATGTGGGCTGCGGGATCTGGCAATGAAGGCTGGTTCCATAGTGCCAATAGGACAAGCACCCCCTGTAGGACTGTGGGTTTTGGTAACTGCGGCCGGCTCGCGGCCTTGAACTTTTTTTTACATGGGTACCTTCTGCTACCCATCCGGGTTCCAGTACCGTCAGCTGGTTCTCGGCAGTGCCTTTGGATTAGGTGCCTCCTTCTCGGTAGCCAAGTTCCACCAACGTCTGCTGGTCCTTGGTAGTGCTTTCTGGCACAGGTACCTCCTGCTTAGTAACCGAGTTCCAGTAACATCAGCTGGTCCTCGGTAGTTCCATTGGCTCTTGTACCTTCTGCTACCCATCCGGGTTCCAGTACCGTCAGCTGGTCCTCGGTAGTTCCATTTGCTCTTGTATCTTCTGCTACCCATCCGGGTTCCAGTACCGTCAGCTGGTTCTCGGCAGTGTCTTTGGCACGGGTACTCCCTCCTTCCCAGCCTGGTTCCAGCACGCCAGCTGTTTCTGGGTAGTGTCAACGTCACTTTGCCTCCAATGCGTTGTCCTGTCGTGTTGCGGTCGGGTTAGCCGACTCTATGGTGCCTGCAGTTTAGGTGACTCCTATGTGGGCTGCGGGATCTGGCAATGAAGGCTGGTTCCATAGTGCCAATAGGACAAGCACCCCCTGTAGGACTGTGGGTTTTGGTAACTGCGGCCGGCTCGCGGCCTTGAACTTTTTTTTACATGGGTACCTTCTGCTACCCATCCGGGTTCCAGTACCGTCAGCTGGTTCTCGGCAGTGCCTTTGGATTAGGTGCCTCCTTCTCGGTATCCAAGTTCCACCAACGTCTGCTGGTCCTTGGTAGTGCTTTCTGGCACAGGTACCTCCTGCTTAGTAACCGAGTTCCAGTAACATCAGCTGGTCCTCGGTAGTTCCATTGGCTCTTGTACCTTCTGCTACCCATCCGGGTTCCAGTACTGTCAGCTGGTCCTCGGTAGTTCCTCAGCTTTCTTGTACCTTCTGCTACATTTCCAAGTTCAAGCTTTTTGAAATGGTTCTTGGTAATCACTCTGGATCTCCCTGACGAGGACCCTGAAGACGAGGACCCTGAAGACCAACCCTAAGAAGACGAGGACCCCGAAGACAATGACCCTGAAGACGAGGACCCTGAAGACCACCCCGAAGAAGACGAGGACCCTGAAGACCACCCCGAAGAAGACGAGGACCCTGAAGACCACCCCGAAGAAGACGAGGACCCCGAAGATGAGGACCCAGAAGACCAACCCGAAGAAGACGAGGACCCCGAAGACGAGGACCCCCGAAGACGACGACCCTGAAGACCACCCCGAAGAAGACCAAGAAGATGACCCTGAAGAAGTTGACCAAGAAGACAAAGAAGAGAAGACAAGCACCAAGATACAGAAGAACAAGAGACAGAAAACCAAGAAGCAGAAATACAAGAAGCTGCAGAACAAAAAGCGGAAGAACATTAAGCATAAGACTAAAAATCAGAGCAAAAGATAATATCTAAATTATAAGCAGAAGATGACTAAGCAGTGTATGGGGGTGAGTCCGTTCCTCCTCGTGGTGCCCCTGGAAAAGACCTGCTGCTGCAGGCCAAACTGAACGCGGACAAATCCTGTTGTAAATCTTTTGTGACGGGCAGAACGAAAGGTGTAATGTCCAACCTTTTATAGATAACAACTACAGGAATGCCTGTCACAAATAAGAATATGATGAAGAAGAAAAAAATGAAGAAGATGAAGAAGTAGAATATGAAGAATGTAAAAAAAAGAATAATACGAAGAAGGTGAAGAAGAAGAAGGTGAAGAAGAAGTGGATGAAAAAGATGCTGAGGATGATGAAGGAGAAAGTGTGGGAGAAGTAAAAAAGAAGGTGAAGAGCATGGAAGTAGTGAAACATAAATATCTGACAAAATATAAATATACTTAACATAGTTAATATTTCCGTAACTCAGAACATAATAAAAAAATAGTAATTCCTGCTATTCCATTTGACTGGGCTAAACCTCTATGCCTTTATTGTCTCCCCCACCTCCCCCAATACATTCTTCATTATTCTTAGTTGTTTTCCTTCATGTAGAAATAACCTACAAGGAAAGAAAGGGTTTATTTTAATTCCGATATTTATGTCCCATTGACTTGCATTGGTTTCCGGTATCGGAATCGGCGATATCCGATACTTTTTCGGTATCGGTCCGATCCAATCCGATCCGATATTTCCCGATATCGGAAGGTATCGCTCAACACTACTCACTGCATACCCTATAACTGTCTTTAAATTCTTTGTGGGTTTTTTCCTAAAATTGTCAGCCGTTGGACTCACTGCATACCCTATAATTGTATAGCAGACTCTCTCGTTTCTAATGGGAACATGTCGTACTAGTTACTGTGGCCCTGCTCCATGTGTCTTTAAATTCTTATTGGGGTTTTGCCTAAAATTTTCAGCCGTTGGACTCACTGCATACCCTATAACTCTATAGCAGACTCTTTCCTTTCTAATGGGAACATGTCGTACCTTGTTACTGCGGCCCTGCTCTGTGTGTCTTTAAATTCTTAGTGGGGTTTTTCCCAAATTTTGGCAGCCCTTGCAGTCACAACATGGGCATTACCACTTATAGAAGACCCGCTCCTTTATAATGGGAACATTTTTTTTACTGAGACCCTCCTCTATGTCTCTTCAAAGTTGTATTGGGTTGAGTCCAAATTTTTGTCAGCCCCTGCAGTCACTGGATACGCAATAACAGTATAGGAGACCCACTTGTTAATAATGGGAACAACAAAGCATAGCCGGCTGATGGCTCTCTAACAATAGCTACGGCCGACTGCTGGCCTTTTAAGAATAGTAAGGGCCATCTGATGTCCCTATAAAAATAGGCTTTATGACTTTCAGAGTCCCTCTATCATAAATAAAACAGGAAGGGTCTGATGATGTGTCACACAGCACATTGCCAACTAAGGTTGTAAAATGTTAAAATGACATTTCCCGGTGAATGCATTTGTCTTAAAAAAAAACTTAAAAAAACAAAACAATAGGATCTTTCTTTAGTATAAAAAACAGCGTCACCAATTTAACAGCAATGTAATCACATTGTTGAGCTCATGCACCTCCTCCTCCATCTCCGAAATGACCACATCAGTCACAAGCTGACAGCACTGCAGCACTGCCTTGGCCAAGCGGCAACAGGCTGTGCTGAAGATAACATGCTTAATGCTTAATTGACAAACCGCCCAGCGCTGCAGAATTGTTGAAAGCTGTAACACAGCAGCCTGATCTTTGGCTCTCACCGCTGAACATACAGCCAGGCATGGTCGTGTGTGACAATGGGCAGAACCTGGTGATGGAGAAATGACAGCCGGGGTAGATACGATTTCCCTCTATGTCAGTCCTTTCACCGAGCTAAAGAATATGGCTGTGGTGAAATACAACTCCCACTGAGAAGCTGTTTCAGATTGAAAAACATTGTGCCCACCAGAGGATTTTATTCTGAGGGATAACATTTCTCCCCCGCTCAAGAGCCACCTAGCAGCTGCAAAGTTAGCGCTATCATGAACTTTCCTGAGGTAGAAGCCAAGGCACACCAGAGGATTCTCTGGTGGGACCATCCAACCCTGCCAGAAAAGTGTGTGGAAAGGTTCCCGGACACTCTATGGCTGCTTTTTTAATGTGGATCGGCCTTGCTTATACATGTTATTTCTCAAACCGCATTACAGATCAGGCCATTGTCCAACTCTGTATTCAAGAAATTAAATGCGCAAAGAAAGTTGTGTGTGTGTCAAAGCACCACCGACAAGGGCGAGTTGATGTTGGACGGGCTGCCATTGCTTCTGCAACAAGCTGCATTACAGGATTTCCTGTGAGAAATGACATGCAGGGTAGATAGGGTTTCCCTCTATGCCAGTCCTTTCACTGAGCTAAATACAACTGTTAGCAAAAAAAAGTTGTTGACTGGCTCTGTACCGTCCCTGGCCACATTCACCTGTCCACGTGTTTGTGGTTAGGCGGTCCTGCCCAGTAAGTGCACTGGGGAGGGCACGAGCAATGTTTTGGGACCCGTGCTTGTGGAAGACGGAAGCGATACCGGGAAATATAGTGGCGGCTGGGGACCGAGTATGGACACCCGGCCGCCGCCGGCATGAGGTTGTGAAAAGATTCTGCCCCTACGAGCTTAATAGGCCACATTTCAAGTGCAAGCAGCTGTCAAAAATTTGGCAGTATAGTATTGCAGCCTGTGGGTGGGTGGGTGGCTGGCTGCCTGCATACTTGCGCTTGCATTCCAAGGAATGGGGTAGGGATAACTGAATGCTGCAGTGGGACAAGGACGTGGACGGTGATTGTTGCAAGTCTGCAACGACAGATGCATGTGTGGCGCCCCTGAGGGTTCGGTCGCCACAGAGATACTGCACCTCACTCAGAGGTGTGGTGTCTCCCTTCTCTCAGGTAAGGAGGGAGGGCTGCACGAGACCCCAACACCTACATCCAATACTACACTACCCCAGGCCAGCAGGAGGGGCAAGACGCAATGTAGTTTTCTGCTGAGCCCTGTCCCTGGCTGGGGTGGGGGGAACCCAAAGGTAGAGGGAACCAGTAGTGGGTGTGGGTGGAGGAAGTAGTTTAGGGGAGCACTCATACAGTAGATATATAAAAGGTAGACATCTTAAAACAGTTAGTGGTTGTTTGAGTAGGGACAATTCAGAGGAACAGTCTGGGAGCAGAGTCTCTCTAGGAGCTCTGCTCCACTACAAGGACCTAGGACAGAGGCCCAGGAGGGGAGCAGGGAGTAAGCTCTGTTCTGCAGAAGGGATCCTAGGGGGGTACGGCGAGTGCAGGTGGCACCCATACACCCCGAACCTGCCAAGTGTCAGGAGGATCTAGGCCGCAAGAAGGGGACCGGCCCCTGGCCCAGTCGTGCAGCTTCAAGCCTAGCTGGAAAAACCAGGGGCTTGTGGCTTGTACAGCCAGAAGCCAAACCCCCACTTCAATCCAAGTTAGGTCAAGCAGGTCTGTGCAACTCCGACCGACAGGGGGGACCTCGCAGCACCCAAACAGGATTCACAGTGGGAAGCGCAGGGCAGGAGGGAGTAAGAACCAGCGTGAAGTCGGTCTAGAGAGGCACATAAGGAAGTGGGGTTCTGCCAGGTACACCCGAGCTGCCTGAGGAAGGACTGAACACTGCCCGGTGAACACAATGCGAGGCGGGAGGCTAGCACCAGTACAGTGCACCTGTGGACTGTCTAAGAACTGTGAGTAAATCTTGGATGACTGCACTGTGCTGCCTCCGTCCCTTTCTTTTGCCGGTGCCATTTCCCTCCCTGCACTACAACGCCCAGCGCACCTCCATTTATCTACACTGCCCTGAGGCCTGCTCCACCTGTGGGGAGCCGTTCCATCTCAAGCTGCCCTATCACCTGCCTCAGAGGACTGTCACAGCGCTGGTGATTAGAGATGAGCAGTGTTCGACTAGAACTGTTCGCCAATCTCAAATTCGAGCTGTTTTGGGCGGTGTTCGAGTTGTTCGACGAACCCGAGCGATTTGCAAAAAATTCGGCTGTTCGAGGTTATGTTCGATAACTGTTCGTGCACCAAAAGCGTGTCCTGCATGTCTGGCGCTATTTACAGCACCAATCATGCAGGAATTGTTTGCCACTCACTGTAATGCCACAGCCATGGTGGTTGTGGCATTAGAGTGATTGCCCAAATCGATGGGAACTGTGCTCACAGTGAAACATGAAAAGCCGGCAATGCAGCAGCGGCGTACACCGGTACCCGACAATTTAGAACCGAAAGAATAGAGCTTCACACATAGATTAGATAGATAGAAACATGTCAGTCACATATTTAAGAAGTACAGTGACAGTGTTGCTTACTGTACTTGTCATTTAGTGTAAAGGATTTATTAAAAAAATATATTAGTGTTTTCATGCACCGTCTCTTTAAAAAAGCCGGCCGGCAATTCAGCAGCGGTACCCGACAATTTAGAATGGAAGGAATAGAGAATCACACATAGATTAGATAGATAGAAACATGTCAGTCACACATATAAGAAGTACAGTGACAGTGTTGATTACTGTACTTGCCATTTAGTGTAAAGGATTTATTAAAAAAAATATTAGTGTTTTCATGCACAGTCTCTTTAAAAAAGCCGGCCGGCAATTCAGCAGGGTACCCGACAATTTAGAATGGAAGGAATAGAGCATCACACATAGATTAGATAGATAGAAACATGTCAGTCAGATATATAATAAGTACAGTGATAGTGTTGGTTACTGTACTTGTCATTTAGTGTTAAAATAAAGGATTTATTTAAAAAAAAATTGGCGTGGGGTTCCCCGTAATTTTAGGCTCTAGCGGATGTTAAGCAGACAGCTGGGGCAGATGTTTGAAGCCTGGGAAGGGGTAATACCCACGGAGCTTCCCAGGCTACTAATATCAGCCCCCAGCTGAATGCCTAGCCTTTACTAGCTATTAAAATGGGGGACCCCCCAAAAAATTGACATGGGGTCCCCCCTATTTTAATAGCTAGCAAAGGCTAGGCAGACAGCTGGGGGCTGATATTAATAGCCCAGGAAGGGTGCCGTGAATATTGGCCCCCTCCCAGGCTAGAAACACCAGCCGTCAGCCGCCCCAGAAATGGCACATCCATAGGATGCGCCAATTCTGGCACTTAGCCTCGCTCTTCCCACTGCCCTGTAGCGGTGGCAGTGGGGTAATAGGGCTGGGGTTGATGTCAGCTTATAATGCCAGCTGACATCAAGCCCAAGTTAGTAATGGAGAGTCGTCTATAAGACACCCCCATTACTAACCCCGTAGTCAAAGTTAAAAAAAAACACAAACACCCAGAATAAAGTCCTTTAATTGAAATAAACACACAATTCTTTATTGTTCTAAATTAAACCATACTTACAATCACGCCCATTCCAGCTGAAGCCAACGATCCCCTGCAATAAAAGAAAAATAATAAAGCAACATAATACTTACCTTTCCATGGTTCCCACGACAGCTTCAGCTCTGCTACATCGAGATGACAGGCTGGACCGCAGCAGAAAGCTGCCATCCAGCCTGTCATCCCGCAGACACTGAGAAGCGCAGGCTTGCTTGCGCTCCTCAGCGTCTCTCTGTGACGGCATCCAGTTGAGCCGAGTTCATGTCCAATGAACTCGGCACACCTCATGCACGTCACTGACAGCGTGGGAAAATTCTCACGCTGAAGCGCTGAGTGCAGGAGAATTCTCCCACGCTGTCAGTGACGTGCATGAGGTGAGCTCATGTCCAATGAACTCAGTTCACCTCATGCACGTCACTGACAGTGTGGGAAAATTCTCCTGCTCTCAGCGCTTCAGCGTGAGAATTCTCCCACGCTGAAGCGCTGAGTGCAGGAGAATTTTCCCACGCTGTCAGTGACGTGCATGAGGTGAGCCGAGTTCATTGGACATTAACTCTGCTCATCTGGATGCCCTCACAGAGAGACACTGTGGAGCGCAAGCAAGCCTGCGCTTCTCAGTGTCTTTGGGATGACAGGGTGGATGGCAGCGTTCTGCTGCGGTCCAGCCTGTCATCTCGATGTAGCAAAGCTGAAGCTGTCATGGGAACCATGGAAAGGTAAGGATGATGTTGCTTTATTATTTTTCTTTTATTTCAGGAGATCGTTGGCTTCAGCTGGAATGGGCGTGACGGTAAGTATGGTTTAATTTAGAACAATAAAGAATTGTGTGTTTATTTCAATTAAAGGACTTTTTTCTTGGTGTTGTGTTTTTTTTAAATACTTTACTAGAAATTCATGGTGGTCATGTCTAATATTGGCGTGACCCCATGAATTTCGGGCTTAGGGCCAGCTGATAATGCCAAGCTGGCCCTAACCCCTTTATTACCCAGTGAGCCACCGCACCAGGGCCCTGGATGAGTTGGGTACAGCGCCAGAAGATGGCGCTTCTATGAACGCTCCATTTTCCGTGGGGGCTGCGGACTGCAATTTGCAGCGGGGGTGGCCCAGAAAGCTTGGTCCTCCCTGCGCTGCGGATTCCAGCCCCCAGCTGGCTAGTTATACCTGGCTGGACACAAAAACAGGGCGAAGCCCCACGTCAATTTTCTTTAAATTATTTCATGAAATAATTAAGAAAAAAAGGGCTTCCCTACATTGTTGTGTCCGGCCAGGTACAAATAGGCAGCTGTTGGTTGGGGGCAGCCCGTTCCTGCCTGCTGTACCTGGCTGGACACAAATATAGTGCGAAGCCCCATGT
Source organism: Phyllobates terribilis (assembly GCF_046119375.1). Classification (NCBI taxonomy): domain Eukaryota; kingdom Metazoa; phylum Chordata; class Amphibia; order Anura; family Dendrobatidae; genus Phyllobates; species Phyllobates terribilis. The sequence goes on from NW_027362765.1 coordinate 283,859,007, forward strand.
CAATTTTTTTTTAATTATTTCATGAAATAATTAAAAAAAAAAGGTCTTCCCTATATTGTTGTGTCCGGCCAGGTACAAATAGGCAGCCGGTGGTTGGAGGCAGCCCGTTCCTGCCTGCTGCACCTGACTGGACACAAGTATAGTGCGAAGCCCCACGTCAATTTTTTTTTAATTATTTCATGAATTTCCTGAAATAATTAAAAAAAATTGAAGTGGGGCTTCGCACTATATTTGTGTCCAGCCAGGTACAGCAGGCAGGAACGGGCTTCCCCCAGACACCAGCTGCCTATTTGTACCTGGCCGGACACAACAATATAGAGTAGGCCTTTTTTTCTTAATTATTTCATGAATTTCATGAAATAATTAAAAAAAAATACGTGGGGCTTCGCCCTATTTTTGTGTCCAGCCAGGTACAACTAGGCAGCTGGGGGCTGGAATCTGCAGCGCAGGGAGGCCCAAGCTTTCTGGGCCCCCCCCCCCGCTGCAAATTGCAGTCCGCAGCCACCCCGGAAAATGGCGCGTTCATAGAAGCGCTATCTTCTGGCGCTGTACCCAACTCATCCAGGGCCCTGGTGCGGTGGCTCACTGGGTAATAAAGAGGTTAGGGCCAGCTTGGTATTATCAGCTGGCCTTAAGCCCAAAATTCATGGGGTCACGCCAGTATTAGACATGACCGCCATGAATTTCTAGTAAAGTATTTAAAAAAAACACAACACCCAGAATAAAGTCCTTTAATTGAAATAAACACACAATTCTTTATTGTTCTAAATTAAACCATACTTACCATCACGCCCATTCCAGCTGAAGCCAACGATCTCCTGAAATAAAAGAAAAATAATAAACCAACATCATCCTTACCTTTCCATGGTTCCCATGACAGCTTCAGCTCTGCTACATCGAGATGACTGGCTGGACCGCAGCAGAACGCTGCCATCCAGCCTGTCATCCCGCAGACACTGAGAAGAGCAGGCATGCTTGCGCTCCTCAGTGTCTCTCTGTGACGGCATCCAGATGAGCCGAGGTCATGTCCAATGAACTCGGCTCACCTCATGCACGTCACTAACAGCGTGGGAAAATTCTCACGCTGAAGCGCTGAGTGCAGGAGAATTCTCCCACGCTGTCAGTGACGTGCATGAGGTGAGCTCATGTCCAATGAACTCAGCTCACCTCATGCACGTCACTGACAGCGTGGGAAAATTCTCCTGCACTCAGCGCTTCAGCGTGAGAATTCTCCCACACTGTAAGTGACGTGCATGAGGTGAGCTGAGATCATTGGACATGAACTCACCTCATGCACGTCACTGACAGCGTGGGAAAATTCTCACGCTGAAGCGCTGAGTGCAGGAGAATTTTCCCACGCTGTCAGTGACGTGCATGAGGTGAGCTGAGTTCATTGGACATGAGCTCACCTCATGCACGTCACTGACAGCGTGGGAGAATTCTCCTGCACTCAGCGCTTCAGCGTGAGAATTTTCCCACGCTGTCAGTGACGTGCATGAGGTGAGTTCATGTCCAATGATCTCAGCTCACCTCATGCACGTCACTGACAGCGTGGGAGAATTCTCCTGCACTCAACGCTTCAGCGTGAGAATTTTCCCACGCTGTCAGTGACGTGCATGAGGTGAGTTCATGTCCAATGATCTCAGCTCACCTCATGCACGTCACTGACAGCGTGGGAAAATTCTCCTGCACTCAGCGCTTCAGCGTGAGAATTCTCCCACGCTGAAGCGCTGAGTGCAGGAGAATTTTCCCACGCTGTCAGTGACGTGCATGAGGTGAGCCGAGTTCATTGGACATGACCTCGGCTCATCTGGATGCCGTCACAGCGAGACACTGAGGAGCGAAGCAAGCCTGCTCTTCTCAGTGTCTGCAGGTTGACAGGCTGGATGGCAGCGTTCTGCTGCGGTCCAGCCTGTCATCTCGATGTAGCAGAGCTGGAGCTGTCCTGGGAACCATCGAAAGGTAAGGATGATGTTGGTTTATTATTTTATTTTTATTGCAGGAGATCGTTGGCTTCAGCTGGAATAGGCGTGACGGTAAGTATGGTTTAATTTAGAACAATAAAGAATTGTGTGTTTATTTCAATTAAAGGACTTTATTCTGGGTGTTTGTGTTTTTTTTAACTTTCACTATGGGGTTAGTAATGGGGGTCTTATAGACGCCTCTCCATTACTAACCTGGGCTTGATGTCAGCTGGCATTATAAGCTGACATCAACCCCAGCCCTATTACCCCACTGCCACCGCTACAGGGCAGTGGGAAGAGCGAGGCTAAGTGCCAGAATTGGCGCATCCTATGGATGCGCCATTTCTTGGGCGGCTGACGGCTGGTGTTTCTAGCCTGGGAGGGGGCCAATATTCATGGCACCGTTCCTGAGCTATTAATATCAGCCCCCAGCTGTCTGCCTAGCCTTTGCTAGCTATTAAAATAGGGGGGACCCCACGTCATTTTTTTGGGGGGTCCCCCATTTTAATAGCTAGTAAAGGCTAGGTATTCAGCTGGGGGCTAATATTAGTAGCCTGGGAAGCTCCGTGGGTATTACCCCCTTCCCAGGCTTCAAACATCTGCCCCAGCCGTCTGCTTAACCTCCGCTAGAGACTAAAATTACGGGGAACCCCACGCTAATTTTTTTTTAAATAAATCCTTTATTTTAACACTAAATGACAAGTACAGTAACCAACACTATCACTGTACTTATTATATATCTGACTGACATGTTTCTATCTATCTAATCTATGTGTGATGCTCTATCTTTCTGTTCTAAATTGTCGAGTACAGATGCTGAATTGCCGGCCGGCTTTTTTAAAGAGACAGTGCATGAAAACACTATTATTTTTTTAAATAAATCCTTTACACTAAATGACAAGTACAGTAAGCAACACTGTCACTGTGCTTATTATATATGTGACTGACATGTTTCTATCTATCTAATCTATGTGTGAAGCTCTATTCCTTCTGTTCTAAATTGTGTGGTACCGCTGCTGAATTGCCGGCCGGCTTTTTTAAAGAGACGGTGCATGAAAACACTAATATTTTTTTTAATAAATCCTTTACACTAAATGACAAGTGCAGTAACCAACACTGTCACTGTGCTTCTTATATGTGTGACTGACATGTTTCTATCTATCTAATCTATGTGTGATGCTCTATTCCTTCTTGTCTAAATTGTCGGGTACCGGTGTATGCCGCTGCTTCTGAGCAGTTTGTCAGCTTTTGGACACATTTGAAGGTGTTTTCTATGTGTTTTTGTTTGCCTGCCATTGGTTTTAACGGTGTTCGACGGTGTTCTAAGGTGTTCAACGAACAGTTCGACGAACAGTTCCTCGAACATCCCGGTGTTCGACGAACCGAACCCGAACACTATGGGGGTGGCTCAACACTACTGGTGATCCTCACCAGACACCACAGTGGCGTCACGACAAATCCCCTATAAATATCCCCTTTTTGCACTGACCGCCCTGGGTCATGGACCGGGCCAGCCACCGTGATCTCCCCCAAAAAGCAGCCATAAGGCCCGGCTGCCGAGTACCCCACGGCTCTGGAGGTGCATCCCATGGCGGGAGGCATCTTCGCATGCGCCAAGGATCACTTATGATGGGCACACTTTTAGGCAGTGACCTGGAAGTCAGAGATGCTTCCAGAGGTTTTCCCCATGCTGTTCCCATGTCTTTTCAGCACTGTATGCATGATGATGTGTCCCACACCACATGGCCAGATAAGGTTGTAAAATGTTAAAATTACATTTCCTGGTGAATGCATGTGTCTTGGTTGAAAGCAACGCGAAAGTGCAAAAACGCATAAAAAATGCAACGTGTGAACATAGTCCAAGGTGTGGAGGAGTATTTTTGGTTTTGGTTATTTATTTTGCCTTCTATACAAGTCATTACCCTGGAAAGGATGTTACTTAACATATTTCCCAGGAAAATCCATTTTGGTTTCATTTTTGTAGGTTTTATTGTGAGTCCGTAAAAGTGGCATAATACTCTGACAACGTTGTTAACAGCAGTGACCTGGGAGTCAGAAAAGCTTCCAGGGGTCTTCCCCATGCTGTTCCCATGTCATTTGAGCACTGTTCCCATAGATTTGGGCAATTTTTAGGCCCTCTGCAGACCGCCGGGGGGAGCCGCCTGAAAAATGCTCGAGTTTCCCTTAGACTTACATTGGGCCCGTTGCTCGGGTCGAGCAACCGAGTATTCCAATTTGCTCGACCCGAGCAACGAGTACCCGACCATTTTAGTGCTTGTTCATCACTAGTTCCGATCAGGTACTGACTTTCGGTTTAGTTCCCGGTAATCACAGCAGAGTCTCAACGTACCATCCTTCTTCCTAACACAAACAATAGGAGAGGAATAAGACGACTTTGGCTTTTGAACCCAACCTCTGTTGATTAGATCTTGTAAATACTCTTTCAATTCACAATGTAATGGTTTTGGCGCAGACATATAACTTCTGGTTACTGGGGTCGTGTCTTTCAACTTGATTTTCAATTGCAACGACGGGATACAGCCTATATCAGAGTCATCTTTTGAGAATGCATGACACTCTTCTCTCACCATCTGTTTTGCTATCGCTATTAGTGTTGAGTGAATTTGTTCGGCGAATGCTCGAAAGTTACAAATTCGACACGAATATGGCACATTTGTGATCGCAAAGGCTAGCAAATTTTCTTAAAATCGGAAAAGCTTGACGAATTTGCACAGGAACGTGAATACAGGGCAACCACGGCGTTTTGAACAGTTTTATTAGCATAGTGCAAGTGTATGATGATAAGTGACATGTGCCAGATAAGTGTGGGGGCTGTGGAGAGATTAGAACAGGTCAGATCAGCGGCGCACTTTTTTTTTGTTTTTTTTTATCCTGTGGGCGGTAACTTTAACTGAGGAAAGCGCGGCCAGCCAATCATAGCGCAGGAAGCATCTACACTGTCCAGACATAAGGGCTTCTGCAATTGGCCACAGAAATCACATGTGCTCTCAATATAAAAAGTGGTCCTGTTCCCTCAGTGCCATTATATCCATGTCACTGCTGGAGACAGACGCAGCTCTGTGTTCTCCTGTGTAATTAGAGATATTAGCTAGATAGATGGGCGCTTATGTTTTAGTCAGATAGTGTAGATAATTCCTAGCCTGTGCACCTCTGCAACCGCTGGTGCAGCACATTTTTGGTGTTCTTGTGCAAGTACTGATATTCTGACAGAAACAGAGGGCCCATGCCATACAATAGTGCTGTGCACCGCTGGTATAGAGCTCCATGTGTCAGTATACCTTGAATCTTTTTTTGCACTTGCTAATGTGATCAAGCAAGCGCAGTGCACCTTTTCATTTAGTGGGGTTGAAATTGTGCTCTGCAAAGTCTGGAGAGATTCTTATTGCAGAGCACAAAATATGTTTTTTTTCTGTTGCTATTGTGATATTGAAAGCTGTGTGCACTAAAGTTTTTTTTAGTGTCAGATACTATTTTAGTGCAGTTGAACTTCAGGTGGTTTCAGAGTAAAACAATACATTATTTCTTTTGCTACGCCCAGTCCAAAAAATATTTTTTCCTGTGCCAAAAGTCATACAGTGCTATAAGCCAGCTTCTACGCCAGTGCCGGGACTCCCGTGCACTATCACCCTCACCATCAACTACACTGCCCTGGGGCTCCACTCTTCCCGTGGGGAGTCACACTACCTCATCTGCACACACCATCAGCCCCAGCGGTCTGCCTTGCAGCGGCGGTCCGCGCTGAATGCAATCCACGGGTGGCGTAGTCAGACAATTAACCTAAAACCCCTAAAAGACTGCCATCGGCCTGACCACCCTGAGCCATGGGACCGGGTCACCGCCACGGATACTACAACCTCCAGAAGCCCGGTTCCGGGTGCCCCTCGGCCCAGGGGGCGAGTCAGCTTTGGCGTAGTCGGCAGGATTTCGTGCCCGCAACCAACGGGTACTGCGCGCCTTCAAAAGACTGTCTAACCTGCCGTGGTGAAGGTTCCCGCCATCCGGAGCCGTTTCCCGCCATCCGGAGCCGTTTCCCGCCATCTTCAGTCGGTTCCCGCCATCTTCAGTCGGTTCCCGCCATCCGCAGCTGTTTTCCCGTCATCCGCAGTCGTTTTCCCGCCATCGGACGCCATCTTTGGGACGCCGCACGGGAAGAAGAGGGGCGTGGACGCCGAAAGCGCGCGAGACCCAAAGCTCCGCCCCACGCACGGACGCTGCGCAAGGTCCTGGAAGGGAGAGAGAACGACACTGACGTCACCAGAGCGCGACGCAAGGTCCTCCACCCTGACGATCATCTGCGGAGCCGCGGCCTATGGATAAGAAGCAACAGAAGGTAGGCCACACTTAACTAGGGGGTAGGAAGATGACGGATACGGAGGGACCCTCTACCACCAGCGCGGCCGCTGCCGCGGTAATGCCATTTACAATGCCCTATATCCCCGGAGCGGCCTGGTTGCCCCAGTACTCAGGGGAGTCGCATACCCTAAGCGACTTTAAAGAGAGACTGTACAGCCTGTTTAAGGTATACCCCCTGACAGAAGGACAAAAAGTGAGCATATTGGTAGGCCAGCTAACCGGGGCAGCCCACCGTGAAGTAAAGTCCTGATCAGTCCGGGACAAGGAGACTGTAAAAGAGATCTTAACCCTTCTGAGGGACACTTTTGATACCCGTACCTCAGCAGAAATCAAAATGAAATTCTATGGGTGCAAGCAGCGGGCCCAAGACAGTATAAGAGACTATGCTTTGAATTTGCAAGAGGCCCTGGGAGCCATTAAACAGGCAGACCCTGACAGTGTGCGGAATGCAGATGAACTGTTAACTGAGCAATTCATTGAGGGTCTGCTGTCCAACGCCCACCGAACCCAGTTACGTGCAATGGCCTTGCAGAACCCTGGTTTAGACTTTGCAAAGTTCAAAGACAGGGCCATCCGGGTGCTCCGAGAACCGGCACCGGGTAGCGCTGTAACCCACCGGCGCCCTGCTACTACCTATCACCAGGAGGCGGCGCCCTTGTCTGCAGAGCCTATAGGAGCTGGTGCGCAGGCTTTGGACAACAACCCGGCTATGGACCTGCACCATCAGGTCCAAGAGCTAACCAAAAGTGTAGCCGCGCTAACCAGAACTGTGCAGTCTTTACAGGTCTCTCCTCCAGGGAAGATCCAGCTGGCATCTGGACCGGAGGACGTCCCGTGGCGCCGACAGAGGAGGATCCCATCGTCCAGAGGAAGACCCAGCGACAGATACAACGAGGACTGACAACCCATCTGCCGCCGCTGCAATCAACCCGGACACATGGCAAGGTACTGTCATTTAAACGGGCACAACCTGGGGTAGAGGGCCAACCCCCAGGCATAAGATCATCAGGCCCATCGAACTGGCATGATAAATACGTAGGGGGACGTCCGGTCTTGACTGTGGTACTGGATGGCATTCCTATGAGTGCCCTACTGGACACTGGGTCACAGGTGACTACCATCCCGTACGTGCTCTTTAAGCGGTACTGGAATGACTCGGACATAACCCGCTACCCAGATGACGACCTGAGTTTCATTGCCAGCAATGGTCAGCCCGTGCCGCAGGTGGGATTCAAGAAGGTGACCATTAAGGTCGGTAAAGTCGAACTGGCGGCACAAGGACTGATTATTGTGGACATAGACCGTCATGAGAGCCACCCTAGAATAACCTTGGGAACTAATGTGATTGAAAATTGTCTTGCAGAGGTGATTCTCATTTTACAGCAGGTTGCCAAGAACGCCAGTTCCAGCCAGCAGCGTGTGCTCCAAAAAGAGATCTGGGCACTGATGAAGCGGCAACAAGTGGAACTATCTGGTGGTGAGATAGGTAGCGTGAGAATGTGTGACCCGTTCCCTATTGCCATGCCCCCGAAAAGTGAGATGATGATCTGGTGCCGGGCAGCTATTGGTCTAAGAGGTAGAGACTACCAAGCAATGGTAGAACCCGTCTACTCAGACATACAGTAGGCCCACCATTTTGACAGCACGGGGGGTGGTCGATGTACACCATGGGAGGGTGCCCGTCCGCATCATAAATATCGGGGAGAGAGAAGTATACCTGCCCCGGTATTCCACGCTAGCCAAATTGTTCACCATAAACCAAAATTCTGTAAGGGCCGTGGAACCCTTGCCTCCATCTCAACCAGAGGAAGGTAAGGGCTCTAAGAAACAAATGGAGGACTGGTGTCAGCAACTGCATTTGGGTACTGACTCCACTCCCTCATACCAAAAACAGGGAGTCTACCGGATGGTTCAGGAGTACGAAAGAGTCTTTAGTAAACACCCGCTAGACTTCGGGCGAGTAAAGGGGGTAGAACATCACATCCCCACAGGAGACCATCTGCCCATAAAGGAAAGATACCGACCTGTACCCCCTGCACACTATCAGCATGCAAAAGGGATGTTGCGGGACATGAAGGAGGCTGGGGTAATCAGGGACAGCTGTAGCCCCTGGGCAGCTCCACTAGTTCTAGTGAAAAAGAAGGACAACACCATGAGAATGTGTGTAGACTACAGAAAGGTCAGCCGTATCACACACAAAAATGCGTACCCATTACCTAGGATAGAAGAATCTTTAGCTGCATTAAAATCTGCTAACTTCTTCTCCACTTTGGATCTTACTAGCGGGTACTGGCAGGTTCCTGTAGCAGAGGCAGACAAGGAGAAGACTGCATTCACCACCCCGATGGGCCTCAGCGAATTCAACTGTATGCCATTCGGGCTCTGCAACGCACCAGGAACCTTCCAACGGTTGTTGGAATGCTGTCTGGGACACCGGAACTTCGAGACGGTCCTGTTATACCTGGACGATGTCATTGTCTATTCCAAAACCTACGAGGACCATCTGAAACACCTGGCAGAAGTGTTTGACGCCCTGGCAAGCTACGGCCTAAAGGTGAAACCCTCCAAGTGTCACCTGCTGAAACCAATGGTGCAGTACCTGGGACACGTGGTGAGTGCTGACGGAGTGGCTCCCGACCCCGATAAGATCACCGTGATTAAGGACTGGTCAAGACCCTCCAGCATAAAGGAAGTGCGGCAGTTCCTCGGGTTGGTAGGCTACTACCGAAGATTCATTCCCGGTTTCACCAAAATGGCAGCCCCTATGCAGGACCTCCTGATAGGTCAATCCAGGAAGGCCAAAAACCAGAAGCCGCCCTTCAGGTGGGAAAAGCTGGAAGAGGAGTCCTTCTGCCAGCTGAAGATGGCCCTCATGGGGGATGAAATCCTGGCGTACCCTGACTACAGCCAGCCCTTTATCCTCCACACGGACGCGAGCAACATCGGGCTAGAAGCCGTACTGTCCCAGATCCAGCAGGGGAAAGAACGGGTAATCGCTTACGCCAGCCGAAAACTACGGCCCACAGAGAAAAACCCTGAAAATTATAGCTCATTCAAGCTAGAGTTCCTGGCAGTGGTGTGGGCAGTGACCAAACGTTTCAAGCATTACCTTGCCTCTTCCAAGTTCACCGCCTGTCCAACTACGAATTCACCATCAAATACCGGGCGGGACGCTCAAATGCCAACGCGGATGCCCTGTCCAGAATGCCAAACTTACCAGACGTAGGGGAAGATCCAGAAGATCTGGAAGAAGTCGAACTCCCTGCGCTCCACCGTCATGGGATTACCCTGTATTCCCACCGTGTGAAAGACAGGCGCTCTGCTACGTTCAATCCCTTACCCCACTACAGCTGGGCGGAGACACAAGACAGTGATCCCGCAGTCCGTCTGATGAAGGAAATGCTAACACAGGCTGATGCCCGTCTTGACCCAGACGCTCTGCAGGAGACCAAGCAACTGTGGAAGGAGAAAAGTAAGCTGTTTCTCTACAGGGAGAAGCTGTGCCGGAGAATGGTCAACTCTCGAACACATGAGCTGACCTGGCAGGTAGTGGTCCCCAGATGAGACGCTGCTATGGTCCTGGAGGCATACCACAATGGAGCAGGACACTTCGGATGGAAAAAGCTGGAGTTCTGGTTGCGTGAACGGTTCTACTGGATAGGCATGAGAGGAGCCATCGAGAGGTGGTGCAGAGATTGTGGCCCGTGCAACCTAAGAAGAAAGGACCGTGCCAGCCAGAAGACTCCCCTGCAGTCCATCATCACCAGGCAGCCACTGGAACTGGTAGCCCTGGACCATGTGAAACTGGCTCCAAGCAGATCTGGGTACGTCTACGCCCTCACCATCGTAGATCACTACTCCCGGTTCCTGGTGGTGGTCCCTGTCAAGGACTTAACGGCTCAAACAGCAGCTAGAGCCTTCCAGCAGCACTTCTGCCGTCCACAGGGGTATCCTGAGCAAGTGTTGACGGACCAAGGACCAGCCTTCGAAGCGGAGGTCTTCCAGGAGTTCTGCAACCTGTATGGCTGCAAGAAGATAAGAACAATGCCCTATCACCCTCAGACCAACGGACTATGTGAGAAAATGAACCAGGTGGTGATAGACTTGCTAAAAACATTGCCCCTGGAAGAACTCAGTCTGTGGCCTAAAAAACTGCCTGATTTGGTGGACTTGTACAATCACATCCCCGTAGGCTCCACCAAATGTACCCCGGCTTACCTAATCAGAGCAAGACCTGGTAAGCTGCCTATTGACCTGGATACGCTCTCCAGTAGCGGAAAGTACAGGAGAGCGTCGAGCGAAGTCTGTCTCAAGCAAGAGAAAGGCAAGAGAAGGCTTATAACCAGTATGCTCCCGCTGTTCCCCTGGTACCTGGAGAGCAGGTCTTGAAGAGAAAGAGGCGGCTCCACAAGTTGGACGACCAGTGGGAGAAGGACCCGTACACCGTACTGCCCTCAAGTCATGAGAACCCAAAAGTATGTATCATCAGTAAGGACGGAGGAGAGACCACAGCCATTGTCTCCAGAGACCACCTGAAGAAGTGTCCCGAGCAGCTGCAAAGCCCTGAAGAAGATCAAGAAAACCCTCAACCCGCAGAGGAAAGGGAAGAAATGATCAGTACCATACTCGGAGACTTTCCCCGGTCCTGGACTCAGATCAACAATGCAGTCGTGGTACCCGTCCTCACCTTTCTCCAGCCAGCCCCTCAAGAGCCTACAGAAGAACAGGTAGTGTCAGAAGAGCAGCCGGCCCAGGAGGCAGAAGAACCCATACCAGCAGCCCAGGAGAATCAACCCTCTGCTAGTAGTGAGCCTGCCGTGCCCATAGTAAGCCAAAGAGTACGCAGAAAGCTGCCAGACCTACCCGCAACACCTCCTACACCCTGTAGTGCAGAACCAGATAGTGGGTTACGTAGGTCCACCAGGAGCACTAGAGGACAAATGCCCGCTCGCTGGAGAATCTAAACTGTAATATATATTTACCTGTACATACGTAAATGTTGAAAATGGTTTATGTTTTGTTACCTGGGTACTAATTATGTTTCTCTAGTTACCCTTCAGGTTTATTTGGACTGACAGGTTATGGACGCTGAATAACCGGAACTACATTGTAGATAGTTGCACCTTGGTGCCTCTTGCGAAGATGGCCGCAGAAGAGAAAACCTGTCTGGCGTGGCCTCCTTGTGGCCCAAAGTATCTAGTCTCAGCCTTGCAGCCACGCCCAGGGCCAATGCTTGGGGTTTGCTTTGGACAGGTCCCCTACTCTGTGCCAAGACTTCACCTTGTTGGGTGATATGGACACCCGGTTACGGACACGCCGTGACCTCTAAAGACTAAAGCTTCTTGTATATATGTTATTATATTATTGTTTATACCCTGTATTTGTGATTTCTTAAAAATGTGTTTAGTCCCGGAGTACTAAAATTCACTAGGGGGGAATGTGGCACCCCAGGGGTCTGGTTGCCAAAGTAATAGAAATATTACGTCTGAGAGCAAGTGGGAGATTTCTCTGGTCAGGAGCCCTAAGCATGCAACATTTCCTGCCCAGACCTGGGAGGGGAGGAATCTGCCCTTATAAACTGGGTCTGGGGCGGGATTAGTCAGTCAGAGTCTGGGAGTCAGAGCCTGGAGAGGGAAAGTTACAGTAGGAGCTCTGTAGGAGCTAGGAGCAGAAGACCAGGGGCTGGAAGCTAAGCAGAGGTATAGCTCGCCCTGGCAGAAGAATCTGATAACCGGACACCGGAGTCCGAGGCTGTGGGGACTGATACCCACCCAGCAGCAGAAACCAGCCGGCAGGGGATTCCAGGTCCTCTGGCCTTAGAAGCCCGGAGGCTCAGTCACAAGGAAGGGACCAGCACCACTATCCAGGAGCGGAGGCTAACAGAAGGCCCCAAGTCACCAGCCATACGGGTGAGCACCACACGGTATACTCAGGGACTTGGGCTACTTCTACCTGCTTACAGCAAGGTAGCCAGAAAGAGTGCAGATACACGGGAGGCCTACAACTCCACCTGGCCAGGGGAACTCCTGTTTGCTCGCAGACTGACCAGGCCCCTTATGTTAGCCAGTACTCCCAGGAGGGTCTGCCTTAATACCACCAGTAAAGACCCTGAACTGCACTGCAAAGACTCTGAGTCATTCCTGCTTCATCGCCGCACCAGCACTACTAGTGCCGGGACTCCCGTGCACTATCACCCTCACCATCAACTACACTGCCCTGGGGCTCCACTCTTCCCGTGGGGAGTCACACTACCTCAGCTGCACACACCATCAGCCCCAGCGGTCTGCCTTGCAGCGGCGGTCCGCGCTGACCGCAATCCACGGGAGGCGTAGTCGGACAATTAACCTAAAACCCCTAAAAGACTGCCATCGGCCTGACCACCCTGAGTCACGGGACCGGGTCACCGCCACGGACACTACAACCCCCAGAAGCCCGGTTCCGGGTACCCCTCGGCCCAGGGGGCGAGTCACTTACACCTCCACAAGCCTACAAGGCAACATTTTAAGTGCAAGCAGCTATCCAGGAATGGGGCAGTTTAGTATTGTGACCTGTGGGTGGGTGGGTGTCTGGCTGCATACTTGCGCTTGCATTCCAAGTAACAGAAAACTAAGCAGATGGTGGCCTCTATCATCATCATGACCTCACCTCGGCACTATGAACTCTCCTGAAGGAGAAGTCAGGGCCCACCGGAGGATTCTCTGGTTCTCTGGTGGGCCCTTCCAACCCTGCCGAGAAGCAGCCCTGGCTAAGAAAAGTGTGTGGGAAGGTTCGCTGCTCTTTTACTGAGGGGGAAACCCACGCAAACACGGGGAGAACATACAAAATCCTTGCAGATGTTGTCCTTGGTGGTATTTGAACCTTGGACCTCAGCGCTGCATAATCACTGAGCCACTGTGCTGCCCTCTCTGTTCTCCTTCTGATATCTAACATGCTGGACAAACTTGCACCTACTGCCACTCAGTATCTTCAGCTCCTTTGTGAGAAACTAATGTATTTGGGCAGGCACTCAGTCTGCCAAATAAAATTCCTGAAAAGGAAATTGTGGATACCAAACCAGTGGAAATATTCCAGGCTGGTTGGAGCCAAGCTGATTTCCACAGAAAAGTATCAGCAGCACGCTGGAGAGATGGTGGCCTATATCATCATCATGACCTCACCTCGGCACAATGAACTCTCCTAGAGATGCTAGGACCACCAGAGGAGTCTCCGGTTCTCTGGTTGGCCCGAGAAGAAGCTCTGGCTAAGAAAACTGTGTGGGAAGGTTCCCGGATTCTCTATGGCTGTTTTTTTTTATTGTGGACTGGCTCCATACCGTCCCTGGCCACATTCACCTGTCCACGTGTTTGTGGTTAGGCGGTCCTTCCCAGTAAGTGCACTGGGGAGGGCACCTGTAATTTTCTGGGACCCGCACTTGTTAAAGGTGGAGACAATACCGGGAGAAATAATGGCGGCTGGGAACCGAGTATGGACACCCGGCCACTGCCGGTATGACGTTGTGAAAAGCTTCTGCCTCCACGAGCCTAAAAAGCAGCATTTCAATTGAAATCAATCAGTCCAGAAATGTGGCAGATTAGTATTGTGGCCTGTGGGTGGGTGTTTGGCTGCATACTTGCGCTTGCATTACAAGTAACACAAAGCTAAGGAGATGGATGATCCAACCATCATGAATAATTTGGTCATTGTCTAGGAGACCGAGCACAATATTAACCCAGTGAAATGCGTCCATGAGATGTACCGTCCCTGGCCACATTCACCTGTCCACGTGTTTGTGGTTAGGTGGTCCTTCCCAGTAAGTGCACTGGGGAGGGCATGGGTAATTTTCTGGGACCCGTGCTTGTGGAAGGCGCAGGCGATACCGGGAGAAATAGTGGCGGCTGGGGACCGAGTATGGACACCTGGCCGCCGTCGCCATTAGGTTGTTAAAAGCTTCCGCCTCCACAAGCTTAAAAGGCAACATTTCAAGTGCAAGCAAGCAGTCCAGAAATGTGGCAGATTAGTCTTGCGGCCCATGGGTGGGTGGGTATTTGGCTGCATACTTGCATTTGCATTACAAGTAACACAAAGCTAAGGAGATGGATGATCCAACCATCATGAATAATTTGGTCGCTGTCTAGGAGACCGAGCACAATATTAACCCAGTGATATGCATCAGTGAGATGTACCATCCCTGGCAACATTCACTTGTCCACGTGTTCGTGGTTAGGCGGTTCTTCCCAGTAAGTGCAGTGGGAGGGCATGGGTAATTTTCTGGGACCAGCACTTGTGGAAGGTGGAGACGATACCGGGAAAAATAGCGGCGGCTGGGGACCGAGTATGGCCACAGATGCCATGAGGTTGTGGAAAGCGTCCACCTCCATGAGCCTAAAAGGCAGCATTTCAAGTGCAAGCAGTCCAGAAATCTGTCAGTTTAGTATTGCGGCCTATGGGTGGGTGGCTGGCTGGCTGCATACTTGTGCTTGCATTCCAAGAACTATGGTAGGGACAACTGAACGCTGAAAAGGGACAAGGACATGGACAGTGATGGTTGCAAGTCTGAAATGACAGGTGCAGGGCGGGAGGCATCTTAGCATGCACCATTGACAGGGGATTAGCATGCACGCACAACAGCGGAAGAGGCAGTGGTGTCATCTGCAGACACTGTTTCTGGACCTTGGTGTTTGGCCCAGCTTGTCAGGTGCTTTGCTGTCATGTGCCTGAGTATGCTGGTAGTGGTCAGGCTGGCAGTTTTGGTGCTCTTGCTGATGCTGGCCTGGCAGATGTTGCAAATGGCCTTTTTGGGGTTATCTAAACAGTCTTTAAAAAATAACCAGACTCAGAAAGACCTAACAGTTGTACTGGCAACTTCCGTCGTGTTGGTGGTCCGGGGAGCAATTGCCCGCCTTGTGTCTGTGGCCACCACACTGCTTGTTCCTGCCTGTTGTAGTGCTACGCTTCCCTCCCCCTGTGTGCTGCTGTCCTCGTTCTACATGTCCCCTTTTCAGGTTGGGTTAGTGACTTCATCGTCCACCGCTTTGTTTTTCACTTCCGCACCCTGGTCCTCCTCCAGACTTTCTGTCCATTGTGTCTCTTCATTATCCTCCTCTTGCATCAGTATTTGCACTTTCCCACAGTCACCTTCGGGTGACCATTGCTACATTAGATTTTATGTTGCCCTGCTGGAAGCTGGCAGGTCGAGAGGCCCAAATTTATTGATAGAAAAGTGAACAGCTCTTAGGGTAACCCTGGACTCTAATCGCTCCTTCAAACCACATATCCAAGCTCTCACCATTTCCAAGCGGAGCGAGCGAGAGGCTAGAATCTATAAATGGAAAGATGAACAAAACAGCTCTTCGAAGTGTCAAAGTGTGGGATCAGTTGCCTCAGGGCACTCAGAATGATGGGAGGAAGGAGGATCAGGGTGAGGAAGGTGCCAACTCCAAGTAAAAAAAAATTCCCGTATCCGCACATTCCTCAACCACAAATCTACAAAAACACTAGAGCACACGCTCATCATCTCACTTTTCGACGACTGCAACCTCCTGCTCTGTGGCCTCCCTTCTAACACTCTCGATTTTATCCAATCTATCCTAAACTCTGTTGCCTGACTAATCCACCTGTCCCCTCACTATTCCCTGACCTCTCCTCTCTGTCAATCCCTTAACTATCTCTCCATTACCCAGAGACTTAAGTTCAAAACTAGAGATGAGCGTTGTTCTACTCGAACTGTTCGCCAATCTCAAATTCGAGCTGTTTTGGGCGGTGTTCGAGCCGTTCGGCGAACACGAACGATTTGAGAAAAATTCGGCTGTTCGAGGTTATGTTCGATAACTGTTCGTGCACCAAAATCATAACTGGATTTTTTCTCAGTAATGATGAAAATTAATGTTAATACGCAGTTTGAGTGTACAGCGGGGTGGGGGGAGGGGCAGGGGATGGATCTCTGCAGGAATAATGAAGATCTCCATTTTTTTTTCTCTTTCCCGCATTTGCAGTGGGGAGGTGCAGTCTGTCAGCCTATCAGCAGCGCACACACGGAGCGAACTGCTGTTTTTCACACAAGCAAGGGCATGTGTCATTGGCAGTGTATGTCACATGTCCTTGCCCTATAAGACCAAGCCATTTTCCCCGTCGCCACCATTTTCTCACTGCTGCAGCTGCGTGTTAGACGGCACCGCTGTTGCTGTGTGCGCTATACCTTGTTAATTTCAAGCCAATTTTCGCACAAATATACAGATAGCTTGGGAGTAGGGAATAGTTGTGATTGCAGTCCTTTTAAGGACTAGGTTACAGCATTTCCTACGACTTTTATCAGGCAGGTCTGTGCTCTTAAATAGATAGATTGTGGGAGTAAAGACTAATTGTAATTGCAGTCCTTTTCAGGACTAGGTTACATCAGTTCCTATCAGTTTTTGCCAGGCAGGTCTGTGCCAGTGCTGTGCAAGTTTTTTTCACAGCATTTGGCTGAATCTAGCAAAGCTAATCCTTTTTGGCCTATTGCAGAGTGTTTTAGTCAGTGGAGTAGCCTAGCTGTGTTGCAAGATATACCAACTGTGTATAGAATACCAATTTTTTTACTGCACCTAGTGAAGTAAAATCTTTTGGGCATAGCATCATTCTATTAGTCCATCTATACTGACCTCCATCAGGTTGCAAATTAAAAATAATTTTTATCTGCATCTACCTCTGAAAAAATATTTGGGCTTCTAGCTGTGTGTGGGACTTGTTCTATTAGTCCATCTATACTGACCTCCATCAGGTTGCAAACTGAATATAATTTTTTTCTGCATCTAGCTCTGAAAAAATATTTGGCCTTCTAGTAGTGTGTGGGACTTTCTCTATTAGTCCATCTATACTGACCTCCATCAGGTTGCAAACTGAATATATTTTTTTCTGCATCTACCTCTGAAAAAATATTGGGCTTCTAGCTGTGTGTGGGACATGTTCTATTAATCCATCTATACAGACCTCCATCAGGTTGCAAACTGAATATATTTTTTTTCTGCATCTACCTCTGAAAAAATATTGGGCTTCTAGCTGTGTGTGGGACTTGTTCTATTAATCCATCTATACAGACCTCCATCAGGTTGCAAACTGAATATAATTTTTTTCTGCATCTAGCTCTGAAAAAATATTTGGCCTTCTAGCAGTGTGTGGGACTTTCTCTATTAGTCCATCTATACTGACCTCCATCAGGTTGCAAATTAAAAATAATTTTTATCTGCATCTAGCTCTGAAAAAATATTTTGGCTTCTAGCAGTGTGTGGGACTTTCTCTATTAGTCCATCTATACTGACCTCCATCAGGTTGCAAATTAAAAATAATTTTTATCTGCATCTACCTCTGAAAAAATATTTGGGCTTCTAGCTGTGTGTGGGACTTGTTCTATTAGTCCATCTATACTGACCTCCATCAGGTTGCAAACTGAATATAATTTTTTTCTGCATCTAGCTCTGAAAAATATTTGGCCTTCTAGCAGTGTGTGGGACTTTCTCTATTAGTCCATCTATACTGACCTCCATCAGGTTGCAAATTAAAAATAATTTTTATCTGCATCTAGCTCTGAAAAAATATTTGGCCTTCTAGCAGTGTGTGGGACTTTCTCTATTAGTCCATCTATACTGACCTCCATCAGGTTGCAAACTGAATATAATTTTTTTCTGCATCTAGCTCTGAAAAAATATTTGGCCTTCTAGTAGTGTGTGGGACTTTCTCTATTAGTCCATCTATACTGACCTCCATCAGGTTGCAAATTAAAAATAATTTTTATCTGCATCTCGCTCTGAAAAAATATTTGGCCTTCTAGCAGTGTGTGGGACTTTCTCTATTAGTCCATCTATACTGACCTCCATCAGGTTGCAAATTAAAAATAATTTTTACCTGCATCTACCTCTGAAAAAATATTTGGGCTTCTAGCTGTGTGTGGGACTTGTTCTATTAGTCCATCTATACTGACCTCCATCAGGTTGCAAACTGAATATAATTTTTTTCTGCATCTAGCTCTGAAAAAATATTTGGCCTTCTAGCAGTGTGTGGGACTTTCTCTATTAGTCCATCTATACTGACCTCCATCAGGTTGCAAATTAAAAATATTTTTTTTTCTGCATCTACCTCTGAAAAAATATTGGGCTTCTAGCTGTGTGTGGGACTTGTTCTATTAATCCATCTATACAGACCTCCATCAGGTTGCAAACTGCATATAATTTTTTTCTGCATCTACCTCTGAAAAAATATTTGGGCTTCTAGCTGTGTGTGGGACTTGTTCTATTAGTCCATCTATACTGACCTCCATCAGGTTGCAAACTGAATATAATTTTTTTCTGCATCTAGCTCTGAAAAAATATTTGGCCTTCTAGCAGTGTGTGGGACTTTCTCTATTAGTCCATCTATACTGACCTCCATCAGGTTGCAAATTAAAAATAATTTTTATCTGCATCTAGCTCTGAAAAAAATATTTGGCCTTCTAGCAGTGTGTGGGACTTTCTCTATTAGTCCATCTATACTGACCTCCATCAGGTTGCAAATTAAAAATAATTTTTATCTGCTTCTACCTCTGAAAAAATATTTGGGCTTCTAGCAGTGTGTGGGACTTGTTCTATTAGTCCATCTATACTGACCTCCATCAGGTTGCAAACTGAATATAATTTTTTTCTACATCTAGCTCTGAAAAAATATTTGGCCTTCAAGTAGTGTGTGGGACTTTCTCTATTAGTCCATCTATACTGACCTCCAACAGGTTGCAAATTAAAAATAATTTTTATCTGCATCTAGCTCTGAAAAAATATTTGGCCTTCTAGCAGTGTGTGGGACTTTCTCTATTAGTCCATCTATACTGACCTCCATCAGGTTGCAAATTAAAAATAATTTTTATCTGCATCTACCTCAGAAAAAATATTTGGGCTTCTAGCTGTGTGTGGGACTTGTTCTATTAGTCCATCTATACTGACCTCCATCAGGTTGCAAACTGAATATAATTTTTTTCTGCATCTAACTCTGAAAAAATATTTGGCCTTCTAGCAGTGTGTGGGACTTTCTCTATTAGTCCATCTATACTGACCTCCATCAGGTTGCAAATTAAAAATAATTTTTATCTGCATCTAGCTATGAAAAAATATTTGGCCTTCTAGCAGTGTGTGGGACTTTCTCTATTAATCCATCTATACTGACCTCCATCGGGTTGCAAATTAAAAATATTTTTTATCTGCATCTAGCTCTGAAAAAATATTTGGCCTTATAGCAGTGTGTGGGACTTCTCTATTAGTCCATCTATACTGACCTCCATCAGGTTGCAAATTAAAAATAATTTTTATCTGCATCTACCTCTGAAAAAATATTTGGCCTTCTAGCAGTGTGTGGGACTTTCTCTATTAGTCCATCAATACTGACCTCCATCAGGTTGCAAATTAAAAATAATTTTTATCTGCATCTACCTCTGAAAAAATATTTGGGCTTCTAGCTGTGTGTGGGACTTGTTCTATTAGTCCATCTATACTGACCACCATCAGGTTGCAAACTGAATATAATTTTTTTCTGCATCTAGCTCTGAAAAAATATTTGGCCTTCTAGCAGTGTGTGGGACTTTCTCTATTAGTCCATCTATACTGACCTCCATCAGGTTGCAAATTAAAAATAATTTTTTTTCTGCATCTACCTCTGAAAAAATATTGGGCTTCTAGCTGTGTGTGGGACTTGTTCTATTAATCCATCTATACAGACCTCCATCAGGTTGGAAACTGAATATAATTTTTTTCTGCATCTACCTCTGAAAAAATATTTGGGCTTCTAGCTGTGTGTGGGACTTGTTCTATTAGTCCATCTATACTGACCTCCATCAGGTTGCAAACTGAATATAATTTTTTTCTGCATCTAGCTCTGAAAAAATATTTGGCCTTCTAGTAGTGTGTGGGACTTTCTCTATTAGTCCATCTATACTGACCTCCATCAGGTTGAAAATTAAAAATAATTTTTATCTGCATCTAGCTCTGAAAAAATATTTGGCCTTCTAGCAGTGTGTGGGACTTTCTCTATTAGTCCATCTATACTGACCTCCATCAGGTTGCAAATTAAAAATAATTTTTATCTGCATCTACCTCTGAAAAAATATTTGGGCTTCTAGCTGTGTGTGGGACTTGTTCTATTAGTCCATCTATACTGACCTCCATCAGGTTGCAAACTGAATATAATTTTTTTCTGCATCTAGCTCTGAAAAAATATTTGGCCTTCTAGCAGTGTGTGGGACTTTCTCTATTAGTCCATCTATACTGACCTCCATCAGGTTGCAAATTAAAAATAATTTTTTTTCTGCATCTACCTCTGAAAAAATATTGGGCTTCTAGCTGTGTGTGGGAGTTGTTCTATTAATCCATCTATACAGACCTCCATCAGGTTGCAAACTGAATATAATTTTTTTCTGCATCTACCTCTGAAAAAATATTTGGGCTTCTAGCTGTGTGTGGGACTTGTTCTATTAGTCCATCTATACTGACCTCCATCAGGTTGCAAACTGAATATAATTTTTTTCTGCATCTAGCTCTGAAAAAATATTTGGCCTTCTAGTAGTGTGTGGGACTTTCTCTATTAGTCCATCTATGCTGACCTCCATCAGGTTGCAAATTAAAAATAATTTTTATCTGTATCTACCTCTGAAAAAATATTTGGGCTTCTAGCTGTGTGTGGGACTTGTTCTATTAGTCCATCTATACTGACCTCCATCAGGTTGCAAACTGAATATAATTTTTTTCTGCATCTAGCTCTGAAAAAATATTTGGCCTTCAAGTAGTGTGTGGGACTTTCTCTATTAGTCCATCTATACTGACCTCCAACAGGTTGCAAATTAAAAATAATTTTTATCAGCATCTAGCTCTGAAAAAATATTTGGCCTTCTAGCAGTGTGTGGGACTTTCTCTATTAGTCCATCTATACTGACCTCCATCAGGTTGCAAATTAAAAATAATTTTTATCTGCATCTACCTCTGAAAAAATATTTGGGCTTCTAGCTGTGTGTGGGACTTGTTCTATTAGTCCATCTATACTGACCTCCATCAGGTTGCAAACTGAATATAATTTTTTTCTGCATCTAGCTCTGAAAAAATATTTGGCCTTCTAGCAGTGTGTGGGACTTTCTCTATTAGTCCATCTATACTGACCTCCATCAGGTTGCAAATTAAAAATAATTTTTATCTGCATCTAGCTCTGAAAAAATATTTGGCCTTCTAGCAGTGTGTGGGACTTTCTCTATTAGTCCATCTATACTGACCTCCATCAGGTTGCAAATTAAAAATAATTTTTATCTGCATCTACCTCTGAAAAAATATTTGGGCTTCTAGCTGTGTATGGGACTTGTTCTATTAGTCCATCTATGCTGACCTCCATCAGGTTGCAAACTAAATATAATTTTTTTCTGCATCTAGCTCTGAAAAAATATTTGGCCTTCTAGCAGTGTGTGGGACTTTCTCTATTAGTCCATCTACACTGACCTCCATCAGGTTGCAAATTAAAAATAATTTTTATCTGCATCTAGCTCTGAAAAAATATTTGGCCTTATAGCAGTGTGTGGGACTTTCTCTATTAGTCCATCTATACTGACCTCCATCAGGTTGCAAATTAAAAATAATTTTTATCTGCATCTACCTCTGAAAAAATATTTGGCCTTCTAGCAGTGTGTGGGACTTTCTCTATTAATCCATCAATACTGACCTCCATCAGGTTGCAAATTAAAAATAATTTTTATCTGCATCTACCTCTGAAAAAATATTTGGGCTTCTAGCTGTGCGTGAGACTTGTTCTATTAGTCCATCTATACTGACCACCATCAAGTTGCAAACTGAATATAATTTTTTTCTGCATCTAGCTCTGAAAAAATATTTGGCCTTCTAGCAGTGTGTGGGACTTTCTCTATTAGTCCATCTATACTGACCTCCATCAGGTTGCAAATTAAAAATATTTTTTTTTCTGCATCTACCTCTGAAAAAATATTGGGCTTCTAGCTGTGTGTGGGACTTGTTCTATTAATCCATCTATACAGACCTCCATCAGGTTGCAAACTAAAAATAATTTTTTTCTGCATCTACCTCTGAAAAAATATTTGGGCTTCTAGCTGTGTGTGGGACTTGTTCTATTAGTCCATCTATACTGACCTCCATCAGGTTGCAAACTGAATATAATTTTTTTCTGCATCTAGCTCTGAAAAAATATTTGGCCTTCTAGCAGTGTGTGGGACTTTCTCTATTAGTCCATCTATACTGACCTCCATCAGGTTGCAAATTAAAAATAATTTTTATCTGCATCTAGCTCTGAAAAAAATATTTGGCCTTCTAGCAGTGTGTGGGACTTTCTCTATTAGTCCATCAATACTGACCTCCATCAGGTTGCAAATGAAAAATAATTTTTATCTGCATCTACCTCTGAAAAAATATTTGGGCTTCTAGCAGTGTGTGGGACTTGTTCTATTAGTCCATCTATACTGACCTCCATCAGGTTGCAAACTGAATATAATTTTTTTCTGCATCTAGCTCTGAAAAAATATTTGGCCTTCTAGCAGTGTGTGGGACTTTCTCTATTAGTCCATCTATACTGACCTCCATCATGTTGTAAATTAAAAATAATTTTTATCTGCATCTAGCTCTGAAAAAATATTTGGCCTTCTAGCAGTGTGTGGGACTTTCTCTATTAGTCCATCTATACTGACCTCCATCAGGTTGCAAATTAAAAATAATTTTTATCTGCATCTACCTCTGAAAAAATATTTGGGCTTCTAGCTGTGTGTGGGACTTGTTCTATTATTCCATCTTTACTGACCTCCATCAGGTTGCAAACTGAATATAATTTTTTTCTGCATCTAGCTCTGAAAAAATATTTGGCCTTCTATCAGTGTGTCGGACTTTCTCTATTAGTCCATCTATACTGACCTCCATCAGGTTGCAAATTAAAAATAATTTTTATCTGCATCTAGCTCTGAAAAAATATTTGGCCTTCTAGCAGTGTGTGGGACTTTCTCTATTAGTCCATCTATACTGACCTCCATCAGGTTGCAAATTAAAAATAATTTTTATCTGCATCTAGCTCTGAAAAAATATTTGGCCTTGTAGCAGTGTGTGGGACTTTCTCTATTAGTCCATCAATACTGACCTCCATCAGGTTGCAAATTAAAAATAATTTTTATCTGCATCTACCTCTGAAAAAATATTTAGGCTTCTAGCTGTGTGTGGGACTTGTTCTATTATTCCATCTATACTGACCTCCATCAGGTTGCAAACTGAATATAATTTTTTTCTGCATCTAGCTCTGAAAAAATATTTGGCCTTCTAGCAGTGTGTGGGACTTTCTCTATTAGTCCATCTATACTGACCTCCATCAGGTTGCAAATTAAAAATAATTTTTTTTCTGCATCTACCTCTGAAAAAATATTGGGCTTCTAGCTGTGTGTGGGACTTGTTCTATTAATCCATCTATACAGACCTCCATCAGGTTGCAAACTGAATATAATTTTTTTCTGCATCTACCTCTGAAAAAATATTTGGGCTTCTAGCTGTGTGTGGGACTTGTTCTATTAGTCCATCTATACTGACCTCCATCAGGTTGCAAATTCAAAATAATTTTTTGTCTGTATCTAGCTCTGAAAAAATATTTGGCCTACTAGCAGTGTGTGGGACTTTCTCTATTAGTCCATCTATACAGACCTCCATCAGGTTGCAAACTGAATATATTTTTTTTCTGCATCTACCTCTGAAAAAATATTTGGGCTTCTAGCTGTGTGTGGGACTTGTTCTATTAGTCCATCTATACTGACCTCCATCAGGTTGCAAATCGAATATAATTTTTTTCTGCATCTAACCCAGCCAATAGTTTTGGCCTAATACCACAGTTTGGCCACTCAGCTCTGCTCGGTTCCCATCCATTGTTTTTTTGTGCAAACAACTCCAGAGTTGTGAATTAGTTAACCACCAAAATGAGTGGAAAAAGGCCTGCTGCTGGTGGAAAGGGGAATAGGCATGTTGGGAAGGGGAAAAAAGGTTGTGTCCGTGGGGTAGGTGTTAAAGCAACAGTAACATCTGCAGAAGAAAGACCATCTTCCAGCCAAACTAAAATGTCTACTTCTTTTAGCGGACAATGTGATAAGATCCCTTTCTTACGGCCACGCCAATCGCTACAAATTCCAGATGAGGCACAAAAACAGCAGGTGCTTCAACGGATATCAAGTGCTCCTTTAAGTGGGCTCTCCTCCACATCAACTTCAACATCACAAATACTCCAGTCCTCAAAGGTGTCACCCCAATCGCACTTGCTTCCTCACAGCTCCCAAATCTCCAGCTGCCCGTCTGAGTATGAGGTAGAACAGATGGTTGAGTCTGCAGAGCTGTTTACTCATACTATAGCCTGGGAATCAGAGGTCGACTCCAGCGCTTCTGTGAATCCAGACGAGGAAATGATCTGCACTGATGCCCAGAATCTTTATGAGTCGGATCCAGGACCAGACGCAGAAGGTTCTGACCATAATGTAGACCCTCATTCCCAAACTGTAACTCCTGTTGGTGGAGACAATGAGGAAAACGATGATGAGACTCAAATATCTGATTGGAGCGACAACTTTAGTTTTTTGTCAGGGCAGGAACAGGTTGGCTCTGAGGACGACGGGTGTGATAACGCACAGGGTGATGATGATGAGGTTGGAGATCCCACTTACTGTCAACCCACAGTCAGCCAAGAGATGAGGTCAGCAGAGGAGGTGGAGGAAGATGCTAGTGACGACGAGGTCAGGTTGCGCCTTCCTGGACAGAGACGTAGTACTGGAAGCACGTCAACAACTGCATCCTCAAACACAACTCTGCCTCTCACCACAAGTCGTGGTGGCTCTTCAGGTCGCATGGGTGCTAAGCCTTGCATAGCCTGGGCATTTTTTCAGATCGATAAAGATGACCCAACTCGTGTTATCTGAAACATTTGTCAGCAAAAGCTAAGTAGAGGCCAAAAAATACATAGTTTGAGTACTTCATGCATGAACCGGCACATGGACATGAAGCATAAGTTGCAGTGGGAAGCTCAGTGTGCTACAATGCGGCCTAGCCGGCCGGGCCAACCACCGTCTGCCATATCTTGTGCATCCGCGGCCTCTTCATCCTCTGTGACTGGGGGGACAGCAGTCACACCTGTTTTGGGGCGTAGACCTGCCACCTCTTTACCCGCAACAGCCAGCGTGATTGGCAGGTCATTATTTTCTTTGGAGGTGGTAACACCAGCTGGTGTTGAGCGCTGTCCGACATCGATAGCACCACCTTTGGATCAAGGCAACCTAACATGTCCGCCTGCATCTTCCTCACAGAGCGGCAGTTTGCCGGGGACACCCTTACCAACCCCATCTAAGCACAATAGCCAGCCCTCGGTCCCTCAGATGTGGACAAGTAAAAGACCATTTCCTACTAGCCATGAGAAAGCTAAGAGGTTGAATTTCACCATCTGCAAGCTCTTGGCTACAGAAATGCTGCCTTTCCGCCTGGTGGACACAGAGGATTTTCGAGACCTTATGTCCGTCGCAGTGCCCCAGTACCAGATGCCCAGTCGGCACTACTTCTCAAAGAAAGGTGTGCCTGCGCTCCACCAGTATGTCGCACACAACATCACCGCTTCTTTGAGAAACTCTGTGTGTGACAAGGTGCATTTCACCACAGACACTTGGACGAGTAGGCATGGACAGGGGCGTTACATGTCGCTGACTGGGCACTGGGTAACTATGGTGACAGCAGGACAAGGGGCTGCTGTCCAAGTCTTGCCGTCCCCACGAGTTGTGCGTCAATCCTCTTTATGTCAAAGTTCCTCCACTGCTTCTGCCTCCTCAACCTCCTCTCGGTCTTCCACCTGCACCCAAAGCCTGTCTGGTCATGCCACAAGCTTTCTAACTGCGCAGAAGGGATCCTGCACACCTCCTTACTATGCTGGCAGTAGGGCTCAACGTCATCAGGCGGTTTTTACTTTGAAATGTCTGGGAAATGTGAGTCACACAGCTGAGGAGTTGTGGTCAGCTCTGGAGAACCAATTTCATGAATGGTTGTCTCCACTGGACCTGAAACCAGGGAAGGCCGTGTGCGACAATGCTGCAAACCTGGGTGCGGCCCTTCGCCGGGGCAATGTCACACACGTGCCTTGTATGGCTCACGTGTTGAACCTGGTTGTCCAGCAATTTTTAGCCCACTATCCCAGACTAGATGGCCTTCTGCAGAGGGCACGGTCGCTGTGTGCTCACTTTCGCCATTCGCATCCCGCAGCTCAGCGACTTACATCTCTACAGAAGTTGTTGGGCCTGCCACTTCACCGGCTAAAATGCGATGTGCCTACCCGGTGGAATTCAACTCTGCACATGTTGCAGCGACTGTGGCAGCACCGACAAGCCCTGGTGCAATACGTTCTGACGTATAGCCTGGGCCAACGAGATCCAGAGGTGGGGCAAATCACGCTGGAGGAGTGGTCTCAGATCAGGGACCTATGCACCCTTCTGCACAGTTTTGAAATGGCGACGAAGATGTTTAGTGCTGACGATGCCATTATCAGCATGACTATTCCGGTGATTTACATGCTGGAGCACATGTTAAACAGAATTCGGAGTCAGGTGGTGGCACAAGAGGAGGTGGAGGAAGTAGAGGAGGAGGAGTTGTATGCGGAAGGGCTAACATCTGCAAGGTCCAGACGGTCGGCAGCACCAAGGCGGCAGGCATGTGAAGGTGGGGGAGATGGTTTTACCAGGGCGCATGGTAGCAGCCAAACTAGTGAGGAAGGTGCAGGAGCCCAGGAAGAAGTGGAGGACGAACTGATGGAAGACTCATCAGATGAGGGAGACCTTGATCACATTTCTGTTGTGCGAGGTTGGGGGGAGAGGACAGAGGAAGGAAGCATGATTGTTACCTTGCCACCAACACAACAGGGACTTGGTGCTCCTGGATGCGCAACACACATGAGTGCCTTCTTGCTGCACTACCTGCAACATGACCCTCGAATTGTGAGAATTAGAAATAATCCTGACTACTGGGTTGCCACACTGTTAGATCCCCGGTACAAAAGTAAATTTGCCGAAATTATTCCTGCCATAGAAAGGGATGCACGCATGCAGGAGTATCAGCAGAGACTGTTGCAGAATCTTACATGTGCTTTTCCACAAAACACCAGTGGTGCACGTAGTGAATCTCACAGTTCCAACTTGCCAACCGTGGGACCGTCAAGTGTTCAGCACTCAAACCGAAACAGAACCACAGTATCTGCTGGTAACATCAATTTTGCGGAATCATTTCACCACTTTTTTAGCCCATACTTTGCAAGGCCACAGGAGACAAGAAGTCTGACACATAGTCAACGCCTAGAGACGATGGTACAGGAGTATCTCCAAGTAAACATTGAAGCCATGACTGTGTCACTGGACCCTTGCTCTTTTTGGGCTTCCAATCTGGATAAATGGCCGGAGCTAGCCACTTACGCCTTGGAGATCTTGTCATGCCCCGCAGCCAGCGTTCTGTCTGAACGTGTGTTCAGCGCTGCTGGTGGTGTGCTGACAGATAAGCGCACGCGGCTCTCCACTGATAATGTAGACAGACTCACGTTCATAAAGATGAACAAATCATGGATCCGAAACGACTTTTCTACCCCTGTGTCATCCTGGGGAGAGTAAAAGCTTGATGATTGGTTAAAATCACCCTACCAACTGTTTTAAGCTTTCAAATTACTAATCATGTTTATCTGTATCTTGGCTGGAAAATAATTTGGGCTTTGTAGCAGTGTGCAGCACTGATCCTATTAGGCCATCTATACTAAGCTCCACCAGATTTAAAATTAATAATAATTTTTAGCTGCATCTAGCCCGGAAAATAATTTTGGGGCTCCGAGATGCGCAAGACACATAAGTGCCTTCTTGCTGCACTACCTGCAACATGACCCTCATAATGTCAGAATTCGAAGTAATCATGACTACTGGGTTGCCACACTCTTAGATCCCCCAAACTTTTCGATCAACCTTTTCATTTTAATAAAGACCAAAAAAATGGTCATTTTTGAAATTATAAGCATTAGCAGGTTATTAGAAACTGAAATCAAACAGTTTTCAACTAAAAACTTTATTCTAGGTGATGTTACATTTTCACATAGGACCCCTTGTTCGAAAGGAGCTTCTGAACTCTCTCGTCCATTGAATTTGTCAGGTTTTGGATGGTTTCTGCTTCAATTGTTTTGCATGAGGACAGAATACCCTCCCAGAGCTGTTGCTTAGATGTGAACTGCCTCCCGCCATCATAGACACTCCTTTTGATGATGCTCCAGAGGTTCTGAATGGGGTAGAGGTCAGGGGAGCATGGGGGTCACACCATAAGTTTGTCCCCTTTTATGCCCATATCAGCCAGAGATGCAGATGTTTTATGTGCAGCATGAGATGGTGCATTATCATGCAAAAAATGATCTTGCTGTGAAATACACGGTTCTTCTTCTTGAACCATGGCAGGAAGTGCTGTTTGAGAAAATCCACATACATTATGGAGTTCATCTTTAGCGCCTTCAGGGATCCTAAAGGGGCCGACAATCTCTCTCCCCATGATTCCAGCCCAAAACATTACTCCACCTCCTCCTTGTTGGCGCTGTAGCCGTGTTTGCGTGGGGTGTCCATCAACCAGCCATCCTCCACTCCATCCATCTGGACCATCGAGCGCTGCACGGCACTCATCCGTGAACAAAACAGTTTTGAAATCAGTCTTCATGTAATGTTTAGCCCACTGGAGCCGTTTCTGCTTGTGTGAAGTGGATAGAGGAGGCCGACAGGATGGCGTATGCACAGCTGTAAACCTCTGAAGGACCCTGCATCTTGTTGTTCGGAGGACGTTGGAGGCACCAGCAGCTTCAAAAACTTGTCTGCTGCTATGACAAGGCATTTTTGCCGCTGCTCTTTTAACCTGACGTAATTGCCTGTAGGAAAGAGTCCTCAATTTGCCCTTATCAGCACGCACACGTGTGTACTGTGAATCAGCTACATACTTCTTGATTGCCAAGACACTTCATCCTGATCATCGCACAATGTTGATTGTAGTCATGCCTTGACCTAAACACTCCACAATTTGTTGCTTCTCAGCAGCCGACACATCCTTTTTCTTTCCCATTTTGGCAGAAAATGTAGGCTGCTTAATAATGTGAGACAGCCTTCTTAAGTAGTCTTGCCTTTCATTGGACACACCTGCCAAACTAATTAGCACAGGTGTCTGCAATTGCTTACAGTGATATAAAGAGCCCTGACACACATCACCATCAATGATTTTAACTGACAAACAAACAAATTCTTCCCTTATCACTCCTAAACACTTTTTGCATAATAATTTGGAACACAGTGTACATGTGCTTTTCCACAAAACACCAGTGGTTCACGTATTGAATCTTACAGTTCTAACTTGCCAACCGTGGTCTGTATGGAGTTGTTCAATAAAGGGCCCAAAATTAAGATAACATAGATGGGAGAGGTCTCTATGAATAGGAATTCCTAAGTATTTGATACCCTGTGAGGGCCAGGCAAAGGGAAAGTTGGACTGGATGGAATACTATATGGATTTGGGGAGGGAGACATCGAGGGCCTCAGACTTCGCTGCATTGATTTTAAAATTTGACCATGTAACAAAGTGATCTATTTCAGCCATAACAGCATGGATGGATATATGTGATTGAGTGATATATACTAGGACATCATCAGCAAATAGAGAGCACTTGTACTCGGTGCCTCCCACCTCAATCCACCTAATATTGGGGTTATGGCGAATTGATGAGAGCAGGTGCTCCGTCACTAGGATGTATAAGAGAGGGGACAGAGGACATCCCTGCCTTGTCCCATTGGTGATTGTGAAAGGTGATGAAAATGTTCTGATGCACCCCCTGGGCCTTGGGACACCCGGAGCCGGACCCTTTTTGGTGGATGCTGGTGGTTGTAGTCTTCGTGGCGGCGACCCGGTTCCGTGGCTCAGGGTGGTCAAACCAGTGGCGGAACTATTTATGTGGTTTTGATGTTTAAATGTCCGACTACGCCACCCGTGGATTGCGGTCAGAGTGAACCGCCGCTGCAGGGCAGACCGCTGAGGCTGGTGTTGTGGGTGCAGCAAAGCGTAGCATAACTCCCCATGGGAGGAGTATAGCCTCAGGGCAGTGTATGCGGAGGATGCGGGTGATGGTGCAGAGCAGCAGCAGTAACGACACGGAGTCAGTGATGCAGTCCAGGGCCTTTACTCACAGTTCTTATTATCCAGACCACGTCTGCAGGTAACGGCTGCCCACGTCGTACTGTGCTCACCAGGTGAGGGGCTCAGACAACTCCCAGATAACTTTGGAGCGCTTCACAGGACCCCCTTTGTGTGTCCTTTGTCTGGCCTTTCTTACCAACCCTTCTGTCCGGCTGCCTCGGGCCTCCTCTTGGTAAACTTGGCGCCATTTTCCCTGACCCTATGTGGTGCCTTCCTAGCGGGTGTAGCGAGGGGCTGCGCCACATAAAATGTCACAGCCTCCGGTTTCTAGCTGAGGGTCGTTTCCTGCCTCCACTAGTTTCGGGGACCGGTCTCCCCCTTTGGCCTGACCCCTCCACGCAGGTGGATTCGGGCGTGCGGTGGCGACTCGCCCGTCCGCACCCCTGGGATCCCTTCATTCCTCATTCCTGGAGCCTTCTCCGCTCCTCTTCCTTCCTTCTCCCTCTTCCAGGCCTGGGCCTCTGTTACTAGGCCCGCCTCCGGAGCAGAGCTCATGCAGAGCCCCTGCTCCCTGCCACTTCTGCTCAGACTTCTCTGCACTGAACTAAGATTGTGCCCACCTTTTATACTCCCTTCTCAATGCACCCAGGAGCTGCTTCCTCCCTGCTCCTGCACTACAGGGTTCCCCTTCCTCAGTGTTCCCTCCCCCCACTCCAGCCAGGGACAGGGACTGTCGTGCCCATCTCAGAGGCATATTGGTCGTCCTGCCCCACGGCAATGTGGTGTAATGCATGCAGGTGTCGGGTCCTGATCCACATTCCATCCTTACCTGAGAGTGAGATATCACACCTCTGGGTGAGGTGCAATACCTCTGTAGCAACCGAGCCCTCAGGGTGCTACAGTTCCATTTATCTTCAGCCTAGGTGACGTATTGTGATACAGGGCCGTGATTTTGGCTATAAAAGGGTCCCCTAGACCCCTACCCCAAGTTTTTTAAGAGAATCATATATGGCGTGCCAGGAGACTCTATGGAATGCTTTCTCAGCATCCAACGAGCGTATCTAATTACAAATTTTTAACTGCATCTAGCCCAGGAAATACTTTGTGCCTAGTAGCAGTGTCTGCTAGTCAGCAGATTATCCCAGCTGTTAAGCAAGCTACACCACCTGTAGTTTGGACACTTAATTTTTTCAAAGGAAATGCTTCGGGACCACGGGATACTCAGTGAAGAGCATCAGGAGGCACCCCAAGGCATAGGGGCTGGGACTGGCAGTAGGATGCCTTGCGGTGGACAGCCGAGCTCGATCCTTATAAAAGCTTTTTAACTGCAGTAGCTTTAGTGGATGCTACTGGAGCTGGAATTACGCGGCTGCTGGCATGAGACTTGCCCTCCAATAGATCCTTGTAAATGGATTTAAAGTGTATTCATTCAAATTAGAGAGACAATTTAAATTAAAAAGCTTAGAGCTGCCTCCACCACAGGGGGGCTCGCTCGACCCACCAGCGGACAGGCACCAGTATTGGGAGAGGGGGGCTGGCCGTCAGGGTTCACCGCGGCTCTGGCACAAACCCGGCGACACGGAGGTGGCACGGGCAGGAGCGGACTGAACGTGTCGGCTTCTCACTTTTTGGATTTTAGAAGGGCATGACATGCCTATATCTGTGTCTCCCCCTCCTTTTACTCCTCCACCTCTTTTCTTTTCGCATGACTATATGTACTTGTCACTTTTCCATGTGTTAGTTGTGTCTTCTGAGCAGTTTGTCAGCTTTTGGACACCTTTGAAGGTGTTTTCTATGTGTTTCTATGTGTTTTTGTTTGCCTGCCATTGGTTTTAACGGTGTTCGAAGGTGTTCGACGAACAGTTCGACGAACAGTTCGGCGAACACACGGGTGTTCGACGAACCGAACCGAACTCGAACACTACGGGGGTGGCTCAACACTATTCAAAACCCTAACCTTGGAATGCAAAACTATGCACAACCTGTCTCCTCTATACATCTGTGACCTAGTTTCTCAGTACTTACCTGCATGCAACCTCCGATCCTCACAAGATCTCCTTCTCTACTCCCCTCTTATCTCCTCTTCCCACAATCGCATACAAGATTTCTCCCATGCATCCCCCTCTCTCTATACCTCACCATTTCTGACTCTCGCCTAATGTTGAAACCTTTAAAAACAAGCTGAAGACCCACCTCTTGCGTCATGCTTACAACCTGCAGAACATTCGCTCCACCATACCGCTGCAAGACCAGCTCTATCCTCACCTACTGTATCCTCACCCATACCTTATAGATCGAGCCCTTGCAGGCAGGGTCCTCTCTTCTCCTGTACCAGTCGCTGTCACATTTTTGTTCAAGATTATTGTAGTTGTTTTTGCGATGTATACCCCTTTTTCACATGTTAAGAATAACTGGCGATAAAGTAATAATAATAATGTGATCCAGACTCACATCTACTTAGACTGGACCATGTGGAACACAGGGTGGTGGTGGTGGCAAAGTGACTGGAAGCATTATCTGCTATCCAACCAACAACCTTTTCACACTGCTCTGGCTTCAATAGTGGTGTTCCGCGGCCCCCTAGAAATTGGGACAGGAAGGTAATTCGACATGACGTGGGTGTTTGTTGTGCTCCCTCAGCAGGCACAGTTTCATCTTGCCCATGGCCTCTGAGTGCACTATCACCATCACCATAACATCCACTTCCCCGTCCCTTGACACACACCTTGCCCATTTTAAATGGAGTTTAAGATTTGTCACGTTGCCAAAAATGTCTCTATTATTACCGCAGTAATATAGGATCACATCTGACGAGATGACCACAGTTTTAGGCAGTGACTTGGGAGTCAGAGATGCTTCCAGCCCCAGGGGTCTTCCCCATGCTGTTCCCATAAGAAAAGAGAAGAGAGAGAGAGAGCTGTGTAAAAGACCAAATGGGTAAATTAAAATGTAGAAGGCCAAATGGCCACTCACCTAGAGGAGTTGTGCACCCCTGCACAGCCCCGGTAAGCGCCTTAAGGCTGGAGGACTGAGGCTCTCACCACGTGCTGCAGACTGATGCTCTCACAGCGTGCTGCAGACCGCCATACATCACTGCTGCTTCTGCATTCCTGGTCGCGGACCACGTGACTGGAAGCTAGTGGCGAGTCACCGCAGGTCCTTTAAGTTGGAAATGGTAGCTCCCGCGCTGCAAATCTTAAAAGGAGTTGGATGGGGGGTTGTATGAACAACTATTGAGTGGTCAACAGCTGCTCCTGCCGCCAACCCTCAGAGAGGGAATAGAAATAAGTGAAATAAGGAAAAAGCGGTCTATGGAGCGCTGAATTGATCACCAATGGGACAATGTTTAGGGCTGAAAAATTATTTAATTAGCACTCTCCACAACGCGTTTCGATAGCCAAACTATCTTCATCGGGTGGTACAGGGGTATAAACAAGAGAAAAACATTTATAGGGAAGGTTTAACAATGATTGGTTACTAATTGGTTAATCATAGATTCTAAAGACCCTTCATGTGCCAGTGTGTAAGTACTTCTTATGTCAGCACATAGACAACTAGCACATGAATCCACAAAATAGGGGAATATACACAAAAGAGCAATAAAATACAGCAATACATATTACTGAAAGATATTAAAATATATAAAAGATAAGCAAAATGCAATATTAAAAATGCAATAATAAAATATGACATAATAGAAATGTAATGATGATGATACGGAAGGGGAAAAAAGGGGTGAAATCACCCAAAAGCTTGAAAAATGGCCACTAAGAGCTGACCACATTCTCAAGGGCCAAATGTGCTAATGTGCCTAATTTGAAAATCCAGAAACTCTCCTTATTAATTAGACTAGCCAACCAATCCGGAACAGTATCTGATACATGATCAATGATAATGAGCCTCATAAATTTTGGATCTTTTTGATGGTCAATACTAAAGTGTTTGGATACACTATGTAGTTGATAACCTATTTGTATATTATGTCTATGTTTATTTAGGCATGCATGTATAGTTTGTATCGTGCGGCCCACATATTGGAGGTTATACATACATTCTAATAGGTAAATTACATGTGTTGATTGACAATTCACATAGAATCATAGAATCATAGAATGGTAGAGTTGGAAGGGACCTCCTGGGTCATCTGGTCCAACCCCCTGCTCAAAGCAGGATTCACTAAATCATCTCAGACAGATGTCTGTCCAGCCTCTGTTTGAAGACGTCCATTGAAGGGGAACTCACCACCTGTCGTGGCAGCCTGTTCCACTCATTAATCACCCTAACTGTCAAAAAGTTAGGGTGATTAATAGAAAAAATTTCACCTGTAGTTTGTGATGAAAACATTTTTTGAGCACCATTTTGAATAGTTTTGCAACACAAGCATCTTGGCGTATTACAAGAATGGCAACCCAAACCGGAGCTATTGTGTGATTTCTGCATTTTTGACTTCAAAGATGTATTACTTGGTGCAATTAAACTTCGTAGATTTTTATTCTTTCTGTAGATGATTCTTGGTCTGTTGGGTATACATGGCCCTAAAATTGGATCCCCCTTCAAAATAAACCAAAATGTATTTAGAATGTTTTGAACGGTAACTCTGGATTGACTGAACGTGGTGACCATACTCCACTTAGCCAATTCTGAGACCACCTTATTTTTACCAGTGGATGATTCTATCCTGTCAATACAAATGTCCTGAGTCAGAACTCTTGTCCTGGAGAAAGCATCATTTAACAGTCTTTTGGGGTAACATTTCTGTATAAACCGTTTCCTCAGTATTTTTGATTCTACTAGAAATTCAGAATCTCTAGTAGTTTTTTCGGACCCTCCAATATTGGCCATAGGGGACATTGGTGACATTGGCTCCAGGACACCACCCAAAGAGAAAAAAAGAAAACGGGGCTGCAGAGGAGGCAGGGGAATTCTCTGCAGAGTTGACAGGGGCTCCACTAGATGCATTCCAGAAAAGGACAAAGGCCAACTAAATCATAATGATAAAAGCAGTAACTCAGGAATCTTTAATTTGTCAGATCATATTTTAACTAAGGAAGAAGTCATCAGCGGCCAGATAAGGTTGTAAAATGTTAAAATGACATTTCCCGGTGTATGCATTTGTCTTGGTTGAAAGCAATGCAAAAGTGCACAAACGCATCAAAAACGCTACGTGTGAACATAGCCCAAGGTGTGGAGGAGCATTTTTGTTTTTGGTTATTTATTTTGCCTTATATACAAGTCATTACCCTGGAAAGGATGTTCCTTAACATATTTCCCAGGAAAATCCATTTTGGTTTCGTTTTTGTATGTTTTATTGTGAGTCCGTAAAAGTGGGGTAATACCTCTGACAACGTTGTTGACAGCAGTGACCAGGGAGTCAGAAATGCTTCCAGGGGTCTTCATCATGCTGTTCCCATGTCATTTGAGCACTTTTCCTATTGATTTTGGGCAATTTTTAGGCCCTCTGCAGATTGCCGGGGGGAGCCTCCGGAAAAATCCTCGAGTATCCCATAGACTTACATTGAACTCGTTACTCGGACCGAGCACCCAAGTATTCCAATTTGCACGACTCGAACAACAACTATCCAAGCATTTTAGTGCTCGCTCAACACTAGTTCTTACATATATTTGGTTTAAGCTCTATCGATTTGTGAAGTTGATTAGCCAAATGTATTTTAAAAGAGTAACCTTGTTTGACCTGTGTACTTTGGGTTATCTATTACTCAACTATATTGAAAAGTGCCATCAACTAAAACATATGATATTTTCAATTACAGCAATAAAATACATATTCATAGCATACAATGAATTGTCACTGAATGTAATGCCTTAAGACAGCAGTAACCTAACTGAAGATGGATTAGAAATAATATTAGTTGAACTAAAGCAATGAACCAACAGGAACAAGGGAATGGCCTTGTTACTAGAGATATATGGATATGTTTTGTTGAAAGGGAATGTTTTTCCTCACCTTGAACTTGGGCCTTCAAATTAGACCACTCCAGGGTCTACATACTATTGGTACAACTTGTAACACCGCACAAGTGCCCAAGTGGTAAGGGGCATGGTTGTCAACTTGACATCTTATTTTTTCTGCACAGCTTATCTAAACATCACGGACCCACAATATTTTTTACGGACACATTGGAAAACCATAATAAATCTTTATGATTATAAATGATATACATCTTCATCCCATAATTCTGATATGAAGACATTAGCTGATTCATAAACTGTAAAATGATGCTAAATACAGTCAAAATGATCTGTATAATTTTATTCAGCTTTAAAAAAATCATGGATAGCTTAATTTTTTTTATGAACACGGCAAAAAAATTGCCATATTTTTTACAGACTGTCCTGAAATTTCTGGTAAAAGGGACCATTTCCACCTCCTAAGTAGTGGGAATTATGATGAATTATAGCATTGCAAAAGGCCCAAATATTGTTCTTGCACTGGGTCCCTCTTCATTCTGTGTCCACTACTGGAGTAGACATTATAGAGGTCAGCATTAAACTCTTTTCGCCAGACAAAACCATTGATAAATGCATCTCTCACATTGCAGAGAAGAAATACTGTGATTTCAATAGAGAAAGTTATGATCAGTCAGGTGTTAGGGCAGCTTTCTTTTGCAAAGGGGTTGTCCATTTGGTACAAGCCCTTTCATAATGTTAAAAATAAGTTGCTTTTATGCTTAGGTGCAACCAAGAAAGAAACTGAGAGGTCAATGCACAAGAGCCTAGTAGTTGAATGCCTTATTATTGAACAAAGGGAGCCATTTTAGCAACTCTCAGCTCTTTCTCTAGCTACTACAGATGTAAAGGAAAGAGTCATTGACTGTCAATATGCTTCCAATGAGAAAATCCTAGAAATGACATTCGCACTTACCAGACATATTAAGTGCTATTCATCATCTTCAGTATTTTCTAAGTCACTTTTGAATGTTTTGTCTTTGATGTTTTTGCACTAAATTCTTGTTGGAATAATACATATTAATCTGTATGTGTATTGCAACAACTACTGTGCTGTTTCATATGTTGTGCATATTGTGAGGTTGTTAACAAAGTTTAGTTAAAAAAAAAAAACTCCCACAGACAGGATGCCCCCTCCTTCTCTTCCTGTGTTGTTGTTATTTATGTATTTGTTTTCCTCATGCTGCAGTAACACCAGACTCCATGCTGTGCCTATGCTGGATAAGAATAAACCTAAATTCTGTGTTCTAAACTCTGGATGTCACACGGATTAATCCTCTGCTAACAGGTTATGGGCCCAGATGTACCTGAGTCCCAGAGTCACAGATCCCCAGAACACAGAGGAAAGAAAAGAAAGAAAGACAGCAAACTGAGAAGAAGCAAAGATGGCCACCAGCAGCAGCTCCATGAAATTTACAGTGCCAAGTCCCACTAACCAGAATTATCAATCCTGGAAATTCAAAGTGAAAATGCTGCTGATAAGAGAAGGTATGTGGAAATACACACAGGAGCCTAAACCTGACCCAGTGCCACAGGAGTGGACAGAGAAGGATCA
The DNA here is from genome assembly GCF_046119375.1 of Phyllobates terribilis. Lineage (NCBI taxonomy): Eukaryota > Metazoa > Chordata > Amphibia > Anura > Dendrobatidae > Phyllobates > Phyllobates terribilis. Next base: position 283,897,025 of record NW_027362765.1, read on the forward strand.
GAAAGCACAAAGTACCATATCACTCAGTATAGATGATGACCAGATTGTGCATGTGTGTAAATATAATACTGCAAAGGAAATGTGGGAGCAGTTGCAAAAGGTACATGAGAGGATAAATTTAAGCAATAAGCTCTATCTCATGAGAAAGCTGTACCAGTCTAAGCTACAGAAAGGCCAGGATATGCAGGATTACATAAGAAGTGTTCTGGAAATTGTAGAACGCCTGACAGGCATTGGGGAAGATCTAAAGGACTTTCATGTGGCTGCATTACTGCTTAGTGGCCTTCCAGAGAGCTATGATACGCTTGTAACCGCACTAGATGCGCGTCCAGATGATGAGCTTACACTGGAGTATGTCAGGGGGAAGCTCATAGATGAATATAAGCGAAAGGCAGAAGGTGTAATCAGTAGGACATGCAACACAGAATCTGCTTTACAGACACAAAACCTAACTGATAACAGGAAGCACATAAAAGAAACACGTGAATGTTTTGTTTGCAAGAAATCAGGACATTTGAAAGCTGACTGCAGAGTCTGGAAAGCTAGAATGAATCAGCTGAAAAAGCAAAGCAGTCATCAAAGGGTTAAAAGTGCTGTATCTGGAGAAAATGATTCTGTGAATACTGAACCTGCATTTACTGTCAGTGCAAATACATCAAAGCATGCATGGTGTATAGACTCTGGAGCAACTAGTCACATGACTAATAACAGAGACTTCTTTTCTAAGCTTGACCAAAGTAAATCAGAGAAAGTGATTATGGCTAATGGTCAGTACATGACTTCAGAAGGCATAGGAGATGGTTATATTGATTGTCAAATCTCACCAACACAAAGCAGGAAGACCCCAGTAAAGGATGTGCTGTATGTGCCTAGTCTTGAAAGTAATCTACTATCTGTGAAGAAACTCACAAAACAAGGAAATGAAGTTACATTTAAGCATGATAGCTGCATCATCTCAAAGGAAGGTCACACACTAGCAGAGGGAAACATCACAGATGAACTTTATCAGCTGAAATGCAAAGAGTGTGTGTATACAGCGCAACAAGAAGAGCATAAAAACTGTATTCATGTGTGGCATAGGCGTCTGGCACACAGAGACCCAGAAGCAATAAGAAAGTTAGTCCAAAAGCAACTAGCTGAGGATATTACAATTGATCTATGTAACCAGACAATGAAGTGTACTAGCTGCATCAAAGGGAAAATGTCTAGGAAAGCTTTTCCTAAGAGAATTAGTACAACAACAGCACAGCCACTAGATTTAATACACACAGATGTCTGTGGTCCAATGAGCACTCTGACTCCAGGGAAGAAGAGATATTTTCTCACATTTATTGATGATCATTCAAGATATACAGTTGTCCACCTGCTTCACAGCAAGAAGGAAGTTCCAGAGAAACTTGAAATATACCTAGCTGAAGTATATAATAAATTTGGAAGAATGCCAAAGATTCTACGTGCAGATAATGGGACTGAATATACAAGTAATGAGACACAGAGCATTTTAAAGAAAAATGGAATCCTATTTCAGACCACTGTACCGTACAACCCAGAGCAAAATGGTGTCGTGGAAAGAAGGAACCGAACACTATGTGAAAGTTGAAGAAGCATGTTATTTGATGCAAATCTGCCCACAGCATATTGGGGTGAAGCAATCATGACAGCTTGCTATCTTCAGAACAGACTACCAGGTTAAGCTACAGAGAAAACTCCATTTGAGCAATGGAATAGCAGAAAGCCAAAACTACATCACATAAGAATATTCGGAAGTAAAGCATTTGTACATGTTCCCAAAGAAAAGCGAACTAAGTGGGAATCTCACGCTAAAGAAGGTATCCTGGTAGGCTACAGCGAAACCCAGAAAGGTTATAGGATTCTACACCCAGAAACAAACAAGATCACAATAAGTAGAGATGTAGTGATTGATGAGAACTTTGTATCACCCAAGTTTTGTGACATCACGCCAGTAGTCCAGCTGAAGTCACAATTACAAGACAGCAACAAGGAGGATGTAGAGGTCTGGCTGGATTCTTCAACTAATGAAGGAACAACAGAAAAATCAGGTGAATCTGAAATCAGGAGATCGTCAAGATCAAATAAAGGTATACCAGCTAAACGTCTATCCTACATTGTCAAGACACTACCTGAGTCAGAGCCGCAGTCATGGGATTAAATGCAAGCACTACCTGTCCATGAAAGAACAAAGTGGATCGATGCCGCTAATGAGGAAATCAAATCGCTTCATCAACTCCAAACTTGGAAACTCACCAAGCTACCACAGGGCAAAAAGGCAATCAAGTGCAAGTGGGTCTTCAAAACCAAATATGACTCTGAAGGTAAAGTCCACAGATTCAAAGCAAGGTTGGTCGCAAAAGGATATTCTCAAAAGTATGGCGAAGATTACGATGCTACATTTGCTCCAGTCGCTAAACAGACCACGTTCTGAGCTTTGTTAGCTGTAGCTGCTGTACAAAAGATGTATGTCAGACATTTGGATATAAAAACTGCCTTTTTAAATGGTGACATTGAGGAGGACTTATACATGACTCAACCTGAAGGTTATGTAAAAAGAGGTGAAGAGAATCTTGTTTGCAAACTACAAAAATCTCTCTATGGTCTTAAGCAATCAGCAAGAGCATGGAACACCAAGATGAATAAAGTCTTGTTGGAAGAAGGATTTAAAAGAGGTCAAGCAGATCCGTGCTTATACACAAAATATACAGATGGAAAGTGGATGTATATTCTCTTATATGTGGACGACGTGATTGTTGTTCATCAAGACGACGCAGAAATTGGAAAAATGACTGAAATTCTGAATCAGCACTTTGAAACAAAAGACCTTGGAAGTGTGACATATTATCTAGGAATCCAAATCCAGAGAGAGGAAGATGGAAGTTTTCTTCTAAACCAAAGTGCAAAAATTAATTTGATTCTGAATCAGTTTAAAATGTCAGAGGCCAAAGGTATATCAACCCCAATGGAACCATCCTACCTGAAGCTGGAAGGAGAAGATGACCTGTTGCCTAACAATGAGAAATATCGTCAGGCAGTGGGGGCACTTCTATACATATCAACTATGACTCGACCGGATATCACAACAACAGTTGGAATCCTTTGCAGATATGTGGAAAAACCGCGCCAAAGAGACTGGAATGCTGTTAAGAGACTTCTCCGATATTTGAAAGAAACGCAAGATGTAAATTTAAAACTATCTGCAGCAGGAGATCTAGAACTTACCGGCTATGTAGATGCGTATTGGGCTGGTGATTCGCGTGATCGTAAATCCACAAGTGGATACTTGTTTAAAGTTGGAGAAAGTTCAATCTCCTGGTCTAGTAGAAAACAAATGTCTGTTGCCTTGTCATCTACAGAAGCGGAGTATGTGTCCGCAGCCTATGCAAGCCAGGAGGTTGTTTGGCTAAGACAATTGATGGACGATCTTGGCAAACCGACAACTCAGCCAACGGTGATTTATGAGGACAACCAAGGATGCATTAAACTTGCATGCAGTGAAAAGATCAGTGCTAGAACCAAGCAAATTGACGTTAGACATCATCATCTACGTGATTTGATAGATCGTGGGATAATTCAGTTTGTCTATTGTGAAACTGATAAGATGGTAGCTGACATTATGACAAAGCCATTGCCACGAGCTAGGTTCCAAGAATTGAGAACCACAATGGGACTAAGAGGATAAGTAGTTGTTGAGTGGGGGTGTTGGAATAATACATATTAATCTGTATGTGTATTGCAACAACTACTGTGCTGTTTCATATGTTGTGCATATTGTGAGGTTGTTAACAAAGTTTAGTTAAAAAAAAAAAACCTCCCACAGACAGGATGCCCCCTCCTTCTCTTCCTGTGTTGTTGTTATATAAGTATTTGTTTTCCTCATGCTGCAGTAACACCAGACTCCATGCTGTGCCTTTGCTGGATATGAATAAACCTACATTCTGTGTTCTAAACTCTGGATGTCACGCGGATTAATCCTCTGCTAACAATTCTTCAAAATGGAGCACGTGGTTCGTGAATTTTAGACAAAATCAAAAATGCTCTTTATTTTTGTCTTAAACCTTTTTTGAGACCTTTTTTAACTCAAAGTCACGTTACACTATGCTGGAATACATTTGCTTAAAAATGTTGTGACTTTTTAAAAAATTGCTATTAATTAGTCAGCTGAAAACCCTAAACCCTGCTTACAATGATGAATATAAAAATGATAGGTGAACAAATATATTTAAAAAAAAATACTAATTAAAAGAAGAATAAGGTGCAAATGAAAAGCATTTGAAAAACACAAAAAAAAAACAGACAAAAAAGCTCAAATGCATAAATGAATCAGAACCATAGTTTGATACAGTATATCACAAGTTTCATATTAAGGCAGCTTACTTTATTCAAAAGGGGACGTGGACGTCCTCCTTTCTGTTGTTGGTCTTCATAGTCACAGATACACACAGATCTAGCAGCTATCATCTAGTTATGATCGATAACAATCCAACCACTGAGACCCCAACAAATCCTAACTAAGTGATAGCTTTTAGATCTGTGGTGGTAGGACCATTAAGGCCCCCACCAATTATTAGAACAGGGGTTCTATGCCTACCGTTAGACATGTGCACCGCCACTCTATTTAAATAGAACCTATCGAACCCACCAAAAGTAACAAAGTGCTATACTGGGTAATTTAGTCAGTCTTAGTATTATCGGGACACATGAGGGCCTCAGCAGTAGGTCATTCATCAATCCTAACTAGATGATAACCGGTAGATCTGTGTGTATCTATTAGTGTACTGGATGTAAAATAGAAATTAATGTCTGCCATTCCGCATCATGTAAGATAGTGTCAGATTTCTTATTAATAATACGGCTCTTTATTGGTAGGTGGACCCTTTTCAAGGTCGTACTGACCTTTTCATCAGGTCAAGTTCGCCTGGACAGTTAGTTGTCTTGATGAAGGAGTCTGCATGACCTTGAAGTGTATCGACCTACTATTAATAAAAGTTTATATTACTAATAAGATATCCAAAACTATCCTACTTGCTGAGCAGATCGGCACATAAATCCCTCTTTTACATCCAATACATTACATGCCAAGTGAACGTGCTTCCAGCACGAGGAATACCAGCACCTACTCCTAGAATAAACCATATGTTCTTACACAGTAATTGTGTACTGCACACAATCCAATAAGGTGAACGATTTATCATTGAAGAATCTATATGATTCTCATGTCTAACTCCTATCCCAATGGTGTTGCCCTAGTAAGAACTGTAGTTTTCTTTTAACTTCACAGGTTTCGACATGTCTTACTATTAAGACGTTCATGATTGCAAGAAGTGGGATCCTTTGTCCCCTATTGTAATAAAGCAGGCATCACACATGCATTGAACTTGACTACTTGCATCAGTCCCATGGAAATTGAGTGAAGCTACAGTAGCATACCCTCCATTTATATAGTCGACACTGGACTCACTTTTTGGTGATCATCGAGGGTCTCAGCAGTTAGGGAATAGCTGCTAGATCAGATAGTCTATCTAGTGGATAGATAATAACTTATTATTTCTGGAATACCCCTCTAGTTATTTATTTTTTACAGTGAGATAGCTCAGCCTGTCTGAGATAACTTTGCATTTTCACACATTTTCAACTCTGTATCTACACCATTGTAAAAGCTTCTAAGAAAAAAAGGAAAAAATACACCTTTCCCCTTTTTATCAAATGAAGGATGTTTACATTAAATCTACTGATGTACTGCCTAACCTGAGGCTGTAAATTCACATATTAACCAATAAGTACTGTAATAAATGGATAAAATAGTAAACATATGACTCCAGAAAAGCCAGAAAATGTCGCCTTATTTGAAATGCTAAGCAAGAAACTCTTAGAAGTAATTTTGTGTGTTCATTGCCTTTGAAAAGAGCAGATTTAAATAAATTCCATTAAAAACATTGAAATATTCATTATTTTCAAGGAGAAAAGATGTATGCAAATTGTGGTACATTTCAGGTGCATATATAATAAACCTCTTTAATGCTATTTTTCACTATGAGTAGGGAAGTCGATTTTTAATAGTTTTTATTTAAATTTTACTCTGGGCATTCATTATTGTTTTTCTGAACAAAATGTGAATATTAAGTGGAAGACCACCTGGGCAGCGACTTTTTCCTAAATTCTAAATATTAAAACTGTACCACGTTTTAATTCCTTTGTAGTTATACACATATTTCTCAAAATGTAAGTGGGATAACAGAACATTTTTTACAATGCCTGAACTAAACTTATCCTGAGTTAAATAAAATATGCTGCTGCCATGGTGGTATGATTATATTTTTGCAGCTGAGTCTTAGCTTAAAGGTTTTTGAAAGTACCGTAACTAAAAAAATCTATCATTAGTCACCAATACACACTAAATAAGCATTAAAATATACACTCACTCCCACATGTATTCCTTGATGTTCTAGCTCTGGCATATCTTATGTTCACCTGGTTGTAGCTGTGACATCATATATAGTCAGGGGCATACATATAGATCATGGGGCCCATAGCAGAAGTTCTAATTGCCCCCCTCCCCCGCCCCAAAAAAAAGAAAAACAAAAATTAAATCTTTGTTGGGGTCACAGAAGAGTATATCTCACAACTTTCCAGCCTTTACATAGTAGTTTTCCTCTTGTTGAAGTCCTAGATTCCTCTTTCATTGCCCCCATAAAGTATGATGCCAAAAAAGTGCCCCCCAAACACAGTATGATAGCACCATGGTGAATTCCTCTACATTAGCCTGCACATGCACATTATAATGACCCTACTGTACCCCAGTATAACTCCCGAGGCAAAGTATGGTGACCCCCAACACAATATAATTCCCCAACTGTGACTCCCACACAGCTCTCCATGAAGTATAATGGGCCTACATACAGTATAATGGCCCCACACTGTATAATGGCCCGCACTAGCCCTCCAACAGTCAGATGGACCCCACACAAACCTTCACACCAGATAATTGCTTACATACAATATAATGGCCCCACATAACCCTCCAAATATTGTAATGACCCCACATAGCCTTCCATATAGTATAATGCACCTCCCATGGCTCTCCATACACTATTTAATGCACCCCCCCCATGGTCCTCCACACAATATAATGCACTCCCCATAGTCCTCCATACAGTATAATGCAGCCCCTATACAATATATTGCAGCCCCCATAGGGCATAGTGCAGCCCCCATAGGGCATTGTGCAGCCCTCATAGGTCACAGTGCAGCCCCTATAGGGCATAGTGCAACCCCCATAGTGTATAGTGCAGCCCCCATAGGGTACAGTGGTGCAGCCCCAATAGTGTATAATGCAGCCCCCATAGGGCATAGTGCAGCCCCCATAGAGTGTAGTGCAGCCCCCATAGGGCAAAATGCAACCACAGTTCTCCAGTAATATGGGCACCACGTACTCACTAATTTACAAAAATAAATAAATACAATGCTCACCGCTCCTCGTTCCACCGCTGTTTCAGTCTCTGCAGTGGGTCTCCTCACCTCAACAGCTCCACTACCTGACCCAGCGTGGCGCAATGAAGTAATGTCATCATGCCCTTTGTGTCAAACGTAGAGGGGGAATGATGGGAGAGGGAGTGTCATATGGCGCTCCCTCCTCCATCATTGCTTTCAACTGTATCGGCATCTGCCAATACAGTTGAATGCGGGTCGAGGGGGCGGTGCTGGCTGTCCGAGGAGGGCCGATGCAGGGGGGCCCAAGGCGGACTTTGACGCTGGGCCCCCCAGCTCATGGGCCCCATAGCAGTCGCTTGGCCTGCTGCCATTGGCAGTATGCCTCTGTGTATAGCCCATGTCACCTTTGCAGCTAATCACTGGCCTCACATGACCTCTGCAAATAATCACTAGCCTCAGTGATACAGAAAAAGCTATCATTATTGATCTCCAATTGGTTTAGGGTCATCTTATTATATTCTATTGCCTTAGGTTTAACTTTGGTAAAAATATGTATAGGCGCTGATTAGATTACACTTTTTACTGGGGCATTGTAGGTTACTGGCACTGTTATAAGGGGTTCAATGATTGCTGTTGCACTTCATATTTAATGGGATTATCCAGGACTATATTATTTTTTTAATATGAGTTAAAAAACTAAAAGGCAAGTAGTTGCTAGCTACCTGCCTATTCTATCTGGTGCCAGCTAAGAGCTGTCACTAACCACTCCTGCGATTTAGCTGCTTGATGTCAACAAAGCACCTCTTTCTCTTCCAGGCTGCTCTATTGAAGAGTGTGACTATCATGCTGATTGGCAGCCGGCTCCCTGCAGTTAGGCTGTTGGGAGCCAGCTGTCACTCAGCATGAAGTCTACATTCAAGCCCCATAGACAAAGCAGAGCAGAAGAGAAACTGCTGCTTTGTCAACATGACATCAGCTGAAGCCACAGAATTGCTGGGAGGAGCAGCCTGTAAACACTCTGTGCCAGCAGAGATCTAGGCTGGGAAGAAGAGGCAACTACTTGCCTGTTAGTTCTTAGGCCCATAGTAAGACATTAATATAGTCCTAGATCAGTGGCGGACAGAAAAAAGAGGATCCTTGTGCAAGAACAATATATGGGTTTGTTGCAGGTCAACAGAGAATCAGAATGTACAATTCCATTAGTTTTGGAGGTAGAGGTGGGTCAGCTTACCTTTTTGGGCCCCTGTGTGACTTTATAGGTTGCACCAATGGTATGCTCAGCCCTATTCTGGATAAACCCTTTAAACAGTATCATGTTTATGGCTAGACCTGCTCTGGGTTTTTTCCAGAATGGCTAGCACAGTCATGCTGATATTGTTAATAGGATACAATTGTCCTGCTCCTGGGTTCGATCCCTTGAGCTTGTGTTTTGTGGTCGGCTCCTCTTTCTGCCTAGCCACAAGCCTGTGTGATTTGGTTCTGCTATTCTGGCTTCAATCTGTCTAGCTTCACACAGGTGTTTTCATTTACTCTGCTTGTCTGTCCTGTCACAGTTCGGGTGTAGCTTTATATACCTTCCCTTACTTGTGTTTCCTGTGGCTCGTGATAGATTCATTTAGATGTTCTGACATCCTATTGATATATAAATCTAGTCTGTGAGTTTCCAGCAAAGGGTTTTTGCTTTTCTTTTTCTTTACTTTACTTCAAATCTACATTCTGCTTGTCTTTAGGAAATAGACAGAGTATTTGTTAACAATATTTGCTTTATTCTTTGTTTGGTATTTTGTTATTTACATTATTCATTCTGGGAACTTTTCTTTGTTTAGCACACTTCTCCTCTTGTAGGTAATTTACTCTCTGCTCTGCCCTCCAGTTCTTTAGCAATTCAATGGCCTTTTATCTAGTTAGGTCCCAGTTGCCATCTCCTAGTTTGTGGTTAGAGCTATCTCTGTACCCGCAGGCATCACAAGGGACTCCGGTGCCAGGATATCTAATCTGTACAAATCAGTTGCAGATTTTAGTGTTTAACCAATTATTCCTGAATGATTTACTGCATATGCATAACAACAATGATTTTTTCATGTTGTTAATTGTGGATTAATTGATGGTAAGTTAACCACATCCAACAGTCACTGAATTCCAGGTAAAAAACTATTCCTGAATAGATATGCATCACTTATCTACTCTATCACTGGACATGTGCAATTTAGAGATTGCCAAGTAATCTGTCCTTTCCACTGAACCTACCTCTTATGTTTTCACATTTAACACTAGGTAACCACAGGACCTTATTTAGCATTCATGCTGCGCTAGGCACTTTGAGTTCTCAGTGGACAGCTACTGGAAGTCAGACTAAAAGTGCCCTTAACTTTTGGACTGTAGTTAAGGCCCCCATACACATTACACTAATGTTGGCAGAAACAGCCAATAGTCTGATGTGCATGGTGGTCACTAACTGATGATTGTCGGGGTGAGATTAAGATCCGGCATCTCTGATTTCACACTGCAGATCCTTTTCATCTCTTTTAGATAAGACACCACCAGAGATGTCTAGCAGCAGCTCTCTCAAAGAGAAAGCAAGAGTGCTCAGCATAACAAGCTCTCTTGTGTATGGGAGAGGCAAGTGAGACAGCTACCGGCTGAGCAGTTGTGCCATCTAAAGTGTAAAGGGAGCTATAGTCAAACACCTGTTTGGCTAACATATATGGCCATCGTACAGACAGCTGCATTTTCAGTCTTTGTGTTGTCCATGTGTGTAACAGAACACTGACCTTATAATGATCTATTGTCAAGTCTGACAAATTAATGATTGCTACATCTACATTACTACAATATTAGAAGCACCATCAATTCATGCATATAATCTCCAGAATCACTGTGCGTACGGGAATTCACTACCAGAAACATTATCAAAAAATGAATTCAGCACCAGAATCATCATCAGTACATGAATGCCACAACAGAACCACTATCAGTCTATGAATACAACAACAGTACCATCATCAGCACATGAATACAGCACAAGAACCACATTTAAGATAAAATTAAAGCATCAAAACCATTATCAGTACACAAATACAGCACCAAAATCATTGTCTGTGTAGTATCGGCGTCTCTGCCCCCTGATAGGCAGAGACGCTGTCCCTCTTATCGCCGCGCTCCCCGCCCGGCGTCCTCCGGCGCTCCTGCTTCTGCTGCTGCCAGCGCACGCAGCTTCCCGGGCACAGTGCTTAGGGCGCGTGTGCGCGCGCTCCCTCCATCTTAAAGGGGCCGCGCGCCGTCCTAAGGAGTCCCCGGCCAATGGCCGGAGGACCTCTCATATATAAGGCACCTCCTCCAAAATGGAGGTGCCCATGCAAGGTTGTAGCTTTGTGTGTTAAACTCTGCTTCAGCCCTCAGGTCCCGCTGCTAGCCTGACTACCAGTCCAGCCCGCCAGCCTGACTACCAGTCCAGCCCGCCAGCCTGACTACCAGTCTAGCCTGCCAGCCTGACTACCAGTCCAGCCCACCAGCCTGACTACCCGTCCAGCCCACCAGCCTGACTACCAGCCCTGTCCGCCAGCTTGTCTACTCTCCAACCCGACAGTCTGTCTACAGTCCAGTCCGCCAGTCTGTCTATGGGCCCTGCCAGCCTGCTTACCTGGTAGCACCTGCTTGTTACCTGCCGTGCCTACCAGCCAGCCTACCTGGAGGCTCCTGCTTGTTACCTTCCGTGCCTGCCAGCCCGCTTACCTGGAAGCACCTGCCTGTTACCTGCCGTGCCTGCCAGCTCGCTTACCTAGAAGCACCTGCCTGTTACCTGCCGTGCCTACCAACCAGCCTACCTGGAGGCTCCTGCTTGTTACCTGCCGTGCCTGCCAGCCCGCTTACCTAGAAGCACCTGCCTGTTACCTGTGTGCCTACCAGCCCACCTACCTGGAGGCTCCTGCTTGTTACCTACCGTGCCTGCCAGTCCGTCTGCCCGGATCACCCATCAGTCTGCCTGCCGTGCTCATCTGCTGTACCGGTCAGTCCCTGCCTTCTGACCCGTGGGAGTCACCTGCTCTCATACAAGGTCGGTCCCCAGAGTAGCACCTGGTCCCTCTGCTCGGTCCTTCCCTGGTCACTGAGTCGATTGAGCCGCCATATGACCTTGGTCAGTCCGAGTTGATACCTAGTTATGCCCCTCTGGTCCCTCCTTGCACCGCAGCACAGAGGTTCCACCACACGGATCCATAACAGTTTGCAAGGGCCATAGAACCCGGTGGCCCCCAGGCCCCTTCGCTTGCTGACCTGTACCAGGAGGTTTCTCATCAGAGATTCCAACAGGAAACCATCCTGACCTACCTGCGGTCTGTCAACTCTCGCCTGGACACGCTGTCTGTTCCACCTGTGTCCGCTTCGAGTCGAGCGACACCCGCTCCTGCAGCGCCACTGCCTACCAATACCACGGCATCCAGCCTAGGACCCCGGCTTTCTGCGCCTCCTCGTTTTGGAGGTGACCCCGCCTTATGTCGGGGCTTTCTGAACCAGTGCACGCTACACTTTGAACTTCTGGCACATCAGTTTCCTTCCGACCGGGCCAAGGTGGCATTCATCATGTCTCACCTCACCAGGGAAGCATTGGCATGGCTAAACCCTCTATGGGAGAGAGGGGATTCCCTGGTGTCCGATCTTCCGGCTTTCCTCACTGCCTTCCGGATGAAGGATTTTTACTGCCTCCTCATTGCTCCGTCTCTGGCAAGGGAGTCTCACTGTGGGCCAGTATGCCATACGGTTCCGTACCCTCACTTCTGAGCTTGCCTGGGACAACGAGGCCCTGGTGTCCACCTTCTGGGAGGGCCATTCCGGTCAGATTAAGGATGAGTTAGCCGACCGGGACATTCCTACCACCCTGGATGACCTGTTGTCACTAGCAACCCGGATTGACATCCGTTTCCTAGAACGTGCTAAGGAGACTACCCGGGAGAGAAGATTTCCATAAACCGGCTTCCCAATCAGCAACTCCCCGGGCATGCTTGCCCGAACCTATGCAGATCGACCAGACCAAGATGGTCAAGTCTTGCCAAGAAACACGCCGAGCCGAGGGAAGCTGTTTCTACTGTGGTAGTAAGGAGCACCTGATCCGTTCCTGCCCGGTGAAGCCGGGAAACTCCAGTGTCTAGGACCGCTCGGAGAGGTCGTCCTAGGCAAGAGTAAATCCTCTCCATTCTTGACCTTGTCCGTCTCTATCTCCTGTGGAGAGAACCGCTTCTTTCAAACCGCACATCTGGACTCCGGAGCCGCTGGTAATCTCATTTCCCAGTCCATTTTAGAGAAGTATAAGATTCCTACCAAACCTCTGGCTGAACCATTGGCAGTCGCTTCCGTGGATGGAAGACTCCTTCCGGTGACCATCTTGCTCTTCACAGAGCCTGTAACCCTGCAGGTGGGAATGCTGCACTCTAAGAGGATCTCCTTCCAAGTGCTTTCTGGACTCTCTCACCCTCTTTTGCTAGGTCTACCCTGGCTACGGATACACGAACCCATTCTGAATTGGCAATTCGGTGAGGTGTTCCGTTGGGGCAGGATTGCCATGAGACCTGCCTGGTTCCGGTTCGCCCGGCTCAACCTCCATCTACTCCGACTAATTTACCCAGTCTAACGGCACCCTACTGGTCCTATGCTGATGTCTTCGACAAGAAGGAGGCGGAGACACTGCCACCTCATAGGCCATATGACTGCCCTATCGACCTGATACCCGGTGCCACTCCACCCCGTGGGCGTATTTACCCGTTGTCGTTGGCCAAAACCCGGGCCATGTTGGTGTACATCGAAGAAAATCTGGCTAGGGGATTCATCCGGAAATCTTCCTCCCCAGCTGGAGCTGGATTTTTCTTTGTAAAAAAGAAAGACGGTTCACTTCGCCCATGTATCGATTATGGAGGTCTCAACCAAATCACTATCAAAAACAAATACCCCCTGCCGCTCATCTCTGAGCTGTTCGACCGCCTTAAAGGCGCGAAGATCTTTACCAAGCTCGATCTTTGTGGGACGTATAACTTGGTCCGGATCCGCCAAGGAGACGAGTGGAAGACGCCATTCAATACCTGGGACAGTCACTATGAATACTGTGTGATGCCCTTCGGCCTCTGTAATGCTCCCGCCGTCTTCCAAGAATTAGTTAATGACATCTTCCGTGACCTCTTTTATTCTTGCGTGGTGGTGTACCTGGACGACATCTTGGTCTTCTCTCCGGATCTTCCCACACACCGGAGGGATGTTCGTCAGGTCCTGCTTAGGCTCAGGCGGAATCACCTTTATGCGAAATTTGAGAAATGCCTCTTCGAGCAGACCTCTCTTCCATTCCTGGGCTATATTATCTCTAAGACAGGTCTACGGATGGACCCCGAGAAGGTCTCTTCCATCTTAAAGTGGCCCCGTCCGGAGGGGTTGAAGGCGATTCAGCGATTCCTGGGCTTCGCCAACTATTACCGTCTCTTCATTCCACATTTCTCTTCCCGGACTGCTCCCATCTCTGCGCTCACCAGAAAGGGAGCAAATCCTAAGGAATGGCTGTCCGAAGCGGAGGAGGCCTTCCTCTCCTTAAAACAAGCCTTCTCTTCTGCCCCTGTGCTGCACCGTCCGGATAGCAACAAACAGTTCTTTCTGGAGGTAGATGCTTCCTCTTCCGGAGCCGGAGCGGTGCTCACCCAGAAATCTCCATCCGGGAGAATGGTAACCTGCGGCTTCTTCTCCAAGCTCTTCTCCTCGTCTAAGCGCAACTACTCCATAGGAGACCGAGAACTGCTAGCCATCAAATTGGCACTGGAGGAGTGGCGTTACCTGCTCGAGGGGACTCTGCACCCGGTGGTCATCTATACTGACCACAAAAACCTGGCTTATCTACAGAATGCCCAAAGACTCAATCTGCGTCAGGCCCGGTGGTCTTTGTTCTTCGCCCGCTTCAACTTTACCCTACATTACCACCCGGCGGACAAGAATGTTAAAGCAGACACCTTGTCCCGATCCTTCCTGTCATCTGATCAAGAGGAGGAGCCTATGCATATCATCGATCCCTCCAAAGTGATGAATGTGGCCCCCTTGGACCTGTCTCGTCTCCCTCCCGGTAAGATGTTTGTAGCGGTTCCGGATCGTAAGAAATTTCTTCACTGGGGTCATTCATCCAAACTAGCCGGCCATGCTGGCCAGAAGAAGACCTTCCTGCTCATTACCCGGCATTACTGGTGGCCTACCCTGCGCCAGGATGGGGTAGACTTCATCACGGCCTGTTCGTCCTGTACTTGCAATAAGGTTCCCAGACATCTTCCTTCCGGCTGTCTCCTGCCTCTTCCTGTACCTGCTGCCCCATGGCAACACATTGCTATGGACTTTATTACTGATCTCCCTGTTTCTGCAGGTTGCACGGTCATTTTGGTGGTCGCTGACCGCTTTTCTAAAATGGCCCACTTCATTCCTCTCCATGGTCTCCCGTCTGCATCTGTGCTGGCTAAGGACTTCATCCATCACATCTTTCATCTCCACGGCCTACCCCTCCAAATTGTGTCTGATCGAGGGGTCCAGTTCACTTCGCGCTTCTGGAGAGCTACGTGTAAGCTGCTGGATGTCACCCTGGATTTCTCCTCTGCTTACCATCCGCAGTCCAATGGCCAAGTGGAATGTATCAACCAGATCCTTACCAGCTTCCTCCGGCACTTCGTCAACGCACACCATACCGATTGGGTGGAGCTCCTACCATGGGCCGAGTTCTCCTATAACAACCATGAGAGCGAATCTTCTTCCAAGTCTCCATTCTTTGTGGTCTACGGTCAACATCACCGGATTCCATTTCCCGTTTCCGCTTCAGTGGACAACCCTGCCGCGGAGTCTCTGGTCAGTGAATTTTCCACTATTTGGGAGGACACTAGATCCGCACTTCTTCAATCCTCCGAGCGAATGAAGAAACATGCTGATAAGAGACATCTGGATCCGCCTCAATTCCATCCGGGAGACAAGGTTTGGCTCTCCTCCAAACATGTCCGTCTCAAAATACCCTCCTATAAGTTGGGTCCACGGTTCATCGGCCCATTTGAAGTCCTCAAGCAAATCAACCCAGTAGCCTACAAGTTAGAACTCCCGGCCACCTTACGGATTCCCAACTCCTTCCACGTATCTCTCCTCAAAACAGTAGTGCTTAATTCTTTTTCCGACAATCCAGGTACTTCCCCAGCTCCAGTCTCCAATGAGGACGTCTATGAGGTAGAGAACATTCTGGCCACCAAGAGGGTAAGAGGAAAAACCTTTTTTCTGTTGGATTGGAATGGGTTTGGCCCAGAGGAGAGAACTTGGAAATCCAGGGAGAATATCCACTCCCCGCTTCTCCTTAGAAAATTTCTTTCTGGCCTAAAAAAGAGGGGGCGTAAGGGGGGGGGGTACTGTAGTATCGGCGTCTCTGCCCCCTGACAGGCAGAGACGCCGTCCCTCTTACCGCCGCGCTCCCCGCCCGGCGTCTTCCGGTGCTCCTGGTTCAGCTGCTGCCAGCGCGCGCAGCTTCCCGGGCACAGTGCTTAGGGCGCGCATGCGCGCGCTCCCTCCATCTTAAAGGGGCCACGCGCCGTCCGAAGGAGTCCCCGGCCAATGGCCGGAGGACCTCTCGTATATAAGGCACCTTCTCCAAAATGTAGGTGCCCGTGCAAGGTTGTAGGTTTGTGTGTTAAACTCTGCTTCAGCCCTCAGGTCCCTCTGCTACCAGTCCAGCCGGCCAGCCTGACTACCAGTCCAGCCTGCCAGCCTGACTACCAGTCCAGCCCGCCAGCCTGACTACCAGCCCTGTCCGCCAGCTTGTCTACTCTCCAGCCCGACAGTCTGTCTACAGTCCAGTCTGCCAGTCAGTCTATGGGCCCTGCCAGCCTGCTTACCTGGTAGCACCTGCCTGTTACCTGCTGTGTCTACCAGCCCACCTACCTGGAGGCTCCTGCCTGTTACCTACCCTGCCTGCCAGTCTGTCTGCCCGGATCACCCATCAGCCTGCCTGCCGTGCTCATCTGCTGTACCGGTCAGTCCCTGGCTTCTGACCCGTGGGAGTCACCTGCCCTCATACAAGGTCGGTCCCCAGAGTAGCACCTGGTTCCTCTGCTCTGTCCTTCCCTTGTCACGGAGTCGATTGAGCCGCCGTACGACCTTGGTCGGTCCGAGTTGATACCTAGTTACGCCCCTCTGGTCCCTCCTTGCACCGCAGCACAGAGGTTCCACCACCCGGATCCGTAATAGGCTGTACAGGAATACAGCGCCAAAACCATCATAAGTACAGGAATGCAGCACAATAATCATCATCAGTGCATGAATACAGCAAGAGAACCACCATAATAACATGAATAGAGCACCAGGACTATCATAATTATATGAATACAGCACTCAGCTTAGTACAATAAACAATTGCAGTATCAGGTAGTCCACTTGCATATATAATTGTATTAATTGTATCGTATGAACCTGCCACTCTCAGCATGACATTAACTATGGTAAGGAGACAAGGAGAGTAGTGCTGTGTATGTGCAAACCTGAATTAGTGGCCTATGTAGATAGACTGAAAATCAACCAATGCACAAGCAAAACATTTGTCGAGTGGAATGATTTTTAAGCTTAACCCATTAACAACCAATAAAGTACATAGCACGTCATGAGCAGGTGTCAGTTCCCGGATCTTGACATGCTATGTACGTCATGGATTAAAACTGTCACTGTGTGAAAACACACAGTGCCAGCTTTGTGCCGACAGCAGTCACTGACAACTGAGCTACCTGGCCAGAGATGCAGGGACCCATTTCAGCGGTCTCCGCTCTCTGATTGCTGCAATTAGTCAGTCAATCTGACTAACTGATCAATGCATGTAATCTCTGGGAAGTGCTGAAATATCACCAATTCTCCACATGATCACCACTCAATAACAGAGTCTGTACCACAGGACTGGCGTATAGCAAATGTGGTGCCAATATTCAAAAAGGGGACAAAAACTGGCCTTGGAAATTATAGGCCAGTAAGCTTAACCTCTACTATGGGTAAAATCCTGGAGGGATTCCTAAGAGATGCTATACTAGAGTATCTGAAGAAGAACAACCTCATGACCCAATATCAACATGTGTTTACGAGGGACCGTTCCTGTCAAACTAATCTACTCAGCTTTTATGAGGAGGTAAGTTCCAGACTGGACCAAGGAAATGCAGTGGATGTGGTGTATATGGACTTTTCAAAAGCTTTTGATACGGTTCCACACAAAAGGTTGATACATAAAATGAGAACAATGGAGATAGGGGAAAATATATGTAAGTGGGTTAAGAACTGGCTCAGTGATAGGAAACAAAGGGTGGTTATTAATGGAACACACTTAGATTGGGTCACAGTTAACAGTGGGGTACTACAGGGGTCAGTATTGGACCCCCTTCTTTTTAACATATTTATTAATGACCTTGTAGGGGGCATACAGAGTAGTATTTCAATATTTGCAGATGACAATTAAACTCTGCAGGGTAATCAATACACAGGAGGACAATTTTATATTACAGGAGGATCTATGTAAACTAGAAGCTTGGGCTGATAAATGGCAAATGAGCTTTAATGGGGATAAATGTAAGGTAATGCACATGAGCAGAGGAAATAAAATGTATAATTATTAGTGTTGAGCGAACATGCTCGACACTGCTCGATACTCGCCCGAGCATCACGCTACTTGGCGCTCTTTACAGAGCCAATGAACATGCAGGGATTGCCAGCCAGTCACTGTAATGCCGCAGCCATGTTGTTTGTGGGCATTACAGTGATTGACTGGCCGCACAGCGTCATCTCGAGTATTTAAAACCGGGCGCCGCCATCTTGGACACAGTCGCTCCGGATCAGACAGTGTAGGGACAGCGCTGCTGATTTAGGGAGAGATATATCCTGCAAAATAGTTAGTGTAGGGTCTGTAAAGGCTGCCAGATCAAACAAACAGTCCTTCTCAGGACTAATATCCATCCCAGGTATATCAGGCAGGCAGGCAGGCAGGCTGTATAGGAGACGCAGTGGTTATACCAGCAAACGCTGCATTACAGTCCTGTGAGCTGCTCCTGTTGCTGAAATTGCTGGACTTAGCTCCAGGTCCCGGGGGCCAGGAAAAATCCTTTTTTTTAATCTAAATCCTTTTTTTTTTCCTCCTTCACAATGTACAAATACCCATCTTATTAACCTTTTGGTGTCCCCCCCCTCCCCCCCCCCAAAAAAAGTGTGCCTCTGATTTTTCAGACACAAATATATCTGTTGAAAATAGTCTGGTGTAGGCCAGAGAAATAGAAGTGTGGTTTTGCAGTTCTATGGGCCATTTGTATCTAAAAAAAACAGTTTGAGTGTGTCGCTCACTGTTCAGCCGCAAATATATATATATTTTAAAAAGCCTGGTATACACCAGTAAATTATTACTGTGGTTTTGATGTTCCACGGTAAAACATCTCTATTATCCTGTTTTTGTCATTTTTTGCTGTATAAAAATAATAATAGTGTCTCCCTGATTTTTCAGACACAAATATATCTGTTGAAAATAGTCTGGTGTAGGCCCGAGAAATACAAGTGTGGTTTTGCAGTTCCACGGTACAAACCTCTGTATTATCCACTTTTGGGCCATCTGTATCTAAAAAAAACAGTTTGAGTGTGTCGCTCACTGTTCAGCCGCAAATATATATATACAGTTATATGAAAAAGTTTGGGCACCCCTATTAATATTAAGCTTAATGTTTTATAAAAATTGGTGTTTTTGCAACAGCTATTTCAGTTTGATATATGTAATAACTGTTGGACACAGTAATGTTTCTGCCTTGAAATGAGGTTTGTACTAACAGAAAATGTTCAATCTGCATTCAAACAAAATTCGACAGGTGCATAAGTATGGGCACCCCACCAGAAAAGTGACATTAATATTTAGTAGATCCTCCTTTTCCAAAAATAACAGCCTCTCGTCGCTTCCTGTAGCTTTTAATGAGTTCCTGGATCCTGGATGAAGGTATTTTTGACCATTCCTCTTTACAAAACAATTCCAGTTCAGTTAAGTTTGATGGTCGCTGAGCATGGACAGCCCTCTTCAAATGATCCCACAGATGTTCAATGATATTCAGGTCTGGGGACTGGAATGGCCATTCCAGAACATTGTAATTGTTCCTCTGCATGAATGCCTGAGTAGATTTGGATCATTGTCTTGCTGAAAGATCCATCCCCTGAGTAACTTCAACTTTATCACTGATTCTTGAACATTATTGTCAAGAATCTGCTGATACTGAGTGGAATCCATGCGTCCCTCAACTTTAACAAGATTCCCGGTGCCAGCATTGGCCACATAGCCCCAAAGCATGATGGAACCTCCACCAAATTTTACTGTGGGTAGCAAGTGTTTTACTTGGAATGCTGTGTTTTTTTGCCGCCATGCATAATGCCTTTTTGTATGACCAAACAACTCAATCTTGGTTTCATCAGTCCACAGGACCTTCTTCCAAAAAGAAATTGGCTTCTCCAAATGTGCTTTTGCATACCTCAGCCGACTCTGTTTGTGGCGTGCTTGCAGAAACGGCTTCTTTCGCATCACTCTCCCATACAGCTTCTCCTTGTGCAAAGTGCGTTGTATAGTTGACCGATGCACAGTGACACCATCTGCAGCAAGTTGATGCTGCAGCTCTCTGGAGGTGGTCTGAGGATTGTCCTTGACTGATCTCACCATTCTTCTTCTCTGCCTTTCTGATGTTTTTCTTGGCCTGCCACTTCTGGCCTTAACAAGAACTGTCCCTGTGTTCTTCCATTTCCTTACTATGTTCCTCACAGTGGAAACTGACAGGTTAAATCTATGAGACAGCTTTTTGTATCCTTCCCCTGAACAACTATGTTGAATAATCTTTGTTTTCAGATCATTTGACAGTTGTTTTGAGGAGCCCATGATGCCACTCTTCAGAGGAGATTCAAACAGGAGAACAACTTGCAAGTGGCCACTTTAAGTAGCTTTTCTCATGATTGCATACACCTGGCTATGAAGTTCAAAGCTCAATGAGGTTACAAAACCAAAAAAAGTGCTTTAGTAAGTCAGTAAAAAGTAGGTAGGAGTATTTAAAACAAGAAAATGATAAGGGTGCCCATACTTATGCACCTGTCAAATTTTGTTTGAATGCAGATTACACATTTTCTGTTAGTACAATAAACCTCATTTCAAGGCAGAAACATTACTGTGTCCAACAGTTATTACATATATCAAACTGAAATAGCTGTTGCAAAAACACCAATTTTTATAAAACATTAAGCTTAAGATTAATAGGGGTGCCCAAACTTTTTCATATAACTGTATTTTAAAAAGCCTGGTATACACCAGTAAATTATAACTGTGGTTTTGCTGTTCCACGGTAAAAAATCTCTATTATTCAGGTTTTGGTAGTTTTTTCTGTAAAGAAAAACATTAGTGTCTCCTGACTGTTGTGACACAAAAATATATCTGTTGAAAATAGTCTTGTGTAGGCCCGACATCCCAGTGTGGTTTCGCAGTTCCACGGGTCAAATCGCTGTACTATCCAGTTTTGGGCCTTTGGCATCTAAAAAAAAAGCAGTTTGAGTGTGTCGCTCACTGTTCAGCCGCAAATATCTCTATTTAAAAAAGTGTGGTATACCCCAGTAAACAATAACTGTGGTTTTCCTCTTCCACTGTTCTAATCTACTCTTTATTACCCTTTTTCCATTGATAGTGCAAGTGTAAGCTATTTTACTTCATTTACAATGGGCAAGGCGCGTGGCAAGGGACGTGGATGTGGACGTTCTGGTGATGGTTCGTGCAGAGGACGGGGCCGTGGCCAAGGTGAAAATGTGTCACAACCAACAGCCACATCTTCTCGCTCCCACTTCTTGACCGAATTACTAGGGAAGCACAGAACAACACCAGTATTGAGAACTGATCAGTGTGAACAGGTTATTAATTGGATAGCAGACAATACTTCCAGTTACCTGGGCACCACCACCTCCGGTCTGTCTTCCACACGGTCAACTCTTAGTAGCCGTGAGTCTCGACCGCATACTCCTCCTCACCCTGATGCTCCTTCCTCCCACCATGCCGAGTGTCGTCAGACAGCAAGTGATCCCACACTTGGACACTCTGAAGAGCTGTTCACTGGTCCATTTCCATATTTAGGCCTCTCGCCTGATACGCTTGAAGTGGTGGAAGAGGAGATCCCATGTTGCGATGCCCAAATATTTGAACAGCCACGGCCACAGGAAGTCGACGTTGGCAATCTGTCACAAGAGGTGGACGATGACGAGACACAATTGCCAGGAAGTGAGGAGGAGGATCGTGGTGTGCAAGTGGAAGAGGAGGAGGTGGTGGATGATCTAGTAACTGACCCAACGTGGAAGGAGGACATGCAGAGTGAGGCCAGCAGCACACAGGGGGAGGGAGGCAGAGTACCCCAACAGGCAGGAAGAAGCAGTGTGGTGGCCGCAGACAGAAGGCAAGCAACCGTTCCCCGTAACACAAACACGAGGGATGTTGCCAGTACAAGCGGTAGGTCTTCCAGAGTCTGGAATTTTTTTAAAGACTCTGCTGATAGCCCCAAAAAGGCCATATGTTCCACCTGCCATGCCAGCATCAGCAGGGGTGACAAAACTACCAGCCTGACCACCACCAGCATGATCAGGCACATGGCAGCAAAACACCCGACTTTGTGGGGCGAAACCCAGGGTCCACGACCAGTGTCAGCGGGTGTCACCACTGCTTCTTCCACTGTTGTGCGTGCAATAGAACCCCCTGTTGTGTGTGCAAGGCTATCCCCTGTCCATACTGCATGTAAAGATGCCCCCTCCTCTCAGTCTTCATTTGTTATGGCAGTTTCTCAAGAAACAGCATCAACGTCCACGTCCACGTCCCACCGCAGCGTTCAATTGTCCATATCCCAGACCTTTGAACGAAAGCAGAAATTCGCAGCTAACGCCCCACAGGCCACAGTCCTAAATTCGCACATTTCACGACTGCTTGCATTGGAAATGCTGCCTTTTAGGCTGGTGGAGACGGAATCCTTCCGCAATCTTATGGCGGTGGCCGTCCCTCGGTACTCAGTCCCCAGCCGACACTATTTTGCCCGGTGTGCCATCCCCGCACTACACAAGCACGTGTCCCAAAGCATCTACCGTGCCCTCAACAAAGCAGTTACTGGGAGAGTCCACCTGACAACGGACACGTGGACAAGTGCTTGTGGCCAGGGACGGTACATCTCTCTGACGGCACACTGGGTAAACATAGTGGAAGCCGGGACCCAGTCGGACCTTGGGACGGAACACATCCTCCCCACACCGAGGATTGCGGGCCCTATGTCAGTCAGAGTTGCCCCCACAGTGTACAGCTCCTGCGCATCCTCCTCCTACTCCTCCTCCTCATGTTCAGCCTTCATCTCAGATATCACCACATCAGTTACAAGCTGGAAGCATTGCAGTACTGCCTCCGCCAAGCGGCAACAGGCTGTGCTGAAACTCATAAGCTTAGGTGATAAACCTCACACTGCTTGTGAGTTGTGGACAGCTGTGAAAGAGCAGGCAGATCTGTGGCTGAGACCGCTGAACCTACATCCCGGCATGGTCGTGTGTGACAATGGCCGTAACCTGGTGGCGGCTCTGAGGCGAGGTGAGATCACACACGTACCATGCCTGGCTCATGTGCTTAACCTCGTGGTTCAGCGGTTTCTTAAATCGTACCCCGAGTTGCCAGATCTGCTCGTCAAAGTACGCCGCCTGTCAGCTTATTTTCGCAAGTCGGCTACAGCTTCCGCCGCCCTTGCTGTGTTGCAGCAGCGTTTGCAGCTTCCGGCACAATGACTGGTGTGTGATGTCCCCACACGTTGGAACTCTACCCTCCACATGTTGCAAAGGATTTGTGAGCAGAAGAGAGCAGTTGTGGAGTACCAGCTGCAACAAGGCCGTCGATATTCAGGTCAGACTCCACACATAAGACCTCAGGAGTGGACCTGGATGTCTGACATATGTACCATCCTGACAAACTTTGAGGAGGCCACCAAGATGGTGAGTGGCGATGACGCCATCATTAGTGTCAGCATCCCACTTGTCTGTCTTTTGCAACGCTCTCTGCTGAGAATTAAAGAGGAGGCATTGCAGCCAGAGTATGATGAGATGGATCAAGAAGCCATAGTGGGCGATTACACACAGCCCTGCCTCATGTCATCCCAACGTGCATTGGGGGACAATGAGGGAGAGGAGGAGGAGGAGGAGGAGGAGGAAGAACAGGAGCTGCTATCATGCGTTGTAGATGGTAGTACCTGTACAAGTGTCATACCGTCGGTTCAGCGTGGGTGGCCTGAGGACAGGGGGGAGGAGGAGGAGGAGGAGGAGGAGGAGAGCATGGTCAGTCGTCATCTTGGTGAGGACACGGAAATCTTGCCCGTTACCAGTCTGGCACGTATGGCTGACTTTATGTTACGCTGCCTTAACCGTGACCATCGCGTTGTCAAAATGTTGAGTGACAGTCATTACTGGTTGGTGACACTTGTAGACCCCCACTACAAGGAGAACTTTCACTCTCTTATTCCTGAGGTGGAGAGGTCTACAAAAATGGGGCAATACCAGAAGGCCCTTGCTGCAGAACTCTTAAAAAAATTCCCATCTGAACACGCTAGCGGCAGAGGTCACAGTTCATTGCCCAACCAAGGCGTACAGGCGAGAGAGATGCAACTCCAATCCAGCAGAGGCAGGGGAACACTGTCAACTTTCTGGGACAGTTTTCTGACACCCGCCCAGCTTACAGGCCCTGAGGCGCGGGGTACTCTCACAAGGAGTGGAAAGTTTCAAAATATGGTGAGGGAGTACCTTGCCTATGGTACCAGCGTCCTCCGTGATTCCTCTGTGCCTTTTAATTATTGGGTATCCAAGCTGGACACTTATAACTGATAAGCGCACTCGCCTGTCAATTGACAATGCTGACAAGCTGACCCTTATCAAAATGAGCAAGGGCTGGATTGGGCCAGACTTCTCATCACCACCAAATGACAGCAGAGTAACATAAAGTCAAATCCACTGTGTTATTTCGGGAGGTGTATTCACATGCACCGCTTCACACCCACACATGGGTATACGCTTCCTCGTTTCGGCTGTTTAATCTTCTTCTCCTTATCCTCAGCCTCCACCACCACTATACCACCAGGGTGCCAGGATTGCAAGTTCCTCCGTCCTAATTTTTGGCAGCTTTTGCTGGGAAAGCATAAGCAAATACCATGGGACACCCACTCCCCAATAATGGGACTTATGTTTGTAATATGCTGTACTGCATGGCTCTTGTAAGGGGCATTGCAAGTTGCTCCGTCCTAATTTTTGGCAGCTTTTGCTGGGAAAGCATAAGCAAATACTATGGGAGACCCACTCCCCAATAATGGGACTTATGTTTGTAATATGCTGTACTGCATGGCTCTTGTAAGGGGCATTGCAAGTTGCTCCGTCCTAATTTTTGGCAGCTTTTGCTGGGAAAGCATAAGCAAATACTATGAGAGACCCACTCCCCAATAATGGGACTTATGTTTGTAATATGCTGTACTGCATGGCTCTTGTAAGGGGCATTGCAAGTTGCTCCGTCCTAATTTTTGGCAGCTTTTGCTGGGAAAGCATAAGCAAATACCATGGGACACCCACTCCCCAATAATGGGACTTATGTTTGTAATATGCTGTACTGCATGGCTCTTGTAAGGGGCATTGCAAGTTGCTCCGTCCTAATTTTTGGCAGCTTTTGCTGGGAAAGCATAAGCAAATACTATGGGAGACCCACTCCCCAATAATGGGACTTATGTTTGTAATATGCTGTACTGCATGGCTCTTGTAAGGGGCTTTGCAAGTTGCTCCGTCCTATTTTTTGGCAGCTTTTGCTGGGAAAGCATAAGCAAATGCTATGGGAGACCCACTCCCCAATAATGGGACTTATGTTTGTAATATGCTGTACTGCATGGCTCTTGTAAGGGGCATTGCAAGTTGCTCCGTCCTAATTTTTGGCAGCTTTTGCTGGGAAAGCATAAGCAAATACTATGGGAGACCCACTCCCCAATAATGGGACTTATGTTTGTAATATGCTGTACTGCATGGCTCTTGTAAGGGGCTTTGCAAGTTGCTCCGTCCTAATTTTTGGCAGCTTTTGCTGGGAAAGCATAAGCAAATACTATGGTAGACCCACTCCCCAATAATGGGACTTATGCTTGTAATATGCTGTACTGCATGGCTCTTGTAAGGGGCATTGCAAGTTGCTCCGTCCTAATTTTTGGCAGCTTTTGCTGGGAAAGCATAAGCAAATACTATCGGAGACCCACTCCCCAATAATGGGACTTATGTTTGTAATATGCTGTACTGCATGGCTCTTGTAAGGGGCATTGCAAGTTGCTCCATCCTAATTTTTGGCAGCTTTTGCTGGGAAAGCATAAGCAAATACTATGGGAGACCCACTCCCCAATAATGGGACTTATGTTTGTAATATGCTGTACTGCATGGCTCTTGTAAGGGGCATTGCAAGTTGCTCCGTCCTAATTTTTGCAGCTTTTGCTTGCAAGGCATAAGCAAATACTATGGGACACCCACTCCCCAATAATGGGACTTATGTTTGTAATATGCTGTACTGCATGGCTCTTGTAAGGGGCATTGCAAGTTGCTCTGTCCTAATTTTTGGCAGCTTTTGCTGGGAAAGCATAAGCAAATACTATGGGAGACCCACTCCCCAATAATGGGACTTATGTTTGTAATATGCTGTACTGCATGGCTCTTGTAAAGGGCATTGCAAGTTGCTCCGTCCTAATTTTTGGCAGCTTTTGCTTGCAAGGCATAAGCAAATACTATGGGACACCCACTCCCCAATAATGGGACTTATGTTTGTAATATGCTGTACTGCATGGCTCTTGTAAGGGGCATTGCAAGTTGCTCCGTCCTAATTTTTGGCAGCTTTTGCTTGCAAGGCATAAGCAAATACTATGGGCCACCCACTCCCCAATAATGGGACTTATGTTTGTAATATGCTGTACTGCATGTGACGCGCCCCCTGGGCCGTGTGTACACGTGTGTGAGATACCCGGTGCCGGGTCTCTGGGGTCTGTAGTCTCCGTGGCGGTGACCCGGTCCCGTGGCTCAGGCTGGTCAAACCAGTGGCAGTCTTTCTTAGGTTTTGAGGTTAATTGTCCGACTGCGCCACCCGTGGATTGCGGTCAGGGAGTACCACCGCTGCGAGGCAGACCACTGAGGCTGGTGTTGTGTGCGCAGCATAGAATGGGATAACTCCCCTCGGGAGGAGTATAGCCTCAGGGCAGTGAGTGTGGATGATGGGGGTGATGGTGCACGAGCGCAGCAGGAACGACTCAGAGTCTTTGCAGTGCAGTTCAGGGTCTTTACTGATGATTATAAGGTAGACCCTCCCGGGAGTACTGGCTAGCATAAGAGGCCTGGTCAGTCTGTGAGCAAGCAGGAGTTCCCCTGGCCAGGTGGAGTTGTAGGCCTCCCCGCCTGTCTGCACTCTTCCTGGCTACCTTGCTGTAAGCGGGTAGAAGTAGCCCACGTCCCTGAGTGTACCGTGTAGTGCTCACCCGTATGGCTGGTGACTTGGGGCCTTCTGTTAGCCTCCGCTCCACGACGGCGGTGCTGGTCCCTTGCTTGTGACTGAGCCTCCGGGCTTCTATGGCCAGAGGACCTGAAATCCCCTGCCGGCTGGTTTCTGCTGCTGGATATATAAGTCCTCACAGCTTTGGACTCCTGTGTCCGGTTCCTATTGTCTTCTGCCAGGGGAAGCTCTGCTCAGCTTCCAGCCCTTGGTCTTTAGCTCCTAGCTCCTACAGAGCTCCTTGCTGTTACTTTCCCTTGCTCTCACTCTGACTCTGACTGTTCTCTGACTCACTCAACCCCGCCCCAGATCCAGTTTATAAGGGCAGAATTCTCCCCTCCCAGGACTGGGGCAGGAGGATGTTGCATGTTTAAGGGATCCTGACCAGGAAACCTCCCACTTGCTCTCTGACGTAATATCTCTATTACTGTGGTGACCAGACCCCTGGGGTGCCACACATGGCTCTTGTAAGGGGCATTGCAGTTCCTCAAAATTTTTGGAAAGCCTTCCATTCACTGCTTAGGCCAACAGTGCACGGGAGACCCAGTTGCTATAAATCGAAAAAAAGGTTTCGTTAACGCCCTCTGACCTCCATGTCATTTCCAAGGGGCATTGGAGTGGCTCGAAATTTTTGGTAGGCATTGCACTCACTGTATGCCCTATAACTGTGTAGCCAAACTGCTCGTTTTGTTACAGAAACATATCCTACAAGACATATCTGGTTGACTGGCCTGATATTGATGTGAATGGTCCCTGTTCCTCCTGCTCTTTCTCCTTTGCCACCACCTCATCCATCATTTATCACCTGAAGCTTTGCTTTAATGGGAGTCATAGAACTGGGATAGTAGCAGGAAAACATACAGCAATCCTCGGAGGAGGTAGGATATGCGCCAAAACGCGGACCACCTCAGGCCTAGCCGCTACTACATACATGCGCTTGCATTCCAAGAAAACAAAGCAGATGCTAACTTCTATCATCATCATCATGCTCCTCACCTAGGCACTCTCAACTCCCCTGATGGAGAAGCCAGGGCCCACCGGAGGAGTCTGGTTCTCTCATGGGCTCGTCCAATGCTGCCCTAAAGCAGGCCAGGCTAAGAAAAGTGTGGGGGAAGGTGACAGGAGAAATCAGGGCTGCTGGGGACCGAGTATGGACACCAGGCCGCCACCTGGCGGCTGGGGACCGAGCATGGACACCCGGCCGCCGGGCGGCTGGGGACAGAGTATGGATACCTCGCTGCCGAAGCGGCCATGAGGTAGTGGCCAGCTTCGGCCTCCTCCAAACTAAAAGACCCCATTTCAAGTGAAAGCTAGCAGTATGGTATTGCAGCCTGCGGGTGGGTGGGTGGTTGGCTGCATATTTTCGCTTGCATTGCAAGGAATGGGGGAGGTACAATTGAACACTGCCCTGGGACAAGGACTTGCATGGGGATAGTTGCAAGTCTGCATCTTCTGATGCGGCAAGGATCACTTCTGATGGGCACACTTTTAGACAGTGACATGGGGGTCAGAGATGCTTCCAGGGGTCTTCCCCATGCTTATCCCTTGTTTTTTCAGCACTGTATGCATGTGTCACACAGCACATGGCCAGATAAGGTTGTAAAATGTTAAAATGACATTTCCCGGTGAACGCATTTGTCACGGTTGAAAGCAATACAAAAGTGCAAAAATGCATGAAAAATGCTACTTGTGAACATAGCCCAAGGTGTGGAGGAGTATTTTTGTTTTTGGTTATTTATTTTACCTTATACACAAGTTTTTACCCTGGAAAGGAAATTCCTTAACATATTTCACAGGAAAACCGTTTCAGTTTCGTTTTTGAACGTTTTATTGTGAGCCCGCAAAAGTGGCTTAATACCTCTGACCACGTTGTTGACAGCAGTGACCTGGGGGTCAGAAATGCTTCCAGGGGCGATCCCCATGCTGCCCCCATGTCTTTTGAGCACTGTCACTATCGTTTTGGGCACTTTTTAGGCTTTCTACAGACTGCCGGGGGTGCTGCCGCAAAAATGCTCGGGTCTCTCATGGACTAACATTGGGCTCGTTGCTCAGGTCGAGCACCCGAGTATCACAGTAAGCTCGGCCCGAGCTTCGAGCACCCGAGCATTTTAGTGATCGCTCAACACTATCAGTCGTCATCTTGGTGAGGACACGGAAGTCTTGCCTGTTACCAGTCTGGCACCCATGGCTGACTTTATGTTACGCTGCCTTAACCGTGACCTTCGCATTGTCAACATGTTGGGTGACAGTCATTAGTGGTTGATGACACTTTTAGACCCCCTCTACAAGGAGAACTTTCACTCTCTTATTCCTGAGTTGGAGAGGTCTACAAAAATGGGGCAGTACCAGAAGGCCCTTGCTGCAGAACTATTAAAAAAATTCTCATCTGAACACGGTAGCGGCAGAGGTCACAGTTCGCTGCCCAACTAAGGCATACAGGCGAGAGAGACGCAGCTCCAATCCAGCAGAGGCAGGGGAACACTGTCAATGTTCTAGGACAGTTTTCTGAGACCTGCCCAGCTTACAGGCCCTGAGGCGCAGGGTACTCTCACAAGGAGTGGAAAGATTCAAAAGATGGTGAGGGAGTACCAGCGTCCTCCGTGATTCCTCTGTGCCTTTTAATTATTGGGTATCCAAGCTGGACACTTGGAATGAACTCACTCTGTATGCCTTGGAGGTCCTGGCCTGCCCTGCCGCTAGCGTGTTATCGGAGCGTGATTTTAGT
The DNA here is from genome assembly GCF_046119375.1 of Phyllobates terribilis. Classification (NCBI taxonomy): domain Eukaryota; kingdom Metazoa; phylum Chordata; class Amphibia; order Anura; family Dendrobatidae; genus Phyllobates; species Phyllobates terribilis. The sequence goes on from NW_027362765.1 coordinate 283,926,763, forward strand.
GCCCCTGGGGGAATTATAACTGATAAGCGCACTCGCCGGTCAACTGACAATGCTGACAAGCTGACCCTTATCAAAATGAACAAGGGCTGGATTGGGCCAGACTTCTCATCACCACCAAATGACAGCAGAGTAACATAAAGTCAAATCCACTGTGTTATTTCGGGTGGTGTATTCCCATGAATCGCTTCACACCCACACATGGGTATACGCTTCCTCATTTCGGCTGTTTTTTGCTCTTCTCCTTATCCTCAGCCTCCACGACCACTATACCACCAGGGTGACCGTGGTCCATGTTGCCAGCATTGCAAGTTCCTCTGTCCTAATTTTTGGTAGCTTTTGCTTGGAAGGCATAGGCAAAGACTATGGGAGACCCACTCCCCAATAATGGGAATAATGTTTTTAATATGCTGTACTGCATGGCTCTTGTAAGGGACATTGCAAGTTCCCCCTTCCTAATTTTTGGCAGCTTTTGCTTGGAAGGCATAGGCAAAGACTCTGGGAGACCCACTCCCCAGTAATGGGAATAATGTTTTTAATATGCTGTACTGCATGGCTCTTGTAAGGGGCATTAAAATCGTCTTGTTAAGCTACTCTGACCTCCACGTCTCTTCCAAGGGTCGTTAATATTGTCCTTTTATTCCACTGCGACCTCCACCACTCTTCCAAGGGGCATTAAAAGCGTCTTGTTAAGCTACTGTGACCTCCACGTCTCTTCCAAGGGGCGTTGATATTGTCTTTTTATTCCACTGTAACCTCCACCACTCTTCCAAGGGGCATTGATATTGTCTTTTTATTCCACTGCGACCTCCACCACTCTTCCAAGGGGCATTAAAACCGTCTTGTTAAGCTACTGTGACCTCCACGTCTCTTCCACGGGGCATTGATATTGTCTTTTTATTCCACTGTAACCTCCACCACTCTTCCAAGGGGCATTAAAACTGTCTTGTTAAACCACTCTGAACTCCACGTCTCTTCCAAGGGGCATTAAAACAATCTTGTTAAGCTACTGTGACCTCCGCATCTCTTCCAAGGGGCATTAAAACTGTCTTGTTAAAACACTCTGAACTCCACGTCTCTTCTAAGGGGCATTAAAACCGTCTTGTTAAACCACTCTGAACTCCACAGCTCTTCCAAGGGGCATTGACATGTTGTTTTTAATTACCTCTAACCTCCACGACTCTTGCAACGGGCATTGCATTTCCTCCTAATTTTTGTCAGCTTTTGCTTTTCAATGCATAGGCGAACACTAAGGGAGACCCACTCCCCAATAATGGGTAGAAGGTTTTTAATACGCTGTAATCCACGTCTGTTTCAAGGGGCATTGCAGTGCCTAATAATTTTTGGAAAGCCTTCCATTCCCTGCTTAGGCCAACAGTGTACAGGAGACCCAGTTGCTATAAATGGAAAAAACGGTTTAGCTAAGGCCCTCTGACCTCCATGTCACTTCCAAGGGGCATTGGAGTGCCTCGAAATTTTTGGTAGGCATTGCATTCACTGTATGCCTTATAACTGTGTAGCTGAACCGCTCCTTTTGGTACAGAAACATATCCTACAAGACATGTGTGGTTGACTGGCCTGATATTGATGTGAATGGTCCCTGTTCCTCCTGCTCTTTCTCCTTTGCCACCACCTCATCCATCATTCATCACCTGAAGCTTTGTTTTAACGGGAGTCATAGAACTGGGATAGTAGCAGGAAAACATCCAGCAATCCTCGAAGGAGGTAGAATATGCGCCAAAACGCTGACCACCTCAGGCCTAGATGCTACTACATACATGCGCTTGCATTCCAAGGAACAGAAAGCTAAGGAGGTGGATGGCATCATGATCATGAATAATTTACTCGTTGTGTAGGAGGCCGACCACTGCTGCTGTCTACCTTCTGAACTTTGTGTTGAAGCCTGATTGACTCAGGACCCGCAATCCTCTATGTCTGGAGGACGTGTTGCATCCCAGTGTCCAACTGTGTCCCGGCTTCCACAATATTAACCCAGTGTGAAGGCGTCAGTGAGATGGACCATTCCTGGCCACATTCACTTGTCCACGTGTTTGTGGTTAGGCTGTCCTTCCCACTAAATGCACTGGGGAGGGCACAGGTAATGTTTTGGTATGCGCGCTTGTGTATAAGGCGCACCGGGACAAATAGGGGCGGCTGGGGACTGAGTATGGACACCCGGCTGCCCCCTGGTGGCTGGGGACCAAGCGTGGACACCCGTCCGCCGGGCGGCTGGGGACTGAGTATGAATACCAGGCTACCGACGCAGTCATGACGTGGTGGCCAGATTCCACCTCCACATGCCTAAAAGGCCCAATTTCAAGTTCAAGCAAGCTAGCAGTATGGTATTGCAGCCTGGGGGTGGGTGGGTGGCAGGCTGTATACTTGCGCTTGTATTGCAAGTTATGGGGGCGGTACAATTGAACACTGCCCTGGGACAAGGACTTGCACGGGGATAGTTGCAAGTCTGCATCTTCTGATGCGGCAAGGATCACTTCTGATGGGCACACTTTTAGGCAGTGACCTGGGTGTCAGAGATGCTTCCAGGGGTCTTCCCCATGCTGTTCCCATGTCTTTTTAGCGCTGTATGCATGTGTCACACAGCACATGGCCAGATAAGGTTGTAAAATGTTAAAATGACATTTCCCGGTGAATGCATTTGTCACGGTTGAAAGCAATACAAACGTGCAAAAACGCATAAAAAATGCTACTTGTGAACATAGCCCAAGGTGTGGAGGAGTATTTTTGTTTTTGGTTATTTTATTTTACCTTATACACAAGTCTTTACCCTGGAAAGGATGTTCCTTAACCCCTTTCCGACCTGGTCAGTAATAGTACGCACCAGGTCGGGAAGGCCGGTTCAGTCGGGGCTCCGGCAGTGAGCCCGCACTGAAGCGAGCACATGTCAGCTGATTATTGGAATCGCAATCCACCCGCGGCTGTTAACATGTTAAATCTCTGACAGTGGCATTTAACTCGCGCTTCCGGGAGTCCTAAGCCCCGCCCATCAGTGACCCTGTCACGTGATCGCGGGTCACCAATGGGTGGGCATGACAACTCAGGTTCTGCAGCAGACGCTTGTGGTTGTCATGTCTCAATTGCTATTAGCGCCACCTAGTGGTCAGCGCTCATAGCAAGTGAGCATTTCTACTGCATACAAGCGATCTGCTCATCGCTTGTATGCAGTAGAAGCAATCAGACAACTGCTGCTTCTAGTCTCCTCTGGAGACTATAGAAGCAAGCAGAAAGTGTAAAAAAAAAGTTTTTAAAAAAATAAAAAAAATAAAATATATATAAAAGTTTGTCACCCCCCCTTTCGCCCCATTCAAAATAAAATATATATATATATAAAAAAAAAACACATACACATATTTGGTATCGCCGCGTTCAGAATCGCCGAATTATCAATATAAAAGAAGAATTAATACAATCAGTAAACGGCGTAACGAGAAAAAAAATTTAAACGACAGAATTAAGTTTTTTTGGTCGCTACAACTTTGCAATAAAATGCAATAACGGGCGATCAAAACATCGGATCTACCCCAAAATGCTATCAATAAAAACGTCAGCCCGGCACGCAAAAAATAAGCCCTCACCTGGTCCCAGATCCCGAAAAATGGAGAAGCTAAGGGTCTCGGAAAATGGCGTCATTTTTTTTTGTTTTTTTAGCAAGCTTTGGATTTTTTTTTCACCACTTAAATAAAAAAGAACCTATACATGTTTGGTGTCTATGAACTCGTAACGACCTGGAAAATAATGATGGCAGGTCAGTTTTAGCAATCTGTGAACGTGGTAAAAAAAGGACCCAAAAAACAACTGTGGAATTGCATTTTTTTTGCAGTTTCACTGCACTTGGAATTTTTTTCCCATTTTCCAGCATACGATATGGTAAAACCAGTGATGGTGTTTAAAAGTACAACTCGTCCCGCAAAAAATAAGCCCTCACATGGCCATATTGAGCGAAAATAAAAAAGTTCTGGCTCTGGGAAGAAGGGGAGCAAAAAAGGAAAACACAAAAACAGAAAGACCCATGGTCGTTAAGGGGTTAACATATTTCACAGGAAAGCGCTTTCGCTTTCGTTTTTGAACGTTTTATTGTGAGCCTGTAAAAGTGGATTAATACCTCTGACCACGTTGTTGACAGCAGTGACCTGGGGGTCAGAAATGCTTCCAGGGGCGATCCCCATGCTGTCCCCATGTCATTTGAGCACTGTCACTATCGTTTTGGGCACTTTTTAGGCTTTCTACAGACTGCCAGGGGAGCCGCCGCAAAAATGTTCGGGTCTCCCATAGACTAACATTGGGCTCGTTGCTCGGGTCGAGCACCCGAGTATCATGGCGAGCTCGGCCCGAGCTTCGAGCACCCGAGCATTTTAGTGCTCGCTCAACACTAATAATTGTTTGCCTAATTGTAAAAGACTGGGCAAAACTGTCACTGAAAAAGACCTGGGTGTATTGGTGGATGACAAGGTCACATTTGGTGGCCAGTGTCAGGCAGCTGCTGCAAAGGCAAATAAAATAATGGGATGCATTAAAAGAGGCATAGATGCTCACGAGGAGAACATAATTTTACCTTTATACAAGTCACTAGTGCGTCCACACTTAGAATACTGTGTACAGTTCTGATCTCCGGTGTATAAGAAAGACATAGCTGAACTAGAGAGGGTGCAGAGAAGAGCGACGCATGTTATTAGAGGACTGGGGGGTCTGCAATACCAAGACAGGTTATTACACTTGGGGTTATTTACTGTGGAAAAAAGAAGGCTTAGGGGTGATCTTATTACTATGTACAAGTATATGAGGGGACAGTACAAAGACCTTTCTACTGATCTTTTTACTCTGAGGCCTGAGACGGGGACAAGGGGGCATCTTCTACGTCTGGAGGAAAGAAGGTTTAATCATAATCACAGACGGGGATTCTTTACAGTAAGAGCAGTGAGACTATGGAACTCTCTGCCGCATGATGTTGTAATGAATGATTCACTACTAAAATTTAAGAAGTGCCAGGATGCCTTTCTTGAAAAGTATAACATTACAGGTTATATATACTATATTCCTTAATAGGATGTTGATCCAGGGAACTAGTCTGATTGCCGTACGTGGAGTCAGGAAGGAATTTTTTTCCCCAATGTGGAGCTTAGTGTTTCCCACATGGTTTTTTTTTGCCTTCCTCTGGATCAACATGTTAGGCTATGGGTTGAACTAGATGGACTTTGTCTTCCTTCAACCTTAAAAACTATGTTACTATGTTACTGGAAGCTTGATGCAGCTGACAGTCGAGCTCCTGCAGTAACAGCTAGGCCTGGTGCGTACACCGCCTCTGGCTGATTAACCCTCCAGATTCCACAATCAATAGCGATCGCAGAATTTAAAAGATTGTGAGAGGGAGTGAGCTCCCTCTCACCTCCATCGGCACTCCGCTATGAAATCAAGGAGATCAGATGGTTGTCATGGCACCCTGAGGTCAAACAATGACCTCCTGGTGTATCAGGTACTGTGGTCTTTATACCCAGCCATAGGCAGGGTCTAACAGTCTATCTGCCAGTGTAATCTGACAGGTATCATGCATTGCAATGCTGGTGCATTGCAATGCATGAGACCAGTGATCAGAGTACTAAAAGTTAAAGGCCCAAATAGGGACTAAGTAAAAAAGTAAAAAAAAAGTTAAGAAGATTGAAAAAAATATTAAAAAAAGAACAAAATAAGGAATTGAAAATATTACACCAATAAATACACATAATTATTATGTAAAAACAAAAATAGAAAAAAAAAGTATACACATTTGGTATCTCCGTGTCTGGGACAACCCAATGCATAAAATTGTCTAAGCAGCTAACCCCTATAGCAAATGCTGTTAAAAATAAAAAATAACAAACGTTGCAAAAAAACTATGCTCTTTCATCATACTGCTCTAAAAAAGTGGAATAAAACGCAATCAAAAAGACGGAAGTAAATAAAAATGGCTTTGCTGAAAATGTCATCTTGTCCAGCAAAAAACAAGCCACCATACAGCTTACATCAGTAGAAAAATTAAAAAAAGCTATAAATCTCAGAATACAGTGATGTAAAATCAATATTTTTTCTATGAAACTGTTTTTGTGTATAAGTATAAAAACATAAAAAAAGACATGAATGTGATATCGTTTTAATCGTACTGACCCAAAGAATAAAGCTGCCTTATCACTTTTACCACATGGTGAATGACATAAAAAAGAACATAAAAAACAGTCCCTGAATTGCGGGGTTTTGTTCATCTTGCCTCCCAAAAATCGGAATAGAAAGCAATCAAGAAATGTTATGCGCCCAAAAATGGTATCAATAAGAACTACAAGCCCTCACATGACTCTGTCAACAGAAATTTAGAAAAATTATAGCTCTCAGGATATGGAAAAGCTCAAAACTGTTTTTGTACAAAAAAAGGGTTTTTTAGGGTTAGATAGCAGCCAAATATAAAAAAAAAACTGCTATAAATTTGGTACCGCCATAATTGCACAGACTTGAAGAATAAAGCCGCATTATCACTTATACCGCACAAAGAATGGCTTGAAAAATAAAAAAATAAACAACTCTTGACCTGCTGTTAATATGTACATACTGCCTCCCAAAGATCACAGTAAGGCTTGGCTCACATTTATCCTGTGCTCTATACTGAGCACTTACACTGGGTTTTCTGTGTAAATCTGAAATATGTGATTCAGATGTAATCTCTGGCGGAAGATGCCCTATGATGGACTCTGTGGACACACTGTGGACTCTGCCTGGCCTATGATCTGGCAGTGTCCATCTTTTTAGGCATGCATAAAAGCAAAGAAAAAACCTGGGAGTCTGAAATGAAACATAAATTGATGTGCATGCAAAATGTAAATGCATGTTCATATAAGGCCACTAGACAGAGAAAAACCAAAAACAAGCAAAATACCCAAATAACTGGAAGTAAATGGATAAATCGCACAGTGCAAAAATAATGATAAATAATAAAGGGTATTTAGTTAACATAATTTTGATCAAAATAATGTAGAAGCCATCCCACCACGTCACGGTAACCCTTATGGGACAGTCCTAACTCTAATATTAAAACCTTACCATTTGTCAAGTGACATACATATGGATAAGGGCAGAGAGACTGAAACATTGCCTGCGCTCCGCAGTGTCTCTGAAGGATGGCATGCTGGATGGAAGCGTTCTGCTACCATCCAGCCTGCCATCTCAATGCCGTCCCAGCGTGGGAGAATTCTCCTGCTCAAGGGGTGACATCATTTTCCGGCACCGCATGCGCAGGAGAATACTCCTACGCTGTCAGTGACGTGCATGAGATGAGCTAAGTTCATTGGACATGAACTCGGCTCATCTGGATGCCATCACAGCCAGACACTGAGGAGCTTCACTGAGGAGCTTCTCAGTGTCTGCGACATGGCAAGCTGGATGGCAGCATTCTGCTGCGCTCCAGCCTGTCATGTCAATGTAGCAGAGCTGAAGCTGTCCTGGGAACCATGGAAAGGTAAGAATGAGGTTGATTTATTATTTTACTTTTATTGCAGAAGACATTGGCTTCAGCTGGAATGGGCGTGACGGTAAGTATGGTTTAATTTAGAACATTAAAAATTGTGTCTTTATTTCAATTAAAGGACTTTATTCTGGGTGTTTGTGTTGTATTTAACTTTCACTATGGGGTTAGTAATGGGGACGTCTTATAGACGCCTCTCCATTACTAACCTGGGCTTGATGTCAGCTGGCATTATAAGCTGACATCAACCCCAGCCCTATTACCCCACTGCCACCGCTATAGGGCAGTGGGAAGAGCGAGGCTAAGTGCCAGAATTGGGGCATCCTATGGATGCGCCATTTCTGGGGCGGCTGACGGCTGGTGTTTCTAGCCTGGGAGGGGGCCAATATTCATGGCACCCTTCCTAGGCTATTAATATCAGCCCCCAGCTGTCTGCTTAGTCTTTGCTAGCTATTAAAATAGGGGGTACCCCACGTCATTTTTTTTGGGGTCCCCCATTTTAATAGTTAGTAAAAGCTAGGTATTCAGCTGGGGGCTGATATTAGTAGCCTGGGAAGCTCTGTGGGTATTACCCCCTTCCCAGGCTTCAAATATCTGCCTCAGCCGTCTGCTTAACCTCTGCTAGAGACTAAAATTAAGGGAACCCCACGCCAATTTTTTTTTTTAATAAATCCTTTATTTTAACACTACTGTAAATGACAAGTACAGTAACCAACACTGTCACTGTACTTATTATATTTGTGACTGACATGTTTCTATCTATCTAATCTATGTGTGATGCTCTATTCTTTCTGCTCTAAATTGTCGGTACCGGTGTATGCCGTTGCTGAATTGCCGGCTTTTCATGTTTCACTGTGAGCACTTTTCCCATCGATTTGGGCAACCACTGTAATGCCACAACCACCATGGCTGTGGCATTACAGTGAGTAGCAGATAATCCCTCCATGATTGGTGCTCTAAATAGCGCCAGACATGCAGGACGGGGACCCGAGCTCCTGCCTGAGCATCTCGAAAGTACTCGGCGAGCTCCGAGCATCTCGAGTACTGAGATGCTCGGGCGAGTACCGAGCAGTGGCGAGCATGCTCGCACATCACTAATTAACAGTATTACTGTGAAAAAATCCAGTTACGCTTTTGGTGCACGAACAGTTATCGAACATAAACTCGAACAGCCAAATTTTTTGCAAATCATTCGAGTTCATCGAACGACTCAAACACCGCCCAAAACAGCTCAATTTGAGATTGGCGAACAGTTCGAGTTGAACACCGCTCACCTCTAGTAGTAAGTAACCGGAATGCCCCCTCAATGTCTGTTTTGGCCATTAGGGTGCCCCTTCCCAACTTCTTGACCCGCCTGATTGCCTTGTCAAAAGTGGTGCATTATATACTACTGTACTTGGTTCCTCGTTGATGTTGTCATTTACTGACCTGCCCCTTGGATATGACAAATGGTGGATTAGTCCGAATGTATTGGGTTCCGTTTTTGGCACGACTCCTAACGGGGATACCACTACGTCTTGTAAGGAAAGTGTTCTGAATGGAACCGCCATTCTACCTAAAGATATTTATTTTTTTAATTTTCTCATCAGGACTTCTGGGTGTTGGTAGGCTGATTTTAGATTTTTACTCCAGCCTTTCTTGATTTTAGAAGGGCATGACATGCCTATATCTGTGTCGCCTCCTCCTTTTACTCCTCCACCTCTTTTCTTTTCGCATGACTATATGTACTTGTCACTTTTCCATGTGTTAGTTGTGTCTTCTGAGCAGTTTGTCAGCTTTTGGACACATTTGAAGGTGTTTTCTATGTGTTTCTATGTGTTTTTGTTTGCCTGCCATTGGTTTTAACAGTGTTCGACGGTGTTCGACGAACCATTCGACGAACCGTTTGGCGAACATGCAGGTGTTCGATGAACCGAACCCGAACACTATGGGGGTGGCTCAACACTAGTGGTGTCACCCGCAGACTTTGATTGTGGA